>NC_042618.1:96130983-97382647 GCF_901001135.1 Rhinatrema bivittatum
GTAGCAATAACAACAAATGTGGGTAATGAATAAAAAAAAATTAATCCTCCCTCTCTTGGAAATTTATAAATAAGTTTATGTTTTAGGCCGCTCTCTTTATTTGATAAAGGTGCTATAATGGGTTTATTATGTATGTTTATGATTCTAATATGTTAGTACACTTTATTGCCTATATTGTTTGTTTGAGAAATGTGATATCACTTGTATGTGATTGAAATTTAATAAAGTATAAATTAAAAAAAAAAAAGAAAGGGAATGGTGAATAAAATGGAAAATGTCATAATGCCTCTGTATCGCTCCATGGTGAGACCGCACCTTGAATACTGTGTACAATTCTGGTCACCGCATCTCAAAAAAAGATATAATTGTGATGGAGAAGGTACAGAGAAGGGCTACCAAAATGATAAGGGGAATGGAACAGTTCCCCTATGAGGAAAGACTAAAGAGGTTAGGACTTTTCAGCTTGGAGAAGAGACGGCTGAGGGGGGATATGATAGAGGTGTTTAAAATCGTGAGAGGTCTAGAACGGGTAGATGTGAATCGGTTATTTACTCTTTCGGATAATAGAAAGACTAGGGGGCACTCCATGAAGTTAGCATGTGGCACATTTAAAACTAATCGGAGAAAGTTCTTTTTTACTCAACGCACAATTAAACTCTGGGATTTGTTGCCAGAGGATGTGGTTAGTGCAGTTAGTATAGCTGTGTTTAAAAAGGATTGGATAAGTTCTTGGAGGAAAAGTCCATTACCTGCTATTAATTAAGTTGACTTAGAAAATAGCCACTGCTATTACTAGCAACGGTAACATGCAATAGACTTAGTTTTTGGGTACTTGCCAAGTTCTTATGGCCTGGATTGGCCACTGTTGGAAACAGGATGCTGGGCTTGATGGACCCTTGGTCTGACCCAGTATGGCATGTTCTTATGCTCTTATATCAGACTTATTGCTTAAACTTTGTGAGTGAATATTACTGTGTAAACAAACAATATGCATATCACTATACAAAACTGGGATATTCATATCTTGCTGACTTCCTTTTTAAAGTCCTATTTTGTAGTCATTCTGCCTTGAAAATTCACCAGTTATACTAAGCACAAGATTATTTTGTTTTGTCTTTGTATTCCTCTACCACTGATTTCCAATTCAGGTTTCTATTGGTACTGGAGAAAACTGGATTCTTTTCATGTTGTGGTGGCTTGTTGTTGACCTATTTAAACATTATTCAAAGGTGTTATTAGACATCAATTTTCAAGCCCATATATATCCCTTCTTTGAAGGTCAGTGATTTAAAATCATCGTAGTGTTTTTCAGATGAAAACATGTTCGAAGGTTAGACGTTATCGGTCAGATTTTAAAACCTCTACGTATGCCGGGCCTATTTTATAAAGGCCCGGCAACGCGCGTAAAGCCCTGGGACGGTGTCTAAGTCCCGGGGCTTTACAAAAGGGATGGTTCGGGGTTGGGTCAGGGCGGGGTGGGGCCAGAGGCCTCTGGCATAGCGGCCATTTGCTCCTGTGTTGGAGGATCACATGTCGGCAGGCTGCCGGCGCGTGCAACTTCCGCCTGCCTGGAGGCAGGTGCAAAAGGTAAGATAGAGGTTGGGGGGAGGTGTTAGAATAGGGCTAGGGAGTGGAAAAGTTAGGGGAAGGGGTGGAAGGTTAGAATAGGGGGAAGAGAATGGGGGAAGGCCGCAGGCGTCAGCGCACGCAAGATGCACTAGTGTGCATCCCCTTGCGCACGCCATCCCCGATTTTATAACATGCGCGCGCATGCTATAAAATCGGGTGTACATGTGTGCGTGCCAGGTGGCGCACACACATGTACGCCCACGCGTATGTTTTAAAATTTACCCCTATGTTTTAGATGGGTTAAGGTAACAGGTACGCCATAGAGCTTCAACAAACCAGCCAGTTGAGTGTTCAGGCTGCCCACAATGAATATAAGTCATATAAACTTGTGTATTGTGGGTTTACAATGTATGCAAATGTATCTCATGCTTATCCATTGTGGATAGCCTGAAAGCCTGACTGGTTGTGGAGGTCATCAGGCCAGCTTTGGAAGCTCTGGTACATTTCATAATCTTTACACTTTCCTTTCATTATTCTGCTCTTTTTTACAACTATTCAACTGATCTGTGAGAGGGGAATTTTCCTTTAAAGTTTTAGCACACCCCAGGTTCCTTTCCATTAAATAGTAGTACAGAATCATCCATAAGCCAAAAAATGTTTTATTCATAGATTTAGGATTCATTTTTATAAAAGTCTTCAGAATTATGCAAATTTAAAAAGATGGTTTTACAGAGAAATCAAATTTTAATAATCTGATATTAACAAGATGTCACATCTAATTTTCATAATATTTGCTTTTCCTTCAGTGTAAACTCACAAATTTATCAACTGTAATATCACACTTGGCAGATTTGTTGCTGTCAAACATTCTGAGGGATAATTATTAGATGGATTAGAGTTATTCTACTGGGATTACTATGTTAACTCTGTGTGAACTCCCACATATAGTACACATGTTCCAATCATTTAAAGGCCATAAATATAGCATATTTTATCCTATTTGTAATATATTGGGTCAAATATCATCCATGCTATTTGGAATATTGGTTTTAAATTGAAGATCTTTGATATTCTGTGTATTTATGAGAATAAACATTCTTTATTCATCTCTAATCATTATGGTAAAATGTTCACATTATAGGCTATGTATATATCATTTTTAAAACATTTTATTAAAAATAAATTTAGCTAGTTTAGTGCTTGTAGAAGATGTAACGTTGACTACATTGGTAGTCAAAGTCCTCCATGCATCCATTGAATAGTTACTACATTGGCAGAGTGAAAGCTTCTCTATACTGCCCTGCCATTGTGTCTGAAACCTGCTCTGGAGAAATCACCTCTAAATGTAAGAAAGAAATTAATTTTCCATGCCTGTCTAATCTTTAATATTTCTCCTGAAACTGCCACCAATGGTGCCATTTAGTGGCAAATTGTGATAGTGGGTTTTAATAGTGATATAGACGTAGATTCATCATTTTGCTATAAATTTCACATTACTAGTGCCCTTGATAAAAAAAGGGGGTGTGGTTAGGGTAATTTTTGAGATACTGCAATGTGTGTTAAATTTATTGCACCTGTGGAGAGAGGTGAAGTTTTGGTGGTGATCTAAACTTTGGGGGGCAATTTTACATGTACAGAGGTACGAACAGCACAGTTCACATCAGTGAAGATTTGATGTGATTTGGAGTGAGGAAAGGTTTCTACCATTTTGCCTGACACAGACATCAAACTCACTGATCTGTAGTTTCCTGGATCACCCCTTGATACCTTTTTAGAAATTGGTGTTACATTAGCAACCGTCCAATCTTTAGCTACCATAGAAGATGTTATTGCTATTTTACAAATTTCCAATAGCAGGTCCAGAATCTCATTCTCAGTTCTTTCAGCACTCTGGGATGTAAACCATCTGGTCTAGGCTATTTACTTCTCCTAGGGGGTCATTTTCCAAAGCAATCACAAGCGAAAAGTCCCTTTTCGCGTGCGATCACTAAATCGGGGAGGAGTCAGGGTGGAGTCCGCACCGGAAGGGGAGGAGTTGGGGCAGACTCTGCGATGACTTCACTGACGGCAAAAAGGTAAGGGCCCTTTTCGCTGTCACCAGCGCTCCCAATAGCACCACCTTTTATGATGGCGCTATTGGGTGCGAAAGCCGGCAGCGATCGCACCATGGAGGTGCGATCGCTGCCGGCTTTCGCAGGCCCGCCCCCTGCTTCGCCCCCCCGCCCCCCGTTACCATGCGATTCAGGAAGCCACGGTAGCTTAGAAAATCTAGGCCTAAGTTTGTCAACTTGCCCTAGTACGTCTTCCAGGTTCACTCAGATTTGTTTCAGCTCTTCTGAATCATCACCTTTGAAAATTATTTCCAGCATGGGAATATCTCTTACATCTTCCTCAGTGAATACCAAAGCAAAGAATTCATTTAGTCTGTTTGCTATGGCTTTGTTACCCTTAAGTGCCCCTTTTACTTGCTGGTTCAACTGACTCCCTCACAGGCATTTTACTTTGAATGTATTTGAAAAACGTTTTGAGTTTTTGCTTCCACAGGAAGCTTCTTTTCAAATTCTCTCTTTGTCTTCCTTATCAATGTTTTGCATCTGACTTGCCAGTGCTTATGCTGTTTCCTGTTTTCTGCATTCAGATCCCTTTTCCATTTCTTGAAAGATGTTCTTTTAGATATTATAGCCTCTCTCATCTCACCACTTAATCAAGATTTCCCAGTTATGGACAGCAGGGGCTTTTTTAAAATTTGTATTACTTTTGTATTATGAAAAGTTTGCTGTATAGATTCTGAGTATCTTTTTTGCAGGGTTTTGTGTGCACATGTCTGGCAGTGGAAAGTGTTTGTTCTGCTATTATTGTGAGATGACACCAGAATTTGAAAATATATTTTTTTGTATAAGTTGTAAGGGAACCATCCAAGCTCCATTGTTGTGGGAATTTCAGTGGATGCACAGAGTTACAGAACTGGAGGTACAGGATTTATATTGACATTCTTTTCCTTCCTGAATACATTCCAGACCTTCACTCTCATAGCCCTGTAGAATTAGTTGAATAAAGCTATCAAATAATTTTAATAGTAGTTTTACTAGAAGTGTGAAGCTAGTCACTCTTATAAAATTATGCAGAAGACCCTTTTGTCTTTCTTAAGACTTTTTTTATAGCCAGTTTTAAAGCAGGGGCTATGCTACTGAGGTGGGTATGATGAGGAAATGTCATTTTGCCCCCCCCCCCCCAAAAAAAAATTCTTCTGTCTAGAGATGCCATTGATTTTCTGTGATGTAACTGCTCTCTTGCTGCTGGATCCAGGGGTTACAATCCTTCCAAGACCTGTCACCCTTTGAAATGGCCTCCATAATCAGGAAGAAACATGAGGGTTTACACAGACAAATAAAAATGGGATCTTTCTTAAGCTCAGACATGGATTCAGCCCCAGGAACTCCCAGCATCTTCAAATTCTGGGAAATAGAACTGGTCAACATCCCTATGAAAGAACTACAATATAGTTTTATATGGCTCCAATCCCGGAGGAATTTCCCCATCCTCCAAATAGTAAGGATTGTCTTCATCATCCGGGCCATCTGGATCCCTATTGGGAAGACTCGAAATTGATCTAGGCGTACTCCAATGCTTAGCCGCGGGCCGATTTTACTTTTTTTTTTAATTTTTATTTTTGATTATTTTTAACTTTTGGGACCTCCAACTTAATATTGCCATGATATTAAGTCGGAGGGTGTACAGAAAAGCAGTTTTTACTGCTTTTCTGTACACTTTCCCTATGCCGAGAGAAATTAACGCCTACCTTTGGGTAGGCGCTAATTTCTGAAAGTAAAATGTGCGGCTTGGCTGCACATTTTACTTTCTGTATCGCGCGGGAATAACTAATAGGGCCATCAACATGCATTTGCATGTTGCGGGCGCTATTAGTTTCGGGGGTGGGGGGGTGGATGCACGTTTTTGACTCACTATTACCCCTTACTGAATAAGAGGTAAAGCTAGCGCGTCGAAAATGCGCGTCCAAAAGCGGGTTAACAGTACACTCCACCAGAGCGCCCTGTACAGTATCGGCCTGATTGTTTGTGATTCTGAGCTAGTAAGATTGGTCAGGGCTGAAGACTGCACCTGAAGCAAAGACTGAAATCCCTGAAAAAATTCCACCCAAGAAAAGGCAGAGGGATCCATGTCAAATCCAGGGGACACCTGTCATATGCCTACTGAACTACCTTCCCCCACTAACAAACCAGTTAGGGGAGCTCCAAAGTCATGTGACCCTTCTGGCATCTCTTTACCCAGGCTTGCATCAGGCTAGGAAGAACCAGGCTTAGTAAAATCAGACAAAGGCAATTCCTCCTGAGCTTCCAAGCAGTGCTGACATAAGTTAGAGGGAATGCCAGGCTGAGATGCCTGAATATGACAAGCAGGAAGGAGGGTAAGGTGCTTAGGTTTCTTCATTATAGGCACCATCAATCTGTCAGTACTTTCTAACAGGTGACTGAGAAAGATGCATCCAGCTGTATCTGAGCTGAAAAACATAGGCATACAAATTTTAGGCATACAACCATGTGCTTCTATGACTGTCCAAAAGCTGAGATCCCACAAAGGCTGCTCAGATTGTGTGCGTAACTAAGCGCAATTGTTTAAACGCTCAGACGACCCTATCACTGGATACCCAACCAGGCACCCAACTAAGCATCCAACTAGGAGCCCAACTAGGCGCACAAACTGGATGCATAGCTGAACACACAGCTGGATGCACTCACATGAACCAACGGAACTGTATAGGGCAGCCAAATGTGTAGGAAAAGCATGTGAAATGCCGCCACAGCCTACCATGTGGCGAACAAGGAAACCTGAGAGTGGGGCCTAGCCCAAAAACAGCTGCTCAACTCGCCAGACTGCCCATCACCCCCAAGCTCTTCTGGAGGTGCGAACAAACGTTGGATTGGCATGCCAAGCACAGAGACCAAAAGGAAGAGGAATCCCCACAAAAAAACCCTTCTATGCTTTTTTTTTATTCTTCTTTACCTGAGTTCACCCTGATCCGGTTGAGTACAGAGTCAGTCTCCGGTAGTGGGGGAAGAGGGCATATACTTTCACTGCCACACTTGGCTTCCTGCACCCACTTGCCTTTCAGCTGTTTTTTACAGCTAAGTCCACGCCAGCTGAAAATCAGCTACCAGACCAAGGCACTCATCTGAGGGAGGGATCCAATATATTTCACATCAGGAATTCTCAGCTGAGGGAGGGACCATGTGACTTCACTACAAGAGAGCGGGGAAAATTAATCTTCCTTCTTCTTTTCTCCTTCTAAAAACTTTAAGCAATCCCAGGTAGGGAGATGCACATCCACCATCTGCTAGAGACAGAGAATACTGGTGGGCTGATGTCACTGCAGGGGTATATATACCATGATGTTAGCTTTGCTCCATTTCCATCTGCTGGTAGAGGTGAATAACCCATTTGTTCTGGATCCACCTGTCTAAATGCTAAGAAATAGCCAATTTTAAAATAGAGGGCCATGCTGTGGAGGTAGGTGTGATATGAGGAAATGTCATTTTGGCTTCCCCCCAAAAAAGATTCTTCTGTCTAGAGATGCTACTGATTTTCTGTGACCTTACACATTAGTACAAGAAGGATAGGGAGGGTGCTGGAGAGACAGATAAATGCATTGGGCCCCGGGTGCCAGAGACCTTTGGTACACCACTGGCGCATGGTATAACACTTTGGTACACCACTTGGCCATGCATACCTGTGCGCCCACTTTTATATGCCACCTCTACTGCATAACTGGGGGTAATGTTTTTTTATAAGGGACACACGCCAACTCAATAGGTAGTTTTCTCAGTTCATTTCCAGTTCGCCCAGTTAAGGGATAGGACTTCCAAACCCCCCTAAATTATTATCCTCCCTTTCCTCATTAGCCCCAACCCTTAAAACCCTGCTGACTAGCCTAGTTTTTTTGTTTTTGTTTTATTACTTACACACCATCTATAGCAGTAGTAAAGTTACGTGGCATGGGACCCCAGCGCGCACTTGTGCACGTAAATACTTACATGCAGAGGTCAAGTTAAAATCCCAGAGTGCCCATGTCCTGCCCATGCCCTACCGAGACCATGCCCACTCCCTGTCCCTTTTTGGATTTTTTCATTTGGGCGCATAGCAGGAGATATGCGTGTACAGTACACAGGCGACTTCTAAAATCCACTTGCCACATGCTGGCCCGACATACTCGCGTATTTCCCAGTTTTGGTGACTGCCATGCTTTTAAAATTCACCTTTTTAATTCCTAAAATGCCCCTCCTCTGTCTCACCCCTGTCATCATCCCTCCCTCACCCCGGCTGATACCCTCTCAC
Organism: Rhinatrema bivittatum; assembly: GCF_901001135.1. Classification (NCBI taxonomy): domain Eukaryota; kingdom Metazoa; phylum Chordata; class Amphibia; order Gymnophiona; family Rhinatrematidae; genus Rhinatrema; species Rhinatrema bivittatum. The sequence goes on from NC_042618.1 coordinate 96,138,904, forward strand.
TCACCTGTTACACTGGAATGCGGGTGAATTTAAACTCCCATTACTGCACATAAAATCTGGATCAAACGCGCGCCCACCCGCCCGCCGGCTCCCGCCGCCGCCTGGATCAAACGTGCGCCCACCTGCCCGCTCCCGCCGCCTGGATCAAACACGCGCCCGCCGGCTCCTGCCGCCGCCTGGATCAAACGCCTGGATGAACGAGCGCCCACCCGCCCGCCGGCTCCCGCCGCCGCCTCGATGACCGCACGCCCGCCCGCCCGTGTGGAGATGGGGAATTCGGAAAGTGACAAGGTATTTATATATATATATATATATATATATATATATATATATATATATATATATGTAACAACTTTACGCTGCAAATGTTAGTATATATGGAGGTCGTCCATGGTGCAGTCCGGAACGTAGCTGTTCGAATACCACACTAACACCCGGTAGAGGGTAGGCGGTAAACTAACAGGTTAAGGATGCGGCAAAATAGCGGGTTACAAAGGAGATAATCGGAGCGCGCGTCACAGTATCGGAGGGGAATAGCCAATTCGTTCATTAAATAGCTAATTCATTCATTTACATATCATATACATGCTGCGTGCGGAAAAGGTTACGGGTCGGTTTCAAGAAGCGCTAAGGACATGTGAAACTGGAGACTGTATCGCAGGATCGCCTTACGCGTCCCAATTGTGCGCCCACAGCGAGTTAATCTCCAACCGCACCTTACAATATCGAGCTGTTAATGAGTAACTGTGCTATATGAAACTCAGTCTTAGCTTGCAAGTAACAATGTATCCCAGATGAATGACTCTGCACTTCTTGGCATTGAATCCCAGCTGCCAAGTCTTCGACCACTCTTCAAGCTTTCTTGAATAATTTTTCAAATCTCTCTACTCCTTCAGGCATGTCCACTCTCATGTAGATTTTAGTATCATATGCAAATAGACACATTTTACCTTCTATCCCTTCCATAATGTCACTCACAAAGATATTGAACAGAACCAGTCCCAATACCGATCCCTGTGGCACTCCACTTAACACAGTTTTCTCTTCGGAGTACATTCCATTTACCATTATACTCTGTCTCCTTTCAGTCAACCATTTTGTAATCCATGCCACCACCTTGGCACTCACTCCCAAGCTTCTCATTTTATTCACAAGCCTTCTATGTGGGACAGTATCAAAAGCTTTGCTGAAATCCAAGTAGATCACATTGAGTACTCTTCCTCAATCCAATTCTTTAGTCACCCAATCAAAAAAATCAGATTTATCTGACAGGACCTTCTCCTGGTGAATCCATCCTCCCTCAGGTCCAGCAACCCACCTGATTGTAGCTAGTTCACTATTCTTTCCTTCATCAGAGTCTCCTCCATTAATTTTTAAACTATCAAGGTGATGCTAACCGGCCTGTAGTTTATTGCCTCCTCTCTGCTACCATGCTTGTGAAACAGGACTACAACTGTTCTTCTCCAATCCCCCGGCACCACTCCCATTTCCAGGGATCTATTTAACACATCCTTCAGTGGACCCACCAGAACATCTCTGAGCTCTCTGGTATCCTGGGATGTATCTTGTCTGGCCCTATAGCTTTGTCCATTTTCAGTTTGCCTAGTTCTTCCCATAAATTATCTTCTGTAAACAGAATTTCTCTACTCCATCCTCATCTATGGTCTTGTTAAACAGCAACAGTCCTTATCCAGGTCTTCTTTGGTGAATGCTGAACTGAAGTATTTATTTAATATTTCCACCATTTCTTTGTTATTCTCTACACATTGCTCCTTATCACCTTTCAATTTCACTATACCACTTCTGACCTCCCTTCTTTCTTGAACACTACTCTTTTTGCCTTTATTTTTCAGCTTAGAGAACCAGTTAGGTTTCTTTTTCTTCTTACTCTTGTATACTTTCCTAACATATAGATTTGTTGCCTTTGTAATTGCTGCTTTTAACTTGCTTTTTAACTTGTTGTTCCACCTCAGCCATTTTCTCCCAGTCTTCCAGTTCTTTCTCCAGGTAATCCCTATTTCAACAAAGTCTGCATTTCTGAAATTCTTAACTCAGGTCTTTGTATGATTTCTCTGTATCCTATTTGCAAATTCAAATCACACCATTGACATTGATTCTCAGGTGAGCCCATACCCGAACATTAGAGACACCAGATCAAATATCACACCCTCCCTTGTGGGTTCCGTTTCCATTTGTTTGAGCAGAGCCCCTTAAAGAGCATCCTCTATCTCTCCATTTCTCATAGATTCCACAGAAGGGATACTCCAATCCACATCTGCCAGATTAAAATCTCCAACGAGCAACACTTCACCCTTCTTTCCCATCTTTTGGATGTCTTCAATGAGTTCTTTGTCCAGTTCTTCTGTTTGAGTCGGTGGCCTGTAGATTACACCAGTGTAAATGGAAGCACCATCTTTTTTTAGGATAGTCGACAATGCTTCTTCTCTACTCCTTATCCCTTACAATTCAGTTGCTTGGATATTGTTTTTTACATAAAGAGCTACTCCTCCCCCTTTTCTGTCCTCTCTGTCCTTTCTAATCAAGTTATAGCTATGGATGGCTGTATCCCAATTGTGGGAATCAGTGAACCAGATTTCCATAACAGCAAAAATGTCCAAGTCCACCTCCACCATTAGGGCCTACAGATATGGAATTTTATTGCCCAGACTATGAGCATTTGTAGTCATAGTTTTCCAACTGCTCTTTGTATTCACCTTTTCTGCTTTATTAAACTGATTGATGTTGCTACTTTCCCTTTCTCTTCTTGTTTTGCTTGGGGGTGACATGCCAAATTCACAGGCCACCTCCTGCCATGCCAGCTCCTTAATTTAAATGCCTGATAATGTATGATCTGAATTTTTCAGTTAGCAACCTCATTCCTGCCACAGACAAATGAAGACCATCCTTACCACATAATCTTTTATTGCTCCATACCTCCAATGTATCCACAACCATTTTCCTTACATCAGGTTTTAAGCTATATGACATAACCTTTCCTTTCCCTTTCCATGAACAGGTAGTACTTCAGAAAAGGCAATAGTCTTTGCAAGTGTCTAATCTTTTCCCCTAGATTTTGGAACTCTTCCTGTACTTTGTGAACACCATTTCTAGGAAGCTCATTGGACCCCAGATGGATGTTAATACCAGAGTTCTTACTTTCTTCTGAAATTGCATTGACCACCTGGTTTGGATTTCTATTAGTTGAGGATCCTGGAATGCATTCAACCATTGTGTGCCCATCAAATTCAATTCTCATATTGGTTCCTCTGATGTCTGAGTCTCTCAGCAGAAGCAGCTTTCTTTTATGACATTTGACCACATTGAAAGGTTGCTGTGTGCATTGGGTGACTACTTCCCTTTCAGATATCACTTCTTGTTCAGTTGATGGGGCTTCTTCAGTTTCCGAAGCAGAAAATGCATTATGTAAGGGTAACATCTAAGAGAGTGGGTGTCTCTTATTCACAGACCTTATTTTGCCAGAGCTGACTGTAATCCAATAATTCCTGGAATTTTGAATCTTGGATGTCTGACTTCTCTGTGGAAGTGGGGGTGGTTATTCAAGATGTAGTCCATTTGGGGAAAATGTGTGTCATATAGTCACATGACTTGTTCTACAAGAGCCCACTGTAAACCATTTATTCTTAAGATTCAGAATCTTCTGTAGATGTGGAGGAAGATATTCTGATTGCATCAAGATAGGGAAGGTTTTTTTGAAACCTGAACAATTCATTTTTCAAATGCATCACCTGCTTTTTCATTGAAGACAGCTGCAAACAAATTGAACAACCCTTAAGTCTCCGAATGGCAGGCCTTGGGACATAAGCACCACAAATGTTACACTGAATAAAAAGCATTCTGCTATTAGTAACTATTATACAAGTTGTTAGATTGGTTCTTGGCCTTATTCACTTCACCAAGTCCTTAGAAGAACTGCTTAAGAAGAAAACACCCTAGGGGTGGGTGCTATAGGGCAGGATTGGAGGGAATAAACAGCTCCTCCACATACCAGCCTTTGCTCTATTAAATAACATAGTTATTCCAATGCACATTAGCCAAATTTCTAAAAACACTAGCCAGAGATTTTAAATCATGCAGCAACAGAGGAAATATAGCAGTTAATAGAACAATGTCAGCAAGAAATCAGTCTATATTATGGCTAACAAATTAAAAATGAAACTTCTCTGGTCACAAGCTCAGGTCTACTTTTCTCTGGAGAATTGTCAAAGAAAAACTACACAGTTAAAGGTGAATTTTAAAAGTCCAGTGTGCACATTAATTAGGGGATGTGTGAATAAGTTGGGCTTGCGCTCACTGAGTGAATTTTAAAAGCCACCAGTATATGCTTGTATCTCCCACAACATGCATATCTTCAAAGTTTTCAAAAAGGAGTGTGGCATGGGCATGGTCTGGACAGGTATGGGCATTTCAAGGTGTGAATCAGAGATGAGCGCATAAATACTTACGTGCCTGGGCATGCGTCCAGATCCCCTGCCGCATAAGTTTACTTCTGCTATGAAGGTCATGTAAGTTATAAAATAAAGAAAAATAGGCAGATCTGTGGGGTTTTAAAGGTTGTGGCTAACTGGGGGGAGTGAAGGCTATTAAACTAAGTGGGGTTGTAGGACCTACCTTTTAACTGAGTGAACCAGGGATGAACTAGTTTAACTGGTAATGGCATCAGTACGCACCACTTTTAAAATGTGTTGACTTACGTGGTAGAAGTGGGATTTGTATGCACATGCATGTGCCCTGTTAAAAGTTGACACACATGCATGCAGCCAGACTATTTTATTACATATGCGCACGTATGTTATAAAATGGCCACATCCCTGTGAACGGGCTGGCGCTCGCACACAAATGTGCACTCGCGCAATAATTTGAAAGTTACCATCCGTATCTGGCTTTAAAAATCTACTGAAAATTATACAGGTACTAAAGAAGCCTTGTACTACCAACCTATCCGGCTAACTGAAAATTACTCCCAAAATAGCTAGAAAAACTATGCAAGTATAGCAATTCCCCAGTGAATGAGCCGATTTACCATTAAGTCTGGTATACTAAAGGTTTTTCCCATTTTGTGTCTATGGGAAAAAAAAACCCTTAGTACATAGATCCCTAAATATCATTCCAAAGTTCAGCCCATTGATTTAATACTCAACTTCTCAGACTTTCAAATACCGGTAACCTTTCTTCAGACTAAGTTTATAAAGTTATAATCTGAGATATATCCCCTTCTTTTGTTTTCTGAGATATGAAGCAATTTCATTTTAGTTTTGTTAAATGTTCAGGGCATACAGTATGATATAGAAAATCTGAAATTTGAATTATCAATGAAGCTACATTCAACCTATAATTTCTAAGATTATAGTCACAGAAACTTTTTGTCTAAGAACTATGAAATTATTCATGGTGTGTGAGACTCCAAATCATTTTTCTCATCATCCCAAATCAAATCTCAGATCAACTTGCCTCTTGCTGGCTTAGTGTGATTAAATATTAATTTATTTTACTTATAATGTCAAACTCTGAAATTCATTTCCAAGTGTTCAGTTCACCCTTGAATAACTATTAATCCACTCTTTCCTCTTCTCTTTATGTTGCAACCATGAATCAATCATTATTCAGCTCCTATTTATGATTTAACTTTTTAGTACTCAGATCATTGAAATCATTTGTGCAGTTGCATTTCTAAATGCCATTAATTAGTATAAAATATAGGTTCAGTTTATTACTATAGTTGTAAAATCTGTATGTGCTTATCTGCCACATTACTGTTTCATATACAATGACATAAATAATTTTATTCTTCCTTAATCATTTGGATTGATTGCACTTCTAGTGGACTTTTTAAATTATGTGTATTGCATTTATTCTGTGCATTAAGCATTACAGTTTGCATTTTGACTTTGTTTTGTGCAGAAGTGAAAGAGGACTGAATCAAAATTCTGTTCTGCACCAGGGCCAGCTCGTGAACCTTCTTTAAAGAAGTTAATACATTTCTATTGATAAAATCATCCAATTATGTATTATTCTTTTCAAAAGTTATTACATATAACATAAATGTTATCCAGGCCTTACTACTTACAAAAATGAGTAAAAAGAAAAAGACAAAAAGAAATAAATCACAAGGACCTGATTTTCAAAGTGTTTTACACATGTACTATAAAATCATGTTTTATGTGCATAAAGCCCACTTTGAAAATCATCCAGGGTTTCTGCATGAAAAAGTGCACATTAAACTAAATGTTATGCATATTTTTTATCCACAGTAGAAGTAGGCATTCTGGGGGGAGAGGGGCGGAGAAGGGAAAAGATTTACAGGTGTACAATTGATTTTTGAAATTATGAATATAAGTATGCATGCATATTGTTACACCCAGCTGGGATCAGATATAACTTTGCGCATGCATGTCCGTGCACAAATACCAGGTGAATCTGTTAGTTTTCAAAGCAGACTTATGATCGTGGGGCAGCTTCGTGTGTTGCCATGGCTGGGAAAGCATGAATTTCCTGTCCATGGCAACATGCAAACAAATGTCTCGTGCAATTGTGCTATGCATGCTAATGAATTCAGAGCTCATTAGCATCCGCAGCAAAATTTCCACCAAACTGGTGTCTATCCAGCAGAAAATACCATGGGTTAGTACATTAACCCCTCAGAGATTAGCTTGGAAGATCAAGAAAACTGCCATTTAAGAGTACCTGAACCACAAATTAATCCCTAGGGAAATGATTCAAGATGAAACATAGAATATGACAGAAGATAAGGATCATAAAGCCCAGCTAATCTGTCCAATTTACTTCTTGTTACAATGCCATACATCCTACTTGATCTCTGGCTTTTCCTTCACTTGTCTGCAAAACGGAATCCAACTTTCAAACCGATCCACGGCTCAGCATTTGTGTGCATAAGTGAACATGGGGAGATTATTGCTAGTATTTTATAAATTGTGTGGCAGGAGATGCACAGTTTATTAAATACTGCATAGTTCTCCGTCGAAAGTACAGGCATAACTTTCAGTATACACGGATGCAAGAAAACACATACTTTCTCTACCCATTTTATAAAAATTTTGCATATATACATTTAAAAAAAAGACTCAAAACCTGGCTGTTCACCCAAGCCTTCCCTTGCTCTGACGAACAGTAGAGTCTTTTTATACCTCAGAGTCAGTTATGCTGCTCGCCACTAGAACAACATCTCGAGCTTTCTGTTCTTTATGCAGACGTTCTCTTCCAGTTATCCCCATGTTAAACCCCCATGTTAAACCACGTTACTTGGATCCAAGTTTGCTCATCCTTGTTTTAATGTAATGCATTCTTTTGCACAGGTTATTGTTATAATGTAAACCACAGTGATTTGTAACTTGTTACAAGAATATCGGTATATGAGTCCTAAATAAATAAAATAAATATATACTTGTCATATGAGATAATTGTGACTCTGTATGAATAAACACCCAGAATCAAATGCCAAGGCAGGTATTTTATAAATTATGAACATATATTGTTTTGAAAATACCTGAGCGCAAACTTGGAAACAGCAGTTCACTGATACATCCGTCAGTTTACCCAATACCCATTCCTTCAGTTCACCTAGATCCTCTAGCACCTCACTCTGAATGCCCAACAGTTTATCTAGACCTCCCATCCAAAAACTGAATATAGCAGAGTGGTCTGATTTCACTTGCATGAGTCAATTAGCAGGTTTAAAGTGTACAAATAAGTTAGGTAACGTATGCAAATATATCTTTTATAAAATAGCAACTAACGTGCGCACTTCTAAATCCCATTCTGGAATGCCCCTGCGACTCTCAGTTTTTCTCCCCCAGTAAAATTTACATATGAAACAAAAAATACACCCATATTCTCAAAGATTATAAAATAGCATAAACACATGTACAAGCTACTTACACATGTATGGGCTCAGAACCCTTTAAAAATTTACCTTTAAAAGATTCTCTTTACCTTACCTATGTTTTGTTTGTTTTTTTTAATTCTGTTACAAGTTTTGCCTCCGATGCCTCTCATTAGGTGGCTGTTTCATGCATTCACTATTCTTTCTGTAAAGAATTATTTTCTAATTCTACTTCTGAATCTACCCCATTTGATACATATACAAAACAAAAAGAGAAAGAAAGTATATACTTCAATAATAATATTTTAATCAAATTACATAAATGTTTATGTTGTGCCGTCGCAGACGGCTGCAACCTCTGATGTTCACCTCCTTTTTCCCTGCACCAGCGATTCTTGGAAGAATGGCAGTCTCTGCCTGCAAACGCTGTCTTCCCCAGCAACCCCAGGATGGCGTGGGCGATCCTGTCCGCCATCTTGAATCAGGGATTACCAAGGGAACACGCGCGCCAAGCCCTCTCTTAAACACGTCATGCCGGGAACCTCGGGGGCATCCCAGCCACATGACATTGCCCGCCAGTGTATTTAAGCTATTCGGACTTTGCTTCCTATGAGTTAGCAAGGACTTCTTTCCTGCTGAATTCCACTCCACTTGGAGACACTTCGCTATTCGCTATTCTCAACTCGTTCCTGCACACCGGGCCTTGAACACTTTAGGTACCCACTCCTCAGGGGACTTGTCATGTTCTGGCTAGCCTCTCCTCGGAGGGCTTTCCTGCCTGGAGAATCCAACTACTCATATTGGGACCTTATTCAGCCTTGTGAGTATGCTACTCGTTTGCTATCATCTTGCTTACGGAACCTCCGGGGTACCCCGTGCCTTGGCCCCCTACCATGCTTGTCTCAGCATACATGCTTCTACACTTTGGAATGAGTACCCTCAACTATTCTGCTCTGCTGACCTCCTGCACTTCTCTTACCAACATCAGTGCTGATTCTCAACGTACCCCGCGCTGCGGGCCACTACTGAATCTATCTCTGAGAAGTGTTCATCTAGAGGAGGAGTTCCCTGGCGGACCCCACTCCGCAGACCTCTACCGAGGATATCATCGTTGAGCCACATTACTACTCTGGACTGTGGTACTTCACCTAAGTTCCAGTCAAATAAAGTCCCATTACTAACTGTGTCCGTCTCAGCTGAGGCCACGCCTATCGTGGTGAGTTCCCACAGGGCTCCTCCTTGTGGGTGGAGTCAGCTCTCACTATGATCCAGGTCCACAACCATACCAGAACATAACAGTTTACAAATTATTGAATATCTAAACATATTTATCGCTGGATCATACCCCATTAAAACCTTAAGGCATCAAAAACATTCACACTATTCATACAATACACTCCATACTACATACACATAAAAACTGACATATATCAAATAAATTTTATGTATAACAAGAATTGTCTAGCTGTTCATTCAATGTATGTATCGTTATCGCATTGGACCTCATAAAATGATAGTGAATCTACAAACAGCTTCCTCTTTATAATGTTGATATTGCCTTTTTACAATGACAAAATCCTAATTTTCTCAAATTCTCAACAAATAATTCTTCATTTCACCCTTCAGTTGAGGGCTTCACCAGGGGGAGAATTCCAAACGCTAGTAAACTTGTCCATATAGCAAAAGGATTCTTCATAATCCAGGGCGATATCACTTGCAGTTATATTAACTACATTTTTTATCCAAAAAACAATGAGGCTTATTCAATATCCAGCGATGCCAAACAGAACTTCCATATCACATAGCCGCCATTATCTTCACATCACGTCAACGGTTCTATGCACTCTTACGTAGTTGGGTATCGGCATCACGCTATATATGCACAAACTTCTATTCATAGGTGCATGTCATATACCAGCATCATTTATTTCTTGGTTTTCACCTCTGTTTTCCAAAATTTGTGCAGTGTCCATTGATACTTTTAAAGTATCAGAACTCACCTGTTCTCCTTGAGCTTTCCTTGTGTTTGTTCAAGTCCTCAGTCTTTCACTGGCAGTTGCAACCAACTTTCTATCATGATACTGATTTCCATGTTTACCGCTTCACCACACCAGTATTAATTTTAATCTATCTGATGCGGGGGATCCACCATAGTGCTGTGGTTCTGGCAGGGAACAAGCTGAAACATAAGGGGCGGATTTTAAATGCCCTGCGCGTGTAAATCCGGCCGGATTTATGCGTGCAGGGCCCTCGTGCGCCGGCGTGCCTATTTTGCTTAGTCCGCCGGTGCGCGCAGAGCCCCAGGACACGCGTAAGTCCCGGGGCTTCGTAAAAGGGGCGGAAGGGGGCGTGTCGAGGGCGTGGCAGAATGATGCGGCATTTCGGGGGCGTGATGCGGCGTTTTGGGGATGGCGACGCGGGCGTGGTTTCGGCCCGGAGGCGTTCCAGGAGCGAGGCCGCGGCCTCCGGACCAGCCCCCGGGACCGGAACACGGAGTGGGGCAGCCGGCCGGCGCGTACAGATTTATGTCTGCTTTTAGCAGGCGTAAATCATGAAACAAAGGTAAGGGGGGGTTAGATAGGGCCGGGGGGGGGGGTGGGTTAGGTAGGGGAATGGAGGGGAAGGTGGGGGGAGGGCGAGGGAACAGGCAGCGCGCGCTGGGCTCGGTGCGTGCAGGTTGCACAAATGTGTACCCCCTTGCATGCGCTGACCCCGGATTTTATAATATACGTGCGGCAACGCACGTATCTTATAAAATCCAGCATACTTTTGTTCGCGCCTGGTGCGCGAACAAAAGTATGTGATCACGCAAATTTAGAAAATCTACCCCTATATTAGCAAAACTACAATCGAAGACAACTACTCACCCATAACGTTGAAAAATCGGTGGCTATGTGATATGGAAGTTCACTTTGGCATTGCTGAATACTGAAAAACCCCATTGTTTTTTGAATTAAAAAATGTAGCTAATATAATGGCAAGTGATATTGCACTGGATTTTGAAGATTCCTTTTGCTATATGGACATGTTTACTAGTGTTTGGAATTTTTCCCCTGATGAAGCCCTTGATTGAAGGGTGAAACAAAGAATTATTTGATGGGAATTTGAGAAAATTAGTGATTTTGTCATTGTAAGAAGGCAGCATTGACGTTATAAGGAGGAAGCTGTTTGTAGATTCACTATATCATTTTATAAGGTTCAATGCGATAACGATATATACATTGAATGAACAGCTAGACAATTCTTGTTATACATAAAATTTCTTTGATATACATCAGTTTTTATATGTATGTACTATGGATTGTAGGTAGTATGGCGTGTATTGTATGAATGGTGTGAATGTTTGTGATGCCTTGATTAAGGTTTTAATGGAGTATGATCCAGCGATAAGTATATTTTGTATATTCAATAATTTGTAAACAGTTATGTAATTTGATTAAAATATTGTTATTGAAGTATATAATTTCTCTTTTTGTTTTGTATATTTTGAATGTAAGATAGACCATTTTTATCCTTAATTTAGTTTTTTACCTCTTTTGAGCCATCATGATGATAAAACATTATACCTCAATAATGCTTTGTTTCTACACAATTTACAACAGGGAAAGATATTGTAGGGATGAGCAGAGGCAACATTTTTGTTTCAGTTAATTTCTTTTGTAGGTCACCTCCATTTGTTTCATTAGTTTCACAAGAAAAAAAAAACATTTCTTAGTTAATACATTTTTTCATTTCCCATTAAAGTAAAAACGGGAAGCAATGCAGTCTATTTTAGATTTAAACCTGTGGATTTTTCATCTGGTTGTTCTTGTTTTTCAAAATTAGTAGGCAATATATGCAAACTGCATGCACTATTTTCTGAAACAAAAATAAAACAATAGGAAAAACTTAAAAAAAATGAAAAACTATACAAACAAAATAACATTTTTTTTCCTGTGCACATCCCTATTCAAAATTTATCTGGCAGGAAAGTCAGCCGGATAAACAAATATGGCTAAGAAAGAGCCAAGCTGTTCAGTGGCACAAACAGGGCTGGTGCTTCCATTAGGCAAACTAGGCAGTTACCTAGAGCATCAAAACTAATGGGGGCAGCAAACTCCTACCAGCATGCAGCCAAGAAGGGTGCTGTGCCAGAACTAATACCATCAAAGAAGGGAGAAATTTGCTGGATCCACTGCCACTGATAGAAGGGAACACTGTGCCCGAGGTATGTTGGGAGAGGAGTGTGCATGGAAAAAGGTTCACCTAGGATGCCAAATATTCTTGCATCAGCCCTGAGCAAAGTCAGGGTACTGAATATACCCGAATAAGTTTAAGCTAGCTGGATAAGTTTATCCGGCTAACTACAGACTGGCTTAGGAGCAGATCTAATTTATCTGGTTCACTTAGCCGAATAAGTCTGAATATCTCCACTTATCTGGTTTACTTCGCTGGATAAAATGCAATCTCTCAGAACATCCCATCCACCACTTAGGGCCTCATTTTCCATCCGGATCGCCCACGATAAGGGACGTTTTACACGCGAAAAGTCCCTTATCGCGTGTGACCCAAAATGGGGGCGGAGTCAGCCCCGGTGACGCCCCGACTCCTCCTCTTCCGACGCCGCGGATGACGAAAAGTTAAGGCCCTTTTCACGTCCGAGTTCGCGCCCAATAGCTACACCTTCTATGGTGGCACTATTGGATGCGAAACCGGCAGCGATCTCACCGCGACGGTGTGAATGCTGCCAGCTAGCGCAGGCCCGCCCCCTGTTTCGGTCCCCCGCCCCTTATTCCCTAAAGTATCGCAGGCTTGCGATACTTTAGAAAATGAGGCCCTTAGATGGATAACTATATAGCAGCTGCTGAACGGGACCAAATTTTCAAATGCTGCCACTTAGCCAGTTAAGTCTGAACTTATCCAACCAAGCAGCACTGAATATCGTGCCCAAAATCAAAATGTAAACGCAATATCATTTGAAATATTAAATGCATTACTCACATTGATTCATTTTTTTTACACAGCTAAATAACAGTAGTTTGCTTAGCTGCAAATCCAAACAGCCTAATATACTGACATGAAGTACTGGTGGGAAATTCCATTGCCGTTTTCTCAAAAACAATTACAACAAACTCCAGCTCAGTTTGTAGTGAGAGAAGATATGAGGGGCTGCTTACCTTAATTACAAATAATCTTTAGGCATTGCATCAGAGTCTATTTCCTTCTGTCTTGGGTTAGCAGGATCAGTAGACTGCCTGTTCATGCTTGGTGCTAGGCTATAATTCTACAACTCTTAACAGGCTGATGCTATATAATGTGCTGAGCCAAGCACACAGGCTAATGAGCTCTTGGATGTGCAATAAGGGGTTTACCGTGTCCAAAACGTGAGTCCAACCAGCATATAGCTAATAGTGCTCATCACATGTAGATGAGGCTATTAGTTATTACCCCCGATGCAAAAAATCAATGTGCGCCCGATGTGATAATTCTTTACGTGCTCCAAACCATCTGAAATCCCCCCCAAAGTCACAAAAAAAGCCCAAAATACTGTTTTTCTGTGGTTCCTCCTACTTAGTATCATCCAATGTTAAGTAGGAGGAACCACAGAAAGCAACATGAAAAAAATAAATAAATCTTGCCAGTGGTCTGGTTAGGAAAATGGATGCCCATTAATTGAGCTTCTGTCTTCCTAACCCATGGCTGTGAGCAAGTTAGGGAAATGGATGCTCATTAATTGAAAGTCCGTTTTCCTAGCCGGCACACAACCACTTCTCCTGGGCGCCCAATGCCATGGATGCTCTAGGGACACACAATTTATCCCTAGAGTATCCTTTTTAGCGTGACCCCTCATTTAAATAATGCATCGCGCCCAGGAGAGGTGGCTGGGCACTTGTTAGGAGAGTGGGTGCTCAATCATGAGCACTTGTTTTATGCAAGGTGATATTGAATCAGCTGTTATTGAGCAGCACGCAGTTTGCAGCCCTGCACTGTCATGAGCAGGGTTGTTGCCAGAAATTAATTTTTGGGTGACCAAAGGTTAACATGCGTGGGCACCGTGGCCAGTGCCCTTTTCCCTACCCTCTAACCTTCCTTTACTCCATCCTATGTAAGTCTTCACAACAGTGGCTAGAAAATCCTTTCAGTTTCTGACACAATTCTAGCTCCTGTTTTTTCAAAGTCTCCCTGGCCTGACACTGTTGTTTCCGCTTCCCTCTGAGGTTAAGGCAACTGCTTTATATAATGTTAATCTCTTAAACTGCTGTAAATAGGATTCCACCCAGCCAAGGTATTCCTGAATTTTGAAGGGTTTGAGAAGAGGTGGGGGGGGGGGGGGGGGGGGGAGGGGTCAAATAATTACTTGCCAAAAGTAAAGATTTTTAATGTTCTCAGACCTTTGCATGTCTAGCCTAAGGGCAGTGGTGTTTCCCCCTCAAGTTAGCCTCCTTAAAGTTACAAGAGATCATCTGGCAGTGATTTCAGTGCTTCCAGACCCTCTAACACCTGCAACTCTAAGAGGTTGACTCAGATGGGATATGTCTCTGCTGCAAGGGGAGGGGGCCTAAGTCTCCAAGACACACCCATAGCTAAGTCTCTAGTCACAACTATCACCCCTCAAATGATTTGTCTTTACTAAAGATGGTTTACACTTTCATCTGTTAAACAAAGTCCTACCAGCTTGGAACACCTTTCCCACCCAAATGCAGGTACCATAAGCACTTCCAAAACTATCAAAAAATGCATGAAATTAGTGCAGCCAGCCCATGAGGTTTGAAACTGCTTGTGGTGCCAGCATTTAGAAGGATGTGGCATGCAAGGATGGAGGTACACACCTTTCTCTGCCCCAGCAGCTGGTGGGGAGTCAGACATCTATCTCACAGCATGCCAACATCCTAATGCCTATCTGTGGAATTCTATATTAGGTTTTGCAACTGCTGTTTTACATGAGCATTTATGATCACTCAGAGCTTTTCCTCAGACTTGAAAAGGTATGACAAACTAAAAACATTACAGTTTTCTCCAAGACCAAAACAGGTATCAGGAATCTGCACTATAGTCGCTGCATGAAATGCATATTTTATTTATATTACTTAATGTAAATCACTAATTATGCAAATATAAAATAATAAAAAAAATGATAAAAGATGAATTTGAGATTGTACAATTCTCTAAATATTCTGTTTTGTATCTTTGCAATAAATCTTTATACCTTTGAGATAGACACATATAACACATTTAATTACACAGCTTGTACCTCTTCCACAATAAATAATGCAGCTTGAGTAAGATCATGCAAGAAATATGAATTTTAAGCTAGTGGTGATCAGTTGCTCATCTATCCAATTTGCTCTATTAATTACTGTCTTTAACAGGTGGTGAAAAATTAGCCTAATTAGATGCAACCATTATTATATTTGATTCACTCTTGATTGCGGGTAGAATGCAGTATACAAATTATCTTGCTTAACGGTAGATAATTTCATTGGCAGGATAAGACTTTTAAAGATTAAGGCTCATCTGTGAGGAAATTAAATTTTTTAATTTCATCTGACTATGCTCAGCTAATCTATTTTAGTTTATTAGGGTCCTCACATTTCATATTTGATAGCCAAGGATCAAAATTAATCTTACACACAGAAATATGCCTTTATAGAGTGTAGACTGTTCTGAGTGAAGATTGACTTCTATACCATGGAAACCTACAAGACAAACATAAATATTTTGCAAATTATGAATCTTGTTGATTATTTTAGGCATTTATTAACCCTTTAATGCTGTGATGCTTGTCATCTCTATGGTTCAAGGAAATATTGGGATAATTTGGAATGCAACTTTCATACCACAGTTACTTATTCCGTATTTATGTTTATCTTAGCAAACCATACAAGGTATTTTTTTTTCCCAGAATGGCAAGGGATTTTCATTGTAAAAAGCTAATGTGACTCTGTAATCACATTTACTCACAATCCTTTTCTAAGTGGAGAAAAGTTGTAGAACCAAAACTATTTTCAGAAATAATGTTCCAGTTCAAAGATGGCAATGTAAGGGTGCCCTGGGTGATGTCTGCCACATCTCCCATCTTCTCATGTGCAAATGCCACAAGAGAAAAATACAGACAAACTCATAGAGGTCAAAGACTGCAGCTTTATTATAATACAGTATAACATCTGCTACACATTCACTTAACCACCCCCCTATATCTTCTCCTGTAGTTTATCCATTACAGCCCATCAAGATACCCTACCCCCAGGTCAGCTGACCTATAGGTAAACTATGAACAGGGCATCCAACACAGCCAGCAAGGAACCTACAATTGACCTCACCCATAAAGCACCATCTCCGCCAAATACAGCTCCATCCAATATGCACATATTGACAAGCTCAGGTACCCCATCACAAATCCGGACCAGTCAAAGACTTGTATGTTACCTCTGAAAAGATGATGACCTTGACTCCCTCAGAAAAATACCCTACACAGCCTACGGCAGAGCATTATTAAATGCCTAAACTAATATCAGATAAATGCATTTCATCCTCTCTGAAAAATCCTAAGCAAACTTCCCATGACCATGAATGAGATCTGTGCTCATTCCCCCTACGAATGCAGCCATAAGCTTTTCTTATGGTTCATTTTTTGAGACACCTATCTCACATAGCCTACTCCCACAATTTAGGATGTGGAATGATATCAGATCAACATAAAAAGGATGATGTAAACCAGGACATTGCAAAATCCTTTTAAGCAATTTTGATTAGCTGCCTGCAAGATCATTTTACCATGTCATTGCCGCCCAGGTACACTATCAAAACCTACAAAGATGCCAAGCATTAGATCTTCAAGGAAATCAAGAAAGTAGCTGTCCCATGTTGCCAGAGGATGTGGTTAGTGCAGTTAGTGTAGCTGGGTTTAAAAAAAAGTTTGGATAAGTTCTTGGAGAAGAAGTCCATTAACTGCTATTAATCAAGTTGTCTTAGGGAATTGCCTCTGCTGCTACAGGCATTAGTAGCATGGGATCTTCTTAGTGTTTGGGTAATTGCCAGGTTCTTGGTTTGGCCACTGTTGGAAACAGGATGCTGGGCTTGATGGACCCTTGGTCTGACCCAGTATGGCAATTTCTTATTTTCTTCTTATGTTCTTATGTCCCATGGTCCAAACCAAAATACTGCACCATCCTGATTATCAAGTGAATTCATGAGTGGCCAACAATCTAGACAGTCCTCTTAATCCCTGAAAGATCTAAAAAGCAAAAATAGAAGTTAACAACTCTTTCAAGCACCCAACATCTCTTGTCTGATGTAGGAGCTAAAGGCCACCGTCTGCTAATGCCCAATTCATCATCATCATCATCATCATCATCATCATCATCGTCATCATTGTTAATTTATTACATGCTCTTCCAGTGAGTGAACTCAAAGCATGTTATAAAACAACAAAGTCAGCAAGGACCAATGTACAGATAACAGAGCAGAGATTATATAACACAGAGAGTGTAGGCAATAAAAACAGACTATAACAAAGCCTCTGGTGCTCCTTCATGCACTCTAGCTGCCAGTATCTCCTTCATGTAAGTGAGATTCCAGGATTGGAGGGTGAGAGTCCTTTTCACCCATGGATCACAGAGTGCAGAAAGCACGTATGTATTGTTTCATGTGAGAGGTTTCAGTATGACTTGGGCCTGCTGCTGCAAGAAGTCCAGAAACTGCAACACCTAGGCTTCCATTACCTTTTCCTCACAGAAGCCCTATAACTATTCCTCCATATTATTTATTATTTGGATGACCCACCCATGGTGGAGCTTCTGGAACTCAAGTCCTCCATGGACTCTTTGAACTGTTATCATTATTGTATCAACTGACTCATCCCGATCAAATGATGATGTCCCAGGGGGCAATGCACATCTATCTCTGTTTCCAGAGACACATCATGAAAGGATGTCTGATGCTCCATTAACCTCTGCAGCATCATATAGTTGGAATTTCAGCAGGCACCAACATTTTGATTAGACACTCATGAGGTATCCCGCAGTGTTCCTGCTTTTCATGGAGAAGCAGTCCCATCTTCTAGTGTCTATGGAAATGCTCTATTATTTTCATGCACTTCTCTATCAGGTTCTTCAGAAATGGATTCCCATAGCCCTTGGACCCAACACCAGGACATCTTTCATTGCCAGATACAGTGGGTGTGCAAAACAATGGGCAACCCAAAAGCCCCCATATTATATTGTCTTTACCATTTTTGAATCATTGTCTGTCACAAAGATACCTGCATTTAGACTCCTGGTTCTCCGGTCTAGCTGACAACTCTCCAGCAGCTCTCTAATTGTTGCTAGAATATTGGCCATTGTATGGGGGCTAGACATCAACCTGGTGTGCAGCAAAGCCCACCCTTAGCCTGATGCTCTGTCCATGCTAGAGCCGCTGACTACCCCTGCCTCTGCATGTTCCTACCAGTGTGCCATCAGAGGGAGGTAAGCATGTATAGCTTTCATGGTGATCCAGTTATCACTGTTGAAATACATGCTACTTCAATCTGCCTTAGCCAGCTTCACCTGGATGCTACTACAACACTAGTTGCACAGGCTGGTGATGTTCTTCCTACTACATGTAATACTGGAGGGCAGTTAGTAATTGGGGGCTAACACATTTATTTATTTATTTATTTAGAGTTTTTATATACCGACCTTCTCAATATACATAATCGAATCAGGTCGGTTTCCATAAAACAAAACTTTCGCAAGTAAGGCGTTACATTAAACAATAAAACAGAGTATTGAACTAAGGCGTACAGCATAACATAAACAATAAACTGCGAATAGAACAATAAAACGTAAATCAATAAATATAAATCTTATATATAGATATATATACATAAATATATATATATAAATAAATATTTAAAATATAAAATAAAAATGCTTATACATTTGTCAAATATCATGAGTAAGAGGTATTAACTGCAAATTATTGGTGGATGAAATGAGCTGGTAAAGGTAAACAGGTGACAGTGAGCATTTAAAATGGCATAACTATGAGACGAGCACGAGCTGAAGCTGAAGCAACAAGAAAGGGTCTTTCATAATAAGAGAACTGTCCAGGTAGTGCGTGTTTTGGTCCTGAGGGTGTATGGATGGTCATGGACTTTATGTTGAACTATTTTGTTCTTTGACCGGTGTCAAAGTGTTCCTGTGATTCCGGAAAGGCTTGCCGGAAGAGCCACGTTTTTAGGTTTTTCTTGAAAGTTAAATGGCAGGTTTCTAGTCGAAGATCAGGTGGTAAAGAGTTCCAAAGGGTGGGCCCGGCTGTGGAGAGTGCTCGTTTAGCTAGTGAAGTCTTAATCGGGGGAGCATGTAAAGAACCTTTGTAATTATATCTAATTGGTCTATTTGATGTGTGAAGGCGGAGTTGTGAGATAAGATTTAGGTGTGCGTTGCCCATGATATCCTTGTGGATCATTGATAAAGTCTTGAAGGTGATTCTAGCTTTTATAGGCAGCCAGTGGAGGTAGATCAGAATAGGTGTGATGTGTGCTCTTTTGTTTGTGTTGGTGAGTAACCTTGCCGCCGTGTTTTGTACCATTTGTAAGGGTTTTATGGATGAGATTGGCAGACCTAGCAGAAGAGAATTACAGTAGTCTAACTTGGACAGAATTATGGACTGAACTACTAAACGGAAGTCACTGAAGTGGAGAAGTGGTTTCAGATTTTTGAGCACTTGAAGTTTGAAGTAACATTCTTTTGTTGTATTGTGAATGAAAGATTTAAAGTTGAATTGATTGTCGAGGCGCACCCCTAAGTCCCTGACGGAAGGTGAGTGGTTGATGGGTGGAATTGTGGATGGTGTTGTGCTTTGGGCCTTGAAGAGAGTGTGGTTTTCGTCAGGCGAGATGATGAGGATTTCTGTTTTATTTGAGTTGAGTATAAGGTTCAGGCTGGATAACAGGGAATTGATGGATAGTAAGCAGTTGTTCCAATGAGCCCAAGTTTTTTGCAGTGATTCTGTAATGGGAAGAAGTATCTGAATGTCATCAGAGAAAATATAGTGCTTTAGCTTGAGGCTGGAAAGTAGGTGGCAGAGTGGAAGCAAGTAAATGTTAAAAAGGGTAGGGGAGAGCGATGAACCTTGAGGTACTCCTCTGGTTGATTTGATAGGAGGTGATTCTGCATTGTTGATTTTGACTTTGTAGAATCTATTTTCCAGGAATGATTGAAACCAACTGTGAGCTTCCCCTTGGATTCCTATCTCTGATAGCCGCTCGAGGAGGATGGTATGGTTAACTGTGTCGAATGCGGCGGATAGGTCGAGCAGAGCGAGGAGGTATGATTGTTTTCTTTCAAGGTTGTAGAGGATGGTGTCAGATAGTGATGTTAGTAAGGCTTCTGTGTTTTGTGATTTCCTGAAACCGAACTGAAAGGGGGAGAGTATGTTGTTCTCCTCCAGGTAATCTGACAGTTGCTTATTGACGAATCTTTCCATCACTCTTGAGATTAGTGGTAGGTTAGCGATGGGGCGGAAATTCGCAGGGTCTGTTGTTGACAAATTAGGTTTTTTTAGTAAAGGTTTCAGAATGGCTATTTTGAGTTGTTCTGGGACCTTTCCTTGAGTTAAGGAGCAGTGTATGATGTTTGCTAATGCTTTGGAAATGGTGTTGGGAGTAGATAATAAGAGATTGGAGGGAATGGAGTCCAATGGGTGAGAGGATGGTTTAAGTTTATTGAGGATGATTTCAATTTCCAAGGATGATGGGGTCTCGAATGATGATAGGCTGTATTTTTTGTTGTGAGTTGAGGTGTTCGGTGGTGTTGAAGTCATATGTTGGGTGGGGATTGTGATTGAGGTGCTAGGGGGTGTTGCTGTCAGATGTTGGGTGGAGATAGGCTTGAGGAGGTTGGTGATCTTGTTATCGAAAAAGATCGCTAGTTCCAATGCTTTGTCTGCTGCTTGTTCTTCTGGGATGATAGGTGGAGAGGGTTTAGTTAGGGATGATACAAATGAGAATAGGGCTTTGGAGTCGAAAGCGAAGTTGTGGATTTTTTTTGCAAAAAATTCTTTTTTGGCTTTGAGGATAGCTAGTCTGTAAGTGTTAAGGTGGGATTTGTAGTTTAGAGTTGAGGAGGTGGATGGAGATTTGCGCCAGTTGTTTTCTTTTTTCCTAAGTTCTTGTTTAAGAGATTTTAATGTTGGAGTGTACCACGGATGTCTATTGGCTTGTGGTGGTTTCAGAGATTTGGTGATGGAGGGGCAGGATATATCTGCGACCTCATTTGTTATCATAATCCAGGAGTTGATGGCTGTTGAAGCGTCTGTGAGGTCCAGTCTGTCGAGTTCTTTGTTGAGCATTTTACTAAGACTGTCAATGGAGCAGGGTTTCCTGTAGTGAATGGTGGTAGCTGTGTGGGTGAGACGAGGCTGGTCTTTGATTTCAAGTTCCGCAGTGATAAGGTGGTGGTCTGACCATGGGACCGGGTCACATGAAGGCTTGGTGATTGAAGTTATGCCATTATTGAGAAAGATCAGGTCTAGGGTGTGCCCCGCTTTGTGCGTGGGATCTTTGACAATCTGTTAGTTTAGTGCTGTGAGAAGGATGTCACAGTTTTGGGTAGGGCGGGCGCTGTTTACATGTAGGTTAAAGTCTCCCATCAGTATAGCTGGTTTGTCCTGTCTGAAGTGTTTGGTTGTGAGTTCAATTAATGGTGAAGGGTCAGTATCTAGCGTACCAGGTGGTGAGTAGACTAGGGCTATTTGTAGATGGTCTGAGTTGAAAAAGGTAATTTCAGTGTTGTTTATTGTAGTGGATAGTTGTGGTGCGAGCCCTAGGCTTTTTTTGGAAGCTAGCAGGATCCCTCCACCTTTTTTTTTGGTTCTGGGGATTGAGTGTACGTCATAGAGGTGTGTGGGGAGCTGGTTCAATAGAACTGTGTCAGTGGGTTTCAGCCATGTTTCAGTAATGGCGCAAATGTCGGGGTTGTTATCAGTCAGGTGATCATTGAGGAGGTGGAGTTTTTTAGTAATCGATTGTGCGTTGAACAATGTGAGCGTAAATAGGGTTAGTCCTAGTGTTTGAGAGATGGGAGAAATCATGATTGGAATCAGTCTCTGTTGTCAGATGCCTAGAATCCTGGGTTTGTTGGTTGAGAGTTTAGGCTTGTAGGGGATTGTAGGTATAGGGATAGGGTGCATGATGAGGTGCTGGAGAGTGGAATTGAGTCCTTATGTGGGAGGTGATATAAGGATTAGTTGTCCTAGAACGATGGAAGAGTGGTTGCTGGATAAGGATGGAAGAGTGGTTGCTGGGTGAAGGATGGAAGAGTGGTTGCTGGATAAGGATGGAAGAGTGGTTGCTGGATGAGGCTGGATGAGTGGTTGCTGGGTGAAGGATGGAAGAGTGGTTGCTGGATGAGGCTGGAAGAGTGGTTGCTGGATGAGGTTGGAAGAGTGGTTGCTGGATGAGGCTGGATGAGGCTGGATGAGTGGTTGCTGGATGAGGTTGGAAGAGTGGTTGCTGGATGAGGCTGGAAGAGTGGTTGCTGGATGAGGTTGGAAGAGTGGTTGCTGGATGAGGCTGGATGAGTGGTTGCTGGGTGAAGGATGGAAGAGTGGTTGCTGGATGAGGCTGGATGAGTGGTTGCTGGATGAGGCTGGATGAGTGGTTGCTGGATGAGGCTGGAAGAGTGGTTGCTGGATGAGGTTGGAAGAGTGGTTGCTGGATGAGGCTGGATGAGGCTGGATGAGTGGTTGCTGGGTGAAGGATGGAAGAGTGGTTGCTGGATGAGGCTGGATGAGTGGTTGCTGGATGAGGCTGGAAGAGTGGTTGCTGGATGAGGTTGGAAGAGTGGTTGCTGGATGAGGTTGGAAGAGTGGTTGCTGGATGAGGCTGGATGAGGCTGGATGAGTGGTTGCTGGATGAGGCTGGAAGAGTGGTTGCTGGATGAGGCTGGATGAGGCTGGATGAGTGGTTGCTGATGTCGGCGATGTGGCTTGTAAGTTTGTATACAGATGCAAGCTTACAAACTTTACCTCTGAAAGATTCAGCCTGATCTAGTGGGTTTAAAATGGAAGCTTGTGGAGCTGATGAGAATTTTTCCGGTGCCGGTCGGCAGGGGATAGCGGCCCTGGCACTGGGACGCTCCAAGGGGCGCGCTAAGGGGCAAGCCCCTTAGGTCGCGCTCCTTCGGGCGCGCGACGCCCGGCGCGCGACGCCGGGTGTGGTCGCTGCAATTTAAAGACCCGGTTGCCGCCCTCTGATTGGCCTAGTGCCTTGCAGTGGGCGCGGCTGACTCACCGTGTGGGGGCCGGTGCTGGGGTCCTAGTGCGTTCTGCCGTCTGCAGTTTCCCCTCGCGGTCACTAAATATTTTTGAGCTGTTTCCGGCTAATTTTTAAAAGCGTTGTCCTCTTTTTTTCTTTTTTCGAGTTTATTTTGTTTTTTTCCGTTTCGCTCCTTCTGTGCGGCTCGCGGTGTAGCGAGCGAGCTCTGGCCCCGATTGGGCCTACCGAGCCCCGACAGAGGAGGGGGAGGACGAGGTGAGCCGGTGCTGAGGTCCGGAGGTAAGAGGGCCGTCGATGGGAGTCGCCGCAATTTAAAGACCCGGTTGCCGCCCTCTGATTGGCCTAGTGCCTTGCAGTGGGGGCGGCTGACTCACCGTGTGGGGGCCGGTGCTGGGGTCCTAGTGCGTTCTGCCATCTGCAGTTTCCCCTCGCGATCACTAAATATTTTTGAGCTGTTTCCGGCTAATTTTTAAAAGCGTTGTCCTCTTTTTTTCTTTTTTCGAGTTTATTTTGTTTTTTTCCGTTTCGCTCCTTCTGTGCGGCTCGCGGTGTAGCGAGCGAGCTCTGGCCCCGATTGGGCCTACCAAGCCCCGACAGAGGAGGGGGAGGACGAGGTGAGCCGGTGCTGAGGTCCGGAGGTAAGAGGGCCGTCGATGGGAGTCGCCGCAATTTAAAGACCCGGTTGCCGCCCTCTGATTGGCCTAGTGCCTTGCAGTGGGCGCGGCTGACTCACCGTGCGGGGGCCGGTGCTGGGGTCCTAGTGCGTTCTGCCGTCTGCAGTTTCCCCTCGCGGTCACTAAATATTTTTGAGCTGTTTCCGGCTAATTTTTAAAAGCGTTGTCCTCTTTTTTTCTTTTTTCGAGTTTATTTTGTTTTTTTCCGTTTCGCTCCTTCTGTGCGGCTCGCGGTGTAGCGAGCGAGCTCTGGCCCCGATTGGGCCTACCGAGCCCCGACAGAGGAGGGGGAGGACGAGGTGAGCTACCTGCAGGAGCTGGTCAGCAAGGGAAAACATTTCCCTGATGATCCTTTTTACAATTTTTTATGCTACCTGCTTCTTTCCTCATTTTCTCTATGAGGGGTTGCCACTTCGTATGCATGTCAGGGGAATACTGACCTGCCAATTGACTTCTGGAAGGGCTGTGGGATCAGCCTGGGGAAATTCCTTCCTCCTTTTACTCCCTTTCCTCTGGCTTTGGCCTGGAATTGCAGAATGGGTCCCAAGGATTCTACTGCCATCCTCCTCTGATGCCAATGCTAGCAGATGCTGTTTCATAAGATGATGCTACATACCAGTGTTTGTGAGATGCCCCATTTGCATCTCTCTGCTGATATCCTTCGCACAGTTCCCCCCTCACTTTAAAGTGCCTTCAGATTCCATGATCCCTCCTCTACTTCCTTGGGGGCAGTGGTGGCACATCCTCTCCAAACGTTAAGTCCTTTTGAATGAAGCCACATTTATCTCCTGCCATTCTGGTCTTGTTAAATTCTCTCTTCAATTTAGGTGCAGGACAGAATTTTGTTATTGCTGTCTCTGCCAACCATGCCAACATTCTATCCTCTGCCTTTCCTTGACATGATACAATTTGTTTAGGTGAGGTTAGTGCACTGCCAACTGGGGATTTGCATATTACCAATTATTATTTTTTATTGGTAATATAAATGTATTCCCATTCACTTCACAGTACAATTCTGCTGTGTGTTTGGATAACTATTTGTCACATACACAGACACAGAGAGTGCAGTGTCATGCCATGCACCATTGCTGACAAACTCCACATACAAAGAAAGACTGGCAGCCTGGTATAGACTTTCTGCTTCAGTCTCTGTGCTCTGCTCAGTCACCTCAGTGATGCCCAGAAAGACAGAGACTGCAGAAACTCTCTACTCTGTTTTGCACCAACACCCAGACTCTATCCCAGTGAGGAAAAAAACAGTAGCAATTGACACTGCCTGCTTTTTCTGGTAACTGGCACTGTGAGTGAGACCATTACAGCATATAGTAAATTAGAAGCAGCCAAAAAGCCTTTTTCAAACTCAGAGAGTTTAAAACAGATGTTCTTCTCAGACAAAAGCTAGAGAGGTGATACAGTGTTTCTCACCCATGTTCAGATCTTCTGGTGGGAGTGGGTTAGTGTCATTTGATACAGATAGCAGCAATAGGCTAGTTAGAAATTATCTTCACTGTGATTTGTCATGTTTGTGACTTCCTTGTCAATGTTCAAGACTCAGCTGTTACAAGGCAATGAGATCGTACAGGGAATGACTGGTTTCTATAGTTACTTGCACCTGTTGCAGAGAGCCATAGACTTTAATGGGCCATAGTAAAGAATGGGAAACATAAACAAATGGGACAAATATGTGTTTCATTCATAGCACTCCTCCATTCTTTTCACGGGACAATGAATGAAATGTTATGTTATGTTTTAGCCATTTGCTATAAGTAAATGTACATCCCTAATAATGAACACAACTGCTACAGATCCCTGAATAATAGCAGAATACCTCAGCTTGGTCACACTTGCAGAGCATAGAAAAACATTTATTAAACAAAGAACAGTTGACAACAAATAACAAATATATAGACAAAAATTGAAATAGAAAGCCCATAAAACCAGACTCTGTCTGCAGAACAAAACTTGAAAACTAGAAACAAAAATATGTTTCCTTCTATGATAAAGCAAGGCCCCCTCATCATTATTGTGAGGAGTGGAGGTTGCTATGTTGGAGTTGCTGAGCTCCTGTCTTTATTCTTGTGGAGATTAGGAGGGGCATGTTTTGTTACATAACACTCACTCCTACCATCCTCAAGAACTAAAGGAGCTTGGTGTCTCAAACATTACATTTCACAACCTTCCTCCCTTGTGATAATTTCTTACTCAAACCAGCTTGCAAATAGGAGCACTACTGCACGCAAATAATCACAGCAACCAACAGAATGTGTAGAATAAATTCAATGTCCACACTTTTTTTGTGATGTCATATCTTTAATTTCAAACGGCAACTCCACAGTGTATAAATTACAGCATTAAAGAGGCAGGAGGGTCCCCCGACACGGACCCGTGTTTCGCCGCGAGGCTGCGTCGGGAGAGACAGGGAGGAAATTTTATGTTGTTCTTAGTACAGTTCAAGCTATGGCGTCACTGGGAGTGCCCATAAAATTTCCTGCCTGTCCCTCCCGACGCAGCCTCGCGGCGAAACACGGGTCCGTCTCGAGGGACCCTCCTGCCTCTTTAATGCTGTAATTTATACACTGTGGAGTTGCCGTTTGAAATGAAAGATATGACATAACAAAAAACGTGTGGACATTGAATTTATTCTGCACATTCTGTTGGTTGCTGTGATTACTCAAACCAGCAGCATTGCCCAACACCAATATCCCTTGATTCTCTCTCTTTCCATTTTGCACAACAACCAACCAGTCTGCCTCTAACCCCAACATCCAGTTAATCTCAACAACCTCCAGACTTCCTAGCCCCAGTCAGCCTGCAGCTTCAGAATCCCCCTATCCCCAGTCAGCCTCCATGCTCAGGATCTCCCTTTCCACAACCAGCCTCAGGATCCCTCTCAACAAATTCCAGCCTCAGGACCCCCACTTCCCCAGCCAGCATCCAGCCTTATGACCCCCTCCCCAAAACAAGCCTTTTAGCTCAGGAACTCTCCCCTTCCCCAACATGTCTCCAATCTCAGGATCTTCTCTTTCCCTATCAAGCCTCCAGTCTTGAAACCCCCCTTCCCTTTTCTCTCAGTAAACCAGTTGTTTACTTGTTTACAGGCTGAGATGTTCTCTATAGGGGACATGCTTATGACTGCACTGCATGCTTTTCTGCATATCTCTCACTGATCTCACTAAATATGCAGATCAGTGTGAGAATTCAAGCACCTATACCAGTGCCTGTATTCTCTCACATATCTGCATGTTTCGCAAGATCAGTACAAGACATGCAAAGAAGCTTATGGTTTATCTGGAAATATGTCCCATATAGAAAGTAATCCAGCCTGGAGGAAACTGCTGCACACAAGTACTTCTGGCAGCCAAAATTTGGTCAGGCCATGGTCCAGGTGATCAACTCCATTCCAACATGTTGTGAGCGCAGAGTTCCAGTTGCTTGCTCTAGAGGATTTGTGAGTCCTTGGGCCATGGCGTGGCTCAATGAGGAGCCCCAAGACACACACCATGGGAGGTAAGAGTGTTCAGGCATGGGCTGGAGCTGAAACAAGGCTGGACCAGAATCAAGGCATCGAACAAGGCAGGCTCAGCCCTACACTGGACCTGCACACACCGGTGAGACCCAGCAATGCAATGCTGGTCTCAAGAGTAGCCCTCCGGCCACTCAGAAGCCCTTCCAGACCCGCTACTTGGGAACGAGATGAGTGCAGAAGGCTGAGGGCAGGAACGGAGGCTGAGGGCAGGAACAAGATGAGACATGGAACTCAGGAACTTGGAAGACTCAGACAAGGACTCGAGGAACTTGGAAGATTCAGACGAGGACTCAGGATACTTGGAAGACTCTGATAAGATTTCGTGGAACTTGGAAGACACGGACAAGGATCCAGGATACTTGGAAGACTCAGATGAGGTTTCAGGTTTCAGGCACTAGTACAGGGTGAGTACTGCACTGCAGCACGCTCTACATAGCCACCCATGGCTGGTCGAGGGCCATGCTGAAAGCGAAGCAGACTCCAGGTGAGAAAATGAAGACTTGGAACCAGAAACATGTCGAAGATTCAGGAGAGGCCTGCATTGTAGCATGCCCTACACAGCCGTCCGTGGCTGGTCGCGGACCATGCTGAAGCAGAGCAGGTTCTGGCTTGAGTCTAGGGCATGTATGGAAGCAGGAACAAGGTACTCTGAAGACCGGGAACAGGATTCAAGACTCAGGATTCAAGACTCGGAACACAGATTTAGGAACACAGCCCCCCATGGGCTGGTCATGGACCACAACGGTGGCACAGCAGGAAAGGTGGACAAGCAGGAAACCTGGAAGCAGGACGAAGAGCTGGAGACGAGGACATCAGGACCAGACTGAAACACGGAACATCAGTAACATGGAACACCAGGACATAGAACAGGCAACGAAAGAGATCCAACAAGGAAGAAGACCAGGGACATCAGACGAAGGAGACAAGGAACATCAAACACCTAACAAGGAGCCATCAAGACATGAAAAGACCATGGAGGACCTTGACCGGAGAGAGAAGCATGGATGACCATGGATCCGGTTCGAAGGCCCGGAGGAATGAAAGCTGAGCCCTTTTATAGGGCTGGATGAGGTGACGACTGATGATGTCATCCGGTGGGGCTGCGGGGCTTTTCACACCACTGGCCTTTTAAATGTAAAGCAGGGGTGCATGCGTGCCTAGAGGCCTGGGAGGTGGAGGAAGTCGGCGGCAGCATCAGAGCTGCAAAGAGACATAGTCGGCAGCAGCTTCCTGCTGCATAGAGAGAGACCGCGACATCAGGGCATCTGGGCCACGCAGAAGATGAAGACGACGGCGGCCCTCTGCCACGAAGAGGTGTCTGGGCAGTAGCTCCTGCTGCGAAGAGGCAATGGTGGCCCCTTATGCCACACACAGCAGCGTTGGGCCACGAGGAGTGGTGGCAGCAGCGATCCAGGGTGGCCTAGGTCATGAAGAAGGAATGGTATCGGGCCGGGGAATGGTTAGGTGCCAGCGCAGGTGAGAGGCTGTTCTTGGGATGGGCTCCACGAGCAGCATCGTAACACAACATTTTTCCTCAGGGTCCACCCTCTACCTTAAATCTAGTTCTAGCATCAGCCTCCAAGGATATAAAGGAGGGATCATGGAATTGGATGAAAAAGAATAAAAAGACTTGTATTTTGAGATATTCACTTTTATCAGCACAAATTTCTAAAATCATCAAAAGGAACTGGTCACTAATTAGTTTGTTATCAGTTTTTGAGGATAAAAAGATGAGATTTGCATATTCAAGAGATAAAAATATAAGAGAAGGGTGGGGAGGAGAAGATGGCGGAGTAACATTTGTTCTGGGTGTACAGCCGCTCCTTCTTTTCTTCTGTTATGCCTCATTCGACTCGTAAGAGACGTGTTAAGGAAAGGGCTTCAGCTGTAGTCCTTTCCGGCTTTCCGCAGAGTGGCCAATGGACTCCCATGTGGTATAAGAGCTGAGACCACCAAAGGAATCGCTGGGAGGTGATCAAGAAAGAGAGTCACTCACTCTCTCCTTTGATTCGTCGACTACCTCTTCACATGGTACCCAGATTCCCCCACTGAATCCTGCAACTATGAGAGCTTCAACCCCTGCCATGGCCGTATTGCTGGCAGAGGAGATCAGGCTTCCTTCCTCTTTACTTGGGATGGCAGGATCTCCTATGGCCTCTGGGACCCAGGCTATCGACACACCTAGCCTTCAGCGGGAAGCTGTGTTTGGAGATATGCAGTAGCTGCTGAGGCAAGAGATATTTCTTCAACTGAACTTGGATTAGAGGCACTGGGCTTCAGTACTACATCTTTTTTGGTAAGACCTACCCATATTACTCTTGAATCAATATGAGTTGTCATAGAAGGTTTAAGTAAAATGATTTTATCACAATTTAACCCAATGAAAATTAAAATTAAGGACATGGAAACTAGACTTTCAACTTTGGAAGTATGTAAATTACAATCAGAGAAATTTAATGATAAAAAAAATGAGGTTGAATCGATTAAAGCTTTAAAATCTTCTATTATCAAGGAAAATTCTCAACTATCCTTTAAAATTAAGAACTTGGAAAATTCTATGAGAAATCACAATTTAAGATTTATAAATTTTCCAAAGTGTCCCTTGGTTAAACCAAATGACATGCTTAAAAGGTATTTTTTGGAAGTTTTGAAGATCTCCGAACAGGCTCTACCACCTATATCTAAAGCTTATCATGTTTCAAATTTTAGAAGATAATCTTCTTTAACACCACAACAAGATCCGGTATTAGAGATGGATAATCTGTCATTTTGGAGAAATCAATTACAGAAGAAGTTACACCTGTCACTCTTGTGGTTACTTTTGTCCTCGAACCAGATAGAGATTGGGTTTTGCATCTTTTCTTCAGGCATAAGTCTGATTCTTTTCTGAATATCCTTTGTGTGTTTCCTGATGTTGCAAAACAGACTCAGAAAAGATGTCAGCAATTTCTTATTCTGAAACCTAGAGTCTTGCAAGAGAGAGTGATATTCTTTTTGAAGTTTCCATGTAAATGCTGTATTAAGTACAAAGGGGATTCATGTTTTTTTTCCAACCTGCTCAAATACCTGTAAACCGGAGTGAAGGCAGCTAAACTTCGGTATATAAAAGCCTTTAAATAAATAAATAAATAAATAAATAAATAAAAATTATTATTATTTCTAGCAGATACGGTACCTGTTGGATAATTCTCTTAACTCATTGACTTAATGATCCATCATTACAGTGCAAGAGTCCTTAATTCATAGCCCTCATCTGTTACTAGGGATGTGAATCGAGCTTTGGACGATTGAAAATATCGGCCGGTATTTTCAAAATCGTCAGAAATCGGGGGCTCCCCCAAAACGATAGTAAAACCCCACGATATTGATCGTGGGGGTTCTCTTATCATTTTGGGGAAGGGCGGGAAAAATGGCACACAAAAATAACCCCTAAACCCACCCCGACCCTTTAAAATGAATCCCTTAGCTTCTCCCACCTTCCCGACCCCCCCAAAAACATTTTGCAGGTACCTGGTGGTCCAGTGGGGGTCCCTGGAGTGATCTCCCACTCCTGGGCCATCGGCTGCCAGTAATCAAAATGGCGCTGATGGCCCTTTGCCCTTACTATGTCACAGGGGCTACCGGTAGCATTGGTCAGCCCCTGTCACATGGTAGATGCACAAGATGGCATGGGCCATCCAGTGCTCCTACCATGTGACAGGGTCCGGCCAATGACACGGATACCCTGTTACATGGTAAGGGTAAAGGGCCATCGGCGCCATTTTGATTAGTGGCAGCCGATGGCCCGGGAGCGGGAGATCGCTCCAGGGACCCCCACTGGGCCACCAGGTACCTGTAAAAAGATTTTGTGGGGGTCGGGAGGGTGGGGGAAGCTAAGGTATTAGTTTTAAAGGGTCGGGGTGGGTTTTTTGTTTATCGGCTCGGGCGCAGCCGATAAACAAAACCGTGATCGGGCCCGATGAAAAAAAACCCACATGTGAATCGGAACCGGAATCCGAACAGATTCCGGTTCCGATTCGCATCTCTATCTGTTACTCTTCCTATCTGTACATAAAAAATTATAGTAATACATTTTTCTTGAAATAGTGTAATGGTTTCTAGGGGTGTGCATTCGTTTTGAACGCATATGTAAAACGCAACTTATTATTTTTTTTAACTTAAAAAAAGTGATGATGCGCAACGCATCACATTTTCAACTTATTCAACATAGCTACGTTGAATACATTGAACCTAAATAAACACTTAAACCCCCACCCTCCTGACCCCCCCCAAGCTGGCCAAAAGTTCCAGTTGGGTCCAACGGGGGTCCCGGAGCGGAGGCGCGGAGACACACGTGACGTCCGCGTCACTCCGACGTGACGCTGACGTCACATGCTCCTCGCAAAGGAAAACAGTGATGGCTTCCTGACTCCCCGCTGGACCACCAGGGAGTTTTGGTAAGTCTTGGGGGGAGATTAAGGAGGGTGAGGGGTTTAAATTTTTATTTAGGGAACCGGTGAACGTATGGACAGACCCTCAACTTATGGGATTCTCCATATGTCCATATTGAACGAAATCGACCCTCACCTTCAACTTATCAAGTTATGAACGCAAACTTTTTGTCTGCACATCCCTAATGGTTTCTCCCTGATTGGGGACTTGATTTGAATTTGACACTATTGAAAATAGTATTGGTATTTTTTTCCTTTTTGTAATTCTTGTGCCTCTTCAGATCTTCTTTACAAGAATTGTCTTGTTTATATTTTTGAAATTGAATAAAGTATAAATAAAAAAAATACATAAAAGAGAAAGGTTATGTCCATCAATGTTACCTTGTGGCAATAGTGGCATGGGGAACAGCCAGGAGGAATAAGGAGGCAGACTCTGCCTGTTTCCTTTATGTGAAATTTATTAACAATGCAAAGCAAATTAAAACAAAAATGCAGCTCACCTTAAGTTCAGGTAGTACACAAATCAACATAGAAGGTTTTAGCATGGTCTGGCTTCCTCCCTGCTCCCTGGGGCCTCTCTAAGCCTTGGACACTGGTGAGGGGCTCCTCCCTTCACCCATGATTCCTTATGGGTCTGGATCTTAAGGAAGACCAGGAGAGATGCTATGCCTGGTTCCTTAAGGTGGTCTGAAGGAGTTCCCTAGACTCCCTCACATATCCTTCTCCTCAGCTCACCTTTATTCAGGTGACTGCCTTCCTGTACAAGGGACAACTTTCAAGAAAAAAAAACCACATTGATACTTTCCTTTTCTGCCCTATGTTGTATTTTTTAGTTGAAGGACTGTAGGACCAGAAACTCTCTCATCAACCTCGCATTGGACTCCTTATTTCTGTTTATTCAAGGAGTGTTTGGTGGCCTGGTACAAGAGTGAACTTTCATCCCAGCAACTCAAGGCTTCTAAGGCCCACTTGCTTACCAAGGCCTCCTTTTTGCCTTTCCCATGGCATCAGTTTCTGGCCAATGTATGCCACAGGATGTTTTTGGCCATCCTTCTCTTGGACCATCCTTCTCTTGGACTAAGACCTACTTCTGAGGCACTGGTCTGCACATTGAAGAGTTAGGTAAAGTCTGGAATTATCAGGACCAGTTTGAAGCATAATGCATCTTTCAGAGCCTGGTAAGCTTTCTCTGCTTCAGCTGACCACTGTACCTTCTCTGGTGATTTCTTCATCGACAGCATTGTGAGATGTTCTGCCTTCTTCGAATAATTGAGCTAAATCATCTATAATATCCCACAATGCCTAGGAATGCTCTCACTTTTGCTTTTTTTTTTTTTCAATTCTTTATTTTCAGTTTTGAAATTTTTTCCAAGATTTAAACTCTTTACAGAAAAATTGATGTCTGATACATAGAAATCTAAAATATAAATAACGAAAAACTTCTGAAGTTCAAATAATGTCTTAGTGCATTTTAGACATCATGATTATAGGATAATAAGGAGATATCAACTAAAGCATTTTACAAGAACTTAATACAACAATTATTCCTATTTGTGACTAATTAACTGAGCAATTCAGGACCCCTTCTCATTCTACTCCAAAACTGCTGCTGATACCTGTGGGGAGTGAGCAACCAAAAACTCTTTTAACTGTTTAGGCTCTAGAAATATATAATTATTGCTTTTATAAAGTATGCAAGCCCTACAAGGGTATTTTAAGGTAAAACGGGCCCCAATCTTAATTAAATCTGCTCTCAGTGATAAGAATTCCTTTCGACGTTGTTGTGTCGATTTTACCACATCAGGATAAACCCAGATGGGAAAACCATAAAATTTTGCCTGCCTATTTCTGAAAAACATCCTAAGTATATTATTTCTCTCTGAGAGAAAAGCAAAAGAAATAAGTAAAGGTTTTCTTTGGGAGATCTTTAACTCCAGAGATTGCTCTAATATATCTGTTAGGTTTAAGGCTAAATTTGGCTCTTCCATCTGGGTAACCTGATGTAGGTAATATGCCTTCACCACTACGGGTAATGCGGCTTCAGGAATCTTTAATATTTGCTGCATATATGTTCTAAACAAATTTAAAGGTGCAATATCTTTAATTACTGGAAAATTTATTATTCTCAAATTGTGAGCCCTCAAAGAATTCTCTACTGCTTCTAACCTTTTAGACGTACTAATTTCTGACTCTATCAGCTTCACCTGATTTTTCTCTACCGTTGTAATCTTACTTTCAAGCAACTCTGTTTTAGCACTAAAACGTGTAATTATCTCATTATTAATCATTGTCTGTTGTTTGGTTTCCAACGTAACCTGTGAAAGAACTTTAATTGAACTTTCAATTGATTTCAAGATAGACCATATACCTTCCATAGTAATAGGGTCAGATTTCTTTATCATAGAACTAACAGTTAGAGCTCTAAGCTGCTCATCTTTCCCATCAACAACAGTTCTTTCCCCCCTTTCTTTACTTAAAAGTGACGTATGGTTAGCAGCTCCATAAGTCTCTGGTGTAGAAGTCATTACCAATTCCGATTTATCAGAAGTTTCTGCTGCTGTTGCCATTACAGGTGACGGTATATCAATATCTCCAGGGTAGGAAGGCTTCTTTGGAGATCCGGGGCTCAAGGTGATATCTAAAGTCAAAGGGGGTGGTATATGCTCCTCTACCAACCCCTTAGCGACTGAGCTTTCCGGTATTAAGGGCCCAGGTACTGAAAAAAACCCAGGAATCTGTAGTTGCCGAGGGTCTATTGCTGGTGAGCTTACTATCTCACCCCTCAATCTCCCTTTTCTTTTTGTATGAGGCATATATAATGAATATAGTTATGCAAATACAGAAGATCTTATTTCTGGGTTTGTACAGTTATGCTCAGTTAGTCACTTTTAATCTCCTTATTGGGAGGGCTCATGGAAGAGAGGAAGAAACATATAAAATAGTAACATACCAGATGGAAATTGTTGTGGGACTATCCAGGGTAGAAGAAGGATCAAATTTTTCAAAAAGAAGTGCCCAAAGTTCTTCCAAGCCGCGCGCGCCAAAGGGGCGCGCGCGGCTTAGGCAGCGCGCCGCAGGAGGGGCGGTTTTAACAACTACCGTCCCTCCTTGATGACGTCAGCTTCCGGGCCGGCAGATGGCAATCCTTCAGGGCTCAGCTGTTCCTTGGTCTCCGGATTAGAAGGTATCTATCCCTCGGGGCTCAGCTGTTCCTTAGCCCCGGGTTCCACACAGACAGAGTAGAGTTCTCCCTCCTCTCTCCCTTCCTCCTCGGAAGGTTCGCCGCAGGAGGGGCGGTTTTAACAACTACCGTCCCTCCTTGATGACGTCACCTTCCGGGCCGGCAGATGGCAATCCTTCAGGGCTCAGCTGTTCCTTGGTCTCCGGATTAGAAGGTATCTATCCCTCGGGGCTCAGCTGTTCCTTAGCCCCGGGTTCCACACAGACAGAGTAGAGTTCTCCCTCCTCTCTCCCTTCCTCCTCCTTGCTTTTTTTGTGGGACTTTTGTGTTCACTTAGAGAATAGCCACTGCCATTAGCAATGGTTACATGGAATAGACTTAGTTTTTGGGTACTTGCCAGGTTCTTATGGCCTGAATTGGCCACAGTTGGAAAACAGGATGCTGGGCTTGATGGACCCTTGGTCTGACCCAGAATGGCATTTTCTTATGTTCTTATGTTCTTATGGACTAGCACCCAGGTGATCGCCTCAATTTTCCGGGTCTGTGGATTAACCTTGCCCTTCCCCAGGGTGAGGCTAAAATATTGTAATTTCTTCCCCCCCTAGGAAGCACTTCTAAGGGTTGGCCATCAGTCCTGCTTTCCTCAGACTGGTTAACATGGCCTGGAGTTGGCTTAGGTGTGTCTTCCAATCTGGGCTGTACACCACAATGACATCCAAATAGGCAACTCCGTACTCTTGATGGGGGTGGAGCAGGAGGTTAATTAAGTGTTGAATTGTAGTGGGAGTGCCATGGAGTTCAAAAGGGAGGGTGGTGAACTGGAAAAGTTCAATGGGCATTGAGAATGCAGTCTTCCCCTTTGCCACTGGCATGAGAGGCACCTGCCAATACCCTTTTGTAAGATCCAGGGTAGAGATGAACTGGGTTGATCCCAGATGCTCAATCAGCTCATCTACTCAAGTCATCAGGCATGCATCAAGTTTTAAGACCGCATTTACTTTTTTGAAGTCAATGCAGAATCTTATACTGCATCTGACTTGGCATCAACACTATGGGAGAGGACCGATCATTGTTACACTCTTCAATATCTCCAAGCCAAAGCATCTCCTTCACCAGTTTCAATAATGTGGCATCTGGCCTTGGGAATCTTATAGGGTCGTTACCAGACAACAACTCTAGGTGTCATAATGATGTCATGCTGACCAGGTGTGTATGACCCAGCAGGTTCAAGAAGAGCTCCTTTCTTTGTTTCACCAGCTGCTTTAAATCAGCTGTCTTTGCAGTGGACAGCTACTCTCTGAAAGGGATTTGGTTTGGTCAACTTCAGGTTCAACATCTGGAGTGAAGTCTTCTTCTTGTATCACTCCCACACACCTGTGGAGCCCACTTCCTCAAAAGGTTTATATGCTAGACCTGAGTTTTCTTTTGTTTATCAGGCTGGGCTATTGAATAATCCACAGGCCCTGTTTTCTCCAAAACTTCATAGAGTTCCAGCCAATTTGCTAATAGCTTGCTTTCTGAAGGGAGGAGAAGGACAAGGAAGTGGTCTCCCTGCTAGAATACGTTTTGGACCATAGGGCGATTATAAGCTTTGGCTTGGGTAGCTTGAGCCTATTCTAGGCACAAGTAGGCACCTTGCCAGCTTTTTTTTTTTTTAGGTGTTTCTGCCCAGGATTTCCTTCATTTTCCTAAGTTACCTCAGCTATGTCCAAAATTCCTCTTGGCCTTCTCCCATACAGTAATTCAATACGGGAAAACCCTATTAAGTTCTGGGGCACTTTGATGATTTTGAACAGGACATAGGGCAGCAAGGAGTCCCAGTTCTTACTGTTTTCATCTACAAATTTCCTCAACATTTGCTTGAACATCTGGTTGAAGCGCTCAATAAAGCCATTGGTTTGCAGGTGATATTCCGAAGTGTGCTGAGTCTTTACTTTAAGCAAAGTTGTTTCATTACTTTGGACACAAATGAGGTCCCCTGATTTATCAAAATCTCCTTGGGCAGCCCAAGTCATCAAAAAACTTCCATTGGGCAGTAGCTACCATTGGGTCTTCATGTTCCAAAGTGGTACTACCTCTGCATATCTTGTGGCATAGTCCAGAATGACAAGGATGTACATATTTTCTCAAGCAGATCTCTCTAGTGGCCCCACAAGGTCTATGCCCACCCTTTCAACAGGGTGCTCAATTGTGGGCATTAGTATGAGAGGTGCTGCCCGTACACCAGCAGGCTTCGTGAGATGGCAGGTGGGCCTGTTTATGTAGGCCTGGCCTATAGAACTATGCGAGAATTCTCTCCCAGGTCTTTTCCTATCCTAGGTGACCTCCTAGAAGTTGACTGTGAGCTAGTCACTTAACTTTTTGGTGATATGGTTTGGGAACTAGGAGTTATTCTAACAGTTCTCCCTCCATACTTACATTTGTAACTCAGAAAAGTAGGTCCCCTTTCATTATAAAATAAGGAGGAAAAGGTTCTGTTACCTGTGACCCAGGGACTGGCTTTCCATCCACCCTTTGTATATGCTCCCAGGCCCACTTAAATGACTCATCCTTCCTCTGGGCCCTGATGAATCTTCCCAAGCCATCCCCCTTTTCCCACACGAAGGGGGCAGGTAAGATATTTTGGGAGGGTTGCTGTTCTTCCTCTAACACTGATCCTTCCTCCCCAGCTGCCTCTAAATTAGCAGCATAACTATATTTGTCCTGTTGGCATTGCCTCTGGGACCTTAGGAGTCTTAGAGTTTTTATGACACAGATCTGAATCATCCAAGGGAAAGAGTTCTGGAAACTCCAATTCTTCATTGTTGCTTCTCAATGAAACTGTGTGAGCTGGTTCTACAGGCTCTTATATTTTGGCAATCCCATCCTATCACCACAGGGTAGGGTAGCAAAGGAAGAACTCCCATCTCAATGTTGTCTTGGCTGATAAGGCTGTTCAGTTGTACCTGGATGTTGGATACTGACTTTGGTCCTCATGGATGCATCACAGGGTCTCTTCTCAATCATGATTAATCTGGATCCACTTTACTAACTCTCTTCAGATGAGCGTTTTCATTCTCCCAGAGTCCACCAAAGCATGTGTAGGAATGCCATCTAGCTCCACCGCAATCATAAAAGTAGAGACTCCCTGGCTAGGGACATCTACAAAATTACAAAAGTGTGGGGCCAC
Source organism: Rhinatrema bivittatum (assembly GCF_901001135.1). NCBI lineage: Eukaryota > Metazoa > Chordata > Amphibia > Gymnophiona > Rhinatrematidae > Rhinatrema > Rhinatrema bivittatum. The sequence goes on from NC_042618.1 coordinate 96,176,983, forward strand.
AACATTAATGTCCATTGATTCCTCTTCCTTCTGAGGACAGTCTTGTGTAAAATGGCCCCTCTCACCACATGGTGGCCCCTCTCACCATATGGTGCTCCTGTGAGTTTTTATAGTTGAAGTGAAAAGTCCAAATTGTATGACTTCATCTGCTGTCAGGGTCTCCTAACCTTAGGACTCTGGAGTCTTCTACCATGGTCGTGAGGTCTCCCCTGAGCCTGAGGTGTTTCAGGGATGGACTGAGCTTGGTAAGAGGTCTCTAGCGCCATCTCTAACTTAAGCTTCAGGTGCTTGTACATCCTCTGCCGCAAAGGTTGTTCTAGGTCATCTAGGAACTGTTTCAGCAAAATCATGTTGGCTACCTCACCATGATTTTTCTCTTCCAGGCACAGCCACTTCCTAGCCACATCCTTAAGTTGGTGGAAAATGTTCTGCGGGTTTTCCTCTGGATGAAGAATTCCTTGCTGAAAGTGCAGTTTCTGGGGTAAGTCCCACCATCTTTAGAATGACTGTTTTGACTTCAGCATATGAAGCCCTTCCCTCTGGGTTGGCAATTTGGAAGGCAGCTTGATTGCTTCTGGTAAGGAGGTTCTCCAAATAGGTAGTCCATCTATCTTCTGGCCATCTACTGTTGCATCTGTCACTGCTCGATGCCCTCACTCTGCCCTCTCTATCTCTGTGCCGACTCCCTCCGGGTCTGATGGACATTTGCTGCCACGGCGCCTCCATGCTGTCTCCCTCCGGCGTCCCCGGACCGGCACGACGCTGCGGATCCACCATGTTCCTGATGATGTAGGGCGCATGCACGTGCGCGAGCTCCCATTGATGTACCAGCAAGGGCGCAAACCACAGGGGCGTCCCCCAAGATGACTTCATCCTCTTCCAATATAAAAGGTCTCAGTATTCGCTAACGATTTGAGTTAGAAAGGATTGATTGCTGGGATTCATCTGAACCCGCTTCTCTCTACGCTACTCTGCCTCCTTGGACTTACCAGGGGTACCCGCTCCTTGGGGGCCTCGTTCTCTTTTCTTTATTTCAGATTGCAGACAGGAACCGGTACTCGCTCCTCGAGGGCCCATGTTCCTAAACACTCTGAAGATTCTTTACTGTCTAGAAGCTATCGCAGGTACAGACATTTGTGAGTTACTATTTCAGATTGCATATAGGAACCAGTACTTGCTCCTCAAGGGCTCACGTTCCTGAACACACTGAAGATTCTCTACTGCCTAGAAGCTATCACAGATACAGACAATTGTGAGTTACCATCACTCTCTCAGAGCTTTCCCTGGAACCAGGTACTCGATCCTCGAGGGCCTAACCCTTTCCAGCTACTGAGCTTCCTCAAGACCTTATGTGAGTTATCATCTAAGTACTAGCTATGTATACAGCATACCCTGACTCCTCACTATCTATAGTTTCTCTACAGCTCAGCAACCCTGGGATCGTGGTTCCAGTACCTAAGGGACTTCAGCCCTGCCGGGCATATCAGCTCACTACTGCCACCTCTGGTGGTTCTACTAACCTGTCTAATAAAATAATTATCTGTGTCTGTCTCCATACCCAAGCCTAGCCGGTGGTCCCTCTCAGGATATCCTCCTGGGGGTGCTGTCATCTGCCATCAGCCCAAGGATTCACCATTCTACATTCTACTGCAGCTGAGTGCCCTCTCCAAGCACTCCACTGATAACAGATTGTTATCTACTCCCTCTACAGGAGCTGAGCATATCAGATGCTACTCCCTAGCAGATCCATTACAAATTGCTTACTCCGCCCACGGAGCATAACAGTTTGCTAACTCCTCCTTCACAGGAGACATATTCAACAGATTGCTAACTCCTCCCCTCTGGAGGAGCGATTCATACAGATTGCTACTCCCATCTGCTTGCTCCACCCATCAGCATAGCAGATTTATAACAGATCCTAACATCTGCCAAGCAAGTAGTCCATTCAAAGTTCTTCAGGAAACACTCTGGATCTTCTCCTGGCACCATTTTAAGTACATCTGGCAACAAGGGAGTGGCCTGGTCATAGCAATCTGTTTGGCCTGTGCTACCTGCATTAGGTCTATGTTTTGCTGCATAAGTTGTTGTCATAGCACCTGCTGCTGGTCAATTTGCATTTGTAGGTCATTCTGAAATTGCTGCTGCCCAGTAGCCAGGACCTGGATCTCTTGTTCCATCTTCCCTGTTTTTTGATCTGCGTCCAAACTGGGTATCTCTCCATGGAAAGGAGAGAGTAAAAAAAACAACCTGCTGGTCTGTTTGGCCCTGACTTACTGCTTGAATCCTGACTGTACAAATGGGCTACCCCTTTGTCCTGTAGTAGCTTCAACTAGGTAAATGGAATTGGGAGACCCCAGGGAAAAGAAAACTCTGCAGGGTTTTTTATTCTTCTGCTCCTGTAGTTGTGAGCTCCTGCCTGTGCTTTCCACTTGAATTTCTGTTAGAAATGTGTGAGGCTATAAAAGCCTTTTAAAAAAAATGTGATGCTATTCTGCATTCCTGCATCAGTTTCCAAAGATGTAAGGTAGGTATTAGTCACTGCTGAAGATGAAAAGAAAAACAGATTAATAGAACATTTAAATAAGGGATATTGAGTTTTAGAATTGAAATGATCTAAATATATTCACAATGATATTTATTTTTAGCTTTTAGTGAGTGCATTTAAGAAAAAGTAACTAAAGAGAAAAAGCCCAATGTAGCAGATGGCAAAATGTGTACACGTCAGTGGTTTTCTGACAATTACAGCAATACAGCAGTAACAGTGTTTTAATGATGGAAACAGAAAAAAAGTATTAACTTGTTTTGGAAATTGGACATTGAAATTTTCTAGAAACTTTCTTTTTAGACAATGTTCCTAATTCCAATTACCACATCAACAGAACACTCTTTAAAACTGCTTGAAATGTATTTCTCTGCTTTAACTCTTGTTACGACAAATGAAACTAGTATTAAATCTGGACAAAACAGAAATCATCCTTTTGAATAGAAAAATAAAGGATACAATGCCCATACATATTGCCTATCTGAATGACCAGATTAAAATAGAACTCATTAAAAAATGGTTATTTCAAATTAAATACTTTAAAAAAATTAAAACCGTTACTGCATCATGATGATTATAGAACTGTCCTACAAACGTTAATTTTCAGTGAATTCGACTATTGCAATTCTTTGTTGATGGCGCTACCTCAGACCACTATCCAACCGCTACAGATCTTACAAAATGCCACTGCATAAATTCTCACAGGTTCTAACAAATTTGATCACATTACCTCAACCCTATATTCACTGCACTGGCTTCCTATCAAATACAGAGCTCAATATAAAGTAGTAACAATTATACATAACTCCTTATACAATAAAACATCACATGGCTAAATGCTTCTCTACATCTTTACACACCAAACAGAACATTAGATTGGCAAAGAAAGGGCTTTTACAAATACCGACATTTAAGGGGGCTCACCTGAGTGAAGTCAGGGAGAGAACAATCTCTATGGCCGGTACCAAATTATGGAATACTTTGCCAGTCAAGCTCAGACTTGAACCGAATAAGAAGATCTTTAAAAAAGGACTAAAAGCATAGCTGTTTGGCATAGCATTTCCTCAGGCAGAAAAAGGGTAGTAGGCAGTAGGTAATGAGAACAGTCAAGATTGATTTAACTATTATAATTAGCAAAGAGCCGCAGGAAAACTATGCCACTAGGGTGCGTGCAATGTTGTATTAAGAGTATTAATATTATTGTACTTTTATTTGATGTTTTATGGTTTTATACTTGTATTTTAATTTCTGTAAACTGCCAAGATTGTCTACCAGATTGATGGTATACAAATAAATAATAATAATAATGAATTTGTAATCACTTCACCACTTTATTGGTGGATTTGTTTTCATACATACTACATGCATACAAAAAGGGAAGGGAGGAGGTCTTGGTCCAATGTTTGGAACTGTGCAAGTAGGAATGGCGACACTTGCCAGCCTCTGAGATCTTTTTCCTCCTATCATTAAACATTTTTGAGTAAAGTATTTTCTATCCCTCTTCATACATAATAAATGTTAGGGATGTGAATCGTTTTCCATATCGTCTTAACGATAGAAATCGTGTGGCAGGGCAAGAAAATCGTCTTAGGCACGATTTTTTAGTTAAAAAATCGTTAAAAATCGTTTTTTTCCGATTAGTGCGCACTAACTCGAGTTAGTGCGCACTAACGGGAGTTAGTGCGCACTAACTGGGAGTTAGTGCGCACTAACTGAAAATGATACAATTTGACACTTTTCAGGTCAGTTAAGGTCAGTTTAGGAATGAATATGTATTCCTATTGGCTGCCCTCTTATTTATTCATGTTACCAAGTTTCCTACTGACAGTATATGGGGGATGGGAAATGGAAACAGTTGGTAGCTTGACAAAACAAGTAATGTGATCAGTCAATGTGACTAGAACTTGTGCCCTAACCCTGATACCAGGGGTATTGTGATCTTCCTGCACACAGTGCCCTATCCCTATTAATACCAGGAGTGTTGTGATCTTCCTGCACACAGTGCCCTATCCCTAATACCAGGGGTGTTGTGATCTTCCTGCACACAGTGCCCTATTCCTGATACTGGGGGTGTTGTGATCTTCCTGCACACAGTGCCCTATTCCTGATACCGGGGGTGTTGTGATCTTCTTGCACACATCCCGATATCAGGGATAGGGCACTGCATGCAGGAAGATCACAACACTCCTGGTATTAATAGGGATAGGGCACTGCATGCAGGAAGATCACAACACTCCTGGTATTAATAGGGATAGGGCACTGCATGCAGGAAGATCACAACACCCCTGGTATCAGGGATAGGGCACTGTGTGCAGGAAGATCACAATACCCCGGAGGAGTGAGGGTCAGGCAGCTCCCCCCTGTCTGTGAAGCCAGCCTCTCACTAGTAATGCAGGGAGGGAGCTGTCTCAGACTTCACCATCCTCCCCCCACCCCTTACCCACACACCATTCACTAGCTGGGACATGGGGGAAGTCAGGAGTGAGGGTCAGGCAGCTCCCCCCTGTCTGTGAAGCCAGCCTCTCACTAGTAATGCAGGGAGGGAGCTGTCTCAGACTTCACCATCCACCCCCCCCCCCTCACCCACACACCATTCACTAGCTGGGACATGGGGGAAGTCAGGAGTGAGGGACAGGCAGCTCCCCCCTGTCTGTGAAGCCAGCCTCTCACTAGTAATGCAGGGAGGGAGCTGTCTCAGACTTCACCATCCTCCCCCCCCCCCCCTCCCCCACACACCATTCACTAGCTGGGACATGGGGGAAGTCAGGAGTGAGGGTCAGGCAGCTCCCCCCTGTCTGTGAAGCCAGCCTCTCACTAGTAATGCAGGGAGGGAGCTGTCTCAGACTTCACCATCCTCCCCCCCCCCCTCACCCACACACCATTCACTAGCTGGGACATGGGGGAAGTCAGGAGTGAGGGTCAGGCAGCTCCCCCCTGTCTGCGAAGCCAGCCTCTCACTAGTAATGCAGGGAGGGAGCTGTCTCAGACTTCACCATCCTCCCCCCGCCCCCTCACCCACATACCATTCACTAGCTGGGACATGGGGGAAGTCAGGAGTGAGGGTCAGGCAGCTCCCCCCTGTCTGTGAAGCCAGCCTCTCACTAGTAATGCAGGGAGGGAGCTGTCTCAGACTTCACCATCCTCCCCCCCGCCCCCTCACCCACACACCATTCACTAGCTGGGACATGGGGGAAGTCAGGAGTGAGGGTCAGGCAGCTCCCCCCTGTCTGTGAAGCCAGCCTCTCACTAGTAATGCAGGGAGGGAGCTGTCTCAGACTTCACCATCCTCCCCCCCCCTCACCCACACACCATTCACTAGCTGGGACATGGGGGAAGTCAGGAGTGAGGGTCAGGCAGCTCCCCCCTGTCTGTGAAGCCAGCCTCTCACTAGTAATGCAGGGAGGGAGCTGTCTCAGACTTCACCATCCTCCCCCCCCCCCCCCTCATCCACACACCATTCACTAGCTGGGACATGGGGAAGTCAGGAGTGAGGGTCAGGCAGCTCCCCCCTGTCTGTGAAGCCAGCCTCTCACTAGTAATGCAGGGAGGGAGCTGTCTCAGACTTCACCATCCTCCCCCCCCCCCTCACCCCACACACCATTCACTAGCTGGGACATGGGGGAACTCAGGAGTGAGGGTCAGGCAGCTCCCCCCTGTCTGTGAAGCCAGCCTCTCACTAGTAATGCAGGGAGGGAGCTGTCTCAGACTTCACCATCCTCCCCCCCCCTCACCCACACACCATTCACTAGCTGGGACATGGGGGAAGTCAGGAGTGAGGGTCAGGCAGCTCCCCCCTGTCTGTGAAGCCAGCCTCTCACTAGTAATGCAGGGAGGGAGCTGTCTCAGACTTCACCATCCTCCCCCCCCCCTCACCCACACACCATTCACTAGCTGGGACATGGGGGAAGTCAGGAGTGAGGGTCAGGCAGCTCCCCCCTGTCTGTGAAGCCAGCCTCTCACTAGTAATGCAGGGAGGGAGCTGTCTCAGACTTCACCATCCTCCCCCCCCCCCCTCACCCACACACCATTCACTAGCTGGGACATGGGGGAAGTCAGGAGTGAGGGTCAGGCAGCTCCCCCCTGTCTGTGAAGCCAGCCTCTCACTAGTAATGCAGGGAGGAAGCTGTCTCAGACTTCACCATCCTCCCCCCTCCCCCCTCACCCACACACCATTCACTAGCTGGGACATGGGGGAAGTCAGGAGTGAGGGTCAGGCAGCTCCCCCCTGTCTGTGAAGCCAGCCTCTCACTAGTAATGCAGGGAGGGAGCTGTCTCAGACTTCACCATCCTCCCCCCCCCCTCACCCACACACCATTCACTAGCTGGGACATGGGGGAAGTCAGGAGTGAGGGTCAGGCAGCTCCCCCCTGTCTGTGAAGCCAGCCTCTCACTAGTAATGCAGGGAGGGAGCTGTCTCAGACTTCACCATCCTCCCCCCCCCCCTCACCCACACACCATTCACTAGCTGGGACATGGGGGAAGTCAGGAGTGAGGGTCAGGCAGCTCCCCCCTGTCTGTGAAGCCAGCCTCTCACTAGTAATGCAGGGAGGGAGCTGTCTCAGACTTCACCATCCTCCCCCCCCCCCTCACCCACACACCATTCACTAGCTGGGACATGGGGGAAGTCAGGAGTGAGGGTCAGGCAGCTCCCCCCTGTCTGTGAAGCCAGCCTCTCACTAGTAATGCAGGGAGGGAGCTGTCTCAGACTTCACCATCCTCCCCCCCCCCCTCACCCACACACCATTCACTAGCTGGGACATGGGGGAAGTCAGGAGTGAGGGTCAGGCAGCTCCCCCCTGTCTGTGAAGCCAGCCTCTCACTAGTAATGCAGGGAGGGAGCTGTCTCAGACTTCACCATCCTCCCCCCCCCCTCACCCACACACCATTCACTAGCTGGGACATGGGGGAAGTCAGGAGTGAGGGTCAGGCAGCTCCCCCCTGTCTGTGAAGCCAGCCTCTCACTAGTAATGCAGGGAGGAAGCTGTCTCAGACTTCACCATCCTCCCCCCTCCCCCCTCACCCACACACCATTCACTAGCTGGGACATGGGGGAAGTCAGGAGTGAGGGTCAGGCAGCTCCCCCCTGTCTGTGAAGCCAGCCTCTCACTAGTAATGCAGGGAGGGAGCTGTCTCAGACTTCACCATCCTCCCCCCCCCCTCACCCACACACCATTCACTAGCTGGGACATGGGGGAAGTCAGGAGTGAGGGTCAGGCAGCTCCCCCCTGTCTGTGAAGCCAGCCTCTCCCTAGTAATGCAGGGAGGGAGCTGTCTCAGACTTCACCATCCTCCCCCCCCCCCCCCCCCTCACCCACACACCATTCACTAGCTGGGACATGGGGGAAGTCAGGAGTGAGGGTCAGGCAGCTCCCCCCTGTCTGTGAAGCCAGCCTCTCACTAGTAATGCAGGGAGGGAGCTGTCTCAGACTTCACCATCCTCCCCCCCCCCCCCTCACCCACACACCATTCACTAGCTGGGACATGGGGGAAGTCAGGAGTGAGGGTCAGGCAGCTCCCCCCTGTCTGTGAAGCCAGCCTCTCACTAGTAATGCAGGGAGGGGGCTGTCTCAGACTTCACCATCCCCCCCCCCCCCCCTCACCCACACACCATTCACTAGCTGGGACATGGGGGAAGTCAGGAGTGAGGGTCAGGCAGCTCCCCCCTGTCTGTGAAGCCAGCCTCTCACTAGTAATGCAGGGAGGGAGCTGTCTCAGACTTCACCATCCTCCCCCCCCCCCCTCACCCACACACCATTCACTAGCTGGGACATGGGGGAAGTCAGGAGTGAGGGTCAGGCAGCTCCCCCCTGTCTGTGAAGCCAGCCTCTCACTAGTAATGCAGGGAGGGAGCTGTCTCAGACTTCACCATCCTCCCCCCCCCCCCTCACCCACACACCATTCACTAGCTGGGACATGGGGGAAGTCAGGAGTGAGGGTCAGGCAGCTCCTCCCTGTCTGTGAAGCCAGCCTCTCACTAGTAATGCAGGGAGGGAGCTGTCTCAGTCTGGTATCATGGTTAGGGCACTGTGTGCAGGAAGATCACAACACTCCTGGTATTAATAGGGATAGGGCACTGTAAGAGATGACTGTAGTAGATTGAATAAAGATCTGATGTTTCTGCTCTCCTCACACCAAACAAAAACAACACACAAGTAGAGAAGCCCTTCTTACAAAGCTGAGCTAGTGAGTTAAGTAGGAGGAAAAGTAAACATACTGGTGCCAGTGTGGCTACTTAAAAAATACACTTACCAACAATCAATTACATATATTTGAACTGTGTACAGTTCCAGCCAGGACCACCTTTCTAAAATGCACAGTGATTGGCAAATTCAACATGCACTAGCATTTCAGGTGCCTGCTAACAAAAATAATAAACAAACAAGTTCTAGTCACGTGAGTGCTGATCATTACATTACTTTTTTTGTCAAGCTTCCAACTGTTTCCATTTCACATCCCCCCCAACCATATTGGTAACATCAATAGATAAGAGCACAGCCAGCCAATAGGAATACATACATACATATTCATTCCTAAGTGACCTTTACTGACCTGGGAAGTGTGAACACTTTGTTTCATTTTCTGTTGGTGTTCGTTAGTTTCCAGTTCCATTTCCCATCCCCCCAACCATCACCTCAGTGGTAACCTTGGTAATATCAATAGATAAGAGGGCAGCCAGCCAATAGGAACACATATTCATTCCTAACTGACCTTCAGTGACCTGGAAAGTGTTTATTTGTATCATTTTCAGTTAGTGCGCACTAAATCGAGTTAGTGCGCACTAACGGGGAGTTAGTGCGCACTAACTCGAGTTAGTGCGCACTAACACGATTTAACGATTTTTAACGATAAATCGTTAGAATTTCTATTGTATCGTGTTCTATAACGATTTAAGACGATATAAACATTATCGGACGATAATTTTAATCGTTGAAAAACGATTCACATCCCTAATAAATGTGAAGATTTTTTTTTATTTCCATACCTCCTTGAGGGTCATCTGTTAAATGTCTACATACCATGCATATTATATACCAGCATGGGAGTTTTGTTGCATCCATGTTGTTTGCTGTTTGGATCTCAGCCTTGTTGTTGCACCCTGTTTGTCTGTTTGTTGGTTATATTGGGGTGTTTTGTCCCTAGAAAAAAAATATTTTTGAAAAAAGAAAAAAAATGTTTCTCTTCCAATCCTTCCTCTTTTCTGGTTCTCTGTTTTGTTGTTACCCCTGTTTTGTTGTTACCCCTCTACAATCTCAACTCAGTTATTCCACTCTATTTCTTTGTTGGTTATACTCAGTTGTTTGTCCCCAGAAAAAGAAATGAATAAATGAAAAAGATACAATTTTCTCTTTTCACCCCTATATCTTTTCTGATTCTCAAATTACTGTTTTGTTTTGCATCTTTGGTATCTCAGCCTAGTTCTCCCACCCTTCTTCTTTCTTGGTTATACTGGGGAGTGTTTTCCACATACACTTTTAGTCAAAAAGAACAAAAAAGATTCACAGAAGATACCTTTTCTGAATGTGATAAAAGTTATAGTAGGAATAGAAAACTAATGCAACACCAGAAAAGTAACAAACTGAAGAAACTATGCTCAGCTACAGAATATGTAAACATTTTCTTAATAACCTCACAATAATAACCTCTGGTTGCCAAACTGATGGAGAAAATAGTTAACAAACAACTTTCGGAATATCTTGAAGAAAATAACATACTCGCTCCCTCACAGTATGGATTCCGAAAATCTCTAAACACTGAATCCCTCCTTTTATCACTCACGGAACCATCCTCTTAAATCTAGAAAAAAAACAATCCTACCTTCTTGTTCTTTTAGACCTCTCCGCAGCCTTAGACACGGTAAAACACACAATTCTTTTAGAACGACTAGCAAACATAGGCATCAAAGGATCTGCACTCAGTTGGTTTAGGGCCTTCTTATGCAACAGGTTCTTTAAAGTCAGGATAAACAATAAAGAATCCCAGCCCGTCCTCTCTGACCAGGGAGTCCCCCAAGGATTCTCCCTCTCACCCACTCTCTTCAACATTTACCTGCTTCCACTTTGTCAATTACTCACAAATTTAAAACTAACTCATTACCTCTATGAGGACGACATTCAAATTCTCATCCCGATCACAAAATCCCTTCACAAAACCTTGACCCACTGGAATGATTGCCTTCAGTCAATTAAGCACCTACTCTCCAGCCTTAACCTAGTTCTCAATTCCAACAAAACGGAGATGCTCATTATCTCTCAAGACGACAATCACACCCTGCTCAACCCACCAAGCTCTTCTCAACCTACTACCCTAAACCTTAACCTATCATCGTTTGTTAGGGACCTAGGAGCCTGGCTGGACAACCAGCTAAACCTAAAAAAAATTATAAACAACACCACAAAGGAGTGCTTTTATAAACTGCAAGTCCTCAGAAATCTAAAACCACTCCTTCACTTCAATGACTTTCGCCTGGTGCTACAATCCATCATTCTATCTAAGATCAATTATTGTAACTCCCTCTTGCTCGGACTCCCCGCCAACACCATCAAACCTTTACAGATGGTACAGAACGCCGCCGCAAGAATTCTCACCAACTCCAAGAAAAGAAAACACATCACCCCCATCACCCCCATCACCCCCATCACCCCCATCCTCCGTACCCTTCACTGGCTGCCCATCAAACACAGGATCCTTTTCAAAGTTCTCACAATCATACACAAAGCGACGCACAACCTCTCTCCTCTGATATCAAGCATTCAAACTGAAACCGCACATTTCTTTTAGACCCATTAGAAGTGCATACAAAGGCACTCTGTATGCCCCTCCAGTGAAAACAACACAAAGGAAGCGGGTCCTATCTACAGCAGGTCCCCATCAATGGAACTCGCTCCCCCCGGACCTACAACTTGAACCATGCCCCTCGGCTTTCAAAAAAACCCTAAAAACCTGGCTTTTCATCCAAGCTTTCCCTGACACTTAACCTTGGCCCAGGTTTAATCATCAGTCTCACCCTGACCACATTGTACTCACAATTAACTTAACATTGACTTGGTTTAATAACAGTCCTATCCAGTTCCCCATGTACATTCACCCAGAGTTTGCATCCTATAATTCAACGTACGTAACCTTCTACTCACATATGACTCCCTCTTTATTTTCAATTGTATAAACTTCTCCCTTTAATTTCCCTATCACTGTCTCCTGGACCGTTTCAAATTATAGAATTTTCAATTTAAGTTCCTTGTACCAGCTCTTGTATTCACTTGTTTTATGTTTTCCAGTTGTACCATTTCTTGTATTCACGTGTTTTATGTACTGCCTTTGGGCTAAGTTGCAGTTTCTTGTAAACCGGGGTGATTTGTATCCCATACAGGAACCATGGTATATAAAAGTTAAAAATAAATAAATAAATAGCCAGGAAAGCCACGGTGATGTGAGATCATTGTCATGTTCTGATTGTGATAAAAGTTTCAATCAGAAGATAAATTTTACAAGAAACCAACATTTCTACCCAGCAGCAAGATCAGTTTTAAGTAGGGAATATAATAAAAGTTCTGCCTGCATCTTAGGGGGTCTTTCTTCCACTCAGCATTAATGCCATGCCCAGACTATGCACCTTGAGGGTTTTGCTGTCACTCTGCCTTGCTGTCATACTCCAGATTCTATAACTTGGGTTGTTTTTGCCATTGTAGGGGGTTGCTTTGTACCTCTCATGGTGCCTTAGTGTGTTGATGCCATGCTTTGTTCTGCTTTGTCCCTTTATCTATCCTGCAACTTTTTCTGCTTCATTCCCCCTTCATGATGCCTTAGGATAAACAGTGTGGAATCTATTGATCTTTTGGGATCCTGCCAGGTACTTGTCATGTGAATTGGCCACTGTTGGAAACAGGATAATAGACTTGATGGAACTTTGGTCTGACCCAGTATGCAATAAGCAAATCTTATGTTCCTATGCACTTATGTAAGCTTTTAATCTTGTGAATTGCTCCTTTTAGGTTTTTATTCTAATAAATTTCCTCATTTCATCATGCTCTCCCTTTTTACTGCAGTAATTTCCTTAGTATTTACCCTCCATGGACTATATCACATTCAATTTCATTATAACTGTTGACAAACTAATCCAGCATCTTTATCTCTTGCACCAGGTCATGTGTTCTACTGTGAACTAGATCTAATAGAGCTCCTCCTTTCATTGGTTCCATGACCAATTGCTGCAAGAAGCAATCGTTGATGGCATCTAGGAACTATCTCCCTTGCATGTCCTAATGTATAATTTATCCAATCAATACTCAGATAATTGAAGTCTCCTATTATTGTTATGTTGCCCATTTTACTAGTCAGACTAATGTCTGTTAGTATTTTATAGTTCCTCATCCTGGCCACATGGTTGGTAATATATCTCCACTACAACGTTTTTCCCTTTTACCTTTGGAATATCTCTCAATAAGAATTTCGAACTGCAGATTGTTCCCTACAAAATGTGTATCCTGCTTAACCCTACACCATCCTTACATGTATAGTGCCAGTCTCCACCAATGTTTTCTGCCCTGTCATGTCAATAAAATTTGTATCCTGGTATCACAGTGTTCCATTGCTTAATCTTCTTCAACCAGGTTTCTGCATGTCTATTATGTTTATGTCTTCATTTAGCACCATACATTCAAACTCTACAGCTTTATTTTTCAGACTTCTGGCATGTGAATACAGACATTTAAAATAGTTTTATTTTTATTTCTATTTTTTTATGTACCTACAATGTGCTTATTATCAGCTCATACAGGCAATTTGGAGTCGTTTTTATCTGCATGCTCTAAATTTAAATACATCTTGGCTTTCTCAGCTTGTACAACCATCTCGCTGTCAGAATATATTAACTTACTTGGTATGTCAGAAACCTGTGAAGATATCTTCCTCTGAACTATGTGCTGCTTAGTGACTGTCAGCTTTCCCTCATGTTATAGTTTAAAAGTTGCTGTATCTCCTTTTTAAAAGTTAGCATCAGCAGCTTCATTCTATTTCGGTTAAGGTGGCATCCATCTCATCAGAATAGGCTCCCCTTTCCCCAGAATGTTCCCCAGTTCCTAACAAATCTGAAACCCTCTTCCTTGCACCATCATCTCATCCATGCATTGCATTGAGACTTTGAAGCTCAGTCTATCTCTGGGGTCCTGCACATGTACAGGAATCATTTCTGAGAATGCAAACCTGGAGGGTCTGGATTTCAGTTTCCTACCTAAGAGCCTAAATTTATCCTCCAGAGCTTCCCTCCTGCATCTTCCTATGTTTTTTATACCAACATGATCCATGACAGCTTGCTCTTCTCCAGCTCTAAAATCGTATCTAGATGTCATGTGATGTCCACTACTTTCATACCAGGTAGGCAAGTTACTAAATAATACTCATGCTTACCAGTCACCCAGCTAGCTAGCTCCTAATGATTGAATCACCCTCTACAATTGCCTTCCTAACTCTCTCTTCTGAACATGGAACCACTGGAAACACATCCTTGATATGAGAAGACAATACATTGCCTAGAGGACAATTGCTAACTATAAAATCACTTCCTGCCACACCAAGCTGATGATTTCCTACCAGCTAGCTGACCTTACTCCTTCAAAGCAATATAAGGGCTGCTAGACTGGAGTTGGGACTGCTCTACTATATCCTTGAAGGTCTTTTCTATATACTTCTGTTGACCTCATCTCTTCCAGGTTTGCCACTCTGGCCTCCAGACACAGGATTCTTTCTCTGAGAGACAAGAGCTCTTTGCACTGGGTGCACATATACAACCTCTCACCAACAAGCAATAATTATACATGTGGCACTCGTTGCAAAAAACTGGATAGCCCTCCTCGCTGCTGGGCTGCTGTCTGCATCTTAATTTGTTGAGTTACTAAAGTCTTAGAAGCTGATTAAGGAGTGGGTACATTTCAATTTAAGAGTTATTAAATCTGACTAGAAGTTTTACATTTATTTTTTGAAAGATGAACTTTCAAAAGTTACTCATGCAAAAATTGGCATATAGTCATGTAAAATAGTATTTACTCACATATATGCTATTTTATAAACCTCAAAATACAGTGTAAGTAAGGGTACACAAGTAAGTTTGTGTGTATAAAAAAGGAGCAGGCCAGAGGTGGTCTGGGGGAAGAACAATATTTACACAAGTAAGTTTCTATTTTTAAGCAATTTATGCATGCAAATTGACAACTTACTCACTTAGATTTACACCTGCTCTAGATCTGGAGGAAGTTATCATAAACATCTTAAAAGTGAAATATTGACTGGATGAAGGGGATTTGAATAAAATGGGGGAAGTTCAGGTTGAAGATCTAGGAGAGTCTCAATGATCTGCAGATGGACTGGGTGAACTGGTAGACTAATTGGTAAAAATGGTAATTTTATTTTCATGTTAAAAAATCTCTTCACAGAACTGAATGAGCCAGTTTACAGGGTATGTGTGTATGTGGGGGGGGGGGGGGGGATAAATGCATGTAAATTACACAGGTAAAATCTCCATATATATATGTTTAAAGTTAGATGAAAAAGTATGCAAGTATGATAGTTGCATGATACTTATCTGCATAAATTTCAATTTATCTGGCTAAGTAGGGTATTTGCCACTACTTATCCAGAGGAATCTTGAAGTGGCACTTAGATAAATTTCAATTTATCCAGCTAAATAGCAGTGCTTATCTGGACAAGTTCTGACTATAGATGCATTTCACAACTTACAGACGGGACCTAGAGGATATATAATAAGTCGCCTCTATATAAAAATAACAAAAAGAGATAAAAAGTTTGATACAATAACACGCCGCACATGACGAGAAGTCCGGACGGCAAGTGGGCTCACTGCCGTTGTCAGGCTTGCTGATGCGGTTTTATACATTTTTTCAAAAATGTTTTCAAAAATTTGTTGATAATAGCACATTGTGGATAAAGTTCAGATACCTTGTTTTTTTGATTGCTTACAGTTTGATATATAAAACAAGAGCTGTGGTTCTTTGTGCTTGAACAAGTTCTGACTTATCCATCTAAGTAGCAGCAAAACTGAATAAGTCTTAAATAGAGCTATTTATCTTCCTAAGTCATATAGATGGATGTCTCAAAAAGAACTACTTATCCAGATAAGTAAGAAACAATACGTCTCAAATAAAGCTACTTAGCCAGATAAGAGCATTATTGTTTCTTGTGGTGGTCCGCAGGCCCATCCCGTGGATCACCGCTCTTACCTCCAGCCTGGACCCTGGATGCTGTCCACTGTTCGAGGGAGACCACCCAGTGTGCACAAGGCAGACTGCCGTGCTCTGACTGCCTCCTCTGCTATGCTTCCTACTGTTTTGTCATAGGTCCCTGAGCCTGGCTGGTCATTGATGCTGTTCCTGCTTCAGGGCCCGCAGTGGGAAAACCCAGGAGGCACCTGAAGATGATGTCACACACTGGGGCCTATAAGAGACCACTTCGGCAGGCCTTCCTCACCTCGGCAATAGGTTGTCTCATTTTGAGAAGTGCTTTGCCACTGCGTTCCTTTTCCTGATTCTTGTTCCTGCTGAGTGCTCCTGAATTCCTGTGTCTCATTCCTGTTCCTGTTTGGCAGTGTGGTTTGTCTTGATTTCTTGTCTTTGTGGTCAGTCTCCCTTTGTCTGTCCTTTGGGTCTCCTGCTCCTGTGATACTCTGTCCTTTTCTTTGTTCTCCCTCCCTTTGGATTGGATTCTGGTTTTGATCTCAGACTGACTCTGACTTGGATTGGATTTCCGGCTTAACCATTGGACTGGACCTTGACACTGCTTGACCACCTCCAGCCACTGACCACTGTCTTCTCACCATCTCTGATTGAACTCTGCCTGCCCTCAACCACTGCCTGGACCACTCTCTCCGAATTCTGCCTGACTCCGATCACAGCCTGAACTTGACCGTGTCTGACCACTGCCTGTCCTGATCACTGCTTGCCCTGACTTTTGCTTTTTTCTATGTGCTGGCCTACAACTTCTTCATTTTGATGGATCATCATCTTCACAGAGGATCACACCTAAGACCAGCTGGCCCTAGCACCTGAGGGATCAACCTAAGAGGAACATGGGTTGGTATTGTCAAAGCTCCAGTAAGGCCTCTGCTCCAGCAAGCTCTGCCTGCCAATGGTGGGGACCTGTAGGGCTCCTCCCTGCAGGTTGCACCAACTCCGCCTCGGCCCAAAGGTCCACATCCACAACAATTATTTAAGACTTATCTGGCTAAGTAGCAGTTTTGCCAGTACTTAGCCGGATAAATCCTAACATGCCCAGATAAATTGGAACTTATCTGGATAATTGGAATATATTTTTGTGCATTTCATTTACATGCACGTACATGTTGCAGGGTACATTTATGCATATTTTACAACCTGTGTTGGAAATAGGATGCTGGGCTTGATGGACCCTTGGTCTGACCCAGTATGGCATTTTCTTATGTTCTTATGTTCATATGCACAGGTTATAAAATACAGGAGTAGATTTTTGAACACTCATATACACATGTGGGGGTGCACACAGCTGTTTGAAACTTTTCCTCCTAGTGTATTTTAAATCTATGGTTTTAAAATGTTATTGCTAGATGCTTAATGTTGGTTTATGAATGACTAACAACAGAATTAAAATTAGTCAGTCACTAAACTCAGAGTTAACTGAATGTTATCCTAAATCAATAATTGACTGATTTTGAAGAATTTCCTCTTAATAGGAGTAATAATCTATATATCAAAAAATTTGACTGAGGTTGAGTGGGTGGGATGTGGTGTTAGATTTTATTTCGATGGAGTGTCACTTGTTTCAATATTATTTGAAAGAGTAAATAAACATCCCTTATTTAACCATTACACCCCACTCATGACTTTATAAACTTGTATCATATCCCCTCTCAGTTGGCTCTACTTCAGAGCAGTTCAAAAGTCATCTGGCCTTGTACAGCTGGATAGCTTGCTACTTATTTGGATATCTTCAAAAGATATCTGGGTTAGTGCTGTAAATTAAAAATAAAAAAAGACGTATTAAAGAAGGAAACAGCAAAAGCACTGGCAAGTTAGTTGCAAAGCATTGATAAGGAAAGCATAGAGAGAATTTGAAAAGAAGCTTCTCACCAACCTGCTACATTTTTTTTGAGGAATAAACAAACATGTGGATAAAGGTGAGTCAGTTGATATAGTGTATCTGGATTTCCAGAAAGTATTTGACAAAGTCCCTCATGAGTGACTTCTTAGGAAATTAAAAAGTCATGGGATGGGGGCAGTGTCCTATTGTGGATTGGAAACTAGTTAAAAGATAGAAAACAGAGAGCAGGGCTAGTAAATGCTACATTTTCCCAATGAAGAAAGGTGAATAGTAGGGATGTGAATCGTGTCCTCGATCGTCTTAACGATCGATTTCGGCTGGGAGGGGGAGGAAATCGTATTGTTGCCGTTTGGGGGGGGTAAAATATCGTGAAAAATCGTGAAAAATCGTGAAAAATCTAAAAATCTAAAAATCTAAAAATCTAAAAATCGCAAAACCGGCACATTAAAACCCCTTAAAACCCACCCCCGACCCTTTAAATTAAATCCCCCACCCTCCCGAACCCCCCCCAAATGAGTTAAATAACCTGCGGGTCCAGCGGCGGTCCGGAACGGCAGCGGTCCGGAACGGGCTCCTGCTCCTGAATCTTGTTGTCTTCAGCCGGCGCCATTTTCCAAAATGGCGCCGAAAAATGGCGGCGGCCATAGACGAACACGATTGGACGGCAGGAGGTCCTTCCGGACCCCCGCTGGACTTTTGGCAAGTCTCGTGGGGGTCAGGAGGCCCCCCATAAGCTGGCCCAAAGTTCCTGGATGTCCAGCGGGGGTCAGAGAGCGATTTCCCGCCGCGAATCGTTTTCGTACGGAAAATGGCGCCGGCAGGAGATCGACTGCAGGAGGTCGTTCAGCGAGGGTTCCGGCGCCTCGCTGAACGACCTCCTGCAGTCGATCTCCTGCCGGCGCCATTTTCCGTACGAAAACGATTCGCGGCGGGAAATCGCTCCCTGACCCCCGCTGGAACTCCAGGAACTTTTGGCCAGCTTGTGGGGGGCCTCCTGACCCCCACGAGACTTGCCAAAAGTCCAGCGGGGGTCCGGAAGGACCTCCTGCCGTCCAATCGTGTTCGTCTATGGCCACCGCCATTTTTCGGCGCCATTTTGGAAAATGGCGCCGGCTGAAGACAACAAGATTCAGGAGCAGGAGCCCGTTCCGGACCGCTGCCGTTCCGGACCGCCGCTGGACCCGCAGGTTATTTAACTCATTTGGGGGGGGTTCGGGAGGGTGGGGGATTTAATTTAAAGGGTCGGGGGTGGGTTTTAGGGGGTTTTAGTGTGCCGGCTCACGATTCTAACGATTTATAACGATAAATCGTTAGAATCTCTATTGTATTGTGTTCCATAACGGTTTAAGACGATATTAAAATTATCGGACGATAATTTTAATCGTCCTAAAACGATTCACATCCCTAGTGAATAGTGGAGTGCCCCAGTGCATTGTGTAGCTATAATTTGAGTTACTCTTCCCTAAGTTCATCATTTTGACTTGTCCACAACATTACATTTATTTTCCATTTGCATGCCCAGACTCCGTGATTTGCGAAGTCCTCTTGTAATTTTTCACAATCCTCTTGTGAGTTAACAACTTTGAATAATTTTATGTCTGTAAATTTGATCACCTCACTTATTCCCATTTCCAGGTCAATTATAAATATATTAAAAAGCAGTGGTTCCAGAACAGATTTCTAGGGTAGTCAACTATTCTCCTTTCTTCAATGGGAAAATTTACCATTTAACCCTACTCTCTGTTTTCTATCTTTTAACCAGTTTCCAATCCACAACAGAACACTGTTTAAAAGGCCTGGGGTAACTGGGAGGAATGTAGGCTATCAAACCAGGGTGGGTTGGAGGATCTATCCGTTAACTGGGCAAATTTATGGCTAAAATGGTAAACTGGGAATGGCATGGGCACTTTTCAAATCCTCCAATTTACACAGTAGAGTGGGATTTGTGTGCATATGCACGCAAACACTTATAACATGCGCACATATGCATGCATATCTTATAAAATGGCAGCGGCCCTAGGCTTGGGCAAACGTGTGCCCGAGCTCCAGTTTGAAAGTTACCGTCCCAATGTTTATTTAGAAATGTTGTGTTTGGAATTTTTCTGCTCGTATTGGTTTAAATTGTTTATGTTTTTATGTAAATTGTCACGTACGTTGCTTTGAGCTGTGGCATGTGCAATTAATAAATACTTTTAAATAAATATATATTAATGACAGTAACTGCCGCTCCGTGCAAGTTAATCCCAAGCCTTCTACTAAGGGTAGTGTTTTCTGTTTCTTCAGATCACTGTTCATGATCATTTCCCTCTCTCAGGGTGCTTTATTCCACTGTTGGTGCTTATTTGTCCCTGTCATAGTATCTTTGGGTATAGCTGCCTCTGGGCTGCTTTGCCCCCTCATAGTGCCATGTAGTGTTCATGCCACTGTGGATGCTGCTTTTTTTCTCTTGTGGTACCTTGGGGTGTCTGTGCCACTCTTCTCTATATGAGGTGCCAACGTGTCCCTGTGTCCTATTCTCTAGGATCACAGTTACATCAGAAGCCTCTGTTAAAATACCAGGTCTCAAAAGCCTCACCGCTTGAACAATCCCTCGTGTGATACTTCTTTGGGCTGCAAGAAAGAGTCTGCTTCATTTCTAGACGATGCCATGAGATTTAGTTTGAGGGACGGTCATAGGTCTTAGGCTCAGCTAGCATCTAGGTCTGGAGGGGAAATATCGAGGGACCTAACAACCCCTTATCCTTCAAGGAAGCTGACAGAACTGAAAGGCCGGGAAGTGGATCACTGCTTAAACGCAGAGAACACAGAAGGAAGATTCCTCAGTCTGCCTTTCCTTTTCCCCATAATCAAAGGAAAAAGGTTAGTTCCAAAATAACTTCCAGGGAAAAAAAAATATCTGTGAACATAGGGAGACAAAAAGCTCGAGTCACTGGCATGTATCCAACAGGGCCTCTTTGACTCAGCAGATTATTTGTAACTCCTTGCTACCAATACTGACAGCCCTCTTTTATCCCAGTGGAAAAGATGGCAATGCATTACATATTGTACTATACTTAATTCTACCAAACTACTGCGTAAGCAGCGTGTGCATCTGTTTACCATTTCACTCACTGATAAAGTTAATTCATTGGCTTGACAAATGACTACAGGCATCGCACATGTTACTGTAACAGAATGGCCCTGTAAATGAGTGTACACATCCTTTTGTGATAGTTCTCATGTTGAGAGACCTTCATTATACGATGCTGTGGGAGATTTTCATTTCTTACCAATTACAACACACTAATTACATTAGTTAAGAATTTCAAAATGTTTTGCCTTCATTTCAGAAACACTGTACTTCCTGTCATTGAACAGTTTTTGCTTTGTCCCATTTATCAAAGAGTTCTCTGAATGAGGTCATTATATTAAAGACAATTTCTTAAATTAAAATAATTTTATGTTCGGGTAATTTATAGCTTAATTGACTTGATATAATCACTTTCTATCTCTTGATTCAATTTAACCACTATTACTCCAGTGTCTTTCAACTTGATTAAATATACCAGATACTATCTTTTTTGTAAAAGCATGCATAATTGTACACATTTGTACAATCAATTGCATGAGTTTTTCTTCAAAGTGCATTTTTGCAATGTCTTTAATTTCGGTGTTGCTAGGGACTTTAGTGGTTATGAGAGGTATCAGACTGACAGCACTAGAAATCAAAGTTCAACTAGTATCCACAGAACAGGTACATAATATGGAATGGGTCCAGCAAGATGTTTTACAGACCTAATGTGCCTCAGATTTGTTTTCAAGGGATGAATTCTAAGTGTGAGAAAGTAATTCAGTCCTCATACATATTTAGTCTTTGGTTTCTGTCTTATAGAGTATCTAGTAGTTCCGATCGTAATGGCAATCTTTCCTCAGGAAAGGGCAAAGTGCCCTGAAAGAATGCATATTTAACCAAACATTAGCCATAAGGCAGGAACTTTTATAATTCCTTGCATGGCAGAAAAGTATGTGTGCACAATGTACATGTAGACTTTACTGAGCATTTTCAAAGTAAACTCATGTGCATAAGTTAGCTTGAAAATCCTCTGGTAATTGGCACAGAATGCACACAAATAAACTTGTGAAATGATTTAAACCTCTTTGGAGAGCATTATTTATGTGTGTACACTTATCTGCATACTTTTTAAAATAAAACAAGTATGTTCGTAAGTTCCAACTCCACCCCTAGATCTCCTTTCTTCAGTTCACATGAAAGTACACATTAACAGAGTCCAAGGCTCTCACTATTTTAGTACAACCATTTATGTGCATAAAACTGTGCTTTAGGGATGAAAACAACTTTACAAATTACTCCCATAAAAATAATGGGGCCTATACATTATAGATCAGCAGACCCATGCCAAGGTGCATTGTTAAAAGATGTGCATTAAAAAATAGCACTTATGTGCATACAATAGCATGTAAGCAAGTGTTGGCTATTTTACAAATCTCAACATACATGCGTAAAACAGGGTCCATGAGTAAATTTACACATTTGAAAAAGGGGCAGGCCAGGGACATTCTGGGGAGGGGCCAACATTAATGTGAGTAAGCTTCTATTTTAAAAGCGATTTACTCATGTAAATGTGGCACCTTACTTGCAGATATTTCCTGCTCAATATCAGGAGTAAGTGATGATAACAATTTTAAACGTGAAAAAATGACTGGGTAGGGAGTCTGGGTGAAATGGGGGGACTTCAGGTTAAAGAGCCAGGAGGGTCTTCACATGCTGCAGATGGAGTGGGTGAACTGGTAGACTAATTGGTAAAACTGGTTATTTCATTGTTGCATGCATGTTATAAAATCCCCTGATTTATGCACGTGGGTATATCATTTGCGCACACTTATGCAGCTAAATTCCATGTTTTGTGGCTACTTGGACAAACATGAACTCATCTGGATAAGTAGCAGCACTTATCTGGCTATGGCCAGGATTCATCATTCTTCGCAGAATGATGAATCCTGTGAAAACGGGGGGGGGGGGGACGGGCCTGAGAAAGCCTACAGCCTTCGCACTACGGCAGTGCGCCGGCTGCTGGCTTTCACACCGAATAGCGCTACCGTGAAAGGTGGTGTTATTTGGCACGCTACTGATGACGATAATTTTAGTAACATTATCGCCGGCAGTGAAGACACTGCCAACTCCGCCCCTGCCCCGACTCATGCCCTTCCCCTAATTTGCATGATATCGCATGCGAAAAGGCCCTTTTCGCATGCGATAGAGGCTTATCGCACGCGATACAGCTGTATCGCGTGCGATAAGCCTTTGATAAATGACCCCCTATATTCTGTTTTATCCAGCTAAGTAGCAGCAGGCGCTACTTAGCCAGATAAGTCTGAAAAAAGCTACTGGTCCTTCTAAGTAGCACTTGTCAGACTTAACGGGGTATGTAAGATAGCTGGATACATCTAACAAAATCCTACTTATCTGGATAAGTCTTAAACAATTCTTCTCTGGCTAAGTCAGCTAGTTGGATAAGTCTCTTCAACCAATTTGAGGAGAGATAGTATAGCAAAGTGATGCCTCACATTTTACCACCATCACATATAAATGTGTCACCAAAAAGGCCTTTTCTACATACATGAAAGTCTTCACAGACACTGGATGTATGAGGTCAGCGAGAGTTCCCTGACACTCCCCAGGGGGAGGCATCTACAAAAGAATGAGTTTTAGGGATGCACATCTGTTTCAAACAAATGGGTAATCCAAAATGAAACACGTCATTTTTGTTTTGTTTTCTTTAAAAATAAATGAATTAACAGTGCTCCTGAAAATAATGAAAATTTTTGTTTTTGTTTTCCCATTCATTTCTATAGGGCAAAAAAAAACCAAACCAAAATACTGTCAATTATGTTTTGTATGCAAGGTAAGCTAGGCAGAATGAAGCAATGATGGGAAGGGAATAAGAAGGAGCAGAAGCAATCAAGGTCAAACATTTTTTCAACCAGCCTATTCCAACTGGCATTTGCACAGATTGACAATAAATTCCTCCTTTTTTAGCCTGAAACTAAAAGCAAAATGCAACTTTGAGCAGTCATTTTGTTCTCTCATTTTTCTACAGGATTTCAGACGGAAAAGTTGTGACTGCAGCTCATGTTCAGAGCCAAAGAAAAAGATTCAAAAGGTTTGGAAAGGAAAGAAAGGAACGAGTGGCAGCAGAAATTTAAAGCAAGATGGGTAGGGCTCTTACTGTTGTCACATTGTCACTGTGTGAAAGGAGACATGGCAATTTAATGTTTCTGTTTTTTCAGTTACATAGTTGCTGTATCACTGATGACAAGAAGAAGAACGTGTCTGTGTGTGCACTTGCAGTGCAGAGATGTGTTTTAATTTTAACAGCTGCAGCAGTGTTTCTGACCAGTGACCACTGCATTACCAGGTAGAACAGCAGCCTTTATTTGTGTGTGGAAAAAGGAATCAGAATACCCTGGCTACAGTATTTGTGGGACTTATTTTCCAAGACTTGTGTTATTACTACTCGAAGTCTACATAGTCATAGACAGCAAGCAGATGTGGCATACTTTGTGACAAAACGACTGTTACCTGTTTTGCTGTCTGTTAAAGCCACAGTAATATCGGTAGAAGACAATACTGTTGCGCGTCCCGGCCGCGTTGGTGCCATGACAGGACCTGCTCACCTCACGCTCCCCTCCAACAGCTACGATTCCTACTCCCTTGCCACTGCTGCCAGCTTCCGGCGTCCCCGACGCTCACCATGGCCTTCCCAGGCTTCCCCCATGCCGCAGGCCTCTCAGTGGAGCTCCCGTCGGGGATCCGCATCTTCAACCTCCTTGGCCCAGCCCCTAGGTGCATGCACGGCCGACGTCTCTTCATTTAAAGGGCCTAGGGCGGGAATCCCAACCCGGATGCCTCCCGATGACATCACGTAACAGGACTACAAATAGCCAGGCCCTGTCCCCGGGACCTTGCCTTGGCAATCGGGTCGACACCTTGGTGTAACTAGTTTGCTGTTCCTGCATTCCTGTGTTCTCCTGCTTCCTTGATCCAGTGTTCCTGCAATCCTGATGTGTTCCTGTCTTGTTCCAGTGCTCCTGCGTCCTGTGTTCCAGTGCCTCTCCTCATTCCTGCTCTCCGTTCCTTCTTCTGTTGTACCTCCTCGGACTGATTCACAATACTGACCTCTGCTTGCCTGACTACGTTTAACCGCTGGCTGGAACTGACCTCTGCCTGCCTTCTGAGTCTGACTACTCTTGACTAGAGATGTGCTTCGTTTTTTTCTACCGGGTCGTTTTTCGGTTCGAATACTTCGTGGTATAATTCGGGTCTTCTCGTTTCGTTTTCGGTTCGTTTGCCCGAAAACGAAACGAGAAACCCGAAACCGGACCGAAAAACGAATCGGTAACGAAGCGAAAAAAAAAACCACCCCAAGCATTTAAAAACATTTTTAAGCATTTTCGTACATATATAACAACTCCCCCCCCCATCCCGATCCATCCCCAAGACTTACGAAGATCCCTGGTGGTCCAGCGGAGTCCCGGCTTCCATTTGCCATGCCCTCCGTGCCCTAGTTCGTGCCAGTGCAAGCCGCGCGCCAAAATGGTGCCGAATAGCCCGAACGACCATGTCACAGGGGCTTTCGGCGCTATTGGTCAGCCCCTGTCACATGGCCATCGGCGCCATCTTGTGCTCCTATCATGTGACAGGAGCTGACCAATGGCGCCGAAAGCCTCTGTGACATAGTATGGGCAAAGGCTATCGGCGCCATTTTGGTTACTGGCAGCCTAAAACGAAATTGCTTTCGGACCCTTGCTGGACCCCCAGGGATTATTGGCAAGCCTTGGTACCTGTTCCAGCTTCCTGTACCTTCTACCCTTTGGACGGATTTCCTTGACTTCAACCCTTGCTCGGACCTGACCTTCTCTCCGGCCACCTGCCCTGACTTCTGCTTGAACTGATCTTGTCTCCAGCCACCTGCCCTGACGTCTGCTTGAACCTGACCTTGTCTCCAGCCACCTGCCCTGACCCTTGTTTGGACTTGGCCTTGTCTTAGGCTTCTGCCTAACTTGCAGTCCGAACTTAATCTTGTTCCTAACTGCGCTGCCTGCTTTAGTCTCTCTGGACTTTGGAACCCGGCCTCGTCTTCTGCTCAGCCTGACTTGCAGTCCGGACTTGATCTCATCTCCAACCGCACTGCCTCTGCTTTCATTCAGTCCAGACTTTGGATCCAGCTTTTCCATTTGAAACCTGTGTCTCCGCTGCTTCCTGGCACCCTGTCTTGGATACTCTCTCAGGGATGAACCACGTGGAGGCCCACCTAAGTCCAGCTGACCCCGGTACCCAACTGCTCATCCATGCCCTCAAAGACATACGGTCCTAGCAATTGGATGAGGTGCTCCATTGGTGCCAGTATCATGGGACAAGGGGCTCCTCCTCTGGTCTGACATATATACTTGTTGCTGTTAGCCTCCTTGCTTTTCAGGTGGTCCTTGATGTCATGGTACCTGTGGGCCACCTGCTCTGTGCTCTGTTCCATGTCGCTGCACCTAGATACGTCCTGAGTAATCATGCACCAGATCTGGCCCTTGGCTGCCCTCGATGACTTGGCCGCACAGTTGCAGAATAACATTGCATAATTCTCTAGGACCCCTGTGATGATCATTTCATTGTCCACCATGCTGAACTTCAATGCTCTCAGATGAGCATGCCCTGCTGCGTGGCTGCCAGAACAGGGTGCTACTTCTGCTCCTTTCCTCACTCTTGCTCCCACTCACCTCTCCCCTCCCTTCCTCCCCCCACACTTGCCCTACTAACTTTCTTCCATTCTTCTCTCTCTATTCCTAATTTGCTATCCTCCTCCCTCCATACTCTCCTACCTAACCCCTTCCTCCTACCGCCTCCTCCAATCCCTTCCTCCTGCTTATCTCTACACCTGTCCCTGCCTCTCCTCCTTCTAGCACTCCAGTCCTCATTCTCTCCTTCCTCCCTTCCACTCTTCACACTTCTTCTCTCCTTTCTCCCTACACCTCTCCAATTCCATCATCTCCACTTATCAAACTCCACATCTGCACACTACCACCACTATCCCCATTCATCCTCCACACAAAAAGGGGTTCGGGAGGGTGGGGGATTTAATTTAAAGGGTCGGGGGTGGGTTTTAGGGGGTTTTAATGTGCCGGTTTTGCGTTTTTACGTTTTTTCGATTTTTCATGATTTTTCACGATATTTTACCCCCCCAAACGGCAACAATACGATCCCCTCCCCCTCCCAGCCGAAATCGATCGTTAAGACGATCGAGGACACGATTCACATCTCTAGTAACCAATGTAAGTCTGCTAGAGTTTCGGTTATATGGTCCCTCCTCTTTTTTCCCGTTAGTATTCTGGCTGCAGTATTTTGAAGTATCTGGAGTGGTCTTATCGATGTGCTTGGGAGTCCAAGTAAGAGTGCGTTGCAGTAGTCAGTGCTAGAAAAGATAAGTGGTAAGCGGTATATATAAACTAAAAAACAACGCATCATGTATAAATCAACGAGCTCTACATAAAATGATGCGCAATGCGCTGACAACACATGATGTGATGATGTATCATGCTTCACGAAAATTGCCTTTGCGATGTGGTAATAGGAAATTAGTCTAACCATACCCATTTTTTAACACGGACACTATTTATGCTATATTTATAACAATCTGCTAAATCTAGGCCCCCTCCTGACCCCCCCAAGGCTTGCCAATAATCCCTGGGGGTCCAGCAAGGGTCCGAAAGCGATTTCGTTTTCGGCTGCCAGTAACCAAAATGGCGCCGATAGCCTTTGCCCATACTATGTCACAGAGGCTTTCGGCGCCATTGGTCAGCTCCTGTCACATGATAGGAGCACAAGATGGCACCGATGGCCATGTGACAGGGGCTGACCAATAGCGCCGAAAGCCCCTGTGACATGGTCGTTCGGGCTATTCGGCACCATTTTGGCGCGCGGCTTGCACTGGCACGAACTAGGGCACGGAGGGCATGGCAAATGGAAGCCGGGACTCCGCTGGACCACCAGGGATCTTCGTAAGTCTTGGGGAGGGATCGGGGGGTGGTGTATTATAATTAATTTAAATTTGGGGTGGTTTAGGGTGGTTTTTAATAAAAAAAAAAATAATTTTTGCCCCTCTCCCCAGGCAAACCCGAAAACGAATTTTCCCCCGAATTGCGGGGAAAATTTCGTTTCCGGTTTCGGGGGCTCCGAAATAACGGCGTTTATGTCGTGTTTCGGATACTCCGAAACAGAAACGAATTAGGAAATTTCGTTAAATTTCCTAAATAGGGCGAAAAACGAACCACATCTCTACTCTTGACTGCTGCCTGGAACTTCACCTCTGCCTGCCTGACCACGTTGATTGCTACTTGGAACTGACCTCTGCCTGACACAACTGCGCACCGACTGATCTCGGAACTGACCCTTGCTTTGGCTGACCACTCTCGGATGGATACCCTGGCTTTGACCCATGTGCTACACTTGGACACTGTTCGCTCCTGTGACCACCAGACCGGCCTGCTCTGATACTTCTCGCGGCCTACACCTAATTCAAACAATAGGTGTTGCTTGTCTAACCCGGAGGACATTCACTTCTTGTCTCATTCCTGAGGTCTCCGGTGACCTTATCTTTAACAGCCACACCCCTTTGCTCGTGGTGGGCACACCTCTCTGTCACTTCTCTGGGAGACCCTCGGAGGCCCATCTAATTCTAGGCGGTCCGGGTATCCAAGGGCTCAACCTGCAGAAACCCCGGATTGCTAGTGGCGAAGCTCCAGCTAGCCTCTGTCTCCTTTTGTGCTCCGCCTCCTGGTGGCACTCTCTGGGTCCGACCGGAGGGCCATACTAATCCTGCACTAAGCCAAGGGTCCACTTCCAGCGCAACAAATACTACAGTATAATACATTTCTTGTAACAATAATAGACCCTACCCACTACTTGTGACTAAGTGTTTCAAATAGGGATGTGCATTGTGCAGAGGCAAATTTTTCATTAGGTTCAATTATTCATTTTGTAGGTCACCTCGTTCATTTCAAATGAAAAAAAAAGTTTTTATTAATTTAATTTGTTTTTTGTTTCCATTAAAGTCAATGGGGGAAGCAAAGTTGGGGTTTTCTAATAAATTATAATGAAACATGTGGGTAGACAATATCATAAGGGGGAAGAGAACTCCAAGACTGTGGCAACGTGGCACCAAAAGTGGCATGAATAGCAAAAGCACCTCAAAGAGGAAAAAAGGTACAAGCACTAGCAGGATTTCTCCAAGGCACAATCAAAGGAGCAAAGCAGAATCAAGAGTGTCAAGAACACAACAAGGCTTCAAAAAAGGAACCAATAACAGTAGCATGAACTCCCAAAGGCAGCACAAGAGCGGCAAAGTGGCACCAAGAGTGACTTGAACATCCTAAGGCAATATAAAGGGGTAGCAAAGTAGCAAATGTGGTAGAAAAAAGTAAAGGTACTGATAGAGGGACAAAGCTGAAATAACAGTGTCATGAAGACTCCAAGACACAATGAGAGGTGAAAAGAAGTCACCCACGGAGGCAAGAACACCTCAAGATTTATAGTCTGGTGTATGGCAGCAAGGTAGAAGGGCAGAAAGATCCCCAAGGTGTTAAAATTGTGGGTATGGTAGTAAGGCTGAGTGGCAAAAAGAACTCCCAAGGTAGAGCATGAGGGGTATACAAGCAAAGCAGATGTTACGATCCTGTCCCCAGACCCCATCCCGTGGACAGACTCTCACCTTCCTCTCCCTGCTGACCCGACACCGCTGCCTCTTTTCATGGCTGAGGCTGCTGCAGGTGTTTCCTTGAGCGGCCTGTTGCTGCTCTCCTCCTGCGCGGCTGGAGCCATGCCACCGACGCTTCCTATGAGGGAAGCCCCGCAGGATTACGTCCTTCTTCGCAGCCCAAGTGCTGCCATCGAAGTCCTCTTCAGCCACCTTCTCCTTCTTCAGGCAGGAGGTCGCCCCCAGCGTGGCTCCTCTTTGCAGCAGGAGCCGCCTCCGGCCTGCCCTCTCTTCCTTCTTGCAGCAGGATACTGCTACAGGCCTTGGCTCCACCCATCTACTCCGGGACTCTCTCTAGCAGGCCGATACAGTAAAGTGGGGCTGCGGTTACCCCACTCCTAACCCGCTTTCTACTCACTTTCTGGCTGCGTTAGCCCTTCCTGCGATACACTATCCCCTTTAACCCATCCTTACCGCCTCTTTAAATCACCGGGTAACCCCTTCTGCACGCGGCATGTATATTAAATGTAAACGATCGAATTAGCTATTCCCTCCCATACAGTAACGCGCGCCCCGACTATCGCTATTTTACCCTGCTGTTTTGCTGCGCGTTTAACCTGATAACTTACCGCCTACCCTTACCTTTGCGTTAGAGGCAGGGGTAAGGGTAGACGGCAAACCTTCCCCCAAAAGGAAACCTCTAAAAACTTAAAATCCCCTCCTCCCGAAGTGACTCGACATTACCTTTTGTTGTTGTCTTACTTTTTGTTGCTTTCAGCTCCTTCCCTTCTCTGCCGTCCTCCGGAGGGGGCAGCCGGCGGTGAAAGCGGCTTGCAGCGTTCCCCCCCGCACAGGTCCAGGTTCTCCTGGCTCGGCCCTCATCAAATTGTCAAATCGGGTGAGAGGCCACTGTTCTGTGCCCTCTCCAGTCACGGCGCGAGCGAAGCAAAGCGTACTTTCATTGGCTGAGCGCCCGTCAATTTGGGCGCACATGGACGGGCGCGCGTGACGTCACAGCATGCAAGCACGCCCGTCTATGTGCTTTCATTGGCTGGAGCGCCCAAATTGACGGGCGCTCAGGCCAATGAAAGTACGCTTCGCTTCACTCACGCTGTGAATTTTGATTTGAATATCTCCGAGCAAAGCAGGAACTGTCTGATCACCTTAGCTTGAGCATGCCTAGGTTTCTCGGGGTATGTAAAACTAAGACTGGGACCAGTGGAATAATTAAAAACCATCAGCCTTAGCCAAACAGGACGCTCTCCCATTCTGTGCCTATGGAAAACGTCCTCAATGAATTGGCGCGGGGGGGACCGCTGCAAGCCGTTTTCGCCGCCTGCCCCCTCCGGAGGGCGGCAGAGAAGGGAAGTGGCTGAAAAGCAACAAAAGGTAAGTTGGCACATGTCGAGCCGCTTCGGGAGGAGGGGATTTTCGGTTTTTAGGTTTTCATGGGTTAAAGTTGGGATCCACTTCCTGGTGCCTGTCATTTCAAATGTCATTTGAAATGACATTTGAAATGACAGGTACCAGCACACCCAGGATACTGTATAGGTGCTGTATTAAGTGCCTATACAGTAAAATGGGTTGCACGGGCCTAACGCTTCGCCTAACGCTTCGCAGATGCGGCTTGCATTTGCATGCCATTTAAATAGAGTATCGAGCGGTATGTGATCAGAACAGTGCGTGGGGCAAACAAGGGTGCGCCCGGCACTGCCGCACTCTTTCTAACGTGTCCTTACTGTATCGACCCGTAGGTGCAGGCACATGCCTTTCTTCTTATCTTAAAGGACCAGAAGCAGGAAGCACCCTTCGGCCCTCCAGATGACATTCTTGGGGCACTTCCTGGCCTTGCCCTATAAAAAGGCTCTGCTTCAGTTCCTCAGGGCCTTCAGGTGGAGTTACACACTCCATGGAGTGTCCATGGAGTTCCACTTTCCATCATGGTCCATCTTGCGGCTCCTGTCCGGAAGACTTCATGTTTCATGTCTTCTTGTTCTTGATGTCTCTGTCCGATGCCCCGGGTTTCGTCCCTCATTGGATCATTCTCGTGGTATATTCCAGCCTCATATTCCCTTCCTGGAAGCCTCGGGGTTTCTCGTCTGTACCTAGATGACCTTGACGTTCCTGATGCCTAGTTGCCCAGATGTCCAGATGTCCACTCGTACAGAGATCCAGATGTCCAGGTGTCCAGATGTCCTCTGTCCTAATGTACGTTCTTCCTCATGTCCAAGAGTTCCTGATCTCTTCTCTTCCAGAAGTCCACTCTTCCTGATGTCCAGATGCCCAGATGTCCAGATGTCTACTTGTTCAGATGCCCAGATGTCCAGATGACCAGGTGGCTTTTGTCCTGAGGTACCTTTGTTTGTGTGCCATCTTCCTTCGCTCTTCATTTTGATCCTGAAGAATCCACTAGCAGCCTTGCCATCCACTGCACTTCGTCTTCAGCCGACCTTCTTAGGAGTAAATATGTCTCATTCAGTGTCCGTCTTCAGGTGACTGTAATTCCTTCTGGCTGGACTTCTCTCAAGCGCTGCCTGGACCCTCTTCTCCATTCTGTGCATGTTCCGCTCTCCACATTGTGTGCGATCTGCCTTCCAGGTTGTGTAGGGCACGCAGCGGGACAGCGTGGTCCATGTCGGGCTGTGTAGGGCACCCTGAGGGAGAGCACCCTCCAACTCCAAGAGTCTCGTCTCTTCCAAGTCCCAAGAGCCTCATCTCTTCCAAGTTCCAAGAGCATCATCTCGTCCAAGTCTCCACAGTCTTGTCTCATCCCATCCAAATCCAGGAGTCCTTGTGTCATCATGTCCAAGTCCAGGATTCCTTTTCTTGTCCAAGTTCCAGGAGTCCTCGCTTCCCCTATATACTCTAACTCTTTTATGCTATAGGATCTGGAGTCCCACTGCTCCGGTTCCTTGCCTCTTCGATCCAGCCCTCTGCCTCCATCTGACCTCACTCATGCGTGTTGGCTCAGCGGGGGGCTGACCCCGCTTCATCCTACTCCTGTGTTCTTGCTTCACTCATACTTGTACTCGATCACCTCCCTCGGGGTGTGTCTTGGGGAGCCTCCCTGAGTTGCCTCGTGGGCCAAGGGCTCACACTCTCCCAGGAAAAAGTGATCACACCTCTGTGTCCCTTCCCAGGGCTACTGGGCATATTTGTAACAGCAGAATGGCAGTAAGAACCCCACATTTTAAAATCTGGGTTGTGGCAGCTAGGTAGAATGTCAGCAAGATCCCCCAGATGTAAAGTTTAAAGTATAGCAGCCAAGTTGAGTGCAGCAAAATTCCCAAAGTGGTACATCAGGAGCCTAGATCTCTTTCCTGGGTGGTAACATCTAAGTTAGAACCTAACATTGTGTAACTACAGCAAAGGTTATTTTTCCCTATATGCATCACCTTGCACTTGTCCACATTAAATTTCATCTGCAATTTAGAAGACCAATCTTCTAGGCCTCCACTGAGTCCCTAGTTGCCTCGAGCCTCTCTTTTTTTTTTTTTTAATTGGACCATAACATCAGGTCACCCAGGCCACATCACAACAATGGGCTTACTACCACACCCACAGGAGAGGAACACCCCAACAGGATAGGATACAGCTCCTTCCCAAAGGCAGATAAATAAATGTATTTCTTTTACCATATTCACAGTATTTATATTATACCAGCACTCAAAGTATTATTTCAGTACTGAATAAGAGTATCTATTACACACACTCGATCTAGTTTACAGACTGTGTTCATGTCAGTTTTTAACATGACAGAGTCAAATTGCCATGCAGAATTAGCAGTAAAATGCTAGTGGTGGCACAAACTCATTCTCTGTCTTTCTAGAGCTATCAATCCCTCATGGTACATACAAAAATGTCTCTGTCACATAACACAAACACACACAGTTATACAGTATATGTGTGTGCACGGTTGACTGATTCCTTTTGCACATACAAACTGGTAGAAATAGAACCAAGAAGGCTAGCAAGTCTGTGTGTCTCTTCACGTCAATATGTCCTCAGATATCCTCACTTCACTATACTATGCACTGTGCTGTATCACACTGTAGCAGTGAATATAATAATTGAAAACAAAGACAAAATTCAATTACTCCTTTATCACTCTACAAGACAGAGATACAAAAATTACTGGCAATGATTCAGACTCCACTTTACTCCTACTTTTCCCCTCATTAATACAGAAAGCAGTGCTATTGCCTCTATCTTTCTATCACAATGAGTGAGACCACTAACTGCAGCAGAGAAGATCAGAAAAAAACCTTTGACAATGCCAATATCTACTTTTTTAAAGCTGTTATTTAATTCTCAGAGGGCTTCTGAAAAAAAGATCATTTTCAGCAAAATCTACCAGAGGAAATGGAGTTTCTTTGCATATGGTCAAACGTTTTAGTGTGACGATATGTCACTTGATACAGATATCAGCTACAGGCTAGCTAAAAAGCTTCTTCACCATGATTTGACTTCCATCTGGTCTCCTTGCTAATTTCTCCCACCTCAACTACAAAAAGGCTACTATATTACACAGGCAAGAATTTGTTTCTATAGTTATCAGTTAATCCTTGTCTGCACCTGCAGTGTTCAGTATATCCTTAGACTGCCTTAGACGAATAGAAAACATCAATAACTGAAATGAAAATTTCTTTTAAATTCATGGGCAGTCTCCATTCATTTCAGGGGGTCCACAAATGAAATGAACATGTTATTTGTAATATTTTATCCATTCATTTCCATAAAATGTACCAGATGAACAATAAGTGAATATTGACCCCATAGCTGCCATACAGTGAGTCAAATCTTCCTAGAGAAGTGACACCATTATACTGCAGTCTATGCCATTAACACTGAGATTAATGCACCTGTACTTCAGGTGAAATCCAACTAAGAGGGTCTGCAGGAAGGAGAGAGCATGGAAACAGAGATTGCCTCTGTTAACCCCTGCACAAGCATCACTTTGATGCCTATCAGGAATCTTCCATGCCTGAGTCAAAAGGGCATCAAAATTCTAACCATTGCTCTTCTATGAGGATCTTAGAGTTCTGTGGCAACAGTAAATAGATGACACCATCCATAAAAATCTTAAAGCAGTCAAAGAAAAAAAAAAAAAAAGCAAATACTTTCAGCAGGCACTGCACAGTTCTCAAAATAGCAATGCTTACCAGTACTTAATATTGTTTCTTTCCATGGTGGACAAGAGGAATAGATAAGGTTCATACTAGAATATTATCAGATCCTAGAAAGGTACTGACAGCACCAGTGATGAGTTTTAATTACTTGCTGGAGATAAGAATGGTTCCAAGGATTAGGGATGTGCTGCAATTTAAAAATGACATGGCAATATTAATTATATTAGTTATATTTTTAATGTCATTTCCTTTCCAAAACCACAAAAAAAAATCCTAATGAAATTTCATTTCATGTCATTATATCTTTTAACATGCACTAAACATTTAATATACACTAAAGTATTTTAGTGTGTGCCATTAGTACAATGCATGCATTGTAAAATACTAAATGCATTGTAAAAATATAGCACCTGCTGAAATGAAATACACAAATTAAAAAATATAAGAGACAAAACAAACAGAAGTATCATTAATCTGACAGGAAATAACATTTTTCCTGCACATGCAACCTCTTCAGATTGTATTTTCACTGTGAGTTTCTATTTAAGAAGCCTTGCAAGAGAAGGGCATAAAGCATGCTCTGTTGGATGCTATTGCTTTACAGCAGCTATGCTTAAGGGTACTACACAGTACACATGCCCACTATTTGAAGAAAATTAGTAAGTAATAGTTGCACTTAACCAAAAGAAGGATGGGGTTTTCTCAAACCTGCCTGGACCCCAGAGGAAACAGCAGACCTATGCTACCAATTGGAAAGCTGTAGGCCAGAGGCACATGAAAATCTGATGAGTTGCAGGACTCAGGTTTTGGGAACATTCCTTTCAGATGAAGAAATGGGCTCCTCAAAGCATTGAAGCCAGAAGAATACTCCTAAAGAAAAATATTTCTTCAGGAATTGGACCCCTATCATGGAAAAAAGTTACAAGTAACAAAAAGAATGAACGCTCAAGAAAGGGAAAGGGCAAAGAGGAAATTCTGTTTGCTTTCCAGTTACAAAAATCAGAAAGCTATTTGTTGAGAAATTATCATTTGCATTTATTTAATAAATGCTTTATTTTAATGTTATGTTTATGATTGATAAAGAAATAACTTTTCAAGTGTAAGTTATATAAATAAAGGTATATCTTTGTTCCTTTCTCTAGCTTTTCTCCTGAAAAGCAATCCAGAACTTGAATTGAAATCTGAGTACCTGTTACACACAATCTATAAATCTGGATCAGAGAAGAAGCATAAAACTACCAGGCCAACTCGGCTAATTTCAGTGGTTCAGAAATGTACCTGACTACTACTAAAGGTAGCACAGATTCAGAGGAAGACATGATACCTAACAAACTTGATGGATTTCTTTGATTGGATGTCTAGAGAATTAGATCAAGAAAAAATGATAGATGAAGTCCAACTTGATTTCATTGAGTTCTAACATAATGTGGGTGGTTTAATAAACGGTACATGTTGAAGCAAAATGCAACTATTATGACAAATGTTGTCTAAGAATTATTTTGGGGAATTTTGCTGTAGTCAATACATATCAACGAAGGGCCTAGATTTAGCAGATTGTTATAAATATAGCATAAATAGTGTCCGTGTTAAAAAATGGGTATGGTTAGACTAATTTCCTATTACCACATCGCAAAGGCAATTTTCGTGAAGCATGATACATCATCACATCATGTGTTGTCAGCGCATTGCGCATCATTTTATGTAGAGCTCGTTGATTTATACATGATGCGTTGTTTTTTAGTTTATATATACCGCTTACCACTTATCTTTTCTAGCACTGACTACTGCAACGCACTCTTACTTGGACTCCCAAGCACATCGATAAGACCACTCCAGATACTTCAAAATACTGCAGCCAGAATACTAACGGGAAAAAAGAGGAGGGACCATATAACCGAAACTCTAGCAGACTTACATTGGTTACTAGAGATGTGAATCGTGTCCTCGATCGTCTTAACGATCGATTTCGGCTGGGAGGGGGAGGGGATCGTATTGTTGCCGTTTGGGGGGGTAAAATATCGTGAAAAATCGTGAAAAATCGAAAAAACGTAAAAACGCAAAACCGGCACATTAAAACCCCCTAAAACCCACCCCCGACCCTTTAAATTAAATCCCCCACCCTCCCGAACCCCCCCCAAATGACTTAAATAACCTGCGGGTCCAGCGGCGGTCCGGAACGGCAGCGGTCCGGAACGGGCTCCTGCTACTGAATCTTGTTGTCTTCAGCCGGCGCCATTTTCCAAAATGGCGCCGAAAAATGGCGGCGGCCATAGACGAACACGATTGGACGGCAGGAGGTCCTTCCGGACCCCCGCTGGACTTTTGGCAAATCTTGTGGGGGTCAGGAGGCCCCCCCCAAGCTGGCCAAAAGTTCCTGGAGGTCCAGCGGGGGTCAGGGAGCGATTTCCCGCCGCGAATCGTTTTCGTACGGAAATGGCGCCGGCAGGAGATCGACTGCAGGAGGTCGTTCAGCGAGGCACCGGAACCCTCGCTGAACGACCTCCTGCAGTCGATCTCCTGCCGGCGCCATTTTCCGTATGAAAATGATTCGCGGCGGGAAATCGCTCCCTGACCCCCGCTGGACCTCCAGGAACTTTTGGCCAGCTTGGGGGGGGCCTCCTGACCCCCACAAGACTTGCCAAAAGTCCAGCGGGGGTCCGGAAGGACCTCCTGCCGTCCAATCGTGTTCGTCTATGGCCGCCGCCATTTTTCGGCGCCATTTTGGAAAATGGCGCCGGCTGAAGACAACAAGATTCAGTAGCAGGAGCCTGTTCCGGACCGCTGCCGTTCCGGACCGCCGCTGGACCCGCAGGTTATTTAAGTCATTTGGGGGGGGGGTTCGGGAGGGTGGGGGATTTAATTTAAAGGGTCGGGGGTGGGTTTTAGGGGGTTTTAGTGTGCCGGCTCACGATTCTAACGATTTATAACAATAAATCGTTAGAATCTCTATTGTATTGTGTTCCATAACGGTTTAAGACGATATTAAAATTATCGGACGATAATTTTAATCGTCCTAAAACGATTCACATCCCTATTGGTTACCCATCGAATACAGGATAAAATACAAAGCCTTATGCACCATACACAAACTAATATATGATAAAGAAGCAGACTGGCTAAACACAGCCTTACGAGTACACGTTCCACAAAGAAACCTCCGCTCAGCAAACAAAGCACTACTAACAATCCCTTCAGTAAAGTCAGCAAAATTAACCCAAGTGAGAGAAAGGGCTTTATCATTGGCTGGGCCCATACTATGGAACACGATGCCACCCAAACTCAGATTACAGAATAATCTCAAAACTTTTAAGAAAAATCTAAAAACATGGCTCTTTAAAAAAGCCTTCACTAAAGAGTGTGGAGGGTAGAGAAT
This sequence comes from Rhinatrema bivittatum, assembly GCF_901001135.1. Lineage (NCBI taxonomy): Eukaryota > Metazoa > Chordata > Amphibia > Gymnophiona > Rhinatrematidae > Rhinatrema > Rhinatrema bivittatum. The sequence continues at coordinate 96,214,849 of NC_042618.1, forward strand.
GAAAGTACACGGTAATGCAGATGAGAATGAATTTAATCAATCCTACTTTTAAGAAGTAATATTTCAAAGCGATAGTAACTCAATAATATACCTGGACTTGACCAACATTACTCAAATAATGATTTTATTTATGAAATTGTAACCGAACTTTATTGGCACTGTTAGAATGTAAGATATCCTACATTTACTTACCTTAGTCTATGTGTCTATTTGTAAACCGTTGCGATGGTATATAACAGCGACGGTATAGAAAAGTTTTTAAATAAATAAATACCGAGCTGCCTCTTTAAGGGTGTGTCAGGCATTAAAGAGAGGAGAGGAGAGTTAGTGACTTGGATAGTAGGAGCAGGAGCTTTTTCAGAATCGATTACCTGAGTGCATTGTCTGGAGTTCTGTTGTCATTTATTTCCCTTTACCTTGGTCATTTGTCTTCTTTGTTGGAGTGAAAGTTTTTCTTAGTTTGTCCAGTTTGTCTGTCTGTCTGTCTTTTTGTGTGGAGGATGAATGGGGATAGTGGTGGTAGTGTGCAGATGTGGAGTTTGATAAGTGGAGATGATGGAATTGGAGAGGTGTAGGGAGAAAGGAGAGAAGAAGTGTGAAGAGTGGAAGGGAGGAAGGAGAGAATGAGGACTGGAGTGCTAGAAGGAGGAGAGGCAGGGACAGGTGTAGAGATAAGCAGGAGGAAGGGATTGGAGGAGGCGGTAGGAGGAAGGGGTTAGGTAGGAGAGTATGGAGGGAGGAGGATAGCAAATTAGGAATAGAGAGAGAAGAATGGAAGAAAGTTAGTAGGGCAAGTGTGGGGGGAGGAAGGGAGGGGAGAGGTGAGTGGGAGCAAGAGTGAGGAAAGGAGCAGAAGTAGCACCCTGTTCTGGCAGCCACGCAGCAGGGCATGCTCATCTGAGAGCATTGAAGTTCAGCATGGTGGACAATGAAATGATCATCACAGGGGTCCTAGAGAATTATGCAATGTTATTCTGCAACTGTGCGGCCAAGTCATCGAGGGCAGCCAAGGGCCAGATCTGGTGCATGATTACTCAGGACGTATCTAGGTGCAGCGACATGGAACAGAGCACAGAGCAGGTGGCCCACAGGTACCATGACATCAAGGACCACCTGAAAAGCAAGGAGGCTAACAGCAACAAGTATATATGTCAGACCAGAGGAGGAGCCCCTTGTCCCATGATACTGGCACCAATGGAGCACCTCATCCAATTGCTAGGACCGTATGTCTTTGAGGGCATGGATGAGCAGTTGGGTACCGGGGTCAGCTGGACTTAGGTGGGCCTCCACGTGGTTCATCCCTGAGAGAGTATCCAAGACAGGGTGCCAGGAAGCAGCGGAGACACAGGTTTCAAATGGAAAAGCTGGATCCAAAGTCTGGACTGAATGAAAGCAGAGGCAGTGCGGTTGGAGATGAGATCAAGTCCGGACTGCAAGTCAGGCTGAGCAGAAGACGAGGCCGGGTTCCAAAGTCCAGAGAGACTAAAGCAGGCAGCGCAGTTAGGAACAAGATTAAGTTCGGACTGCAAGTTAGGCAGAAGCCTAAGACAAGGCCAAGTCCAAACAAGGGTCAGGGCAGGTGGCTGGAGACAAGGTCAGGTTCAAGCAGACGTCAGGGCAGGTGGCTGGAGACAAGATCAGTTCAAGCAGAAGTCAGGGCAGGTGGCCGGAGAGAAGGTCAGGTCCGAGCAAGGGTTGAAGTCAAGGAAATCCGTCCAAAGGGTAGAAGGTACAGGAAGCTGGAACAGGTACCAGAGCAGGAACAAGTACAGGAACCAAAGCAGGTAATGGAACAGGTACTGAAGCAGGTAATGGAACAGGTACAAGCACTGGAAACGAAGCAGGTACTGGAATAGGAACAGGTACTGGAACAGGAACTGGAACAAACAGCAACGAAGCACATGACAGGAAGCGTGGAGACCTGTTGCCAAAGAGAAGTCTAAGTGCCAGGGACCGCCTTCTATACGGAGGCTGAGTGATGTCAACATCCCGGGCCGCGGGCGGTTTTCCCGCCGTGATCCCTTTAAAGCCAAGGAAGGTGTGCATGTGCACCTAAGGTGGACAGGCCGAAACTAAGAGATGGCAGTGTCTCCCTGCGATGCACGTGGTGAGATCCAGCGGGGACTGGAGGAGGCCACAGCAATACCGGAGGGGCCTGGGAGCATAGGGGGAGCATGAGCACATAGGCGCGGTGGCTGCCTACTGCTGCCAGGGAAGACGAGCCAGGTCCGGGACCCGGGTGTCGGGGGTGAGTGAGGCCGGCCATGGGCCTGCCACGGCTGGGAAACGCAACACCATGCTGCTGTGTCTTCTCCTGGGGCTCATGCTTCCATGCTGCTGTGTCTTCTCCTGGGCCTCCTGCCTCCATGCTGTGCTCTTTGTTCCTGGTCCTGTTGCCTTCTTGCTTGACTATGCTGCCGTGGCCCTTAGGCTGTCCCTCCTTTGCATGCATTCCTTCATCATGGACTGTCTGGGCCTTCACTTGAACTCTGCCAGTATGACACTTAAGCTGTCCCCCCTTTGAGCGCACTCTCTCAGTATGGACTGGGCTTTTTTCTTTCCATCACATAGTTGTGCTGTTATCAGCTCTAACATTAGAACTGTATTCTGTATGTAAACCCAAATGTATTATTAAAAATTGAAAACATTTTCCAAAATAAAATATTGGAACTGAAGGGCTTAAAAGCATCATGTCTACAATATTTATCTTTTGTCCAAGTAGTAACAGACTTGTGTTTCTTCTAATAAATATTATGTGCATGCATCAGAATTTTCAGACAGTACCTAGACCACAGCAATAATTAGAGTAAACGTATTTGTCAACTATACCAGTAATTATGTGAATAATATATGTATTTAGAACTTTCTATATATTTTTCAAATGAATACTAATGTAGAGTTGAATTGTATTATCTACTAATTGGTTTCCATAGCAGTTCTTTTCCTGGTCAGTTTGTACAGAAACATTATCTTTCATTACCTAGAAAGAATGGCAGTCAATTTGAATAGCCACTGCAGATAGTGGCATGCAAGTAAACTTTTAGAATGAAAGCAAAGCTGAATACATTTTAGTGCACTTAGACAAAGGCATGTTCTAGCCAAGCATCATCAACAATTTAAGTAAGAACTCCCATCAGCTCAGGCGTCAGTCATAGGTAGTGTGGAAAATAAAAATGTTAAGGTAGATATTCAAAGGAAAATGTCTAAGTAAGTCATCTAAACTAAAAGAGTAAGAGGTAGCATCTCTCTGGCAGCCTTCCCTCTGCTGGCTTCACAGCCTGATTTCCCTGCTAAACCCATCACAAAAGCTTCTTTGGCTTACAATCTGCTTAAATGGTTTAACAGCAAAAACTTTGCTTGGTCTGACTTTATCTGCCTCCCTTTAGAACTGGACTTTCTTCTATAAAGCATTGTTATGAAATTTCCTTACAGCTCTGCCTTGGAGACTCAGCTCACTCAACCTGTTACTCTGTTAGTTTAGACGATTTTTCAACTATTTGTGGGTTCCCTCCCGACGCAGTCTCTTCGAAACATAGCTCATGTGGGGGGAAAGTGAATCTATTCACATAACCTTTTTTGGCTTGATGCTGACAACTGAATTGTCTGCTTGCTTGTACACATAATATAACAACAATCTTGTTCTTGAACTCTATGGACATTGCTGAACTTTCGTGTCCTACCGCCTTGCATTGATCACTTATCTTTGATGGTTGGACTTTCGCCTATTTTGCTCTTTGCCATGGAAACGTTGGCCACCATATTTTTATGCAATTAAAAATATTAGTATTAACGTCCAAATTTTAAAAGGCCTATGCGTGTAAAAATCGGGGGATGTGCTTAGCTGGGCCTTGCGCATGCCGCGCACATTTTAGAACAGGACTGGCCATGCGTGTAACCCCTGATATGTGCACAAGTGCCAGGCCTGCTGTGTGGGGAGGGGTGGGGCGAGAGGCAGGCTGGGACAGTGCCATTGGACGCTCTCCTGGGGAAGCACGCGCAGCAGCCAACTGGTGCGCGGAGTTTACCTCTGCTCCAGAGGAGCAGTAAGTACAAAAATGAAAAAAATGGGGATAGGTAGGGTTAGTTTAGGGGTCAGGGAGGAGAGAAGAAGAGGGAGGAAGGATAGGGTTAGGGTTAAGGAAGTTCCCTCCCAGTTCGCTCCTTTATTGGAACTGGGGATGATCTACTCACGCCACCGTGCCTAATATTCTAAAATTCCCCCCTCCCCCGAGCAAGGAGCAGGCCATCCGCCTGCACGTTCCCGCAGAGACATGAAAATCCGGTGTGCATGGGAAACATATTTTATAACATGAGTGCGCTGATGCGCACATGTTATAAAATTAGCGGTGCGTCCATGTGTTGGTGCTGGGAACTGCGCGCCTTTTAAAATCGACCCCTAAGCTTTTAAACACTGTCAAAGTTGATTTTTTACCATGTCATCAACGAACTCTCAGGACTGATATTTCATTATTGCCTGCAATGTGTAGACTCTACTATAGCCATCAAAAAACTGTTCTATGTCCCAAACATGGGCCGTGTTTTGGAAGTCAAAATGTCTTCATCCTGGGGACTTGAAGGTAGCATGTTGCAATTGAAACAATGTAGAAATGAACTTATCTACTTTCACAATGTTCTACCACAGTTGCCTCCATCGCTGTTCCATGGAATTTTGAACAAATTACCTTTTGAATCAGAAATAATTCTGAGTTAAAGCTATCTCCACCAACTGCACCAAAAAAGACAAGGGGACACGAGGATTCACTTTTCTACCTACAAAAGATCTAATCATGTCTAAAGCCGCATCCTGGGAAATGTTTGAATACAATCAGTCGATATCAGAACAAACCAACAAATTTAGATAATCAGTTTCTTGTAACTCACATAGGATCTGGATGAAATGTGATGAATCTCTCACATAAGATCGCAACTAGGGATGTGAATTGGGCTTCGGACGATTGAAAATATCGGACGATATTTTCAAAATCGTCAGAAATCGGGGGCTCCCCCAAAACGATAGGAAAACCCCACAATATTGATCGTGGGAGTTTTCTTATCATTTTGGGGGAGGGCGGGAAAAATGGCACACAAAAATAACCCCTAAACCCACCCCGACCCTTTAAAACTAAGCCCTTAGCTTCCCCCACCCTCCTGACCCCCACAAAAACTTTTTACAGGTACCTGGTGGTCCAGTGGGGGTCCCTGGAGCGATCTCCCGCTCCCGGGCAATTGGCTGCCACTAATCAAAATGGCGCCGATGACCCTTTGCCCTTACCATGTGACAGGGTATCAGTACCATTGGCTGGACCCTGTCACATGGTAGGAGCACTGGATGGCCCATGACATCTTGTGCTCCTACCATGTGACAGGGGCTGACCAATGGCACTGGTAGCTCCTGTGACATAGTAAGGGCAAAGGCTATTGGCGCCATTTTGAATACTGGCAGTCGACGATCCGAGTGCAGGAGGTCGCTCCCGGACCCCCGCTGGACTTTTGGCAAGTCTTGGGGTTAGGAGGGTCCCCCAAGACTTGCCAAAAGCCCCTGGTGGTCCAGCGGGGGTCCGGGAGCGATCTCCTGCACTCAGGCCATCGGCTGCCAGTAATCAAAATGGCGCCGATAGCCTTTGCCTTTACTATGTCACAGGGGCTACCAGTGCCATTGGTCAGCCCCTGTCACATGGTAGGAGCACAAGATGTCATGGGCCATCCAGTGCTCCTACCATGTGACAGGGTCCAGCCAATGGCACGGATACCCTGTCACATGGTAAGAGCAAAGGGCCATCGGTGCCATTTTGATTAGTGGCAGCTGACGGCCCAGGAGCGGGAGATCGCTCCAGGGACCCCCACTGGACCACCAGGTACCTGTAAAAAGTTTTTGGGGGGGGTCAGGAGGGTGGGGGAAGCTAAGGTATTAGTTTTAAAGGGTCGGGGTGGGTTTTTTGATTATCGGCTCGGACGCAGCCGATAAACAAAACCACAATCGGGCCCGATGAAAAAAACCCCACATGTGAATCAGAACCGGAATCCGAACAGATTCCGGTTCTGATTCACATCTCTAATCGCAACTCAATTACATATGGCTGCAAAAATTGATAAAGGCTCAAAAACTGATCCAATACCAGAAACTATAGCTCTCCCAGGAGGTGAAATTTATGTCTTATGAATGTTAGATATTTCATAAAACACTGGAACCCATGGATTTTTTTCTGTTAGAAAAGCAGCTTCCTTATCTGCCCTTACGCTGCTGGGAAACATGGCAGAGTGCAGCGTCTAGCCGGTCCGGGGACGCCGGAGGAGAACGGCATGATGACGCCGCGGCAGCCAAACTTCCAACAGGCAAAGAGGGAGTCGCCACAGAGGCAGGGTGGGCGTAGTGGAGATGCCGGGCAGCAACGGTCACAACACATACTATTGCAAAATACTAGTTTTCAAAAAATTATGTATGTAGGGGGATGGCGTGCAAGGCTGAAAGTTCACCTGATTCTCTTGTCCCATCCCCGTCTCTCCTTTCATATTTCAGAAAGCAGAAAAGAGAACAGTGTACCCTTCCTATGGACCTGAATACATCCCTGGTAACCTGTCATCTATGGAATACTCTGAAATAATGCCCATGTGGCTGTGCTTCTCCGTGCATTTCTGTCTTCTGTCTTCTGGCTTCTCTCCTTGCCTCCTGGTTCCTGTTCCTGCATTCCAAGTCCTGTTCCTGCTCCCTTCCTTGGTTTCCTGCGGACAGATCTTGTGGCTTCTGACTTCGGTCTGGCTTTGGTGATTCTTCTGGCTTCTGACCTCGGACTGTCTTCAGTGACTCCTCTGGCTTCTGACCCTGGATTGGCTATCGGCGATCCTCTGGCTTCTAATCTTGGACTGTCTTATTTATTTATTTATTTATTTATTTTAAATTTTTCTATACCGGCATTCGCGATAAATATCGCATCATGTCGGTTTACAATTAACAAGTAGATAGGGAACAAAAGGCAGAGCATAACATTGATCTAAGTAATAATAATAATAATAATAGTAATAGTAGTAAAAAACATTAAACAAGAGAAGGCTAAGGAATGCAGTTACAATAAAACAAGGGAGTAATAACTTGGATCGGAGAAAAGAAGCAGGGGTTTAAATATGGATAACATAAATGCCAGTTAATGTGCTTATAGCGTTGAAGAATTGCCCTTATGAGGTAGTGGTATTAATTACTATGATTAAGGCAAAGTCTGAGCGAATAGGTAATAATGGAGTAGGTTCAGTTTAGTTCAGGAAAGGCTTTCATGAATAGCCACGTTTTAAGTCTTTTCCTAAATGTAGGAAGGCAGGGTTCCTGTCGCAAATCTGGTGGGATGGAGTTCCACAGTGTTGGTCCTGCAGTGGAGAAAGCCCTGTCTCTGGCGGCTATGTGCCTCATGGATTTGGAGGGTGGTACTTGTAGGGTTTCTCTATAGGACTCTCTGATTGGTCTTTTGGACGTGAATTTTTTGAGAGGAATTTGAAGGTTGAGCTGAGAGTGTTGATGTATAGCTTTGTAAATAATGGTTATGGACTTATATATGATTCTGTAGTGAATTGGCAGCCAGTGCAGATCTTTGAGGATTGGAGATATGTGGTCTCTTCTCCGTGTGTTAGTTAATATTCTCGCAGCCGTGTTTTGGACCATCTGAAGGGGTTTGGTGTGAGATGATGGAAGACCTAAGTCATCTTTAGATGACTCTTCTGGCTGTCCCACAACCATCTCCACAAGGGCCCACATAAGACCATCCAGCCCCCACACCCAAAGGCTCAACTCGTGGGGAACGGGGTTGGTGTTGGCAAAGCTCCAGCCAGCCCCTGCACCGGCCCGGCCTCGCCTCTCAACAGTGGGGACCTGAGGGAGTCTACCCTCTCAGGTTGCGTCAACTCCACCTCGGGCAAGGGGTCCATATTCTCATCCGTCTATGTAATAGTTGCATCTCGGGGAGTGAACAAAACAAAATTTTGTGGGTTTTCCTATTGTTTGTTTGGTTTTTTTTGGGGGGGGGAGAAAGGGTACATTTATAAAAAAAAAAAAAACTTAACCCACGCCAACCCTTAAAGTTTAATTAACTACAACCCTCTACCCTCCCGACCCCCCCCCCCCCCAAGTCTTGCCGAAGGTCCCTGGTGGTCCAGCAGGGGTCCCGGGAGTGATCTCCCACTTTCGGGCCATTGGCTGCCAGTAATCAAAATGGCACTGGTGGCCCTTTGCCCTTACCATGTGACAGGGGCTACCGGTGCCATTGGTAGGCCCCTGTCACATGGTAGGAGCAATAGATGGCCCATGCCATTTTTTCAGGAGGTGGGTTGGGGTTAGGGGTGATGGAGTTCCAGGCACATTCAGAGGTATCCATTGTAAAATTGACATCAGTAAAGAATTATAGGCCTTATAAGGGATGAAAAGTCTACCAAGAGGAGTTGATTTGTACACTGCAGTCTCTGAAAGCTGTATTGTACAAATCAACTGCTTTTCATCACTTCTATTTTTTCAGTCAGAGAGTCCCATTGCCACCCAGGCCTTATGCCAGAGATACAGTCAAGGATTAGAGAAAGGAAGGTATGCCCATCCTATATAAGAAGAAGAAGTAAGAAGAGGAGATTGTTCTGCAGTGCAGGTAAATAGAGCACTGGATATCAGGTACTAAAGTTGTCCCAAAGATTAGAGGAATTCCTGGAACCCATTCAATAGGAGATCCTGCCTTTGAGGAGAAAGGAGTATGTGGCTTATGAATGCAATATGAAGGATATAGATTCTTCCTTCAGGAAGGTACTTTGTCATATCATTTCCACTAATTAATTAATTGTTTGGAACACCATCTGAGAATCCAGAGTATTTGTGCAAGTCCAGCTGATTAATCCTAAGGGTCCTTAAGTGCATCTCCCCCCACCCAAACTACCGCACATGGAAATGGATCCATGCCTCCCACCCATTCACCCCACCTCCTGCTTGATCAGGATATGTACACCCTCTCATATGTACACATGAGAGGGTGTACATATATTTTAATATTTGGATCTGCAATATGGAAGCATTAAATTAGCATAGTATGTCACAGACTCATAGCTAAGTAGAAAAACTATTATTTTGTTAAATATGGTTAGTAAGTGCATTTCCTAGAAACTGCTTTCATTTCAGATTTGTTCTTGGTTGGATTTCTAAAGTCATTTTACATACCTTTAAGCATGTGTTTAATTTACTTATTCTTCGTAATAAGATATTATCACATTTATAATGCAGGCACTGAAATGATAAATCTGACAATTAACTGAACATTCACCCACTGGCACAGTCTGTCCTTGTCTACGTGGACTGCTCTTTAGCTGTTCAGAATGGAGGATTGTTTCTTTCCTTGGTCTAAGTGAAATATACTATGCTTTTGCTGCAGAAAAGAATAAGGCAGCTTAATCCTATAAATATTGCAACTTATGTGATTCTACCATAGTCACACTCTTGATTCATTCAAAAGTGCGTAAAGTGAATAAACATTTTATATTCTTTCACTGAAATCCTACCCAAAACTGGATTCTATTTTCACTCTAAAAAATCATAGGCATTATTTACTAAACATGTTTCCCATAGACAAAAAGTGGGAAAAAAGCTTTGTAAATCAGACCCATTTTATTGTATACTTACAAAAGAAAGTTATCAATATTTTGTTTAAATAAGTTAAGGATCCTACCGAGAAAATGTGTTTTAATAGTCTATAAATGATTTATTTATATATCATAAAACAGTTATGACGTCTTGCTTGCTAATCATTTATAGCAAAACCCCACAACTTGCTACCCAAAATAAATATTCCAATGAAAAAAAATGCAGATATCCAAATGGCTGTACACAAATTGACCCCAACAGTTTTTAAGATTTTATAAAACATTTTTCTTTTTCTTTTGTGAAACCTGCCTCATTTTTCCAATGTGGCCAATCTTTTGTGGCAAAATTTCAAAATTTAGTGTATTCCTGGTTTTCCTGGAAATTAAGGATATTTATGCATAATATTTTGTTAGGAAAGTTTGTTAATACGCAAAGGACCCATGATGTTGAAAGCACTGCAGGGAGGCTGAAAATTACATCTAAATGAGTAATTTTGTAATGTTGTACATAAGTTGGCCAGTAAGTATTCAAATAAGTTATACCAGTTTTAAAAAGAGACTTAGATATATAAATCTGCTTTGAAAATGAACCTGGCAAAAATACATGCACACAATTATGCCTGCTATTTTCTTGAGAAAATCTGCATGTACATTTTTTAAAATCAAAAGTATGTGCATACGTCCTAATGCTGCTCAGACTCTATCCCCTGAAATGCCTCTTATCCATGCATGCAAAGTATGCGCATACAGTACGCATACTTGTAATTTTACATGTGCATTGTGGATACAGCATTACTTTATCTGCAGACAATTACCTTTTAAATGCATGCATATTTTCTGAATTATGTATGTGAAATTCTCAATGTCTTCTAGACTTGTACAATCATGTAAGCACTCACAAATGGCCCACTTATGTAAATAATTATAAATTAATTTTAAAACGTGATAGATGCATAATTGAAGATAACATTTTAAAAACGTGCCCATGTGGAAGAGAATGAGCAAGTGATGATTATGTAATATAGCCAAACATCTTATTATACAAGTGTATTAAGTTTGTTGGCCTTTGTCTGAATTTTTACCAATTTAAATAATAATCTACAGGTGGGCATTTTTGATGTTGATAATCCACTTATGTAAATCCATGTTCAGTGTATACAACAACTAATGTGGGAAGAGGTAAATTATTTCACAGTAAATCAAAAACCCCATTCAAATTATGTATTTATTTATTTGTAAGCATTGTTTTTGGTCAGTATTGAAAAGCTTATCTGTTAAATAAGTTAGCTGGATAGACATATCTGGCTAACTTAAAAGGTCATTTTCTAAGCATTTTTCTCATAGACACAGAATAAACCTTTAGTAAATGACCCCTTTAGATGCCATATTTAGCAGCACAGCTATGTTGCTGAATATCCCCGTACTAAGTGTTACTTAGATGGATAAGTCTTATCCGTCTAACTTAGGGCCTCATTTTCCAAGCACTTTGGACCAGAAAAGGATTATTGCCATCCACGATAGTTCCAGAGAGAGAGAGAGAGAAAGAGAGAGAGACTTACTATAGTGCCTGTGCCCTACATAGGTATTTGAATCCCTATGGGAGGGCTACCTACTAACTCGGGGTGGGGATTAGGTATGAGCGTCGGGGTTGGGGGCCACTTTTGCATTCCACATGAGACCTACGGACAGAACAGTGGTCTCTAGTGCAGATTTGCTGGCCGTCGGAGTGAGGACGCTCACTCCAAGAAGTGGTTTGGGCAACGTTCTCTCTACCTAGCTTGATGGACACTCTACCTGGGCAACAACATGCTAGGTAGAGAGAACGTTGGCCAAATCTCCTCTTGGAGTGAGCGTCCTCACTCCGACGGCCAGCAAATCTGCACTAGATACCACTGTTCTGTCCGTAGGTCTCATGTGGAATGCGAAAGTGGCCCCCAACCCCCGACGCTCATACCTAATCCCCACCCCGAGTTAGTAGGTAGCCCTCCCATAGGGATTCAAATACCTATGTAGGGCATAGGCACTATAGTAAGTCTCTCTCTCTCTCTCTCTCTCTCTCTCTCTCTCTCTCTCTCTCTCTCTCTCTCTCTCTCTCTCTCTCTCTCTCTCTCTCTCTCTCTCCAGGCTGTCTGGGACTATTGTGGCCTGTGATGATTGACGTCCAAAAACCAGCAAATATCATGCACTGCTAATGCCCCCTAATGTGATATTGGAAAATAAGGCCCTTAGCCAGATAAATTATTTGGCTAAGGCTGAATATCGCTACTTATCCAGCTAAGTAGCTCTGCCCATGGCCCACCCACCTTTTATCCAACTAACTAGATAGCTGGATAAGTGACTTATCCAGCTATCTACAGTGGCTGTTGAGTAGAACCAGATATTCAGCATTTGAATATCCAGTTCCCAATATTCTACTTTTTTCTAAAGGTATGCCCAAGGTGGATTAAGCAAAGTAACAAGTCATTAAGTACATAAGTAATGGATATATATATATATGATATAGATATGAGGTAGGTTGCAAGTAAATAGATAAGTGGGGTACATTAGGCAGGAATAAGGAAGTTGGTGCAATGATTATAAATTATATATATATATATATATATATATATATATATATACCGGTATATATATAGTTTAAAAATAAACAAACACCAGCGGTAGAAGAAATATTAAGAACCAGTTGGATAGAGGTAGCCCAAAAGTAGATAGACATTGTGGATTTTGCAATCAGGAAGACTTTGATGGTGAAGTACCAGGGGATGAGTCTCTGCTGTGGAGTGTAGGCGAAGGCCTGTCTAACAACCAAACTTTAACTTTATTCTGGAAGGTAAGGTTAAACGTTTCTAGGTGCAATATTACAAATAACTTGTTCCAAATTATAGGGGAAGAGCAGCTGAATGTGCAAAGTCTTGTTCATATTAGTCTAGCTGAAATCAGTGAAGGGGAAGATAGAAGAACCTGTTAGGAGGATCAAAGTTCCCTCATGGAGTGTAGGAGAGCAGAAGTTGGGAAAAATATTCAGGGGCCAATGAAGCAAAGTGTCCTAAATTTTATCCTGCTGTCATCCCAGAGATAGTGTAGCTGACGTATAATGGGGTAGATATTCAAAGGGATATGCGCGTAACCCCCGAAATGCTGCCCCTACGTGCACCGAGCCTACCTTGTATTAGAGATGTGCAATCGTTTATCACGAATTAGGCAATTACAAAGAAATTGCCTAATTCGTCCTGGTTCGGGGACCCCGAAACCCGAAAAGGATTTTCCCCGAACTTCGGGGAAACTTCGTTTTTCGAGTTTGTGTGGGGAGAGGGGCACTTTTTTTTTTTTTTTTAATTAAAAACCACCCCAAACATTAAATATAATAACACCCCCTCCCCCATCCTGATCCCTCCCCCTCCCCAAGACTTACCAACATCCCTGGTGGTCCAGCGGGGTCCCCCCGGGTGCCATTTGACCCTCCGTGGTGTGCCCAGTGTGCTAGTGCCTGCTAGCCATGCTCAAAATGGTGCCGAATAGCCTCTGAACTACTATGTCACAGGGGCTACCGGCGCCATTGGTCAGCCCCTGTCACATGGTAGGAGAACCGACCAATGGCGCTGAAAGCCCCTGTGACATAGTATGGGCAAAGGCTATCGGCACCATTTTGATTATTGGCAGCCGACGACGACATCGCTCCCAGACCCCCGCCGGACCCCCAGGGATTATTGGCAAGCCTTGGGGGGGTCAGGAGGCCCCCCCAAGCTGGCCAAAAAGCTTGCCAATAATCCCTGGGGGTCCAGCGGGGGTCCGGGAGCGATATCGTCGTCGGCTGCCAATAATCAAAATGGCGCCGATAGCCTTTGCCCATACTATGTCACAGGGGCTTTCGGCGCCATTGGTCGGTTCTCCTACCATGTGACAGGGGCTGACCAATGGCGCCGGTAGCCCCTGTGACATAGTAGTTCAGAGGCTATTCGGCACCATTTTGAGCATGGCTAGCACTAGCACACTGGGCACACTATGGAGGGTCAAATGGCATCCGGGGGGGACCCCGCTGGACCACCAGGGATGTTGGTAAGTCTTGGGGAGGGGGAGGAATCGGGATGGGAGGGGGTGTATGTAATGTACTAAAATTAATTTAAATGCGTGGGGTGGGGGTTTTTTTTTAGCTTTGTTTTCCCGCGTTGTTTTTTGGCGCGGTTTCGGTTTTCCCCGTTTAGTTTTTTTTTTTTTTTCAAAAAAACTAAACGGGGAAAACCGAACTTTACCATGAAGTATCCGAGTCAAAAAACGACCCGGTAGCAAAACACGAAGCACATCTCTACCTTGTATAGGCTCGGCAGCACGTGCAAGCCACGAAACAGCCGCACTGTTAGCGCGGCTCGTAACTACACCTTTTTCATTTGCGTTACAGGCCATAAAGGTTTATTGCGGTTCACAATGTCTCCTGACAGGAGGGTGAGAGGGGGAGAGAGAGAGAGAGAGAGAGAGAGATGGATGGGAGGCCCACCTAGTAACTCGAGGCGATGGTTAAGTATTAGTGTAGGGGGTTAGGGGCCACTTTCACATTCAACGTGAGACGTACGAACAAAACAGTGGTCTCTTGTGAAGATATGATGACCTACGGAGTGAGGAAACTCACTCCAAGATGAGATTTGTGCAATGTTCTCTCAACCTAGCTTGATGGACTCTCTACCTGGGTAACAACAAAATGGTGCCGGCGCTACCATTGCCCTCACTATGTCGACATAGTGAGGGCAAAGGTAGCGCCAGCGCCATTTTGAATATTGGCAATACGGCCCGAGTGCAGAAGGTCGCTCCCGGACCCCCGCTGGACTTTTGGCAAGTCTTGTGGGGGTCAGGAGGCCCCCCAAGCTGGCCAAAAGTCCCTGGGGGTCCAGCGGGGGTCCGGGAGCGATCTCCTGCACTCGTGACGTCGGGTGACAGGAACCAAAATGACGCCGGCGCTACCTTTGCCCTGTCATATGATAAGGGCAAAGGGCCACCGGCGCCATTTCTCTTAACGCAGCCGTGACCAGAGAGCGGGAGATTTCACCGGGACCCCCCCCCACTTGACCCCAGGTAATTTAAAACATTTTGGGGGGGGGGGTTCGGGAGGGTGGAGGATTTATTTTAAAGGGTCGGGGTGGGTTTTAGGGTTGTTTTGGTGTGCCAGTTTTCCCGCCCTCCCCCCTCCCCCGATAAAACAATTTTTTAACCTAAAAAACTAAGACGATCAGATTCCCCCCCCCCCAGCCAAAATAGATCATTAAGACGATCGATCACACGATTCACATCCCTAATGTAAACCGTTATGATCTTGTGAATTTCATGTGGAACGACGGTATATAAAACATTTAAATAAATAAATAAATAAATGTTGTTGTTGTTTGTACAATGAATACACTGCATGAAACACATGTCTTCCCCAGTTTTAAAGTGCTTTAGATCACAGATTTCTTCCATGATCCCTTCTGTATATCTTTTGGGGCAGATGATGGCAATGGAGTAGAGGTAGAGAGTAGACTCTGAAGAACAATGCCAGGGGCATCACTCACATTCTCTGTCTGCACTGCCTGCTCTTCATCACCATCCTCAGTTTGCTCTATCTTCTTCATCAATAAACTGTATGATAAGACGCTACTGCATACTCCTCCCAAATTTTCTTCCACTAGTTTCCCTTTGATATCTTCTAATCCAGGCAATCTAAAACAAGATTCATCATATGAATCAGTTGATGAAAATAATTCCTTCATAGCCTCAGCAATAGTAAGTAATGAAGATTGCGCTGTTGGTTTTCGGCATTATTCTTCTGCTATCCTGCCTTGGATACCTCTCCCACCATTACCCTCTGTTCCAAAACAGTAGGGGGAGAAACTGGTTCAGCAATCCTTGCTGATGCATGATCTCCAAATTTCAGTGTCTTTTGGGTACAGCTGCCTCCTGACAGTCTGGCTTTGAAGAAGTCCGGTTTCAAATTTGGTACAGGACTACTTGTTTTCTTACTGCCACCAACCCTGCCAATATTCTCTCTCTTCCCCTGACCTGATGGAATTTGCTACTGCCAGAATCTGGGGGTTTGGATATTACAAGGATTTTATCTTTATTAGTAATACTTTAACTGTATAGAACACCCACTCAATTATCACCTCTGATCTCGCATCACCTCTCAGAATGCCTATTTTTGCCAAAATTTAGCTTCTCAGCCCTCAGGCATTTTCAGAGAGACTGATTTATCCAGGTAATTCCTTCATTAGCCAGCTAAATCTCTTTCAAAATTGTTCACCTTGAGTTCTGTAATACAGATTTTCTTTTGGTTTATCTTTTATCAGGTATCACAACTTATAAAGGAATTTACTGAGGTTCTGCATCCTATAATTCAGCAACATTTGAAATACTCCATATTAAATCTTTCTCACAAAAGAACCAGTTCTATTTTTAGCCTTGCTTTAAGTCATTAATATTATTTTCAGTGAACTTTTACATATGAATAGCTGCCATTTTATAAATGTGTGATTCATTCATTGATGTAAGCTAGTGAATAAGATTGGCAAGAATGTGAAATGATCACTTTAGTTTTCAGGGTATGAGGATAAAATTCTAACAAATGATTGCTATCTCGCACAGACTAGGAACAGTGACAAATATCTTATATGGGCAGTTGAGCAAATCATTTTGCGATCAAACAGAAATTGCCTCATGGTCATTCATTGCTAACAGTAAAAGTAATTCCCAAACTACACTGTTCACTCTTCATTGCTTTTTGTCATGTTATTTCAGGAAGCAATATCTGCCTGAAAGTTCTGTTGCCTGAAGTAAATCTGCCTAAAAATACAGCATATATTTTTGCATAGTATCAGATTGCCTTGTACCATCTAGTCCAGTTAATCTACAACCATTTTTTTTAATGATATAGTTGATAAAGACACAGATGCAAAAATATTCATATGTTTTTTCAAACTGGAGGGAATTAAAGGAATGTTCAGTGTTTCCTTATTCAAGTTGGGCCCAATATTCAACAATATCTGGTTATCTAAGTTATCCAGATATAACTTATCTGGATGGATAACTTAGAAGGGATACTCCGTGGCAGGGGTATGCTGCTGAATATAACTGGATAAGTTCTAGCTAGCTGGATAAGTAATATCTGAATAACTTTAGACCTGCTATTGAGTAGGTCTAACTTATTCGGTTAACTTAACTGGATAAGGCTGAATATAGGCATTTATCCAGTTAAGATAACTGGAGTAGTTGCTCCACCTTGATCCACCCAATGCCCACCCCCAAGTTATCCAGCTATCTACTTATCCGGCTAAGTGGCAGCTGTTGAACATAACCGGATATTCAGCAGCTGCCACTTAGACAGGTAAGCCCCTAATTATCTGATTAAGTAGTGATAAATATCAACCTAATTATGTTGACAGTGATTCAGAAACAAGACCATAATTTATTTTTAAAGTGCCTTGCACTTGATAAAGGAAATGAAATATAAACTTCTTATCTGAAACAACAAAACTTAGCGTCTACATGGGGGAAATTCAAAACATTATTGTAACTGGTCAGAAGTTAAACAACCAAACATTAAGAACAACCAAGATATTGTTATATTTTACCATATACCACTCAGAACATCTTTGACTCAATATGTAGTTTATGGTTCTGTCACACTCACAACTTTAAGTACATTTAATTGTACAACAAAGAAAAATCGAGCATGTATAAACTAAGGGGTAAATGCAGTGGATACATTGGGAGTGTTCAAAGCATATGATTTTATTGTAATAAGACAATTTTGTAACTCATGCATCTCCTGACACAGTTCCTTGTTTCATTCGTAGGCTGCTTCAGGAGGGACGGAAGACAGCACAGCTTAAACACTCTAAAATAAAAATGAAGTGCACTCCCTGCCTGTCAAAAGATGTTTAAAAGTAGCAGCAATTAACATTTTGCATTTTACCAGGGCAAAATCTTTGGGATTGGCTGGTTCATTCTGAGCTCAAATCACTTTGCACAGACCCCTGTCTCAGCCCTGGTCATCATCCAGGTGACCAGTGCTCCACCTGCCCCCTTTCTTTGTCAATTGCTACTTTTAAATTTCCTTCAACGGGCAGGGAATACACTTTATGCCATTCAATGACTTGACTTTCCACTGCAGTAATCTATGTAATCATTTGCCCCATCTGAAATTATACATTGGAAAGATCATCCGCATGCCGAAGAACCGAATATTCAAACACCGGTCATGTATTCATTCCCAACAGGAAGAGGCTTCTCTTCCTGTAGGGAATGAAATTTTCCTGGAAAAATGCTACACATTTCCCTGCAGACCTTAAATATTTTGCCATGTACACCCTTACTCCTCCTCTGAGGGGGTGTGAATTTTTCTGAATTGATTAGGGATGTGCATTTGTTTAAAACAAAAATGCAAAACATGATGAATAAGGCTAATTTGTTTCATTCGTGAGCCCCTAACTGAATCGGGGGCTCCCCTGAATGAAACAAACCTTATTTGTTTATTTCATTTTAAACAAATGCATTGGGCCGTAGATCCAGCCAGGGTCTTACCTAGGGCATAGGCCGAAACCCAAAGCAGGGACTGCAGCCTAGGCCCGAGCGTAACTCAGTGGAGGCACGGGCCTCAGCCGAGTCCACCAAAAAAACAAAAATAACCCAAAGCTTACCTGATCCATTAGGTATGCATTGAAGCCCAGGTCATGGCCCAAGCACAGGCCTGATGCCGCGACTCAAAATGGAGGCCGGGTCCTGATGCCAGGGCCTCAGCCCAGGTCAGGGCCCAAGCCCATGCCCGATGCTGCAATCCAACCCAGAGGCTGGGAACCGATGTCCTGGCCTTAGCCTAGGCCAGCATATGAGCCAAGGCCAACACTGTGACCTGACATGCAGGACGGGCCCTGATGCCTGGGACTTGGCTTAGGCTTGGGCTCAGACTCAGGCCAAAAGCCACAACCTGACCTGGAGGCCTGCTCCTGATACTGGGGCATAGGCCTGGATCCAGGCCTGAAGGAGAGACCCTGTATATCAAAATGGTGCTATCCACTGATTTGAATATGCCAGAGTTAATTCACTCCAGTACAACCCCAGTGGATGCCCATCATTTGACATCGAAGAGACGAAAAAGGAAGACAGATCATGGAGTTCCCAGACCTGGATCTGACCCTTGGTCAAGGCCCAAACATTGGGACCCAACCTCCAGGCCGAGGCCCTGGCATCGGGACCTGGTGTCGAGCCTGGGTCCAGGCCAAGGCCCCAGCATCAGGACCTGGTCTCCAGGTTGGGTCACAGCAATGACCCTTGGCTCAGCCCTAGTCTAGGCTGAGGCCCTGGCATTGGGTCCCCAGCTTCCGGACTGGGTCACAGCATTGGGCCTAGGTCCAGGCCGAGGCCCAGGCGTCAGAGCCTGGCCTCTGGGTCAGGTCACGGTATCGGGTTAGACTCAGGCCCTGGCCTAGGCCCAGGCCCAAAAAGCAACAAGGTAGGCGATCCAATAAAGCCGTGAGGAAACAACAAAGAAGTGGATGCCACAGAAAAGTCTTTTTCAATTCTTTAATAAAGGAGACGTGTAGTATTAGTTAAAAATTGCCCGACTCTGGCCGAGTTTCGCCACAATTAGTGGCTGCCTCAGGGGTTTATATATGGGAACATTGATAAATTGGAAATCCAAATTAACTTCCGCAGTGCACATATATCTTCAGTGCAATGGGTTATGCATACAATTCTATTGGTTCCATTCACTAGTGGTGCCATATACCTTTCACTGCATGCCAGCACGAAACGAGTGGAGACGTTTCACTCCCTTGTTCATTGTAAGACATATGTTGTCATTGTTTTCTACTTGTTATAATGTAAACCGGAGTGATAAGTAATTCTGTTACCTGAACTTCGGTATAAAAAAAGTTATAAATAAATAAATAAATAATTGCCGCCAGTGGATTTCCACCAGACCAAGTAAGTGGGAGCTGTGGGGAACCTGGCCCCAGCATTTTTCTGGGGGATGGTAGGAGGCCTAGTTTTTTTTTTTTTTTTTTTTGTAATTGCTTGATTTGTTTTTTTTCACACAAATCAAATGAATTAAGGAATCTAAGAACCAAAATTTTGGGGAAAAAACCTCCCGAAAATGAAACGAATAAAGAAATCCAATTTTTCTTCCCTACACATCCCTACAATTGATTAGATGTGAGCAGAAGTGGATCTTTGACCTCCAGCCATTATCTCCTATGGGCCTGAATATGGAGATTGAGTGGTCCCATTTTTGTGATTTATATCCTGACTTTAACCTGCCTATTGATAGCCCTTCTCTCTCTCTGACAGCTTGGGTTCTGCCCCTTTGACAGACTGAATTTATACATTTTGATTGGATTAACCTAACCATATGACTTGTAGATGATTGGCTTAGTGTTTTTGGCATGAAAAAAGCTGGTTTCAATTGTTTTAAAAGACAGTTCACTTATACAACACTGTAAACCTCCTGTAATTGCTGTGTCAAGGTTTCACTTGTATGGATTTCTCCAGATGTCTTTCCTACTGTACCTTCTTGATATGTCTTTAGTATCTTATATGTTCTCTTGCTCTCTGTTTTATTTTAGTGTTTAAGCTGTGCTGTCTTTCATCCTTCCTAATGTAGTCTACGGGTGAAACACAGAACTGTATCGGGGGACGCATGAGTTACGAAATTGCTTAAAACGTCACCACAGGAGCCTTGTTACAATAAAATCATGTGCTTTGAAATTCTGCTAATGAACTTTATGCACGATGTTGCCTCAAAGTGAAATACCATGCCTTCCTATGTTTCAATTTAAACTATGGGGTAAAACAAAGAAGCATAGAATATGATGGCAGATAAAGACCAAAACAGCCCATCCACAACTCCTCTTCAGCTTTATAGTATTTTAGTCTTTTATTAAGACTAATTTGTTTCTAATAAGAAAAATTATATCTATTTGGAAAATTATTAGGGATGTGCATGTACAAAATTTTGTTTTGGTTCATTTTGGTAAGGATTTTCATTTTGCTTAATTTTATTTTCGACAAAAAAAAAAAAAAAAGGAATATTTCCGTTCAGCTTGGATGCAGTGTCCATTCAATTTATTCCTTTCAGAATGAACCAATCATGGCCTCTTTTCTCATGTTTTACTCATTAGTTGAAACTAATACACATCCCTAAAAATTATACTGGTCTTTTCAGTTAACATGTGTATAGTTAAATGTTCATTCATCTTTTCCATATTCTTTGTTACCACAGTGGGTGGGGTGACCACTATAACACTATGGGTCAAATGTACTGTACTTGATAACTACCCTGGTGGAAAGATGGACAATGTTGTAATGCTCACTGGAAGCAAAGGAAGGATGTTAGAGTGAAGTTAGGAGACAGAACAGGAGGTAGCTATTATCACCTAATATCACAGGATACAAGTGGTATACCTTTAAAGAGATAAATGTTTTAACTGGCAACATAAATTTGCAGACTGTTATGCATTCAGGTTACATCAATTTTCAAAACAAACTTAATTAAGCATGTTAGATGAGGGTTTGTGGGTTGAGGCATTGGAGGGCATTTTGGGGTCTTTTAGAGGTGAGGAATGGAGGTAATGTCATTAATATATAACAAATAATTTTTGTCATCCATATAGACATATATGAATGCAGAAAAGCTGGCCAAAAGTTCCGTATGGCCGGCGCCATTTTCCGTACGGAAACGATTCGCGGCAGGAGATCGCTCCAGGGCCCCCGCTGGACCCCCAGGAACTTTTGGCCAGCTTGGGGGGGCCTCCTGACCCCCACAAGACTTGCCAAAAGTCCAGCGGGGGTCCAGAACGACCTCCTGCGTCGAATCGTATTGGTCTATGGCCGCCGCCATTTTGCGGCGGCCATTTTGCAAAATGGCGCCAGCTGAAGACACCACGATTTAGTGTGCCGGATTTCCTGCTCTCCCCCTTCCCCCGATTTAGCTACGGACCCGGGGGTAATTTAAGCTACGGACCGCCGCTACGCACCCCCAGGTAATTTAAGGCATTTGGGGTGGGGGATTTAATTTAAAGGGTCGGGGTGGGTTTTAGTGTGCCGGGGTGGGTTTTAGGGGGTTTTAGTGTGCCGCTGGACCCCCAGGTAATTTAAGGCATTTGGGGAGGGTGGGGGATTTAATTTAAAGGGTCGGGGGTGGGTTTTAGGGAGTTTTAGTGTGCCGGTTCACGATTTTAACGATTTTAACGATACTCTAAACACCCAAACGGCGACGATACGATTCCCTCCCCCTCCCAGCCGAAATCGATCGTTAAGATGATCGAGGACACGATTCACATCTCTATCACCTAGTGCTTCCGCCAGCCCTGACTGATAGTTAAATTAAAGGCTAGGAAACCTAGGCACTACTTTAGGCTAAGGTCATAAGTATAGTAACGTTCCACGTAAAGGACAATACATCTTCCGGAACATATTTCTGAATTTTTGGCAGAGAAGACCCGTGTCTCTGTTCCAGAAGGGGGAAAATTGGCCACTGATACCTGTTCACTTACGCACAAAAGCTGTATGGAATCTGTAGGCCCTGATTCTTCCCTTTCACACCATTATTTATTTATTTTTTATTTATTATTTATGGTCCAAAAGGATGCACTGGTCTGTTTCTCCTTCCTGAAACAGGATATCTTGGCTGATCAGAGATTTCCCCTACTGTGTCCAATTATTTGATCTGGTGGACAGGAACCAGATAAAGCTGCATGAAAGGAAAGCAAACAGCCAGGAAACAGACTCAAGGCTTCAGTAGAAATAATGGTTACATGGCTTTCTGGAGGTCCATAATCATTACAAAGAAGTTACAGCTTTCCATTATTCTATCTATTTATGGATTGAGGACCTAAAGAAAAAGGCCCAGGAGCTGTGCTGGAAAGAGAGAAAGTGGCTCTACCAGTTGCATGCCAGGCAGGAAGAACATGGAAGTAAGTTTATTCAACAACCATTAGGGAGAGGTAAACAACAAGGTCTGTCTATTTCTGGGTTCCACCACTGGCCTCACTTTTGCCCTCCTATATGATCCGATCCCTGTCTACAGTTCAAGATATTCTCATGTACTGTTATTTCATCCGTGCTTTTTCCCTAGGTCACAGGCAGCACTGTCAAGAAACACTAATGTAAGGCACTCAGAGATTTGGTATAGTACTAGAGAAGGTGCTAAAACTGTCACCAGGGAATGTCTATTCCTCACATGCAACAAAGACCCATCCACTTGGGACTACATCCTGGTTCTTTCTGAAATGCAATTAAGGATAAACCCCAACACAATCCACCCAGACACTGAGCCTATCTCCAAGCCCTTCTTGCTAGCTAGCTACTATGTTGTAAAAATCAGATGAACAGAAGATTCAGAATTTATAGGAATCTATCTAATGCCTTGCCAGCCTCTCTATGACATGGGTGTCACACTGATAGGAGCACTTACCAAGGACTCCAACTCTCCCTGCAATGTAATGCCCTCAAACACATTTTTTATAATGCTTCTCATCACATCCTGGAGAAACCGCCAACTCTGAGGAAGAGGAAAAAGAAAAGGAAGCATAACTCTTGGCTCCTCCTGCAGCAGTAGCAGCAGCAGCTATGCTGCCTACTGGAAACCAGCAGCCAACATCACCACCACAATACCAGAAGTGGTGATCCCAGTGGCAGCACAGCAGCCACTCCCATACCCCACAGGAAGTCCTGGGCCTATGGCAGTTCCAGTCCTTCTCCCCTTTCTTTTAGGACCCCCCTTCCCCTTTGGCCCCAAGTTGTCAGGTTGCAAGTCCTCAGGCTGGCCAGCCATTGCTGGCCGAAGACTGTGAGTAGGTCCAGAGACACCCTACCCTTGCTCTTTTAGAGTGCTCCTTTGCAGCAAGTGCTGCCATTGGTGCAAGAGCCCCCACTCCTGGGCCACAGTGGAGAGCATGAGGGAGGAACTCCATGGCCTGTGGGCCAATGTTAGGAGGATGACGGACATCTTGGAGCATCTCACCCAAGCTCTAGAGGGTTTCACAGCAACTCTCGAGCTGATGGAAATGAGGCTACCACCACATTCACCAGCCTTCTAGTCCTCTCAGTTCTGAGCCTCTTGTAGTCCCTGGGCCATTCTTTGGTTTCAATTTAAATAGTTAACTCCCTAGATTTTCCCCCTCCTTTCACTATTTTTCATTTTGTTGCATATAGTTATCAACAATTTTACATATATTCTTATTTTTATAAAAGTTAATTAATATTTTAATGAATGTGTGCCTCTTTTATTAGATGCATGCATTGGTCCATTTCCCAGTAAAGACCCTTTCAGAACAGCCCATTGCAATCACACTGTCACCCACAAACTGCCATGCATGTAACAAGCCATGCAGGTCTGTACATTTATCTCTATCCTCCTCTCCTCTACTTTTACAATTCCTATGGTTATTTGGGTGTGAAGTGCATACTTGTTCCCCTAAATGCCTTTCCTGTAATGGAAAGAATACTTCAGAATATGTAGTCAATATTTACTTCTCAGCTCATGGCTTTTTAAACTGTGGGTCAGGACACCAAATTGAATCACAAAACCTTCATTTGGGGGGGGGGGGGGAGGGTAGTCACAAGTGCCTTAATTGGCAGCACTCTTTATTTATTTATTTATTTATTTATTTAAAAGTATTTTTATACCGTCTTTACAAACAGTGTTTAGTCAAAACGGTTTACATATATCAAAAATAATAAAATGAAAAATAAAAACAAATTAAAATTAAAGTAAAAGTTAAAAGTAAGAATAATAATGATTGAAAGTGGGTTGACATATAAAAATATAAATTACAAAAATTTTCATTAATATAAAATAACAAATTGTTTAAAATTAAATAGGTAGCAAAAATAAATCAATACACAGAACAAGAGAATGTTGGGTGCCTAACTGGAGATATGTATTCTGGAAGTGTGAGATGATTATTTAGTGGGTGGTATCTGAAATGCAGTTCGAAATAGGTGAGTTTTTAAAGATTTTTTGAAATGCTTAGGATTGGATATGGATCTGATAGGATCTGGTAGAGCATTCCATAGAATGGGACCTATGACTGAGAAAGCTCTTTTTCTGGTGATATCAAGACGGGCTTGTCGAGGTGAGGGAATGTCAAGAAGGTTTTTTTCCAATGATCTTAGGTGTCTAGTTGGTTTGTAAATTCGGAAGATGGAGCATAAAGTAACCGAGTTGGGAGTGTAGATAAGAGAATGTATAATGGACAAAATTTTGAATTGTATTCTATGTTTAACTGGTAACCAATGTAAAGACTGAAGTATTGGAGTAATGTGGGTTTTTTTTGATGAATTTGTTAGGACACGAGCTGCTGCATTTTGGATTAGTTGGAGTGAGTGAAGTGTGTTTTCTGGGAGGCCTATATATAGAGAATTACAGTAATCCAGTCCAGAGAAAATGAGTGATTGAAGAATAGTCCGGAAGTCATGAAAAAAAAGTAGAGGACGTAGCCGTTTTAAGAGTTGAAGTTTATAGAAGGAGTTCCTAGTTAACATGGATATGTGTTGTTTTAGTGAAAGATCTGTATTGATAGTTATGCCTAGATTTTTTGCAGATTTTGAAATGGGGATGGTTGTTCCGTTGAATATAAGTTGAGAAGGGGGGCCTATAGATGAGTCAGTGATTGATGAGAGGTGAACTATTTCTGTTTTTTTTGGATTTAGTTTCAGACGATTATGAGATAACCATGTATCGATGGTTGTAAGATATAGTGATACTAATGATAGTGTATGGGTCCAGGAGATATTATATGGTACCATAAACTGTATATCGTCAGCATAGATTTTGAAGTTTATATTTAAAGAGGCTAATATGCGGCAAAGAGGTAGCAGATAGATATTGAAAAGAATAGGAGATAGAGAAGAACCTTGTGGAACACCAATCACTGAGAGGTCTGTGAGCCAGTATACACTCACAGCCCTGCAAAAGCAATGCTATTCCATGGGTTTCTATGATAACAAGAAGCCCTGCACAAGGAGGGATTGGGGTCACTGAGCAGCTTGTGAGCTTTCAATAGCTCATAAGCCAGGTGCTGAATTTCTTAACTAATGTTGGTGACATTTGCAGATCACTGTCAGGCTTAGGACCAGCCATGACGAGAGGGGAAGACTGAGCATGCATGGGCTGGTGGAGATTGTCATGTATCTTCTTTCCTAATTCACTAATGAACTTACCCAATAAGATATGCTTCTCCTATCCTCAGCTTGCCATCTCGTCACATAAATAGTTATCCATCTTTGGCCTAGAGACCAAGGAAGATGTTGCTGCTGACCCTGGAGAGGGGGCTGTTTAGAGAATGGGCTGCTTTAAGGAAGGGATTAGAAGCCCAAGGGCATTTGAGGGTTTGATCAGCAGGAGAGGGATTGACTGTGGAGGATGATAGATGAGGAAGAAAAGAAAGACAGGAGCTATGAGAAAAGCTAAGGAGTTGAGAGGAAACCAAATCGAGGGATGTGAGAGAAGCGTTGGAGGGAAATGAAGAAGTGAGATAGGGGATTGGAATGAAAATGGGGAGAAAATGAGGGAGAGATGAGATGGAAGGGATGCCTGAGGATCAGTTGGGGTTACAAGAAGGGCTTAAGGTTGAAAAGATCAGCTGTGGGATGTGAAAAAGGCTGAAGGTGGTGAGAGATAGGAACTGAGTTGTGGAACTGAGAGGAGTTGTGGAATGTTAGTGGGTCAAAGTTGGAGGAACAGAGATTGAGAAAGTGGGAATGCTGGAAAGGAGGAGAATTTCTGGAGGAGTGGATAAACTAGACAGGTTAGAAGAAAAGAGAGGGGAGCAGCTAGATAGTGGTAAGGGTGAGAGTGGAGTGATTTCTGGGGAGGGATTTGCGCCAGCTATTTAACTACAGCTGCCTCGGCAATGGCTGTCTCTTCTCTCTTGCTGCCAAGACTGCTGCCTCTGAGACCCCTATGCCCTAGGACCCACCTAGTTTGCTTAGTGATTTCACCCACCCTGCATGTACTGCAAAGCTGTAGCAGATCAGTTGCTGAGGCATCGGGGAAAATAAAGGTGGGGTTTAAATACCCCGCCACATGATGTCATTGGGTGGCATCATTGAAAAGTTTCCCACTGCAGGGTCTTCTTATGTTGGCACACGGCACATGAGCACACCTATGGACCACATTTACAGTCAAGGAATGGCAGTGTTTTTTCCATTGAAGGAATCAGAGTTGTGGGGGTGTGACCATGGCTGGCCAAACATTCAGCAAATTAAAAGATGACAAAAGAAAGAAAACAATCACATCACAAAAAGAGCATTTAAAGCAAATAACCCAAATACTCTGAGAGAAGACTGAGTAATTGTGTTCTGCTTTTACAAACACAGACTTTGTTCTGAACTATATAATTCATGTGTTCTTCATGTTTAGTAAAAATCTGCTTGCCTGCCTGCTTCTTCAGAAGTACTGCACTTGTTTGGTGTATCTCTCATTCATTGGCAACGTGCCAGTCAAGCAGTTAGCAGTGGCAGTGGCAATTTGCTGCTGTGCTGATTTGGTTCTCCTCTGGGAAGGTTGCAGACACTGTTTGTGAGTGTGGTGGAAGGCAGAGAGTGGGGACAGTTACAGTGGACCAGTGTGCCAGTTCATCCGAGTTGTCTATTTTCTCTGGGTGAGTACTGGGCAGGCACTGCTATGCAAGTACAGAGTGGGTTATTGTCTCTGAGTGGGTACTCGGCACTGCTTCACTAGTCCAATCCAGTGAGGTGAGAAGTTTGAGCACTGCAGCAAGCAACATACCAGGCAGGCTGACAGTGCCACTGTTTCCTTTGTGCTGTTTTAGTCTGTGACTGAGTTAAACAGTCTCAGCTGTGTATACGCTTGCATGACATTGCGCTGTACATACAGTTAGTTAGAGACCGACTTATTAAGAATAAAGTCCTGATATTATTATCCTAAACCATAATAGGGAGCGACATATTCCATTATATCAAACAAGGACAGAAGTTAAGAGAAAAATGTGGTTGGCAAACTGGCAATGGTAAAGGAGGCACTATGACTGACAGTCCGCCAACTAAGTTGAAAATGAAAATGGGAAAGACAGGCTGATCCAGCCAGAAGAAAACTGGAATTTGGAGATGATATGCCCACGCCACCTGTTATGCTCCATGTTGATATGGAGGCCAGGGAAATTATGGCAGAAGCAGCCAAGGCAGACAGTAGCAGCAGGGCAATACAGATTGCTGAAGTGCAAGCCTCGAAACCAGCAGTGCAGTCTTCCTTTCTTACAGCTGATGAGGTAGTACAGGCAGTATGTGCAGGGGACTGACTGCATCCACTCTGCCAACCTGACATTCCCCATATATCATCATAAGTGCTTGACTACTTACACTCTACCAGCCTGTTATACCCCTTATACCACTACAGGGGCCTGACTGCATCTGCTCTGGCAGCCTACCATGCCTGATATTCCACCAGAGGGGATCTGACTGTTAGCACTCTGATTGCCTGCATTGCTGCTATGTATGACCATGGGAGTTTTAGTGCCTTCATGTTATTTGCTGCTGTTTAGTTTTCCCTAGAAATTAAAAATTAAAAATGTCTCCTTCCCTCCACCAGTTTTTCAGTTCTTTGTTTTGTTCTAGTCTCTTTACAATGATCCCAGCCTGGCTGGTTCTCTTACCCTTTTTTGATAGTTGGTAGGAGGTATATTCACTGAAGCCCTCTGTCTGAAGGAAGAAATACAGGCAAAATGGAAAACATACAGGCGAGAAACCATTTCCATGTTTTGGGTGTGATAACAGAATCAGAAAGGCAGAGAAAAGTCATGGAAAACCAGAAAATTACAAAATGCCATAGCCAGAGTTTAGCAGCAGAATGTGGCAAATGTTTGGTAAAGAAATCACTCTTCACAAATTTCCGGAAACCTCAAATCACACTCACTAGGGAAACCAAACATGTTCTGAATGTAATAGTTTTCTTCATAAAGCCCATTTCACAAGAAAATCAAAATTCTACCAATCAAATTCAAGCAGGGAATATTTGAAAAACTTCTGTTAAGAAAAAGATACTTATCACAGTTCATTTTCTTGTACTGAATCTGACAATTGACAAGTGCACATCCATAGAATGACTGGCATCTCCTATGCCATGCAGCCTTGCTGCTAAACCCCTAAACCATGTGTGTCTTTGTGCCATTCAGTCCTACTGCCATGCTCTGACATTATACTTTGGAGTTTTTTCTGACACTGTGCCTTGCGGCTATTCCACTGTCCTTATACCTTGATGTGTTCCTCCCATTTTTGCAGGGAGAGGGGCTGCTTTACAGCTCTCATAAGAACATGAGATATGCCATACTGGCTTAGACCAAGGGTCCATCAAGCCCAGTATCCTGTTTCCAACAGTGGCCAATCCAAGTCACAAGTACCTGGCAAGTACCCAAACATTAGATAAATCCCAAGCTACTATTGCTTATTAATTACCGTAATAGCAGCTTATGGATTTTTCCTCTAAGAACTTATCCAAACCATTTTTAAACCCAGTTACATTATCTGCTGTAACCACATCCTCTGGCGATGAATTCCAGAGTTTAACTATGCGCTGAATGAAAAAGACGTTTCTTCGGTTTGTTTTAAATGAGCTACTTGCTAACTTCCTGGAGTACCCCTAGTCCTTCTATTATCTGAGAAAGTAAATAAACAATTTACATTAACTTCTTCATGCCCTTTCTGTAGACTTCTATCATATCCCCCTCATTTGTCTCTTCTCCAAACTGAAAAGCCCTAACTTCTTTAGCCTTTCCTCATAGGGCAGATGTTCCATGCCCCTTACCATTTTGATCACCCTTCTCTTTACTTTCTCCAATGCAGATATATGCTGTTTGAGATGTGGTGACCAGAATTGCAACTGTATTCAAGGTGTGGTCTCACCATGGAGTGATATAGAGGCATTATGACATCCTCCGTTTTATTTGCCATTCCCTCCCTAATAATTACTAACATTCTGTTTGCTTTTTTGATTGCCACAGCACATTGAGCCGAGGATTTCAATGTATTATTCACTATGATGCCTATATCTCTTTCCTGGTTGGTAGCTCCTAAGATAGAACCTAACATTGTGTAGCTACAACAAGGATTATTTGTCCCTATATGCATCACTTTGCACTTGTTCGTATTAATTTCATCTACCAGTTGGAAGCCCAATCTTCCAGCCTCTCAAGGTCCTCCATCACAATCCACTTGAGATTTAACTACTCTATATAATTTTGTGTCATCTGCAAATATGATCACCTCACTCATCGTACCTCTTTCCAGATCATTTATAAATATATTAAAAAGTAGCAGTCCAAGCACAGATCCCTGAGGCACTCCACTGTTTACCTTTTTCCACTGTGAAGAGTGAACATTTAATCCTACTCATTGTTTCCTATCTTTTTACCAGCTTGCAATCCAAAAAAGGACATCACTTCCTATCCCATGACTTTTTATTTTTCTTAGAAGCCTCTCATGTGGAACTTTGTCGAACACCTTCTGAAAATCCAAATACACCACATCTACCAGTTCACTTTTGTCCACATGTTTATTCACCCCTTCAAAAATATGTAGGAGATTTGTGAGGCAAGACTTCCCTTGGGTAAATCCATGTTGGCTGTGTTCCATCAAACCATGTCTATCTAAATTTTTTGTGATTTTATTCTTTATAGCAGTTTCCATGATTTTCCCAGCACTGAATTCAGGATTACTGGTCTATAGTTTCCCGGATCACCCCTGGATCCTTTTTTTAAATATAGAGGTTATATTGGCCATCTTTCAATCTTCAGGTACATCTGATGATTTTAATTATAGGTTACAAATTAATTGAAATAGGTTTGAAATTTCATTTCCTAGTTCTTTTAGAACCCTGGGGTGTATACCGTCTGGTCCAAGAGATTTATTACACTTCAGTTCATCAATCAGGCCTACCACATCTTCCAAGTTCACCATGATTTGGTTCAGTTGATCTGAATCATCACCCATGAAAATCTTCTCCTTAACTGGTATCTCTCCAACATCCTCTTCAGTGAGCACCGAAGAAAATAAATAATTTAATCTTTCCGCAATGGCCTAATCTTCTCTAAGTGCCCCTTCAACCCCTTAATCATCAAATGGTCCAGCTGACTCCCGTGCATGCTTTCTGCTTCAGATGTATTTTTAAAAGTTTTTATTGTGAGTTTTTGCCTCTTTGGCCAACTTCTTTTCAATTGCTCTCTTGGCCTGTCTTATCAATGTCTTACATTTAACTTTTTACTTTAGTGTGTTGATGCCAGTTTTTGTGCTGCTTGGTCCCTTTATCAGTGCCTTGGGTTTTTTCCTGCTACCCATTTTTGTTTCATTCCCCCTTCATGATGCCTTAGGTTGCAGATGCCACTTTTGGTGCCACTTTGCTTCTCATGATGCATCAACAGTTTATGTTATTGTTGTTGCTGGGGCCCTCTTTTGGAGCCTTGGGGCGTTCTTCCCACACTAGCTATTTTTGTGTTTTTTGCTTCTCTGATGATTCCTTGGAGAATTCATGCCACCTCTGGTAACCCTTTGCCTGTTTACAAAGCCTTCGACTACTCATATCATTTTAGTGGCACTTTGTAACAGTCTAGGTATCTTGGAGTTTTTTCCCCTCTTCTGATGATTTCTTCCCACAAATGTAATGAGAACTGATGAGACATCCACAATTCTGGAGCACAAAATAGGTTTCAATTGTTCCCCCATTGACTTTAATGTCATATGAATGAACTAGAACCACTAAAATGAATACCAAATATTTTTTTTATTTGTTTTAAAACTAATGATACAAATTAAGGTCACCACAAAACAAATGAATGAACCAAGCAAATATTTTTTCTTTTGCACACTTACCAAGTTTTCAATATCATCAGTACTTATCTGACTAACTTTTAGCTGGATGAGTCATTATCCAGCTAAAAATTAGCTGAAAAATAATAGACATTTTGTTTGTATTCTGGGGCTGGGATGAGATAGCCAGGAAACGTATCCAATAAACTCTGATAGTAGAAGTTAGCAAAATAGGTTTTTTTGGCTAATTCTAGCAGTATCTATCTTGGAGCAGGTCTAAAGTTATCTGGGAACCAGTTAAGCTGGTCAAGAGGTGATAGACTTTGAAAAACAAAAAAATTGGTGAACCACCCACTCAATGCAAAAAAAAAAGTGCTCTCTGGACCGAGTCACCCATCCCAAATGCCTCCAAATATTATTTAAAAGCTAGTGAGAAAAATGTTTCAGTTAGAGTAAGAAAGGTGTACATGTTTGATCTTCAGCTATTTAACTAAGCACTTTAAAGTTTCAGAAGAGGAAACATGCCAATGATATTTGTTGAAGGTATAGTTAAAATCTGGAAAGAAATGGCTAGGAAATGGCTAGGAAAAAAATGAAAACCACATATGTTACCAAATGGATGACTTGGACATTACATTTGTATAATGGACGAACTATTGAAAACAATTTTATTCAATTCCACCAAATATATTCTGCAGCTTCAAAACAATTCCCTAAGACGTGCAATATGATAAAGTGAATGCATTTTGCAAATATGACTTATTTTGTATGTGTCTATCATTCCAATAAAATATTATTGAAATTGCATTTGTTGCGACCCTGCCCGCGGCACCCGCGGACAGGGCCTTACCTCCGCTGCCCCCCGCGGCTTGGAGCCGCCGCTGACGCTACTCTTCACGGCCTTGCGATGCCACTGATGAAACCTGGCATCGCAGCCTGGCTGCCATCTTGCCGACGACGACCAGGCCTTCCTCCCATGGCAGGTTGCCGCTGTTGATGGGCCTTCACAGCGGCAGGAGCCACAGACTTCGCGCTCTTCCCTGCGGCCTGGAAGCCGCCTCAGTCCCTGGGCCTTCATGCGGCTGGAGGCGCCTCCGAGGTCCTCCTTCAGTGGCAGGATGCCACCACTCCCACATCGGGGCCTGCTTGTGGCCCTTCTCTGTTTCCTGCAAGGCAGCAGCAGGGAGGCCACTGTTCATTGTCCTGGACTTCCTGCTCCAGCCTTTCTTAGAGGCGAGGCCACATCTCTCTCCCCTTCTTAAAGGGACAGGGAGGTGTGGGCCACCTGGTAGCTCCTCCCAGAGAGTTGCCCTCTCAGCACTACTTAAGGGCCCTTCCGTCACTTCACCATTGTCTTCGCATCTACCTAGATGCTCCTGAAGAGTTCTCTTCAGTCCTGATGTCTGATCCAAGTCCTGATGTCCGTGAGTCTGAGTCATGATGTCTGATCCAAGTCCTGATGTCCGTGAGTCCATTCCAGAGAGATGTTCGTGAGTCGATTCCAGAGAAACTTCCATGAGTCCATGCCAGAGAAATGTCAGTGACTCCATGCCAGTGACGTCCGTGACTCTATTCCAGCCATGTCCAGCTGTTCCTCTGATGTCCCTTGTCCAGCTTTCCTTAGATGTTTCAGTCCTGATGTTTCATCCCGGTCCTAATGCTCCAGGTCCTGTCTGTCCCGTGCCTCCGAGAGTTCTTGTTTTTAAGCCGAGGTTTTGGTTCTCAAGTTTCCAAGTTCATACTCCCAAGACTTTTCCCTTTCCACCCCGGAGGACCCATGGGGTCATGTCGCTCCTGTGCTATGAGACCTTCTTAGCTCGCCCCACTCCCCTCGTGGCCCGCGACCAGCCCAGGCTGTGTAGGGCGTGTATGGGGCAAGGTGGCCCATGACCAGCCTATGGGCTGTGTAGGGCACCTGAGGGGTCTTTCTCTATCCTCTTGTGGTTCGTCCAAGTTCCAAGTCTTCGTCTTCTCGTCCAAGTTCCAAGTCTTTGTCGCTTCGTCCACATTCCAATCTCCACGTCTCCAAGTTCCACATCTTCCAAGCTTTATAGCTCCACATCTCCATTTCCAAGCTCCATGTCCCAAGCTTCACATCTTCTAAGTCCCAGGCTTCTTGTCTCCAAGTCCTCGCCTGAGGCTTACATCATAAGCCATGCCTTCCAAGCTTCATCCAGCTCTGTTCCTGTGCCGCCCATTCCTGCACACACACCTCACCACAGGTGTGACTTGTGTCCCAACCTGAGCCAAACCATGGCCCAAGGGCTCCGCTCTCCTATGAGCTAAGTGACACATGCTGAGCCCACACCATCGGCTCTGAAGGCTGTGCTCGCAACAACATTGGCTGAAAAATATATCCATCTAAGCATTCTCCATGAATTGTTTACAGCATAGAAAATATTTTCCCAATAAAAAGTAGTCCCTAATTAAAGTCTTAATTATTATAAGCAAGAAGAAATAGAATTTTCTGCCAAGTTTGTTGCAGCAAAATTCTACTCACTACATACTCAATAAACAACTGTTAAAACAGTTACTCATGTATGAAAATTTGATTACAAAATATAAAAGATGTATGAAAGTTTGATAACTCTTGCTTTCAGCAAATGTATAAAACATTTTGAAATCACTTCCTGTTTTATCATCATTAAACAAAGTCAAAAGCATGCTTGTAACATTTTAAGTGTAATGATATTTTTTTAATTAGCTCAGGTGGGAATTTTATGTAACGAAGTTGACTGTGGATATTTTATATTGTCTTAATTTTTGATGAGGACTTTACTGTCATGTATACTACAGCCTTAAACTTTTCAGCCATTAGATTAGTTGGCTGTCTTTATATACAGGATTCTGATAGGAGATAAAAGTCAATGGAATGTTAAGATTTTATGCACTAAAAGATTTCTGATATATTCTCTGTAGGACACTGAATATATTTAATGGATATGAATAAAACATTTTCAGTACTTCTTCCAATGTACAAATATATGGGTTCATTTTCAGAAGCCCACGCATGTAATAATAGGGGTTATGTACGTGGTTGGGCTTTGCAGGTGCCGCGTGCATTTTTGGAAGGGCCCAGCCATGCGCGTAACCCCCATTATGCGCTGAAGTGCCAGGCCTCTCAAAAGGGGCGGGCCAGGGTGGGGTATGGGAGGGGTGAGCCGGGACAGCACCATTAGATGCTGTCCCAGGGAAGTGCCTGGCAGCCACCTGCCAGTGCGCAGAGATTACTTCTGTTCCCAAGGAGCAGTAAATAATCTAACAAAAAAAAATAAGTAGCTAGTAAAGGGTTAGAGGTCGGGGAGGAGAGGGGAAAGGGTAGGAAGTTTAGGTAGGGGTATAGGGAAGTTCCCTCCCTACTCCCGTTGCCATGCATGGCCTTTTAAAATCCCCCCCTCCCCCACCGCGCATGGAGGAGGCCATCTGCCCACACATGTGCATGCAGATGTTAAAATCTGCCGCACATGTGTATGTGGATATCGTATTTTATAACACACGCATGCTGACACACATTTGTTGTAAAATAGTCACATCTGTGTGCACGTGTCGGGAACCTCGGCACATGGACGTGCGCACGCTGGTCTTAAAATTGACCCCATAATGTCTAATTTGTCCATATGATAACACTTGGTTTTCACTTTTTCCTAGTTCCTTTCTTTTCAGAGATTAACTATACCATCAAAAAATATCACTGGCATTTTTCCTACTCTGAACCTTTAAAGTTCTTAGTTAAAAGGCTTAAGATCAAATGTATTTACCTCTCACTCACCCCATTTCACTCCCCTCCCACATCCCAAAAAATGTTCACTTACCCCAGCCACTCATTCCATCCAAATGAGCACATTCCTGCCTCCCTCCATGAAGTCCATACTTTTCCCAGTTCATTCACTGCCCCCTCCCCATGGTTCACTAATTTCCTCTCCCATAATCTCCATTCTGTGTGTGCACCCCCCGACACCCAGTATCCCAAGTTCTCTCCCTCCCTGCTCCACTCATATTCCCTTGCTCACTGACTCTGATGACTGTGAGAAAGGAGGGAGGGTAGCCTTGCAGCGCCTTTTGGCACATTTTTCCTCCTCCCCTGCCAGGGCCTGAGCATCATGATGTGCTTTGAACCACATGAAAAAAAGTGCCTAACATTGCTTGGGTTGTATGGTCAGTAACAGATATACAGATTAAAACTGAATAAAAGTGAAAATATATATTGTTTTATTTTATTAAGTAAATTCACAAACTCTGTAAATGACACTGAAAGTGTAAACTACTAGGGAAAAAACCCTGGTGAACTGTCTTAAATTCACACCCCCCCCAAAAAAAAAATGTCTTCCACTAATTTGATATGATACTACCCTGATAAACGTCTCCTTATTTATCTCAAAGTCCCAGACCATACCAAATACAACACAAATAAACCACACTGTTAGGCAGATAAAAGATAAAAAGTCACATGGATTTATTAATAAAGCTTCCTGTCAATAAATAAAATATATTTCATAATAGCAGACAAGATACATCATCACAGATCATGTATAACAAATTCAGCGAAACCCAATCTGATTTAAAACCTATCACTAGCCAATAACAATTCACCATATTATAATCTCAGTGACTACTAGTCTAAATTAAACATCCCTGTAAACATAAGATAGTTTTTTTGTAACCTTTTATCTTAAACTCTTTGTAATAATCCTTTAAATGTTTGATCGACTCTTCTTACAATAGGAAAATAATATTTACAAATCCGACCCTTTATGGAAATTTCTCACCCACAAATTGGAATTAGGAATTGCCAGAGGTGATCTGTCTTTTAACAGATGTCCTGAGATTCTCTCATGTGGTCTCTCTCTCTCTCTCTGCTTCCAATGATGATGATGCTACTACAGATGTAACAGCAGTTATGTGTATACATTGCTATTAGCCTTGTAAGTAGTGCTGTGAATCTCTCTTACTTGTTACTGCAGTTATGAACAGCTGTGTGTGTGTATAAGTGAATTGGTTAGTAAGTTAAAAGTTTTTCAAGAATGAGTTCTTTCAATAACTGTCTCCTAGTTACTTATACTTTTCCAGTTCAATCAACAGAAATTTTGTGTGATATCATACCAACACTGTTCATGAAAGAAACTGATATTTCAAATTCAGCAATTTTACTTGCTTTTTGATAACTTGTACATCTGATGTCTGGGATTT
This sequence comes from Rhinatrema bivittatum, assembly GCF_901001135.1. NCBI lineage: Eukaryota > Metazoa > Chordata > Amphibia > Gymnophiona > Rhinatrematidae > Rhinatrema > Rhinatrema bivittatum. The sequence continues at coordinate 96,251,413 of NC_042618.1, forward strand.
GATACAGTTTACTTACTAAAGTCACACATTCAGCACTTTGCAATTTCAAATGTCCATATTTGATGAGTTGATAACCACTGGCATATACTTCTGATAGTTTTACATCCCTTGGCTAATTAACAGTTCAGTTTGTGATTGCTGTCTAACCCATCATCTGCCTTAAGAAAACTAGTCTTTTCTTCCTTCCCTTTCTCACAGAGCAGAAAAGTAGCAGGAAACTTAAGATAATTGACAAAGTGAAAGGTCAGCTGGACAGAGGAAACCAGGACTTCTGCTAGAAGTCTGCAGAATTCAAAGAAAGTAATGGGAAAAATAAGATTAGATGATCTACTTAAAAAAATTCTTAACTATTAATGTCTATATAAAAATGAATATATAAAAATTAGATTAAAAGGAAATATATGCTAGCCTTTAATATAATAACTTACCATAGTATATTAGTCATCTCCCATTGCTGGCCACCACGAGACTCCAATCTATGGGATCTGAAGAGGTCTGCAGGATGGCCAACATAGATCCAATCCCGTGGCAGCCAAAGAGGGAGAGGGCTGCTGCGGGACTCCTTCCTGCTGCAGTAGCCAAAGAAGAAGAGCTTTGTCAAAAACTCCATACTGGTTTAAATGAAGAAGGGGTCTTGAGGTAGCTGAAGAAGAGGCCCTGTGTGTGTGTCTATCCTATATGTGTGTATGCATGAATGGGAGTGTGGGTGTGTGTATTTGTATGTGTGCGCAGTGTATGTGTGTATACATGTATGTGTAACTAAGGGAGTGTGTATGCATGTGTCTGATTATGTGAATGTGGAGAGTCGGTATGTGCCTATGTGTGTGTATATGTGTGCATGTGTGTGTTTGTGTGTATCAGTGTGTGGGGGGAGCCTATGTATTTGTATGTGTGTCTACATGTGTGTTTGTGTGTAAGTGCCTATATGTATGTGTGGGGGGAAGCCTGCGTGTATGTGTGTATGTGTATGTTTGTGTGTGTGTGTGTGGGGAGCCTGTATATGTGTGTATGTGATTGTGGGGCAGCTTGTATCTGTGTGTGTGTGTATCTTTGTGTGCATGTATGTGTGTGGGGAAGAGCCTGAGTGCATGTATGTGTGTGTGTGTCTACCTGTCTGTGCCTGTTTCTATGCTTGTGTGTGGAAACCAGAAAGATGGGCCTTTATAGACAGAGCATATTGTCTTTGCACAGTATATGCAGGGAGGCCATCCAACATCATCGGGCGCCCTGCAGCGTATCACCACCGCCATGAAAAAAAGAAAACATGAAAAGAAATTGACAGCGGGAAGTGAGAAGGAAGGCAATGAGAAGGCCCCGATCGGAAGGCCCCCCCCCCCCGACGTCATCGGGGGCAACAAAAGACGGTTAAACGGCGCATTACCACCAGGCACCGCGCGCCGTGTTTCGCGCACCAAAGGGGAGTGACAAAGGGGCATTCCCCTTTGTGCAACCATTCGTGCAATCCGTAGTGCTAGTTCTAGTTAATCTTTATAAAAGGATGTCTCTCTTTGTTAACTGTCATATTAATATGCTTGTAACCTTCCCATGTTTGTAAACCATTATGATGGCTTTATTATGAAGCCGAATGACGGTATATAAAACCTGCTAAATAAATAAATAAATATTCCAGCTGCAACCTGGTGGCTAAAAATGGACTTGACAGTGCGACCTACACAAACCTTTTATTTATCTTCTATAGAGGATACATGATACAAAAAATACCTGATAAAACCCATCAAATACATCAAATAGTAGGGATGTGAATCTTGTGATCGATCCTCTTAACAATCGATTTTGGCTGGGGGGGGAGGGAAATCTGATCGTCATGGGTTTTTTTGGTAAAAAATCGTAAAAAATCGTAAATAGGGGGAGGGCAGGAAAACCAGCATACCAAAACAACCCTAAAACCCACCCGACCCTTTAAAACAAATCCCCCACCCTCCCGAACCCCCCCAAAATGTTTTAAATTACCTGGGGTCCAGTGGGGGGTCCCGGCGTGATCTCCCGCTCTCGGGCCACGGCTGCGTTAATAGAAATGGCGCCGTGGCCCTTTGCCCTTACCATATGACAGGGCAAAGGTAGCGCCGGCGCCATTTTGGTTCCTGTCACCCGACGTCACGAGTGCAGGAGATCGCTCCCGGACCCCCGCTGGATCCCCAGGGACATTTGGCCAGCTTGGGGGTGCCTCCTGACCCCCACAAGACTTGCCAAAAGTCCAGCGGGGGTCCGGGAGCGACCTCCTACACACAGGCCATATTGCCAATATTCAAAATGGCGCCGGCACTACCTTTGCCCTCACTATGTCATACGGGTCGTAGCACAGCGCCATTTTGAATATTGGCAATACGGCCCATGTGCAGGAGGTCGCTCCCGGACCCCCGCTGGACTTTTGGCAAGTCTTGTGGGGGTCAGGAGGCCCCCCAAGCTGGCCAAAAGTCCCTGGGGTCCAGCGGGGGACCGGGAGCGATCTCCTGCACTTGTGACGTCGGGTGACAGGAACAAAAATGGCGCCGGCGCTCCTTTGCCCTGTCATATGGTAAGGGCAAAGGGCCACCGGCGTCATTTCTATTAACGCAGCCGTGGCCCGAGAGTGGGAGATCACGCCGGGACCCCCCCACTGGACCCCAGGTAATTTAAAACATTTTGGGGGGTTTGTTTTAAAGGGTTGTTTTGGTGGGTTTTAGGGTTTGGTGGGTTTTGGTGGGTTTTTTAGGGTGGGTTTTACGGTTTGGTGGGTTTTTTAGGGTGGGTTTTTTAGGGTGGGTTTGGTGGGTTTTGGTGGGTTTTAGGGTTGTTTTGGTGTGCCGGTTTTCCTGCCCTCCCCCCTCCCCCGATTTATGATTTTTTGACGATAAATCGTGGGAATTGCTATTGTATCGCGGCTCTAACAATTTTTGACGATTTAAAATATATCTGACGATTGATTTAAATCGTCAAAAAATGATTCACATCCCTATCAAATAGGGCAATTTTCTAGAGGGGACTTTTTTCTATCTAATGCTCACAAAAATGTTATCACTGCGTGCTCATTCTTTATGTTGTAATCCTTGTTGAAAGGTTTTTTGATAATTTTCTCATTGAGTGATTAGCAAAATATGAAATATTGAAAAAAATGTGTTATAGAAACATTAACAAAAATACCACAAATTATAAGCCTTAGTACAACTATATTCAAAAACATCCCATTTTTCAGTGTTGCCTAGTTATTATTATGTGTGTGTGTGTGTGTGTGGGGGGGGGGGGGGGGGTAGCACTTTTTTGCCAGAAACCTCAACCCCAAATATATTATAAGCAGTGATACTCACCCTGCTTTTTATATGAAACATAGAGAAATATGAGTCACAGAAGCATAACCCTTCCCCTCCAAATTGTAAGCCTTATTACTATAGTTTATAAAAAATAAAACGTAAGCATACAATTAACACTGATGCAGAGCATAGCTAACTCCCATCCCGGTGTTGGACAGCTGTCTGTATCTTAATGCTAGTTAGCTGTTAAAGTTATTTAAAGTTGTATAAGGAATAGGGATCCAATATTAAAAACTATAATAAATTTAAGGGTCTTTATTTGAATCTTTTTGTCAGTAACCTTTGATAAGACTGCAATTAATCAATTGCTAAGGTCAGGCATTATTACTCACTTGTTAATCTAAGTCCCTGATTGATGCTGTGAACTATTTCCCTTCTTCTAATATGTGCAACAGTTAACAAATAAAATTATATGACAGGAATGGGTGAGAAAACCAAAAACGACAGGCTATTTCTTCAGGAAACATCTCTTATACCTTCCTATTGTGAAATAATTGATTTTGGCAAACTCTTGACATATATGGAATTCAATCTTTTAACTATTTTCCTTAACACATTCTATAGACATACAGAATAAGTTTAACCCTATATTTCTTTTGCAACCTTTAAACACACTCTTTCCCCAACCAATACATACAAGTCCTGCTTAAGCACCAGCAAATACAGATTCTGCTATTAGTACTCCGAGACTGAGAATTACTCAGCTTCTGCCTCCCTTAATATAAGTGCTACTAAAATAATTGTTTCAAACAAAACTTCTTTGATTATTGGTATTTTAAGCAGTTTGACAAAACAACTCTCAGCTATTCTCTCTTTCTTTCTCTAACAATACATGCAGTTAACATCTTTGGAAATCAGTCACCACTGATTATTTCTCCTGGAAAAAGGTATTACACCTTACCACAAAAAAGTAATTGACCTTTGTAAACTCTTAACACTTGCAGAATTCAGCCCTTTATTTTCCTTAGCATACTTTCTAGACAACCAGAATAAGTTAAACTCTAACACTTTCTAACATATTATAGACAGATAGAATAAGTTCAACTCTCAGTTTTATTTGCAAGCTTTAAACACACATTTTCCTCTAACAAGTCAATATTCACTTGTCCTGTTCAACCAGTAGCAGATACAACTTGTACTATCAGCACTCCCTCAGGACTAGCTATCAGTATTCCCTCAGTACATATCCATTCATGCTTTTAATATATCAATCTGATGTCTACTATGGGTTCTGGCAAGGATCAGTAGAGATGCTCCTAATTTGCTTAATTGTATAATTATAGAAGCAGCCAAGCAAGAAGAGCTTTCAAACCCCTCAAATACTTAGGAGGAAATTTTCAAAGGAATTACTCACGTAAATGTAACATATCATCAAAACAATTTTAAAAAGCCATTAACTCGAGAAAAGTGCACTTACGTGGATAAATCCTTTGGACAATTCAATAGTATACTGAGTGGAAATTTTCAAAATCCACTTACTCATGTAAAGTGCAGTTACATATGTAAAACCCAATTTTAAGTATGTAAAGGCTTTTTAAAATCAGGCCCTAAGAGTTCACTATTCAAAAATAAAATGAATAACTTACCAGCTAAATTTAGCTAGATAAATTAACCTGGCTAGTTAGCAGAATGAACATCCCACTGAATATCCCTGATTAAAGTTATCCAGCTACCTTTAGCAGGATAACATTTAAATGTAACTGGCTATCTTTTCAATATCATTGGTTAGGTTTTAATTAACCAGACCGGCCTACCTTTCCCCTCCCTGCTCCTCACTTCCGCATCTTTTATGCAACAAAACCCCTTCTCTAATGTTTCTCCCATCACCTCATATCTCTTCACCCCAACCTTATTTCTCCCACTCTCCTGATACCTTTAACTGTGCCACTCTTCAGCCCTGATCTTGGTACACTGCAACTGCAACCAGGCCTGGTATTTTCTGCATTGTATAGCAATGCTATAAACGCAAGCTACACTCTTCCATCCTTGCTTCTATAGCAACAGAAACAGTGCCAGTCCTGGTCATGGTCACAGCATATGGTGATCCAGGCTGAAGAGTGGAAAAGTTAAAGGTACTGGAGTGGGAGAGAGCTTTTTTTTTTTTTTTTTTTTAATTTGTTGGGTCTGCAGTGCCACTTAACCTGCTATATTGTTTTGAATATAACTGTTTAAGATTAAAGTTATCCGGTCACATGAGGCCAGACAACTATGGACCTGCTCTCAGGCACATCTTGAGTTAGCCCAAAAAATGAACCATCTAACTCCAGATACAAGAGTTAATCAGATAAGTTATTCAGCTTACTCAGCCCATGCCAGAACACCCCAACACACCCCTTTCTTATTCAGCTAAATCATGGCTAGATAATCAGTTATTTGGCTAACTTTAGCTGGATAAGCAAGGGGATATTCAAAGCTTGCCATTTAGATGGACAACTTGTGAGTTATCTGGTTAAATGCTTTTAATATTGACCTCTAATAACTTTATAGGTTTGATATAAACATTTATATGAAGATGAAGAATCTTACTCTCAGTTGAATTATCCTAAAATGTTTGCTAGTATAGTATTCTATTCAGTGTTTTCATTTTTAATGTTCATGATACTTAGGAAAATTTTAAGCTACATCTTTAATATTGTTAATTTAATTTGTAGCAAAAGAATTCTGAAGAATCTTTATACTATACTTGCATTAAATAACTTATAGCCCAGACGGCTTACACTGAGAGCTACATACTTCTCCATTTAGCAAACAATTGAAGGAAATAGGTTCTTTTCTCTATGGATTTGTCATTGCAAATGTACTGTATTTAGCTTCTCATTCATGTGTATCCTTATAATTTCTACATTGCCTGCCTCTGCTTATATTATCACCAAAAACTAATTGAATTCTCTTGTTAGGCACACTCCTCTTGTCATAAAGTTATTTAGCATGGTGTTTGTAGAGCTAATAACCTTGCAACAGAAGGGAGTGAATTCTAATGGAGCCACTGAAAAACTAATTAAGATGTTAAACCTTGCCTAGCATGGTGGCTCAGTACTCTGCTGCAATAATTTATTGACCCTTGCTGCAAAGATCATCATTTTTCCTGTTATCATTGTGATTAAGTTCAGATTTGAATGGTGAGAACAGTGTAGTTGGATCTTTCAAGGCAAGTTAAATGTTATACTCTGTCTAAAATAAAGCCTAGGAAAACAAAAGAAGAAGAAAACTGAAACTATGCTGTTATTTCTTAAAGAGATTTGATGCACTATTTTTACTCTGAAAAATGTTCTTTGGATCTAGGAGTCAGTTCTAGTCATTGAGAGCTCTCTCAACCTCCCCCTCCTCACCGCTAGTCTCCCTCTCTCTTTCAAACTTCCCCCTACCCCAGTCTCTAACATTATCCCTGTCTCTTTGAATCCTTCAGTCATCCCTCCCTCCTAGTCTCATAAGAACATAAGAAGATGCCATACTGGTTCAGACCAAAGGTCCATGAAGCCCAGCATCCTGTTTCCAACAGTGGCCAATCCAAGCTACAATTACCTGGCAAGTATCCAAAGATTAAACAGATCTTATGCTACTAATACTGGTAATAAGCAATTGCTATTCCCTAAGGGGCGGATTTTAAAAGGCCTGCGCGCGTAAATCCTTCCGGATTTACGCGAGCAGGGCCCTCGTGCGCCGGCCCGCCTATTTTGCATAGGCCGCCGGCGCGCGTAAAGCCCCGGGACGCGCTTAAGTCCCGGGGCTTTCGAAAAGGGGTGGGAGGGGGCGTGTCCGGGGGCGTTCCCGAAACGTCGCGGCGTTTCGGGGACGGGGCTGCCGGCCGACGCGCGCAAAGTTACGCCTGCTTTCAGCACAAATGTAGGCCATGCGTGCAGGTTATAAAATCAGCCCCTATGTGTAGCAGGGTTCCCCAAACCTGTCCTGGGTACCCCATAGCCAGTCAGGTTTTCAGGATTTCCACAATGAATATGCATAAGATAAATTTGCATGTACTGAATCTCCATGATATGCACATTTATCTCATGCATATTCATTATGGATATCCTGAAAACCCTACTGACTGTGGGGTGTGCAGTAGGGATGTGCAGACAAAAAGTTTATGTTCATAAGTCCATAAGTCAAAAGGGGGGGTCAATTTCGGTCAATATGGACATATGTAGAATTCTATAAGTTGAGTCTATGTCCATACGTGCACCGTTTCCCTAAATAAAAATTTAAACCCCTCACCCTCCTTAATCCCCCCCAAGACTTACCAAAACTCCCTGGTGGTCGAGCGGGGAGTCAGGACGCCATTTCTGTATTCCTTTGCGAGGAGCACGTGACGTCGGCGTCACGTCGGAGTGACGCGGACGTCACGTGATTCCCCGCGCGTTCGCTCCGGGACCCTCGTTGGACACAACCGGAACTTTTGGCCAGCTTGGGGGGGCCTCCTGACCCACCCAAGCTGGCCAAAGTGTGCAGGACAGGTTTGGGAAGCCCTGATGTGCAGGTTATAAAATACGAGTACATAGGGATACAGCTGCATAAGTACAGACATATATTTGAAAAGTAGTGGCACTTATATGGATAAATTACAATTTATGCGGCTAAGTAGTGGAACTTAGCTGGAGAAGTCCAAAAAGTGCTATGTCTCCATTTCATTAGAACTTTTCTGCCATATCTGGGTATGTAAGATAACTGGATAATTTTAAAAAAGAAGTGCTATTTATCCAGATATGTTCAAATGTATCCAAGTAGTGGCAAAGGTGCTATTTAACTGGACAAATCAGAATTTTGTTGCATATACTCACATATTTGTATTTCAAATATTAAAGGGATGTGCAAATAGATTTTATTCACTTTATTTATATGCATTTCGCCCCCCTAAGTCGGCTTGCACACGCTTAAGTCAGGGGAATTTGTAACATATGCAAGGCAATGAAAATAACAGTTTTAGCAATTAGTCTACCAGTTTGCCCAGTCCATCTGCAGCTTTTCAGCCTGAAATCTGCCCATTTTACCAGATCCCCTTCCCAGTCATTTTTTTACTCTTGAGATGTTTACTATTACTTACTCCTGATATTGAGCAGCAGTAAATATATGTCAGTAAAAGACTCACTTGCGTCATTTTTTTAGGTTGTAAAATAGCAACTTTTTGCATGTAATTGTTGCCCTTCCCTGGAATGCCTCTCGTCCACCCCTTTTTTTAATATGTGAATTTACTCATGGTCCTTAATATAGGCATAATGTTGTAGTTATTAATATATCAAATACTCGTGTACATGCAGGCTTCCCCCATTTCCTCCCAGGCCACTCTGAGATTTGTGGCCTGGGAGGAAACAGGGGAAGCCCGCGGGAGTCAGCATGCGCAAGAAGCACTGGTGTGCCCCCCTTTTGCGTGCGCTGACCCCCAATTTTAGAACTTGCGTGCGCCTGTGCGTGCAAGTTATAAAATCGGGCGTACGTGTGTGCGAGCCGGGTAGCACGCGCGCATTGTAGGCCCGCACGCAGGTCTTAAAATCTGCCCCCAATCTTTTGAAAATCCACCTCATAGCATGTAACTGCTGTACTGAATCCCCAATTCTTCCAAAGTTGTACTATCTTGCTCAATGTAGTCTACACCACCTACTTGAACTTTCCTTATCCTTGTGAAAAAGTAAAGATAATTATATTAATCCTTATTTAAAATGTCAAAGATGGATCAGTGAAGGCTGGATACAGTGCTAAATTTATGTTAAATCTGTTTTTATTATAAATAATGAACATTACCAAAGCATAACATTGCTAAATTTAAAGAACAATTCTGTCTCTCGTTTCCTTTAACTCATTCTTTCTCTCATTTTTTTTGGAGATGTTATACTTTTGCAGATGTAAGTGAATGTTTTTCTTTTCAAAACAAATTTAAATACAATTTCATGTCAAGGTCCTTTGGTATAGGAATGAATGCTGTCTCAGACTCTCTTATTGCAGCACAGCTCTCTATAGAAATAAGTTTCTTTTGTTCAGAATGCTGGTTTCTTTTCTCTCCAATATATTCTTTAACAGTGGTAAAATATGTTAAGAAATCCTATTGCAGGCTCTTATTGTTTACAGAAACTTGCAAAATTCTTCAAATGTCTCACAACATTGAAATAATCTAATCCTGAATACGAGGTTACTCAATCAGGTTTAGCAAAGTAATTGCAAATGTAACTTTCAAATGGGCTCATGGGCACACATGTAAATGTGTGCATTGGCACGGACCCAGAGACACAGCTATTTTATTACGTATGCAGACATATGTACGTATATTATGAAATAGCCTAGGCGCACATAAGTGTGTCCCTAAATTTGCAAGTGGGCATGCACAGCTGTGAAAAGTTGGGTTTGATCTATGCAAGGAGGGAATTTTATAAACAGGCACACATTCAAGTCATGACCAGTTTCACCAATTTGTCCACCAATTTGCCCAGTCTAGAACTTGTTCCTTGAAAACCCCTAGTTTTTTTAGACTACACCGCCCCCCCCCCCCAGTTACCCCAGTTTCACCAATTTGTCCAACAAATTTCCCAGTCTAAGACTTGTTCCTCAAAAACCCCTAGTTCTTTAGCCTCAGTTACCCCAGACCGCTCAAACCCCTCACAGATGCCTGCATTTGTTTTAAACTTACACCTCCTCCATAGCAGAAATAAAGTTATGCTGCACTCATAGGTTACAAGTACCAATCACATATGTCTAAACAGCACCCCCCCCCCCCTGCCCGGCCGAGACCTTCTCCCACTGTTGTGGCTGATGCTGGTGGGGTTCTGTGTTGGTGCATGAACAAAAGTATGCGCGTGCGTACTTTTATAAAATCTACCTCAATATTAACAATTCTGCTCTCTTGTTTCCAAGAATCTTCTGTGGGATTCAACTTCAAGTCAGATAAGTATTACTTTTATTCTTTTGTATTTTGGTCTTCACTTTACTTTGTTTAACCTTTAGATCTATATCATAAGAAATTAAGGCTTTAGGGGTACTTTTTCTCTTTTTCCAGGTTCTTCTAAAAACCAAGAGTCCCTCTTATGGTAAGTATATTCTTTTTTTCCTTTTCTGTTTTGCATTTACTGTCCACTCTCAGTGTTGTCTGTCCCTTTGTGCTACTTTCCTATTGAGCTCAATTACATTCTGCTAGCTTGCTAGTCTGGCCAGACCTAAGGTGTGATTTCTTTTTGTAGGTGTATGCACACAGTTAGTTATCTGGGATCCAAGCTCAGTTGGTTGTGAAGCAATCTCTGATGCAATGGTCTCTAGCATAGCAACTGTCTCTTACAGAGGTCTTACAGGTCCTGAGGTCACTGGCATCCAGTTCTCCATTGGTATCCACCTTCAAAAGGGGTACTTACTACCTAACTATATCAAATCAAAAACAAAGACTACCTCCCTGGCACCGAGTTATGTTCTGTAAGCTAAAAGACTTTCTGCTGCGGGTGTCCGGTGGCTTGGTGAAACTTTTATCTAGCTAAAGAAGATAAATGATTATCAGGAAGTCCCTGTCTTTAATTTCAGTAGAACAGCAGTTATTTTACTCACAAAACAAAATCCCATTCCCCTCTAATTAGAACTGGCAAAAAACAATTACCACATTCCTGTTCAATTGCTTCTACTGTTAACTACTCTTTCACTTTTTTTTTTTTACTTTCAGGGTGCAGGAATTTCTCTGCGATCTAGAATCAAATCTTCTTTTTCTTTCTTTCAAATCTCCCAGGGACACAGAAACTCAGTAACAGCAGTGTTACTGGTTTCTGGCTGTTCCCCTTAGGGTGCAGGCTAGCTTCACCACAAACACTTTTCGAACTTAGAGAACTGACCACCAGCAGTCCTGCCCTCTCCTAAATTCTTCTGCCTTCTGCTTAATTACCCATGTGGAAAATCTCTTTCTCTTAGAACAAACATTTGCTCCACTGATGTCACTATAAAGTAGTACCACTTTTAAAAATCTTTACTTTCCTTGGAATGGCCAATCTCAGCCTTCCATGTGACAGGGCAGTGGTGTCAGCCACTTCTATTTAATTTTCCTTATATTTTAAAAATAGCTGCATTGTCCCAAAACAAGGTTCCAGGGGCTAGTCACCTTACCTTTTAGTGCTCCTACAGTAGGCAAATTACTGACAAAAACTGTGAGGTGAGCCCCCATGCTTTTGAGTTGTACGATACACACAGGGAGCCTGCAGGAAAACATGGACTGGATTTCTGTTTAACCTAGAGTCCCAGCATATGGGCTTTCCTTGGCCATATAAATACACCAAACCAGCCTTCAACAAGTGATAGGGACTAGCACTGGTCACCCCAACACTCAATCAGGTCCAAACATTTATTTTTAAACCATATTTTCTGGGAGTTAAATGGACTTGCTTATTGGGATTCATCTTTCTCTCCAGGACCCTCTCTCCTACAGCCAAGCAGCAGAGGCTATCCCAGCATCCCTTGTTGCTGTCCCTGCTGTTCTCTGTACTCCATTGTGCCTCTATCACTCCCAGGGAGGGGAATGTGATAACTTACCACTGCTGCAGGAGCTTGATAAGTTACCTCTGCTGCTTGTCCTTTCCCCCTTGCCTTTATTTTAATCTGTCTTAGCTTTTCTTTTACTTTGATTTTTTATTTTTACTTTTGTGCTTGCCCCTGTGGTGCTGATATAACCTGGCTCCTTTAAGAGTTCAGGCTATGAAATAATCATTTCTGGGTTTCTAAGGCGACACTAACCAGCAGCTCCATTTGCTCTCTCAGCTTTAAACAGCTTATATTGGGGGGGGGGGGGGAGAGTTAATACGAAAACAAGAGAGCAGCATGCTGTCTCTGCCAAGCCCTGCCCAACACTGCTTTCTGTAGCACAGGTAAGTTTTAATTAATAATTTTAACCAGTTCACATATGCACAACTTGTTCTTTCATATCAGGCTGAATCTAATGTTACATCATTGCAGGTTATGTTAACATTAACTGACACTAGCCTATGTCATACCTTGGTAGATCAAATTTACAACTGTTTAACAAATTAAACACTTCACTCACACAATCACATTCTCAAACAAGGGTCCTAAAATGAACCCTCTGTGTTTTTAAACTTTAACTTGTCACTAGCAATCAATATGACAGAGAAGCTCCCATGCATATCTGCTAAGCAGTGCCCATTGGTGTTCCTCTCTCGAGATTTTCCTCATTGATTGACTTTTTCTCCTCTAGAGGTATCCCTGCTCTCTTCCTGACATCATTAAGAAATAGTCCCAAGGGGTGCTTTAAACTGGTACTTAGGGTGAAATAAACTATTTAAACTTTCTGCTTTGGGTGACAGTCAAAAATGTGAAATTTAAGGGGTAGATTTTAGAATGTGCGCGCGCTTCCCGATGCACACACATGGATACGCCAATTTTATAACATGCGCAAATATGCTTATGTGCAGGCGGCGCATGCAAGGGGGGATTTTTGCAATTTCCACGTGGCGATGCATTCTGGCTTTCCCAGTTCCCCACCATTTACCTAACCTACCTTCCCCTTCCCCTCTCCTCCCCACCCCCTAAACCCTACCTTTTTCTTTTTTTTTTCTTTGTTTCACAACTTACTTCAGCTCCAGAAGACACTCAGAACACTCCCCCCCGGCCTGCCCCTTCGAAGAAGGCCAGCACTTGTGCACATACCGGGCTTTATGCCTGTGGACAGGCCCCTTCAAAAATTGGCTCGGCGCACACAAGGCCCAGTCACGCACCTAAAGCCTGGATTTTACGAGTGAAAGGCTTTTAAAATCTGGGCTTTAGTGTTTTAAATTGATTGTTTGGGTCCCAAATAATTCAAACTGGACAAATCACTATCTGATTTGATGTGTTCTTACACAAACCTATTCTTCGGTTGGCTCCCTCAAGATGACACTTGGGATATATTGCCAAACCCTGCTTCAAAGTTGCTGGAGAGAATAACATTTTGAGCTGGATTAGCAAAAATTACTAGAACGGAGCCAAATTTTACAATAAAATTAAACTTTTACACTATTTTTCTCTTAAACTTTATAGAACAAATCTTTTAAAGTGTTGTACAAAGTTTCAGTGTTCTAAATCCATTTTGTTGCCCAGATTTATACTAAAAATATTGCAATTCTATCTAAAATTAAAACACTTTTCCCCCTGAAATTTCTCTCAATAAAAGATTGCCATTGGGATTTTCAACTCTTCCTTAGATGTCTGTTTGATTTTTTAACCTCATTTTCCTCTATTTTAAGGATTTTAAAGTATTTATTTAGGCATACATGAACACTATCAATTAGAGCATTTAAAGTCGCCAAAATGTACAATTGAGGCCAGTCTAGGGGTTTAGAACACCCCTTTCAGATGTTCTCTGTGCTTAGTTTATTTTATTTTGGGCATTTTTAACACTTTTATAGTTTTATTGCTACAGCCAACATTTTAAAATTGGGCTCGTGAAATTTTCAAGGGATCCTCCTGGGGCTTCCCCGACATTGATTCGGGGTTTCTTAAATTTTATTGTTGATTTCTTGGTCTGTCTCTTTTATACTTTTAAATTTGGCTGTGGCAGACCCACAGAACCTGGAAATGACATTACTGGAACCCAGGAAGTCTGTTCTTCAATTCCTGCAGTGCTGGGGGCTTGCCTACGACCCCTGGATGATAAATTCAGGCCTCCTGAAGCAGCAACAGCATTCCCAGAATTAGCACTGCTAAAATTAGCACACCCGCAGCAGCCTTTGATTTTCCCATGTTTGCAGGAGCAGCAAGAAGTCCTCCTTTGCATTGCAGGAGAGTGCTTCTCCCATCACACTGCTGCCTCCCTACCTCAGATTGCACTTTTGAAGCAGCTTATCGCAGTTCTCCAATCCTGCCAGCCAGGTGAAAAAAAAAATTACATTTTGTAACCCCCATGTCTTTTTGATTACTTTAAGATAGAAAGGAAACAATAGCAGTATTCTGCTGCACTAAGACGTATGCTGTGCCAGTTCAACATGCCAGAGGAGCAGAAGTCTAGGAAGGTTTGAGGGGTATAGGTTAGTTACTTTAAAAGTATAATTAACCCTAGATTCATCAAAATGTGATAGTTTTCACATGGATAATGCCCATGATAATGAAAAGGGGTATAGCTCAGATAATTTTAAAATTACTGCTTTCCATAGGTAGTTTATCGCAATGTGTGTGTGTGTGTGGGGGGGGGGGGGGGGGGGAGAGAGAGAGAGAGGTTTTGGTGGTGGTCTATGGTTTGGGGGGCCAATATTACACATAGGGTGAGACATACGAACAGCACAGTAGGCCTCGGTTAAGATTTGACGTGATTTGGAGTGAGGAAAGTCAGACTAAGATGAGATTACTTCAATGTTCTCTCGCCCTAGCTTAATAGTACCCTGACAGAGAGTCCATCAAGCTAGGGCAAGAGAACATTGTAGAAATCTCATCTTTGTGTGACTTTCCTCACTCCAAATCACGTCTAATCTTCACCGAGGTCTACTGTGCTGTTCATACGTCTCGCTCTCCATGTAAAACTGATCCCAAACCCTAGACCACCACAAATCATCACCTCGAGTTACTAGCTAACTTTCCTATAATGATATAAATAGTAGACTAAATGAAAGCCTTATAAAGAGTCTCTTACTCTCTCTCCCTCTCTCTCTCTCTGAATTTGCAATATTTAACAGGAATACCACACAGCTTAACACCAGGAAATGCATTACATAGTGCAATAATGCCCCTCATTTTCATTGATCCTGCCAATTTGAAAAATTTACATTCAAGCCATGTGTTGTGATAAATATCAAGGGTGTTAACACATTTTGATGAATGACCCTGCAAGTGAATTGTTGCAGTCTACCAATACATCTTCCCATGGACTTTGCACCAAATCTTTAAAACTTGCCTAAGGAAAAAGTATCAACAATAAAGGGAGGTATAAATCTCTGTAAAACAACATGATACTGCAAAAATACATTAGTTATTAATTCCCCTGACTTAGGGGGTCATTTTCCAAGGGGTTACCGCAGGAGATAATTCCGCAAATCGCGCTTACAGCCGTTAACGCGATTTGCGAATGCAAATTTTTAATTTTGTATTCAGGGGGCGGAGTTGGTGTGGAGCATATGTAAAGTAGGAAAGAGTTATCGTGTGTGGCAAAACAGCCGCAGTCAATAGCTACAACACTTTCATGAGAGAGAGAGAGAGAGAGAGAGACTTGCCTAATGTCTACTCCCTAGACAGGTATTTGTATCCCTATGAGAGGCACACCTAGTAACTCGAGGTGGGGATTAGGTATGAGTGTAGGGGGTTGGGGGCCGCTTTCACATTCAACATGAGACGTACGAACAGAACAGTGGTCTCTTGTGAAGATTTGATGGCTTTCGGAGTAAGGAAACTCACTCCAAGATGAGATTTGGGCAATGTTCTCTCAAACTAGCTTGATGGACACTCTACCTGGGCAACAACAAGCTAGTTTGAGAGAACATTGCCCAAATCTCATCTTGGAGTGAGTTTCCTTAGTCTAAAGGCCATCAAATCTTCACAAGAGACCACTGTTCTGTCGTACGTCTCATGTTGAATGTGAAAGCGGCCCCCAACCCCCTACACTCATACCTAATCCCCACATCGAGTTACTAGGTGGGCCTCTCATAGGGATACAAATACCTGTCTAGGGAGTAGACATTACAGCAAGTCTCTCTCCTTCCCTCCCCCCCCAGGCTGCCTCATTTGCATGGGAAATGCAATATTGGAAAATGAGGCCCTTAATCTCACCTCTAATCCCATGTACTTTTCCCAGGATAAAAATTACTTGCAATGTTGGTCCCCATGCATATTTTTAACTGCATACAGGATGGTCAATTTTCAGACAGCCCTATTACCCAGGTAAAAAGTTATTTACCCAGGGTAGATATTTTTTAAAATTGCCCTCTTCATGTTTAATTACAATATAAATATCTGTAAACATTCTTCCAGTAGTTCAATAAGTCCATACATCCATTTTAAAATTTAACTAAGAGCTACCATGTATCAGGAAGGATCTTTTTTGAAAACATCAATCCAAACACTCCCAGGGATTATGCATTAGGCATCAGCCCAAATTTTAATTTTTCAACTTCAGTTTTCAAATATTTTGAAAAATTCAGAGTTCTCCTTTAATATATATTGAAGTGCTCACCAGTTCCTTTCTACACTAGTTGACCACAAAGGAATTAGCTTTCTTTTATATATTCATGTTAAAATGACAGTTCAAACTTCTTATAATTAAAAGTGGAAAATAAATTTAAAAAATCAGCAGTTCCAATATCAATCTTAAAGCATGAACATAATATTTTCACAAAAACAGAGTAATTACAAATATTCCTTCAATCGAAATGGTGAAAGAGTATTCAGATGGGAAATCTAATATTATTCTAGTTTGAATAGTCTTTTATCAAAAACTCCACTACATGTGGTTCTTCCAAGAATTTAAATTGCCCATATGTTCAAATTTTTGTTAGAATGATCAGCATCTGAATAATGCCTTACATGGCGTGTAGCAATTTTATCTTGGCTTCTTTGTTTAAACAAATCAACAAGCATTTTATATATCACATAATTATCACAGTCAGAAAATACATCTAGATATTTATTTGTTCCATAAAAGACTTTGGGACATATGTATTAAAAGCATGCACTCTAAAAGGTAGATTTTTAGAGCCGCGCGTAGGTGCCCATGTGTGCACGTTTGCCAGAGCACATATAGGGACACACTTGGACATGATTGTTTTATAACATGCACACATCTATGTGTGCATGTTGTAAAATCTGCTACCCATGTGTACATGCACGCACAATTTTAAGTCAATGCGTGCATGTGAGCGCGAATGCAGTATCGCGCTCAGTGGGGGATTTTAGTAGATGCGCGCGGTGTCGCATTAGGGCCTATTTCCTTGTTCCCTCCCAGTTCACCCCTGTAAAGGAGCAGACTTCCGAAACCCCCTACCTAACCAGCATGCCTTTGACCCTACTAGCCCTGACCCCTAAAACCCCGCTGACTACCTTAGATTATTTTTTATTTTATTATTTATCCATAGTCCATAATAGCAGCAACTTAGGTGGTTGTCAGATCCCTGCGTGCGCTTGTGTGCAACTCAGACTTCATCGTGCTGTCCCAGCCTGCTCATGCCCTGCCCACATCCTGCCCAGAGCCCACCCCTGGCCTGCCCCTTTTTTTGAATTCCTTCCAATGCACGTACCGGGAGATATGCACGTGACTGTGGGCCACTTAAAATCCATGTGGCCCAGTCACGTGCATATTTCCAGATTTGCTGTGCATAGTGTTTTTAAAATTCACCCTTAAGACTGTTTACTTAGTGATAAAAATGTTATGCTGTAACAGCTTATCATGCATCTTAAACCAGTGTTAAAGGATGTTATAAGTGTCTATGGACATATAAATTAGGTTTTGGCATGTGCAAGGTGAATAGTATGGAATGTTTCTCTGCATTCACTATTTGGCAAGCACTTGCTAAGACCTAGTGTCTTGAACCAGGTGTTATCTTTACAGAGGGCATGTTATTGAAAGGGCTCAGCTACCAGAAAGCATTGTAAACTCCACAATCTAAAAGGCACAGTGGTTTTACTGTTTCTAATAATTGGCATTTCACAACTAACTGAAACACCTCCATAATCATTTACTAATGGAGCATTCTTTTTTTTTTTTTTTAATTTTTCAAATTTACTTCTCCTGACAAGTAAATCTAAGGAATTATGACATCATACAAGTATTCAGCTAAAGGAAAAATATAATCTGGTTATACACAATCTCTTCATAATGTTTCATCCTCTAGCCCACCAAATGGGAACACATTTAAAGGTATTTTATATAAAGAAAACCAGAATCAAATTAACTATAAGAAGAAAGAAGATGACTCTTCATCTTAGATCTACAGAGAGACATATCTGTCATGCCCCAAACTCAACAATTTATGCAGATATTATATTACTATTAATCTTGCTTTGAGGAACATTTCAAAATACATAGGGTTAGGAAGACAAACTTATTTTATTGGTAAGTTATTAAAAACTTACAGGGCTATTTTAAGAAGACGGTAAGTGCTAACATCTTCTGCCTTAATGATAAGAAGTGTTTCCTCTGAGATTGAGTAATGAAAGAAACATCAGGGTAAATCCAGACTTCCTTCCCACAAAACAGATAATCCGTATTGACAAAATATAATTTTTTAAATCTCATCTTTATCTCTCTCCAAAGAAAAGGAAACCAACGGTGTGGCCCTCAAAGAAATGT
This sequence comes from Rhinatrema bivittatum, assembly GCF_901001135.1. Lineage (NCBI taxonomy): Eukaryota > Metazoa > Chordata > Amphibia > Gymnophiona > Rhinatrematidae > Rhinatrema > Rhinatrema bivittatum. The sequence continues at coordinate 96,269,935 of NC_042618.1, forward strand.
TATCAATAGATGACTCAAGAAAAGAAAACAGATTGGGCTCATTAAGAGAAAGACAGACAATCAAATCCCTTGTCCTCCTTATTCAAAAGCTATTTCCTCTTTGGCACGTAATATATATTGAAAATTAGAGGAATTTTATTGGTAGAATAACCCAAAATTTTAGCCAGATATTTTTTAAACATCTCTTACGGTGACAACAATCAGGTCATAAGAAAGTTAATAAAACATTAATGTTTCCCTTGTTGAAAGTTCTCAATATTCTCCAGCTGAGCATGTATAAGCAGTCTTTCCTTAATGTAATTTGTTCTTACAGCTTGATAAACTAATATCTGCTTTTCAACAATACCCTTTTGACTATCACAATTAACAAACTTTGGTTTAGTATCATCAGATAGCCTATTGAAATGCTCTGTTGATTGACTCAGCAATTTTTCCATCCTCATCATTATTCTCCATAAGTCCCTCAATGAGATATCATTAGGTTCTTGATTTTCCAACCTTAACTCGGGTATAGATGGAACTGGAAAAGGCATTAAACCTATATCCAGAGAGGTCACTTCCAAGGGACCTTACTTGACCACTTTCTCCATGCAGTTTTTATTCCCAATAGAGAATAAATCCAATCCTTCAATTAAATTTGAAAGAGTCTCCGAAAAATGTTTCCTTGAAGTTGAAGAAGCAGCCAATTCCCCTCCTCCTAAGTCAGGAGGGGCCTGGTCTATTCCTCAAGTAAGGGGCTGTAGGGTGGGGGTAGATTATAGCCCATCCCTAGAGAGACTCTCGATACTCCTGAGCCCTCAATATCACTTCCCTTAGTGGCTAAATCAGCAGGCCGCATGACATTATTGTTCATGGGGCCAGAGATTGTGACCACATAGGTACCCTTTAATTTCTTCCCCATCTTTAGCAGGAAAGCTTTCAGCGATGAAAAAGAAAGCCAGCTGGAAATCCTTCCTAAGGGGGGGGGCACCCCTTAGGAGCATGGCTTCAGTGCACTGCACATTTGATGATTTTAGAGTCTCAATGGGTACTTTAAGATGACATCATAAGTGCTGCAAAGTTGTGGGAAAAGCAGACAACTACCTATGTGCTCATGCAGTGCGGCTTGTGGCTCACAACCATCTCTCCTCCATGAGTGCTCCACTCTCTGCTGTATGCCTGCCACTTTTAGAGTTTCAATGGGAGCTTGAAGATGACACCATCAGTACTGTGAAGTGGAGGAAGGGCAGACAACCACCTGTACATTCTTGCAGTGTGACTCATGGCTTGTGGCTCAACACATCCGCTCTTCTGTGAGCGCCCCCCCCCCCCCCCCCCCCCCCCCTATGGAGCATTCTTGAGTTTGGGAGAAACATTAGCCTAGCAGGAACTCCCCCTCAGATGGGCTCCATTGGTCTTTGGATACTTGGTGCCTAGTGCCTCCACCTGGGAATGAGGGTGTGATGGACAAGATTTCCTTTGCTTCTCCCCAGAAAAAAAAAAAAATATCCTGAAAACAAATGAAAGTATTAACAGGGCTGACAGTAATTGTGAGTTTTATTACATTACAAAGGTACAAGTTTACACAAGATATTGAACAGTATAACTAATTGGTGTATTAATCCCCATAAGACATCAGCATGCACATTTTCATGCCGCAAATATAGTTTGGTTTTTTTTTTTTAAACAAAACAGTTCAGATTGCATAGGCTTCTCAAGTATTGCTCCACATCTCCTAATGTACAAGGCACATTCATAGTGGTGTGTAAATAGACAGTATCCAAAGTTTTAACCTGTATAAGGAACCTTTAGTTTTCCTCATTAGAAGGAGTGAACCAAGATCATGAGGAGGAACAAAGACATTTAGTGAACAGAGGTTGGGGTTAGAGCTCCCCCATCTAAGAGAAAGAGATGGCATGTGCATGAGTCTTTATAAACCCTTTTATAAACCGGAGAAGGTTTTCATGGGAAATGATTCAGATGGACTGAACCAAATCACGGTGAACCTAGAAGATGTGGTAGGCCTGATTGACAAACTGAAGAGTAGTAAATCACCTGGACCAGATGATATTCACCCCAGGGTTCTGAAGAAACTAAAAAATGAAATTTCAGAACTATTAGTGAAAATTTGTAACCTATCATTAAAATCATCCATTGTACCTGAAGACAAGAGGATGGCTAATATAATCCCAATATTTAAAAACGGCTACAGGGGCGATCCGGGAATCTACAGACCAGTTAGCCTGACTTCAGTGCCAGGAAAAATAGTGGAAAGTGTTCTAAATATCAGAATCACAGAACATATAGAAAGACATGGTTTAATGGAACAAAGTCAACATGGCTTTACCCAAGGCAAGTCTTGCCTCACAAATCTGCTTCACCTTTTTGAAGGAGTTAATAAACATGTGGATAAAGGTGAACCAGTAGATGTAGTGTATTTGGATTTTCAGAAGGCGTTTAAAAAAGTTCCTCATGAGAGGCTTCTAGGAAATGTAAAAAGTCATGGGATAGGTCGCAATGTCTTTTCATGGATTACAAACTAGCTAAAAGACAGGAAAAAGAGAGAAGGATTAAATGGACAATTTTCTCAGTGGAAGGCAGTGGGCAGTGGAGTACCTCAGGGATCTGTATTGGGACCCTTACTTTTCACTATATTCATAAATGATCTGGAAAGAAATACGACGAGTAATGTAATCAAATTTGCAGATGATTCAAAATTATTCAGAGTAGTTAAATCACAAGCAGATTGTGATAAATTGCAGTCAGACCTTGTGATACTGGAAAATTGGGCATCTAAATAGCAGATGAAATTTAATGTGGATAAGTGCAAGTTAATGCATATAGGGAAAAATAACCCATGCTATAGTTACACAATGTTACGTTCCATATTAGGAGCTACCAGCCAAGAAAGAGGCATCATAGTGGATAACACATTGTAATCATCAGTTCAGTGTGCTGCGGCAGTCAAAAAACCAAACAGAATGTTGGGAATTATAAGAAAGGGAAGGGTGAATAAAACGGAAAATGTCATAATGCCTCTGTATCGTCCATGGTGAGACCGCACCTTGAATACTGTGTACAATTCTGGTCGCCGCATCTCAAAAAAGATATAGTTGCGATGGAGAAGGTACAGAGAAGGGCAACCAAAATGATAAAGGGGATGGAACAGCTCCCCTATGAGGAAAGACTAAAGAGGTTAGGACTTTTCAGCTTTGAGAAGAGATAGCTGACGGGAAATATGATTGAGGTGTTTAAAATCATGAGAGGTCTAGAACGGGTAAATGTGAATCAGTTTACTCTTTCGGATAATCGAAGGACTAGGAGGCACTCCATGATGTTAGCATGTGGCATATTTAAAACTAATCTGAGAAAGTTCTTTTTCACTCAACGCACAATTAAACTATGGAATTTGTTGCCAGAGGATGAGGTTAGTGCAGTTAGGGGTAGATTTTATAATTTTACGCGCACGCGTACTTTTGTTCGCACACCAGGCGCGAACAAAAGTAAGTCAGATTTTATAAGATACGTGCGTATCCGCACGTATCTTTTAAAATCCGGGGTCGGTATGCACAAGTGGGTGCACATTTGTGCAGCTTACGTGCGCCAAGCCCTGCATGCGCTGTCCGTTCCCTCCGAGGCCGCTCTGAAATCGGAGCAGCCTCGGAGGGAACTTTCCTTCCACCTCCCCTCGGCCCTATCTAACCCCCCTACCTCTGTCACAGAAGTTACACCTGCTCGAAGCAGGCGTAACGTTGTACACGCCGGGCCGGCTGCCGTGCGCCGTGTTACGGTCCAGGAGCTGGTCCGTAGGCCGCGGCCATGCCCCCGGAATGCCCCCGGGCTGAAACCAAACCTGGGGCACCGCCCCCGGATGACGCGCCAACCGCGTTACACCCCCCAACACGCCCCCCGATGACACGCCGTCTGTGTCACGCCTCCCAACACGCCTACCCCAAGAAAGCCCCGGGACTTACGCACATCCCGGGGCTTTGCGCGCGCCAGAAGCCTATGCAATATAGGCTCGGCACACGCAGGGGGGTTTTAAAAGGGTTACGCGCGTAGGTTTTAGCATATTCCTGGTTCTTGCCTGTTCCCTGGGGCCTCTCTAACCCTTCTGGGCCCTGCCAACTTATGTCAGGCTAAAAGGATACTACCTGGGTCCACAATCCCTTGTGTTGCTGATCCTTAAGGAAGACCCAGCTATATCACTGTGGCTGGTATCTTAAGTTAGTTTCAGAGAGTTTCCGATATACTTTCTCACACCTGGTCTCTGTGAAGACCAAAGTCCTTTTCCCAGAAAAATAATCAAAAGTGGAACTGCACAGACAGGGCGGTCCTACAGCAGGGCAACTCAAGGAAACATCAAACTAAGAACATAAGACCAATGGCACCGGTAGCCCCCTGTGACATAGTAAGGGCAAAGGCTATCAGCACCATTTTGATTACTGGCAGCCGATGGCCCGAGTGCAGGAGATCGCTCCCGCACCCCCGCTGGAATTTTATTGCATAGGTTCCTTAATGTCAAAAATATTAGCCATTAAGGGGACAGTGTTTGTAGGTCTATGGGTACATTGTACTTGTAGGTCTACCAACACATTTTCAAAGGGAAACCCTGCATTGATTTGGAATTTAGATTTAATTCCTTTTTCCAAATCCTAGTTTAAGGCAAGTTTCAATTCAAGTACTGTAGTTAGTTATTCCTCTGCCCAAGAAGTCCTCTAAGTTGTATCTGTGGCAATGAGGGAGAAGTGATTTGCCCAAGGTCACAAGGACTATCTGTAGTAGAAGCAGGGTTCAAATCCTTGCTTCCCTGGTTCTCAGCCTGCTGCTCTAACCCCTAGGGTCCTCCTCCATGCCCTGTGATTTCCATTTGAAAATACGGCAAGCAGGGCAATAGCAGGTCCAATGTAGCTACATACATTTGCTTCTGCTTAGAAGTCCACACTGGGCTTTCAAAATTAATGCCTCTTATGGAATTTCCCTCTCTCGGCACCTTTCCCACCTCTGTAAGCTGTGTGGGTAATTTTAGCAACAGGAAGGGAGACTATTCCATGGAGTTTTTCCTATAAGTAAACATCTGTTTACCCACAGGCAAAGCTTTGAATATTGCTCTTCCCATACAGCAGATATAACTTGGAAACTATGTTAAACATCAAAACTTTTGTAAACCGTTGTGATGGCGAAACCGAACGACGGTATATAAAACTCGACAAATAAATACCTTGAAAAATACATTGTGTAACAGATACTGTATTATATTGGACTTTTTAATAACAATCTTGCCATACATTACATGGGAACAGAGAAAACATAGATTCTGAGGACAACATAAGGCCAAAGTAATAATTTACTCTATAGATCTAAAGGTAGACATTTTCAAGCTGTTCTCTTAGGCAATGTCTCTTTGAAAGTTAAAACCTTTTAAAAACAAATAAAATTTGCTTTTTTCAATAAAATTATTTTAAAAATCACTATAGATCACCTACTTGAAGTCTCAAAGCTTAACAAAGAGCAACAGAGAATCCATCAAAGCTCATTTCCAATTTCTATAGATATGCATTTTGATTGCATAAATAGTAATTATTGTTTATAAAATATAATGAATAATGTATTCCCATCCAAGCTACTTCTTTCTATGAAATTAGAGAGTATATGTTAATAAAATTATTGCAAGCAGGATGAAGAGGACAAAAACACTGCATCAGCAGAAAAGTGAAATTGCAAGCCTGCGAAATGTAATTGAACACTACCTGCACACATATAAATTTCATGCACACAAAATTTCTTCGAATTTGAGGCTGCTGCTAATTGACCATTTAATTATTTCCAGTGCAATCTAGTTTTACTTAATGCAAACTGTCAGACATGTTTTTAAATCTATTAAATTCCTTAACCTAGACCATTTCCTGCCACTGACACAATAAATGAGAATTTGTAATATTGCAACTGACTTTCATGCTGTGAACTATTCTAAAACTCTGCTGCAATACGCTTGTAATCAATACCTTTTCTTCAGTATGTGATTTATAAGGTAGGTTTTAATTAAATTTCATGTACTTTGTAAACAACTTGAAATACAGGAATGCATAATTTCACAAATCTGTTGCTCACACTAAAATAAAAATGTTGGTTTGTTTCTCTGACTTTCATTTGACTTAAATTTGTTTTGCTTATTGATTTTTTTCTTTCTTTGCTTTTGAGTTTCTGGCAAAAGAACCAAATAAACATATAATAGTTCTTTCTTGCTCACCTGACTCCATACTTGCAATCTATGTGGCCTGAACATTAAAGCTTAACGTGTACATTATGGGGTAGATTTTTAAAGAAGCGCGCGAGGGGTACATTTGTGCGCGCTTCCTGGCACGCACAAATGTACACCCGATTTATATGCCACGCGCTAGTTATAAAATCCGGGGTCAGCGCACAAGGGGATGCACACTTGTGCACCTTGCGTGCGCCAAGCCCTAGGGGAGCCCCGATGGCTTTCCCCGTTCCCTTTAAAGCCGCTCCGAAATCGGGAAATTTTCTTCTGCTCCCCCCCACCTTCCTCTCCCTTCCCCTAATCAACCCACCCCCCAGCCCTACCTAAATCCCCCCCACCTTATTTCACGTATTTACACCTGCCTCTGACAGGCATATCTTGCGCGTGCCGGCCGGCTGCCAGTGCGCCATTCCTGGCACAGCCGCTGTGCCAGAGGCCTCGGTCCCGCCCCCGGACCTGCGCCATGCCCCCACCCCCTTCCCGCCCCTTTTTCAAAGCCCCGGAACATATGTGTGTCCTGGGGCTTGCGCACGCAGGAGGGTTTTTAAAGAGCTACACGCGTATATTACACACGTAACCCTTTGAAAATGTACCCCTATGGCTATTTACTGCAAGCTAAAAATATCATGCTATGTACTAAGGGGTACATTTTCAGAAGTTTTATGTATGGAAAGAGAGCATACATGCATGTATTTTGAGCATATGTGCACATCTAATTTTCCAAACAGCTCACCTAGGGGCCTCCTTTACTAAGCATTTTTACCATAGACATAGAATGGGAGAAAAGCCTTAGTAAATTAGGCCCATATATAATACTGTATATCTACCTTCGGGAATAAATATGAGCAAAAAAAAAAAAAATGGATGCAATGGGGCCTGTCAAGACATGATTTCCACATATGCACGTAAACAGATATTTTAAAAGTGACTTAGGCACGAACCTCATCACCACTGCACAGACAGATTTACTACAGCTATTTTATGCAACACTTTTAAATTTTCATGATGTTTTTAGACTTTGTGTTTGGCAGGCTTGCTACTCTGGGTGAGTGGACACAGCAGCAGGCTAGGGGGTGGGAGTGAGTATGACTGGGACAGACTGATCCATACTGGGGGAAGAAGAGAGTGTGACTGGGACAGACTGGGCAGTCTTGGCTGGTGGTGAGGGAGAAGAGAGGGATCGCTCGTCAGTGGGCAGGCTATGGGTGGGTGGTGGGCGGTGTCAGCCCTCATGGCACCGGCACCGGCACCTTATGCATAGTGCTGCTGCCATTCTCCTGCCTCCTGCTACCCACCAATTGGCTGGTAGAGGAGGCCGCCATTCGGTTACCTATCTGGCATGGGATGCCGTCATTCTATTTCGGTCAGTGGTGAGGGAGAAGAGGCTAAGTTTGACTGCAAATCCAGCTGTATACAACTGATATAAATCTACATGGTCATGTTTTGACTGGCAAGATTTAGCCAACTTTTCAGATTAAAATCTTGCTGTTTAGTTTCAAACGAAAATTTCCCTAAGGTGAACAAGTTAAAATTAACCAGTTATATTGGCTGTTCAGCAGGTATATGAAAATGGACCTCTTAAAGTCATGCTAAAATATTTCTGTTATACATGATATACAAATTTTAGAATGCACATTAAAACAGTTCTTGTGGGTGAATTGTAAAAGCATTGCTCACACTAAAAGGCCCATATAGGTGCGTATCTGGGACATGCCTTAGCAATGCATATTTTAAAAGCTGTAAATTTTGCACGTATATACATGGGCATAAGTAAAGAAAGGGGCATTGGGCCTGGACCCTGGCCTAGGCTGAGGATAAGGTGTCAGGACCCAGTTCCAGGCCTGGATCCAGGCTCCAGCCTAGACCTAGTCCAGGCATTGGAACCCAGCCTTCGGACTGAGAATCTGTGTCAGTTCTTGACCCAGGCTACAGTCTAGACCAAGGTCCAGACGTTGGGGCTCAGCCTCCAGGTTAGGCCAGGGCATTGTGTCTGGGAATAGGATGAGGCCCAGGCGATGGGACCTCACCTCTGGTCCTGGTTCCAGTATCGGGTCCGGGCTTCAGCCTAGGCTGAGGCCCCAGCACCCATCTTAGGCCTCAGTGTCAGGCCTAAACTGATGTATTGGAACCAAGCCTTCAAGCCTCAGCCTTGCGTTGAGCATAGGCCGAGGTCATGGTGACCTACTGTAGCCTTGACCTATGCAAGGCAGAGACTTTGGCCTGGGCTGAGGCCTTGCCAGTTGATCTCTACAGGACTAGGTAAGTGAGGGCCGGGGGGGATCCTGGCCCTGGCATTTTTTATGGTGGCAGGGATGGGTGGTGTTTTTCAGAAGTCGTTAGGAGGCCCTGTTTCTTTTTTCTTAAAGGTTGATTAATTTTTTTTTAAAGGTTTATTAATTTTTTTTAAATGAAAGAAAAGAATCAAACATTAAGGGGTAGATTTTTAAAGAAGCGCACGCACATGGATGCGCTGCGTGCACATGCGCACCAGATTTTGTATGTGCAGGCGGTGCACGCAAGGGGGGTAGACCAGCAAATTTCGCGCGGTGATGCATCCTGGCCTTCCCCATTTCCCTCCCAGTCTGCTCCAATTAAGGAGCGGACTGGGAGGGAACTTCCCTACCCCCTATGCTAACCTCCCTTCCCCTTCCTCTCTTCTCTCCTCCCCACCCCCTAAACCCTTTCTCCTACCTTTTTTTATTTTATTTTGTTGCACGTGCCGGCAGTCCCTTCCCCGGCACAGTGGTGGTGCAGAATTTCAATTCATTAATGGCTGAATTTTAATTCCCCTGCAAGTATAAAAAATGGGGGTTACACACGCAGCACGCGCAAGGCACGTGCATAACCCCCCATTGTTTACGTGTACAGGGGAATTGAAATTCGGCCATTAATGAATTGAAATTCAGGGGGGAAGTTCCGAAAACAATCCAAAAAATGAAACACACTTTTTACCCCTGCACATCCCTATAAAAATATTGGGTCCCATCATCATGGACATCTCTCAGATTCCATATATACAGCATCTTCAATGCATTAGGGTAAATTGGTGAGCTGCTTTCATTTCAAGAACACAAATTAGGAATACACAGCAAGAGTTCCCTAATGTTCCTTTGCAGGATTGCATAACAGGTCCCAAATTGTCTCTCAAGCAGTGTTGGGAATCCCGGCCACAGCAACCCGCAACCGGGTCCCCTTACCTGCACTGGCAGGCATCCGTTCTGGGCTCCCCCTCCGACAGCCCAGGCGATCTGGCCCCGAATCTTGCGGTGGCATCTCGCCCACACAGCTTAGGACGCTGCCGACTTACTCCCAGTGTGTGCTCCCCTAGGTGTGCACGCATCACTTGCTCCTCCTTAAAGGAACCACGGCAGGAAACCTCAGCCCGGCCCCTGAGGATGATGTCACAGCTCGGTCCTATTTAAAGACCAGCTCAGCTTCCTGCACTTTGCCTTGGCAACAGATCATACTCTTTCTGAGTGTGTTGTTGCTGCGGTCCTGATCCTGAGTTCCTGCTTGTGTTCCTAATCCTGAGTTCCTGCTTGTGTTCCTGATCCTGAGTTGCAGCTTGCCTTCCTGCCTTCTGGTCTTGCCATCCTGTTCCCGTGCCCTGGCCCAGTTCCTCTCCTGCTCCTCGGACTGACTTCCTGGTTCTGACCCCGGCTTGGCTTCCCATCTTCGCTTGTCCGCTGCCTGTCCTGACCTCTGGCTTGTTTCACCGTGCTGCTTGTTCACTGCCTGCCTTGACTCCTGGTCTGCTCGTGGCTTCCTCTGAAATCTGCCTGCCCCAGCCAGAGCTCCTGATGCTGCCTTGCCTTCTCCTTGGACTCCTCAATGTGAGAAGACCCGCTCCTAAGTCCTGCCAGCCCCGGCACGTAAGGGCTCAACCTGAGGGGAACAAGGGCTGGTATAGGTGAAGCTCCAGCTGGGTCTTCTCCACCAGTACTGCCTCCCAGTGACGAGGACCACAGGGAGACATCTCTTGGTGGTGTTTCCAAGCCTCGTCCCGGTTCAAGGGTCCACACGCCTAACAAGCAGAGCTAGCAACAAGAGGAGTCTTTGGCTTGGTTAATAACCTAGTGGGAATGGGAACATTTAGGATATTTGGGAGTTAATCTGGCATGAATCTTTCAGAACAGTAGAGTTTCAGGGTAGGGACCTATCAGTAGATGAGCTTCACATTTCCATTGTATACAAGTGAAGCATTTACTTCAACAATACAACTTACTTCCTGAGAAAGAAGAAATGTCTGAAGTGGTATAGTGAAACTGAAAGGTGAAAAAGATAAATGCGTGGAGAGAGTAGAAGAAATGGTGGAAATATTAAACAAATACTTCAGTTTGGTGTTCACTAAAGAAGACCGTGGACAAGGACCATCACAGGTTAACAAGACAGTGGATGGGGGTGGAGTAGGCGAAACTCTGTTTACAGAAGAGAATGTATTGGAAGAGTTAGGAAAACTGGAAGTGGAGAAAGCCATGGGGCCTGATGAAGTTCATCCCAGGATACTGAATACCTGAAACATGTGCTAGCGGGTCTGCTGCACAGTCTATTCAGTAGATCCCTGGAAATGGGAGTGGTGCCGAGTGATTGGAGAAGAGTGGTAGTAGTCCCACTTCACAAGAGTGGGAGCAGAGAAGAGACTGGAAACTACAGGGCTGGTTAGCCTCACCTTATTGGTGGGAAAATTAATGGAGACTCTGTTGAAGGAAAGAATAGTGAACTATCTACAGTCAGGAGGATTGCTAGTCCTGAGGCAACATGGATTCACCAGGGCAATGTCTTGTCAGACAAATCTGATTGATTTTTTTGATTGGGTAACTAAAGAATTGGATTGAGGAAGAGCATTCAATGTGATCTACTTGGATTTCAGCAAAGCTTTTGATACGGTCCCGCATAGGAGGCTTAGGAATAAAATGAGAAGCTTGGGAGTGAGCGCCAAGGTGGTGGTGTGGATTGCAAACTGTTTGCGGACAGAAAATAGCGTGTGATGGTAAATGGAACTTACTCTGAAGAGAGAACAGTGTTAAGCAGAGTGCCACAAGGATTGGTGTTGGCACCGGTCCTATTCAATATCTTTGTGAGCAACATTGCAGAATGGATAGAAGGTAAAGTGTGTCTATTTGCGAATGATACTAAGATCTGCAACAGAGTGGACATGTCAGAAAGAAAAGAGAGAATGAGATGTGATTTAAGGAGGCTTAAACAGTGGTCGAAGATATGGCAGCTGGGATTCAATGCCAAGAAGTACAAAGTCATGCATTTGGGGTGTGGCAATCCAAAAGAGCTGTATGTGCTGGAGGTGAAGGGGCTGCTGTGCATGGAGCAAGAGAGGGACCTTGGAGTGATAGTGTCTAGTGATCTAAAGATGGTGAAGCAATGTGACAAGACAATAGCTAAATCCAGAAAAATGTCGGGCTGCATAGAGAGAGGAATAAGCAATAAGAAAAAGGAGGTGATAATGCCCTTGTACAGGTCTTTGGTGAGGCCTTACCTGGGGTATTGTGTTCAGTTCTGGAGACCGTATCTCAAAAGGGACAGGCACAGGATGGTTGCGGTCCAGAGAAGGCTGACAAAAACAGTGGGGGAGGGGGTCTCCATTAAATGACTTATGAGGAGAGGTTGAAGGACCTAAAAATGTATAGCCTGGAGGAGAGGAGGTGCAGGGAAGATATGATACAGACCTTCAGATACCTAAAAGGTTTTAATGATCCACATTCTACAAACCTTCACCATTGGAAAGAAATCAATAGAACTAAGGGTCACAAAATGAAACGCCAGGGATGATGACTCAGAGCCAACGTCAGGAAATATTTCTTCACGGAGAAGATGGTGGATGCCTGAGATTTCCTTCTGGAGGAGGTGGTGAAGATAAAAACAGTGAAAGATTTCAAAGAGGCATGGGATAAACACTGTAGATCCCTAAAGGCTAGAGGATGGAAATGAGGAAAAGAGTGCATGGGGGTAACTTGCTGGTGTGGGTGGTTACTACCCTTAACCAATAAGCCTTCATACTGTTCATACAATTCCATTATTGCTCTCTGCTTTAACAGCAGGGGGAAAAGAGGAACAGGGGAATTAGTTTCATACAGCAACCAACAAGAACATTGAATTTTATGGTCTGGGAAAACAAATAAGCATAGGGGTAACTTGCTGATGCGGCTGTACTACCTTTAACCACTAAGCCTTATACTTGCCATGCAACTCCAATATTGCTCTCTGCTTCAAAGGCAAGATTTAACGGGGAATTGGTCTCAAACAACAAACAACAAGGGTCCTGACTTTGATGTTTTGGGAAACTAACTATGGCGGTGACTTGCATCGCGCGGCAGATGCTATCATTATGGGGTATACCTGCATAAGATCATAAGAAAATGTCATACTGGGTCAGACCAAGGGTCCATCAAGCCCAGCATCCTGTTTCCAACAGTGGCCAATCCAGGCCATAAGAACCTGGCAAGTACCCAAAAACTAAGTCTATTCTATGTTACCATTGCTAATGGCAGTGGCTATTCTCTAAGTGAACTTAATAGCAGGTAATGGACTTCTCCTCCAAGAACTTATCCAATCCTTTTTTAAACACAGCTATTCTAACTGCACTAACCACATCCTCTGGCAACAAATTCCAGAGTTTAATTGTGCGTTGAGTAAAAAAGAACTTTCTCCGATTAGTTTTAAATGTGCCCCATGCTAACTTCATGGAGTGCCCCCTAGTCTTTCTACTATCCGAAAGAGTAAATAACCGATTCACATCTACCCGTTCTAGACCTCTCATGATTTTAAACACCACTGTTTCCAGTTCTGTTTTGCAGGATCTACATTTGTCCATTTAACCATTTTTTTCCTATGCTGATTATGAATCTTTTGTCCATAGTCCACTAACTTGTGCTTCAATTATCAATTTCTCATTTTAAGTTTGCGTTCACCTCTCCTTAACAATTGTTATGTCAGATCTTGATTTATGTGGTTTTCTGAAGTAACTCTTTGTACTTCCCATTGCATTTATATTTCTGCCAGGTATGTTTCCTTGTTTGCTGGTCGGATTCTTTAAAGAGATTTTTCTCTTGCTTTGCAAACTCTATTGCTTCTTTCCTCTTGTGGGCTTTGGATGCGATCATTCCTTCTTTTTGAAGAATGATTGTCCAGGAAAGGACTCGGACTGATGCTGCTTTTCTGCTTTCATACTTAGCACTTTTTGAGCATTTGGATCCAATGATGCCAGCAAGTATGCCAAAAGATCTATGATGGTGGCTCTGTATATGTAACCTATTTCTATTAGACTAATGCCACTCTCAGCTCTAGCAATATACAATATTGGCATATATTGGTTCTTACAGATTACTTAATAAGCTTAGAGTAGATTTCTTTCTAAAATCCAATTGTTCAAGATCTTTATATGTCTGGTCTACTATTCCATATTTGTATGAGAGTTCAGGGATTGCAAGTTGATTAATAGCTGTATCTTATTTCATGTTGTTAAGGCACATTTGAATATCAGTTTCAGTCTTCTATAACTCTCTTTACTGATCTTTTCTCTCAGTACTTTATGCTGAATTTTTCCACTTTCCTGTGCTCCTAGATTTGTATATATATTTGGTTGCTTCAGTTCCTTTATATTGCAATCTTCCATCAGGGAGATGTTTTCTGTTTTTCTGTTGTCTTATCACATTTGTCCAAACCAAATGTAATCCTCAGAGTGGTTTTGCTAAATGACTATCACAGAAGTTGTACAATTTGAAGTCATCTGTAAAGAGTAAATGAGATGTCATTGGTTGGAGATTGGTAGCTCTAGGATTAAAGCTAATTCCATAGCCCAAGGAGTTAATTAAAGTACTTAGTACATCTAATGCCAGACAATACAAAATCAGTGACAGTGAATCCCCCTGAAATATTTCTCACTCGATCTTAATGGTAGGAATGACAAATTGTCCATCCTCAAAATTAAGATGGAGTGAAGTTTGCCACATTTTCATGGTGAACTTGATGTACTCAATCAATGTAGGGGTCACTTTGTACGTTTCATGGAAATGTATTATTCAGGAGTGTGGGTGTGGGATGCTATCAGAAGCTTTCTTATAGTCAATCCATGCTATACTAAGGTTTCAACTATTTATACAAGAGTCCATAATTGTTTTATCCAAAATTAGCTGGCTTTTAGTTCCATATGTGCTTCTTTTGTTACCCTTCTATTGCCAAGATGTTATTAGAGTCGATGTGATCATATATTCTATCAGCATCTATTGCGATGAATAGCTTATAGATTGTAGGCAGTCAAATTGTTGGTTAATATTGTTTTTTGGGGAGGGGTATTATTTGGATCTCACTTTTGAAGGAAAAATGTTCTTCTTGTTATTAACAATTGTGGAGTTCATTCAGGCTGTCTGATCGATTGGCACTAGCAGTTAGCAAAGTCTTCATGAATAAATGTTTGAGTTAAAAGTTGGGCACTCCATCAAAGCCAGAGCACTTTCAGTCTGGGGCTCTTTTTAACCTGGTTTTCAGTTCTATTGTTGCAATTTCAAGCCATTCCATAGTTCTGATGTTTGCCTTTGCTGTGATCACCTGAATGCTGAGTAGCCATTTTGCCTCTCTTTTGTACTCTACAAGATTTTCATAATCACTTCTCCAAAATTTTTATATTTCATTTTTAGTAGGTGTTGTTTTGTAGAGATGTGAATCAGAACCAGAATCGGTTCGGATTCCGGTTCCGATTCACATGTGGGTTTTTTTGCATTGGGCCCAATCGCAGTTTTATTTATTGGCTGCTCTCGAGCCGATAAACAAAAAACCCACCCCAACCCTTTAAAACTAACCCCTTAGCTTCCCCCACCCTCCTGACCCCCCCCAAAAAAAATGTTTTACAGGTACCTGGTGGTTCAGTGGGGCTCCCGGGAGCGATCTCCCGCTCCGGGCCATCCTCCCGCTCTTCGGCCTTCGGCTGCCACTAATCAAAATGGCGCCGATGGCCCTTTGCCCTTACCATGTGACAGGGTATCCGTGCCATTGGCCGGACCCTGTCACATGGTAGGAGCACTGGATGGCTGGCGCCATCTTGTGCTCCTATCATGTGACAGGGGCTGACCAATGGCACTGGTAGCCCCTGTGACATAGTAAGGGCAAAGGCTATCTGCGCCATTTTGAATACTGGCAGCCGATAGTCCGAGTGCAGGAGGTCGCTCCCGGACCCCCGCTGGACATTTGGCAAGTCTTGTGGGGGTCAGGAGGGTCCCCCAAGACTTGCCAAAAGCCCCTGGTGGTCCAGCGGGGGTCCGGGAGCGATATCCTGCACTTGGGCCATCAGCTGCCAGTAATCAAAATGGCTCCGATAGCCTTTGCCCTTACTATGTCACAGGGGATACTGGTGCCATTGGTCAGCCCCTGTCACATGGTAGGAGCACAAGATGGCGCTGGCCATCCAGTGCTCCTACCATGTGACAGGGTCCGGCCAATGGCACGGATACCCTGTCACATGGTAAGGGCAAAGGGCCATCGGCGCCATTTTGATTAGTGGCAGCTGAAGGCCGAAGAGCGGGAGGATGGCCAAGAGCGGGATATCGCTCCCGGGACCCCCACTGGACCACCAGGTACCTGTAAAAAGTTTCAGGGGGTGTCGGGAGGGTGGGGGAAGCTAAGCGGTTAGTTTTAAAGGGTCGGGGTGGGTTTAGGGGTTATTTTTGTGTGCCGTATTTCCCGCCCTCCCCCAAAACGATAAGGGAACTCCCACGATCAATATCATGGGATTTTCCTATCGTTTTGGGGGAGCCCCCGATTTCTGACGATTTTGAAAATATCGACGATATTTTCAATCGTCCGAAGCCCGATTCACATCCCTATTGTTTTGACAGTACTGGTGTTCTTCCTCAGTGCCCTTTAGAACTGCCTTAGGTTCTCTCTAAATGTTTTATTTTGGTACCTTTTATCTTCATATTTCTGCAGCTTTTGTGCATCTGCTGTTATTCTCAATTTGTTAATGGAGTATATGAATTTAAGATCTTTTATTAGTGCAACATATCTCAATTAAATGTTGTGTATTTTTCTCATTACTTTTAGTATATTATTTCCTTTGTGGTACACATCTACCGGTGACACCCCTTCACACAGCCTTCCTCTATGAGCACCCTGCAGTGTTGAGGCAACAACAACTTGAAACAGTCCACGAGGATCTCTAAGCTGTAAGAAAAAAAGCTCCGGATTCAAAACAAAATAATTTTTTACATTAAAGAATCCCTTCATGCTTAATCTTCTGAACACCTGCTGTGGTTTTACACACACAAACTGCACCAATGACAGCTAAAACCATTGTTATATGCCATCAAACAGAGTTTAGGTGATTGAGAATATGACTATCTATCCCATCCAGTACTACTTCTTCTGAGGGCAATTATCAAAATCATTTCTGAGAGTAAAGCAGTATTTTACTCACAGAAATGGACTCTGATTATTGCCCACTTTCTATGTGGCTACAAATACACACATTACATAACAATGTGTATACTTTTACCTGCATTGTTTTGATGCATTCCCAAGGGCAGAATTGGACTGAGCCATAAAAGAACCCATGTAGTGTTGTATAATCAAAACTATGCACATTGTTTCCAAATGAAAAATTATCCACAGAGAAAGTGGGCACAAATCTCCGTGGTTAATTTTTCTGGGAACACTAAGCAGAGCAAAACTAGTTTTGATTTATTCCCTCCGCCCCGTAAAACTGCCTATAAGGTTTGGAATAACATGGATAGCTTGGATAGCTTATTTACCCTATTGCTATTGCTACTTAGCATTTCTGTAGCATATGTTCCCCTGTACAGATACATAAAAAAGAAAGCAGTCTTGTTGAGACAAACAAGATATTTTGTGCACCCACATTCACATTTCTGATTATTGCTCCTATTATTTTACTTATAATTCCACACACTTGTTAAATAAAATGTTTTCACCCTGAAAATGAAAAAAAAGTATGATAAAGTGTATGTTGAATTCTTGCTTAACTGCTATCACTTTTTAAAAATGTATATTCATCATATTTTTAAATGTGCTTCAATAAAACATCTTAAGCAAACAAAGACATGGTATAAAGAAGAATCAAAAAACCACCATGACAATACATTAGCAACATAATCAATCCAACATTCCACAATAAAGGAGGATCCAACTCTCAACCCAAAAGAAATATGCAAAAAAAAAAAAAAAGAGCATCCCCAGACAGAAAACTCATTAATGTGATCCAAACAGAGACCTTTATTAATAGATATCATAGCTAAGGGGATGTACTTCCTTGGATAATCTTGTCATAAAGAAATAAAGAAAGCTGAGAAGACCTGTAGAACACATAATGAGAACCCTGATATTTTATCAAACATTTATATGGAAATTTAAGAAAATGAGAAGCACCTATTCGTACCACCCTTGTATGCATTGCCAGAAAAGACTTTCTTTTCTCTGAGCATTTTAGAAACATTAGAGAATATACAAATTACAAGACATATCATCTTGATGCCTAAAGTACAGACATAACACAGATGCTAAAATCATACTAACAAACATAAATAATATTTCATTAGTATTTTTGTACCATTTTGGAAAGGAAACTACCAAACCACTATAGCAAATATGACTGATGTTTTCATGTCTTTTTAAAATGACAGCACATTCTTAGTGAATAAAACGTATTTCTATGTAAATAAAATGTAAAAGGGCAGATGGGTCTTGTACCTAGCTGCCCGGAGTAATGTGGGTGCCAGGCTCACCTTGTACAACTAGAGTGGGGGGAGAGGGGTGTTGACTGATGACTGGCAGTCCAGTCGGTTAGGGCAGAGGTTGTTATGTTTGTTTAAAAGTAAACTGTGGTCGGATAAGGAGCCAATTGGTCACTGAGCACTAGAGGTGCAGGGAAATGGGGAGGAGATCAGGGGAAAGGTGGTACATTAGCACAGTTGGGTCCACTTGCCTGCTGTCGTCACTGATGCTGCATTATGGTTTGTGAGGGGACTGTTGCTTGTTCCGAGGTTGGGTCATTCGTGGTCAGCTGGTTGACTGTAATTCCTGCTGTTATGAATTTTGAAGAGGCAGCTATGGTAGGTGACGAGATCTGTAATAGAAGGGCAGGCCGGATTGCAGTGGGGGTGGAGCCTGGCGTTAGATTGAGCAGCCCGGCAGGGACTGTGGATAGGTCAGGAGCCACTTCAGTGAATGTTGCCAGTGGTGGTGGGTCTGCGGCTGATGCCAGCGGTGGGGGGATGCGGTCCCTTTCCCATTGCCTGAAATGGAGAGCATGGGCTTCAGGGACGTTCCCAGAGGCTGAAGTGGGGGTCCTTGGGCTCAAGGTCACAGCATTCCTGCTTCCTCGTGGGGGGAAAGGGCACTGGCAGTCAGGATCAGGCAGGATGAGATTGGCCCAGTGTGCCTCTCGGTCGGTTTCCTGTGCCTCCAAAAGTCGGGTGGATTGATGCTGCAGCTCCTGTCTTCTGCTACTGCAGCTTGTGGGAGCAAGCAGTCCATTGCCGACAGCGCAGGAAGAATGTTGGTTGCTGGCATTTTGGAGGGGTGGGCTCTCAGGTATTTGCCCAGGAGGGCTACTGATTTGGGTGCCACGGGGTCTGTCAGCTTGCGTCCAGAGATTGGTGGCCATAGTTTTGCATGGGTTTCATGCACGGGTCCTGAGGGAATGGCTGGCGATGTATTGTATCATATTTTTATATACATATTCTATATGCATTGAAGGTACTGGGGTACTAGAGATGTGAATCGTGATCGATCGTCTTAACGAACGATTTCGGCTGGGGGGGGAGGGAATCGGATTGTCGCGGTTTTGTTTTTTTAAATATCGTGTAAATCGTAAATCGGGGGAGGGCGGGAAAACCGGCACACTAAAACATCCCTAAAACCCACCCTGACCCTTTAAAATAAATCCCCCACCCTCCCGAACCCCCCCAAAATGCCTTAAATTACCTGGGGTCCAGAGGGGGGGGTCCTGGTGTGATCTTTTACTCTTGGGCCTCCGGTGCGTTGTAGAAATGGCGCCGGCGCTACCTTTGCCCTGTCATATGACAGGGCAAAGGTAGCGCCGGCGCCAGAGTCATATGACAGGGCAAAGGTAGCGCCGGCGCCATTTTGTTTTTTGTCCCCCGACGTCAGGAGCGTAGGAGATCGCTCCCGGATCCCCGCTGGACCCCCAGGGACTTTTGGCCAGCTTGGGGGGCCTCCTGACCCCCACAAGACTTGCCAAAAGTCCAGCGGGGGTCCGGGAACGACCTCCTGCACTCGAATCGTTTTGCCGTACAAAATGGCGCCGGCCATACGCTGTATGGCAAAAGCATAGAGGAGTGCCCACCACGAACAAGGGTGCATGGTCACAGTCAGAGTAAGAATGTCCGGAGGATGCAGGAGGCCAGAAGAGAGTGTCTGAGGGGATAGCGAAGGTCAAGGCCAGAGTAACAGTTCAGAGTGGTCAGCCGAAGCAGGGGTCAGTACCTGTAGTCAATCTGGAAGTAGTCAGGTCAAGCAGAGGTCAAGTTCCAGGCAGCAATCATGAGTAGTCAGTGGACAGGCAGAGGTCGGTTCCAGGCAACGATCAAGAGTGGTCGGTGAACAGGCAGCAATCAGAAGTAGTCAGTGAACAGGCAAAGGTCAGTACCGTGAGATCAGTTCGAAGGGTACTACCAGGGATGGAGAGATGAAGGAGCAGAAGACACTGGAACAGGAGACACAGGGGACGCTGCAACAGGAGACACTGGAAAGAGAGACTCAGGAACAGGCAAATTAGAGACACCGGAACGGGCCTTGCCTTTTATACTAAAGGAGCGTGATGTCATCAGGGAGCATTGGAATCGTGGTTCCCACGCTTGGCCCTTTAAGTGGGGCGACGTCGGCCGCGCGCGCCTAGGGGCGGGGCCAAGAAGCAGGAAGATGCAGAGCCCCTGCGGGAGCTCCGCTGTGAGGCCAACATCAGAGATAGTGAGTGGGGGAGCCGGGGACACCGCAAACTGGCTGCGGCTGTGGCAGAAGGGAGTCCAGTGCTAGTGGATGGGACAGAGAGGTGAGCAGGCCCAGCCGCAGAGCGAACATGGCTGGGAAGTGCAACACATACCCCACCCAATGGACAAGTGAAGCATCTCCATTGCAAATGGCCACTATGCTGACAGCTGACAGACTAGGCATGATGAAGCATCTATTCTTCTGAAGGTACTCAGACAAGTTAAAGGCACAAGTAAGGGCTGAGAAATCTTTTAAATGGGACAAAAATGCAAAACCTTTTTCATATTTATTTATTATATACCAGCATTTGATCTCAACTGAGATATCACACCGGTTTACATTCAGGAACTGTAGGTATTTCTCTATCCCTGGAGGGCTTACAATCTAAGATTTTGTACCTGAGACAATGGAGAGTAAAGTGACTTGCCCAAGGTCACAAGGAGCAATAGCAGGACTTGAACCCTGGTCTCCTGGTTCATAGTCCACTGCTCTAACCACTAGGCTATTCCTCCTCTCCCATGGCAGATGAAATTCAATGTGGACAAGTGCAAGTGCAAGGGAAAAACAACCCCTGCCTCAGCCACACGATGCCAGGCTCCACCAGGAGCTACCACCCAGGAAAAAGATCCAGGCATCACAGTGGACAACACCCTAAAATCGTCGGCCCAGTGTACTGCAGCAGTCAAAAAAGCAAACAGAATGTTAAGAATTATTAGGAAGGGAATGGTCAATAGAACGGAAAATGTCACAATGCCTCTGCATCGCTCCATGACGAGACCGCACCCCAAACACCGCGCACAACTCTGGTCGCCGCATCCCAAAAAAGACACAGTTGCGATGGAGAAGGAACAGAGAAGGGCAACCAAAATGACAAAGGGGATGGAACAGCTCCCCCACGAGGAAAGGCCGAAGAGGCCAGGGCCGTCCAGCAAGGAGAAGAGATGGCCGAGGGGGGACACGACAGAGGTCCCCAAGATCATGAGAGGTCTCGAACTAGTAGATGCGACTCGGCCATTCACACCCTCGAACAATAGAAGGACCAAGGGGCACTCCATGAAGTCAGCAAGTAGCACATCCAAGACCAATCGGAGAAAATTCCCCTTTACCCAACGCACAATAAAGCTCCGGAACCTGCTGCCAGATGATGCGGCCAGTGCAGCCAGTCCAGCTGGGTTCAAAAAAGGCTTGGACAAGTTCTTGGAGGAGAAGTCCACCAATGGCCATCAATCAATTTTACCTAGGGAACAGCCACTGCCATTGGCCGGCCCCTGTCACATGGTAGGAGCACTGGCTGGCCACAGGCCAATGGCACAGATACCCTGTCACATGGTAAGGGCAAAGGGCCATCGGCGCCATCTTTATGAGTGGCAGCTGTCGGCCCGAGAACAGGAGATCGCTCCCGGGACCACCACTGGACAACCAGGTAATTTTAAAATGTTTTGGGGGGATCGGGAGGGTGTGGGAAGCTAAGGGGCCATTTTTAAATGGTCGGGTGGTCTTTTTTTTTTTATCGGGCCATCGGTGCCATTTTTGAGTGGCAGCCAAAATGGCGCCGATGGCCCGAGAGCGGGAGATCGGTCCCCGCGCCCCCACTGGACCACCAGGTACTCGTAAAAAGTTTTTTCGGGGGGGGGGGAAGGTAAGGGGTCAATTTTAAAGGGTCGGGCCTCACTAAAGGGTCGGGCCTCACTAAAAAAAAAATTAACCGATCAGATTTTTTTCTCCCTCCAGCCAACCCGATCGTTAAGACGATCGGGCACACGATTCACATCCCTAGTAATGCTGGCCCTGAATAACTTTATTACAGACTTCTGCTTTCAAGATACATTTTTTTACATGAACAAATTTCTAAATGTGACTTGTCTGGATGCATATGATTCTGTCCTGCAGAATGCTATATTTGTGCAAAATGTCTTGGTCGTATCAGAATTTTGCAGGCCATCAGAATTTTACTTTATTCTGACAAATAGGGAATGCTAGGCATGCGTGTTCTCTAGATCAGCCATTTGGATGGAATGCATAATTAAGCAATACTGTATATAAGAAACACCTACATGTATATCTTCTAATACTTCTAGATGGATTGAGCTTAAGGCAGCACTCATACTGTAATGAAAAGAACATATAGAATCCTACAAAGGAGAGAAGTGGCACCTCAATTCATAACCTACTTACAAGTGTGGCAAATAAAACAGAACATGCAGCATGAATTATAATGTAGCAATGTGGAATGTGAGTTTATGCTAATTTGATTTTCAGCTCATGTTCTACTTCTAATCAAGCTACAATCTCATTAAGCATCCAATTATCAAATTAGTTCAATAAGTGAAAACTGTGAGAATAGAATTGGCAAGAAATGATGTACTGCAGTTGAATAAAGTAACTGGAAGCAAAACATTAAACAATTCCATACAAATTCATAATAAGGGCACTGCATTTTAATATGTTCGATTTAATAATAGAATAGAAAGAGCCATTTTAAACATCTGAAGCAATACAAAATGTATTAAATAGTGCCGTTTGATAGAGGAATTTTAGCTAAGTACAGTGGAATAATACTACCCTTTCTTTCATACTCTCAAAACCTACAAATTGTTAACGTAAAAGTTATTTACCTAATAATGGAGATTTCAGAGGTGATCCCTCAGACTTTATATGCCTCCAGTGCCATATAAAGTCACTGGAGGCACCATGTTGGTGTCCAAATTAAATCTTTACTGTTGAAAAGGTGAGAAGAATGGCAAGGCAATTTAATCCACAGCATCACAATATGTGTTTGTTTACAATTTCCTCCTCAATCTGTGCAAAAATGTCTAGCGCCAGAGCCAGGGGAACTTCCAGTTTTCATCCCTGTTGGAAGGGATCACCATGAAGCAGGACTCTCTGTGCTTCAGGTCAAGAAGGAAGGGCAGCCAGTACTTCCTCCCGGATCTTGAAACCAAATCTTCCAGAAACTGAGAAGAACACCAGAGTGTATCCTTGCTGCAGGTCACCATCACGTCAGAGGCAGGACTTCCCTAACCTGCACATCCCCAGACACAGGATTCCCCATTCCCTGGACCCAGGTAGTGTACAGGCTTCCACAAAGCTCCTACCACTAAAATATTAAATTACAAAAAATGTACCCAGAGGGAAAAAATCCAAACCAGCCAGGGAGTGCACTGGAAAGGAAATATCCCTCCTGACCCTGGTCAGGACCACCAAGCAGGGCTTGCCTGGCTCCTCTGACTGGGCCTGTAAATCAACAAAAGATAAGTGCCTATCTACCTCTGAACTCTTTGCAAATCTAAAGGGACTGCCTCCCAAGCTCTAGCCAAAGTACTGCTATTTAGAGCCAACAGGGGGACAACCTTTCCAGACCCTTCAGAGGGAGGGGCTATATTTGAATGGAAACCAACCCCTTTACTCCATCCTTCACTAAGCTATCTGACATCTGAGATCTCAGGGCTTACTGGTAACGTGACCATAGTTTCCGCTACTTTGGTATGGACCAGGAATGAACTAAAAGATGCATTAGGGATGTATAGAAGAAATAAAATCATTTTGGTTTGTTCATTCATTAAGTAAAATATTTATATTTGGTTCATTAGTTTCAAACAAAAATGTTTTTGGTCACTGATTAGTTTAACGTTAAAGTCTGTGGGGAAAATACTGCAGCCTTTCTTGGGCTCCAAATTTAGGATTTTCTTAGTAATTCTAATTAAACTGGTGGGTAAACACCATTAGAAGGTGAAGGCATGCCAACACATCAAAATTATGTCAACGTGAAACCAAAAGTGGCATGAATACCCTAAGGCACTGTAAAAGGGTAAAGGGGTAGCAGCAGTGGCATGAGTTATCCAAGGCATCATCAGAGGAGCAAAGAAGCAGCAAGAGTGGAAAGAATACCCCAAGGCTTCAAAGAGAGTACCAACAATAGTGGCATAACCCATTGAAGGCAGCTTGAGAGACAAAGTGGCAGCAAAGGTGGTATCAGCATTCTATGGCACAAAGAAGGGGAAATGAAGCAGAAAAAGTGGCAGAAAAAACTCCCAGACACCAATAAAGGGATAAAGAAGCACAAACAGTGGCATCAATACACCAAAGCATTATGAGAGGTGCAAAGCAGTCCCCCACAGTGGCAAGAACACCCCAAGGTGTAACATCTGGGGTTTGAAAGCAAGGCAGAATGGCAGAGAACCCCAAGGTATAAAGTCTAGATATGGCAGCAATGATGAGTGGCAGAAAGACCCAAAGATGTAGCATGAGGGGTATAGCAGCAAGGAAGAGTGGATGGGGATTGTCTGTCTTCCTGTTGAAGCACTTGATGCTAGTCAGATTTAGTATAAGAGAATGATCTGTCATTAGTATTACTTTTGTAGCATAAACGTTTGTTGCATTTCTTGCTTGAAATTTACCTTCATGCTGGGTGGATTTCTGGGTTTCTTCTTAAATTTGTTTTCCAATTAAAATTTTTAACATAATCAGAACATGTAAATGATTTCTCATCATTGTAGCTTTAATGGTATATTTGTGAGGTTTGCTTTATTCCTATATTCTGTTGGTAAACACAGTTACTTCCCTATATTAATTTTCTGGTGTTGCATTAAATAGCTCCTTGAAGGCCTTGTTGCCTCAATCCTACTTGTTATGCATTTTCTGGTGTTGCATTAGTTATTGCTTCCTTCTGATGGTGTCGTCTGTTGTGCCTGCATTTCTTTCTTCTGACTGAGGGTTTTTGGGACCAGCACACCTCAATATAACCAAGAAAAAAGAAGGGTGGAGAATTAGGCTGGGATCCTAGATATGTAAAACAAACAACAAGGTAGAAAACCAGCAAAGAAAATGCATGAGAAGAGATGATTCTTTTACATTTTTTCATTTTTTTCTGGGGGACAAAACACCCCAGTAAAACCAACAAAAAACAGGGCTGAAGAAATAGTCTGGGATTGAAGAGGGATAGAACAAATTAAGGAATCATAAAAGAGATGGTGAGGGAAGAGAAACTTGTATTATATTTTTTTCTTTTATCAAAAAGTTTTCTTTTGGTCAAACACCTCAGAATAACCAAGTAAGAAACAGGGTAGAAGTATTTTTTTCTTTTTTCATAATTATTTTTACTATGGATATAACAATACAGTATAGCCAATAAACAAAGAAACAGGATGGGAGAACTAGGCTGAGATC
This sequence comes from Rhinatrema bivittatum, assembly GCF_901001135.1. Lineage (NCBI taxonomy): Eukaryota > Metazoa > Chordata > Amphibia > Gymnophiona > Rhinatrematidae > Rhinatrema > Rhinatrema bivittatum. The sequence continues at coordinate 96,295,313 of NC_042618.1, forward strand.
CAAACAGCAAACAACATGGAGGGACCAAAACTCCTATGCTGGTACATAATAAGCATGGAAAGTAGGCATATTAATAATATGACCCCTATGGTGGTACAGGGGCTACTGGTGCCATTGGTTGGCCCCTGTCACATGGTAGGAGCAATGGATAGGCGGCACCATCTTGTGCTCCTACCATGTGACAGGGGCAACCAATGGCACTTGTAGCCCCTGTGACATAGTAAGGTCAAAGGCTATCGGCACCATTTTGAATACCGGCAGCTGAAGGCGCAAGTGCAGGAGTTGAGCCAGGACTGCCGCTGTACCTCCCAGGGACTTTAGGCAAGTCTTGGGGTGTCAGGAGGGTGGGGGGTTTATTAGTTCAGGAATCGTTGCATTCATGGGGGTTCACCATACGTTTCGTGAACCCACGAATGCAACGAATAGGGACCTATATGTTGCGGATTGTGCATTTGTTCACAACGAATGCACATCCCTTCCACTCTGTCTACCTGTCATTCTGTTTATATACCATAAGAACATGCCATACTGGGTCAGACCAAGGGTCCATCAAGCCCAGCATCCCGTTTTCAACAGTGGCCAATCCAGGCCATAAGAACCTGACAAGTACTCAAAAACTAAGTCTGTTCCATGCTACCACCGCTAGCAATAGTGGTGGCTATTATCTAAGTCAACTTAATTAATAGCAGGTAATGGACTTCTCCTCCAAGAACTTATCTAATCCTTTTTTAAACACAGCTATACTAACTGCACTAACCACATCTTCTGGTAACAAATTCCAGAGTTTAATTGTGCGTTGAGTGAAAAATAACTTTCTCCGATTAGTTTTAAATGTGCCACATGCTAACTTCATGGAGTGCCCCCTAGTCTTTCTATTATCCGAAAGAGTAAAAAACTGATTCACATCTACCCGTTCTAGACCTCTCATGATTTTAAACACCTCTATCATATCCCCCCTCAGCCGTCTCTTCTCCAAGCTGAAAAGTCCTAACCTCTTTAGTCTTTCCTCGTAGGGAAGCTGTTCCATTCCCTTTATCATTTTGGTCGCCCTTTGATAAATGACCCCCTTAGATTGTAAGCCCTCTGGGGATAAGGAAATACCTACAGTACCTGAATGTAATCCACTTTGAAGTACTGCAAAAATTAGAATATAAAAAATAATCCAGGATATGTTCCCAATGAGATAATAAATAAATACTCTTTCATAAAATAATCCATTGAATCAGATTCTAATATCAGTTCAAACTTTGTATCGGTATTCAATTTCTTAGTTAAATAAACTTTCAAAAATGTATGCAACTCTATTGAGCAGGTCTAACTTATTTGATTAACTTAATTGGATAAGGCTGAATATATGCACTTATCTGGTTAAGATAACCAGATATTCAGCAGTTGCCACTCCCAGGGAGAAGAACAGGAGGTGTCACCCTTAGCACTCAGGGCCTTGGGAGTAATCTCTCCCCTCACCCGACAAAGAATCCAGATCCTGGAAATAAGAATCAATGTTCAAGCTAGCCTGGGAAGGTTCCAGCTCCAAAGAGTACAATCAAATACTTTTATGACCCTATTGAGTAGCAATCCACACCCAGGAATGGGGTTACACCAATTATAAGAGTTGTTAGAAGCTCCTTCCCAAATTTCAGAATGCAGGCAGATGTAACTCAATTAATATTATACACTATAAAGTCCTTTCTCCAAATAAATATAATGTACTTATTTCTCTGATTCGTTGCATGGTGAGACTGCAACTTGAATACTGTGTACAATTTTGATCGCTGCATCTCAAAAAAGATATAGTTGTGATGGAGAAGGGCAACCAAAATGATATAGGGGATGGAACAGCTGAAAGGTTTTAATGATTCATGGTCAACATCAAACCTTTCACAATGGAAAAAAATCTATAGAACTAGGGTCACGATTTGAAGCTCCAGGGAGGAAGACTCAGAACCAATGTCAGGAAATATTTCTTCACGGAGAGGGTGGTGGATGCCTGGAATGCCCTTCCGGAGGAAGTGGTGAAGACTAAAACTGTGAAAAATTTCACAGCGGTTAACACTGTGGATCCATAAAGGCTAGAGGATGGCAATGAAGAGTAGAGCCATGGGGGTGGCTTGCTGGAATGTTTACTACCTGGTGATTACTACCCTTACTCAAAAAATCCCTTGCACGGTTATTGCAACCCCAACATTGCTCTCTGCTTCAATGGCAAAGGGAAATGTGGAATAGAGGATTTGCATTCAGATAACAACAAAAAAGGACTGAACTATACAATCTGGGTAAATAAATAAACGTGGGGGTAGCTTGCTTATTACGGCGGTTACTACCCTAAACCAATTAAGCCTGATACATCACTTGAATGCATACACAGCGTTGCTCTCTGCTTCCTCGGCAGGGGGTAATGTGGAAAAGAGGATTAGCATTCAGACAACAACCAACAAGGACTAAACTTCATAATCTGGGTAAACAAATAAGCGTGGGGGTAGCTTGCTTATTACGGTGGTTACTACCCTAAACCAATTAAGCCTGATACATCACTTTGAATACATATACAGTGCTGCTCTCTGCTTCTACGGCAGGGCGAAAAAAAGTAGAAAACAGGATTTACATTCAGGCAGCAATCAACAAGGACTGAACTTCACAATCTGGGTAAACAATCATGGGGGTAGCTGCTTATTACAGCGGTTATACCCTAAACCAATTAAGCCTAATGCATCACTTTGAAAGAATATATAGCGTTGCTATCTGCTTCAACGGTAGGGGGAAGTGAGGAAAACAGGATTTGCATTCAGACATCATCCAACAAAGCATCAATCTGTGCAGTCTGGATGAACAAGCATCGGGGTAGCTTGCTTGATGTGGTGGTTACAACCCTTAAACATAAGCCTTTTGCTCACCTTTGATGCAACTCCAACATTACTCTCTGCAACAATGACAGGAGATGGCAGGAAATTTGAATCAAACAGTTACCAACAAGAGCCCTGAAGTTGGTGGTTGGTGAAACAGATAAGCATGGGAAAATAAGAGTCAAAGTATGGGAAAATAAGAGTCGAAGTTGGTGGTTGGTGAAACAGATAAGTATGGGAAAATAAGAGTCGAAGCTTGCTGGGCAGACTGGACGGGTCGATTGGTCTTTTTCTGCTGTCATTTCTATGTATGTTTCTATGTTTCTAGCTTGGAGAAGAAATGGCTGAGGGGGGATATGATAGAGGTATTTAAAATCATGAGAGGTCTAGAATGGGTAAATGTGAATCGGTTATTTACTCTTTCAGATAATAGAAGGACTAGGGGGCACTCCATGAAGTTAGCATGTGGCATATTTAAAACTTATCTGAGAAAGTTCTTTTTTACCCAACGCACAATTAAACTCTGGAATTTGTTGCCAGGGGATGTGGTTAGTGCAGTTAGTGTAGCTGGGTTTAAAAAAGGATTGGATAAGTTCTTAGAGGAGAAGTCCATTACCTGCTATTAATTAAATTGACTTAGAAAATAGCCACTGCTATTACTAACAACAGTAACATGGGATAGACTTAGTTTTTGGGTACTTGCCAGGTTGTTATGGCCTGGATTGGCCACTGTTGGAAATAGGATGCTGGGCTTGATGGACCCTTGGTCTGACCCAGTATGGTATGTTCTTATGTTCTTATGACTTAGAGCCAGATGAGCTTAATTTTGGACTGCATTTTCAAAAGGATTTGCTCATATAAAATCAGGTTTTATGCACATAAATGGACTTTTAAAAGCTGTTTAAGGGTTGTGTGCATAAAAGTATGTTAAAAAATAATGTCACACATACTTCTACATGCACTCAAACAGGCATTGAAGGGGTTAGAGTTGGGATGGGGAAACTATTTATTCAGAGCTATCTGGTTAAGTAAGTTAGCCAGATAAGACGTATACGGCAAATGTTAGATCTGCTATTGAGCAGGTCTAACTTAACTGATTATGTCTGAATATGAGAGAGAGAGAGGGATGCTGTTACATCATCACTGCCTAAGGTGGCTGCAGACCTTTACCCAGGCACTGTTAAGGTAACAGGATAAGTAGCCCTGCCCCAGGCTGCCCATTGTCCGCCCCCCCAAGATATCTGGCTATCTAATTTGTCAGATAAATACTTATCCAGTTAAGTGGCAGCCATTGAACATAGCTGGATATTCAGCAGCTGCACTTAGGGGGTCATTTTCCAAGCTGTTTGCATGCGTTACCAAGATCGGGGTGGAGTCGAGGTGGCGTGAGCCCCGGAAGAGGAGTGGTCGGGGCGGCACCAGGGCTGACGCTGCGAAGACCTCGCCGACAGCGAAAGGTACGCTGCGTTTTCGCTGCCAGTTTCGCGCCTAATAACTACACCTTCTATGGTGGTTATTTGGCGACGCCGGCAGCGATCTCACCGCGGAGGTGTGATAACTGCCGGCGATCGCAGGACCGCCCCCCCCCCGTTTCTCCCCTCCTCACCCTGTTACCACCGAATTCACTATGCCTTGCGGCATTAGTAAATCTAGCCCTTAGCCAGATAAATCTATTTATCTGGCTAAGTAGCGCTAAATATAATCCTCACAGACTTTAGTTCCATGCGAGCTGTTATCAAATTACTTTCCCTATATCTAAGAAAAAACTGCTTAGTATCTAGGCCCCTGGGGGACCTTTTCCCAATTTGTGCTTATGGAAAAAAAATGTTATTTAATAAGGCCTTAAACTGCCCTGCTGAAAATCATAATCCAGCTTGAACGTTGTATTGCTGGGCATAATACAGCAAATACAATAGTGTAATTTTCTATAATTTCTTTAAAACCCATGAGTGAAAAAAGTTATTCTCTTTACAATTATAAACATGCTATCTCTCAGAAAACTCAAGCACCATATTGTAAGTTGGCAGTTTCCAATTTATTTCCAATTTTCTAATAAAACTGAAAATCACCTTTCAGCAAATGGTGATTTAAGCCTGTCAGGTCTGGTTTCATTATAGAAGCTTTATCACTTCTATATACATGGTAAAGATGCCTGTATTTGAATATTAATTGAGCCAGAGCCCATATACCCCTGAGTAAAAGGAACATGTAATACTGCAAGATATTTCTGTTCCTGATTATTCTATTATTCATGCAATTATAACACTAAAAAAAATTTGAAGATATGTCAAAGCCATGGTAAAATTCCCTTTAGTATCTGGTTTTTAATTTTCATCGTGTGTGTGTCTAAGATGCAGCAGTCAGCTGTACAGTATTCTAGTGAACAGTAAACATAATTGAAAAATTCCTGGTTGCTCTGAAAAAAGGTGAACATAAAAAATTATTTATGTATCTATTTATTTACTTATTAAATATTTTATATACCGTCATTAGTGTGGAACATCCTACTGGTTTACATAAGAACTAAACGAGTGGAAATTACAATAAACAGGTAAGGGGATGGGAGAGAGGAACAGAAAAAGAGGACGAGGGGGCCGGAGAAATAGCAACAAGGAATATAGAATAAATAATACATTAGGGTAGATTTTATAAGTTTACGCTCGCGCGTACTTTTGTTCGTGCACTAGGCGCGAACAAAAGTACGCTGGATTTTATAAGATACGCGCGTAGCCGCACGTATCTTATAAAATATGGGGTCGGCGCACGCAAGGGGGTGCACATTTGTGCAACCTGCGCACGCTGAGCCTGGCGCGCGCTGCCTGTTCCCTCCCTTCCCCTACCTAACCCACCTTCCCCGGCCCTATCTAAACCCCCCCCCCCCACCTTTGTTGGCAGATTTACGCCTGCCGGAAGCAGGTATAAATCTGCGCGCGCCATCACCCAACCCGGAACCTGGTCCGGAGGCCTCGACCACGCCTCCGGGCCGGCATCACGCCCCCGACACGCCTCCCGCCCCGCCCCGAAATTTGTGCCGCCCACCGAACACGCCCCCTTTGCGCGTCCTGGGGCTTGCGCGCACCGCCGAGCCTATGCAAAATAGGCTGGGCTTGCGCGCACCGCCGAGCCTATGCAAAATAGGCTCGGCGTGCGCAGGGGGGGTTGGGGTAGGTTTTCGGGGGGTACGCGCGTATCTTATGCGCGTTCCCCTTTGAAAATCTACCCCATTGTGTAACAAGATTGGAACAGGTTAAAACAGTAAAACGTTATATAGGCTCAGTTAGTATGGGGTTAAAACAGTAAAACTTTATACAGGCTACATGTATATACAGGAATACATGTTTATTATGTGTACTGCTCTTTAGCAAAAACATATCAAGACTTAACTGCAATCAACAACTAGGTTTAAAGTGATAAACTATAAAAGGCTCTGTCTTATTTTTAATAGTATTCTAAATCAGTCATTTTGACAAGTAATTACCCATACATACAGTATCTGTCATGCATGGGGTATCAAATGTATGCATTCCTTGACCCAGCACAGAATGCACATTGTCTATCTAAGTTTCAGTTTACTTCTAATCCTGAATATATTAACCCGACTCAATCCTACAAACATGAACTGAGTTTCAAAACCATCCTGCAAAAAAGTGATTCAGATCCAGAGCTGATTAGCATTAAGCAAATGAGGCTTAGCATTCAGGATACTTACTGCATGCATGCAGTACATCTTAACTAAAGAGATAGGCCAATCCGACTTTCATGGTCTGGGATTTGTTTCTCTTTTTTCAGTCCCAGCCTATGATTCTTATTTAGATTGACAATCAGGGATTAAGTGTACCGTACATTAGGAAAACACATTTTATTTGGTCAAGTATAAAATAGGCAAAGAACAACTAAATCAAGCCTGTTAACCTTAAGTGAGCTGTGTGAACAAACCTTTGTTATGTCTAGCCTAGAATTTTGAAATACTGTTAGTTAACTGAACGATATCAGGAGTGAGTGTTATATAAAGTCCTTCAGAAAAAAGGTCAAGGAATTTTTATTCAAGTAGGCTTTCAGCGAGGTTATATTTGGTCAATCTGGGTGTAGTTTGTGATGATCAGAGGGATTTTGAGTCTCATATTTCTATGGTAGTACAGCAAATATTTTTTAAACCCAAGTAATTGAGGAGACTTTGGGGATGTTTATCTTTGGCAGCTTTTCGGTTGGTGGTTCGGAATTTTATTTTGTCTCAAATTGATTACTACAATAGGTTGTTGGTAAGGTTATCATTTAAAAGCCAGATTTTAAAAGGCCCATGCACATGTCCATGAGCGCTCTGCTCCCAGCACGCACACATGGATGCAGCTATTTTATAACATGGGTGCGTCGGCGCGTGCATGTTATAAAATACAATTTCCGTGTGCACATGTGCGCCAGATTTTAATGTCCGCGCATGCATGTGCAGGCAGGTGGCCTCCTCCATACGCAGGGGGGGGGGGGGGGATTTTTTCAATTACGTGCAGTGACGCAATCGGGCTTCTTTCTGGTTCTCCTCTCTTCCAATCCAATTAAGAAGCGGACTGGGAAGGAAATTCCCTACCTAACCTTCCTCCCTTTTCCCCTCTCCACCCTAACCCCTAAATCTAGCCTAACACTTTTTTTTTTGTTTTGTAACTTACCTGCTCTGATGAGCAGAAGTAAGTTACACATGCTGGCCGACTGCCGACATGCACTTCCCTGGGACAGCGTCTAATGACGCTGTTCCGGTCCACTCCCCACCCCTGCCAGACCCTGCCCCTGGTCCACCCCTTTCATCTGGCCTGACACTTTGGCGCATAGCAGGGATTAAACGAGTGGCCGACCCTTTAGAAACGGCCATGTGCATAACCCCCAAATTTTATGTGCACAGGCCTTTTAAAATCTGGCCTATAGTGCATTCATCAGCTAAAGGTTATACAAAATATGGTAGCAAGATAGATTTATGGCTATCCTGAAAGAGTTGGTGCAGTTCCTTTGTTAAGGCAGCCACATTGGCTCCCAGTTCAACAAAGAGTACAGTTTAAGATCATAAGCCTACTGGTAAATTTTAAAACTCCTACACATGCCGAAGCTGGGAGATACGTGCGTGACTCAGTGAGGCACACACTGAATGGATTTTAAAACCCGTGCAGTTACGTGCGTAAAAAATGTTTTCACCAAAAGGGACATGGTGTGGGCGTGGTCTGGGCAGGGCCGGAACTTCACCATGAATTCTGTACATATGTATTTACGTGCTCAAGTGCATGCCAAGGTCCCCACCATAACTTTACTTCTGCTATGGAAGGCATGTAAGTCACATAACAAAAAAAACTAAGCTAGTCAATGGGATTTTAAGGCTCGGGGCTAATAAGATAAAAGTGTGGCAAGTTAGCTAGGGGTTTTAGGAAGCCTTCTTTACTAGGGTGAACTGGGAACGAACTGGAGAAACAGGTAATTACGTCGGCGTGCGTATTTACTAAAACTCCCCACTTATGTGCTTGAGTCAACATTTGCACTCAGATGTGCGTGTGAATATAAATTTGTGTGCACATATACATGCATAGAGCTGATTTTATAACACATGCATGTATACATGCATATATGCGCATATATGTTATAAAATTGCTGTATCCATATGCACGTACTGGTAAACGTGTACACATGTGTGCCTGCGTGTGGGTCTTAATTTCTACTTCAGAATGTACAAAGTGACTATAGGACAAGGGGCAAATTTCTTTCAACAGCTGGTAGAGATTTAAAGGGTAAGAGAAAGCCTCCGTTCAGCATCAGAGATTTTATTTAATGTTCCAACAGCTAAGGAGGTATCAAGAAGCACAATTAGGAAGAGGCTTTTTTCCATTATAGGCCCTAAATTATGGAACTTAGCACAAAGAGTATTGTGGATAGAGTCAAGTTATCTTCTTTTCTGGAAAAAGGAGAAATCTTGGCTCTTTTCATGTTAGATATGTAAACAGTATTTGCTAATTCACTGGTCCAGTGTAGCTAATTTTAAGTTATTTTATTTTAAAGTTTTTGTTTTATTTTTGTATGATTTATTTTTGTTGCATTTTATTGAGTTGTATATTGATTTGTTTAAATTTGTTATACACTGCACCAACCAGGGATTCCCTGAGTGAACAGTTAATAAGAATAAATAAATAAAGGTCAATGATTGTCCAACTATTTTTTTAAATGAGTTGGCAAGAATGTTTTCATTTGGCTTTGTATTATTGTAAAATTATTATTATTTTGGGTTCTTATTTGTTTTATTGTTTATTGAGTATATAATTTATGTGATTATTATGTATATTTTATCTTATATTGCCTAGAAATATTTGACAGGTGAGCTATAAATTTTATAAATAAATAAATATATATATATATATATCCATGGGCAATGCTACCGAGCCACCTGGGAGGAATCATAGATTAAAGGTGTGGACAAATCCCTCCTTTGACCAGGAAAGAAGAAGTAAAGGGATTTGTAAGTACTAAAGGCCATTTTTCCAGAAAAAGATAAAGTAAAGGCTAGTCCCTAGACTATAGGAGAACAAAAGAAAGGAGTTGATAATAGACTAAAGGGAATTTTTGAGTAAGTGTGTTTCATTGTGCTGTCACTGCTACTAACACTGTAAGAAATATATGTATCCTGAGAAATCGGTGATTTTTATGTGTTTTACTCTGATTGCTGTTAACTCCAGAATTGAGAAATAAAAAGTTTAATTTACAGATACCTTGGAATTTTTCATTTTTCCCAAGAAATGGATTTGACATAGTTATGGAAGGAGTTGGGAACAGTCAGTGGAGGTCACAGGGGTAAAAGAGGCATTAGCCTAGTGGTTAGAGCAGTGGGCTATAGACCAGGGTTCAAGTCCTGTTGTCGCTCCTTGTGACCTTGCGCAAGTCACTTTACCCTCTATTGCTTCAGGTACAAACTTAGATTATAAGCCCTCTGGGGATAAGGAAATATCTACAGTACCTGAATATAATCCACTTTGAAGTGCTGAAAAAAGTGTGAAAAGCAGAATATAAATCTAAATAAATAAATTTGGTGGAGACTTCCCTATCCAGCATAATAAATTTCAGCCCCTTCCTCTAAATCAGGTCCACTATACCATCCACTTAACCATTTTCGCTTTCAAATTCATATAGAGACAAACTCAGCTCACAAACAGGCAGCAGACCTTCTAGTATTTTATGTGTTTCTATGAAGGATGGTATAAACAGGCCTCTTCAAAGCCATCACTCCTACCCATTCAATTACTCACACAGACAGCCCACACATTCTCACATAGAACACACATATCTCACATACTCCTATACTTTCCATGTGCATGCATGCATTGAGACCCCCTTATATATATCCATACATACAAACACCTGCCCCACAACACCCATACACACACACACACAAACACACACACACACACACACACACACACACCTTCAACCCAACACAAACCTCCCAATATACCTCCACAAGCCTCCAAAAAAACTCTTATATCCCTCCCGTACAACCCCACACCTCAACATTCTCCCACACACCCCTACACCACATCTACATAACATTCACCCCATACATAACCTTCTCAAATATTCACTCATTCTATCTTACAAACATATACCTAAATTTCACACCCAAACCTCAAAACTACACCCACATGACACACACACCATACCCATGTACCTCACGTGCATATGCTCTCACACATATTTTTTTATTTTTATTTTTTTTATATACCGATATTTGTTAAGAAAACATCACATCGATTTCCATACAACATGAAATCAGCCCACAGGGCTTTACAATGTAACTGATAATATAACTGGAGGGAGGGTGAGGAAAAAGGGGGGGGGGGGGGGGGATGGGGTCGGGTCAACAGGGGCTATGGTATACATTCAATATACATATGCCCTTCCCTCCAACAACCCCCACACCTTTACAGCTCTGATGATGGCACCCTCTTGTTCTTTGTTTCTTCATAAACTGAGGCTATCCACTGGGGTTGCAGCAGAGTTAACTAACTCCAGTACATTCACCTTAGTACATGGTGCCATTTTGATGTATAACATTATATTAAATGGCTCTATCTGCTGGGGTGAATGTGCCAGAGTTAACTCCGGTGCAATCCCAGCAGATGATATCAGTTTATAAAGAAAGAAGAAAGAAGAGGATGCCCTCATCGCATCTCTGAGGCCTGGGCTCCGAGCCTAGAACTGACCCTAGGCCGAGGCCCTGCCATTGGGACCCAGCCACCAGACCATGCCCCAGGTAAAGGCTCCAGGGATTCAGGACACAGCTTCCTGGCCAGACTGCAGCATCATTCCTGGGTCTGGGCTCTGGCCTAGGCCAAGGCCCAAGCATTGGGCCCCAGCATCAGGCCTGGGTCCCAGCTGAGGTCTTGGTGTCAGGACCCGGCCTCTGGGCATGGTCTAGGCCAAGTCCAAGATATCAGGACTATATGATACCCTGGCATCAGGACCCAGACTCCAGACTGTACCACAGTGTCAGATCTGGTTCTTGGCCATGGCCTCGGCTGAGACCAAGGACCAGGCACCAGTACCTGGCCTGGCAGTTTCTTCAGATACCCGATGGATCAGGTAAGTGAATTATTTTGGAGGGCTCAGGTCTAAACCAAGACCACAGTGTTGACCTAGGCCTAGGTCATGGCCTCTGCTTTGGGCCTCGGCCTATTCCATCGGTGAGGGCCTGGCCTCAGGCCTAGGCTTGCATCCAATGCATTCTTTTTAAACAAATACAATGAATAAGGTTCATTTCATTCAGGAGGGCCCTCAATTTGTCAAATTTCCTGACAGTTAATACTAATTTATTCAGTCCTTCGCTTACTGTCAATTGGTGTGTCCCCCCCCCACTGTCACATGACATTGAATAGACCAATTCCCTTTCAGAAGGATGTCCTGGAAATGGATTGGTTCTTTCAGTGAAATTTGTCAGTGAAAAGGACCAATTAGGAACAGCCCTGCCTGGAAGAGGTTCTCCACAGGGGTTCTCAGTGGGGAGGGATGGGTTTTGCTCTCCAGGGAAGACAGCTGCAGTGGCAGAGTAGTTGGAAAGTCAGGACCCCCTGGACAATGAGCATTTAAATGTTAGTAGAATAAAGATCCCCAGACCCGAACCACCATGCCAACTGAGCCGGATCTCTGGAAAGAGATTCAGGAAAGAGAAGGACTTGTAAAGCCAGCTAAAAGAAGTTTAACACCTGCCTTTCAGCAGGCATTAAGTTTCACTTGATAGAAGCTGCACTAGGCAGCTTCCCTGCTAGCGTGACTCCTTCCATTACAGAGTAATAGCTAATTAGGCTATTCCCCTACAATTTGCATGCACCAGCACCAAGCTTGCCATGGGTTTTTTAGTGGAAATTTTTAAATGTTTTACATTGCAGGGCAATTAGTGACAAAAAATGCAAGTAAAAACCCATAGTAAGCTTAATGCTGCTTATTACATTGGCCCCAGTGACACCAGGCTCACTAACTCATACCTATTCATACTTTTTCAGAGGTGATCAAAAAATTATTATTTGGTAGATTCTTATTGCCCAAAGCCATTGATGAATAAATGTTTACCACTGAGTGAAAATCAAATCTGTCAAGTGTTGAATTTCAAAAGCCAAGGCATCAAGAGTCACTGACTCTGTGAAAAAATCCACTCTACCCATTTCAATTAATTTTCCCAGCCAACTCAAATCAGGTTAGAATCTACCTGATTAGAGTTCCACCTTGAACTGTTCTCAGAGCTTTTCTCCTACTTGTTCTCAAAGTGCACACTTTATGGGATATATATATCTCATGTTATGAGAACCTTGAAAATGAGCAAGAAATATAATACTTTACAATGAAAAACAATGAAAATCTTAATCAGGTATTAAATTAATCCTGCTCATCAGATCCTGATATTGGATATTAGAAGTGAAGGATAATACAGAATGGGGTAGATTTTCAAACACCGCGAATAGGCGTACTTTTGTTGGCGCTCCAGGCGCCAACAAAAGTACGCTGGATTTCAGTAGATACGCGCGTATCCGCTGAAATCCGGGATCGGCGCGCGCAAGGCTATCGATTTCGTATAGCCGGCGCGCGCTGAGCCGCGCAGCCTACCCCCGTTCCCTCCGAGGCAGCTCCAAAATCGGAGCGGCCTCGGAGGGAACTTTCTTTTGCCCTCCCCTCACCTTCCCCTCCCTTCCCCTACCTAACCCACCCGCCCGGCCCTGTCTAAACCCCCCCCTTACCTTTGTTGGGGGATTTACGCCTCCCGGAGGGAGAAGTAAATCCCCGCGCGCCAGCGGGCCGCTAGCGCGCCGGGACGCGATCTGGGGGCGGGTCCGGAGGGCGCGGCCACGCCCCCGGGTTGCCCCGGGCCATAGCCACGCCCCCGGGCCCGCCCCAGGAACGCTCCCGACATGCCCCGAAAACGCCGCGCGGTTCGGGCCCGCCCCCCCGACACGCCCCCTCCGAAAACCCCGGGACTTACGCGAGTCCCGGGGCTCTGCGCGCGCCGGTAGGCCTATGTAAAATAGGCTTACCGGCGCGCAGGGCCCTGCTCGCCTAAATCTGCCCGGATTTGGGCGGATTTAGGCGAGCAGGGCTCTTAAAATCCGCCCCAATATCTACAGAGGACCATGCTTTAAAGTCCTGTATACCCGTGAAACATAAAGACCAAACATCTTGAAACTGTTAACAAAATCATAACTGCAGTCCTAATTGATAGTGTGGAAAATGACAAAAGAACAAGAAATGGAAAATTCATAAATTAAACATAAAATCTATAACAAATTTTCTTACTCCCTCCTACCATTCTCATCCCCTTTACCCCAGATAGATTCACTAAGGAGATTCATAAAGTGCACAAGAATATCAAGAAAATGTATTTTATTTTTGACCTTAGGAAAGTTTGAAATTGTTTTTGGTCCATTCACAGAGGAAGATAAATTGAAATGTATCCATATCATGTCAAAGTACTATCCATCACGTTCTTTAGGAAGAAAGAAAAGCTACTATACAGTGAAAACTGTGCAATGAAAAAAACTCCATTTTGAAAGTCAATCAACTATATAGTATCTAGAATCAGAAAGGAAGTTTTATGTGACAATCCATCAATTTCTTTAAAATATAACTTGCATTGAAATGTAAAACACAAACTCAAAATGAAATGAAAATATAAGATTTTGACTTGTTATTAGTTTATTTGTGAACATATGAACATAAGATATGCCATACCGGGTCAGACCAAGGGTCCATCAAACTCAGTATCCTGTCTCCAATTGTTGCGGTTCTGGCTGCGAGCGCCGCGACCAGACCCTTACCTCTGTGTTTCTGGACCTGTTCCCGCTTTCACTGGCCTAGTTCCTGTCCTGTTCGGTGGCGTCCCGGTGAGGGCTGCGACGCCGGGAAGCCTACCATGGACGCCCTGTCTCTAGGCGCACGTGTGCACCACCTGGGCACTTTTCTAGGCCGTTTCCTGCCAGTGGTGACTCCGCCCAATTCCCGACATCAGATGCTGCGGCCTTGATAAGCCGGCCACGGCCACCCAGTCTTTGCCTTGCAAAGGGCTTACCTGCCGGATCCCTGTTGCGCTGTGCCCCTGAGCGTCCTGCTTTGCTAATCGCTCCGTTTCTGCTTGCCTGCTACAGTACCTGCTTGGTTCCTGTCTGCCTACTACAGCTCCTGCCTGGTTCCAGTACCTGAGTCCTGCTACAGTTCCTGCCTGGTTCCAGTACCCGAGTCTTGCTACAGATCCTGCCTGGTTCCAGAACCCGAGCCCTGTTACAGTACTGACCTACTGTCCTAGTCTGGATCCAGTTCCCAGTCCTGATCCACCACCGCCTAAGTCCCAGTGGCCAGGCCCCTACGGGCTCCTCCCGGAGGGGGGGGGGGGGGCTTCGGCTTCCAAGGGTGAAGCCACCTAAGTCCCAGCGGTTGGGCTCCTACGGGTTCCTCCCGGGGGAGTACCAGCTTCCAGGGTGAAGAGCACCTCTACGTCCAGCCTGAACATCTGCCTCCCGGCCTATGGTATACTAGAGACTTTGAATACCTTTCCCAGTTTCCTGCAGGTCAGCCCAAGGGTCCACTAAACTGACATTCCCTAACAGATTGCAAGGCCATGGACTCAGCGGATGAGCCTGTCCCCTTGGACCTGCCTGGGTTGGCCCAGCAGCTGCAGTATCAAAAACAGTACCTCGAGGTCCTTACTGGTTCGGTAGAGGAGTTATCGGCCTGATTGGATGCCAGAGCCTCGCCTTCCCCAGAACCAGCCCCCGAGGATCAAGACTCCTCAGTGACTCAGCTGCCGGCACCCTCCCGCTATGCTGGAGATTTAAGGACCTGTCGCGGCTTTCTGAACCAATGTTTTGTACGGTTCTCTCTGCTACCTCGGCAGTTCCCCTCGGATGCGGTGAAAGTGGCGTACATCCTGTCTCTGCTTGATGGGAAAGCTTTAATATGGGCTTCTCCCCTTTGGGAAAACAATGATCCTTCGCTAACGAACTTACAACAGTTCACCTCGAACTTTCATCAGGCCTTTGATGAGCCTGCTCCATGGCAGATTATGCTTTGGAGTTTCGGACTTTAGCCCAAGAAGTAGGTTGGCAGGATGGCAGTCTTAAGGCCATCTTCTTGGAAGGTCTGTCCGGACGCATAAAGGATGAGATTGCCACTCGAGATCTGCTGGAGAACCTCAACGCCTTGGTAGAAATGTCTGCCCGCATTGACCGCTGCCTACAACAATGGGCCAAGGAGCAGCGCTCCTCTTGCCATAGTCCTGCCCATGGGCCAGCAAGACCTGTACCCTCTCCCAAGATTTCTCGTCCAAATGCTCCCACCTGTGAACCTATGCAGCTGGGATGGGCCCCGCTTTCTGCTGAAGAAAGGCAACATCGCCGTTTGTTGAAGTTGTGTTTATATTGTGGTCAGAAGGGCCACTTCTTGGCATGCTGCCAGGAGCGTGCGGAAAACGCCAAAGCCTATGAGGTCAGGAGGAGCTCCTCCTAGGCTGTGCTACAGCTCCTCAATGTACCGTCCCTGTTACCCTGGAATATCCTGGAGGATCGTTTGAGACGATGGCGTTCCTGGATTCGGGAGCCGGAGGTAATTTCATCCTGCAGGACCTAGTCTCTCAGTTGCGCATCCCTACGCAAAGACGGGAGGTCCTGATACAAATTACCTCTATCCAGGGGACGCTCCTTCCAGGACCTATCCTGATTTCCACGGCACCCGTTATTGTCCGCACCGGCGCGATCCATTCGGAGGAGATAGCCTTCCTAGTGTTGGATAAGGCTGTCCACCCTGTGGTGCTTGGGTTGCTGTGGCTACAGAAACACTCGCCACAATTCAGTGGGATACATTACAGATTGTCGAGTGGAGTCCTTTTTGCTTAGCTAATTGTATGAAAGTGCCTAAGATTCCCGCACTTCCGTTGATGCACTCTGCCTTGGGTCCTCCTGCACCTTATGAGAACTTTATGGACATATTTTCCTATACCCAGGCAGAGACCCTGCCGCAGTCTCACCCTTCCAAGTCGCCTGCAGGGGCAGGCTCCTTCTATGTTAGCGAGCAGGACGGCTCGCTGAGACCATGCTTAGACTATCGAGGCCTACATTTCTTTGCTAAGTGAGACCAATACCCGCTCCCGTTAATCTCGGAGCTCCTCGATAGGCTGCAGGGAGCGAAGATTTTCACAAGGTTGGACTTACGTAATGTTCCGGCGGAGTCCCAACACCTTGCGAGTGAGGTGTTTCGAGATCTTCTGAATACTTGCGTAGTTTACCTCGACGATGTGTTAATCTACTCCCAGGACCTGCCTTCCCACCGTCAGCATGTTCGTCAGGTGCTCCAAATACTTAGGGAGCATGGCCTGTATGCGAAACTGGAAAAATGTAGCTGTGAGAAGATGTCCCTGCCGTTCCTGGGCTACATAGTCTCTGCAACCGGCTTTCGAATGGATCCTGAGAAAGTGGCGGCAATTAAGAACTGGCCCCGTCCTAAGGGTCTTAAAGCGTTGCAACGCTTCCTCGGTTTTTCCAATTTCTACCGTCATTTTATTCCTAACTACTCTCGTAATGTGGCCCCGCTGACTGCCCTCACACGAAAGGGGGCCAACGTGGTGGATTGGCCTGTTTCTGCCTGCCAAGCCTTCGAGGCCCTTAAAGAAGCCTTTTTGTTAGACACCTGCCTTCATCATCCGGATCCCAGCCGGCCCTTTGTGGTGGAAGTGGATGCCTCCAATGTGGCCATGGGGGCCGTACTGAGCCAGTACTCAGATTCTGGACAATTGCTACCCTGTTCATATTTCTCGAAGAAATTCTCTCCAGCAGAGAGCAACTACTGTGTTGGAGATAAAGAGTTGCTAGCCGTGAAACTTGCCCTGGAGGAATGGAGACAGTGGTTGGAAGGAGCCAACCATCCGGTTACAATTTACACCGATCACAAAAACCTAGCATTCTTGAAGCAAGCCCAATGCCTGAACCCAAGACAAGCCCGGTGGGCACTGTTTTTTGACCGGTTCGACTTTACCTTACGCTATCGACCTGGCTCTAAGAAGGTTTGAGGTCGAAGAGACCCCTGACACGCCTCAGTTTATTTTGGATTCTGTGAAGGTCAGTCTAGCAACAACCTTGGTGTCCTCCCAAGGGAAGACCATCGTTCCACGTTGCTCCCAGAGAGCAGTTCTCACTTGGGCCTATGACTCCCTCACGGGAGGCCAAGCTGGCTGACTGTAAAGGGACCTTAGACTTGTTGAACAGATTCTACTGGTGGCCGACAGTGAGACAGGACGTCCAAGCTTTTGTGAGCTCGTGCCCGACCTGCACCATGCAGAAGCCACTCATCGGGACGCCCAGAGGCCTGGTGCAACCATTGCCCCTCCTGGTGGAGCCTTGGACACACATCTCCACCGACTTCGTCGTGGATCTTCCCATCTCAGCAGGTAATTCGGTCATTTGGGTAACCGTAGACCAATTCTCCAAGATGGCACACTTTTTCCCCCTGCCAAAGTTGCCTTCTGTACCTGACCTAGCTAACCTTTTCACCCAGCATATCTTCAGACTTCACGGTCTCCCACGGGATATAGTCTCCGACCGAGGACCACAATTTACTGCTCGTTATTGGAAGGCACTTTGCAAACACTTCAATGTGCAACTTAGTCTTTCGACTGCATTCCATCCTCAAAGTAATGGGCAAATGGAACAAACTAACTGAACCATGAAGACTTTTCTCCGTTCGTTCATGAACGAACACCAAGATAATGGACGGAGTTCTTGTACAATAATCACACGCATGCTGCTACTGGAAGTTCGCCTTTCCTGGTCGTCTATGGGAAACAACTACGACTGCCCTTGCCTTCACCTGAACCTAGTGCACTCACAGCAGTGCAATTTTCAGCCCACCAGCTTCTTTCCTTGTGGATGTCTATCTAGGGAAAGATCCGTAAAGCCTCCCAGTCCGCCAAGAAATGGGCGGATAGGCATCATCAGCCAGCACGTATCTTCCTCCCAGGAGACCGTGTCTGGCTAAGTACCAAAAATCTTCAGCTACGTATTCCGTCTCAAAGACTAGCTCCAAGATTCTGTGGGCCTTTTCGAGTCGCCGAACGAGTGGGAGCAATCTCGTACCGACTACGCCTACCCTCCTCCATGCGCATACACAACATGTTCCATGTGTCATTGCTGAAGCCTCTTGTTTTATCCAGGTACCACTCCCGGGCTTCTGAACCTTCGGACCCTTCAGTATCGGATGAGGTTACGTATCAAGTACGTGAGGTCTTGGATGTCTGGTTTCACCAACGCCGATGGGAGTACCTGCTTGCCTGGGAGGGTTGCGGACCCGAGGATAATTTTTGGGAACCACCCCGTAACATCCTTGACAAGGACTTATTACGGAAATTCCATCTGGACCACCGGAGTAAACCCGCACAGGCTAAGAGGGGGTGTAAGAGGGGAGGTACTGTTGCGGTTCTGGCCGCGAGCGCCGTGACCAGACCCTTACCTCCGTGTTTCTGGACCTGTTCCCACTTTCACTGGCCTAGTTCCTGTCCTGTTTGGTGGTGTCCCGGTGAGGGCCGCACCGCTGGGAAGCCTTCCATGGATGCCCTGTCTCTAGGCGCACGTGCACGCCACCTGGGCGCTTTTCTAGGCCGTTTCCCGCCAGTGGTGACTCCGCCCAATTCCTGACGTCAGACGCCGCGGCCTTGATAACCCGGCTGCGGCCACCCAGTCTTTGCCTTGCAACGGGCTTACCTGCCGGATCCCTGTTGCTCTGTGCCCCGGAGCGTCCTGCTTTGCTAATTGCTCCATTCCTGCTTTCCTGCTACAGTACCTGCTTGGTTCCTGCCTGCCTGCTACAGTACCAGCTTGGTTCCTGCTTGCCTGCTACAGTACCTGCTTGGTTCCTGTTTACCTGCTACAGTTCCTGCCTGGTTCCAGTATCCGAGTCCTGCTACAGTTCCTGCCTGGTTCCAGTACCCGAGCCCCGTTACAGTACTGACCTACTGTCTTAGTCTGGATCCAGTTCCCAGTCCTGATCCACCACCGCCTAAGTCCCAGCGGCAGGGCCCCTATGGGCTCCTCCTGCGGGGGGGGGGGGGGGGGGGGGGGGGGGCTTTGGCTTCCAAGGGTGAAGCCACCTAAGTCCCAGCGGTTGGGCTCCTATGGGCTCCTCCCGGGGGAGTACCAGCTTCCAGGGTGAAGAGCACCTCTACGTCCAGTCTGAACATCTGTGTCCTGGCCTGTGGTATACTAGAGACTTTTGAATACCTTTCCCAGTCTCCTGCAGGTCGGCTCAAGGGTCCACTAAACTGTCATTCCCTAACACCAATAGTGGCCATTGCAAGTCACAATTACCTGGCAAGTAGCCAAACATTAAATAAATTCCATGCTACTAATTCCATCAATAATCAGTGACTATTCACTATTGATTAATAGGTTTATGAACTTCTCCTCTAGGAACTTATCCAACCCTGTTTTAAACCCAGCTACACTAGGTGCCTTAACCATATCCTCTGGCAATGAATTCCAGAGCTTAATTGTATGTTGAGTAATAAAGATGTCTTCTTTCAAAAGGAAAACACAAGAGAAAACACCATATGGAAAGATGAGTACAGCACCAATGGATCCACTTTCAGATGTGTTATAACATGAAGACTATGCGAGAAATACAAAATGTATCTAGAGTGAAATAAGAAAAATTCAGTAAAATAAAAATATTACCTATAAATTTTAAGCAACTGGACTATACATTAACACTTGGGACACATGATTCTTGCATGTAAATTTTTCTAGTTCAGGGATATAAGAAATAACAGATATTAAAAATCTATTTACATTCAGACAGTGTAAAAGGAAAGTAAGCATACAGTAATGTTAATGAGAATTCACATTCAGTACCAGAGGTCCAAGAAAACATTAACAAGATAACTGGATTGTTTAAAAAGAAATGTACACTATACAAAAGAAGAGCCAAAAATGTACTCATATTCAAAAACACAAACTAGAAAAAGTGTGAGCAATAACAAAAGTGTGAAGGAGTGTATGATAGGGAGTCCCAGAACATCTTAAGGAATGGGGTCTAGGCTTTACATATGGTGGTGGGTAGGATTCCTGTTCTAAGTGCCTTCACAGAACACACACTGAAAGAAAAACAATTTTGGGGGGACCTGGCAGCAGCCCACCTTTGCAGAAGGACAACATCATTTACAGTCAGAAGTACAAAACCAGTATACCCAGTAGCAAGTGCTGCAGGAACAATTCAATCAACAATAACTATCACTGACCCAGAGAGCTGAGCAAGCTGCCATGATTCAGCCACTCCCACTGCCTCTGGTAACACTTAACATGATGCCGGGGAAGATCCTGACTGTTTTCTGAGAAAAATACCCAGCTCACAGCCTGGCCAGAAGCCACATGGACCCCATACATAAGCAATCTGTTTACAGGCAGCAACCAGGCTGTCTTCCAAGATATCAATCTAGATGGAAGGGTCAGCTATATAAAGGTTAAGGCTGTCATCCTCAAAAAGGGCTGGATATACCCCAGAAATATATCAGCAACAGTTCTGACAGGGAAGTCTCCAGCCCAGTGAAAGTCCACTGAGCCTTTTCTAATGGCTAACAGATATAACCTGGAAATGGCTGCAGCCAGAGGGGAAATGGGTATTGAAGAAGCCAATCCACTCATCTTAGAATAGTTCCTGGTTGGACTGGACCGACCTATGTAGATGTGGGTATTTCAGCACCCAAAAGTGACCATGGAGACTACCCTAGACGTAGCTGATTCTTTTTTCCAAGCCCAGTCGATGCCATAGCAACTGAGACTATGAGAGAGGCAGCCCTTACAAGGGTCAAAAGCAGGAACGCTGTGGCAAAGTATCAGGCCTGATTCCCTACTCTGGGCACAGTGAATTCAGGAAGCATGCAAACCCTTTTTCAGTGGGAATTAATCAAGAGGAAACAGATCAATTATGAGAAGATAGTGACTTTCATCTGTATGCACAGAGATCAGGAACAATACCTGACCAGCCAGGTCACACTGAAGACCCCAGTTAATGTAGTACTGATGGCAAAAAAAGGACCAAATGGGCCATCCAGTCTGCCCAGCAAACTCTGTGCAGTAACCCCCAAGCAGTATGATAACAGTAGGTTGGACAAGTTAAGATAGAACTAGGAGTAATCCCATAGCTTCCATATGCTATTGTACTGAGACAGGATTATTCCGACTTTGAGACTCTGTGAAGCTGCTCTATGACTGGTCCAGCTAGCTCCAACAAAGGCAAAATGTCATTCCCGGAGGTTTTCCAGTTAGAAAACCTGGACTTGTACATTAGACATTCTATGATTCCAAAACCCTGCAGACAACACCAACAAGACAAATTTAGATATTCCCGATCCTTAGGGACCACCATGGGTGGAGCCTTGAATCAGGGAAAGCTTCCAAAACCCTTCCCATAGTTGTTCCCCCAGAGTGGGAGGTAGAGAGAAACTTTAGACAAGCTCAAAGAGAAGATAAGAACATAAGAACATGCCATACTGGGTCAGACCAAGGGTTATAAGAACATGCCATACTGGGTCAGACCAAGGGTCCATCAAGCCCAGCATCCTGTTTCCAACAGTGGCCAATCCAGGCCATAAGTACTTGGCAAGTACCCAAAAACTAAGTCTATTCCATGTTACCGTTGCTAGTAATAGCAGTGGCAATTTTCCAAGTCAACTTAATTAATAGCAGGTAATGGACTCTCCTCCAAGAACTTATCCAATCCTTTTTTAAACACAGCTAAATTAACTGCACTAACCACATCTTCTGGTAACAAATTCCAGAGTTTAATTGTGCGTTGAGTGAAAAATAACTTTCTCCGATTAGTTTTAAATGTGCCACATGCTAACTTCATGGAGTGCCCCCTAGTCTTTCTATTATCCGAAAGAGTAAATAACCGATTCACATCTACCCGTTCTAGACCTCTCATGATTTTAAACACCTCTATCATATCCCCCCTCAGCCATCTCTTCTCCAACCTGAAAAGTCCTAACCTCTTTAGTCTTTCCTCATAGGGGAGCTGTTCCATTCCCCTTAGCATTTTGGTCGCCCTTCTCTGTACCTTCTCCATCACAAATATATCTTTTTTGAGATGCGGCGACCAGAATTGTACACAGTAATCAAGGTGCGGTCTCACCATGGAGCGATACAGAGGCATTATGACATTTTCCGTTTTATTCACCATTCCCTTTCTAATAATTCCCAACATTCTGTTTGCTTTTTTGACTGCCGCAGCACACTGAACCGATTTCAATGTGTTATCCACTATGACGCCTAGATCTCTTTCTTGGGTTGTAGCACCTAATATGGAAACTAACATTGTGTAACTATAGCATGGGTTATTTTTCCCTATATGTATCACCTTACACTTATCCACATTAAATTTCATCTGCCATTTTGATGCCCAATTTTCCAGTCTCACAAGGTTTTCCTGCAATTTATCACAATCTGCTTGTGATTTAACTACTCTGAATAATTTTGTATCATCTGCAAATTTGATTATCTCACTCATCATATTTCTTTCCAGATTATTTATAAATATATTGAAAAGTAAGGGTCCCAATACAGATCCCTGAAGCACTCTACTGCCCACTCCCTTCCACTGAGAAAATTGTCCATTTAATTCTACTCTCTGTTTCCTGTCTTTTAGCCAGTTTGCAATCCACGAAAGGACATCGCCACCTATCCCATGACCTTTTACTTTTCCTAGAAGCCTCTCATGAGGAACTTTGTCAAATGCCTTCTGAAAATCCATCAAGCCCAGCATCTTGTTTCCAACAGTGGCCAATCGGCCATAAGATAATTTGCTTAAGTTTGCCGAAGAATATATACAAATGGTAAGCTAACTTAGTATATTGAATACAGAAAGGAATCTAGGGGGGCAAAGCTTTTAAGTGACTCTTATTGCCCTGGCCTTACTACCAAGTGCTACAACTAGCCCACAACCACCTGATATGGGCCACCTAGTAGAGAAGAAAACTTGAGAAAAAATCCTGGTCCAAACCTATTGGCCTGGCTTATGCTGGCAAGTCTAGGACTATTGTCAGTCCCACCCTAATTGTCAGTTAATTAAACCTGCTGTCATTTAGGTGGCTCCCCTGGTGCCAATGCTTATTATACAAACTTCCTTTGAAAAAAATTGCTATGGACCTAGTCATTTTAGTCATCCTAGATTACCCAACCAGGTTCCAAAGGCTGTACTCCTGCAAAACATGAAGACTCAAATGGTAGTGATGGCCTTAATGGGGGCCATCTTCTGGGTTGGACTACAAAAGGAGATATTAACTGACCAAGGGTCATCCAAAGTGATGAAACAAGTTTGTATCATACTGGGAGTGAAAATCCTGCAGATCTCAAATCAATAGGCTGGTGGAACATTTCAACATGACCCTCAAGCAGTTGTTGAGGAAGTTTATTGCAGAAGATGGCAAGAACTGGGACTTGTTATTGACCTATATGAAGTTCCCCAGAATTCAACAGATTTTCCCCATTCAAAATATTATATGGGAGGAGATCAAGAGGAATCCTAGATGTATTCAAGGAGACCTGGGAGTAAGAGCCAACTTTCAGACAGAACCTGGTTGACTATGTAATCTGGATACAGGAATGACAAAGAAGGGCCAGAAAAACAACAGGCCTATGCCTAGCAAAGGCCCAAGCTCAGGAATATAATCTCTCTGTTGTTCAATGGGTCTTTCAGCCTGGAGGCCATGTCCTTATCCTCTTATCACCTCTAGATGAGGTAGTAGAAAAAATATGTTCCGTGGACTAAAATGAATAAATTGAGAATAAAATGAATTAAATTAGAAACTTGGGAGTGAGCGCCAAGGTGGTGGCGTGGATTACAAACTGGTTGATGGATAGAAGACAGCGTGTAATGATTAAGCAGAGAGCCACAAGGATTGGTGTTGGGAATGTTTCTGTTCAATATCTTTGTGAGCGACATTGAGGTGGGGCCTCCTGACACCCCCAAGCTGGCCAAAAGTTCCTTTTGGGTCGAACGAGGGTCCCGGAGCGAACCCACGGGGAATCACGTGACGCCGCATCACTCCGACGTGGCGCCGACGTCACGTGCTCCTCGCAAAGGAGTTCAGAAATGGCAGAAATGGCGTCCTGACTCCTCGCTGGACCACCAGGGAGTTGTGGTAAGTCTTTGGGGGGGATTAAGGAAGGTGAGGGGTTTAAATTTTTATTTTGGATCAACAATCGCGATTTCCAATGTATTCAACATAGCTATGTTGAATAAGTTGGAAATCCGATCGTTTTTGCCTCATCACTTTTTTAAGCTAAAAAAAAAAAAAAGTAGCGTTTTACATTTAAGTTCAAAATGAATGCACACCCCTACTGGGTACAACACAGTTGATCTCCATGCTGGACCTAACAAAGGTGTACTGGCAGGCCTCCTCATGCCAGCAGTGAAAGAGAAAACAGCTTTCTCTATACTTGGAGGACATTTCCAAGTTATGGTCCTGCCTTTTGGACTCAATTGATCTCCAGCTACATTCCATACATTGGGTGACCACCTACTATGCCTACTCCAGAGCTACACCACAAACTATCTTGACAACATTGTCATATACAATGGAGGCTGTAAAATATACTTGTATTAATTATAGGAATTACATACAAACCTACAGAAGGCTGAGCTGATGGTTAGTCCCAAGAAATGGTGCAAGGAAACCAAGAAGTAGAATACCTGGGTTACTCCCAGGGAAAGGGAATGTCCACCCACAAGTATGGAAAAGAGAAGTGATCACCTGGGTACTAGTCCCACAGACAAAGAGAAAAGTGAGAGCCTTTTTAGGCCTCATCAGATACTACAGAGGGTTCATATCAAACTTTTCAAGAAAGGCTGAACCCCTCATATGTCTGCTATAGAAGAAAGCCTCATAGAATGTCAGATTGTCTACAAAAGCAGAAGAAACCTTCCACAATTTAAAAAAGGCCCTATGCTCAGAACTAGGTCTGATGAACCTGGACTTTACCAGACCTTTCATAGTCCATATGGACACCTCAGATGGTGGGATTAGGAGCAGTTCTGGCCAAAGAGAAAGAAGGCCAAGAACATTTAGTAGTTGTCATTAGCAGAAAGCTAATGCCCAAGGAGACATAGTAGTCAACAATTGAGAAAGAAGCCTTAACAATGAAATGGCTTTAGAGGATTTTGTTATCTATTGGGCCTCAAGTTTTCACTTGTGACAGACAACCTACCCCTTGTATGGATCACACTGAACAAGGACTCCAATGGTCAGGTAATACGAAAGTTCTTGGCGTTCCAGCCATTCAGTTATAAAGTGCAACAAAGATCCAGGAAGGAGAATGGCAACATCAACTTACTTTCCAGAGAGTTGTTCCTGATACAGGCAGGTGCTCAACCAAGGAAGGCTGAGCTGAGGGTGTGTGTGTGTGGGGGGGGGGGGGGGGGGGGGGGCGGTTGTGAAGGATTGAATAAGAGGAAGTCCCAGAATACCTTAAGGGACCAATTCCAGGTATCTGGCTTGGTGTACCTTATTACACTCCTGAGAAAGGAATCTTGGTCCCAGGGCATTTCCCTAAGCAGGGGGGATAAGAAGATAACTCAAGAGAGAACAAGGAGGCCCTAGGGAGGAAAATGAAGCTGAGCATATACAAAGCTGCTTATGTTTAATTGCTGTGACTTTATTTTCAAGACTATTGGATTAAGCAGCTCTTTTTTTTTTTTTTTGCTTCTTTTTTGTAAATAATAAAAGTTTTGGTGAAGAAAGGGCAGAGTCCACACTCCTCTGTCTTCCAGCACAATCCCTCAACCATGATCCGTTCCCATGACTTTACAGAAAGTTATCAATAGCTTTAAATAAAGTGTCTTATGTGTTAAAATGTTATCAGATGTTATTATCAAAGGGCCATACCTTTAGGCCAAGAATAGCTACACCTGTTGTAAACACAACTGAGCACTGTATAGGCTCAATAGACAATATTTATTTATTTATTTATTTTTAGATTTTTATATACCGGTGTTCCTGTATGAAATACAAATCACATCGGTTTACATTGAAACTAAACATAAATTTTGCCAATAGGCATTACATAGAACAAGGTTATGGAACTTGGAAAAGGGTAAACTAGATCAAAATAAACATTGTAATGTAAACAAATTAGCTAACAAAACTCATAGAGCAGTATAAATAAATAAAAAAAAAAAAAAAAAATTCACAATAGGGATGTGAATCGTTTTTTGACGATTTAAAATATCGTCCGATATATTTTAAATCATCAAAAATCGTTAGGGCCACGATACAATACCAATTCCCCCGATTTATCGTCAAAAAATCGTAAATCGGGGGAAGGGGGAGGGCAGGAAAACCGGCACACTAAAACCCCCTAAAACCCACCCCCGACCCTTTAAATTAAATCCCCCACCCTCCCGAACCCCCCCCCAAATGCCGTAAATTACCTGGGGGTCCAGCGGCGGTCCGGAACGGCCTCCTGCAATTGAATTGTGTTGTCTTCAGCCGGCGCCATTTTTCAAAATGGCGGCGCAAAATGGCGGCGGCCATAGACCAACACGATTCGACTGCAGGAGGTCGTTCCAGACCCCCGCTGGACTTTTGGCAAGTCTTGTGGGGGTCAGGAGGCCCCCCAAGCTGGCCAAAAGTCCCTGGGGGTCCAGCGGGGGTCCGGAAAACGATCTCCTGCTGCGAATCGTTTTCCGTACGGAAAATGGCGCCGGCAGGAGATCGACTGCAGGAGGTCATTCAGCGGCGTTCCGGAACCCCCGCTGAACGACCTCCTGCAGTCGATCTCCTGCCGGCGCCATTTTCCGTACGGAAAACGATTCGCGGCAGGAGATCGTTTTCCGGACCCCCGCTGGACCCCCAGGGACTTTTGGCCAGCTTGGGGGGGCCTCCTGACCCCCACAAGACTTGCCAAAAGTCCAGCGGGGGTCCGGAACGACCTCCTGCAGTCGAATCGTGTTGGTCTATGGCCGCCGCCATTTTGCGCCGCCATTTTGAAAAATGGCGCCGGCTGAAGACAACACGATTCAATTGCAGGAGGCCGTTCCGGACCGCTGCCGTTCCGGACCGCCGCTGGACCCCCAGGTAATTTAAGGCATTTGGTGGGGGTTCGGGAGGGTGGGGGATTTAATTTAAAGGGTCGGGGGTTGGTTTTAGGGGGTTTTAGTGTGCCGGCTCACGATTTTCACGATACTTTAAACACCCAAACGGCAACAATACGATTCCCTCCCCCTCCCAGCCGAAATCGATCGTTAAGACGATCGAGGACATGATTCACATCTCTTATAGACAAACATCTACATTCCTCAGCCTTTTTAAATTGAATCAAGACTAAATACTTAGCTTACTAATGAATTAAACAGTGCCCTCCAATGTCTAAACTGTTGGTGATCTGCACAGATAAAGATGTTGAATTTGTATTTCCACAATAAAATCCAGACAACATGGATAGTAATATTGGAATTGTTTTGCCAGAGAGAAAATATGACACCGTCAGTGTTTCAGCATAACTGCCTGCGTCAGGGGCAAGTGTGTCATAAAAAACAGAGGATATAACTCATCTCAGACTTCATATGTCATTTCATTGCCTGGTGAGTGGCTTAATCCTTTTGTGGTCACAATTTTTTGAATGGAAGTAGTATCTAGGTAACGTGAACTTTAATATACTGTACCAGATGTGCATTTTCTAGCTTTTTCTGCTAAGTGCTTCATGGTTCCCAAGGTTCTCAAATATGAAATTGGTTGTAAAGCAGAAGCCGGAATGAGACAACATGAATGTGCATCTACCAGAAACTTTACTAATAATATTTCCTTTCCCTAGGGAGGCAAGAACTTACACGCTAGTGTCAAATATTTAGGCCTTTCCTTTCTGATAGGGATTCAAAGCATTAAAAGGGTTCTATTCAGTGGTGCAGATAAACTTACCTGGGTACAACTTTAGCTGAGATATTCAGTAGGAAACAAGTTCTACTGAATGATATATCCAGTTAGGTTTAAAGTTATGCAGGTCAGTTTACTTGGATAACTTTAGATCTGCTTTCCATGACCAAACTTGCCCGGCTAAATTTAAGCCCAGCCTCCGGAACATCTCCATATCACCTCTTGCTTATCCTATAAGTTTTAGCAGGGCAATGATTTACTCGGGTAAAACTTATCTGCTGTGAGGGGTGGGAAATTCTAAACCTTGGGTTTGTCCATTTAAATCTCTAACTTAGCTGGAACAACCCACTGAATATTCATCTCTAAATAATTTGGTTTGGTTCCAGTTCAGATTCAGCTGTGATTGAAGTTCTTCCAGTTCAGTAACCAATTCACAACATGCATGAACCAATCAGTTCAGTTCTGCAGCATATGACGAAATGTAAATATAAGGTACAACATAATGTACCATAATTCATGTCAGAAAGATCAAAATTTCAAAATGTTTGGGGATGATGTTTCTAATATTTTATTCATATAACTTAGTCTATGTTTGTAGATCACAACATTTTTTGTCCTAAGGTACACCTATTTACTGCCAAATTGAAATGTGATTTTTGCTGCTATTTTAACTTTGTTAGGCACTTTCTAGTTGTAAAGCTGCAAATAACCTTTGCTCATATGCTGCTGTTTTCTAATATAATGTCGATCTCCTTGGGTGAATTTTGTATTCAGAAAGGCAGGTGACAAATTGAAATAAATAAAATGGTAAGCTTAACACAAATTTGCTTTCCTGCCTCTAAGTCTAGAAAGAATAAAAATGCACAGTGCAACCTAAGAATAGCCAGCACGCCTACCTTTAAACATTCAGAGTAGAAGAAGTGGCATGGACACGGGGAGGACAAATATGCCTACAAAGCTAGGGAAGCACTGAAAAATGCTCCTTCCTCAAGCCTGTCCATACCATGCTTTCTCTGCACCATACTGCTCTCTCCCCCCAAGTCAATTCTCCAGGTCCTTTTTATCTTCACAAGAGAAACTACCAAGGCATTTTGAAAATTTTAGCTGCAACTGCACATGAACAAATAGCATGCATACTTTGCAATTGAAATTCAATGGGTGGCCAACTGAGGGATAAACTGTGCTGGTGTACAATTGAATTAAAATGTCAATGTATGCATGCTGTTGTTGCCCCTACTTAAACACCCCTCCAGGGATGCATTCTTTTAATCTGGCTAAAAGTGGAAGGTCATGTGTACTTTTAGCCAAACTGAGGAAGGCAACTTACTCGATAACTCACCCAGCTAAAATAATCATTTACATTGGTTAATGACTTTGAACATGGTCCTTCCCATATTTAAGGAAAGTCACAGTTTTCAACAATACAAGGCAAGAGAGGAGAGATACTAATACCTGCTTGATCAGTTCAAAGACAATAGCAAGGAGAGCCATGACTGCTCACCTCACCTCCCTTCAAACATCTCTCTCTGATTCAAAGAACCAATCAACTACTGGACATATAAAAGCCCAACCTTAAACCCTTAACTGCCCACCACATTAGCTGAAATGTCTCAACTTGTACTCAACGTGTAATACTATGGTATAGTTGAATATTTTGCAAAAAAAAAATGTTTTTACATTTTTTATTTATACTTAAAAAAAATGTTGGTCATATATTTTGTGATTCCAAGGAAATAGTGGTTTTATAGCAAAGAATATTCTTTTTTAGAAAGGGAAAACCTCAGTCAGCAGCCTTAGAAAACTTGAAACTTCCATGGATTTTTTTTTTTTTTTTGCATCAAGCTTGCAACAAAGCTGCCATCACAAGGGAAAAAAAAAAACCCTTTCAATGGGATTCTATAGTTATAAAGCCTCAATTAGAGAACATTTTCTCAAAAATTATTTTCCAATGTTCATCAAATTTTGTAAAATTATTCCAATTCAAACATTGGTTCTCTATATAAATTACAATTACTTATCTTGCTAGCAGGTCAGTCCAGTTTATCCTTCATGTAACACAGCCACAGAAGTTCTCATCATACCAAACACAGGACCAACATAACCATGATTTTCTATTTATACTGCATCAGGATTGTGTAGCAGAAAGTTTCATGTGACTTCCATCTGATAATTTGTCATGACTTGCTATTCAGTGGGAGAGGGATAATAACATGAGGCCCCAAGCTTGAAATCAGAGGAAAAGGGAAAATTAGGCCATAGAGATTCCTGACTTACATCTTGGAGTAG
Source organism: Rhinatrema bivittatum (assembly GCF_901001135.1). Taxonomy (NCBI): domain Eukaryota; kingdom Metazoa; phylum Chordata; class Amphibia; order Gymnophiona; family Rhinatrematidae; genus Rhinatrema; species Rhinatrema bivittatum. The sequence goes on from NC_042618.1 coordinate 96,325,850, forward strand.
GGGAATTGGAGCATGGAGACCCCCTTACATGTTATCCAGGAGGAGAGGGGCATGTGGCCCCTGACTTGAGGTTCAGGGAGAAGGTTCTTTTGAGTTGGGGAAGCCCTTCACCTGAAATCTATTGGAGGAGGGGAGGGTAGAAGGATCAAACCTGAATTGTGATAGAACGATGGAGGTATGGAGGCCACTTATTTGTGGTTCTTGGGAGTAGACTGAAAGGGTGATTAGGGCATGGGGACCCCTGACCTATTATTCAAGGGTAGGTAAGACTGGGGCTTGTGGTCCTTTATTGCAGTCCATTGTGGGGAGGGTGATCATGGAATGGAGGGGAAGGATAGACTGGGACATGAAAGGAGGGGAAGGATAGACTGGGACATGAAAGCTCCTGACTTGTGGTCTGGTGGCAGAAAAGGGAGTTTAAGGCATGATGCCCTTTCATTCCATATGCTGGGAAGTAAGTAAGGGAACTGGGTACAATCCGCTGTGCTAAGCAGCCCACAGTGAAAGAGCTGGCTAGCACAGGGGATTTCTGTATGGAGCTAGGCACGTTTTGGACTTACTGTGAATTTTTAACACCTTTCTCAAACCAACACTTGGTCCAAAGCAAACATTAAATATCTAGGCTATTTCCTATCGTCCTCGTAAAGCCTAATTTGCATATGACAAACTCTTATTTGCATATGGGTAATCAAGAATCTTATTGCTTTCATGTTAATGTACTAAAGGACCATTTTAATGTGCACATTAAGGCCTTACTCAATAATACACTATTCTTAGCATGCAGAGGAGGGCTTTAATGTGCACTTTAAAATTTATTGCATAGACCCTAAAATTTCTCATTTTATTTTCATATTTTGCTTTGCCTTCATTGCTTTATCAGTAGTAGTGCAGAACAGGAAGGAACAATTTTTTAACAGAGTACTGCACTTCTGCTTTTTTTTTTTTCTTGTCTGAAGCTTCATTTCTCTACTCCATTGATCCCAGGTTAGGATGCCCTGACAGCTCAGAGCTGTACTATACAGAGCTAACTAGCACAAGAAGGGTAGGGAGAGGAGGGAAAAGGATACTCATCTGCTTCATTGATCCTATTCATCCTCAACCTTAAACACTTCATAACTCAAAACATGACAAAAGTGCATGGAAGCTGCACAACTATAACACGCACAAATTCCACCTCCGAGCCAAAACAGCTACCTAAGGGCAGATATTCCAGCCTATAAATGTTTTACAACAAGTATCCGATTCATGAGCTGACTGGAAGGCTTAGCATCCATTTTATGTCTCCTGCAGATCCCACACCTCAGCTTCCATTGGCTCTTTTTCCAGGCAAGCTTGATCACGGTGAGCACAAGTCATGGAATATGAGGAAACCACAAACACATGTATGCCTCCAACGTGGTTCAAACAGTAAACAAAGATTTCAGGAGTTTTAGCATATGCTAAATAGATATAGTCCATTTCCACAGAAAGTGCATGTAGACACCCTGCAGGGATCTCCACTAGATAGCCATAGCTTAAATTAAGTCTAGAGTTAGGAGATCTGGGTAGAGTTTACCATTCATGAACAGCACTGCCAGTGGGGCTATTGGATTGTTAAAAGCCTGTATAAAAGCAGAGAGAGTGGGATAGCAGTATGGCAGTTTTAGTTAGATTTTAGAAAAGAAGGAGTGCTGGTGATTTTGAGCTTTGCCTCTTCTAAGTATCAGGCCTCATATTTGGATTTCCTAGGATAGATGGCTGAATCACTCCTTTTCAATGCACCAAGGGCCCAATATTGAAAGTGCATTTAACAGCCCCTAGATAGCCAGATAAGTCACGTGCTTGCAGTTGGATTCTCTTACTCGTGAAAGATAAGTCACTTATCTGGCTATCTTTAACCAGCCAATTTGTGGGCAGGCAGCGGGTGGATCTGGGTGGTGCCAAATATCCTGTTAACCTAACCGGATATGCGTATGTAGCAATATTTGTTCTTATCTGGTCAAGTTAATTAGAGATGCCTCACAAGCATCTCATCATAGATGTGGGTACCCGCTGGAATTCATCTTACATGATGCTGCAGAGGCTAGTGGAACAGCAGACACCCTTGCTATGGTCAGTCATGTGACAGCTTGTGAAAATCCTGAAGCCCTTAAAGGATGCCACAGAGGAGCTGTGTGCTACAAGCGCTACCTTGTGAGATGTCATCCCGATAGTAAATATCCAATTAGAAAAGTTGGAGGGCTTTCAGCAGGAAGAGGGAATGATAAGTGAGGTGCTATGCTGTTTGGATTTCCACTGAAAAGCAGGTGACAGAAACACTAGAACCTCTGACCAAAAACCCCAAATACATGCTCGCTGCATTATGTGATCCATGTGTGAAAGGGATACTTGCACTGGAGGTGAACAATTTGACACACAGGAAGAGTATGCTGACGGAGGAGATCTGTCAGCTAGAGCTCCAGAGGTTGCGGCAGAGGAGGGATGTAGCACAGGAGGAAACACAATCACTAGCCAGGTCACACAGCAGTGCAGTTTAGAGCAGCACTTGTCATCACCACCTAGCACAACCTCCACAGGAAAATGGAAACAATCCTCACTTCTGTCCCAGGCAATCACTAAAGCAGCTGGGAAGAAAGATTCACATCCAATACCACCAAATACGCTATCTCACTGAGACCATTGAGGACATGGAGACAGATGTGCTGGCAAATTGGTCTCACAAGTATAACATCTGGCCAGACCTAGCAAGAGTGGGTCAGCACTATCTCTCTTGACCACCAATGAGTGGCCCAGCGAAAGAGTGTTTTCCATGAGAAGAAACATCATAAACCCTCATTGCTCCAGGCTGTCACCACGCTTGATGGAGAAGCTAGTGTTTCTTAAAATTAATCTGCCTTTGCTTGGCTATCCAGATTCGCCATGTAAGTGGCAAGATGAATGAAAGGAACGTGAAGGTCCTGTAGCTGCTGGCTGCCCTGCCTTTCTGCATGCCATGCCTCAATAACAGTAATGGGGCCTATATCCAGCATCCAGCAACATCCAGTGACTGTGATTGACTAACTGTATCTTCTTGCTCTGTCCGCAACACCATCAATTGGACCACACTTCACCAACCACATTGATGCTGCTGTCCAGGCCTGAGAGGTCAGATCAAGCGCTGGAAAGGTTTGCAATGCTGAGTCCCGCTGTGTCCCCAACACTGCTAGTGAGACCACATTTCAACAATGGCACTGCTGCTCCTATCCCAGCCATAGAAACAAGATCAAAGTCTGGAATAGATGCTAGGCTGTGTCCTGCTATGTCCCCAACACCGCCAGTTGGGCCAAACTACAAATACACTGCTGCTGCCTCTATGGTACAAAAAGCCAATCCAAGGGTCAGAGCACAGCAATGCTGAGTCCTGCTGTGTCTACAAAATCATCACAGCGGCCAACATACACTGAGAAAATCTGTCTTCCTTGGCCTTATCAACATTACAGGGGCCAACATGCACTGAATCTCTTTGCCTGCTTGAATACATGTCGCCATCCACCAAACTGGGGCCTGTCACTCCTTACTGCCTCCTGACTTGTCCCCATCTACAAACTGGGGTCTGACTCAGCTTACTTCCTCCTGAAACACAGGGACCTGACACTATAGGGGTCTGACAGAACATCCTGTAGCAGCCTTTTACTTCCATACCCCAACATGAACAACACAGGGGTCTAGCAGCAGATCCTGCAGCAGCCTGACATTACAGTACCCTTACACCAACACGCAGGTGCCACATCCAGCAGCAGCGTTACATTGCCACACACCTACACCATCCTTGGTATGCCTGTCTTCTTCCAAGCAAAAATGCAGAGTCATGACTCCACCGAGTTCCTCTCCATGTTCAAGACACCTCTGAGACATTTATTATTTATTTATTTATTTATTATTTATTTAATGTTTTTATAGACCGACATTCATTGGGAACATCACATTGGTTTACAGGGAACATGAATGCAGTATAACAAGGCTTTTCAAGGAACTGAATTTAAACCATATTATAACTAACTTACGGGCCGATATAGTAAAGTGCACTCCGGCGGAGCGCACTGTTAGCCAGAGTTTGGCCGCGCGTTTTTGACACGCTATTTTTACCCCTTATACAGTAAGGGGTAAAAGTGAATCGAAAACGCATGACCAACCCCCTTGAAACTAGTAGCGCCCGCAACATGCAAATGCATGTTGATGGGCCTATTAGTTATTCTCGTGCAATTCAGAAAGTAAAATGTGCAGGCAAGCCACACATTTTACTCTCAAAAATTAACTTCTGCCAAAGGCAGGCATTAATTTCTGCAGGCCCCAAAAATAAAAAAAAATTTTAAATAAAAAAATTTTAAAATCTGCCCGCGGCCTGCGGGTTGGAAGACGGATGGTCAATTATGCCGGCGTCCGTTTTCTGAACCTGTGGCTGTTAGCGGGTTCGAGATCTGATGCCGGTAAAATTGAGCATCAGCTGTCAAACCCACTGACAGCTGCCGCTTCTGTCAAAAAGGAGGCACTAGGGACGCACTAGTGTCCCTAGCGCCTCCTTTTACCGCAGGCCCTAATTTACATACCTGGGCTTTCTGTATCGCGCACCCAGAAGAGTGGCCTGTGAGCGCGTTGGGAGAGTGGGTGCTCACCGGCTCTCCCGCGCGTTTTTCTGTATCGGCCTGTTAGAACAGTAACATTGAAAACATTAAGTTTTAAAATAACAAATATATTGCAATAGCAGGGGGAATTGCATTTCTAAGAGAAATTTTAGGTTTGAGTGTGTATTATGCTATAGAGTAGAAGATTCCAAGGGTGAGGAGAGGTAAAAGATGATTAACAACAGGGGTTTAGAAAAAAGAATAATAAAGTGAGGCATAGGAGGTTTAAAGGGCGAGGGGGGTAGGTCAGTAAAAGAATTTCAAGTATAGGCCTGCTTGCTCCTCTGCCTCATTTTCCTAAAATCTACCTCTAAGGCATGACTCCACTGAGATCCTCTGCCTGCTTTTCCCCAAAATTTAACCTCTGAGGTATGACAATGCTGAGCTCCTCTGCCTCCTTTTCCCCAAATACAATCGAGTAGGCATAACTCCCATGAGTTCCTTTGCCTCCTTTTCCCCAAAATCCACCTCTGAGGCATGACTCTGCTGAAGAGGTCAGTGGACTCAGACCTCAGGGGTTGTGTTTGCCAAACATCACTGAGGCACGATTCCACTGAGATCCTCTGCCTCCTTTCAACAAACGTGACCTACGAGGCATGACTACTGAGTTCCTCTTCCTCCTTTAAAAAATGCTACCTCAGAGGCATGACTCTGCTGAGTTCCTCGGCCTCCTGTTATGAAATGCTACCTCAGAGGTATGACTCTGCTGAGTTCTTCGGCCTCCTGTTAAGAAATGCTACCTCAGAGGCATGACTCTGCTGAGTTCCTCGGCCTCCTGTTAAGAAATGCTACCTCAGAGGCATGACTCTACAGAGTTTCTATGTCTTCCTTTAAAAAATGCAATCTCCAAGGCATGACTCTGCTGAGCTCCTCTGCCTCCTTTCCCCAGATGCCACCACTGAGGAATGACTCTACTGACTTCCCCTTCCTGCTTCACCCCAAACAGTTGTTGAGGCGAAGCAGGCAGGGAAGGTCAGATGAATCAGGCCTCAGCGTAGTGTTTGAAAATTACCACAGGGACATTATTCCTCTGAGATCCTCTGACTATTCTAATAAAAAACAACACTAAAGAAGAACGTATCCTTTATCATTCTGGCTTCCTCCAAACCTATACACTGAAGCATGTCACTTACAGCTATGGCAATCCATGTTACAAATATTACCAATCAGTAGGGATGTGCAGAGCAAAAGTTTAAGTTCATATGTCCATATGTCCAAAGGGGGTCCCATTTGCGGTCAATATGGACATAAACAGAATTCAATGAGTTGAGTATATGTCCATATGTGCAAATAAAAATTTAAACCCCTCACCCTCCTTAATCCCCCCCCCCAAGACTTACCACAACTCCCTGGTGGTCCAGCGGGGTCAGGACGCCATTTCTGACCAACTTTGCAAGGAGCACGTGACGTCAGCGTCACGTTGGAGTGACGCGGCGTCACGTGATTCCCCGCGGGTTCGCGCCGGTACGCTCGTTCGGCCCAAAAGGAACTTTTGGCCAGCTTGGGGGTGTCAGGAGGCCCCCCCAAGCTGGCCAAAAGTTCCTTTTGGGCCGAACGAGGATCCCGGAAGCGACCCCGCGGGAAATCACGTGATGTCGGCGTGACGCGGCGTCACGTGATTCCCCGCGAGTTCCCTCCGGCACCCTCGTTCGGCCCAAAAGGAACTTTTGGCCAGCTTGGGGGGGTCAGGAGGCCCCCCCAAGCTGGCCAAAAGTTCCTTTTGGGCCGAACGAGCGTTCCAGCGCGAACCCGCGGGGAATCACGTGACGCCGCGTCACTCCGACGTGGCGCCGACGTCACTTGCTCCTCGGAAAGGCCTTCAGAAATGGCATCCTCACTCCTCGCTGGATCAACAGGGAGTTGTGGTAAGTCTTTGGGGGGGGGATTAAGGAAGGTGAGGGTTTTAAATTTTTATTTTGGATCAACAATCGCGATTTCCAACTTATTCAACATAGCTATGTTGAATAAGTTGGAAATCCGATCGTTTATGTCCTATCACTTTTTTAAGTTAAAAAAAAAAAATAAGTAGCGTTTTACATTTATGTTCAATACGAATGCACACCCCTACCAATCAGTCCTGTCATTTACAGCTAGGGCATGCCATATTCCAACCATTAACACTGAGGCCTGTCACTTACAGATATGGCTTGCCATGTTACAACCAATACCAATGAGGCCTCTCAATTAAAGCTACAGCATGCTGTGTTCTAACCATTACCAATGAGGCCTGTCATTTACAGCAGCTAAGGCATGTCACGTTCTAACCCTTGCCATTGAGGCCTGTCATTTACAGCAGCTAAGGCATGTCACGTTCCAACCCTTGCCATTGAGGCCTGTCATTTACAGCAGCTAAGGCATGTCACGTTCCAACCCTTGCCATTGAGGCCTGTCATTTACAATTACGGCATGCCATGTTCCAACCATTACCAATGAGGCCTGTCTCTTACAGCAGCTACGGCATGCCATGTTCCAATCCTTGCTAATGAGGCCTCTCACTTAGAGATATGGCATGCTATGTTCCAAACATTACTAATGAAGCCTTTCAGTTACAACTACAGCATGCCATGTTCCAACCATTAACACTGAGGCCTATCACTTATAGATATGGCACACCATGTTCCAACCATTAACAATGTTGCCTGTCACCTATAGCTTCAGCATGCCATGTTGCAATCAATACCAATGGGGCCTGTCATTTACAACTACAGCATGCCATGTTCCAACCATTAACACTGAGGCCTGACATTTACAGAATCTGCCGCGCATGTGCGCACACTGTTCGTATTTTATAACACGCAAGCGTCCTTGTGCACCGCCAGGTCCCACGGGCACATGGACGCATGCACATGTTTTTAAAAATCTACCCCTATGGGGGTAATTTTCGAAAGGATTTACATATGTAAATGTAACTACTATTGTAGCAACTTTCAAAAGCCATTTATTCATGTAAAGTGCACTTACACAAGTAAATCCTATGGACAATTCCATGGCATATTTGTAGCAATTTCAAAAGTCTACTTTTTAATAGGGTTGCCAATGCCAAGTTGTGGTCCAGCCAGCCGATTGTTTAGTTGTGCTGTACAGTTTCCGGTTTTTGCAAGAGGCTCCTTTCCACAGCTTCCTGGCTATGGGGAAAGACAGAGCCAAGAGATGTGCTGTGTCCCCACCTGCTTGCCTCCTTTCCTGTGTTGTGATTGGATGGGATGGGGAGAGGAGGTGGGGCACAGCACAGCACTCAGCTCCCAGTGGCTCCACAGATCTCTGCAGCAATGTCCTCTGGGTTCCTCCCCCTCCCTTACTGAGGCCAGGACCCAAGAGAGGGGGCTGCAGTGAGCCAGCTGAGGGATACAGGTACAGAGGAGGGAAAGGTAGAGAAAAAGACAGAGTCACATGATGAGGACAGCGGAGAGACAGAGTGGACACAGAGAAAAGGAGAGGGAAAGAAAGATAGACACATGGGGAGCAAGGGAGGAAAGAGACAGAGAGGTTATGGAAGGAAGGAAAGTCACAGGGAAGGCGAGAGACACAATGGGAGCATGAGGGAAGAAGAGAGACATAGAGGGGGAAGGGAAGGAAGAGACATAAGAGGCACAAAGGAGGAAGGGGGATGCAGGAGGAAAGGAGATAGAGGAAGAGGAAGGCACTGGGGAAGAGAGAGAGACAGAAGGGAAGAAGGAGGGGGAGAAAGACAAGAGCATAGGGAGGGCGGGGACTAGAGAATGAGATAGGAGGGCAGAAGAAGAGAGGAGTTCACAGAGGAGGAGGAGGGCATATTAAGAGACAGGTGGCACAAGGGAGACACAGATGAAAGGCTGGGAAGTTTTTAAGGAAAAGGAGAGTGAACCACCTGTGTCTGAGACAGGGGGCTGTGTATTTGAGAGTGTGTATGTGTGTATGATAGAAGAGCTGCATGCATGAGTGAGGAGGCTGTATGTTTGGGAGTGTGTATGTGTGTATGATAGAAGAGCTGCGTGCATGAGTGAGGAGGCTGTGTGTTTGGGAGTTTGTATGTGTGTATGATAGAAGAGCTGCATGCATGAGTGAGGAGGCTGTGTGTTTGGGAGTTTGTATGTGTGTATGATAGAAGAGCTGCGTGCATGAGTGAGGAGGCTGTGTGTTTTGGAGTGAGTGTGTGTGTATATGGGGAAGTTTGGAGGTAGGTGTGTATATGTATTAGAAAGGCTTTAGTTGTGATAGAGAGCAAAATTGCATGAGAGAGGCTGTGGTTGATATCTTTATGAAAATAGTTGAAATAACATTTTATAAAACAAAGAAGGGGGTGCTTGAAAGCCAAGTAATGAGTGGATTGACAACTAACAGTAGTCTGTAACCTTCCACCCCTCCCCCTTCCCTGCCCCCATGCCTCCCCTCCCAAAGCATGAAGTTTAGTGGGGTGTACAGTTATGGTCTTTGGAAAAGTTGGCCACTTTAATTTTTAAATGTGTAAATTCTTTTTAAAATCAGGCCTTAAGTGAGTAAAAGTGCATGGGTATTGTTATAAAATAGGCCTTGCACATGTTATTTGTGCTCCTAATTTTAAGCATGGATACGAACAATTGGGACTAGTTGGCATTTACATGGACAAGTGAGTAAATTTTAAAACATGGGCACATGAGGAAATGACCAGTTTAACCAGTTCATCCACCAGTTTGCCCAAACTATTTCTAGATAATCAGGAAACTCCTGGTTTTTAGCCCCCCCCCCCCCCCCCCCCCAATTTACCCAGGCCTCTCAAGCACTTTGTGTGTGGCTAAAAATAGTTTTATTCAGACTTACACCTGATCAACAGCAGAAGTAAATTTGCTCAGAAATAGCCTGAATGTGCACAGCATTCGCTGCGCTACATATGCACAAATCTCTTGGACCCACCCTGGAATGCTCAAGCCTCGCTCCCATTCCGCCCCTTTTTTACACTATCAGGCCGATACAGTAAAGTCCGCGGGAGAGCGGGTGTTCGCCCGCTCTCCTGGCGCGCGCACAGGCCACTCTCCTGTGCGTGCGATTCTCCATTCAAATGAGACCCGGCGGTAAAAACAGGCAAAAGGAGGCGCTAGGGACACTAGCGTGTCCCTAGCGCCTCCTTTTGGACTGGAGCGACGGCTGTCAGCAGGTTTGACAGCCGACGCTCAATTTTGCCGGCATCGGTTCTCGAGCCCGCTGACAGCCACGGGCTTGGAAACCGGACGCCGGCAAAATTGAGCGTCCGGTTTTTGACCCGATAGCCGCAGGCCGACTTCAATTTTTTTTTTTTTTTACTTTTCAAAACTTTCGGGACCTCTGACTTAATATCGCCATGAAACTGCTTTTCTGTGCACTTTCCTGGTGCTCGCGCGGGAATACCTAATAGGGCCATCAACATGTTGAGAATGGTGTTTTAGTGTGCCCATGGGCCTCAGCCTGACCCCGACCTTCAGGGCCGAGCCAAGGGTTGATGGTAGCCCCGCGTGGCTGAACAATCATGCCCTCGGCCAGGCCGGCAAGCTCCCATGGCCAACATCCAAGGATGATGGAAGGTGAATGGTCCTCCGACCATTCCGGGCCCTTTCGGACCTGCTGCGAGCAGCATGGAGCAGCAGGCCTGGCCTGAGGTTGAGGGCAGACGGGCCTTGACATGAAGACATGACTATGACTGATGCGATGGCATCCAGACAAAGACACGTGGCTGATGCAACGGCATCCAGGGACGAAGACACATGGCTGATGCAACGGCATCCAGGGAGGAAGACACACGGCTGATGCAACGGCATCCAGGGACGAGACTCTTGACATCCAAAAGGCAACACGAGGCATGGACATTGGCACTGTCTCTCAGGGCGCCCTACTCAGGCCACCCGCGGGACTGAGTCGCGGACCACCCTGTCCCAGTACGCGCCCTACACAGCCCTGGCAGACTGGTCACGGACCACGACGGGAGCGGAACAGCACAGGAACACACATCCGGGACTTGACAGCTCAGGAGCACAGGACAATTGTCCACCGGCAGGCTAGTCCACTCAGGAGTACTGCAACTGAGGGACCCCCGGCCTACCGGACCAGAAGGCTCGAGAATGAAGACAAGGCGTGGTGTAGGAAAGGACATCACGGAAGGCAGAAACACCAGGACGAAGGAGATCATGAAGACACCTGGACATGGACCTCAGGCACGAAGACGTGGACATGGAACAGCTGAATGAAACAAGGAGCTCCTAGAAGACTGGAAGACCTTACATGGATTCTGGCAGGCCGGAGCCTCCAGAGCGAAAACTCGACGACGATGCAAGGCCAAGAACAACAGAAGGAGCAGCCCTTTATAGGGCTGAGCAGGAAACAGTCATCAAGGTGGGGCCCAGACACTTCCTGTGTCTGGCCCTTTAAATATTGAAGAAAGACGCGGCCGCGCGCCTAGGAGGAGAGCAGGAGCTGTGCAGGACCGCGGACAGCGGCCTGCACCGACGTACAGCGTCAAACGAGGCAGGGCTGGCCTGGGACACAGGCTCAATGTCGGCAGCAGCTCCAGCCGCAGCAGGAGGCCCCGGGGGCGGCTCCAGCCGCCGGGTGGCACCGGGGCTTGCGGCCTAGAGCCGCGAAGAGGCAGATGATGTTGGGGGCACTCCCAGCCCCGAAGAGGGTGGAAAAGTCCGCGGCTCCGGCCGCGGTGAAGAGTGGAAGCACAGGCGGCCTCCGGGTCGCGTGGGCAGGCCGACGGCGGCGTCCTGCCGCGTCGGCGAAGAAACGTGGTGAGTCAGTGAGCCTGCTCACGGGAGGACCCACGGGCAGCGTTCATAATGCAACATGCATTTGCATGTTGCGTTATGAACGCAACATGCAAATGCATGTTGCATTAGGTTCAGCGGGTTAGACGCGCATTTTCAGCCCCTTACTGAATAAGGGGTTACGCTAGCGCGTCAAACATGCGTCCAATGGCGAGTTAACAGTGCACTCCATCGGAGCGCACTGTACTATATCGGCCCGTTTGTGAGATATGTGTGCATAGGTACTTGTGGCAGGTTTATGAAATCGGGCAGACATGCTCATGTGCTAGATGCATCTATCTCTTTTAAAATTCATCTTTAAGTATATTGTTTTGCCTTAAAATAGTGCCATTACAAAAAAAAATGGGCTCAAATTTGTCTAGGCACTTTTGACAGGGGTAATAATCATTGGAAAACTATCTGTGGCAGACCCGCAGATAAAAACTACCAGTGTGGATTTCCCAGACAAAAGGAAGGCAGTTTGATTATCTACATTTATATAACTGTTTGGTGATATCATCCATAAAAAAAAAATATTAAGCTTCCAAAGACTAATTTTTTGTATATGGCTAGAAAATACATTTTATTTAATGCTTAAAAAAACAAGACATTTTTGACAAATTAAGTTAACCTCAAACTTATTAAACAAAAATGTTAAGACATTACCTAACATTTTCAAGATCACAAGTGACAAACTTTCACATTTCATTTGTTATTAAACATTCCTTACCTCTACATGTTGTGGCAATGTTAATTTAAAAAAAAAAATGTTCAGCAGCAAAGCAATTTTATGACTGTGTAGTTTTTTATTTTTTTTTCCCCAAAGTGTTCCAAAGTTGTAAACAACCCTGAAGGTTAAAATACTTTGAGTTCATGAAATTTTTATTCTACAAAGTCAGTCAATATTTTCTGTGAAACAGAGTTTATTTGTTTTGGGCTTTTTTATTCACTCCCCATAGGAATTTCTAAGGGCTGTTCCTAACTTAATAAGTACTCACTTAAAGGCCTTTTTTTTTATTAATTAATGATAATTGTGCTTTATTATTTCACATTATTATCCTGTTTAATTGCACATTAAAATGGTGGCATTAACATGGTGTTTACTAAAAAATCCAAAAGGGTTGTGCACTGGCAACATAGCACAATGCATGCTATTTTATCGCAAAACGTGGTGTGACACAAATGCATGTTGTGAAAAACTAATATATAGTAATTTTTGAGCATGCTCAGTGAAGCATCACTGCGGCCTTCCTGAAGCCTATATAAGACTGACTTGCTCTTCAAATCTTGTCATTGCTGTCAGGAGGAAAACATGTACAATATTCAGAAGTTGAGGGCAGGTTTTTTGGAAAGAAAAAAAAGACAGTGTTTTCGATTACTGATTAGAATTTATTGTGCATTTTTATTTTGTGTGTTTCCTTCCCTAATTCTCTTTTTTATATTTGTGAGTAAAAAAGAGTAAAACAAGTATGCAAGTGTTTTGTCTGTTTTATTTTTGTATTCTAGTGCAAGAAAGGTCAGAATCCTTGAGCGTCGAAGCTGTGGAAATTGAGAGTGGCAGGGAAGTGAATTGGCATGATATGCTGACTTTTCTATGTACTTGAAGGAGGCGTTTCCAGCAGTGGAGTTAGGACGAGGAAACCATTAACACGCATATTTTAAAATATCAAAAGGAAGGCAAGTATAAGAGGGATGGCGCACTGGACAGGAAAGGACATTCATGTCACCCATGAGGAAGTGATACCTTAGGTGGAAGACAGTGGAGTGGACGGCAGCCAGCTCTTGCAGGACAATGAAATAAATCCATCCTGGAGGAAAATGAACTGCTCATTGAGAATCTCCTGGATAAATACTATTTCCTTTGTGTGAAGCAAGTGCAAAAGACACCCAAGGCAGCAAAAATTGAAAGTATGTGCATAAATGTATGAGTGAAAGTTTCCATCTGCTCCCATGCAGACAAATGAACATGTATTCACACAAGACTGCATGAATATATGCTAATTTTTAAAGTGGACTTACACATATAATTCTGCTTTGGAAATTATGGCTGATGTCTGTGAGCATTTTGCCCTAAGCACTATGTTGAAAAATTGACTTACTTTGTACCATTATAGGATTATTTTACCGCAATGTGCATCAGGTTTTAATTGTTCACATTAAATTTCACCTGTCATTTTGATGTCCAGTTCCCCAGTCCTCACAAGTTCGTAGAAACATAGAATTGACGGCAGAAAAAGACCAAATTGCCCATCCAGTCTGCCCAGCAAGCTCCCACAGTTATTTTCCCATACTTATCTGTTTCACTGACCACCAAGTTCAGGGCCCTTGTTGGTAACTGTTTGATTCAAATTTCCTGCCACCCCCTGCCATTGATGCAGAGAGTAATGTTGGAGTTGCATCAAAAGTGAAGCATAAGGCTTAATGGTTAAGGGTAGTAACTGCCGCATAAAGCAAGTTACCCCATTGCTTGTTTACCCAGCCTTCACAGATCAATGCCTTATTGGATGTTGTCTGAATGTAAATCCTCTTTTCCACATTTCCCCCTGCCGTTGAAACAGAGTGCAATGCTGGATATGCATTCAAAGTGATGTATCAGGCCTAACTGGTTTACGGTAGTAACCACCATAATAAGCAAGCTACCCCCATGCTTATTTGTTTACCCAGACTATGCAGTTCAGTCCTTGTTGGTTATTGTCTGAATGCAAATCCTCTTTTCCACATTTCCCCTTGCCGTTGAAGCAGAGAGCAATGTTGGAGTTGCATTAACCGTATGAAGGCTTATTGAGTAAGGGTAGTAATCACCAGGTAGTAGCCACCATTCCAACAAGCCACCCCCATGCCTCTTCCTTCATTCCCATCCTCTAGCCTTTATGGATCTACAATGTTTATCCCATGCCCCTTTGAAATCCTTCACAGTTTTAGTCTTTACCACTTCCTCCGGACGGGCATTCCAGGCATCCACCACCCTCTCCATGAAGAAATACTTCCTGACATTGGTTCTGAGTCTTCCTCCCTGGAGTTTCAAATCGTGACCCCTAGTTCTACTGATTGTTTTCCAATGGAAAAGGTTTGTTGTTGACCATGGATCATTAAAACCTTTCAAGTATCTGAAAGTCTGTATCATATCACCCCTGTTCCTCCTCTCCTCCAGGATATACATATTTAGGTTCTTCAATCTCTCCTCATAAGTCATTTTATGAAGACCTTCCTCCTTTTTGGTCGCCCTTCTCTGGACCGCCTCCATCCTGTCTCTGTCCCTTTGGAGATACGGTCTCCAGAACTGAACACAGTACTCCAGGTGAGGCCTCACCAAGGCCCTGTACAAGGGGATCATCACTTCCTTTCTCTTACTAGATATTCATCTCTCTGTGCAGCCCAGCATTCTTCTGGCCTTAGCTATCACCTTGTCACATTGTTTCGCCAACTTCAGATTGTTAGTTCCTCCTGCAATACCTCATAATCAGCTCATTTTTAGGTGAATTTTAAAAGCCCAGCGTACTCTAAACATGGAAGATATGTGAGTGTGTCCAGCTGGCGAGCGCCACATGGATTTTAAAAGGCACCCATGTATATGCATACGTGCACAAGTGAGAAACCCCCAAAAGGGGTGGGCGAGGCTGTGGTCTGGGCAGGGCAAGGGTGGGACATAGGCATTCTGGGACTTTAACATGAAATGTGCATGTAAGTATTTACGCGCACAAGCGTGCACTGGGGTCCCCTACGGCGTAACTTTACTACTGCTATGGATGGCATGTAAGTAATAAAATGAAATGAAAAAAAAAAAACTAGGCTAGTCAGCAGGTTTTAAGGGTTGGGGCTAATAGGGGGAAAGGGAGGCTAATCACCTAGGAGGGTTTGGAAGTCCTATCCCTTAACTGGGCAAACTGGGAACAAACTGAGAAAATTAGTAATGGTGTACATGTGCATCCCTTATAAAATGCCCCCACTTACATGGTAAAAGTGGCATTTGTGCGCAACATGCGTGCATACATATAATGCATTCAGTCTGTTTATACCATGTATGCATAAATGCTATAAAATGGCTGCATCCTTTGGCATGTACTGGTATATTCATGTACATGTGCACCCACATGCCAGTATCAAAGTTACTCTCTTTGTTTTCATAATAATGGTTAACCTTCCAACTCACTTATTTAAGGAATCCTTCCAATAATCCTTCTCGCTCCAGCTGTATTCTACCTTGCAGATTATGTAATATTATTGTAGTATGTTTCTATTAGTCTTTTTATTGCTACTATTTCTCTATTATGAATGTTTTTTTCTGTACCCTGCCCTGAATGTTGGAGGGGGTGGTTAACAAATGCTTTTAAATAAAAAATAAATAAAAAACACCCAATAACATTTACCTTTTTATGAACCTGGCACTTCCGCGCATACCGGGAGATACGCGCTTGGAAAATGCACGCAGCACGGCCATGCGCGTATCTCCTGGTTTTTGCATGCACCAAGGATTTAAAATCAACCCATAAGGTGGTACATTTGGGGCATGGTAGGTAAGCATGTGGCAGCCAGACCCCCTAAAGTGGTATATCAGAGGCATTACAGCAGAGTGGTAGCAGCAAGACCCTTAAGGTGGTACACAAGAGGCATGGTTGACTGGCAGAGTGGCAGAAAGGCCTTCAATCTTGCCACGCACATGGAAATTCTGGAAACCCACTGAAAGGCAAATTGACTTTCAAATAGACCAGCGTTTACATCAAATCTGGTTACAGTCTTGAAAATGAGGGCTCACAATGATGTCCTCTGACATTGAGAAGACACATTCACTGGGAACACTTGTGTTTGGGCAAGAAAGAAAATGCTGAATTACCTGGGCAGATCTGGCCAGACCATGGACTTGTTTGTTCCATATGCCAATGTGTCTGTGTCCATGTTCTTGATGGGATCGGTGTGAAAGCACGTCACAAAAATGTGTGCTCGTGGTCTCCTTTGCTGGGGTGGGGGAAAAGGTTTGTTCTTGCCAACTGCTTTAGCTCTGGCCTGTGGCAGGGTGGCTACTGTTTCCTGTGCTACAACCCCCACTGTACTTCTGTCTCTGGTGCTCCTGTTTAGACACCTTCATGGATACGAGATGCTAGAACTGGAGGGTGAGACTCCCTTTCATCCGTAGATCACAAAGGGCAGCAAGCATGCATGCGTAAACCATCCTGATGAGAAACTACCGGGTTGCAATGTCACTTAGTTCTTTGAGGATTTTCAGGCTAAGCAGGGTTTCCCTTTTGGATGGGATTTGATTAAAGTAGTTCACCAGATGTTAAAAACCATATAAGCTCAAAACAAGAAAAAAACAAAACAGAAAATGACTCTTTAGAAAAGTGTATATATTTTATTTAAGAGAATTAAGCTGTAAGTGAAACAGTACCCAGACTGAATCACTGTGAATTACGTTAAATTAGCACATAAGACTGTAGCAATGAAATGGCAATGTTCAAAAACATCTAATAGCACTTCACATCTTTAAAGACTGTTATTGATCTCATGACAGATATTAATCACAAGAACAAGGAAAAGAACAAGAACCAGTTCTATTCAAAAGATTACCAATTAACTGTAGATGAGTATACTTCTTTTTGCCTTTGAATTATGATTTTGTTTACTATTGAACTTTATACTTAGCTGTAAGATCTGATGCTTTATGTTACTTATTTTTCAGAATTTCAGAGAATTTCTTTAAAGATTCAAGATTCTAAATCTTTCAGGTAAGTACTGTATTTCTTTCTTTTCTATACTCTGTGACTTTCTATTTTTGTGTATGTTTCTCTTTCTCTTAGCTTTTAATGCTGTGTTGCTCTTACTTATTTCTGCTTTGTAAATGTCTCCTGTTTGTGGGCACTCTTATCTTTTTTTTCCCTAGAAGTGGCAGCTGGGGGGGGGGGGGGGGGGGGGGGCTAGTGAGCGCTGTTAACAAGTAGAGAGTTTGGTTGCTTCAGAAATGAAGAGAAGCTTTTGTTGATTGAGTCTGAATCTTGCGCTATGCTAGTGATCTTTTTTCCTCTAGATATTGAAGGAGAGGCACAGGCAGTGGTGGCACATGCTTTCCAAATTAAAATTTCTTATGCATTGAGCTGCCTTCATTTTCTACCATTCTGGACCTAAACAAGTCCCTCTTCAATTTAGGTACAAGATTGTCTTTTTTATTGTTGCCCCTGCCACATCTGACAACCCTGCTAAGATCCCCCTCCTCTCTCTTTTCCTGACATGATAGAATTTGCTGAAGTGCACTGCCTACTGGAGGTTTGGATATTACAAATTAATTTATTGATACTGAAACTGTATCCCCACTCATAATAACATTCACTATATGGAGAACTGTACCACACATAGACATATATAAAGTGTATATGTGCAATAGTGCCGATTAACTCCACACACAAGAGAACTGTTAAACACTAACAGAGAAAAAAGACTCTTCAGTCTCTGAGCATACTGTGCTCACGTCTCTGTCCTGAGACAAAAATAGCTCTAGCACTGCCACAACTGCAATCCCCATACTGTCTCTTACCCTGACACTCCCCCAGTGAAAAGAAAATTCAAAATCATTAGCAGTACACTGCCTTTCTTTCTGGCCCAGTGAATGAGACTACTGTAGCACAGAGAAGATTACAAACAGCCCTTTTTCAGTGCCTTATCCAAAATTTAATCTTTTTAAAACTCTCAAACATCTTCTCCTTGCACATCTTTCTCTGTGAAGAGCTAGAGAGGAAATACAGCCTACTCTTATACATGCTCAGACATTACATTGAAAAGGCACTAGTGTTACTTGATCCAGAGAGTAGCTATTGGCAGGTTAAAAAGATGCTACATCTTGATTTGTCCTCAGGCTAGTTTCCTTGCCAATTTGTCCTGCCTTGGCCCTGACCCTGCCCCAGGTATCCTCAAATGTCCCTAGTAGTCTAGCGGGATCCGGGAATGACCTCCAGCTCCTGGACCAGTGACTGCCATTATTCAAAATGACATAGGACACCTTTTGCCCCATCATGTGACAGGGGCTACCAATGCCATTGGGCATCCCCTGTCATGTGATATCATATGTGCATTCAAAATAACATCATATATGATGTTATTTTGAACACACATTATAAAGAATACATCATACATTTACAGTATTGAATTAATAATGTGATATCATATGACAGGGGTTGCCCAATGATACTGGGAAAATAAAAACATTTCAGACCCTGAAATGAAGTGTGAGTACATGTTACACATTGCTGGGGAAAGCCTAACAACCCTACAGCAAGTAAAGGTCATAATCTGCCAAAATAATTCCATTATTTCTGAACAAGATCCATGTGGCATATGCAAGTGATAACACATTCAGTATGCCAGGCCTTGACAAACTTCTTTCAGATCTTGGAGCCTGCCCAAATACTTAAGAGTTAGTGGCTGAAAGATCTCTCTAAAATTCCTCTTCTCCACCAAGCTGGGATGAGGGTCTACCTACAACATTAGGCTTCCTTCATACTCCTCACAAGTGTGCCAGAGGTTATTGCCTCTTTACCAATCACTAAGGCCCTGTTCACCCCCCATTTCTTGGAGTCCTCTTTTCATCCTTCATATCTTCTCTCTTACTTGTCCCCACTTCTAGAATCTTCCTTTCTCTCTTACTCTGTCCTTGGTAGTCCTCCATCTCTCCCCCCCCCACACACACACAGTTTCCCCTGAATCTCTGATCTCTCCTCTCCCTTTCCAAGAGCCTTTCTCAAACTGTCTTCCCAGCCCAGGTTCCTTGATATCTCCCTTTTTCATATCCCTATACCCATCAATTACTTTCTGTGTTGTGCTGGAGGTGGACCCTTGGCCTGGTACAGGATTGGTACGGCCCTCCAGTCGGACCCAGATAATGCCTGCCACCAGGAGGCAGAGCACAGGAGGAGACAGAGGCTAGCTAGAGCTTTGCCAATAGCAACCCTGGGTTCCCTCAGGTTGAGCCCTTGGTTACCCTGGCCACCTGGTCTTAGGTGGGCCTCACAGGGTCTCCTAGAGAGAAAGTTCAAGGGAGTGCCCACCACGAGCAAGGGTGCATGGTCAGTGTGCAAACAGGGAAGTCCAGAGGTCGCATAAGGCCAGAAGAGAGTGTCCAAGTGTATAGCGAGGATCAAGGCCAGAGTATCAGTCCAGAATGGTCAGCCAAAGCAGAGTCGGTAACAGAGGTCAATCCAGGCGTAGTCAGGTCTGGCAAAAGGTCAAGTTCCAGGCGATGATAAAGAGTAGTCAGATCACAGGCAAAAGGTCAAGTTCCAGGTGGCGATCAAGAGTAGTTGGAGTTCAGGCAGAGGTTAGGTCAGGCAGCAATCAAAGAGTAGTCAGAGAACAGGCAAAGGTCAGTACCGTGAGATCAGTCCAAAGGGTACTACCAGGATTGGAGAGACGAAGGAACAGGACATGCTGGAATAGGAGACACAGGAGATGCTGGAACAGGAGATGCTGGAACAGGCGATGCTGGAACAAAGGAACTGGAACAGGAGACACAGGAGCAAAGACACTGGAACGCAGGAAGGCAAACTAGAGATACCAGAGTGTACAACCCAATTGCCAAGGCACCGTTCAAGGGAATAGGCCTTGACTTATATACCCAGGGAGTGTGATGCCATCAAGAGGCATTGGGTTCGGATGTCCCGCACTTGGCCCTTTAAGTAGTGCGATGTCGGCCACGCTCGTGCCTAGGGGCGGGGCCGAGAAGCTCCACTGTGAGGCCAGCATTGGAGACGGTGAGTGGGGGAGCCAAGGACGCCGCGAACTCAGTGCAGTGGCAGAAGGTGAGCCCAGAGCTGGTAGATGGATGGGAGAGGTTAGCAGGAACGGCCACAGAGCAGATGCGGCCGGGAAGCGCAACATACTGTGCTTCACCAATAAACAGCTTTCCTGCTCCTCTGGCCGAGACTATACTATTCCAGGAATGCTATTAATTGAAACTCCACTTCATCCAGTATGGCCATTGTCATCTCTGCCTATTCCTCCTTACATTGCCATGCCTGGCTGCTCCTGCCTTTTTGGGCTGCATAGACCATTTGATGCAGCCTCTTTCTGTTTGGCTGCATAGTCCAATGAGCTGAAAAAGTAGCGTCAGCATCCCATATGGGCCACTTACATCATCTCTTTGTCTCTGTACCGCATGGGCCAACTAACTCCACTTCTCCTATTGATCCATGCAAGCTGTAAATACTAGCTCCTCTTCTTCGATCTGCACAGACCTCTGATGCCTCTTGGGTGTAGGCACTATGCCTAAATTTTTGGTCACTATGGTCACCTGGCAAATAGGTTTTGTTGTTTTATGTGTCCTTTAAAATTGTTTTTAAATTTGCATCCCTTCATGACAAGGGGAGTGGAATTGGCAAGTGATAAAATTAAGGAATATTGAAAAGGTCAAAACTACTGTAATTTGCATTTTACTTCAATTTCCAAAATATGAGGCATTAGAATTCAGACACCACATTCAGATTACAAAGACTGCAATGAAAACAGAAAATAGTGCACCATTAATCTACTTGCAGTTGTCAAATATTATAATGAAAAGGGGAAACAACTAGGTACAAACTCAGTTTTGTAACAATGATGGAAGATGAAAACCCTATGGTCTTTTTCACTCACTACCAGGTCTGACTTTAGATTCCTATTGAACTTGATCAAAGGAACTACATTAGAAAACTACTATACATATAAACAGTAGGGATGTGAATCGTTTTTTAACGATTAAAATTATCGTCCGATAATTTTAATATCGTCTTAAATCATTATAGAACACAATACAATAGAAATTCTAACGATTTATCGTTAAAAATCGTTAAATCGTGTTAGTGCGCACTAACAGAAAATGATACAAATTGACACTTTCCAGGTCAGTAAAGGTCAGTTAGGAATGAATATGTATTCCTATTGGCTGGCTGCCCTCTTATCTATTGATGTTACCAAGGTTCCCACTGAGGTGATGGTTGGGGGGATGGGAAATGGAAATGGAAACTCAGGAACACTAACAGAAAATGATACAAATTATTGACACTTTCCAGGTCAGTAAAGGTCAGTTAGGAATGAATATGTATTCCTATTGGCTGGCTGCCCTCTTATCTATTGATGTTACCAAGGTTCCAACTGAGGTGATGGTTGGGGGGATGGGAAATGGAAACTGTTGGTAGTTGACAAAAAAAGTAATGTGATCAGTCAATATGACTAGAACTTGTGCCCTATTCCTGATACCAGGGGTGTTGTGATCTTCCTGCACTCAGTGCCCTATCCCTGATACCAGGGGTGTTGTGATCTTCCTGCACACAGTGCCCTAACCCTGACACCAGGGGTGTTGTGATCTTCCTGCACACAGTGCCCTAACCCTGATACCAGGGGTGTTGTGATCTTCCTGCATGCAGTGCCCTATCCCGCCTGCATTACTAGTGAGAGGCTGGCTTCACAGACAGGGGGGAGCTGCCTGACCCTCACTCCTGACTTCCCCCATGTCCCAGCCAGTGAATGGTGTGTGGGTGAGGGGGGGGGGGGGGAGGATGGTGAAGTCTGAGACAGCTCCCTCCCTGCATTACTAGTGAGAGGCTGGCTTCACAGACAGGGGGGAGCTGCCTGACCCTCACTCCTGACTTCCCCCATGTCCCAGCCAGTGAATGGTGTGTGGGTGAGGGGGGGGGGAGGATGGTGAAGTCTGAGACAGCTCCCTCCCTGAATTACTAGTGAGAGGCTGGTTTCACAGACAGGGGGAAGCTGCCTGACCCTCACTCCTGACTTCCCCCATGTCCCAGCCAATGAATGGTGTGTGGGTGAGGGGGGGGGGGGGAGGATGGTGAAGTCTGAGACAGCTCCCTCCCTGCATTACTAGTGAGAGGCTGGCTTCACAGACAGGGGGGAGCTTCCTGACCCTCACTCCTCCCCTCCCCCATGCCCCAGCCAGTGAATGGTGTGTGGGTGAGGGGGGGGGGGGAGGATGGTGAGGCTGAAACAGCTCCTTCCCTGCATTACTAGTGAGAGGCTGGCTTCACAGACAAGGGGGAGCTGCCTGACCCTCACTCCTCCCCTCCCCCATGTCCCAGCCAGTGAATGGTGTGTGGGTGAGGGGGGGTAGGATGGTGAAGGCTGAGACAGCTCCCTCCCTGCATTACTAGTGAGAGGCTGGCTTCACAGACAGGGGGGAGCTGCCTGACCCTCACTCCTCCGGGGTATTGTGATCTTCCTGCACACAGTGCCCTATCCCTGATACCAGGGGTGTTGTGATCTTCCTGCATGCAGTGCCCTATCCCTATTAATACCAGGAGTGTTGTGATCTTCCTGCACACCGTGCCCTATCCCTAATACCAGGGGTGTTGTGATCTTCCTGCACACAGTGCTCTATTCCTGATACCAGGAGTGTTGTGATCTTCCTGCATGCAGTGCCCTATCCCTGATACCGGGATGTGTGCAAGAAGATCACAACACACCCGGTATCAGGAATAGGGCACTGTGTGCAAGAAGATCACAACACCCCCGGTGTCAGGAATAGGGCACTGCGTGCAGGAAGATCACAACACCCCCGGTATCAGGAATAGGGCACTGTGTGCAGGAAGATCACAACACCCCCGGTATCAGGAATAGGGCACTGTGTGCAGGAAGATCACAACACCCCTGGTATTAGGGATAGGGCACTGTGTGCAGGAAGATCACAACACTCCTGGTATTAATAGGGATAGGGCACTGTGTACATGAAGATCACAACACCCCTGGTGCCAGGGTTAGGGCACTGTGTGCAAGAAGATCACAACACTCCTGGTATTAATAGGGATAGGGCACTGTGTGCAGGAAGATCACAACACCGCTGGTGTCAGGGTTAGGGCACTGTGTGCAGGAAGATCACAACACTCCTGGTATTAATAGGGATAGGGCACTGTGTGCAGGAAGATCACAACACCCCCGGTATCAGGAATAGGGCACTGTGTGCAGGAAGATCACAACACCCCTGGTATTAGGGATATAACACTGTGTGCAGGAAGATCACAACACTCCTGGTATTAATAGGGATAGGGCACTGTGTACATGAAGATCACAACACCCCTGGTGCCAGGGTTAGGGCACTGTGTGCAGGAAGATCACAACACCCCTGGTATCAGTGTTAGGGCACAAGTTCTAGTCACATTGACTGATCACATTACTTTTTTTGTCAAGCTACCAACTGTTTCCATTTCCCATCCCCCATATATTATCAGTGGGAACCTTGGTAACAAGAATAAATAAGAGGGCAGCTAATAGGAATACATATTCATTCCTAAACTGACCTTAACTGACCTGAAAAGTGTCAAATTGTATCATTTTCTGTTAGTGCGCACTAATCGGAAAAAACGATTTTTAACGATTTTTTAACTAAAAAATCGTGCCTAAGACGATTTTCTTCTCCTGCCAGACGATTTCTATCGTTAAGACGATATGGCACACGATTCACATCCCTAATAAACAGTACCCTTTATTTGTTGCGTTCGGGCCTGCTCTTCGCCCTCGCTCCACCCTCTCTACCTTTGTGGTGATTCCCTCCGGGCCTGATGGACTGCTTGCTGCTGAGGCGTCTCCATGCCACTTCTCCCCGGCGTCCCCAGACTGGCTCGACGCTGCGGATCCGCCATGTTCCTGATGACGTAGGGCGCACACGTGCTCCGAAGTATGTACCAGCAAGGGCGCAAACTTCAGGGGTGTCCCCCTGTATTGATGTCATCCGCTTCCAACATAAAAGGTCTTCACTTTTGCTAACACATCGAGTTTGCAAGGATTCGTCCAAACTACTATGCCTCCTCGGACTTACCAGGGGTACCCGCTCCTCGGGGGCCTCGCTCTCTTTTCTCTATTTCAGATTGCAGATAGGAACCGGTACTCACTCCTCGAGGGCCTATGTTCCTGAAGACTCTGAAGATTCTTTACTGCCTAGAAGCTACTGAGCCTCTTTAAGATTCTATGTGAGATTGTCATCTACTACTGGCTATGTATACAGCATACCCTGTGTACTCACTATCTATAGTCTCCTTACATCTTAGCAACCCTGGGATCACAGTTCCAGTATCTGAGGGACTTCAGCCCTGCCGGGCATACCAGCTCCCTACTGCCACCTCTGGTGGTTCTACTAACCTGTCTAATAAAAGAACTATCTGTGTCTGTCTCCATATTCAAGCCTAGCAGGTGGTCTCTCTCAGGATACCCTCCTGGGAGCGCTGTCATCTGCCATCGGCCCAAGAATTCACCTATTTACAACAGTGTGCTCACTCCTCCCCCTTCAGGAGCTGAGCATAATAGAGTGCTAGCTCTCATCTAAGGTCACCGCCCATCAGACATCAGTACCATAACAGATTGCAACTCAGCACGGAGATTATACAGAGTGCTAACTCCTCCCCTCTGGAGGAGCAAACCTCTATCAGATTGCTAACTCCTCCATCCTGGGGAGTTCACTCATACAGATTGCTAACTTCGCAGTCTAAACCCTAACAGATTGCTAACTCCTCCCCTCTGGGGGAGCAAACCCTAACATTATTGAACATGTACTAGAATTCTAGCTCATTGTAAATCTTATTTTTTCTAATTAGATGCATAAGATACATATGTGTTTTCTTTTGAATTGAATGATGCATGAATTTTGAATGGCTTATATTTTAAATGCTAATTTTTGTATGTTCATTTTAGTTTGTAAGACTTTATGATTATTCTCTTGTAATCCACTCCGAACAGTTGTCTGGAAGTAGTGGAATATAAACAATTTTAAATAAATAAATAATGATGCAGAAAAATCTGTGACCGAGATATATAAAAACTTTCTTTGTTTTGCAAGGTGAACAGATTTCATTATGAATAAGCTCACTATTTTCTAAAACTCTTTTCTGGTCACTGTAAAGTTATGTATAATATATTACATTTAGTTTTAGTTATAGCAAGTTAGTTTTTAAATGGATTTCTGATGACAACAAAGCAACATTGTGATAGTACACCTGGTCTGGTGGAATACTATCTAACATTTGCTGGTATTTCCCTGACTGCTTTTGAGGAGGAGCTCCACAGGACATGGACAGGGAGATTTAAAAACAAAACAAACAAAAAAAAAAAACCCTTCCTACTTACCACATTGTCTCCTAGGGATGACCAAAAGTGCCTGCAGCTCTTCAGCTTCATTTACACTGCCAATCAATTCTCACATTTCCAATATCCTAACTTCAGCACTGCCAGCTACCATCTCAAATGTGTCTCTCATGGCTCCCCCTGCATCCAGGCTCAGACTGATGACATCATCCAAAAGTACCTGCTCAGGAAACATGCTAAATAAAAGATCTCTTTCCATCTGCACCAAAGCTCTTTCTCCTTGAGTCTTAGTGAACTGCTAAGATCAGGAGATAAGAAGGTAAAACTTCCCCTTCTACACTCCCTAACAATCTCTCCTGATCTGCAACTCTTCGGTGTTCAAAAATTGTATCAGTCAGAGCCATTGCAATGAGTGGACCAGAAGGTTTTGGGTTATTTAATGTTTATTTTGATTTGGTTCATTTCCTGAACCAAAATAAACATTACAAGATCAATATCAAAAAGAATATGGCTAAGGGTCTGATTTACTAAGGCTTTTCTCCCATTTGATATCTATGGAAAACATGCTTAAAGGTAGATTTTTAAACCCGCACATGGGTGCCAATGTGCGCGCGGTTCTCAGCCGGAAAATACGGTACTCTCTTTGTGGATGCACCGAGTCTTGTACATAGTTAATAGACCCAGACACAGAGAGTTAAAACAGCCTCTCTATCTCGGTACTGTAGCATAGCTACAGCTAGTTGCACTGATACTAAACCGGTTCACAGAGCAACAGATTCAAAATTTAATAAATTACTGCAAACATAGCCACTGCCAGGCAGCAGCCTGCCTTTATCCAGAAGGAGAGAAGGGGTTATGAAATGCTCACCTTTCTCTAGGTCAGTGACAGTGAGACGATAAAAAAAATTAAATTAAAAACTGGTGCAAATTAACACAGTGTGACAGTAGCTAAAAGGATTAGAAATGATGGAATGATTCTAATGATGAACAAAAGCAATGTTGATAGAAAAGACAGTAGTAAAATACAGAATTCACACCCACTTTCCTAATGTGCCCAAGCATCTCTCCTAGGGGCGCCATGCAATATTTAAATTAGGGGTCACGCTGCTAAGGAGGCGCTAGAGTCGATTGCGTGCCCCTAGCACCTCCATGGCAGCGGATGCCCAGAAGAGGTCGGCTGTCCATGGATTAGAAAAGCAGGTGCTTAATTTTACAAGCACAGTGTGACAGTAGCTAAAAGGATTAGAAATGATGGAAAGATTCTAATGATGAACAAAAGCAATGTTGATACAAAAGACAGTAGTAAAATATAGAATTCACACCCACTTTCCTAATGCGCCCAAGCATCTCTCCTAGGGGCGCCATGCAATATTTAAATTAGGTGTCGCGCTGCTAAGGAGGCGCTGGAGTCGATTGCATGCCCCTAGCACCTCCTTGGCAGCGGATGCCCAGGAGAGGTTGGCTGTCCATGGATTAGGAAAGCAGGTGCTCAATTTTACCAGCATTCATTTTCCTAACAGGTGCATAGCAACTGGTTAGGAAAGGATGCTCATTAACTCAGTGTCCATTTCCCTAACTTGACTACCGACACTTATTTAAATTGTTTTTTTTTTAACTTTTTAAACTTTTTGGTTCCTTCAACTTAATATTGCTATGATAATAAGTCAGAGGATGTACAGAAAAGCAGTATTTTTTTTTTCCTCTGGGGTGAATTACTAATAGCCTCAATGACATGCATTTGCATGTGATGAGCGCTATTAGTTTTGTGGTGGGATGCATTTTGTAGACGCGTTAATCCCCTTATAGTATAAAGGGCTATGGACGTGCCTCCAAAACACATGTCCAACTGCGTGTTAAACAATGTGCTTGGCTGAGATCCAATTACAGGCTGTAACAGTCTGGGAATACTATAAGAAGAATAGGCAGAGCAGTGATTCGCTGATTTAGAAAAAGGGAAGAGGGAAAGGGAAAGAGAGAGAGAGAGAGCAATGTAGGAGGGGCACATTCACCACAGGGAGAGGAGGTGGTGTTACATTGGTCTGCCTAGAGCACTACAGAACCTTGCACTGGCCCTGTTTCTAAGTACAGATACCAGAGGACATGTTTGATATATATGTGCCAAGGACTCTTTAAATGCATTTTTTGCAAACATTTTAATGGCTTATTGAAATGTATAGTTTTGTTAAATGTGGAGATTTAATCATGTGTGCTAATATTTGAATAAATTTCTATTTAAATATATATTTTTTATATATCATTATATTTGTATTTTAATAAGTTATTACATGAGAGTTATTTTGGTATGTCTGTATATTTATGTAAGGAACCTTTGGTTTCCCTCACTAAACAGAGTGTACTAAATTTCTGGGGATGTCCAGTGCAGAATTAGTGAAGAGAAATTTGGGTTTTACTCCCCAATGTGGGAGCTGTATATGGTGTTATCTGGTTATTTATCATCCTCAAGCACCATCAAAGCCCAATCTTAAGCCATAGGGTGGAGAGAGAATTGTGGCAGAATCCAACCATAACCTTGCAGCAACAGTGCTATGTACTAATGCAAATTATCTATTTACCATGATTATTGGGTTGCAGTCTGATTTTCATTTGTGCTATTGATGTGTAGTGACCTGACCATTGTGAGGAGTAATGGAATGGAATTTGGAGAAGGTTATGGGGTAAATCTTTTTCTATAAGGGACTGACAGTAATCCTAGATGTTTATGAGGCAACATGCTGGAACCAGTTGGTAAACTGGAGTTTCTTTGACACAGGGAGAATGTGGAAAGTTATTCAATCTGTTTATTCATAACTGAAAGATGAATTTTAAAAGCCCGGCGTGTGTATCAGTTAGGGATTGTTGAGTGTCTAGCATTTTGGGCCTGGCTAAGAGATGTGCGTGTAAATACTTACACGCCCCTTCACACACCAAGGTCTTCTGTCGTGTAACTTTAATTCTGCTATAGATGGCAAGTAAGATATAAAATAAAAGGATTGAGTCATTTCTGAGGGGTTTAAAGGATCTAGGGTAACTGGGGGGAGTGTAGGCTATCAAACCAGGGGGGTTTGATAGGCCTAGCTGTAGGGATGTGCATTTGTTTTAGACAAATTAGGAAATATAGACGATATTTCCTATTTTGTTGCGGTTCGGGGTGGCCCTGAAATGATAGGAAAACCCACGAAATTTCATGTGGTTTTCTTATCGTTTTTTTTTGGGGGGGGGGGGAGAAAGAGCACACAGAAAAAAAAACCTCAAACCCACCCCAACCCTTCAGATCTAATTATTTACAATCCCCCACCCTCCCAACCCTCCAAAACTTGCCTAAAATCCCTGGTGGTACAGCGGGGGTCCTGGGAGCAATGTCCCCCTCTCGGGCCGTCGGCTCCCACTAATCAAAATGGTGCTGATAGCCCTTTGCCCTTACCATGTGACAGGGGCTAACAGTGCCATTGACCGGCCCCTGTCACATGGTAGGAGCAATGGATGGCCCGCACCAAAAAACAGTAAGGGCAAAGGGCCACTGGCGCAATTTTGTTTACTGGCAGCCAACGGCCCGAGAGCGGGAGATCGCTCTCGGGACCCCTGCTGGACCACCAGGGACTTTAGGCAAATTTTTGGGGGGTCAGGAAGGTGGGGGATTGTAAATAATTAAATCTGAAGGATCAGGGTGGGGTTTTTTTTTCGGTTCGGGACAGCCGAAAAAAAAAAAATGGTCAGAACTGTGGGAAACAAAATTTCCCGTGGTTCTACGAAAATGAAACCGGAAATGATTGCCGGTACGATACACATCTCTACCTAGCTGTTAACTGAGGGGCGGATTTTCAGAGCCCTGCTCGCGTAAATCCGCCCAAAACCGGGCGGATTTACGCGAGCAGGGCCCTGCGCGCCGGGAAGCCTATTTTACATAGGCCTCCCGGCGCGCGCAGAGCCCCGGGACTCGCGTACGTCCCGGGGTTCTCGGAGGGGGGCGTGTCGGGGGGCGGGGCCGGAGCGCGCGGCGTTGCGGGGGCGTGTCGGCAGCGTTTTGGGGGCGGGTACGGGGCGTGGCTACGGCCCGGGGGCGTGGCCGCGCCCTCCGTACCCGCCCCCAGGTCGCGGCCCGGCGCGCAGCAGGCCCGCTGGCGCACGGGGATTTACGTCTCCCTCCGGGAGGCGTAAATCCCCCGACAAAGGTAAGGGGGGGTGTAGACAGGGCCGGGTGGGTGGGTTAGGTAGGGGAAGGGAGGGTAAGGTGAGGGGAGGGCAAAGGAAAGTTCCCTCCGAGGCCGCTCCGATTTCGGAGCGGCCTTGGAGGGAACGGGGGGAGGCAGCGCGGCTCGGCGCGCGCAGGCTATACAAAATCGATAGCCTTGCGCGCGCCGATCCAGGATTTTAGTGGATACGCGCGGCTCCGCGCGTATCTACTAAAATCCAGCGTACTTTTGCTTGAGTCTGATGCGCAAGCAAAAGTAGGCTGATCGCGCTTCTTTTAAAATCTACCCCTGAGTGAACTGGTGGATGAACTGGTAAACTGGCAATGGCTTAGACGCAAGCCCCTTTAAAAATCCCTTGACTTATGCAGTAGGATTTGCATGCTCATGCATTCACCCTCTTAAAATTTGGTGCACATGTTCATTATGGGGTAGATTTTAAGACATGAGCGCGCAGGCGCATGCATGTTATAAAATCGGGGGTCGGCGCTCAAGGGGGCTGCACAATTGTGCACTTTGCATGCGCTAAGCCTTGCTACCTTCCTCCGTTCCCTTCCAGGCCGCTCCGAAATCAGAGCAGCCTGTGAAGGAACTTCCCTTCCCCCTAGCCTGGCCTTCCCACCCTGTAGCCCTACTCTAACCCCCCATGACTTTTATCTTACCTTTTGCACCTGCCTCTGGGCAGATGCAAGTTGCGTGTGCTGGCAGCCTGCCGGCACGTGATCCTCCGACACAGCAGTAATGGCCTCTGTGTCAGAGGCATCTGGTTCCACCCCTGCCCCGCCCCACCCCGCACACGCACCACCCCTTTTTGCAAGCCCCGGGACTTACACGAGTCCCGGGGCTTTATGCGCATCGCCGGGCCTTTTTTTAAATAGGCCCGGCGCACGTAGGGCTTTTAAAATCTGGCCCGTTATATTGTGTATTGTTTCTACAGTAAATTTGTGACAAGTCTCAAATTTGAAAAACATGGGGGTGGGAGGGTGGGAGAGATATAGGGAACCCTTTGGTTTCCCTCATCAAACGGAGTGTACTAAATTTCTGGATGGTCCAGTGGGAAGAAGTAAACTTTTTTTTTTTTTTTTTTTTTGGGGGGGGAGTGTTTCCCATGAATTTCATTTTATTTAATGTTTATTTCATTTAATTAGTATAAAAAATAATAAATCAACATAAAAAATCCTCAAAAATGGGAAAAAAATGGAGTCTTGGTCCAGACTCATGCCCGGGTGGGCTGGGTGCCTGGGACTTGGCCTGGGCACAGGCCCAATACCGGGGCCTGGCCTACAGGCTGGATCCCAATGCCTGGGCCTCACCTGAAGCCCAGGCCTGAACAGAAGCCAGATCCCGATGCTGGGGGCCTTGGCCCAGGGTCAGGTCCCAGTCTGGTGTCCAGGCCTTGGAGGTCTTTATCCAATGTCTTTTTGTTTCTTTCTTTACTCATGTAATGAAGCCATCCGCTTGGGAGGTGCCAGAGTGAATTAACTCCTGTCATTCTACACAGGCATCGGGACCCAGCCACTGGTTTTGGCCCCAGCATTAGGCCTATGTCAGGGCTGAGGCCCATGTATCAGGACCTGGTTTCCAGATTTGACCCTGGCTTTGGGCCTGGACTGAGCCCTGGCCTAGATTGAAGCCCATGTATTGGGACCCAGCCTCCAGATCGGACCCTGGCATCAGACCTAGGTCTGGGCTGATTCTCAGGCATTGAGACCCAGTCTCTGGACTGGGCCCCAGTTCCAGACATTGTCTCAGGCCCTGCCTTAGGCCGAGGCCCAAGAATTGGGAACTGGCCTCCAGGTTGGACCCTGACATCGGACCTGTATCTAGGCTGATACCCATACTTTGGGAAATGGTCCCTGGACTGGGCTCTGGGAATGGGCCTGGGCACAGTCCTGTCATAGGCCAAGGCCCAGGCATTGGGATCTGGCCTCTAGGCCAGGCCCTAGTATTGGGCCTGAGTCCCTGTCGAGGCCCAGGCATCTGAACCTGGCCAAGATGCAGTGTTGGATTTGGTAATTGGGGAGAGGTCAGCAAATTTTCCAGGCCTGGGCCTTTGCTCAGATCTTGGCTGAGGCCCCAGCATTGGATCAGGCCTTAAGCCGAGACTCCAGCATCATACTTGGCCTATGGCTATGCGAGGAATAGGCCGAAGTGCTGAAGTCACGCTCAAGCATAGGCAGTGGCCTCTGCTTTAGGTCTTGGCCTGTTCCCTACATGAGGCCCAAGCTTCTGGCCTAGATCTAGACATGACTGGTGGCATTTTTTTTTTTTTGGTCAGTTTTCAAAACAAAATGAGACTCCAATGAAACTTCATCAGAATTTAACTCATTCCATTCTGAAAATGACATGAAATGAAATAGGAAATTTTGTCTCATTTCCTATTTTGTTTCTCCCAGATGCCCATCCCTATTGCAGAAAAAGCGGAGAGGTTTGCATTTTACTAGGAGAAGGTGTTCTTCTTGGGCAAGCTGTTACAATGTGCCCAAGAGGAACACCTTCTCCTAGTCTTTATTGTTAATATATTAAGAATGCACATTTTGCTGATTAATCCTGGGATATTGCAACAGTTTGCTCAAAGGCACATCTTCTCCTAGTTTTCTCTGTTAGCATACTGAAAATGAGTGTTACGTTGTAAAGCAAAAACTTGTTGGTTGACTCTGAGTTTCTTCTTAAGAAGTGTTCAATTTTAAGCTGCTTTCTCATGTGGTTAGACTTATTATAATATGGTTATGAATTAACATCTCTTTTGATGTTAACAGTGTGAGACCTTGCTTTCAATTATCTCATGGGACTATTAGAGTTTTTGTGTATTAGTTTCATGCAGTTCTTTAATGTTAGAGTACTAACATTTTGTTTTGTATATATACATGAATAATTTTTGTAACAAACTTATTTGAATTTCCTATCTTTACATTGCAGTCATTTTTGCTTATTGAGTGCTTTTGTTCCACTCTTTTTGGAGTGTATTTTTTCCCATAGATAGATAGATAGATAGATAGATAGATAGATAGAGATATATATGTTAGGTCAATTCATATCACAACATACACAACAAAGCATGCATCCCAAGTGCAGAGTTGTGTAGTGTTGGTTACAGAAAAGCTATAGATTTTCTGTGAGTGGCATGGTATAAAGCAATGAAATGTACACTATGTTCTACTTTGCTAGTTCCAAACAAAATTTAACTTGTGAGGGATACAGCACCTGTTATTTTTAAGGTATTACTATCCGATAGACAACTATCTGATTGACAACTTTTCCTCTATACTTTGTAACAGGCTTGTTGACATATGATATCTGATATATGCATTTCAAAGTCATTTCTTGAACGTGCACAATATTTATTTAAGAGCAAATAAAAACATGTTCTGGTATTTAGACTTCATTTTTCGATGGATTGTTTTCAGTCGGCTTGATATATTTGCCAATTAAACATATCTTGCAGCTAAATTTCCTAGGCTTTCCTCTTATAATAGTCCTGTTTAATAAATTGCTGAATATTAATAGAATATTCAAAGCTCAGCAAGACACAAGGAACATTTTGTGATCCACATGGTTTAAATATTCCATGAGAGCTTAAATCATGTCTAGCGATATTATTCCAAAGTGACTGGACATTTATCTTTCTCAGCAATTGTCTCCAGTGGAAGTTTTGCTACTTGATGGCATGCTTTTCAGCTTTTTTGCTCATCTCATATGGCTTATAAGATGCAAAGTATTAACTTTGAGTTTGTTATGAATTTCTGGCATAGCTTTAAATGTTATTTTCAGAAACCACTTACTCATTCAGTCCTAGTAATCCCAATATTCAGATCTGATATTTTAATGCTGCGATTCATAGTTTGCTACAATGATAGAAAGATAATATTTCTCTAACCAGTGTATTTTTTATATACAGATTGGATTTTTGGACAGCTAAAATATGCAGATAAGCATAGCCAGGAATAAATACTGACTGTTCTTTATCATCAATAATGCAAAAAAAAAAAAAAAAATGGAAGCAGCAAGCTCAGAACTATGTGGTTTCTGGTTCAGAATACATTTCTTAAAAGTCACAAGGAAATTCTCTAATTCAAAAACTTTCTGAGGATATAGTTTAAGATTGCTATCAGCCTGGCTCTAGGCTAACAATCAAAAGTAGAACATAAAGTACTATATTTCAATCAATCTTGAAGTGTCTGCTTCTTAGCAGGTGAAAAGTATTAGAAAAATAATAAGCATTTGCTTGCTACTTTACTGGACCACTGATAAAGTAATCAATAGGGAAGTGCTTACGTTGAAATGAGATGTGGAATTAAAAAAAAAAAATTCTATAAAAATAAGAAATGCCATGCTGGCTCAGACTAAGGTTCATCAAACACTGTCTCCAACAGTGGCTAGTCAGGGTTGCAGGTACCTGGCAAATTCCATAAATTAGATCTATTTCCTGTTAATCCCAGAGATAGCAATAGTTCTCTTTAATCTACCTGGTTATTAAAGTTTTATGGACTTCCCAGCCAGGAACTTGTACAAGCTTCACTCCATTGTGCTAGTCACCATGATCGCATCATCTGGCAATGCAAGGTACACCTGGTAACATGCCATACTAGTCAGACCAAGGGTCCATCAAGCCCAATATCCTTTTTCCAACAGTGGCCAATCCAATTCACAAGTACCTGGCAAGAACTTAACATAGAATAAATCACAAGCTACTATTGCTTATTAATTATCGTAATAGCAATTTATGGATTCTTCCTCTAGGAACTTATCCAAATCTTTTTTAAACCCAGTTACAATAACTGCTATAACTACATCCTCTGGCAATTAATTCCAGAGCTTAACTATGCGCTGAGTGAAAAAAAAATTGTATTCGATTTGTTTTAAATGAGCTACTTGCTAACTTCATGGAGTGCCCCCTAGTCTTTCGATTATCTGAGAGAGTAAATAACTGATTTACATTAACGTGTTCAAGTCCTTTCATGATTTTGTAGACTTCTATCATATCCCCACCTCAGTCATCTCTTCTCTAAAACTAAACAGCCCTAAGTTCTTTAGCCTTTCCTCATTGGGCAGCTGTTCCATACCCCTTATCATTTGGCCACCCTTCTCTGCACTTTCTCCAATACAGCTATATCCTTTTTGAGATGCGATGACCAGAAATGCACACAGTATTCAAGGTGCAGTCTCACCATGGAGCAATACAGAAGCATTATGACATCTTCATTTTATTTGCCATTCTCTTCTTAATAATTTCTAACATTCTGTTTGCTTTTTTGATCACCACAGCACACCAAGCCAACGATTTCAATGTATTATCTACTATGATGCCTAGATCTCTTTCTTGGGTGGTAACTCCTAAGATAGAAGCTAACATTGTGTAACTACAGCAAGGGTTATTTTCCCTGTGTGCATCACTTTGCACTTGTCCATATTAAATTTCATCTACTATTTAGAAGCCCAATCTTCCAATCTCACAAGGTCCTCCTGAAATTCATCACAATCCGCTTGAGATTGAACTGCTCTGCATAATTTAGTGTCATCCGCAAATTTGATCATCTAACTCATTGTACCCCTTTCCAGATCATTTATAAATATATTAAAAAGCACTGGCCCAAGTACAGAACCCTGAGGCACTCCACTCTTTACCTTTTTTCATGTGTGAAAACTGACCTTTTAAACCTACTCTCCTCTGTTTCCTGTCTTTTAACCAGTTTGTAATCCACGAAAGGACATCGCCCATGACATCTTAGAAGACTCTCATGTGGAACTTTGTCGAACGCCTTCTGAGAGATACACACTGAGGTAGATCTTCAAAAAATACACGCATGCGTACTTTTGTTTGCGCCGGTGGCATGAACAAATATACACCAGATTTTATAAGATACGCACGTAGCCGCACAAGGCTGCGCAAAATCGGCAGCCTGTGCACGCCGAGCCGCGCAGTCTGCCTCCATTCCCTCCGCGTCCCCCCACCTTCCCCTCCCTTCTCCTATCTACCCCACCCCCCAGCCCTACCTAAATCCCCTCCCCCTACCTTTGTTGGGCAAGTTACGCCTGCTTGAAGCAGGCATAACTTGCGCGCGCCGACCTGGCATCCCCCGGCACAGGCCGCAGTGCCGGGGGACTCAGGACCGCCCTCCCGGCCTGCCCTCGAACCATCGCCATGCCCCCCGGACCCGCCCCAGACCGCCCCCTGCCCCCTGACATGCCCTCTACCCCGGACACGCCCCCGGACATGCCCCCTTCCCTTTTAGGAAGCCCTGGGACTTACGCGCATCCCGGGCTTTGTGTGTGCCGGCGGCCTATGCAAAATAGATGCGCAGGGGTTTTAAAATCTACCCCTTAGTGATATATATATATATATATATATTATTATATATGTATATATTTTCCTTTCTATATGGAATCTTAAAGGCCAGAGACATTATTGGGATATGGAGCCATGGGGCCAGCCTTATATCAGTAACATCCAGAAGATGAAGAGATAATTTCAGAAAAGGTGGGGGCAAAAAAAAATTACAGCAACAGATTCCACAGCTTGATCATGCAGTGAGTGAAAAAACACCTTTGTAAAGAATTATAAATGTCCTTACTAGAAGGATTAAACCACAAGTTCTGGGGAGGTACAGACTGATTAGAAAGCTGAGGTTTGGGGTTTGGGCTCCCCCTATGGGAGAATCAGATGGTGTAGTTGTAGTCTTTATAAACCCCTGCCACCATCTCAGTGCATGGATTCTTAATTCAATTTTCCTTGAGTTACCCTGCTGTCTGTGCAGCCTCCACTTCTAATTAATTTTCTTGGGGAAAGGACTCTGACATTTTCACTGACAGAGGCTTCTATAAAGAATTGGAGAGAAAGTGCCTTAGCCCTGTTTTTTGATCCAGAGTTTTGGAGATCTTATTGGAATTGGAAAAGTAATTGTTTTCACATTTCCTTGCTCTTTTTTGTGTAAGATTTTGTGTAAGATTTTTTTATCTGTTTTTTTATTGTCTGAGAACTCTAGGGCCCAGGGACTCAGATTTATTTTTTAGCCAGAGGAAGAGGTGTCTTTTGCCTAGAAAGGACCTGAGGAAAATGGAAGGGATAGAGGGTAAGGTCTGTCTATTCATGGATGATACTAAAATCTGCAACAGGGTAGACACTCCTGAAGGGGTGGAGAGAATACAACAAGATTTAAGAAAGCTCTATGAGTGGTCCGAAACTTGGCAGCTGAGGTTCAATGGAAAAAGGTGCAGAGTCATGCATCTGGGATGCGACTACCCAAAGGAACTGTATGTGCTGAGGTGGGTAGGGCTGATGTGTACAGAGCAATAAAGGGACCTTGGGATAATAGTGTCTAGCGATCTGAAGATCATAAAACAGTGTGAGAAGGCGATAGCTAAAGCTAGATGAATGCTGGTCTGTACAGAAAGAGGAATATCTAGCAGGAAAAAAGAGGTGATAATTCCCTTGTACAAGTCCTTGGTGAGGCCTAACCTGGAGCACTGTGTTAAGTTCTGGAGTCCGTATCTCAAGGGAAACAGAGATAGGATGGAGGCAGTTCAGAAAAAGGCGACCAGAATGGTGGGAGGCCTCCATCACATGACCTACATGGAAAGGCTGAAGGCCCTAAATACGTATACCCTGGAAGAGAGGAGGTGCAAAGGGGACATGATTCAGACCTTCAGATCCATAAAAGGTACAAATGATGTGTGTTACACCTGTCGGTCACAGACGGCTGCGACTGCTGTTGCTCACCTCTTGCCTCACCTCACTGACTCCATTAGGAAGACTAGCGGCCTCCGCCAGCTATCGCCGGCCTGCTCGCCCCTGTTCTTGGGTCTCCCTGGATGGCGTGGACACTGCCAACCGCAATCTTGCCCTTGGAGCTCCTTAGGCGCTCACTTCCGGGCCAGTCTTATGCACGTTATGACGGGAACCTCGGGGGCGTCCCCCCTTGATGACATCATTTCCCATGGACTCTTAAGCCGGCTGGCCCTGCCTGCCTACAATTTGACAACGAGTTCCCTCATTGCTGAATCCACTTCACTCACCTCGGATCCTTCGTTCCAGTTCCTGCTTCCTTGGCGTGAAACGTCTCGGGTACCCGCTCCTCGGGGGCCCTTTCCTCGTCTCTGGCTATCCGTTCCTTGGAGGGCCTTGCGCCTAGAACCGTTGCCTGCCTCATTCCCCGGGGCTTCCTCTGGAACCATTCCTACTTCCACTATGAGTACTCGCTTGCAGACCACTACCGTATTCTCTCTACTGAGGAACCCTCATCGGTGTACCCCGTTCTTTGGATAACTACCGTATCATCTCTACTGAGGAACCTGCATCAGGTACTCCACCCTGCGGACCATTACCGTATCA
This sequence comes from Rhinatrema bivittatum, assembly GCF_901001135.1. Taxonomy (NCBI): domain Eukaryota; kingdom Metazoa; phylum Chordata; class Amphibia; order Gymnophiona; family Rhinatrematidae; genus Rhinatrema; species Rhinatrema bivittatum. The sequence goes on from NC_042618.1 coordinate 96,363,780, forward strand.
TCTCTACTGAGGATCCTCACCGGTGTACCCCACTCCGTGGACCATTACCGTGTCATCTTTACAGAGGAGTCCTCTCTCTTGGGTATACCCCACTTCACAGACCTGGTGGCACCTCTGTGTCTGTGTGACTTTCTTGCTACATTCCTCACTCCGCAGGCAGTGCCTGTCTCTTTCTACTCTCTCTCCAGTACCTGCTGTCCTACACTCCCAGCAGCTAAGACCTCGCCTCCCGACGGGGAGGCTCACGGGGCTCCTCCCTGTGGGTGGTACAATCCCTCACCTCGGCCCAGGGGCCCACAAACCCACAAATCCTAACAATGTACAGCTAAAAACAAACCTCTTCTACTTGAAAGATATAAGGAGAACAAGGGAACACGATATGAAACTTCAGGGAGGAAAACTGAAAATGGAATGTCAGGAAATATTTCTTCATGGAGTGGGTGGTGAACTCCTGGAATGTCCTTCAGGAGGAGTTGGTAAAGAAGACAGTGAAGGACTTCAAATGGGCATGGGATAGACTCTGTGGATCCCTAATGAGCTAAATCTAAAAGTCTTGGGGGTTAATAGTAACAACTGGGAGCTAAATCTAAAAGTCAAGGGTGTTAGGAGTAACAATTACATGACAGTGGGTGAGAATATACAGCCTGGGAAAACATAAAACACAAAACATTGCTTAACACTAGATGGGCCATTTAGTCTTTTTCTGCCATCAATTCTATGTATCTATGTTTTTATGTTTCCATTTTATTCACCATTCTCCATTTCATTTAATTTGCAAAGCAAAATGAAAGAAAACCAAACAACATTTTGATTGTTTTTCATTTTGTTTTGTTTTGAAGCAATGCCTGCCTTTGAAAAAGAAAAAAGCCACTAGTGTAGGTCCCTCTTCTCACTCACCAAACCCTCAAAAATAAGACCCATCACGACCTCTCCAGACTCACCTCCCCAACCCTTGAATCCCTTCTTACCTCTTACCAGGAGCAATTCTCAGTCTCTTCTGTCCCATTCAAACCAAAGCTGGAACCAATAAATTGTAAAGGAGGTTCCTGCATGTTCAGCATGAGAAGTAAAGTGGTACCAAGCGTAGCATCAACATCCTAACATCATGAAGGGAGAACGAAGCAGAAAAAATAGCAGAAAAAAACCTAAAGCACAAATAAAAGGACAAAGCAGCAATTTTATAATCATTTCTGCGGGTAAAACACTGTTTTACCAGTGAGAATACCTTTAAAAATTATCCTCTTGCTCCTTACTTTCACCTTTGCACAAGAAATTCTTTATTAAATATTTTGACAAGTAAAGAATGCATGTGTGGCGCAGAAAACTAACAGTGAGCCATTTTACTGAATGCAGCTGTATAATAGTGATGGCCTTGAAACTTCGGTATTCATAGATAAATATTATATTTTGCAAAGGGATTTATTTTCCATTCAGTCTTAATCCTTATTGTCAAATACTCAAACGCTATCAAATTTATGCTCAAATTCCCCAGCAATAATGTTCTTGTGGAGAAGAGATTTTCAATAATAAATTATATTTAAATCAGAAATGAATATACTTTCCCTATGGATATAGCAAATGATATCAATGTATCAAGCATATGCTGAATGAGCTTGCATAATGGACATTTAAAACCAAGGAATTCCTTCTAACATCTATTTTAAGACATGAATACTATTGAAATAAAAACAGCTTGTGCATCTTTTATTAATACTGGCTAACTAAAAAGAAAGGGATTTTGAACACAGTTGTTTTGGAGAATTTTCACTCACCCCTTTATCCTCATTTGTACTTGTTTTTGGCTGCAATAACAATTATGGAAACCATTTTTGCATGAAATAGAATACTTTTTCACACATAACTTATTCAGAGAGCTCTAGGGCATTGTTTACACATTCTAGAGCACCAGAATGAGATACATCCTGAAGCTGATAATATGTTTGCATTTCTTTAACTGCCAACATGTAGAATCTTAAACTAGTCCTAGGATAACAAAGGAAATATGGAAAAATGGTAGAAAATGAATGAATTACTCATATAATAGAAATTAATTGTTAGTGATGAAGGCCCGTTTAATTTTGCAGAATTCAGAGATATGCAAAAATCATGCATAAGATTAACATGGAAAGAAAGATGGAATGTGAAGACAAATAAAAACAATGGGACTAATGTAATAAGCCACGCTGAGCCTACCATGGGATTTTACTCCCGTTTTAGCACAGGTTTTTCAGCACAGGATTTTAGCCTTTGCTAAGAAACTCACGGTGTTTAAACAAAGCTATTAACTATTACAGGGCAATGCAGAGAGCCACAATAGGCAGAAGACATTTCAATGCTTGCTTTTTAATGTGGGAAATTTAACCCTTGGTTGAGGGCAGGAGGAAAATTTAACTCATGTTTCCGGTGACCATTTTTGTCCATGGTGATGCTGTGTGTAGGTATTTCTCTGACTTTTTCTGTGGAAAACTTGGATTATGTAAATTTCTTTTGATGCTTTGGTACATTTTGTGGGTGGACCAAATAATTAGAGTGCCAGAAGCTTTACAGAAGCTTTTAAATAGATTTTAAATGTGCTTTTATGCACTGTGGCCATGTACCTGGCTTTTAAAATGTTTTTAATATGTTCCATTTTAAATTAAATTTTAATAAAGTTTTATTTTTATTGACAGGTCTCTTTCTTCATTGACAGGTCTCTTTCATCCATTTTATCACGACTGATCCTAGGGCTGACCCTTGACCACACATTTTAAGGAATCCTCCCAAATTTGAAAATTTCTGGTCTAAGAAGGCATGGCCTATATGATGCTTGTGACCCACTTGCCTACCCACTGGGGAAAAAATGAGATAAGTAATATTTTAAGATAGTTTATTTCATTTAAAAAGTAATTGCAGAGGTAAAAATGTAAGGTTGACTTCAAAGCAATTGCATTCAATTTAAGGCTGCATATTCAGCAAGACTCCAGTAGCATTTCAACAGCCATGCTGACTCCAGGGAAACTGAACATATGCAAGGTGGCATATGCAGCAAAAGTCCATAAGTGCAATCAACAGATCCATAAAACTGGAGACGAGATGTCCGAGCAGAAGAAGCATCCACGTAGAGAAGAGGCTTTCAAGTAGAGACGAGGCCATCTGCACCGGAATTTGAACTAATGAATGGAAGGGAGACAATATGTAAATCTACAGCTCTAACACTAAATTTTCAAAAGGGAAACTGATAAAATGAGGAAAATAGTGAGAAAAAAACAAAGGTGCAGCTACAAAGGTTTAAAGTATACAACAGGCATAGACATTGTTTAAAAATACAGTCTTAGAAACTGACGGCTGGCCCGCGATCCCGGGCACAGCGGCAAATGGCCGCTGTGCCTGGAGGCTCCAGCCCCACCCCCGGACTGCCCCACCCATTCCCCGCCCCCTTTTTCAAGCCCTGGGACCTAACCACGTGCCGTGGCTTGTGCGTGTCGCTGGGCCTATGCAAAATAGGCTTGGCGAGCACAGGAGCGGATTCTTGGGGTTACGCGCATAACCCTTTGAAAATCTGCCCCTTAGTGTATCTGGGTTTAAAAAAGGTTTGGATAAATTCTTGGAGGAGAAGTCCATTAGCTGCCTTTAATCAAGTTGACTTAGGGAACAGCTACTGCTATTACTGGCATCATTAGCAAGGGATCTACTTAGTGTTTGGGTATTTGCCAGATACTTGCAAACTGGATTGGCCAATCTTGGAAACGGGATGCTGGGCTTGATGGACCCTTGGTCTGACCCAGAATGACAATTTCTTATGTTCTTATGAAAAGAAGAAGTGCGAACACAATTTTTGCGTATTGCAGCGATGAGCTAATATGATTCGCCCACCTGCAAAAGAAAGGAAAAAGAGAAATAAAGTGAGAAATACAAGTTTGAAGCCATCCAATGCCCCCCGGGGAACTAGAAAGAATACTGCCTAGTCCGAACTGTGACTTTTTTTTGTGAGAGTAGGGGATTGGGTTTAGGGGGGGGGGGGGTTTCAAAAGAAATGTGAAAACCAACAAAATTTTATCAGATTTTCAATTATTTTGTTTTGAGAATGAAATGAAACAAAATAGGAAATTCCATTATTTCCAATTTGTTTCTAACAAATGCACATCCTTAGCTGATATGAGGAATAATTAGGCTGATACATTCTAATCTCATCTCAGTTGGAGAGCGAATATGAAATAAATCCAACTGAGAAGAATGCAGTGTTAATGAAAAAACATGTTGGCAATGTAACGGGGGTAAAACTCATGAATAGTTTTCAAGGTCAAGCAAAGAGTTTTGAACTATAAACTACACCAGATTGGTAGGGGGTGGCAGGGATAAAAATGTGTTTTTGTTTTTCGGTTGATTTTTGGAAGTTTTTTCCCTCATGAAATTCAGTTCATGGAATGTTTGATTTATTTCATTCATGTGAAAAAAATTAATCAACATTAAAAAACAAACAATCTCAAAAATGAACCAAAAAAAGAAAATGGAGCCTCTCAAGATCTCTGATCCCCACCACCCATTCCTCCCAGCTGGAAAAATGATGGGGCCAGGATTCTCCAGCCTCCATTCACCTGGTCCAGTGGGGATCTGCCTGCTAGGCCTAGGCCCAGGCTGTAGACTTGGCCTTGCTTATGCATGAGAATGTGGTAGGTCACCGCAATCTTGGCCTATGGAAGAACAATGCTTCAGCCTTAGCTGGAGCCCAGACCCAGGCCTGATACTGGAGTCCAGCCCAGAGGCCGAGTCCCAACGCTTGGACCTTGGCCAAGGCCAGAGTCCAGGCTCAGACCCAATGCTGCAGGCCGGCTTGGAAGCCAGGTGCTACACTTGGGCCTCAGCTTAGGCTGGAGTCTAGGCCCAGGCCAACACTGCAGCCTAGCCCAGAGGCCGGGTCCTGACACCTGAGACCAGGCCAGGGCCTGGGCCCAGGCTTGATACCATGGTCCAGCTTGGAGGCGGGTCCTGATGCCAAGGTATTGACATGGACCCAGGCCTGATGCCAGTGCCTTGAACTGGACCCAAGCCTGATCCTGTGGCCTGCAGGTCCCAATGCCTGGGCCTAGGTCACAGCTCTAGGCCATAGCCAGGCCCAGGACTGATACCTCAGCCCAGCTAGGAGGCCAGTCCCAATGCTGGGACCTTGACCTGGACCCTGGCCCAATGCTGAGACCTAGATTCAAAGCCTGGTATAAATGCTTGGACCTTGGAGTAGGCCAGGGTCAACATTGGGGCCCAAACCAGATGCTATGGTCAGGTTTGGAGGCTGGGTCCCAATGTCAGGTCTGGGTCTGGGTTGAGGACCTGGCATTGGGACCCCAACATCCAGGCCAGGGTCTACATCAAGGACCCAGCATGTGGACCTGGCCTCTGGGCCAGGCAGCAATGATGGGTCTAGCTCCCAGCTCCAGCCTTGGCCAAGCCCAGACATCAGGACCTGGCCACTTGACCAGGCCCCAGCATTGGGCCTGCATTTTGGTGTCAGGCCTGTGTATAGTCCAAGGCCACAGCACTGGGACCTAGCCTAAGGCCCAGGCCATGGCATCAGGATCCGTGTTGAGGGCTGCACGATCGATTTGATCAATGTGTATGCCCCGAACTCTGAGTCTTCCAGGCTGGCGTTCTTTCACCAGTTGTCAACCCTATTGCAGACCTTGAATGTGGCGGAGGAGGTAGTGCTCAGGGGTGACTTTAATCGCACTCTTAGAGGCTCGACTGTTCCGGTCAACAGCGAGATTCCCTCCTCCACCACATACTTAGGGGAGATGGTGTACCACTTCTCTCTGTTTGATGTCTGGCAGCTGCATCACTTGGATGACACCCCCTCCTACACTTATGTCCGGTGCAGGAGGGATGAGTCAGCCACTCTCAGATCGACCAGCTCTACGTCATGAGCTATTTAAAGTCATAGACCCTTTCAAGTGCCATTGAGGTGGCAGCCTTATTGGACCACCATCTGGTATACGTGAAGGTGAGGCTTGTCTCGGTCAGGCCTTGGGTCACCTATTGGCATTTCAACAATTCCTTATTGGAGGAGGAGGGCCTTGTGGTGGTGATCTGGGAGCTCTGGATGGAATGGTGCACCTCTGAGGTAGACTTTGCCTCATGGAGCCAGTGGTGGGATGTGGCGAAAATCCACCTCAAATGGTTCTGTCAGGATTATGTCAGAGGTGTCAACAGGGAGCAACATGGAGAGATCCAGTGTTTGGTCTTGAAGCGGCCCTCTCTGATGTTGTGGATCAAGCTCTGCAAAATGAGTACATGGAGAAGAAGTGCACCCTCTGTCACCTCAAGGAGCAGCGGGGCCGGGTTCCTTTGTGAGATCGCAAATCCGTTTCCTTCTGGAGATGGATTGTAGCTCGCACTTCTTCTATGGTTGGAAAAGAGGATGGATGCCCAGAAGCAGATCACGGCCCTGGTGGATGCTGACGGGGCCCCCTTCATGGATCTGGAGATAATTTGGGCGAAGGTCAGGGACTTTTACTCTACTCTCTTCTCTCCAGAACCCTTTAACCCAAATGCCTGCAGGATCTTATGGGAGGGGCTTCCCACCATCAGTCAGGGCAGCAGAAACAAGCTAGATATGCCCTTGAGTTTAGCAGAGCTTTCTGAAGCCCTGAACAAGATGCCCAACAACAAAATGCCAGGCATCAATGGTCTGACAGCTGAATATTTTCACCACTTTTTTGACTTGCTGGGACCCGATCTTCTGCAGGTTCTGGTGGAGGCCCTGGAGACTGGGGAGTTGCTGCTGCCATGTCACCATGCAGTTCTCGTACTGCTCCCCAAGAAAGGGGATTCTCATGACTTGCGGAACTGGCACCCCATCTCATTACTGTGCACAGACTATAAAATCCTAGCCAAAGTGCTCTTGCGGTGGCTAGGGCCCATGCTAGATCGAGTGATCCACCCATACCAATCCTACATGATCCCAAGCTGCTCGATTTTTGATAACATCTTTCTTAGTCTGGGACTTGATCCATTATTGTTGTAGGAAGAAACTGTCTGTGGCATTTCTATCTCTAGACCAGGAGAAAGTCTTCGACAGGGTGGATCACCGCTATCTCATGCAGACCATGCAGGAATTTTGCTTCGGTCACCATTTTATGGGTCTTCTCCACTTCCTGTACGCATCTGTAGAGTGCCTCATCAAGGTAAATTGGCCCTAACAGAGCTTCTGGCATTTAGAAGAGGAGTACATCTGGGCTGGCCCCTGTCCGGGTTTGTGATAGGACTGCTCCTGAGCAAGTTTGATAAATTTTCATGGAGCTAGGAGATCCTAAAATATCTGGTTGTCCACCTTTCCATGGAGGAACCCAGGACCCCGAAATACTGGCAAGAACCAGGTGAACAGGTCTAGGCTTGCCTGATGCCGTGGGCAGGGTTGCTACAACTGGTATCATACCGTGAAAGGGTCTTAGTGTCAAATCAGTTGGTGTCCAGCATGCTGTGGCACAAGCTGACCGCTCTGAGTCCCCCTGCAGAGTTTCTTGCCTGGACCCAGAGTAGGCTGCTGGATTTCTTCTGGGCCGGCAAGAGACACTGTGTCTCTGCAGGCACCCTGTATCTTCCTATGGAGGAAGGTGGACAGGGCCTTGTGTGTCTCAAGAGCCAAGTACACACCTTCCGCTTACAGCCCCTGCAGAGATTTCTGTATGTGGACCTGCCACCACCATGGTGCCCCCTAGCAGCTTTTTTCTTTCATCAGTAGCAGGTTGCAGTACAATTAGCAGCAATTTTTAATAAGGGTGAGAAAATATGACCTTGGCCTCTCGTCACTGCCATATTTCTATCAAGACATTTTTAAGTCTTGGAGCATGATTTCCATGACAAGGAAGCCGGCAGTCCCAATGGAGGACTACCTGGAAGAACCCCCTTCTCCATAACCCCGCTCTGGGTGTGGGGATTTTGGAGTCCCCCGCAATATGCCATTGGCTGACCTCAACCTGAACCATGAAGGTCGGTCACCATGTTAGAGGACCGATCTACATGGGTATCGCTAAAAATGTTGGTACCCCATGCCTGCTGCTGCAGTCATTTAAGTCCATCCAAGCTAGGGCAGCCAGTTGTTTGTCCATTCTGTCAGGGAAGGTCTGCAGGACGGAGGTCCCTGCCAGGTATCCATCTCTCCTCTTCCAGACCTGAATATAGGCCCCCATCAAAAAAGACACACACACCCCCGCTTGGCCCCCTCCAGCCAAAAGCCTCAACCGGCTGCTTTCCCTTCCCGCAGCCAATTTTGAGGCCATGAACAGGAGAGCGATATACCTTCTGATAGTACATACAATTCCCATCCAGGCACTGGGTGAAGGAGCACAACAGGGGGAGATAGAGGTCCATGTTGGAGGGCGTTTTATGCCTATCCTACCTTCAGGCGAAGCATGGACCTCTCTTGAAGGGTAGCACATGGAGCCATATTTACAGGAAGTGTCCTGCAAACCACGACCAGCTCTGCAGATTGCCCTTTCTGCCAGGCGAGGGAGTCAGCACCACACATTTACTAGTTTTGTCCTAACTTTTTTAAAGAATTTCTTTTTTTTGTTTTTGGTTGTCCTTCTCCCCCCACCTGTTACTTTATGGACACTAGAGATGTGAATCGTGTCCTCGATCGTCTTAACGATCGATTTCGGCTGGGAGGGGGAGGGAATCGTATTGTTGCCGTTTGGGGGGGGTAAAATATCGTGAAAAATCGTGAAAAATCGAAAAATCGTAAAATCGCAAAACCGGCACATTAAAACCTCCTAAAACCCACCCCCGACCCTTTAAATTAAATCCCCCACCCCCAATGACTTAAATAACCTGGGGGTCCAGCTGCGGTCCGGAACGGGCTCCTGCTACTGAATCTTGTTGTCTTCAGCCGGCGCCATTTTCCAAAATGGCGCCGAAAAATGGCGGCGGCCATAGACGAACACGATTGGACGGCAGGAGGTCCTTCCGGACCCCCGCTGGACTTTTGGCAAGTCTTGTGGGGGTCAGGAGGCCCCCCCCCAAGCTGGCCAAAAGTTCCTGGAGGTCCAGCGGGGGTCAGGGAGCGATTTCCCGCCGCGAATCGTTTTCCGTACGGAAAATGGCGCCGGCAGGAGATCGACTGCAGGAGGTCGTTCAGCGAGGGTTCCGGAAAATGGCGCCGGCCATACGCGTATGGCCGGCGCCATTTTCCGTACGGAAAACGATTCGCAGCGGGAAATCGCTCCTTGACCCCCGCTGGACCTCCAGGAACTTTTGGCCAGCTTGGGGGGGGGCCTCCTGACCCCCACAAGACTTGCCAAAAGTCCAGCGGGGGTCCGGAAGGACCTCTTGCCGTCCAATCGTGTTCGTCTATGGCCGCTGCCATTTTTCGGCGCCATTTTGGAAAATGGCGCCGGCTGAAGACAACAAGATTCAGTAGCAGGAGCTCGTTCCGGACCGCTGCCGTTCCGGACCGCCGCTGGACCCCCAGGTTATTTAAGTCATTTGGGGGGGGTTCGGGAGGGTGGGGGATTTAATTTAAAGGGTCGGGGGTGGGTTTTAGGGGGTTTTAGTGTGCCTGCTCACGATTCTAACGATTTATAACGATAAATCGTTAGAATCTCTATTGTATTGTGTTCCATAACGGTTTAAGACGATATTAAAATTATCGGACGATAATTTTAATCGTCCTAAAACGATTCACATCCCTAATGGACACTCTGTGCCAAGGGCCACAGTAACATGCAACTGGGCCCACCTCATTAATTATCTTCTGGCGGAAGCCAAGATCGCCATCCAGTGAGCCAGAGAAGTGAGGCAGGCTGGAGAAAATCCGGTTGTGTGTGAAAATTTCTTCTGGACCTTGGTACGTTCTCGACTGCGGGCAGAGCACGTGTTTGACCTACAGAAGAACAACATCTGTAAATTCATCGCTCAATGGGTGGTGAATGGTGTGATCTGCCTACCACCACTTCCCCCAACATATAATTTACAGTTACATATCTAGTCCTTTGCTTTTTTTTGTTAGTTTCCTATCCGTTACTACACACTCCTCCCCTTCCTCAGTTGATTGGTTCTGCGATGATGATTTAAAGGACACTGGCCAAAAGGTCAGTGATTCCTTCCTGCCTTTGCGCAGTGTATGTTGATGTGCAAACCGATTCCACTGATTCCTTGAATTTCTTCTCTCTATTTGCCTTCCTAGTCCAAATGAAAGGTAGAATTTGCCACATTACAATCTAATGCCTATTAACATACCAGGCAATCTGTTTTATTGGTAAACTGAGTATGTTTGTCCTTGTGTGAAATCCAGAGGATGTGGAATACGCGGTTTTCCTAGGTTTTCTTTTTTCTGACCAGAGGGGAGAGCTTTTGGCACCCTGCCTTGGCGTTTACTGATAAAAATAGTGGGAACTGAGGGCTGTGCTATGCCCCACCTCCTCTCCCCATCCCATCCAATCACAACACAGGAGAGGAGGCAAGCAAGCGGGGTCACAGCTCAGCTCTCAGCTCTGTCTTTCCCTATAACCAGGAAGTTGTGGGAAAGAGAAGGAGCCTTTTGGGAAAAAAAAAAAGGATTTTCAGTATCTGGGTGACCAGACACTGTACAGCACAGCTGAAAACCTGGCTGTCCAGTCCCAAACCGGGCTGTTGGCAACCCTAATGAGAAATAGGGGAGGGGAGAGAGAGAGCTGGGGTTGCTGCTGCATCCCTAGGTGCTTAGCCTAGGCAGGAAAGGAACAGCTCCCAGCCCTCACTCCCTCACAAGGAAAATCCCGATAGGCCAATGCTTATTTCAAGGCATTTTGGTTCAAGTGTCCATGAGGGAGGTCACCCAAGGCAGCATCCCTCGCATTCAGAAACATTGCATCCCGCAAGTGGCCGCACTAAAAATGCCTTAAACTAATGTCACGGGTTTTATTGGGACTCAGGTAACAGACGGGGAAGGGTGATCGTGAGGAAAGTAGTTCTTTTGTCTCCTGAGCACTGAAGAGGAGGGGAGAGTAGAAAGAAGGGTTGCACCACTGTTAGACCCATTCTTAAGATGCCTTATTGCGTTGGCATTGGGGATTTGAGTTGGCCATCTTCATGGGCTGGGGAAAGGAGTATGGGCCATAAACCTGACAGGGGAGTTTTGAGGTCTCCCCCATTCGCCCAAGCGAGACACCGAGACTGTGGTCTTCTAAGGGTGGGAAAGCTTCATGGTTCCCATACATGGACATGGGCCACTGCCCTGAAAACAAATCCTGTACCTAACTGCTTAAATCAGCATTACAAGAGAAGGGTTGGGTAGGGAGGGCACTGAATAGAGCACCTCTTTTATCACCCATTTGCTAGTGAACTCTTCAATACGGTCAATGGACGCCACATAGTGGTACTCTGTCTGGATCTGAGAACACACCAATGTCTAAAATAAACCCTACATTCTTCTGGGTTGCCTCTATCAAGCTTCTTTATTCTGGTCTGATGGATGGTCGGCTTTGCAGAGACCATGAGGAAATTGATTAGGTGGTCCTTGGCTCATCTTTGGGGTCCCAATAGGCAGTGGAAAAGGCTGCCAACTGAAACTACATCCCCCAGAAGTCTTAGCAGTCAGCCCCTGGAAGTGCTGGCAGCAGGGAAGGAAGGGGGTGGAGTGTCCCCAGCTCCTAAGTAATAGGCAGAACTCAGCAGGAGAGAACGGAAATAATCAGGCTGGGGATCAGGTAGCAACTGAGGACTTCAACTTGCAGGATGCTGATGATGAGGAGGAGGAAGAAGACCTAGAATGGAACCAGGGACAACTCTAGCTTAAAAGATAAGCTTAAGAGTTTCTTTTTCTTTAAACTGTATTACAAGGAAGTCATGATATGTTGCTAGGGTGTAATTCAGGAAAAAGTTTATCAACTTTAATCTGAAGTATCAAGAAGGGAAGATAAGAGGCTGCAACTGGGAAGGATTTGGGGGGGGAAGTGGGGTTGTTTGTTTTTCTAAATATTGGCTTAAAAAAAAGGCTTGTGTCCTGAACCATGCTTCTGCTGCATTAAATACTCACCTGCAGACCAACTAAGAGAGAGAGAGAGAGAGCAGGAAACTGCAGAAAAACTGAATTATTTTCTAAGGTTGTTTATTTGGCTTAGGAGACTGTCCTGAATTGTGCTTGTGCCACACTATATACTCACCTGTGAACTAATTAAATAAGAGAGAGAAGCAAGCTGCACAAGCCAGAGCATTAGTTCAAATTGTTATTTTGTGAGATTAAAAACTGGTGTTAAAGGGCTGTCTTAGGCTGTGCAAGTGCTCAGCTACTCTACAAGTCAATTAAGTAAGAGAGAAGCTACAGGGAAGCCAGAAAACCACTAAATGATTTTCTATATTTTGGTTGATTTAGAACTGGCATGAGTTATGCATGAACTGAATTGTCCACTGCCTGCAAGATAAGAGAGAAGTTACAGGAAAGCTAAATCTTAATTGCTGAAATGCTAGGGTTTCTGACTCTCTACCTGGGCAGTATTGGAATAGGGGAATCATTGCCTGATTTAATGTTTGAGTGCTTTGGTTGACTTCTTTTTGGTTACTGAAATTGTGGGGTGTTATGACAGTAGCTTGTCCTTCTAGAATGTTTGAGCCATGAATGTCTCTGAGAAGATTGGGACGAATGTTGAAATTCTTGGTGACCTGGGATAATGTCATCTTCAGCAGTTGCCTAATTAGGGGTAGATTTCCCACTTTGTGTGCACGCTTCCTGGTGCGCACACATGGACACGCCAATTTTCTAGCATGTGCGCACATGGTGAAAATCCAATGGCCTGCGCACACATGTGCACCGGATTTTATAATCCGCACATGTATGTGCGGGCAGCATGTGCAAGGGGGGGACCTGCAATTTCCTCGTGCATTCCGGCCTTCCCCAGTTCCCTCGCCCCCTACCTAATCTCCCTTCCCCTTCCCCTTCCCCTTTCCTCCCCATCCCCTAAACCCTACCTTTTTCTTTTTTTTCCATTGTTTCACAACTTACTTCACCTCCTGAGCTGAAGTAAGTTGTGCGCCGGCAGCCGGGTCTTCTGGACAGCGAACAATGGCGCTGTCCCGGCCTGCCCCTTCGAACAGGCCCAGCCCTTATTTGTGTACCAGCGTTTACACACGTGGCCGGGCCTCTTCGAAAATTCACCCGCTGCACGCAAGGCTCAGCCCAGTTTAAAATCTACCTGTTACTGCACTAACCCTGAAAAGTTGGAAATGGCATGTTGGGTTTGTGCACATTATAAAATCCATTAGTGTAAAAAATGCCCGTTTGAAAATGTGTGTGGAGCACGCAGGGCCTGGCCATGTGCATAAGTCCTGATTTTTACACATGTGGTCCTTTAAAAATGTGCCCTTTTGTGAATTCTAACACGAAGAATGCTTCTTTTCTTAAGGAGAAAGACTTTAGAGGAAAACAACACTCCCAGGGGCCTACACAGTACACATGGGACAAGGCACAGGTGGGAAAATAGGAAGGCTTAAATCATAGTCCTAGGCAGAGTACATAGAGAGATGGAAGGAAGTGGTGATGAAAGGATAGGGGATGCTTGCTGGTACCTCCTAGAGCTGACTTTTCTCACAAGGTCTAAAGCATTGGATGTGCTCTACCCCAACCTTAAAGCTCTCAAAGACTGCCAGGTAGTTTCCCCCCACAGATATAAGCCTTACACGAGTGGCCCAGTGTCCCAGTAAGCCACCCTAAGTCCTACCACAGCCCATGCTCTGTTACAAACGTAGTACACAACTAGACCAATCTTCACCAAATACAGAATAAAAAACCCCACAAATTTTAAATGTATAAACTGGAATGGAAATATAGTGCAAAAATGGAGAACTAGAAAGAGACTACATTTCCTCCTATATTAGGCAAAGTTCAGTTTTGGGTATGTGTATTTCTTTTTCCATATTATGGCTTACACTCCATCATCCCTCATTTCCCCCGACTACTTAATTCCCCTCACAAGCTCATATCCCTGCCCAGCATTCATGACCCTCTCCCTGCCCAGCATATTACCTCCCTACCACCTCTTTCCCACCTCTTCCTGCTAAGCATTCCCAGACCTTCCCTCTTCCCCCCCCTCTCCCCTGTCTCTCCATATCCAATCCAATCTCCAAAATCTCCAAAGCAAAATCTCCAACCTGCTCTCCAGATTTTCCCCCACCAACCCCTCTCCCCCCACTAACCCACCCTCGATCCCCTCCCCGTCCCAACCTTCAATGGCCACAATGGACCTTACCTCCTCTAAAGAAATTACAGGCCTCCTTCGAAAACTTAAGCCAGCCTCTCACCCCAACGACACCATTCCCACCAAAGCCCTAATAGCCATCCCCAACAGCATATCCAGCACCATAGCAGATATTATCAACTGCTCCATCACCCATGGGATAGTCCCAGATGCCCTCAAACACGCTGTTGTCAAACCCCTCCTCAAGAAACCCTCCCTAGACCCGAAAGACCCCTCCAACTTCCGCCCCATTTCCAACCTCCCTTTTATCTCCAAACTAATGGAAAAGGTGGTCAATTCACAACTCATGGACTACCTAGAAAACCATGATATCCTCCATGTTTCCCAATTTGGATTCAGGAAACACTTTAATACTGAATCCTTACTGCTCTCCCTTACTGACTATCTTCTCAGAGGACTGGGACAAGGCCACAGCTACCTCCTCGCCCTTCTCGATATCTCAGCGGCCTTTGACACCATCAGCCACCACCACCTCCTGACACGGCTAGAAAGCATCGGCATCTCAGGAATAGCTCTAGCCTGGTTCAAATCCTATCTCTCTAACAGAAAGTTCTCTGTTAAAATCGGAAACAACCTATCTGCCTCACACCCCCTACAACAAGGAGTTCCGCAAGGCTCATCACTTTCATCTACCCTCTTCAATATTTACCTCACCCCTCTCTGCCATCTCCTCTCTGACCTTAAACTCAAATTCTACCTCTATGCTGATGATGTACAGATCATCATTCCCATTCACAACTCTATATCTGACGCCCTGGAGCACTGGGAAAAGTGCCTTGCAGCCATCAACGCACTCCTCACCAACCTTCAGCTTGCACTCGACACGAACAAAACGGAACTCCTCCACATCTCCTCGCATCCACCTGACCTCCTGCCTAACGACCCTAAACTTAACCTCCTCACAGCCCAACCTTCCATTAGGGACCTCGGAGTCCTTCTCGATCCCAATCTTAGTATGAAACCTCACATCAACTCCATCCTCAAAGCTGGTTTCTTCAAGCTCAATGTTCTAAAGAAACTCAGACCCTTGCTCTACACCCATGACCTCCGTACAGTGATTCAAGCCACCCTCACCTCCAAACTAGATTAATGTAATGCCCTCCTCTTAGGGCTCCCATTGTCTTCGATAAAACCCCTTCAACTACTGCAAAATGCTACTGCAAGACTCATTACCCCCGCCCGCCCTTTTATTTTATTTTATTTTATCATTCTGCAATTTTACAAAATTGTTCAGATAAACTGAGGTAAACAATCTTACTTTAGTTGCATCTATTGTAAATAGATCCTTCTGTAAATAAGTTCCTTTTATTTTGACGGTTGTTCTTTTTTCTCTATTTCACGCTACCTATCTTTCCCTCTTCTCCTGTCCCCTTTAGCCCCCTCCTCTTTCTGGCCTGCTCCCATCCCCTGCCCCCTGTTCATTGTAATTCCTCCTTTAATTGAGTTATTTGTAAACGTCGGTATATTAAAAGTTGTTAAATAAATAAATAAATAAATAAATAAATTACTAACACACGCAAACACGACCATATTACCCCCATCCTCAAGGATTTACATTGGCTCCCCATCCTGTCCCGTATACACTACAAAACCTTGACCATAATACACAAGTCCATCCACACCCACAACTCCAGCTGGCTCGACCTCCCTTTCACTGCCCCCCTGTCCACCCGAGCCACCAGATCTACCAACAAAGGCACCCTACATGTCCAATCCCTGAAAATGGCTCATCTCTCCTCCACCCGTGACCGTGCCATCTCCATTGCCGCTCCGGCTCTCTGGAACTCTCTACCTGTCCACATGCGCATTGAACCTTGTGCAATTAAATTCAAAAAGAAACTGAAAACACTTCTGTTCAACCATGCCTACACAGAATAACTCTTTCCATTCCCCTTCGTAGTCCCCCCCCCCCCTTTTCAGGTGACCGCCCTCTCCTTATATTAAGGAGACTATCATTGTAAATTGTAAATTGTTTTTTCTATGGTTATGACTTTCTTGTTTGCTCTATCCTTCCTACTGCCTACTGTTTTACCCCCCGCCCAGTTACATTCTCCCTGTTGAAATGTATTTTCCAAGCTTTAAGTTATTATGTGAACCGGTATGATGTCCCCACTAATACCGGTATATAAAAGTTTCTAAATAAATAAAAAATATCCAGAAGCCCCAAATGCCTTCCCCACCCCTTCCTACTCAACAGACTCTCTTATTTTTCCTGGCCCCTTATCTCTCCACATCTCCCTGCCTAATAGCACCCATACCCTGTCTCTCTCTTCCCTGCCGCTCCCCCTGCCTAACAGCACTTATACCCCATGCTCTCACCATTCCTCCATACTCAGCAACCTGACTAGACCTCTTCTAGCCCCACCCCACTCAGAAAATTCCTTATCTCCTTTCTCTCTCCAATCTCTCCCTGCCTAGCAGCACCCATATGCCTCCCTGTCAACAGCACCCACATTTCCCCCTCCTCCTGGCTCTCAGCCAGCAGAAAAGCTTTCAGTCCAGTCCAAAGTATCCCTCCTTTCTTAGTGGTAGCAGATGAGGGCAAGAAGCATTTGGGAAAGGAGCAACAGCAGAAGTTGACAGATGTATGTGTGAAGTGGAGGCATTTCTCTTCCTCGTGTTCCTGCTGTCTAGCACGTCTGTGCCCCACAGGTGAAGAGAACATCAGCAGCTTCACTGCCAGCTCCAGCGGGGGAAGACAGTTGGGAGTCCTGCTGGGCCCAAAAAGAGCAGGAGTTGGCAAAGTCTCGCTCTGATATAGGTAAAGAAGAAGGGAGCAGCTTCCCACTGGGCCAAGAAGAGAAGGAAGTGAGAGCAGCTCCTATTATTCCCGATAAAGGAGCAGTTGCATGCCTCCTGTCCAGGCTTATGAAGAGAGAACAGACTGCTTCTGGCTCACAATATGCCTCCCCGGACCTTACAGTACAACAGCGTGTCCTGAGACATCTGTTGATTTGGGTTACACATACATATTTAGTCAGGTGAGAGAGTGTGTGTGTGTGGTGGGAAGGAAGAAAGAACATTTTGAATGGGTAAATCTTTTTGAAATTTAGTCTCTTTATTGGTCAGGGAAAAAACTGGATTTTATGAAGATTTTTCTAAAAACGACTTATTTAATCTTAAAAGCTAATTTATTGCATTTTTTAATTCATCTTACGCTTGCCCTATTAAAGGTATTGAACTTTAAAAAAAAAAAAAGGCAGGTATGACTTGCAATCATAAAACATGAAGTATACATAAATTCCCAATCCCTCAGTATTACTGAAAATCATTAATTGTAACCCTAAGAACATGTTATCCCGCAGGATGTCAAGAATAAAAGAATGAAAAGCAGGGACATGTTAGTGCAATTCCTGAAATATGCATACATTTTAACAAACTCTCACTTTCATATGAAAATTAGAAACCTGAGGGGAAGAATGTTTCATGTGCATAATAGTATCAGCACTGTACATAACATGTAAATGAATATGACTGTTCAATAGTGCACCTTCTAAAATTACTCTTGCCATATACATTCTATGGATAGAAAGTGACTTTCCAGTACAAACCTGGAATAATGTATAAATGTACTCCTAGAGTGGTCTGTCATGTAAGTAAGGTCAATTGTTTGAAACTTCAAAGCTGTTATTTAAAAAATGTTTCTTATAATTATAAAAGGTACATCTGAACATGGTGATTAAGATTGATGGAATGAGTCCCTGAAATGAGGTAGCTTTGCTAATTATTTTAGTTCGATGACAGAAATCCAAAACATCACCAGGTTATGAAGCATTCATAAAACTGAATGAGGTGTCAAATCTGAATTAAGATAAATGCCTATATTATATAACTCCATCCATGAAAGGTAAGTGGGATAATTGCATGCATGCAAGCTGAATATCTGTGGATGTATTATTAATATTTAACAGGTGAATTCACATGGGCAGCTCTGCAGAGGAAGATGTTTTAATTAAATACTCATTTGATATCAAACTGACAGGCTGTAGGTTCCAGGATCTGTTACATAACTCCAGTTTTTCAACAGGTGATATGAGTGTGATTTTTAAGGATTGTATTGAGGTGAAGCAGGTATAGGCAGCATTTCTTATTTTATTTGAGGATACATGAAACAATATTCACATATTAAAATGAGAACCAATTTTATGATTTTTTTTCTATAAATTCCTGTAGCATTAAAAAAGCTGACTTAATATTTCTACTAAGCCCATTAAAGCTTAGTGATATTTGCTGTATTAAAAATTAGTTCAGTCTGGCTTGATTTTCCAATGTCTCAATTTTCCTAGAATTTGCATTATCTCCACATATTAACCCAACCTGGGCTTTCTCTACGATTTCCACCCGATTTTCAAGGGATTGAAACTTTTCTTTATGCGC
This sequence comes from Rhinatrema bivittatum, assembly GCF_901001135.1. Taxonomy (NCBI): domain Eukaryota; kingdom Metazoa; phylum Chordata; class Amphibia; order Gymnophiona; family Rhinatrematidae; genus Rhinatrema; species Rhinatrema bivittatum. The sequence goes on from NC_042618.1 coordinate 96,382,355, forward strand.
AGATAATATCGGATCAATCTGGGTAATGCGATTCTGCATTTCTATCAGCGTTTTATTCATTGTTTCAATAGATGACTTTAATTCAACAAGGACTGCCCACACATTTTCCAAAGTAATACTAGATGTTTGTGGAACGCTTGAAAATAACTTTTGACTCACTGTTCTCTCCGTGCAGTCACCGTACCTCCCTCCGGAGGCCTCTGCACATCCTTTGCCTTCCTCCGGTGTTGAGGTTAGAGGGTGTCCTTCCCCTCTATCCTTTTGGCTCGCTTCCTCTCCCATCGGATTTCCCTCGAAGGAGTTGGGTAAGTCTGGCAACTTCGGTCTGACTTCCGTTCCCAAATCCGGGGACGTGGCAAATCCTGGCGGCAAAGGTTTAGAGGGAGCCCCGGGGCTCAACGAGATGTTTGGGCCTAGTTGCGTCGGCGTTTGCTCACCGTCAACGCTCACAACGGCCGCATCTCCCGGGGTATTGGCACTGCTTGGCAAGAAGAAGTTCCCGATTGAGAGCTGAGATGAGGTGGGAGTCTGGGCTGTCGGGGTCTCTACCCTGACTCTCGCTTTCCTCTTAGTATGTGGCATTATTTTTGCGGAAAATCTTTCAGCTCGGGAGCTCGCCTCTTACACGTCCTGTAAGCAAGACGCCATCTCAGGATATTAAACTCTCCTAGTATGAGACTGATATCCACCTATGAGATGTATAAAAAATACATATTAGAAGTCTTGATGCTAACTCCAGGAGAAATACCGATAATGGAGAAGATTTTCTTCATAAGTCAAAGGAAAATGGAAAAGAAAGATCAAGAACAGGAAAAAAATGGAATACAACAACAAGAAATGGAAAATATTACTGCATTTCTTGAACAGAGTATGACTGATCAAATAGAACAACGGGGAACGTTATGTGTGAAATTCGCAAACATAGCGGATAGAAATAAAATATTGAGGTTATCTCTTAAAAATAGAGATAAAAAGTTTCTGGGTCAGAAAGTTTGGACATACCCCGATATAACTAAAACCACACAAACACGCAGGAAAAAATTTCTTTCAATGGGCCAAGAGGTGAAAACCCTCGGTGCTCATTTTATGATTTATTACCCCAGTAAATGTGTGCTTAAATTCCAAAGTGAAAGGTTTATGTTTTTAGAACCGCTTGAATTACGAAAGTTTATTGATGCAAAATTACCTAGAGCTTGCTGAGATCAGTTATAGGGAATATTTTGAATACACTGCTTACCTGTTTATGTTTTAGTATAAAATGCTTTGTATTTGCTCAAATTACATCTTGGATCTCCTATTACTTTATAATGGGGGTTTGCTTTTGTTTTGTTCTAAACTATATCATTTCCTTGGAAAAAGTTTGTAATACATACATTTTCTTGGTATAAATAGAGTATAGTATAGGAATGGAAATTGCCTATAATATTATTTGTACCCAATCTGTGACATGCGGTATTGCTGTCTTGTATTTTGAAATCCATAATAAAAATATAATAAAAAAAAAAAATTAGTTCAGTTTTACAAGAGAAGATTTTAAATATTCTTGGAATTGAATATTTTTTGCTGTGAGTAAATGTTTGATGTCCATTATCAAATATACTATGCCATAAGTAGACATATGTGAACTTCAAAATAGGTTTGGCAAACAGTTTGTCAAACTTACAAAAATTTCAAAAGTTAATCAAACTGGTTCATCAAACATTTTTGAAGAAAGAACAGATTTCAAATGAATGTCATTGGGTTGCAGACTCCCTTTTAATTTGTTGAAAAATCTGAAGCAAATTTTTCAAGTCTGCCTCGGATTGCTTTAAATTTCTTTCAAATGTTTTCATATGTTGGTCAAAAAAATCTGACAGTTCTTTTGAGGGAAATTCAATCAAAATTGGGCATGGTTGTAATTTTCCTGGTTCAACTTCAATTGGTTCACACATCTATAATCATAATAGTTACTTTTTGATCAAATGATGATTTGTTTCTGATGGTTATAATCTAAAAAATAAAGAAAATAGGATGGAGCAAAAATGCTGTGATGTTCATGAAACTAAATACTTTCTTAAGCAAAGACGTCAAGAAGATGCAAGTAAGATGAATTCTGGCAGTTATTTCATAAACACTTATAATTACATATGTAACTTTAACATTGAAGATACAGTTTTAAGAAAACCCTGCTCTAAAGTAGGCCTTCTGAAGAGTAAAAGTTCCAGTGGTATCATTTACATTGAATTTGCATCACTTGCAGAAAGGCAATCCTTCAAGGTCCATATAGGTTATAACATGAACAAATGAATGGTTGACATTCATTTAAGAAAATGATTGTGATTTGTGAGTTTAGGAAATCATAACACTTTGGTTGGTGCACTATTGTAAGAAAAACTTTGCAAACAAGGACTTTGCATGTAAAAATAAGGAATAGTGAATATTAATTGTAGTAACATACATTCTTTTATATTTAACTTGCAAAGTTGTTTGAAATCTTTCTCCATCATAAAGAACATAATATTGTGTGTGGTCTGCATAAGAAATATTATTAAAATTAAGTTAATGAACTGCTGCAATGCAAAATCATGCAGAACAATGAAGAGCAACTCAACTATTACCATGTAGAAAACCCTGCAAAATTAGTTTGGCGGGTCACATTTTGCAAAAAAAAAAAAAAAGAAAGAAAAACACCTCAATACGTTTTTTATTTTTTTAATTAAATTTCCTGTAGCAAAATTTCACTTTCATTTTTTCAAACACTCTGATTTGTACATCAGAACATAAGAAATTGCCATGCTGGATCAGACCAAGGGTCCATAAGCCCAGCATCCTGTTTCCAACAGAGGACAAACCAGGCCACAAGAACCTGGCAATTACCCAAACACTAAGAAGATCCCAATACTACTGATGCAATTAATAGCAGTGCCTATTCCCTAAGTAAACTTGATTAATAGCCGTTAATGGACTTCTCCAACAACTTATCCAAACCTTTTTTGAACCCAGCTACACTAACTGCACTAACCACATCCTCTGGCAACAAATTCCAGAGCTTTATTGTGCGTTGATTGAAAAATAATTTTCTCCGATTAGTCTTAAATGTGCTACTTGTTAACTTAATGGAATGCCCCCTAGTCCTTCTATTATTCAAAAGTGTAAATAACTGATTCACATCTACTCGTTCAAGACCTCTCATGATCTTAAAGACCTCTATCATATCCCCCCTCAGCCGTCTCTTCTCCAAGCTGAACAGCCCTAACCTCTTTAGCCTTTCCTCATAGGGGAGTTGTTCCATCCCCTTCATCATTTTGGTTGACCTTCTCTATACCTTCTCCATCGCAACTATATCTTCTGATAGAAAAAGTACATGTGCTTTATTGCAAATATGTATGCAATTTCCATGTAGTAAGACATGAGCTTCTTTATATATTTCATTCTCTTTTTAAGAAAAATAAATAAATATAGCCCTTTTTATGCAGTGCATATAGGAAGTAGGATATACATATACAACTGTTGTATATTCGTTAACAATATAGAATGACATAAAACAAGTTTTATATTTCATTAGAATTTATATAATTACAAGATTTTTCTTGTTATGATAATATGTAAATGGTAGAATGTACAAAAGCAATAAAAATATCAAAGAAAAAAGTCTACTCACATAAACTAACTCACATTTGGAAACTAAAAGACAGCAATTCAAGGTAAACTATTGTTACATCACTAAATTTTAGAGTTAGCATACTGATTAACTAAAAGCTAGAAAAACTAATCTATATCATCACGGTACCCCAAAAAATATTCATATTGAGTAGATGTCTCTACCACAGATACAGGAGCAGACAGTCTAGATAAGAACATAAGAAATTTCCACCCTGGATCAGACCAAGGGTCCATCAAGCTCAGCATCCTGTTTCCAACAGTGGCCAAACCAGGCTACAAGAACATGGCAAGTAACCAAGCACTAAAAAGATCCCATGCTACTGATGCCAGTAGTAGCAGAGTCCGTTCACTAAGTCAACTTGATTAACAGCAGTTAATGGACTTCTCCTCCAAGAACGAGTGCAAACCTTTTTTTAATCCATCTACACTAAGGGGCGGATTTTAAAAGCCCTGCTCGCGTAAATCCGGGCGGATTTACGCGAGCAGGGCCTTGCGCGCCGGCGCGCCTATTTTCGATAGGCCGCCGGCGTGCAGATCCCCGGGACTCGCGTAAGTCCCGGGGTTTTCAGTCGGGGGGGTGTTGGGGGCATGTCGGGGCGGGGCCATTCGGCGCGGTGCTTTGGGGGCGGGATGCGGTGTTTCGGGAGCGGGCCCGGGGGTGTGGTTTTGGCCTGGGGTGGTCCGGAGGCATGGCCACGCCCTCCGGAACCGCCCCCAGGTCGCAGCGCGCTAGCGGCCCGCTGGCGCGCGGGGATTTACTTCTCCCTCCGGGAGGCGTAAATCCCCGGAGAAAGGTAGGGGGGGGGGTTTAGATAGGGCCGGGGGGGTGGGTTAGATAGAGGAAGGGAGGGGAAGGTGAGGGGAGGGCGAAAGCGAGTTCCCTCCGAGGCCGCTCCGATTTCGAGAGGCCTTGGAGGGAACGGAGGCAGGCTGCGCGGCTCGGCGCACGCCGGCTGCACAAAATCGGCAGCCTTGTGCGCGCCGATCCTGGATTTTAGCAGATACGCACGGCTACGCGTGTATCTACTAAAATCCAGCGTACTTTTGTTTGCGACTGGTGCACCAACAAAAGTACGCGAACGCGCCGTTTTTAAAAATCTACCCCTAACTGCACTAACCATATCCTCTGGCATCAAATGCCAGAGTTTAATTGTGCATTGAGCAAAAAATAATTTTCTCCAATTTGTTTTAAATGTGCTACTTGCTAACTTCATGGAGTGCCCCCTAGTCCTTCTATTATCCGAAAGTGTAAATAACCGATTTACACTGACCCATTCTAGACCGCTATTGATTTTAAAGACCTCAATCATATCCCCCCTCAGCTGTCTCTTCTCCAAGCTAAACAGCTTTACTGGAATGGTTCATAGAAAATGTTCTTATTAAATTGATATTTACACTTTCCTTTCAAATGCATTATCCATTGAAATAACTTATCATACCCCAATACACAAGATCTCAATATTAAAATTTGCTTCCTTTTCCGTGCTGCCCTACCTATATCTGAAATATACAAACTTTACAATCACAAAACTAAGCAGCTTGATGATTAAAAGATAAGGCAAGTCTCTGTCCAGCTCAAGGACAAAGTCAGCAATTAAATTAGCAGGTCTTATAGTCCCAACATCATTCTCTTTCCAAAATTTGTGTTAGATTTAATAGATGAAATTAAGTGGCCACCTCAACAGACTGTGCCTCCATTTCCTTTTTTTCAAACAAAGGGAGGCAGATGTATATACCTTAGAACTAGGCAGAAATAACTGTTTTGAGATCTTCACAACTTCAAACAGATATCTCTGAAGCATATTAATAGTTGTCACAGTGGATGACTTAGGAAAATTAATAAAACCATAGGAGGTAACATTCAGCCACTGGATGGATTGCAAAAGTTAGCTGGATAAACTTATCTGGCTAACTCTGGAGGGATCTTCAATGGTGCAGCCACACTTATTGAATATAAATGTCTATCTTAAAGATTGACTATATTATGGCATGACTAGAGTTAATTGAATAACTTATCTGGCTAATTAATCTTTTCCTGAAAATGCTCCCCCGAATACTCCTACATAATCCAAATCAATTTTAGCTGGATAAGTAGTGGAAATATTGAAAAGTTAGCCTTTAGCAGGAAAACTTGAGTTATCTACCTAAATGCCTCTGAATATTAACGCCATAATGTTTTTCTCATCACATTTTCCAGATTTTTAAACTGATGGAACAACTGAGAATTTTCAAGTGTAAGTAAATCTTCAACTTCTGTACTCTTTTTAATAGAAGCTTCAGCCACTCCCAAATATTGATCTATCACGGAAAAATTAAATGATTTCTTTGCTTCGGTATTTACTGAAGAGGATGTTGGGGAGGTGCCTGAACTGGAGAAGATTTTCATGGGTAATGATTCAGATGGACTGAACCAAATCACAGTGAACTTAGAAGATGTGGTAGGCCTGATGGACAGACTGAAGAGTAGTAAATCACCTGGACCGGATGGTATACACCCCAGAGTTCTGAAGGAACTAAAAAATGAAATTTCAGACCTATTAGTAAAAATTTGTAACCTATCATTAAAATCATCCATTGTACCTGAAGACTGGAGGATAGCTAATGTAACCCTAATATTTAAAAAGGGCACCAGGGGTGATCCGGGAAACTACAGACCGGTTAGCCTGACTTCAGTGCCAGGAAAAATAGTGAAAGTATTTTAACATCAAAATCACAGAACATATAGAAAGACATGGTTTAATGGAACAAAGTCAGCATGGCTTTACCCAAGGCAAGTCTTGCCTCACAAATCTGCTTTACATTTTTGAAGGAGTTAATAAACATGTGGATAAAGATAAACCGGTAGATGTAGTATACTTGGATTTTCAGAAGGCATTTGACAAAGTTCCTCATGAGAGGCTTCTAGGAAAAGTTAAAAGTCATGGGATAGGTGGCGATGTCCTTTCGTGGATTACAAACTGGCTAAAAGACAGGAAACAGAGAGTAGGATTAAATGGACAATTTTCTCAGTGGAAGAGAGTGGGTAGTGGAGTGCCTCAGGAATCTGTATTGGGACCCTTACTTTTCAATATATTTATAAATGATCTGGAAAGAAATATGACGAGTGAGGTAAATAAATTTGCAGGTACAAAATATTTCCAAGTAGTTAAATCACAAGCAGATTGTGATAAATTGCAGGAAGACCTTGAGACTGGAAAATTGGGCATCGAAATGGCAGATGAAATTTAATGTGGATAAGTGCAAGGTGATGCATATAGGGAAAAATAACCCATGCTATAGTTACACAATGTTAGGTTCCATATTAGGTGCTACCACCCAAGAAAGAGATCTAGGCGTCATAGTAGATAACACATTGAAATTGTCGGTTCACTGTGCAGTCAAAAAAGCAAACAGAATGTTGAGAATTATTAGAAAGGGAATGGTGAATAAAACGGAAAATGTCATAATGCCTCTGTATCACTCCATAGTGAGACTACACCTTGAAAACTGTGTAAAATTCTGGTCGCCGCATCTCAAAAAAGATATAATTGCGATGGAGAAGGTACAGAGAAGGGTGACCAAAATGATAAGGGGAATGGAACAGCTCCCCTATGAGGAAAGACTAAAGAGGTTAGGACTTTTCAGCTTGGAGAAGAGACTGCTGAGGGGGGATATGATAGAGGTGTTTAAAATCATGAGAGGTCTAGAACAGGTAGATATGAATCGGTTATTTACTCTTTCAGATAATAGAAAGACTAGGGGACACTCCATGAAGTTAGCATGTGGCACATTGAAAACTAATCGGAGAAAGTTCTTTTTCACTCAATGCACAATTAAACTCTGGAATTTGTTGCCAGAGGATGTGGTTAGTGCAGTTAGTATAGCTGTGTTTAAAAAAGAATTGGATATGTTCTTGGAGAAGTTCATTACCTGCTATTAATTGAGTTGACTTAGAAAATAGCCACTGCTATAACTAGCAACAGTAACATGGAATAGACTTAGTTTTTGGGTACTTGTCAGGTTCTTATGGCCTGGATTGGCCTCTGTTGGAAACAGGATGCTGGGCTTGATGGACCCTTGGTCTGACCCAGCATGGCATGTTCTTATGTTCTTACCATTTTTATTCTCAACTTTTGTGGAACTTCTCCACTGAACTTTGAATTTGAGTGGAAAGACCTTGCATCTGTCATGATAAATGAATCTCTGATGCTTAATGGCATTCTACCTAACATCATAGTTAACTATTGTAGGTTTCAAGATGGTTACACTAGATACTGCTTTTGAGCTCCAAGTTACTTTTGCCCTTTGGGTACAGGTCAAGTTGCAACATATTCTCAGATAGTTCTACCATTTGCTGATCTTTGATAGCAGCAGGGCTGCAAGCCTGCGACCCCAGAGCTGCTTCTTCACCCCCTCTCAAAAGGGAAGTGTTACGCTCGCCTCCTCCAGAGGGGAGGAATTAGCAATCTGCTGTCGCTCACTCCACCAGGAGGGCGGAGTTGGCAAGCTGTTCTGCTGTTGTCCTGAAAAGGGAAGGAGTAGCGATATGGCATGACCTGCTCCTCCAGAGGGGAGGAGTTATCTATCTGTAGGTCTGTTAGCGAACTGTTGTAAGATACTCCTGTAAGGAAAGGAAGTAGCAAGCTGTTACCAATCTGCTAAGGAGCAGAGATGTACTTCGTTTTTTACTACCGGGTCATTTTGTGAGTCGGACACTTCGGGGTAAAGTTCGGTTTTCCTCGATTAGTTTTTTTGACAAACGAATAAAAAACTAAGAGAGAAAAACGAAACGGCTCAAAAAACAACACGGGAAAATGATGCTAAAAAAAACCCACCCCATGCATTAAAACTTACTATAAAACATTAAATACACCCCCCCCCCCCATCTTGATCCCTCCTGAACACTTACCATCATCCCTGGTGATCCAGCGGGGTTCTGCGAGTGATTTGACCCTCCTTGCCCAGCGTGCCTGCCTCGCTCAGAATGGCGCTGATAGCCTCTGAATTACTATGTCACAGGGGCTACCGGCGCCATTGGTCAGCCCCTGTCACATGGCCATCGGCGCCATCTTGTGCTCTTACCATGTGACAGGGGCTGACCAATGGCGCTGGTAGCCCCTGTGACATAGTATGGGGAAAGGCTATTGGTGCCATTGTGATTAGTGGCAGCCGATGACGAGATCGATCCCGGACCCCCGCTGGATCCCCATGGACTTTTGGCAAGTCTTGGGGAAGGATCGTGGAGGGGGGGAATTGTATTATATTTAATTGTAATGCTTGGGATGGTTTTTAATTTAAAAAAATAAAATGTGCCCCTCTCCCCGTACAAACCCAAAAAACGGATTTTCCCCCGAAGTTCGGGGAAAATCCGTTTTGGGATTCGGGGGCCCCGACCCACAACAAATTAGGCAATTTCATTGAAATTGCCTAATTCATGATAAACGAACCTCATCTCTACTAAGGAGTAGCAACCTGTTATGGATCAACTCTCCAAGGAAGAGGAGTTGGCAAAAGGTATATAGTACTTCGCTACTGAGATAGCAATCTATCATGCCCCCCGCTATGGAGTAGCAATCTGTATATATATATATATATAAGCTGCTGGCAAGTCTCAGAGAAAGAGTAGCTGAGCGGAGTTAGTGGTCTGTAGTGGTTGGCTCCCACAAGGTGACAATAGTGAAAGTAATGATCACTTGGAGGAAATGGTGAATCCCTGGGCCGAAGGCAGATGACAGCACCCCCAGGAGGAGATCCTGAGAGGAACCACTGACTAGGGTAGAATATGAGATAAACACAATAGTTCTTTATTAGACTGGAAGCTGGACCACCAGGGGTGCCAGTAGTGAGTCGTTGTGTCCGGCAAGACTGAAGTCCTTCTGATACTGTAATATAATCTCTGGGTCACTGAGCTGTAGAGAGAGACTAGAAGTAGTGAGAGACTAGAAGTAGTGAGTAGACAGGGTATACTCGATACAAGATGGTACACTCACAATAGTAGATGTCTGCAATGGTCTCTATGCCACAGAGAGTATTCAGTACATCCAGGAACAGGAGACGTAGGTGAGCACTGGTTCCCACAAACAGTCTGTAATAAGAACTCACAATTGCTGTGTATGAAATGGCTTCTAGAGTAGAAGAGAGTCTGTATAAGATTCTAGGAACATGGGCCCTCGTGGAGCGAGTACCGGTTCCTATCTGTAATCTTGCCAATGTAACTCTTGATCTCTGTACCTGCAATAAAGTTTTGGACGGAAGGGAGTCTTCAGAGAAAATAGGAATGTAGGCCCTCGTGAAGCGAGTACCGATTCCTTGTAATAGAACTCACTGTGTTCACGTCCACAATCGCTTCCAGGTAAGGTAAGATTTGTCTTTTGTAGATGACACTAAGATCTGCAACAGAGTGGACACGCCAGAAGGAGTGGAGAGAATGAGATGGGATTTAAGGAAGCTGGAAGAGTGGTCGAAGATATGGCAGCTGAGATTCAATGCCAAAAAGTGCAGAGTCAGGCATATGGGGAGTGGAAATCCGAATGAACTGTATTCGATGGGGGGGGGGGGGGGGGGGGGGGGGAGGCTGATGTGCACGGAGCAGGAGAGAGACCTTGGAGTGATAGTGTCTAATGATCTGAAGTCAGCGAAACAATGTGACAAGGCGATAGCTAAAGCCAGAAGAATGCTGGGCTGCATAGAGAGAGGAATATCGTGTAAGAAAAGGGAAGTGATTATCCCCTTGTACAGGTCCTTGGTGAGGCCTCACCTGGAGTACTGTGTTCAGTTCTGGAGACCGTATCTCCAAAGAGACAGAGACAAGATGGAGGTGGTCCAGAGAAGGGCGACCAGAAAGGTGGATGGTCTTCATCAAATGACTTATGAGGAGAGATTGAAGAATCTAAATATGTACACCTTGGAGGAAAGGAGGAGCAGAGGTGATATGATACAGACTTTCAGGTACTTGAAAGGTTTTAATGAATTAAAGACAACGACAAACCTTTTCCGTCGGAAAAACATCAGCAGAACCAAGGGTCACGATTTGAAACTCCAGGGAGGAAGACTCAGAACCAATGTCAGGAAGTATTTCTTCATGGAGAGAGTGGTGGATGCCTGGAATGCCCTTCCAGAGGAAGTGGTGAAGACCAGAACTGTGAAGGACTTCAAAGGGGTGTGGGATAAACAGTGTGGATCCATAAAGTCTAGAGGATGTGAATGAAGAGTGGGTGGCTCGCGGGAATGACAGCTACTACCTAGAGATAATACCCTTATTCAATAAACATACACACAGTTAATGTGACTCCAACATTGTTTTAAGCTTCAACGGCAAGAGGAAATGTGGAAAAAAGAATTTGCATTCACAAAAAAGCATGGAGTAGCTTGCTTGTTATGGCGGTTACTACCCTAAACCAAATAAGCCTGATACTTCACTTTCAATGAATATCCAGCATAACTCTCTGCTTCAACGGCAGGGGGAATGAAGAAAAGTGGATCTATATACAGACAACAATCAACAAGGACTGAATTACATAGTCTGGGTAAGCGGATAGGCATGGATGTAGCTTGCTTATTGCGGCAGTTACTACCCTTGACTAATTAAGCTAGATATTCACTTAGATGCAGTTCCAACACTGCTCTTTGCGTTAATGGTGGGGGTGGAAGGGAAATAGAACCAAAAGGTTATAAGAGCCAAGACTAACAGAAGTATGAGAAAAAAATAAATAAATAAAAGTGCAAAGCTTGCTGGGCAGACTGGATGGGCCGTTTGGTCTTCTTCTGCTGTCATTTCTATGTTTCTATGTATGAGTCTTCTGAGTATTCCGGCAATCTGAAATCAAGAAGAGAGAGCGGAGCCCCCATGGAGCGGGTACCCCTGGTAAGTTTGAAAAGGCCTAGCAGTGGGGATGGGTTCCCCGGCTGACTCGGATCATTGTTGCAAGTATCGTGGACTGCCGAAGCAAGTCCCGTTGGAGTTCCTTGCTAACTCGTTAGAGGTTAGCAAACAAAGACCTTTTAAAGTGCAAATGGATGACGTCACTATGGGGGGACGCCCCCGAGGTTCATGTCCTTGCTGGTACAAAGTCTGGAGCACGCGCCCTTACGTCATCAGGAACATGGTGGATCCGTAGCATCAGGCCAGCCCGGGGGAACCGAGACCAAGAGGCGGACAGAAGCCGCGGCTGCACTGTCTGTCAGAGCCGAAGGGAGTCTCATCCCAGGTAGAGAAGGTGGAGCGAGGGGCGAGAAGAGACACGAACGCAACAGGAAGCTTCAGCAAGATTTTCTTCCATCCTGAGTCACTTCCACTCCATCTGCAGAGCTGCTTCGTCTAGCTCCTATAACCCCCTGCTACAGCTACGTCATCCAGCTACAACCAAAGTTAGGTTTTCAGGACATCCCTAATCAATATGCATCAGATAGATTAGCATGCACAATGTCAAAACTATATGCAAATCAATCTCAAACATATTCATTTGGTATATTCTGAAAAATCCAAATGGTTTTCAGTCATTCAGGACCAGAAGTGAGCTTACATTCAAAGCTGAAATTTCCCTAAAAGATATATGGAAGCAAGTGGTGGTTAGCCCATCTAAAGTCTGATGATATTACCAAAGAATTTAGTGCATTATAGTTCACTGCTCTAAACAGAAACAGAGAACTATTAAACTCACTGCTTCCTGTGGAAGAATGACCAGTGCCATCAATTTTCAGTTTGGGAATCGCACTAGCTGTGCACGTCTAAATTTACTGGAAGTCAGGGAAAGGTGCTACACATATAACACAGAGAAGATAGATTGCCGCCTTTGCCGAGAGTTCATTCTATCTGTAGTCCACTACACCATCTGACAGACCACTGAGTAAAGAACCCAAAAAATGATTCGGACATCCTTCTCATACTCCAGTTATAGAAAACCTGTCTGCTTCCCTAATAAGAGAAGAGCTTCCTAGAGAGAACACATGCTATCTATGTTGTAAATATAGTTAAATTGAATTTCTCTTTTTTGTAGATAGTGATGACTTTGATTTCATCTTTTTTTTTCGCAAGCAGAGCTCTTTCATCAATGTCAATAATTTTATTGATTCTTATTTCTAAAGTGAAAAAAGTATCCTCGTGGTTCTAAGTATGGAAAAAATCTATTATAACAAAGCTCCATTCTGAAAGGACATTCTTTTAACCACATCCTTGCCACCTCATGTACACTGTGCTGACATGCACATATTCCTTATGATTTTACAGTTGTAAAGCATTCTTTTATATCATAGAACTTTCTTTCACAAGAAAATATTACCCATAAAAATCCTTTAAAGTTACACTTTATGCAAATGTAGAGATCTCCATGGATCTCTACCAGAAGGAAAAATCCATTTATTGAATGGGAGGGAACAGAATAGCTAATGCAGGTTTGTAGCTCTCCCTTGAGGGAGCCTGAGATGGTGAGCTCTCAGGTTATATAAAACCCTGTCACCATTTTAAGACATGGAATTTTTAGTTGAGACTCTTTGAGGAACAGCATGTCCATGGATGTTCCCTGGTTTTGCTTGTTTTTAAGGGAGAAGACTTCTGGGGTCTCTTGGAATGAGACCTGGGTTCAGAAAAGGCAACGAGAGCTTTCACCCTTTTGAAGGACTGTGTCTGACTCAGTACAGACCACATCTGGAAACCTGGTATTTTTGTGTTTCCTGACATAGTTTTTCCTCCTTATCTCATATTTTGGTTTCCCTTTTAAGATGTTTATGTTTTCTAACATGCCCGAGTACTCACCCAGAGATTCAGCGCAGGTAATCTAAGGAGTGGGGTACCTCAGCCCGAGAGCATGGATGGACTGTGAGGAGTCCTGCAGGAGGAATGGATCTTCATTTATTTTTTAATGTAGAAGAGAGGAGACTTTGTGAACCACATCCAAGTTTTAAAAGTGAAAAAAAAAGGTGTGTGTGTGGGGGGGGGGGGGGGGGGTGTCTTAAGCCCTTCCCCTTGAAGCCCTGCTCCCTTGTCTCCAAAACTAAGTGAAAGCTCCAATTTAGCGATCCCACCCCATCCTAAAGCTTACACCGTAGAAGAGGTGGCCTTGTGGGGCAGGAATGATCCCAACTCACTCCTGCCTTGCTGGTGCCATCTTGGAAGACGGAGCTGGTTGACTCCACTTATGGCCTGTGAGTGAGTTGAGGGTTGGGGTTGGGGTCCAGATGAACCACCAGGGATTTTTGTAAACATGTGGGGAGGGGGCTTCCAGTAGAATGTGTGGCCCCATTAACAGTGCGACGGCCCTGAAGATCACAGGCCAGCGTCGTGCTTTGCAATGGCCAGGAATACGAAAAGTTTCTGGCTATGGCAGTATACAAAATATGTTTATGAAAGTTTGCTATGGATGCAATTGAGCTCAGTGCTCATAAACATCCATAGCAAACTTTCACAAAAACATGCCTCTAATCAATGGAAAATACCATAGGTTAATTTAATTTAATTTATTTATTTTAAAATATTTTTTGCCTATAGTGGCCATGTCATGCTAGGCGAACTACAATATAAAATGCATAAAAATATTCACAAAAGCATAGCAATAACAAATAAAAGTTAAAACACAATAGTTATCTAAAATTAACTAGAAAACGCTTCAAAGAACAGGAGGCTCTTCACTTCCTAAATGCTTTAAAATCCTGCAGTTGCCTAATCTCCTGTGGAATAGCAATCCATAAAAGAGGTCCAACAATGGACAAACACGTTTCCAAGTCACCTGCAAACGAGCAAATTTAAAACTTGGTAGGTCAAATAGATTTGAGTCAGTGGAGAACAATGATCTTGAGGGAACATGTTTTGGATGGATTTATAAACTAACATCCAGATCTTAAATTTAACACACTGCATCACACGTAGCCAATGTAGTTCTTTTAGAAATGGAGTTAGTGCATCTACCCCATCATTTTAAAAAATGGCTACCACCCAGGACCAGAGGCTGGGGGGTGGGGGGGGGGGGGGTTAAAGGGCCCCACTACACCACCAATGCCATTCACTTGAAGAGTATTCTATCATGGTGGAATCATCCAGAGAGGAAGCTTTGAGTAGAATTAGAGATATGATTCCTAGGAATTTATGCTTTTAATAATTTAGGTCTATCTTATAAAACTCAAATAGATCTCGATCAGTCCCACCCCTTCCTTTTGAGTGTCCCTAGCCCCTGGCATGCAGTTCTGTCCAATCATTTCTCAAACATATATCTCCTGACTCCTTATAGAATAGTCCCATGTTTCCCAATTTCTTAAGGGAATCTAATTTCAAGTGGATGATTGAGGGAGATTTCAAATATGTTGTCCAGTTATTCCAAGAGGGTAAACTTTTCAGTCCACCCTTGCATGAAAAATTGCAAACTGCTTCAATCCCTATTTTTTTTTTAAGTTTCCACAACTTTATGGCATTTTAAACAAAGGAAAGAATAAAAGTAACATAAATTTAAAAAAAAAAACTGACTGCCTTCAAAAAGGAGCTCACCAACAAGGTAGGCAATAGAGACCTTACATCTCAGATTTTTCATATCCTCATGGAAGAAGAAGATGACCTATTAGAGACTCTCAAATTAAACTGGAAGAGATCTTGGCAGGAATTTGGATGATTATAACTGGGACCAAGTTATATATTAGCTCACTTATAGTAGCTTGTTATACGTGACAAAGAGTGTGGATGTAAACTATTTTACCACTGCTATTTTTAACTCCAGACCAGATTAAGAGAATGAAGATAGATCCATCGAATAAGTGTTGGAGGCGTTGTGATAGTGTAGGCACTGTGTATCATATGAGGTGGACATGTCCAATCAGTAAGGAAATAATCTCATAAAATCCCGAAGGTCAAATTGGCACAAGATTTAGGATGACTGCTACTTGGTTTCCAAAACCCAGAAGAACCTTTGCAATGTGAGTACCTTAAAATTGTACTGAAATATCTTCTGCTTGAAGCTAAAAAGAGCTGGAAAAGTTGTGTGATGCCCCCAATAGGCAGCTGGTTTAGTTCCCAGTGGAAAATGTTTGTTTGAATTGAAAGAAAGAAATATCACAATGTTTGCAGATATGGGATCCTTTTCTTAAAGTTTACTCGTACTCAAGGGAAACAGATATTTTTGCATGGTTAAGCTATGGGGATTAAGCTATTAAGATTTTTTCTTGGAAGTTCAATACTGTTTTCTGATGAATGTTCCACCTGGAGGTAGTTTTTACAACTTTTGAGTTACCTCTTATTTTCTAGCTTAGATCAAATTAATGCAGGAATTGTTAATATGATATATACTGCCTTTTTGCTCTAGAGGAGCTTCATTCTACGTGTTTTGCACTGCACTGTGTTGTATTGTTTCTATACTTAATGTCTTTCAATAAAGGTGATAAAATTAAAGAAATAGTAATCTATACTAGCATAACTGAGAGGGCTCAGAGGGAGAGACTAGGCTAGAACAGAACCACCTTTAACTGTTTGGAGCTCTAACTCTTGCTGTATAGTTTTACAGTGGGTAAGGCCAGAATTTGACAGATTATGCTACCTTCTGATGGAAAGAAATCCTTTAAGCACAAAACATACTACCCATCCCTGCACAGTAATCTGACAGGCAAGTTGAAGTTGAAGCTAACAGTGTGATTGTATTATACTGATAGAATTGCTTACACTACTCAAGGTATAGGGGGCCCCCAAAAGTATACCTTTGATATCCCAGTGGACGCCCATTGTATTAAGGAATAAGAAAAGTGTATATGATCTGCTTGTATACCTCAGTCATTTTACGTACTCTATAGTTCCCATATTCTTTTTCAGATC
Organism: Rhinatrema bivittatum; assembly: GCF_901001135.1. Taxonomy (NCBI): domain Eukaryota; kingdom Metazoa; phylum Chordata; class Amphibia; order Gymnophiona; family Rhinatrematidae; genus Rhinatrema; species Rhinatrema bivittatum. The sequence continues at coordinate 96,398,760 of NC_042618.1, forward strand.
TCTATTTTGATTGTAAAAAGAAGGGATTTATATTTATACCTAAGAATTAATTGATCTTTTCCTTCCTTCTTTCTCGTCCTGCCCCTCGTTCTCCATTACTTTAGTTTATGGTTTGCGTATTTGTTTTTTTTCTCTGTGCTATGTAATGTGTACTGCATATTACAGAGTGGTATTCCATTCTCGGTTGCACCTAATAAGTACAGTTTCAATTATGACTCTGCTGTATGTTCCTGTTGTTTGCTCTAAGAATTAGAGAGAGGGAGGGTTCGTAGGGTATCATGTATCTGCTTCAGCTCTTTGAGAAGACTGGGGTTCTCATCAGGCCTATTGGATTTGGACTCAGCACTCCTCCAACATCTAATCACAAGATACCCCCTCCCCCTGAATAATTCAATCAACCATCAACAGCAGCATGTTTTTATGCAAAAACGTCTTGCCTCCTAGTTCACTGTGACCTTTCTAGGTGATTACTTTCTATCACCACCAACCTGCCCATAGACCTGGTCAACAATAGGACCTCATAGCCTGCCAGATATGTAGGGGTAAGCCAGTTACCCTAACAAAGAGTGAACAGCTCAACCAAAGTCTGCAAGCTTTAGCAACACAAAGATGGGAGCCTAGCCACATGATGGCACCTGCTGTTGTAATGCTTATGTGAACCTACTGTTGTCCTTCATATCAGCATCTGCCTTTGCCTTACAATTTAGCTGGTACAGCAGAGCTAAGCCATGGCCTTGACAGAGAATTTCTATCCAGCCATAAAGAGAATATTGGTCAACAGATGTCCCCTGATACACCTCATCATCTTTGTGAGAATTTTACATATATGTACCAGCTAAGATGAAGTCATATCTCAATTCTACCAATCCTAAACCAATGGATTGCAGTAACATCCAATCAAATCAATGCTTGGACCCTATGCATATTGTTATGAAGTGCAGCCAGCTTTGAGGCAGGAAAACCCAGGCTGGATTAATGCTGGGAGACCCGGAGCTGATTTAGGCAGCAGAGGGCGCATGGGGCAGAAAAAGGACTACAACTCCCAGATTCACGGAGGCACAGCTGAGCCAATGGGAAAGGGAGGACGCTAATCAGGCAGCTGAGCTGAGCTCAGTGACTCAGGCACACCCAAACCAATGGAGGTAGAGGAAGAAGGCATGCCAGAGTGGTTCGTGTGGCCAGAAAAGCTGAGCTCCTTGGGGGAGGAGGAGGAGATGGACACCGATTCCCCAGCAGAGGAAGCCGTTGACTCCAGCATGGAAACGGAATGAGTGACACTGCTGAAGGGGGGGAATTTTGTATGTTTTGGGATGTTTTACTTTTTTGCTGCACCGTGTTTTTGTGTTAATAGAATGGAAAGGCCGCAACCTGCTGCACAACTGAGGGGAGTTGGGGGTAGGTTGTGCAACTTCCAGGCAGGGCGGTTGTTTGCTGGCTGGAGAAGCCAGATGGTGTTTGTCCCTGTGCAGTGGGGAGTTTGGTTTGAACCCACAGCAGATTTTTGTGGCCCACCTGTGGTCGTCGGTGGGAACTATAGAAAAGGAAAAGACTGATACATTGTGACTACAAACTGTTTTTTGTATTTATTCGCTGGGAGCTTGTCTGGACTGGCTGCCCCGCAGTTCCCCAGAACGAGTGCAGACTCTGTAGAGGCCTGAAGGCCCATGTCGAGGTCTGGAAAAGAGAAGGGCGGCTGAGCCCAGCAGCGGAGATCTCTGTAGAGGGAGAGATTCGGGGACAGTGCGGCACTAGACTACCCTCCTGTGAGTGACGCCATACGTGACCCACAACAATATCCATATGTATGAAGTCCAGATCAGAGAAAATTCTTTGGACTTGATAGATTTCAGAGCCCACTGCCGTCATTCATGTGAACTTTATGCCTGTGAACTTGGCACCTGGCAAAGCTTGCACAGCACAGCGCTGCTCCATGAGCTTTTAAGTAGCTGCCTAATAAAATTTGCAGATCACCCTTGTCTGAGCCCTGGCAAGCCAAGATATCTTCATTCGTCCCTGCCTACATAGCTTTCAGAGGTATCTATAAGCCCTCTGGGTGCTACCTCGAGACACTGTCATTTGTTGACTGAGATCTGGCTGGCTGGTTGCCCTCCAGTCCAGGACGGGATTCCTGATTCTCTAGGAGTGTGACCCTACTACAATGAAGGATGAGATAAACTGGCTTAATTACTACTTTAGCTGGGGTAATTTAATTAGCATTAAATTGGACATGTGCGCGTTAACTCTGCGTTAAATACAAAAGTTTGAATAACCTTGTAAGGAGTGCTTTGCTCTGTTAAACCAGAAGCATAAAAATAATATCTACCATATACAAACAATTATTTGCTTATGTTGCTATAATAAAACTACTCATCTACCTCAAACAATGTAATCTTCTGCTCCCTTAAACAATTGAACTTATAAAAACCAGTAGCATGGGTTACTTCAGATAATAACCTCATTAAACTTTAGTCATTTCCCTGCAGAGACAGTCCTGGCAATGTGAGCACCTGAATTTCCACTATGACTTGTAGTTATATTTTCAGCCTGCCAGACAGCCTCAACTGTTGATTTTATCATAATCACCTGCCAGACAGACCAGGCTATATGTTTTAGCCTCTGTTGGAAACAGGATGCTGGGCTTGATGGACCCTTGGTCTGACCCAGCATGGCAATTTCTTATGTTCTTATGAGTGCTTGCATTTGCGCTATATCATCTAGTTATTTCTGTACAATGAGTTCTGCCAGCACAGTCTACCAAACAGACTCAGCTGCTAATTAATTTTTCTTCTACAGTATCTATTCAGTTTACTATAACCAAAGATCCCTTGCAGTTATCCCATGCCATTTGAAGTCCATGACTGTCTTAGCTTCCGTGATCTGCTCGAGGAGAGTGTTCCATGCATCTATCACTTTTTTTTCCTATGAATAAATATTTTCTGATGGTGCTTCTGAGTCTACACCTTCAGAGCATTCTATAACTTCTTTTCCATTGACAAAAATGTGCTTCTTGTATGTTAATATCCCACAAGTATTGAATGTCTCTATCATATCTCCCATTTCTTGCTTTTCCACTAGGTTATGCATACTTGGGTCCTTAACTCTCATTTCATAAGGCTTCTGATACACACCCTGCACCATTTTTGTAGCCTTTCTCTGGACTGCCTTCACTTTGTCTATATCCTTCCAGAGTAGAGCATTCAGAAATAAACACAATACTCCAGGTGAGGTTTTACTAATGACCTGCAGAATGGTATAATTCATTTTTTCCTCTTTTCTAGTAGTTAGACCTTTCCTTATTCACCCTGCATTCTTCTAGTTCTGGACACAGCTTGGTCATACTGTTTCACTACCTATAAATTATTAAATATAAACCTGAAAACTCTTTCCTAATTCAGTGTTTTTCTCCCTCAGATTTCTATACCCAAAAATGCATAACTCTGCATTTTCAGGAATGAAACATAACTGCCAAACAGTTGACCACTTTTCCAGTTGTCTTAGACTGCTTCTCTTTCTCGCTACTCCTTTGGGCATATACATTCTCTTGTTGATCTTAGTGTCATCAGAAATAAAAAATATTTTCCTGCTAACCTTTCGTCAATATCTCTTTTCAAAGATGTTGAACAGAAGCAGCCCCAGGACAAACTTCCTTTCTTCAGATTGAACTCCATTTACCACCATCCTGTATTGTCTATGCAAGATCCAGTTTCTAAATAAGTCAACCTTTTTATGCCTCATTCCTAGACCACTCAGTTTATTTATGAGCTTCCTATGTGGAACAGTATCAAAAGCTGTACTGATATTCAATTACAGAAAGTCCTCTCCTTAAGACATTTTGAGTTACATTATTTCTAAACTGACACCCATTATCCAACTTACAACACTTATTTTGACTTTAAGATACTCATGCATTTCCCAACAGGTGCAAATTGGTGTGCCGATGACCAAGAGGCCTGGTAAGGTGATGGCAGTAGGAAGAGTACCAAGAATTTCCATTTCTCAAAACAGTGCCATTGCAATTTCCTATAGGAATGCCTTGTGACTTTCCTCTTCAGACAAAAGTACTATAAATTACTAAACTCTGGGTTATTTTGAAGAAAATAGCATAATAGGCCCTGATGCTGGAATCAGTCCCCCATTTATAATAATTTCCTTATGTGGGATAGTTTTGACTTACAATGTTTCAACTTAAGGCATGGCTTTTAGGAACCAATTGAGGCTTTAAGTCAGAGGATTTCCAGTACACTACATCCAGTGCCTTTCCATGTTTCAATTCACTGGTCACTCAGCTAAAGAAATTGATTACATTCATCTGACATTATCTAACTGTGATAAGACCATGGTTCCTTGAATTTTGCAACCCACTCAGTTCAAGATGCTTCATTAGCCATTCCTTCATAAGAATCTTCATTTAGTTTTCTGCCACCAAAGTTAGACTAACAAGCCTCTAAGTTTCAATCTCCATCCTACTGCCATTTTTATAAAGAGGTACAACATTCACCTTTCTTCAGTCCTGCAAAAAACCACCTCCATCTCCAAGGATCTGTTGATCAAGTCCTTCAGCAAACTCATCAGAGCCTTTCTGAGTTTCCTTAACATCCTAAGATGCATCTCCTCTGGCCACAGTGTTTGTCAGTTTTTCTTGTTCCACACGCTCTCTCCCATAAATGGAATAGTCTTTATCCCACTACCCTATGTACCCTTTCCAATAATCTGTAGTCCTCCTCAAATCCCCTTCTTCAGTGAGAGCTGATTTATTTTGCCTTTCTGCAGTTTCCTTGTTCCCTCTGGGGTAGATTTTTAAAAAATGCGCGTTTGCGTACTTTTGTTGGCGCACCAGTCACAAACAAAAGTACGCTGGATTTGAATATCTGCTAAAATCCAGGATCGGCGCATGCAAGGCTGCCGATTTTGGGCAGCCAGCGCGCGCCAAGCCGCGCAGCCTGCCTCCGTTCCCTCCAAGGCCGCTCCGAAATCGGAGCGGCCTCGGAGGGAACTCTCTTTCGCCCTCCCCTCACCTTCCCCTCCCTTCCTCTACCTAACCCACCCCCCCCGGCCCTATCTAAACCCCCCCCCCTACCTTTGTCCGCGGATTTACGCCTCCCGGAGGGAGAAGTAAATCCGCACACGCCAGCGGGCCGCTGGCGCGCCGAGACGCAACCCGGGGGCGGTTCCGGAGGGTGCGGCCATGCCCCAGGACCGCCCCGGGCCGAAACCACGCCCCCGGGCCCGCCCTGAAACGCCGCGTCCCGCCCCCAAAACGCTGCGTCGATCAGCCCCGCCCCCCCGACAAAAACCCCGGGACTTACGCGAGTCCCGGGGCTCTACGCGCGCCGGCAGGCCTATGGAAAATAGGCGCGCTGGCGCGCAAGGCCCTGCTCACATAAATCCGGGCGGATTTACGCGAGCAGGGCTTTTAAAATCCACCCCTCTATGCATTTCTCCTTTATTTTTCTCAATTTTACAATCCCACCTTTTAATTACAGATGCCCTTAATTGCAGAATCCCCACTTTTCAGGAACTATGAAGTTATTCACTAAACCTTTGTTATGGCTTCTGATTGATTCATGCTGTATAATATGATCTTATTTCCAATATCACACAATATCTTGTGTTTTATATATTCTAGTCAGGAAAGAATGTGAAAAAGAGACCTTTCATAAAGGGGGTAGATTTCTAAAGGATTTAATGCAGATAAAACCCAGTTTTTGTGTGTAAATTACCTTTTGAATATCAACCAGGGTCCAATGCATTTAAAAGAATGTGTAACTCTTTTAGATGCAAACTTTTTATGTGCATTCGCAAGAGGTATTCCGATGGATGCAACTGGAGTGAGGAAAGGATTTATGTGCATTCTTTTAGTTTTCAAAAGTATGTGGGTAAATCTCAGCACACACAAAGTTTATATCTGCTTGGGAGCAGGTGTGATTCTGAACACATTTTGTGGGCTTGCATCCTGGGATGCTCACAGATTTTCCAAATGGAGTTATTTGTATAGATCTGCTTTGAAAATTCAATTAAAAGTCTCCTGTTTGAAATGATACTCAAGGAAAATAGCATGCTGCTAAACCTCAAAATCTGTTGGAAATAACATTTTTCTAATTAAGGTGAAATTTTAAAGTAATGCAATTATAATTTAAAGGCAATTATAATTTCAAGTCTTCTTAAATTGCTTCATTTGAGGCAATAGTCATTTCCTGATTGTTGCATCTCAATTACATTTCCATTGCAAATAGTTTTATTTTCATGATTTGTAATCAATTTTATACTTATATTTTGCTAACAAAAATTAGTATTTGTAATGACTGTAGCAATTAATGCAGTCATTGATGTTCTTAAATTATTTTAATTGTTTTAGAAAACAAAAATTGCATTTATTTTAGATTTGTTTCCAATGAAATAATGCTTTTTAATTTTACCCTGCTAAAACACAGCTGGATCTATTGTGCTTTGTCACTGTCATTTATATGAGGTAGCACATTATAAGGTTTATGTACTAAATTTAGTGCTCATGTGATATACCAAGCACCCAGCACAGGGCCAAAGCTAGTGATATATTAAATGCATATAAATAGCTAATGTCCTCGTTAGTTTTTGCCATGCTATTTACTAAATGTGCATTACCAGAAGTTTAAATTTAATGCACTTTTTTCTGGGGAAATTCAACTTCTGTAGTGCAGTGCTAGCATGTTGGCCCAGCATGGTGAGATCATCAGCTAGTATTTAACAAAAGAGGAAGGAAACAGTATCCAGCCCCTCCACCCCCCTCAGAAATAACCTCTCAAAACTCACTTCCCCAATAGAAAAAGACACTCAAATCCTCCCTGACAAGGCAAAAAAACCTTCCAATCCCCATCTCCATTTTCATTGCTAGTACCAGCTTTGATAGAAAATATGCTGTGCAGGACTGCCATACTAGCCAGAAACCCTCCTTAGATTTCATGGAATAAAAATGCTTTTCAGCTTACTGTGGTGCAACAGCCTTGATCTATATAAGCAAGCACATAGTCCTCTCCTTTTAGTCCTTATGAATTCTCTACAAGGTATTCCTTTCCTCATGCTATATAGTGATCCATCAGCCTCCTGTTTTTCCCTTGTTTATTTTTACTGATAGATACCACAATTTAGTATATGCACCAATTTCATTGTTTGGCATCTTATTCAATTGAATCCTCTATACAGATTTGCATCAGTATTCCTTTATTTTATTTGCTGGATTGCTCCTATATATCATTCATGTATTTTTTGCACACATCTTTCATGTATTTGTTTTATTTTGATTTTAAAAGATTGGTTCATATATACGTAGGGGTAAATTTATACATATATACATTTATACATATATACATAGGGGTAGATGTATAACCCCCGAAAACCTACCCCTGCGTGTGCCGAGCCTATTTTCCATAGGTTCAGCGGCGTGCTCAAGCCCTGGTACGCGCATATGTCCTGGGGCTTTGAAAAAGGGGCAGGCTGGGGGCAGGGCGGCGGTCCACGGGCAGTCCCGAGGCCTCCAGCACAGCGGCCGTGCTGGAGGTTTGCACACCAGCAGCTGGCCAGTGCGCGCAAGATACGCCTGCAACAGGCAGTTATAAAAATAAAATAAGGTAGGGGGGATTTAGGTAGGGCTGGGGGGTGGGTTAGATAGGGGAAGGGAGGGGAAGGTGAGGGGGACCGAAAGAAAGGTTCCCTCCAAGGCCGCTCTGATTTTGGAGCAGCCTTGGAGGGAATGGGGAAAGCCATCGGGGCTCCCCTTGGGCTCGGCGCGTGCAAGGTGCACAAGTGTGCACCCCCTTGCATGCGCCGATCCCGGATTTTATAACATGCACGCAGCAGCATTGTTTTCCATATGACACAATCACCACTTGTTTGTTTTTCTCTTTCATCACATTGTGGTTGTTTGCCATGGCAGGTTTTCTTAGACAGAAGCCAAATTATTATTGTTCAGATGCCTCACTGAATCATAATCTGTGAATCCCAATCCTCAATCCCCAAAACAAAAATAAATGGCAACCCACCCTCTGCAGTGCTTTACCATTGGAACTCTGGGAGACCAGGGAGTAGAAGACATTTTGGAAAAAATTGAAGACCCATTTTTGTCAAGTGTTTGGCTAAATATGTGTGTTTTGTTATTTTACGATGCTATGATTTGTATTATTTGTGTTATTTTAATGTTATGGATATTTTTCTGTAATCGGTTTAGAATAGTTGAACTTGTGATTGGTGGAAACAAATCTTCTTTTTTAAATAAATACTGGTAAAACATTCACATCTAGAATAGTCTCAAAATCTGGCAGATCAACCCTGATTTTATTTACTTTCAAATCTATTCTTGAGGCTTTCAGGGACAGCCACTCTTTTTTTTCATCAAATCTGAAGTTACTACCAATCATTAACCACCTGTACAGACTAAACCCAATTGCTGTTCCCAAGATTGGGTAATCTGTGCCTGAGAACCAAATGATCTGATAATATCTATAACCAGCTGCAGATAAATATTAAACACTACAGGGAACAAAACAACCCTTTGAAGAACAGAACAGTTACGTGGAAATGGTGACAATTCCAAACCACCAAATGAGTTCAATCTGACAGAAAAAAATTAAACCATCTGGCAAACTGACCCCTGAGACCGATGACCTTGAATCTGCCTAGAAGAATTTCATGGTCAACAGTGTTGAAGGTCGCCAACAAACCCAGTACAATCAGAACAAATATTTTCTTCTGTCAAGCCCCAGGCTCAAATCATCCATCATATAGTATTTAAGACAGTGTCTGTACTAAATTTGACTCTAAACTAGACTGACAGGTATTCAAACAATGATTAGAAGTATTAAATTTCTCAAATTGAACCAGAACTGTTCTCTCCACTAGTTAAGAAGTTTGTCACTGGCCTATAGTTATGCACTTAATTAATATAAAGAATAGACGTTTTCAATAAGGGCTTAATAAATGCATATGTAAATAAGGCCAGGGATGAGCCTTCATGAAGAGATAAATTCAAAATAGAAGTCATAACATCAAGTATACTTTCTGACTGCTTAATTATTTATTAAAGATAATGGACAAGAATCAAGTGAGCAAACTAATGACTGAGCCTTGCCCAGCAAAGAAGCAACCTCAGCTCAAGTAACAGTCTCAAAATCAATATAAGAAAGGACCCACACAAGAACCATTTAAATTGCAATCTCCAGATAAATTGGAAGAACTCACCACAGACTGGAAAATCTTCCAAATTTTCTCATTAAAAATTGAGCAAACCTATCACAACCTAAAAGAGAATAAGCAGAATATATAGGCCATCTTATCCTCCTCTAACCTGGATTTATGCCACATTATTCTAAATGATAAGTTTATTGTTTTCATATGCTTACTTTACCTTTACCTTTAAATTATGATGCAGAGTGAGTGCTAACAATTACTTGTGATTTTCTCTGGTGCAAAATCCTCATACATCTGAGAAAGACATATATTTGTTTATTTATTTATCAATTTTTTTTTTAATCTGTTTATTTGAGCCAACAATCAGACAAGCAACAAATAAAAAAAACAAACCACAACAATCTTCTACAATAAAGCATGAAGCAAAAACAATTCTCCTTGAAATGGCAAACTTAGGCTCAAACATCAATTTACAACAATGACAAAGACCCTCAACACACACACATCACTGTCATACCCCATTCACTCATTCACACACCCATCTAAACATAGGTAGTAGTATAAAGCCCATGCTGTGAAGATCTAGGGGGATATGATAGAATATAAAGATGAACAGTAAATGAAGTGGTGTGGATGGACAGATTGGATGGGCCATATGATCTTTATCTGCCATCATGTTCTATGTTTCTATGTTTTAAATCTAGTAAAAATGGACTTTTTCCATTTACCCTATTCTTTATGCAGGCAGCATAGTCCATTATTGGACTATGCTTCCCTAGGCCCTGCAACAGGGTCTGTGAGGCAAGCATAGATCCAAGCTAGGATAAGGAATAGTTCCTGTAGCCCTCAAAGGAGAAGTAGGAAATGGGAAGATACTGTTATAGAGAGGGAGAGAGGACACCAGCATGCAGCTTGAAATATGGAGGAGTGCTCTTAACTTGTCTGCATGATGAGCACAACCTTTTTGATAGCTCATCATTCTATAGGCACTTGGCTCGAGTGCAAAATGTTATTTCTCTTTGTATGCAATACAGCTGTGGTCTAATTTTTCTAAAGTCGATGTGTGCTCATGAATTTGTCAGTCACTTGGGGAAGGAGAAAGTGTTAAGGGACGGGACAGTGATAGGAGTAATCATACCGCTCCATGTTAGAATATACCCTGGGCCAAAGAGCAGGGATCAGCAACTTAATTGAGCAATGTGTTCCCAGCACTTCTCCTTCACCCTTCCTCATCCTCCTTTCTTATCTGACCTTCAGCTGTAATCTGAGACAAAGGCAAGAAAAAATCCTATTGGGGATAATCTGAGCTAGAAGTGAGGATGGAGATGGGGGTGGAATCCGAGTAAAGGCATAAAGCCTTAGAGTCGCCCTTGGCCATTTACCTGCAATGAACCTGTGATGATCAGGGGCAGGACAGTCAGGAGGAAGCAACTCAGGTAACATAACACTCACATTAAACCCCATAAAAAGTATAGGCAGGGCAAGGGGAAAAATAGGTATTCCAGAAAAACCCTAACACCTTCCCCCCCTCCCCCAAAACTACATTTCCCACATGGCTTAGCTCCACCCAGGGCATCTGGGATCCTAACCAGGAAACAACCAACCGGGGGGGGGGGGGGGGGTGAGCCTGGGATTCCCAACTCTAACCTAGGGGACATTAATTGGGGGTGGGGCTCAGTTGCAGGAGGCAGTAGAAGAGCACTAGGAACAAGAGGAACCCATGGAAGTGAAGCAAGCCACAGAAACAGGAAAATACTGCATTCATGGATACCTCAGACTGAATAGGAAGGAAGGTAAAACCCTAAGAACTGAGAACTAAAGTCCAAGCTTTTGTGAATCTCAACCCCTCCCCTCCCCCCCCCAAAAAATGTGTAAGTATCTCATCTGGGTTCAGAGGGAGGTCTGGGGAGTTTGAACCCAACAGGGTCTCTCGGTTTGGCGCTGAAACTGCGTCAATTTATGCTAGGATAAGGTTTTACCCGGTACACACCTTCCTTTTTACAGGATGTAATTGTGCCCAGTGGCACAGACCGGTGACTGCTAGGGAGCGCTTACCGGCGATCATCACAGGACCTGTCTGAGAAATTCCAAACCGCTTATCCCCAGTCCTTTGATTATTTGTATTTAGGGTTTGAGCTGTATCAATATAATTTGAAGAATCCAGTCTAGTAATCATATGTTAGTTTACTCTGTTATAATTGTTGCATTATTTATCACAACTGGGGTGGGTGCCTTAGTTAAGGGGAAGAGTCTGGGCTACCATCTGGGGGAGAGATATTAGGTCAGTACTGTGGAGAGGTTGAATATTCTCCCATCTACAGGAGTTGAATGGTGTAGAGAGAACCCTGTGAAGAAGTACAATGTGGCTGGGATACACTGGTAAATATTTTCTAGCTTGAAACACAACACACTACTCACAAATGTTTTGATAGATCCAGACCTGGTTGGCTGTACAGTGAACACAGTCTTTTTGACAGTTCATCAATCCATAGGCACTTAAATTGGGTACAAAGTGTTATTTCTCTTTCCTTACAGTAAAGCTGCAGCCTCATTTTTCCAGCAATGATGTATATTCACTGAGTTTATGAGTTTTTCAGGAAATGGGGTGAGGGGAGAGACAGTGATGAGAGTAGTTACGCTTGCCCATATTATTTCAGTTGGCATCACAGTGCATTTGTCTTGAATTCAAAGACTAACATTTAAAATAAATAGAATATAACCTTAGAATGTAAGTTTTATTTCCCATCAGATTTATTGCTTTGCTGAATGATCTGTTGCTCCTAACTGTTTTATAATCTATCTTAGCAATGGGAAAATATAAGATGTAGAAATAGTTTGAACAATTATTAGCAATGAATAAGACCTATGGCATGATTTGTGTGTGTGTGTGTGTATGTATGTATGTGTTGGTATGTGTGTGTGTGTGTGTATAAAGAGAGAGAAAAATAGTTATAGAATTATATAGTACTATGAATACTGGTTTTAACTAATATCAATATATAGGTCTTCAACAAATTGTTATGCAAATATATTTGAGTAACAACATTAATATCTCAAAGAATATTGTTCATGTTATACAAATTTTTTATTTATGTAGTCAGCAAAACATGTATCTCAATATTTATATTTAAAATGCCTCCAAGGTACTTACTATTAAGAATTAATAAATGTACATGTTGAATTACCATACTGTCATCTACTCCATACACACAATGGGGCGGATTTTCAGAGTCCTGCTCGCGTAAATCCGCCCAAAACCGGGCGGATTTACGGGAGCAGGGCCCTGCGCGCCGGTAAGCCCCGGGACTCGCGTAAGTCCCGGGGTTTTCGGAGGGGGCGTGTCCGGGGGCGTGTCGGGGGGGCGGGCCCGAACCGCGCGGCGTTTTCGGGGCGTGTTGGGAGCGTTCCGGGGGCGGGCCCGGGGGCGTGGCTATGGCCCGGGGCGGCCCGGGGGCGTGGCCGCGCCCTCCAGACCCGCCCCCAGGTCGCGTCCCTGCGCGCAGGAGGCCTGCTGATGCGCGGGGATTTACGCCTCCCTCCGGGAGGCGTAAATCCCCCGACAAAGGTAAGGGGGGGGTTTAGACAGGGCCGGGCGGGTGGGTTAGGTAGGGGAAGGGAGGGGAAGGTGAGGGGAGGGCAAAGGAAAGCTCCCTCCGAGGCCGCTCCGATTTCGGAGCGGCCTTGGAGGGAATGGGGGTAGGCTGCGCGGCTCGGCGCGCGCCGGCTATACAAAATCCATAGCCTTGCGCGCGCCGATCCACGTTTTTAGCAGATATGCGCGGCTCCGCGCATATCTACTAAAATCCAGCGTACTTTTGTTTGCGCCTGGAGCGCAAACAAAAGTAGGCTATTCGCGCTCCTTTTAAAATCCGCCCCAATGAGCTCCACTCATACAAACAATCAATAAAAACATATTTCTTTTTATATTGTACATTAGCATCTAAATAAATTGTATACCACTATAAATATGACGTGAGGAATGAAAATACATAAATGCAATATTTCTACAATTAGTTTCAGTATATTACAACATTTTGTTCATCAAATCCACAGTAATCACATTGATAATTTAAATACATTCCTAGCCCTAGTTTATAATATATTAGTCAAATCTCATATTGTATTGGTCAAGTCCCAACAAAGGCTTTTGTTTCACTTATATAGGCTCAGGCAGGCGTAACTTTTGAAATAAAGGTAGGCAGGGGGATTTAGTTAGAGCTGGGGGGTGGGTAAGATAGGGGAAGGGAGGGGAAGGTGGGGGGGAGCAGTTGAAAAGTTCCCTTCGAGGCCGCTCTGATTTCAGAGCGGCCTCTGGGGGAACGGAGGCAGCCTGCGCGGTTTGGCGCGTGCAAGTAGCACAATTGTGCACCCCCTTGCGCGCGCCGACCCTGGATTTTATAACATGCGTGCAGTAGCTCGCGCATGTTATAAAATTGTGCGTAGATTTGTTTGCACCAGGTTGCGCGAACAAATCTGCGCCCGTGCACAGGTTTTAAAATCTGCCCCAATATGTTAATATAATACAGTGACTAATACTCAAAAAGCGGCACAGTTTGACTTCCCACCAAACTGACTTTTGATGTTGAACTGCTATGTGCAAAACCACTCAAGTTCACTGGATGGACCTTTCTTCCAACAAATCACATTATAATTCTACCTCACAGAAATTCTGTAACAGTTATAAACATAGGAGCAGATTTTAAAAGGCCTGCGCACGTAAATCCGGCTGGATTTACGCGTGCAGGGGGGGTTACGCATGCCGAGACAATTTTGCATAGGCTTGGCGACACGCGCAAGCCCTGGGACATGCGTATGTCCCGGGGCTTTGAAAATGGGGCGGGAAGGGGCGGGGACATGGGCGGGGCACCGGTCGAGGGGGCAGGAAGGGGATAGTACCGAGGCCTCCGGCATGGGGGCCGTGCCGGGGGATCACGCACCGGTAGCCGGCCGGTGCGCACAAGTTACGCCTGCCAAAGGCAGGCATAAATAAGAAAACCGTGGTAGGGGGGGGGATTTAGGTAGGGCTGGGGGGCAGATTAGGTAGGGGAAGGGAGGGGAAGGTAGGGGGAGTGGAAGGAAAGTTCCGTCTGAGGCCTGGGGCTGAAGTAAGTTGCGCGCGCTGACCAACTGCCAGCGCGCGATCCCAAGCACAGTGGCAAATGGCTGCTGTGCCTGGAGCCTCTGGCCCCACCCCACCCCGGATCGCCCCATTTTTCAAGTCCTGGGACTTATACGTATCCCGGGGCTTTACGTTCGTCGCTGGGCCTTTTGAAAATAGGCCCGGCACTCATAACCCTTTGAAAATCTGACCTAATGTGTTACCATTATGTATATATATTTACCATCTACCTTTACGAGGCTACTTAACACCAACATTTTTCTCACACCTCATAACACTGATTTGCCAACATTGTATCTACATTCTTGAAGCTTCTGAAGAGGTTTTTTTTAAAGCTAACTCTCAAAAATCACCATAACTTTAAGTCATTCATTTCCTCTGAAACAAAAGACATATTACATATTCTCAATATTATTCTCTTTTTACCCCGTGTTAAAAACCCAACCTACCATTTATGAACACTGTCACAAAACAAAATATATACAATAATTACCATATCTCTCTACCAGTGTGGTCCTTGCTTCTACAGTCAAAAGGAAAGTTTTCAACTAACAACCAGAAGCTGCCTTGTAATATATCCCAACTTGTATTATGCCAACTTTATGCATATGTATGACTATGCACAATGGACACCTATGTCATTCAATAAATAAAATGCTTCCCATTCAATGGCTTTGTTGAAGCCCCTTGGGTGTACTGTATCCCAGCGGTATATATACCATTGTTCACGATGTTCCCATTGAAGTGAAATATTGCCACCCCTATTGAGGATCACTACTTCTATCACAATAAACTTTAGTTGTTGTATAGTACGGTTATGATGTATCCAAGATTGCACTATTGGCAGTTCAACTTTCTTTGTCCGGATACAACTGGCATGTTGGATCATTTGAGTTTTAATTGATCATTTTGTGTGTCCATTCCAATATAGATTTTTCTACAAGGACACACTACTGTGTATATAACCTGTTCAGTATTGCATGTAAAATGTCCTCAAGTATGGTGAACAATAGATTTATCAGGGTGAACAAACTGCTGAATTTTGAAGCATGAGTGCACGTTGCACACTTGCCCCTTGGAAATTGTTCAGCAGGTAGCAATATCTGTGTTGATTGTTCTCCCTGATGTTTTTACTAAGATGTAATGTAAATTTCGTCCCCTTGAATTCACAAATATAGGAGTCTCTTTTAAAGGTGTATGAATGGACAATATATTCCAGCATCTTCTAATGATTTTCCGAACTTTGAAGTTTGGATAGAATAAGGCAGCACACACACCTGTCTATCTGCTGGTTCTTTCTTTTTAGGTTATAATAACAATTCTCTATTAGTATTTTGCGCATGCTTAAAAGTGCATTTAATGACTCGGTGTGGATAGCCTCTTTGTGTAAACTTTTCTTTGATATTATCTGCTTCACTAGTAAATACTTCTTTCCAAGTATATAAATGGCATAATCATAGAAACTGACCCATTGGGATATTCTCTTTCATGTGTCTAGGCTGATGACTATTGAATGATGGAAGAGTTTTCTGTCTGTGGATTTATGATGAATTGTTGTGCAGAATTTTCCATTCAGTTTACTAGTGAATCAGAAAATATGAAATAAGTTTCTTATAAAGTACTTTTTTTGCCTCTTTGGTGAAACAGAAATGAAATATCCAATATTAAGTTTCTCTACTTGAAATTTTGTCATTTCTGTCTTCAAAGCATCTGGATATTGACACCTTTTTCATTCAGAGATGCAGTAGGTATGAAAAAATCCTTACATAGACTATTCTAGCAAAACTGACCCCAATGAAGGGCATTTTTCTGAGAAATGTTGAGTTCTAGCTTTGGTGGGCTTATATATTGGGTTATTTTGCACTATCAATTTCAATGATGTATAATGTTTTGCCAATAATAGTTTGCAATTATTAATTGATTAAATGAATGTATTTTATATCAACAATTATTGATTGTTATTAAATTGTTTGAGAAGCTTTATAGCCATAATCTCCCTTTTCACTGATTGTTTCATACTGACCTGTGGCACACTAATTGATCTCCTATTTTTTGTTTTTATGACCACATGACCTGGTTATTCAATTAACCCAAAGGCCTTTGTTCTAGAAAGGGAGCATTTAAAGTACCAGAAGCGCATTAATGGTTTGGAAAGTAAAACATTCAAAACTTTTTATTTTAATGTTCATATAGAAGGGATGATTGATGATCAATAAGTTCACTGTCATTAAATGATTTCCATATATCACCACTTCTTCAACTTGCTGGTTAAGTGCTGTGTGTCCAAAACATTTTACAGGAATTAATTTTTAAAGGAGTTATGTGCATAAAAGTAGCAGATATCATAGCAATATTCAAAAGTCTATTTAAGTGTGTAAAGTCCATTTACGCATGTAAAGCCTTTAAAATATTTAGCCCAAACAAATGAATTTTCAAAGGATTTATGCCCGTAAAACTAACAATTTTCAAAAGCCCATTTATGTCCATAAAACCTTTTGAAAATTTCCTCCATGGTGTGGGTGAATTTAGACTCACAGGCTGTGGTAACTTGGGCGATAGTGGCTTGAGAAACTGCCAAGAGGAATAAGGAGGCAGACTGGCTGTTTTCTTCTATGCAATTTTTGTTACAATGCAAAATGAACAACAGAAAGTAAATGCATCTCACTTTGCAGTTCTGATATAAAACACGATCTACCATAGCAGGTTTTTGCATAGGCTGGGTTCCTGCCTGCTCCCAGGGGCTCTGCCTTCTTATGCAAGCATGAAGGGATTTTTCCTGGGCCCAGCATCCCTTGCAGGGCTGATCCTTAAAGAGGACTAGGCTAGCTTTTATGGTAGGTTGAGGGAGTTTCCTGTATACTTTCTCACAATTCCTCCCTCTCAGCTCACCCTTATTCAGGTAAGTACCTGCCTGTACCAGGGATACCTCTCTGGACAGGAAATCTGCATTGGTGTTTTCCTTTCCTGCCCTATTTCATATTTGTAGTTAAAGGGATGTAGGGCCAGGAACCTTTTTAAAATCTAAGAAGGGAGCCGCTAAGCCGGGTAAGCCCGCCCACCGAACCCCCGACATCACGATCGGCGATTCAGAGCCCTTTAAAGGGCCGAGATGGCTCCAGGCGTCGCACGCCTAAGGAGCGCGACAAAGGGGCTAGCCCCTTTGTGTGCCCCTTCGTGCGCGCCAGAACCTTGAAGTGGCAGCCACTCTCTACTCTCCATTTTGAAAATCCTACACACACCTAACACAGGTCCTCCCTAGCATTTATCCAGCCACCCTCAGCATTCATCCAAGCCACCTTAGCATTCATCCAGCCACCTTCAGCATTCATCCAGCCACCTTCAGCATTCATCCAAGCCACCTCAGCATTCATCCAGCCACCTTCAGCATTCATCCAGCCACCTTTCAGCATTCATCCAGCATTCATCCAAGATCCTCAGCATTCACCCAGCTACCTTCAGCATTCATCCAGGATCCTCAGCATTCATCCAGCCACCTTCAGCATCCAACCAGGATCATCAGCATTCATCTAGCCACCTCAGCATTCATCCAGGATCCTCAGCATTCATCCAGCCATCCCAAGCTTTCAATCATCCAACTCAGCATGCATCTAGCCTCCCCACCATTCATTCAGCTAAGGATCGGCACTGCCATACTACATTAATCATTTTTCCCTCAAAGAATACTTCCACAAGTCTTCACTTCCTTTACGTCTTAGAATATCATCTGCTGGCAAATCCCGTCAAAGTGTTCTCTTTAGTCCTATCATGATGTTTGCATACCCGATACACACATTACAGCACAACATCTGCTTCAAGACGAAGCCTATGTTATGATATCAACCCATAACTCGCAGAAATTTAACTCCGGTGATGATCTCTCCCTTTACGCAATTACTGGAGCTGGCCCTCTTCACTTTAACACTTTTCAATGCCCAGTCAATTACCAAAAAAACTCACATCCTTCACGACTATCTGCTTGATGCCAAGCCAGATATCTGTGCCATCACGGAGACCTGGCTGAAGCCCTCAGACACAGTCTTAATAAATCAACTTCCTACACAGATATATGATGTCTTCTCCTTACCCAGAAAAAAGAAAAAAGGGGGAGGTCTCCTCATAGCTGCCAAAAAATCTCTTATCCTCACTCTTCAATCTATCAATATAATACCCAAACTGGAGATAGGCTTATTCAAATCTAAGTCGCTCCAAATCCTCCTCACTTACGCTCCCCCTGGACTTTTAGAACAAGAAGCCTCTCCTATGGTGGAAATCATAGCCAAATACGTAAAACTAGCTTCTCCAGCCATAATCCTTGGAGATTTTAATCTTCACATCGATGCCAATCCTCGATCTTCTAACTGTGAAGCCTTCCTATCAGCCCTTTCGGACATGGGCTTCAAACAACACATCAACCAACCCACACATAAAGCAGGTCATACCCTTGACCTTATCTTCACAAATTCCAACCTCATTCCACTTTCACCCCCTCTATGCCTCCCGGTTCCATGGTCAGACCATTTCATGATCACCTCCTCCATCAGGTCATTGACAGGATCTTCTGTTCCCCTTCAGGCGACCACTTTGTACTACAGGAAACCATGTCCTTCAGAAGACCTCGGCAACTCTCTAATCAAAGAACTTCCTAATCTGGATCTATCTAACCCCAATTCTGCTATTACCTCCTGGCAAAGTATTACTGAAATGATAGCCAATAACTTATGCCCACTGTCTAAAAAAACCATAGATCCTTCTCAAAGAATTAAGCAGCCATGGTTCTCTAAGGAGCTCCGTACCCTGAAGCAAAACCTAAGACAGAAAGAAAAAGAATGGAGGAAGAACCCCAATCCCCATTCTCTAACCATATACAAAGCCGCCCTCCACCATTACAGAACGACAACGCTTCGAACAAAAAGAGATTTCTATGCCCACCGTATCCACAATATGATATTCGACGCGAAGGCTCTTTTCTCGTACGTATCGGAACTCACCAAAACTGCTCCCCCTACTATCCCAGACGATACAGCCCAATTGAAAGCCAATGATCTGGCCTTATTCTTTCAGAACAAAATCTCAAACACCCTGGCTAGATTACCTACCAGCCCAAATTCACTGTCTCTGGATACCCTCCACCGACCAAACACAGGCATAAGCTTAGAATCCTTTGATCCTACTCACACTATAGAGGTGGAAAATCTGATAAAAAGAATGAAAACTTCCACCCACCCTCTGGACCAAATTCCCTCCAAATTTCTGATTCTCATACCAGAATACATCTCCAAATATCTAGCCGATATTATCAATTGTTCCCTTTCACAAGGAATATTCCCAGATGCTCTCAAATCGGCTACCCTCAAACCTATACTCAAAAACCCGAACCTAGACCCGAACGACCTCAACAATTACTGCCCCATTTCAAATCTGTCATTTGTAGCAAAGATCATGGAGAAAATCGTAAATAAGCAACTTTCAAATTACCTAGAAGACCATAACATTCTACACCCGTCACAATACGGTTTCCGTAAAGAACACAATACCAAAACCCTCCTCATCTCACTCCTTGATCAAATATACATTGGCTTTGATAAAGGACAATCGTTCTTCCTAGCCCTTCTCGACATCTCTGCAGCTTTCGATACTGTAAATCATAATACCCTTCTAAACCGGCTAGCAGACATAGGAATTACAGGATCAGCTCTTAGATGGTTCGACTCCTTCCTTAGCAATAGAGGCTATAAGGTTAAAATCAATAACAAGGAATCCTCTCACACTAACACCCCATTCGGAGTCCCGCAGGGCTCCTCCTTATCGCCCACCCTGTTTAACATCTACATATTCCCTCTTTCACTTCACCTTTTAACCATGACGGTAATTGTTTTGCCTTCCTTCCACCTTTCTTAATGCGTGGAATACATAAGGACTGCGCCTCTTGGATTGTATTTTTAAACAATGTCCAAGTCTGTTGAACACTTTTAACCTTTGCAGCTGCACCTTTCAGTTTTTTTCTAACTATTTTCCTCATTTTATCAAAGTTTCCCTTTTTAAAATTTAGTGTGAGAGCTGAAGATTTACTTATTGTCCCCCTTCCAGTTATTAGTTTAAATTTGATCATGTTATGATCACTGTTGCCAAGTGGCCCCACCACCGTTACTTCTCTCACCAAATCTTGCATTCCACTAAGAATTAAATCTGAAATAGCTCCCTCTCTTGTTGGTTCCTGAACCAATTGCTCCATGAAGCAATCATTTATTACATCCAGGAACTTTATGTCTCTAGCAAGTCCTGATGTTACATTTACCCAATAAATATTGGGGTAATTGAAATCTACTCATACAGGGGAGTCAGTGGTTAACCACAACACAGAATCAAATAACCACAAATGTGGAACCCAAATTATCAATTTGAATAATAGCCTATGAAGGTGTCAGCAAGCCTTGACGTTATATATCACTTTCAAGTAGACACTAACCAGTCTTTTCAATCATCCACCTTCATCATTTTTTAATGCAACAAAATATTTTTTCTTTTTTTCAAATACATTAAAATAGTCTTCCATTCATGTAGACAAGGATGACTCTTTTGAAATCAATTATTAGCATTGCCCTACACTGGCCGGAGTTTCGCTGGGTAAGCTTCCTCAGGGGCATGTAGAAATAATTCTAGCAAGAGCCATATATCTAAAAGAATTAAATAGAGTTGCACATTTATAGTAGGAGATAGCAAGTTGAAAATAAGTATTGATTTTATCTATAACCACCATGGCTACCTTCTTAGACGGGACCAGACGTCTCAACCATCTTGTAGAAGAAACAGACGGAGGAACCGGAACCGAGGCTGGCGTCCCTTTAAATACGCCATTTTGTTATGACGTCAGCCATCATTGATAAAGTAATAGATCAGCCAAAGAGTAATCTGTCAATTATAGTAAACAACAGAGATTAGCCCAAAAAAACATGTAAGTCCAGTTCGCTATTCAGTCCTGAAGGATGGACAGTATTCAACCGGTAGATCCAACGTTGCTCAGACTGTAGTAGAATGCGTTCTCGATCTCCCCCACGCCAATGTGAAGGAACGTGATCTATTGCACAAAAATGCAAGTCCTCAAAAGTATGTCCCATCTCAGTACAGTGTGAAACTAGTGGTTCTTTCACTCTACCATTTCTTATGTTGGATCGGTGTTCAATCATTCTTGTCTTCAAAAGACGTTTGGTTTTCCCAATGTAGAGCAAAGAACAGGGACATTCAATCAAATAAATGACCATAGAAGAATTATAGGTAGTGTCATGTCTCAAGAATATTTTATAGCCAGATGGTACAGTCAAATTCTCTTTAATTGACATAGAGGATTGACAAATTGAACAAGTATTGCAAGGGTAATGCAAGCCTATTTATTGATTTGACATGAGTGACATCATTGAACTGTCAGATCGTACCAAAATATTCTTCAGATTCATGGCACGTGAAAAAGTGATCCGTGGAGGTGATTTGAAAATATCATTAGTTTGTAAAATATGCCAATATTTAAGAATAGATTGGCGAATTTTGAATGCCACGGAAGAATATGGTAAAATGCAAGTGTGTCGTGAGGAATCCTCTACAGACCGGGGAAGAAACAACCATTCACGATGGGAATACTTGGCTCGCAAATAAGCCTTTCGGATGCTTGAATGAGGGTATCTTCTGGCTGTAAAACGATCATGTAAAATCTTTGATTGTATTTCGAAGTCCGCTGTGGTAGTACATAGACGTTTCAGACGTATAAATTGACTAACAGGTAAATTTTGTTTGAAGTTCCTTGGGTGTGCACTGGAAAAATGTAGGTAAGTATTGGAACTTACTGGTTTTCGAAAGAGAGACATCACGAATTTCCCAGCAATGATAGTAATCTGTATATCAAGAAATGTTACTGAGTTGGAATCAATGGAAGCAGTGAATTTCAAATGTACGTTCAGAGAATTCAGCCAACATAAAAAAGATCCAAATGTGTCCTCATCCCCTCTCCATAACATGAAAACGTCATCGATATATCTTTTCCAAACCAGCAGATGTTGCATATAGGGATGATTATTTAGCCATTGTTCCTCAAAATGTTGCATGTAAAGGTTTGCTAAGTCTGGGGCCATGGTTACCCCCATGGCGGTGCCACATGTCTGAAGAAAAAAATTTTGATTAAAAGCGAAAAAATTTTTCTTTAAAGCAATTTGCAGCAATTGTACCAAAAATTCACTAGGAATTCGATGAGGTCTTGGTCGCTGGTCAAAAAAAGTTTCTGCAATATCAATTGCTTCATCCTGTGGAATAGATGTGTATAAGGCTTCCACGTCTAATGTAGCCATTTTCAAATTGGTGGTGTCAACCTCTAGATGTTCCAAAAATACAATCATATCTGACGAGACTCTGATATAGGAGGGCATCGAGGAAATGAAAGGAGCTAAAAAATAATCGATGAAACAAGACAGAGGTTCCAGCAATGAACCACAACCAGATACTATTGGGCGTCCCGGGGGATGATCTACGCTTTTATGTATCTTGGGTAATGTGTAGAACACAGGAACATGTGGATATTTTTTGGTCAAAAAATTAGCTTCTTTCGTAGTCAAAAAGCCTGACTTGACACCAGTTTGTACAGTCGAAGCAATGAGATTCTGTATTTTGGTGGTTGGATTTGAATCCAGACGTTTATAGAACCGGATGCCATCCAATTGTCGCAATATTTCAGTTTCATAGTCAGTTCGATTTTGTACAACTATCATACCACCTTTATCAGCTGGTTTTATAATTAAATCTGATGCAGATTGTAATTCATGTAAGGCAGTCTTCTCAAGACGTGACAAGTTTTGAAACGTTGAGTCAGCCAGATCTAAAGTTGAAATGTCATGTGAAACCAAATCATAGAAGACTTTCAGTGCTGGATCTTCTGGTCCAGGAGGAATCCACATTGATGGATTGGATATAATGGATAAATCAATGGAAGGTACATGTGTAGTAAAGAAATTTTTTATCTTTAGATTCCGAACAAATCGAAACAATGCTACCTGTAGGGAGAATTTATCCCCTCGATGGGTTGGTACAAAAGAGAGTCCACGTTCTAGGACTTGAATTTGTGTAGACAAAAGTGATTGAGAAGACAAATTCAAAATTAAGGATCTTTCATCTGTTGTGACCGTGTTATTCGAGGTTCGTAGTTCTCTGATCGTCCGGTGGATTGGTAGCGATTGTAACGGTTCCGATAGGGTCGACAGGACCCTCGCGAAGTTGGTCCTAAAAAAGAGCTACCTGATTCAGATCGCGGGGGACGAGAACGTATCTCATCGTCACCTGAAGAGATATCATTGCCACTAGAATCGAACGTGACATGTCGAGAGGTTTTGGCGATATGATCTTTTGTCATCCAAGGGTATACGTACCCTTTGGTGTAATCTCGTTCGTCCCGGCAAAAGTTTTCATATTTAAATTTGCGTAGATCTGTAGAGGATTCCTCACGACACACTTGCATTTTACCATATTCTTCTGTGGCATTCAAAATTTGCCAATCCATTCTTAAATATTGGCATATTTTACAAACTAATGATATTTTCAAATCACCTCCACGGATCACTTTTTCACGTGCCATGAATCTGAAGAATTTTTTGGTACGATCTGACAGTTCAATGACGTCACTCACGTCAAATCAATTAATAGGCTCACATTACCCTTGCAATACTTGTTCAATTTGTCAATCCTCTATGTCAATTAAAGAGAATTTGACTGTACCATATAAAATATTCTTGAGACAAGACACTACCTATAATTCTTCTATGGTCATTTATTTGATTGAATGTCCCTGTTCTTTGCTCTACATTGGGAAAACCAAACGTCTTTTGAAGACAAGAATGATTGAATACCGATCCAACATAAGAAATGGTAGAGTGAAAGAACCACTAGTTTCACACTGTACTGAGATGGGACATACTTTTGAGCACTTGCATTTTTGTGCAATAGATCACGTTCCTTCACATTGGCGTGGGGGAGATCGAGAACGCATTCTACTACAGTCTGAGCAACGTTGGATCTACCGTTTGAATACTGTCCATCCTTCAGGACTGAATAGCGAACTGGACTTACATGTTTTTTTGGGCTAATATCTGTTGTTTACTATAATTGACAGATTACTCTTTGGCTGATCTATTACTTTATCAATGATGGCTGACGTCATAACAAAATGGCGTATTTAAAGGGACGCCAGCCTCGGTTCCGGTTCCTCCGTCTGTTTCTTCTACAAGATGGTTGAGACGTCTGGTCCCGTCTAAGAAGGTAGCCATGGTGGTTATAGATAAGTATTGATTTTATTTTCAACTTGCTATCTACTACTATAAATGTGCAACTCTATTTAATTCTTTTAGATATATGGCTCTTGCTAGAATTATTTCTACGTGCCCCTGAGGAAGCTTACCCAGCGAAACACCGGCCAGTGTAGGGCAATGCTAATAATTGATTTCGAAAGAGTCATCCTTGTCTACATGAATGGAGGACTATTTTAATGTATTTGAAAAAAAGAAAAAATATTTTGTTGCATTAAAAAATGATGAAGGTGGATGATTGAAAAGAACGGTTATTGTCTACTTGAAAGTGACATATAACGTCAAGGCTTGCTGACACCTTCATAGGCTATTATTCAAATTGATAATTTGGGTTCCACATTTTTGGTTATTTGGTAATTGAAATCTCCCATTATTATTGCACTGCCAAATTGGTTTGCTTCCCTGATTTCTCTTAGCATTTCATCATCTGTCTGACCATTTTGTCCAGGTGGACGGTAGTATACTCCTATCACTATACTCTTACCCAACACACAAGGGATTTCTACCCATATAGATTCTACTGAGCATTTACTCTCTTGTATGATCTTTATCCTGTTGGACTCTATACCCTCCCAGACATAGAGTGCCACACCCCCACCAAGTTGATCCTCCCTATCATTGCGATATAATTTGTACCCTGATATAGCACTGTCCCATTGGTTATCCTCCTTCCACCAAGTCTCTGAGATGCCAATTAAGTCTATCTCAACATTTGCTGCTATACACTAACTCTCCCATCTTACTTCTTAGACTTCTGGCATTGGCATACAGACATTTCAAGGTGTGGTTTTTGCTTGTTTTAACAACCTGCTTTTCAGTTGTTTGGGATAATTTGGAAATCATTAGCTTTGGTGATTTTTTACATATAGGCATATGAACTATGTTTGCTTTTAATGGAACCTCTCTGATGGGATGCCCTAACTCTCCTGTTTCATTAGTATCCTTCAAGGATACATTTCTCCGAACCATGCACTGCTGAGTGACTGTCGGCTTTCCCCCTTGTTCTAGTTTAAAAGCTGCTCTATCTCCTTTTTGAAAGTTAGTGCCAGCAGCTTGGTTCCACTCTGGTTAAGGTGGAGCCCATCCTTTCAGAAAAGTCTCCCCTTTCCCCAAAAGTTTCCCCAGTTCCTTACAAAGCTGAATCCCTCTTCCCTGCACCATCGTCTCATCCAGAAGACTGTGGGTGAAGACTGTGGGTGTGGGTGAAGACTGTGACTGTGGGTGAAGACTGTGGGTGTCAGAGATTTGCTCTGTAGTGCTTCTTGAGACATTGTCTGGTGAAAGCATAGCTCCAAGCTCTCTGAGTTCTTGCTTTTTGCTGTGGCATATTATATAGTCTCATTGTGCCAGCCCATCAACAGCCCATCACATAAGAGAGAAAAGCAAAGCAGTGAAGCAGCACTGCATCACAATGTCTGTGTCTCATTGCAGATTTGTGTTGTTTCACTTGCTGTTCTGTTTTTTCTTTCTGGTGATTGAAGCCTTAGGTACACTTGAGATTAGTCATTTATTCTCTGCTTGTCTGGCAGCAGGCAGGCACAGTATTGGAAGTAGGCACTAGGCAGTATAGGCATAAGTGAGCACCGAGGGAAGGACAGAAAATGCAGCATAATAGACTGCATTTTGAAGCCTGTTTATGTAATAGAAATAGTGCAGGTAGAGTAGATAGTGTGACACTCACTATTTGCCTGGCAGTGGGCACAGTATGGGTAGTGGGCACTAGGCAATGGGCACTACAATACCACTGCACAATTTTAAATCTTTTTTTAATCTTCACATCCCTAGTGACATAAAAATAATCATATCAGGGATAGGGAAATGCAGAGCAGATGAAGTAAATTTAAATGTATCCAAAATTGGCAGGTTGGCACTGGCATCAGCAGTGCCAGGAAGAACCTAAATGTAGACCTGCACCAAAACTGAAGAGGGATTTCTTGGTTTGATAAACTGTTATAATATTGTTTGTTATATTGATGTTTTCTTTCCTAAAAAAAAAAAAAAAAGTCCTCATTCTGAGGGAGAAAAAACTTGCACCTTAGAAAAGATGCTCAAGCATAACCATTTCATTGTTCTGAACGTGATAACAATTAAAGTAGTGCCAGAAATTTGAAGCAAAACCAGAAAATTAGGAAATGGAACAGAATGAGGGCAGCACAATGATGTGGGAAATGGTCTCTAAATAAAGCATCTCTCACTACTTTCCTGAAAAAAAACACCCCATAATCATTAGAGAAACCATTGTAATGTACTAATTGTGATAAAATTTAGATTTTGAAAACCAATTCTACAAGAAAAATTTAATGCCACCCTGTACCTTGGGGGTCTTTGTGCCACTCAGTCTTTAATGCCCAGAGCTTACACTTTGGAATTTTCCTTTGCCATTGTGCCTTGCTGTCATAACCCAGAGCTATCACCTTGCCAGTCTAGGGGAGCTGCTTTGCATCTGGCATGGTGCTCTGGAACCTTGAAGTCATTATTTGTGCTGCTTGGCCCCTTTATCAGAGCCCACCTTGGAAGTTTTACTGCCACCTTTTCTGCTTTGTTTTTCTTTCATGTTACTTTAAGTTGCTATCACCATTTTCAGTGCCAGTTTTCCACGAGATTCCATCATGGGTTCATGGAACTGTTGCTGGTGCAGTGTTTTGAAGATTTTGGCTGTTCTTCCCACTTTTGCTATTTCCTTGCTCCTCTTACAGTAAGTTGGTGAAATCCTGCCAATGGTGGTACCCCTTTGCCCCTTTACAGAGTCTTAGGCTATTCATGTCACTTTTTGTGCCACTTTCCAGTCTCCTCAGTCTTTCTAGGTACCTTGGAGTTCTTTCCCCCTTCTGTTTATATCTTTCAACAAGTTTTAAGACCATTTATTTAAAAAAAAACCAACCCTATTCTGGAGCTCCATATAGGCTGAAAATTACCTGTAATGCTTCCACATTGATTTTAATGGCAAATAAAAACAAATCAAACTAAAAATTATTTTTTTTTATTTTTAAACTAAAAAGCAAAACAAAACAAATTAGGATCCATATGAAATGAATTTTAAAATGAAATAAGTTTTTTTTCCAGCTGCACACACCTACTTTTGGTAATAGGTTAATATTGGTTGATTTTATATAATTGGGGTTTTTTTTAAATGGATTTGTATTATTTACTTCTTGTAAGCCAATAGTTTATAAAATTGTTCCTTCACCTATATAGCTATAATAAATTACATTTCAAAGAAAATAGCCTTGGATACTTCCTTTTGAGGTTAGGAATGCCAGAGTAAAACAGAAAAAGCTGAGTTCAAAGAAAATATGTAAACATCTCTACTGTTCTTGGTTGGAATGCAATTGACAGATGCTCATTTTCTTCCTACCTTCACAACAAAAGGGGGGAGGGGCTGCTATGAGTGGAAACCAATCGTATTATCTGCTGGATTTCAGTGAAACTTAATGGATATGACTGGAACTGCTAGAATATAACAAGTTTACCATTAAACAAATTTGAAATCAAATGTACAAATAGTGTTTCTTTGCATCAGAGCGTGAGTGGGCAATACCTTTCTAGGGCCAATAAAGGCTGATTGCTAATGAGCCTTCTTAGCTAGGCATAAAAGACAGATGTTCTTTGTTTAGAGGGACAGAAAGGAAGAAACATAGTCATGAAGGTTATCTGCAGCTGGCTTCAGACTGGAAAAAAAGAAAAGTGACACGGATTTATCTTTTTCTGTTTTCTTATCCTGGCAGCAGGAACAAGCAAAACCATTTGTTCTGGTTTTTCGCAAGAGAATTAAATGTATATTCTTAGAAAATTTTATTTTATTTAAACTAATTTAATTCAAGGAAGTGTCAGAAAATTTGTCCTGAATATTTTTTAGAATGGAGAGGGAATATTATTTTTTTTGTGTGTGAGAATCTGGACATTTTATTCATGAGACAAGTTGATTCAGGATCAGCTGCTTCATCAATCTTCAGAACAGGAGAGAAGTTTGTTGAAAGGATTCAAAGATCATGTGAGATTTATCTGAGAACTAATGTTAATAGTCTGGCCAGAATTTAGGTGGGAATTCTGAGTTTTTTTCTTGAACTGAACAGAGATATTGGGCAGGGTAATGTTTTTCTCTTTAAGCTTACAAAACAAATTGGTTTCTTTATTTTACAATGCTAATGCTTTTTTTTTTTTTTTAATATAAAGGCACAGCGCCAGGTTGGTGCATGGACGCTGCTGATAACCCAGGGCTGTGCCTGGAGCAAAAAGGGAGGACCGTGGAGATCACCTGGTGTAAGTCAGAGGCATTGGCATTGGCGGGAGTGGTGTCGGCACCGAGTGATGATGTCACCGATGCACTGGCGTTACTCTCAATGGTGCAGGCATGCCCAGCCGAGCGCCGCAACACTGCCGGCAGTGAGGGCAGAGGGGCAGGGGGACAGGATGGGCAAGGTCTCCTGATGGCGGCTTCAACCTTGGGGGCAGTGGGGGAGGACTTGGAATGGCTCATTGGGATGTTTGAAGCCCATGGGCCATCCCGGGGGACAAGGGCAGCAGCATGGATAGCTACCTGGACTGCACACCCTGGCTCTGGCCCTTTTGGCTCCTGCTCCCCATGCTGTTGCCTCTCCGCTGTGAACTGATAGGTCCTAGCTCTATTCCCATCTATGAATTGGTGGGATAAAAAAAAAATTGGCATTATTTGGCTAATTGAATTACAAAAAAAGGAAGAAGAAGGCAATACCAGTAGTGTGCACACCTCAAGCTTGTCTGTAACCAGTGAGATTGAAATAGCTCCCAATGTGATGATAGGACCAAGGCCATTTTGCAAATAAACATGTTGCAAGAGTATAGTGCCTGCCCACACACCAAGCTTTAGGGCCAGTGCATTGTGTGCCGTCACAAGATTTGCAGGCCTCTGTAGCATGAGAACGAAAAGCCAAGCCCTGGAGCAATGGCCTGCAGATGTAACTGTACACACAGATAGACAAAAGACAAAGGTCAAGGTAAACAGATGGAAAAACACTTAAGAACAGGACAACATACTCAGAAATCACAATACCAACTAACTCCTAATCCACTGACCAATACTCGCCTCCTCTTCTCTAACCTCCGTCTCGACATACCCTCAAAGAGGAAGCTGCAGGAAGTCTATATATATAACCTGGAAAAAATAGCACGCCATGCACTAATTTAGGCTAGCTGCATAAAATGATGCAGCGTGCACTGATACAATGCTCTGTGCGGTGATTCTATGCATGATGCAATGACGCAACGTGCAATGCGATGATACAATGCCACACATGCTAATACAATGCCACATGCAGAATTTACCTACGCGATGTGGCAGCCTGCAAATTACTCTAACCATGCCCTTTTTTTTATTTTTATCGCGGGCGCTATTTTCGCTATATTTATAGCGATTTGATGAATCTAGGTCTAAGTTAGATCTCTAGATAAGTAACTCTTTTTAGACTTATCTGGCTATGTTATTTAGAGGAAGATTTACTAAGCCACACTAGTTTATCATGAGAGAAGCCAAATATCGCAGAGGAGCATCCCTATGATATAGAGCCCTTCCCAACAAAGTATTGCAGCAGTACCATGGCACGGTTTTTCATTGCGCAACTAACATATGAAAAAAATCATGCTGCAGTATGGGTCCTTTCTGCACGATGGCAGCCCACCTTGGCTGGGGCTGCCATTGCTTAAGGGGATCAAGTACCAAAAATCCCCCCACAAAATTAACCAAATAGCTCTCAGGGGTCAATGGGGACCACCATCCACTCCCCCTGACATTCTTGCTGCCGCTTTGCACCTCTCACAGTGACTTGGAGAACTCCTGACACTACTGGTGGCATTTTGCCCCATTACAATTCCTAGGGCTATTTATGCCACTTTTGGTGCCGTATTGATCCAGTCTTGGTGGGTGTCTTTTACCCTTCTGATGATGTCTACCCACAAGTTACATTAGAAATGATTTGAAAACCCCAGAATGGCAATGCAAAATAGGTTGCATTGCTTCCCCCATTAACTTTAATGGGAAACAAATGAACAAATAGAATGAAGAAACTCAAATTGTTTGTCTTAAGTGAACCAAAATGATTGTGACTTACAAAATGACATTTCGAACCAAAATGAAATTTTTGCCTCTGCACGGCTCTATAAGTCATCATGTCAATTTTCAAAAGGTTTCCTTGGCTGTCTTTGGAAGTTTGCCCTGTAAACTTCCTGAGTTTTAAATTTTTCTCTTGCTGACCAGTGACATTTTTCCTCACAAATTGATAGGGCATACAAATGCAGCCAGTCAAACAAGAGGTATCTCTGGAGTCATTCCTGAGGTGGATTTTAGATTTATCACCAATTTATCCAGCTAGATTTAGGAACATTTTTATCTATATACCTCTTCAGTTAAGTCTGACAGAAACTTTAACTAAAGATTAAGTGATAAAATTAAGTGGTTTTCTTTACTGCTCAGTCACTTACTGAAAATTGATCTTCTTACACCATATGGTGGTAGTATCCTCTAGTCAAATTATTGTCATTACATTCAAATATACACACAAATATTCCTGTGAATCCAATAAATTCATATGAAGATAATGTTCTATGAATTATTTATTTATGGCTGGTTAGGACTTCCACAAAAATAAAAGAAAGCAGCAAAGCTTTTTCTTTATCCATCTGTCTCTTTCACTACCCCTTCATTTTTTGTCTCATCCTCTCACATACCCCAGAGTTTCAAATAATCTAATTTACAGCCTTGGTACAGATTTCGGCTTCTATCTTTAAAAAAAATGTTCCTGCAGTTTCAAAGATACCAGCCTGAGACAAGAAATATATTCCTGGCACTTAAATATGGGCATGTATCTCAACACATCTTGGTGTTCAGGAATGCTAGGATATTCTCCTGAAACTGTAATTGAATTTGCAAAGAATAGCGCTCTGCTTACATTTTTTCACCAGCTATCTGACAATTCCCACATGGATTTTAATTGTGCTTGTGAAATAGTTAGTGAAATAAATCACAGCATTTGCAGTATTCAGCAATAAATCTGTTTGATTTATTCAATAAGTTAAAACAACTTTGACAAAGAGTAACAACATAATATAAAATGACTTCAAAGGATTGCATTCAATACTTCCTGCTTCTGCTCCTAATGGTCCTGAGTTCCAAGCAAAGATAAGATACAGTGAGTTCTGTCACCAGTCAAATGGATTTCCAATACGGACAGTTACACTATTAAAGAAAGCTTTTCAAACTAGAGGAATAGGCATGTATTTTTTTCTAATTGCCAAACTAAAGGTGATGTATCTGTAGTCATCTCAGGGTGTCAGATCAGCTTCTAGAACCTATCTGTACTTCACACAGAAGACTGGCAAGCATAATTGTCAGTTTTGCAAGGGAAATAAGCTGTAAGGGTAGTAATAATGGCAAATATGCAATCAGATTTCAAATGAAAGCAAATAAATCTTGGAGACC
Source organism: Rhinatrema bivittatum (assembly GCF_901001135.1). Taxonomy (NCBI): domain Eukaryota; kingdom Metazoa; phylum Chordata; class Amphibia; order Gymnophiona; family Rhinatrematidae; genus Rhinatrema; species Rhinatrema bivittatum. Next base: position 96,430,825 of record NC_042618.1, read on the forward strand.
AAAATGTCATCCAAATTGGCTAATATTTTACTATAAGGACTTCCAGGGCTTAATTTGTAAACAAAAAAGGAAGTAGTACTGTGGAAGGGAGGCAGAGCGGAGGAGTGGAACTGGATCCATTTATGACCTGAGTGAGGGGGATAGACCAGGACTAGATGTAACTTTTTCCTAAACCACACATACACATGTGCAAACACATTCTTCCTTCTCCTTATCCCAGTGATGCTTCATCCCCAGCCCCCAGCAGTACTCAAACCCCAGCCATTTTTCACCATTAAAGTACTGGTGAATGAAGGACAACTGGGGGTTGTACAGTAGTGAGTGAGGTGGAAGAAAGGTCACTGAATTGAGGAGCAAGAAGACTAAGAGAATTGGGGCTATTTTTCTTTGTCCTCCCTGCCGTGGTTATCCTGACTCTCAATCCAAAGCATCACACCCCCCCCCCCCCCCCAGTGATTTGATTCCTTCACTGGTCCATATCGCCCCTCAGTGATCCTAAAACTTGAAGCCTCACCCCACTCTCTGTGGTCTTCGAGACCCTATCTCCAGCAACTCTCCACTCACTCCTTGGCCAGTAAGGCACAGGCACCCTCTCTGAAATGTAATCAGCTGAATGTCCTCTGCCTTGGGGTGGGGGGTGGGGGGGAGAAGATTTTTATGAATCACCCAGTCTCCTCAGATGGGGAGGGCCTGGAATTCAAAAGATCTTCCTGCCCTTTGCATACTCAGGAAAGGAAAGAAGAGAGCAGCATTATGTGCTCTTTTCACACACATTCCTCTCACCCTCCCTCCACCACACACCCTCCTATCCCTTTCCCTCCCCTCATTCATTCTTTCTCCATCTCTCCGATTATTACGTCACTCACACTGTCCTCCACAGTCTTATCATCTCACTGATAGCTCACAGTCCTTTCAATTCCTTTTTCTCAATCTTTTGCCCCTCTGTATCATCTCACTCACTTGCCCTCCCATCCCTCCAATATCCTTATTCTTTTTCTCCCCTATTGCTTCTCTCACTATTTGCCCCATCCGCTCCCCTCACTCTCTTTCCCTTCCCTCTGATCAATCCATCCTCTCCCCACCCCCATATCTCCTCACTTCCTTCCCCTGACCCCAGTGTGGACACCAGCAGCAGAGGTGGCAGCGCCTAGGAAACCATGGTAAGTAGTAACTGGGCTAAGAATGTGACACAAAAAGTAGCAACAGAAACAGTGGGGTTGATAGGCATTCATCTTGTATCTCTTCAGCCTTGGCCATTCTCTTCATGACCTCCTCAATTGTGCCAGAAAATTACACAAAAATCAAGGTCATGTGGACGCTTCAGTCTTAGGGTAAACAGCTCCAACACTCTCTCTTCCGCTCTCTTCTGCTTTCTTTCATGTACCAGAAATAATCTGTGCCACCATCACTGCTGCTCTGTTTCTGCAGGGGAGCTGGAGCTGATTTACACTACCAACTCTGTTCCATTTCCATGGCAAAGACAGAATTGAATTATAGGGGTGTGCATTCATTTTCGACGTATTGTGAATCCGCAACGTATATGCCATATTCGTTGTATTCGTGGGGGGTTCTGAAATGTATGGCGAACCCCCACGAATACAACAGATCACCAACGAATAGCCCTCCCACCCTGCTGACCCCCCCCCCCCCAAGACTTGCCAAAAGTATCTGGTGGTCCAGCGGGGTTCCTGGAGTGATCTCCTACACTTGGGCTGTCGGCTGCCGGTATTCAAAATGGCGCCGATAGCCCCTGTGACATAGTAAGGGCAAAGGCTATTGGCACCATTTTGAATACTGGCAGCCGAGGACCCGCGTGCAGGAGATCACTCTAGGACCCCTGCTGGACCACCAGGGACTTTTGGCAAGTCTTGGGGGGTTCAGGAGGGTGGGGGGTTGTAGATAAATAACTTTAAAGGGTTGGGATGGGGGTTTTTGGGGGGAACAAATGTATTTTTGACATATGAATGGATCGGGGGCCCCTGAGAATGGATGCAACGGATTTGGGCCCCTACGAATCAGAATCCCGAATGGGATGAATCCGTCCCTGCTGCACCTCTCTATTGAATTACACTCCACATCTTCTCTACTTGAGTCCCATAAAAATGTGGCAGAATGCCATTCTGGGTTTCTCTGCCAGAAGTTAAGCTCTGGGTAACAGACACAAATAGGGTTGAATTAGGATATGTTTTAAATTTATGAGCTGTAATGCCAATCATCAAGGCCAGGGTTGAAGCCTTGATAATTGGCACTACAGTACTGCTCATAAATTTAAAACTTGTGCTATTTTCATCCCTTTTGTGTCTGTTCTTTGCTTTTCAGTGTCTGCTGCAATAACAGGAGGGGAAGGTCTGGATTAGGAATCAGACTGACAGTTCTCTGTTCTGTCAGCTCCAGGCTAACCCCCTCTCTTCTTCTTCTTTCCTGAAGGCTGCCTGATGTTGAGAGGCTGGAGCAGAACACCTCCTGCTTCTCTGCCTCTTAAGTCTGAAGAGAAATGGCAGAACTGCATTCTGGGTCACATCTACAGAAATTAAACTCTGACAACTACAAAAACTATAAATTATAACACATCAGATGATAGTATATTAAATACAAATTTAAATATTTGCATTCACTAGAGATTGTTATAGAGAATCTGTTAACAAGTAACAAATCTCTGCTACTTATCTTTGCAAGCAGTACATACAACCCAACTTACTGGCATTTTGCCTAACTGTTTCCTGTAGATGAGATGGGCGGTGAGGTCAGATGCCCAATCTGCATCCATGCTTCTTCATGATGGTGATGATGATGATGACTACAATGTTCCCTTGTCTTCCTTCATATCTTGTACTTTCTCAACAGCTTATCTCAGGTAGCCTTCTTCACTCCTCCCATTTTTTCCTATCTTCTGATCTCCTTTTCTTCTTCCATCCCTGAGAGTCACGGGTGCCATCAATTCTATCAATCATGAGTCATGTTGACTGAGTCACTGTAGCTCTCCACCCAAGATGTGTTTTGGTTAGCAAAGAGATGTGTGTCCCACTGTTTTGGTAAACAGGAGAGTGGTCTTGCAATGTCTACATGCACCCAGAAGTTATAAACATTTCCCAGAAGTCTCAGGAAATACTGAATGTTGATTTTTGCTTTTTCACTAGCATCAACTTTTTATACTATTCCATCTTGGTTCACAGAAAATAGCATGAGCCTCATCTTCGGCTTATAAAATTGTGTGAAATCTTGTCTCTTGTATCACATGAAATACTTAACTTCAGAAGAACCAAGCTAATCATGACAATAATGCTTTTAGACACAATTTTCAAATATTTCATTGGCTTGGTGATTTCTATAAATAATGACAAGAATCTGGAGGAGGGAATTTTCCAATCATTTCAGTTTGGTTTTCCATTGGGGGTGGGGCATTGTTTGGATTTTCATTCAATTAAGGTTTACTTTGATTTGGTTCACTTGCCAAAGCAAAATAAGCATTATATTATAATGCAGAACAAAACCAGACATAAAAAGAAAATAAAAGTGTGACCTTCCTGTGTTGGCTCTGCTGCTGCTTTAATAGCCAAGACTTCTCTGGGTCCCTGTGCTTCCCCTCAACTCCTGCCAATAAGCTGGAGCTGGAACAGGGCCTACTCTGGTTTGGCTGAGTCAAGCAAGGCCAAGGCCTCAGTGGGTCCTTCCACCCCAGTCCCCCTCAAATAAGCCAGAGTCTGGCCCTCCCTGTGGGGGTTTTCAGAGTAGAAAGGAACAGAAATAATCCCCAGTCACTCCTGCCCCACTGGCATTGGCTCCACAATGCTGCTAGCCAGCCTGAGACTGGCACTAATGTTATACATCAAACAAAATATATCGGTCTCAGTCCCGGCCTTTGCCATTTTGTTGTATGGCTGTATGTTTGTAGGGTCATACGATACAATAGCATGGGCCTCGGTAGCAGCCAGTGCCAATGTAGAGGCAAAACTAATGGGCAGGAGCAACTAGGGATTGCTTCTATCCTTTTCTACAATGAAGATCCCATAGAAGGGATAAATGAGGGCTGAGTTGATCATGATCCCAGCTTATTTGCAGATGTCAGGGGGTTGGAGGGTCCCAGGATGGCTCTATTATTCTTAGCTGAGTCCTGATGATTAGACTCTGATCTTGTCTTATTGGCAGAAGGTAAGGGGTTCAGAGAATTATGGGGAGGCATCAGGAGACCACAAAACAAATAATGAGCAAGGACTGCACTTCAAGCAAAATCGCAATGTACATATAGTGCAGGAGGATGTGTAATCCTGACAAAACTGATTCAAACAGTCTTATAAAACAGGATGTCTTTTATTTTTTCAATATGGCAACTCCACAAGGTTATACGAGCACCGGCTTAATGGCGTCCCCCGACACGGTCCCGTGTTTCGCCGCGGGCTGCATCGGGGGGGATCGCCACCGCTGGAATTCACACAAAAGCTAGAACATAAACAAATTAATAGAGAGTCAGAATAATAAAAGGGACTTACAACCGACCAAAATAAGTTCCACACAAGCATAACATACCTGACAGCAGCGTTTTGACAGTGACAGGGAGCGCAACGCCCTTCAAACTTGACAGGTATTTAAAGGAGACAGAGGCGCCAAAAACTATAGGGGAGGGAACCACGTGAGTGAAAAAAAGATTTCATTGGTTCCCGTTCCTGTAGTGCACCCAAGCAGTGAATCAGCCTAACCTGCTAGGTAAATAAAAACCATTCGATCTCCCGATTTAAACCTTTTGGGGACACGGTGTCTAACGTGAAGATCCAGTGTTGTTCAATCCTGCCCAAAATCTCAGCATAATTGCCTCCCCGCAAAGGACGTGAGACAACTTCAATAACACAAAAAAAAGAGATCAGAGAGGGAATGTGACTGTGATATCCAATGATCAACCAGGGGTTCCTTCTCTCGCTGCAAACGGATATTAGAGCAATGCTCTATAATCCGAGTCTTTACCATCCGGGATGTTTTCCCAACATACATTAAAGAGCAGGGACAAGTGATTATGTAAATTACTCCAGAAGTAGTACAATCAGAGTGGGACCGTAGCTGAAACATTTTACCCGTGGTGGGGTGCGTGAAACAAGTCATACCACTTGTATGAGAACAGACCGTACACCTGCCACAGGGCTGATGGCCAACATCAATGACAGGATCACGCGGCACTGGAAGATCAGAGTGAATCAATTTGTCTCGCAGATTTTTACCCCGACGAAAAGTAAACCGAAGGGGATCAGGGAACAATGTATTTAAAGACAAGGCCTCCCAGTGTCGCCGGATCATGCCAGCGATGGGCCGGCTCAGAGTGGAGAATGGTAATATAAAGTTTGTCACGGGGGGTTCGGGAGAACCGGAAGACAAAAATAATAGCTCCCGATTTGTGTATAAGGCGCGTTTCATTGCTTTTTTAACTACTGACTTTGGGTACCCTCTTGACAGGAAGCGAGATGACATCTCATGGGCTTTAATCAGAAATTCACCAGTGGTGGTGCACAATCTGCGAAGCCTAAAAAACTGGCCAGTAGGGATATTCTTACGCAGTGCACTCGGATGACAACTTTGAAAGGACAACAAGGTATTACGGTCTGTCTCTTTTCGGTAAATGGTGGTGGAAAACCGACCATCATCTACAGAAACAAGTACATCTAGAAAAGGTATCTGAAACCGATGAAAAATAAAGTTAAACTGCAGACTCGGGTCACTAGCATTGAGGTGGTCAATAAACATAAACAATTGCACCTCAGTGCCGAGCCACAATAAGAAAATATCGTCAATGTAACGAAGCCATAGAGCAACCTTATCAAAACCTTCAGCGGGATATACATACAAACGCTCAAATTCCGCCACATAAAGGCATGCCAGACTCGGGGCCATAGTTGCTCCCATGGCCGTCCCTTTGATCTGATGATAAAAAACATTGTCAAAACGAAAAAAAATTTTTGTGAGAGCTAAAGTGGCGAGAGTCATAAGAAATGAGGTAGGGATACGCTGAGGGGCAATCCTAGAATCCAAGACACGTTCAATGACCCGTAAAGCAGCCGATTGAGGGATGCTGGTGTAAAGAGAAACAATATCTAGGGTGACGAACAGGAAAGGTTCAGAGGGAACTGATATTCGATTTAACAACGTGATGAAATGGGAAGAATCCCTGACATAGGACCTAATCTTTGACACAAATGGTTGTAAAAATAAATCTACAAATTGGGACAGGGGTTCTAAAATAGAGCTGATACCTGCCACAATGGGGCGACCGGGTGGGTCCTGTAGGCTTTTATGTACTTTGCGGGGAGGCAATTATGCTGAGATTTTGGGCAGGATTGAACAACGCTGGATCTTCACGTTAGACACCGTGTCCCCAAAAGGTTTAAATCGGGAGATCGAATGGTTTTTATTTACCTAGCAGGTTAGGCTGATTCACTGCTTGGGTGCACTACAGGAACGGGAACCAATGAAATCTTTTTTTCACTCACGTGGTTCCCTCCCCTGTAGTTTTTGGCGCCTCTGTCTCCTTTAAATACCTGTCAAGTTTGAAGGGCGTTGCACTCCCTGTCACTGTCAAAACGCTGCTGTCAGGTATGTTATGCTTGTGTGGAACTTATTTTGGTCGGTTGTAAGTCCCTTTTATTATTCTGACTCTCTATTAATTTGTTTATGTTCTAGCTTTTGTGTGAATTCCAGCGGTGGCGATCCCCCCCGATGCAGCCCGCGGCGAAACACGGGACCGTGTCGGGGGACGCCATTAAGCCGGTGCTCGTATAACCTTGTGGAGTTGCCATATTGAAAAAATAAAAGACATCCTGTTTTATAAGACTGTTTGAATCAGTTTTGTCAGGATTACACATCCTCCTGCACTATATGTACATTGCGAGGCATCAGGAGACCTCATGACCTGAGGTACTAAAAGTGGGGACCCACTAAGACCATGTTTTGTTTAGTATTTTGTTATTTTGGTGGGATTTTTATGTTTATTTCAGTTTAGCAAACAAACCAAAACTAAATAAACATTATGCTAATATAAGCTATTTTTTATGCTGCTTTAATTATTATATTTTGCTGTTGTAATTATATTTTGTTATACTTGTTGGAAACCACTCTGGGTCCTTGGAAAAAGGCAGCATATAAAACAAAAATCAGAATAGATTAGAATATCTCCTGCCTCCCATGACTGATTGATTAACTCAACTCTTGAGAACCATCAAGCCTGCGAAGAAGGTACTAAGCAGCAATGTATATAGAAGGAGAAAAGAGAGGGGAAAGGAAGATAGCAACTGAGAGAGGAGAAAAAGGGTGGGAGAAGAAGATCAGCACATAGGAAAACATGGGAGGTATGAAGAGGAAGAGGGGCAGGGTATGTGAGCACAGTCGAACCCCTTCAGATATAGAGCCCAGTGAACTCTGCACTAATTTAAAGATGGATCTATGTTGTACTTTGAACTACAGTTATATAAGTTTTGAGAGTTACAATGAGGTTTTACAACTTCCTAAGACTTTTGTGTTTCAACTGTTGGGGGATGGGCTGATGGGGAAGGGGGCAATAGACAATGGGAGGAGGTGGGTCGCTGGTGTTTGACTTAAGCATTACTATATCTCTGAGGTATTTTTTATTGTATATCAATTTTTATTTATTAAAGTTTTCATAGACAATAAGAACATAATCACACATTTTCAAACATATTACAACTGTAACCATACAACTGAGTTTCTCCTTGGCTTCTCAGTCCCCCCACCCTCTTTCCCCTTTTCCTTTTGTCGCGATGTTAGCTCAAAATATCATGTAAGGCCTACTCAGAATCTTAGCTCTTACTCCATCATATCACCTATGAGTAGGAAAAGAGCGAAATTCTGTTCCATGGACTTGGTTCAATGATGAACTCAACCCTAGTATATATATATTTATTTATTTAATAAGTTTTATATACCGTCATTAAGACAAGCTATCGTAATGGTTCACAAATTAAAGCACACAGATACAATAACAAATGCGGTTATAAAACTCCTATATATAAAATAACAATTATAAATAATAACTAAAATGTCAATAAAACAAAAGCTAAGCCCTAAAATATACAATAATAATTCAAATAAATAATAAAAGAATTAATGAATTAATCACTAAAAAATGCATTCATACTAAAATAGAAAAACTAAAAAGGCATAAAAATAAAAGATAAAAGCTCTCTAAATCACTCTGTATATGCTTTGCTGAAAAGCCAGGTTTTTAATTCTCGATTAAACCTTTTAAAATCACTCTCGAGCCTCAGAAATGTTGGTAGTGTGTTCCATAGTTTGGGTCCTGCTAGTGACAATGCTCTCTCCCTAACTTGATTCAGATGTGCAGAATGAACAGAGGGTGAAGACGGTAAACCCTTGTTTGCAGAACACAGGTTTCTTTGAGGAACATGCAGTCTAATTGCTGTATTTAGCGAGTCTGCTTGCTCTCCATGAATGAGTTTGTGCAAAATGCAAAGTGTTTTGAATTTAACCCATGTATCAATGGGTAACCAGTGTAAGTCTATCAGGATAGGGCTGATATGGTCTCTTTTCCTTTTGCCAGTTAAAATTCTTGCCACTGAATTTTGCAAGACCTGTAAAGGTCGAATGGAAGAGACAGGGAGATCAAAAAGTAAGGAATTGCAATAGTCGGAGCTTGCAAAAATTAATGCTTGCAGGATTGTGTGAAAATCATTTTGCGAAAGAAGGGGTTTCAGGTGTTTCAGTATCATTAGTTTAGCGTATACAAGAAGACAGTTCATTCCTCATTTTAAAATAACAATAAACAACCAACCCTGGTCTTCAGAGATGAATCTTTGAGGTATTTTAATGTCTCTATCATATTCCTCCTCTCCTCTGAGGTATATATAGAGAGACAATTTTTAAACTGCCCAGGGGTTTGCAGGACCTGCCAGCTAATTTTCAAAGGGAAAATTCCTACAGAGTTTCTCTTTGAAAATTTGGGCCATCAAAGTCCACAGTGGACTTTGCACCTGCTTTGCTGCAGATTCATAATATCTGTAGCAATAGTGCAAGCAGGGATTTCAGAGTCAGATACCAATGCATACTTTGCCTCCTCCTGACTTCTCCATGCATATGGGCTGTGAAACCCGTACACAGACGTTTTATCACTGAGGGGAGGGGAGTGTTCGACTCAGGGAATTTACCCAGATAACCACTTAGTTACCTGAGTAAATTCCTTTAAAAATTGTCCTCATACTGCCTCATCTCTTTCTGTATCCTTTCAGAGGAACCAGAGAAAACTAAACATCATTTTTGTTGCTTCTTTCATGTGCAACACAATGCGACACTTAGATTTCCAGCTTTATACCCTAGAAACATTACCTCAAAAATCTCACATTTGGTCTTCTGTCTTGTTCACTGGCTATCCTTGGATTATCTGAATATCTAATGAGGTGATTTGCATCTGTATTAGTTCTTTTGCATACATGTTATTATTACCATGTAGCAATGCTAGAGCACATGGAAATATATGTTGTACATGTGTGTTAAATACAGATTCTAATGCTAATGACTTTTAGTATATAGATCCATAGATCAGAAATGCAAAGAGAAACACAAAATTTATAACAGACAATTAGAAAGAGGTTTGGATTTTTTCTCGCATAACTATACATATCTATATAATAATTGGTTTAAAATAAATCTTCCTACTCTACTGACTATTAGGGTCATTCATCAAAGTGCATTAGGGCCCGAACATGAGTTAACTGGTATCTAACATGTGTTGTGTGTGCGATAAATAGTGCAACGCAAGCTAGCATGCAAATTTTAAATTTAGTATGCATGTGGAAGGAGTTCATGAAAATTAAGGTGTTCTACCTTATTCTAAGATAGGTTAATGTACACTAATATGGGATTTAATGTTAGAAATAACTACACCTTTTTTTTTGTTTGTTTTTTTTGGGTTTTTTTTTGCAGTACAAGGAATTTTTATTTTATTTATTTATTTATTTTTAATTTTTATAGACCGAAGTTCTTGTAGGAACTACAAATCAATCCGGTTTACATACAACTTTTAAATGCCCAAGAAGAGTAGGGGGCTTTACATAGAACAATTGAACAATAAAACAGGTAACAATAGAACAATAACAATAATGATGGAACAAATAGAATAGATAACCAATTAAACGTAGTAATATAGTAATAAATATTATATAGAAAATAAATATAAAAGGGATAGAGTAAATGAAGTGTGAATACATTATAAATACAAAAGATGAAAGAGCTCAAAAACTAAGGTACAGTTGAAAAAATCTTAATAGCAAAAAACAGTGAGATAACCCATGATTTGGGTTAAAAGACTTGATTAGGTAGCATTAGATGTCTGGGAAGGCTTGACGGAAAAGCCATGTTTTTAGCTTTTTTTGAACTCCTGATGACTTGGTTCTAGTCTTAATAAATAAATAAAAAATAAATAAATAAATAAATAAATAAAGTTTTATTGTATGCTCACAGCCGTTATCGTGGATCTTGGCTATTATTGCACGCAATTAAAAAATGCCTTCTGTCAGACACACCTACCATGCCCTGCCGGGCCAATAAAAACAGCTGAATTTACCTGGTCTGTCTTCCCAACCCATAATGTTTGTGGCAAGTTTACTTTTGGGGGATATTGGATGCTTTAGGAGGCTCGCCACAGACAAGAAGATCAAAAACAGCCACAAGAACAGGCAAGGGAATTTCCAACCCTACTAGAGCAGTCCCAGCACCGGAGCCCAAGCCACTGCCCCACAGGGAAAGGGTCGGGACCCTTGGCAGCACTTGGCACATACGCAGACATAGCAGAGGAGATACAGGGAGTGCATCTTTCCTCCACAAGCCTCATTGAGGGTATGCCAGAGGATTATGTGGTTAGCAGGTATCGCCTCAGCTCTCAAGCTATCCTGGAATTATATGAAGAAACCTGAGAGGATCAGAATCCAGTCACAGAAAGGTCCACGCTGTGCTGGGCCTCACCAAACTATTGACCACCCTGCATTTCATGGCAACCGGCTCCTTCCAAACAGTAGGGGGTCATGAGGGGGAATGCCCCAAACTATTTTTCCCACTGTCTGGACCAGGTCATAACAGCTATATCTGACTGCATGAATCGTTACATAGCATTTCCTCAGGACAGGCAGGACTTGATGGAATTGAAGAGGTGCTTTTATGCCATCACTAACTTCCCAATGTTCTGGGAATTATTGAATGCAGTCATGTAGCCATCATCCCACACCGTGACAGGGAGAAGATCTTCCGTAACAGAAAGCTCTTCCACTCCCTCAATGTGTAAGTGGTCTGTGATGGTGGCCACATCGAGAATACCCAGGAGCTGTGCACGATTCCTTTATATTTAGGCAATCAGGCCTGTATGAAAATTTTGAGGACAGCCCCTATGATGATGGTTGGCTCGTAGATAAGAAAGATGCTCCTTTCCCTATTCCATTTCTGGCTATGTGTTAGCAGCAAATGGCACAAACATGGGGGGGTGCTGTGGGTGATGTAAAGCATCGCTGACATTGACAAGTGGCTTGTACAGTTAGGTCTACATGCCATTGTGCCAGGGCCTGACTTTCTCTCTCCATGCTCCAGAAACCTGCTAATCTTGTGAGGCCAAACAATGCACTTGTCATAAAGCTTAGTGTGAGCACGCACTATACACTTTCTATGGGTTCACTTTAAACAGTGGTCTTTTCCATTTCTCTCATTTGAAGCAGTTTAAATCTTACTGGTTAATCACAACCTTTAAGTATCCACACTGCTGGTACTTGCAGATCATGTGATCCCTGTTAGTGATGGGTCATCAAGGATGTCAGGCACAGTTAGTCTTGCCCATCACATAGGTAAACCAGAAGCAGCGGCCTATGTATTTTGGGGCCTAGCATATTCTCTGTCTCAGGGCACACAGATTAGTATCTCTGGAGGAATTACTGAAGAGCAGCCAGGAACTTGCACATTCAGAACACGAGGTTGAGGTTTTTCTGCTAGGACAGGTTTGACAACTCTGATGTACTGCTTCAGGGTTTGATGACTCCTCCAAATGAATAGCCTTAGCTTTGTTGTGAGGGGCTGCCACAGATTTGGTGGAATCCTCAGATGCAGTTTACTAGTCTGCAAGATCTGACCTAGACTCAGCTACTGCTATACTGATCATATAGTGTCACAGAAAAAGTGGCATGCACTTAGGGTAGGAAAATAGGCTTTTAAGGTTCATGCTAAGCTAGAGGTTAGCTTCTACTGTCTTATAACATGCTGTGGTTTGGCAGCCAGATCTCAAACTTACTATGGTGTGAATGATTCCCCCACATTGTCTTTGCCACAGGAGATTCAGGATATGGTTGCAGGACCTGGCTTCTCTCCCCCGTTGCTATTCCCAACATGCTGGTGGAGAAATGGTAAATGAGGCCTTATGTTCTACGCACTGTGGGGTAGATTTTATAATTTTGCGCGAGCGCGTACTTTGTTCGCACACCAGGCGCAAACAAAAGTACGCTGGATTTTATAAGATACGCGCGGCTATGCGCGTATCTTATAAAATCCGGGGTCGGCACGCGCAAGGAGGTGCACATTTGTGCAACCTGCGTGCGCCGAGCCCAGCGCGCGCTGCCTGTTCCCTTCCCCTACCTAACCCACTCCCCCCGGCCCTATCTAAACCCCCCCTTACCTTTGTTGGCAGATTTACGCCTGCTGAAAGCAGACGTAAATCTGCGCGCGCCAGCGGGCTGCTGGCACGTCATCACCCGACCCGGGGGCTGGTCCGGAGGCCTCGACCACGCCCCCGTGCCGGCACCACGCCCCCGTGCCCGCCCCGAAACATCGCGTCATGCCCCCAAAACGCCGCGTCATTTACGGCACGCCCCCGACACGCCCCTTTAATGAAGCCCCGGGACTTACGCGCGTCCTGGTGCCCTGCGCGCGCCGGCGGCCTATGCAAACCAGGCACACCGGTGCGCGAGGGCCCTGCGCGCGTAAATCCGGCCGGATTTACGTGCGCAGGGCATTTAAAATCTGGCCGTGTGTCATAGAATGCACCTTTGGAGTTCTCAAAGGTAGATTTTGTTGTTTGGATAAAACAGGTGAAGCTTTAATGTATGCCCCACCAAAGTAGGAGAGATAGTGCTGCTCTGCTGTGTACTCCATAATTTTGCTCTACGCCACGTGATACTAATGGAAATATTTCCAGATCTACACTTGGATCCCCCTTATGTACCTGCACAAGTCGAGGACACCATGCTGAGTTGCAACCAGCTTCGAAAAGTCTCATAAAATGTACTTGCCTGTTAGGCCTCAGTTACCCATTTCTCCTTTCCCTTCTATTGGGAGACAGAGTGTTTGCTGCTACTCTCCTCTCTATCATCTTTATTTCACTCATGGCTTCTCTGTCTGAGTCAGTGTGTAAGACAAACCGCTCATTAGGGATGTGAATTGTTTTTTGACGATTTAAAATATCGTCTGATATTTTTTAAATTGTCATTAATTGTTTAAAGAGAGCGAGACAATAGAAATTCCACCGATTTATCATGAAAAAATCGTTAATCGGGTTAGTGCACACTAACGGGAGTTAGGACACAACCTAAAAACCCACCCCGACCCTTTAAAACCGCTCCCTTAGCCTCCACTACCCTCCCGACCCCCCCAAAAATGTTTTAAAATTACCTGGTGGTCCAGCAGGGGTCCCGGGAGCATTCTCTCGCGCTCAGGCTTTTGGCCGATAAACAAAAAACCCACCCCAACCCTTTAAAACCGCTCCCTTAGCCTCCACCACCCTCCCGACCCCCCCCCCAAAAAAAAAAATGTTTTAAAATTACCTGGTGGTCCAGTGGGCCCCGGGAGTGATCTCCCACTCTCGGGCCGTCGGCTGCCACTAATAAAAATGTCACCAATGGCCCTTTGCCCTTACCATGTGACAGGGTAACCGTGCCATTGGCCTGCCCCTGTCACATGGTAGGAGCACTGGACGGCCGGTGCCATTTTTAAAGATGGCGCCAGCCGTCCACTGGATGGGGCCGGACAAAAAAAAAATGCACGATTTGAATCGGAACCGGAACCGAACCGATTCCGGTTCCGATTCATATCTCTACCACTCATGCCTACTTAGGCTTCATCTTGATAATGGAGCAGTAGACTATACTTGAAAACATTAGGCTGGCCTTCTGACTGATAGTGAGTCTAAAAGAGACATGTGTCACAAGATAGTTCATGTAGAACTGCCAAAACCATTTACATAGCTTGGCCTAGCTTGAGCGTTTTGCTTGGCGGCCTTCCACAAGAACTCTGTCCTAGCACTCATATGTGGGTGAAATAGTGCCATAGGTGTGATAGAACTCCAGCTGGGCCTTCAACATGGAGAATAACAACTCTAGAAATCCTATAAATCACAAGTAGCTCAGAAGCTTAAAGGCACAGCCTAAAGCTACAGGTAGATAGTTTAAGGTATCAAGCACAGAGTTGCCATGTTATAGCCTCATCCCATAGCTGACAACTGTGTGCATGTGAAGTTATGCACCTGTAGTTGGGATGCTTTGTGTCATATGGGCCTGCAAAGACAGTGCTGATAGCACTGCCTCAGCTGTTTCAGAGCCAGTGTTGATATCAGAGTGCTCACCTAGCAGGCCTTCAGTTCCAGCCAAGCGCATGTGCAACAATGTAGCATTCCCACAATGCTCACAGGTCATTCCAAGCTAGCATACCTCTTTCTGGTTGCATGCATCCATACACAGATGCACCCTGCTATACTTACCTAGGCAAAATGTCAACTATCATGTACAGTTGGTGAGGACCTTGGCCATTGGGATGTCATGTTGGTTAACTGTTGTCATGCATTTGCTTGTATTTGAAAGTCACCTTAGAAATGTTAACATCACAATATAGTTTCTAATGACTCTAATAGCACCCACATATCTCCTAAGAAAAGGTTCATGTCATTGAACCGAACACAAAGGTGTGTTAGAAGCTATTTGTCTCACCTGACCTGTCAAAGGTAGCCTTTGTCAAATATGGAGATGTCATGGTGCTGCAAGACCGTTGGCTGGTCTAACTCAGGACTAGTCATGTGGTGCTACTGTATATATGTACGTACCCAGAAAATATGCAGAGTACTTTGCTTGTTGCGATAGCTAGTATCAGTTACAGTCCTTATGCTATCTGTGGCCACCCTTAAAGCACATAGACTGAGGACTCCTGGGGTGAATGGCTTGCAGAATGGTCTGTTTCCAAGGTCAGTTACCACTTTTCAGGGGTTTTATGGTTGGAGACCCTTGCTGAATCACATGGCTGGCAGGACTTGTGGCCAAGCTGAAAGAGTTGCTGTCCTATAGGCTGTCTTTTATGTGTTGTTTGTCACTTTTACAATTAGTAGTGAGCAGTGCAGGTGTGCTGATAGACTCTCAATCATCAGCTCTGTATATAGCATAAAAGCTAGAGAAGCTGTTATCAGCTGATGAACTCAGGAGCCTACAACCTGTGAGATTTACAAACCTGTCACTGTGCTGAATGTATGGGGCAGCTGCTCCCAGAGGTGCCATGTTGTTGGCATACTGGCTTATGCACTTTCTGTTTTGGTCTCTTGCAAGACGAGCATTTCCTGCCATCCGATTGCTTGAGGGGCCTATGTCAGTACCTCTGACAAAGTGCTTATCATACATGCTTCTCACAGATGTCTGTCATGTTGGCAAATATACCAAATCTTCTGTGTGTAGTTTGGACCCTGACTTCCTTATTATCAGTTAGGGACCAAGCAGCCACAGACATCAATGATGGAGAATTACAGACTTGCCAGCAACATACTCATTGCCCATGTGTAGGTGCAAAAACTGCTGGAGATAGTCTGTCCCCAAAAACGGACCAACATATATGTGTGACTGTGTGTGTCTGGGTGAGTGGCGTGCTGTATTAGCCCCAGTCTACATCTGTGCCTGGGGGTGATATTGGCCTCGTTGTTCCCTCCATTACCACACCTATGTATACCCCAGAGCAGGCAGTGTGTGTGCATCCATTTTGTATGGACAGTCTTTTGACACAAGTGATCCTGTGCTTACTGCTTTCACTGTTTACAACAGGTGCCTCAGAGATATGATTGTATCATATGAGGAGAAAATGTCTTCATGCTTACTGAAAGAACATTCCACCTATGACTCACACTTTTAATCCTTGTGTTGAGAGGAGGGGATGTGAAACTTGACAGCGTTAGACCTCAGATATGTTGTATGACATTTCTAGATGAGTAGATATCCACCTGTATTGTACCCCTTCACTCCCAAATCCTGATGCTCTTCCACCTAGTACTTGGAGTGGGCCTAACAGCCTTTGTTATTTGCGGTGTGCATAGTTCCAAGAGATTAAGCTGCCAGAGAGGGTTTGCATTTTTTATTTTTTTTTGTGGGGGGGGGATGGTTTGAGGCCTTCTTGCACTCCTATTAGAAGTTCCCTTTTTCGAGACTGTGGCCTACTTACCCTTCTCTCTGTAGAAGAGATCCTCGGCACTCCACATAGAGGCTGCCACACCATGCCACATCTTTTACACCTTACTCCTCCAGATATATATGCTGGCAGGTTATGCTTATAAAGATGCTGCCATATGTAGTTTGATATGTTTTGTGTGCATACATAGAGGTGGTGACACATTTCTTCAATTGATTTTAAGGGAGAGGTTTAGCAGCCAATTTTCCCTGGATCACTTGTCCTCTACACAACCTGTGCATTATGAACCTCTGTCTACTTGCAGGCCATGTCAGTAGCTGTGTGACAACTGAGGAGGACTGAAGGAGTTCTGTAGGTTAGAGGATCCTGACAGCTCAAGAGCTGACAGCTGGGAGGCTCCCCTCTATTGGTCTGGCATGTGGATCTGTATAATATCTGTCCGCTAACTATCAGCCTTAGCAAACAAGTATTATGCAGATCCACATGCCAGGCCAGTACTATAACTACTACTACTTCTTAACATTTCTATAGTGCTACATGACATACTCAGCGCTGTACAAACATACAAAATGACAGTCCATGCTCTATAGAGCTTACAATCTAATAAGACATGGACCCAAAAAGCAAAGCGGAAGCCGATCCAGTTGGCTGTGTTAGAGTGAAAACAATAGGAATCGGATGATCAAAAGTAGCCCTTTATTATAACGCCCGACTCTGGCCGAGTTTCGCTCATAGAGCTGCCTCAGGGGCAATTCGATTAGCAGGACTTAAAATATGCCTGCTGGGCTGCTGTCACAATGTCACACTGTCACAATACCACGTATGGACATATATTAGTTCCTGCGGAATGCATTGACGTTCATTCTGCTGCAGCAAGACAATGGTTAAAAAGCAAGACAATGGTTAAAAAGAAAACAAAGTTAGTTAACAAAACTAAATGCAGACAATCAGGCACAAGGTTTAAAAGCTTTTAAAAAAAGGTGGGTCTTTATTAGAGATGTGATTCGGCTGAACCTTTCGATTCAGCCTTTGTTATCGGCCCACCACAGGAAATTTCGTTTTCCCATGGTTCAGACCAATTTTATTTCATCTGCCCCCCCCCCAAATGAAACCAGAAACCTGGGGGGGGGGGGGGCAGACAGGGGGTTGTAAAAAAAAACAAAACCCCAAACCCACCACAACCCTTAAAATTTAATTAATTGCAACCCCCCCCCCCCCCCAAGACTTGCCCGACTAAATCTCCCAAGACTTACTGAAAGTCCCTGGTGGTCCACCGGGTGTCCCCAAAGTGATCTCCCTCTCTCAGGCTGTCGGCTGCCAGTAATGAAAATGACGCCGATGGCCCTTTGCCCTTACCATGGACAGGGGCTGTCCATTGCTTCTGCCACCATGTGGCAGAAGCAATGGACAGCTGACGCCATCTTAAACAATGGCACGGGCCATCCATTCCTGCTACCATGTGACCGATTTCCCTCCCTCATTATCTCTCTCCCCCTAAAATTTTATTGTAAATAATACACTTGTATATAATTATTTTCATTGCATTTATACAACCATTTTATAGCATTTATCTTTGTTGTTCAGCATTACCTTTGTTTCCCCCCACCCCTACCCTACCCAGTTCTCTTATCAGTTCAATGTAAAGCCCCGTTGGCTATTTTTTGTTCCATGGAAACTGATGTGATGTATCTCCTAACGAATGTCGGTATACAAAAACTTTAAATAAATAAATAAATAATATGAGTAATATAAGGGAGATATCAGTTTGTAGGGATAGATGGGTATATTTAGATATGCGAGGAGCCAGGGGACATTGTTGCAGGTTTAACTTTACTGGTGTAAACGGTGAGTCCGTGTTATTGAGGAGTAAAGGGCAACATTGTTTGTCTGAGTAAATATAATGCAGTGGATTCTTGTGATGGAGTTTATATAGTTGGAGGTGTTGTTAACCGATGCCATCTTTGTAAGCTTATTTAAATAGAAATGTTTTAAGTTGCTTTTTGAATAGTTTTGAGTCATTTTGCAGTCTGAATTTTTTGGGTAGAGAGTTCCAAAGTTGAGGTCCAGCTATGGAGGGTGCTCTATTTCTAGTTGATGTAAGGTTAGCTGTAGTTACTAAAGGTATGTTGAGCAGGGCTTTGTTGGTAGATATGGTGTTGCGCTGTGGTAAATGTTTCTGGAACATAGAGTTTAGGCATTCTCTTTCATTGTTTACATTTTTGTGTATTATGGTGAGTAGTTTGAATTCAGCTCATTTCGTTATGGACAGCCAGTGTAGTTCTTTTAGGACTGGGGTGATGTGTTCCGATCTTTTGTGATTGGAGAGTATTCTCGCTGTTGCTTTCTGTAGTAGCTGCAGCGGATGGGTGTAGGATTTGGGGAGGCCTATAAGTAGAGAATTGCAGTAGTCAAAGGTTGTAAAGATGAGAGATTGAAGAATAGTTCTCAATTGTGGTTGGTTTAGGAGCGGTTTTAGTCTTTTCAGAATTGAGAGTTTGTAAAATCCTTCTTTGGTTTTCATAGCTATATGTTTTTTGAGGTTCATTTCAGTGTCAATCCAGATCCCCAGGTCCTTAACATTTTCATTTAATTTGATCATGTTTTTGTCAGTTTGTATTGAGTTTGTGTGTTGTGTGAGCTGGTTTTTTCTCTTAAGCAGAATACATTCGGTTTTGTCCATGTTTAGGCATAGATTCATGTGATTTAGAGTATTTTTTATTATGTTGAGATGTTTGGCAGCTAGATTGAGAGCATTTTCTATGGTGTCTGATACGGGGATGAGTAATTGAATATCGTCTGCGTACATATAGTATGTGATGTTGAGGTTTGACAGTAGGTGACATAAAGGAAGTAGGTAGATATTAAATAGTGTGGCAGATAGTGCAGAACCCTGTGGTACTCCGGTTTCGAGTGGTATTAGATCTGATATGGAGTTGTTCATGCTTACTTGAAATGATCTGTTTTGGAGGAATGATTTGAACCAGTTTAGAGTATTTTCGGTTAGGCCAATTTCCAATAGTCTAAGGAGCAGCGTTTGATGGCCAACCATATCAAAAGCTGCTTGATAGGTCCAGTAGAATGAGGATGTATTGTTGACCTTTATTGAAGCCTTTTAGTATTGTGTTGGATAGGTTGAGAAGTAGTGTTTCTGTGATGTGGTATTTGTGGAATCCATGTTGTGTGGGGTGTAGAATATTGTTTATCTCTAAACGTTCAGTGAGCTGTGTAAGGACCGTCTTTTCTGTTAGTTTGGCAAGGAACATGTTTGAGATGGGGCGGTAGTTATTGAGTTCAGTGGGGTCCAGATTCATTTTTTTTAAGATGGGTTTAATTTTTGCCATCTTGAGGTTGTCAGGTAGTATGCCTTCTTCAAGAGATTTGTTAATGATTGCTGTAATGATTGGCGCAATGGCATGGGAAAGTTCTTTTAGGGTTTGGCTGGAATTTTATCAAAGACGTGGCTTGCCCGTTTTAGAGATTTGATTAGGTTTTCAGCTTCGATTGTTCAGATAGTTTCAAATGATGACCACAAAGTAATTTTGTTGTTGCTTGGTTGAATTGGGTTTTTGGTAGTTTTGATTATGGTATCCGTGATTTTACATATTTTATTTTTAAAGAAGAAAGCTAGGTCCTGACTTATGTTTTTGTCCAAATGGTTGATATCATTGCTTTTGTCTGAGGTTAGATTTTTTACTATGTTAAATAGCGTTTTAGGGTTGTTAGTGTGGTTTTGGATTTTTTTGTTGTAGCAGTCCCTCTTTGCTGTGTTTATCATGTTTTTGTAGATAGCAAGGTAAGTTCGATATCTAGCTAGAGTCAAGGGGCAGTTGTTTTTGCGCCAATCTTTTTCCTTTTTTCTGAGAGTTGATTTGGCATTTTTTAGATCTTTGTTGAACCACGGGTTATCATTTTTTCTTTTGTTATAAATCTTTTTCGTTCTTTCAGGGTTGAGGTTGTTGGCTATATTAGTGGTAATGTAATGCCATGAATGTGTTGCATTGTTTATGGTGGTAAGAACTAGGTCCTTTAGTTGTTTTTCAATTCATGTTGTAGTGGTTCAAGTGGGAAAGGAGGTCTGTATATGAAGGAGTATGGTTTGTTAGGATCTTGGGTAGAGGTGGATACAATTTTTGTCTTGCAGTTTATAAGAAAGTGGTTGTACCATGGTACTGGTGTGCAATTTACTGTGGGGTTTGCTTAAATGTTATCATTGGTGAATATCAAGTCTATTGTGTGTCCTGCTTTATGTGTTGGTTTGTTTATAAGTTGTGTGAAGTTGAGTGTGGTTAGTAGGTCCATCAGTGTTTGAGTGTGTTGAGAAGGGGGGGGTCTCATCGACACGTAGGTTAAGATCTCCTAAAATGATTGTGGGTTTCTTGTTATCAGTCACAGGGGCCTATTTACTAAAGGTTTGCTCCCATTGTGTTTCTTTGGGGGAAAATAAAGGCTTAATAAGAGAGAGGTTTTCATTAAAAATAAGCTGGCTCTACTAAAGCAATAGGAAATTTGCAGTGAGAATTGGATCTACTTGTTCAGAGTGGATAGACATTAAAACTTAGGTTCCCCAGTATCAAGTCTATCTGCCACCTTGTGTAATATTTATTTAGCCCTTCTTTGTAAACTTCTCAATGGTTTAGGGTTTAATTTCCAGATCTATGTGGATGATATCAAGTTTTCATTTTGTTAGGGTCTTCAGTTGCTAATGCATTATAAGAACTTGAGATTTACATGTCAACTATCTCAACATGGTTACACCAGAATTCTCTGGCTCTTAACATTAAGAAAACGGAAATCATCCTTCTATCAAGGAAAACAAAAACCAAATTATTACCGGTGTTTCATTTTGAGGACCATGACATAGCAATTCAAACAGTCATACGGGATGTGGGTGTTTGGCTAGAATTGAATTAACTACAAACCCCCACCCTCCTGACTACCCCCCCCCCCAAGACATGCCAAAACTCCCTGGTGGTCCAGCAGGATCTGGGAGCCATCTACTGCACTCATGACGTCGGCTGCCGGTATTCAACATGGCGCCGATAGCCTTTGACCTTACTATGTCACAGGGGCTACCGGTGCTGTTGGTCAGCCCCTGTCACATGGTAGGAGCAATGGATGGCTGGCCGTCTAAAGGAGCGAATTTAAGGCTATCGGCACCATTTTGAATACCGGCAGCCGATGGCATGATGCAGTAGATGGCTCCCAGACCCCTTCTGGACCACTAGGGACTTTTGGCAAGACTTGGGGGGATCAGGAAGGTGGGGGGTTTGTTTAAATTTGCTCCTTTAGACGGCCGAATAATTCGGTGAAGATTTGTTGTATTTCGGAGTAGCCTTGGAGGAAACGTGGAAAGCCATCGGGGCTCCACTGGGGCTCGGCATGTGCAAGGTGCACATGTGTGCACCCCCTTGCATGCGCCGAGCCTGGATTTTATAACATGCGCGCGGCAGAGCACGCATGTTATAAAATCAGGAGTAGATTTGTTCAGGCCGGGTTGCGTGAACAAATCTACGCCTGCACGTATCTTTTAAGATCTGGCCCATTATGTTTACACGCACTGCTGTGATGCCAACCAGAAAATCCTGCAAAAAAGCAAGAGACAATTGGAACCTATATGGTATTAGGTCTACTGTAATGCATCATGGGCATGATCCACAGAGAGCTATGAGAAAAAATCATTTCTATATATTTCTTCACGGAGGGTGGTGGATGCCTGGAATGCCCTTCCGGAGGAAGTGGTGAAGACCAAAACTGTGAAGGATTTCAAAGGGGCGTGGGATAAATACTGTGGATCAATAAATTCTAGAAGATGTGAATGAAGAGAAGAGGCATGGGGGTGGCTTGCGGGAATGACGGCTACTACCTGGAGATGAATATCCTTATTCAATAAACATACACACGGTTAATGCGACTCCAACATTGCTCTATACTTCAACAGCAAGAGGAAACGTGGAAAAAAAGGATTTGCATCCACATAAAAGCAGGGGAGTAGCTTACTTGTTACGGCGGTTACTACCCCAAACCAAAAATGCCTGATACTTTACTTTCAATATCTTATCTAGCATAGCTCTCTGCTCCAACGGCAGGGGGAATGAAGAAAAGATGTTTTATTTTCAGACATATACCAACAAGGACTGAATTACATAGTCTGGGTAAAACAAATAAGCATGGGTGTAGCTTGCTTGTTACGCCGGTTACTACCCCAAATCAAGCCTGATACTTCACTTAGAATACATATCCAGAGCAGCCCACTGCTTCAATGGCAGGGGTAATGAAAGGAGGATTTATATTCAAACAACCAACAAAGACTGAATTCACAGGCTGGATAAACAAGCGTGGGAGAAGCTGGCTTATTACAGCGGTTACTACTCCAAACCAATTAGCTGGATACTTCACTCAGATGCAGCTCCAGCACTGCTATCTACGATGGTGGGGGTGGAAGGGAAATAGAACCAAAAAAGTTATTTAAAGGGACAAGAGTAACAGAAAAGTATGAAAAAAAAAAGTGTGAAAGCTTGCTGGGCAGACTGGATGGACCATTTGGTCTTCTTCTGCCGTCATTTCTATGTTTCTATAAAAACAGCACTAACTGCCAGCACTCGAACAGCAACAACCCTACTTATGAAAGTTAATATTACAAATATTATACCAGGCCTAAAATAGTAATACACCCCCTATTAGAAAAATAGAACAGGTCAAGCTACTAAAGATCTCTATATAGAAACTACACACTATTGGAATAACTCACTTCAGTCACACATGCAAAACACAGATAGACCCTCAAATATGAAATAAAGAGACCATACAGTATAAATAGAAATATATAGACAAAAAGTGAACTGAAAACCACAACAATCCAAATTCTGTATTCACTGCAACAATGTAAAAAGCAGAAACATTACCATGCCTCATAAAACAAAATTAGTAAAACCACATCAATAAAAAGAATAATTCAGAAACAATTAAATAATAGAATAAGATTAAATACTTAAAAACTAATATAAAAATCTTCTGAACATCAATAAAATATTTCAAAACAGACATTTATATCAATATCACCCAGCAAGTAAAATAAGGATTTTACCAAATTCCTTGAGTGACATCATCATGCCTCGACCCTTGACACTCGCATAAGGAGGTGCCCAAGAAGCCACCAAAAACTGTGCATTTGCCCTTCTTTGCTAAACAGATGGCAGGAACAAAATTTGTTGCACTTTGTACTTTTAAATTGTTACCTTCCGCTTCATATCTGTTATTTGCTTTGCCAATGAAGCCATGCCTCCTGGGTGACATCATCAGGTCTCGACCCTCGATCACCACACAAGGAGGAGTTTTTAGGTGGGCCCCCCACCTGGCAGGCAACATGGGCTCCTTCATGGGTCACTGAGTGGAAACAGAGTGAGCATTACGTAAACGTGTAAGATTGTTTTTACAAATTGCGAGTATGTGAATAGCTCAATTTGGAAATCTTAGAATGTTATGTTTTGTGTGCTTTGTAAGCTTTTGGGTATAATGTATTTTGTGATTAGCATCTTGTTGTAACTCAGATTATAGGTCATGCTAACATGGAAGAGTTATTTCACATACTGGAAATAATAGGGAGAGGAAAATATGCAGGTATTTCAAAAAGAGATGCGGGATACCGAATCTCTAATGTACAGAATTTAATATTCCCTAAAGGCCTGATTTTCAAAATCATTTACACATTTAATATTGGGTTTTACATGTTTAAATGCACTTTACCCATGTAAGTGGGCTTTAGAAAATTCCTATAATATATGCCATTGACTTGTCCATATGTTTTACCCACATTAAGAGCACTTAACATGGGTAAATGGCTTTTGAAAATTGCTACATTAGTATGTTACATTTTCAAGCACAACACCTTTGAAAATTCACCTGTATGATAATAGATATCTCACATGATCAAACAGAAAAATCTGTGTAGGTTATATTAATGTACGTTCTGGGAGAAAAAAAATATTAGAGATATGGGAATTAATAACTCAAGATAAATTTTGATGTGTTATTTTTATCTGAGTCTTGGCACACTGACAAAGATATTGTGTTATTAAAAAGGCTTGTCCCGCTTTAATTCTTCCTTTAATAATGAAATAAGAAGTAGGGGTTGTAAGAAAAGTTGTTAGTAATGAATAGAGAAACCCTAAAGGTTTCTGTTGCAGTTTGAAAACAATACTGAAGGAATAATGTTGTTAATTGAGAATTTGGAGTCAATAAAGGTCCTTACAAAAGTTTAATGATTCAAAGTGCTTTATTCGCAAGACAACTCCTCTTGTCTAAATTTGTTTAATCAATAATCTTTAAAAATGTCCCCCAACATGAACCACATGTTTCACCCAAAGCCTGCATCAGGAGGGACAATGGCATAGATTCCAAAAACTTTTCGTATAGCAATCATCAATATAGGAGGAGTGCAGGAGCTGATTAAACATATTCAGACGATAGATAGTGGAAGGACTAGGGGGCATTCCGTGAAGTTTGCATGTAGCACATTTGAAACTAGTCGGAGAAGGTTCTTTTTCACTCAATGCATGATTGAACTCTGGAATTTGTTGCCAGGGGATGCGGTTGGTGCGGTTAGTGTGGCTGGGTTTAAGGGAGGTTGGATGAGTTCTTGGAGGAGAGGTCCATTGCCTGCTATTAGTCAAGTTGACTTAGAAAATAGCCACTGCTATTACTAGCATCAGTGGCATGGGATAGACTTGGTTTTTGGGTACTTGCCAGGTTCTTGTGGTCTGGATTGGCCGCTGTTGGAAATGGGATGCTGGGCTTGATGGACCCTTGGTCTGACCCAATATGGCATGTTCTTATGTTCTTAATGTTTGGCCCTGTTATCCATAACTTTGAACTTTTGATTTCCAGATGCCCTGAAATTGTCATGGATTAGCAGGCAGAGAGTAACTGTGGTAATTGTGCATACACATGCTCCCTCTCATACACACACATGTTCCTTCTCACTCCCCCACATACATGCACACATGCTCTCTCTCACTTTTCCACACATAAGCACATATGTTCTCTATCACTCTTCCACACACAAGCACACATGCTCTCTCTCACTCTCCCACATACATGCACAGTTGCACACATGCTCTCTCTCACTTCCTCCTTGACGCAGCAGGCAATAGCAGTTTCCTTCTTTAGCACCCATAGCCAAGGGAATGACTTCTGGCCATGAGCCGTGTCAGCTCTAGCGTTGGACTACTTCCAGCAGGACAGAGTGTGATCCTCCTTCTCTGAAGCAGTGCAGTCCTGCTGAAATTGAGAACATCATAAGGTCAGCCTAGTAAGTGGAAAAGCAGCGTGGCCCCACCAGAATTAGTAGGATTGCCAGCAAGGCCACACTGCTTTTCTACTTACTAAGGATGCACTGACCACTCTGTCGATTTCGATTGGGCCTCGCTGCTTTTTCTTTTGTTGATGACCTGCTGGCTGCACGGCTCTCATTGGCATATAGCAGTGCTATGGTGCCTTTTGGTAACGATGCCTATGGCCATGACCATATCAGCCATAATCACGCTACAGCTCTGCATGTAACAACAAAAACAAGGCTAATGAGTGGAATTTTAAGGCTCAGGGCTAATAGGGTAAAAGGGAGGCGAGTTAGATAAGGGATTTAGGAAGTCCTGCAATGAACTGAGAGTGAACTGGGCAAAAGGCCTATTGCCTCGAATAAATACTTACTAAAATTCCCCCCACTTATACGCTTCAGTCAGAATTTATATGCACATGGGGGCAGTTTTACATCCACAATCAGAGGTATAAACAGCACAGCACACATCAGTGAAGATTTGATGTGATTTGGAGTGAGGAAAGTTAAAGAAAGATGAGATTTGTCATTGTACTCTAAACCTAGTTTGTTGCACACTCTACTTAGCTGGGTCCATGGTTCGGTAAGAGTGGGTAACGTTTGGAGGAGGCCCCAGGGGTGACTGGGCACGGGTTTCTGTCGAGCACAGGTAGGGCAAGAACTTACTTAGAAAAGTACGTCTTTCTTAACTTGTGGCCACCAGTAGTATCTGGTCAATAACTCCAAGGTCTGGGCGACACTGGGATGACCAGCAGTTAGTGAGTCATGAGCCCAAGATAGCACTTTCTTGCACAGACAGGTAGGTACTACTGTCTTGCCCAAAGATACAGCCGTGGAAGCTGCCAGGAGGACTTTGGCCGGGTCCAAGATGTTCTGAGGTGGTTTGGGGATGTCCTCAGTCTCAGCGGTGTGGGAGAGGGCATCAGCCCGAACACTTTTACATACAGGTCAGTAGCGGAGAAGGAAATGGAAGTGGCTAAAGAACAAGGACCAGCGAGCTTACCGAGGGTTAAGGTGTTGGGCTGAACACAGAAACTTAAAGTTTTTGTGATCCGTATAGACAATTACAGGATATTGGGCTCCCTCAAGCCACTGGCACCACTCTTCAAATGCCAGCTTAATGGCCAGTAATTCTTTGTCGCCGATACTGTAGTTCGTCTCCGCCGGGGAGAACTTCCTAGAGAAGTACGAGCATGACAAGGATTTCCCTGTCCTGGATAGTTGGCTTAAGACCGTTCCTACTGCGATGTCAGACGCGTCAACTTTGACGATAAACTGGTGTTGGGGGTTGGAATGATGAAGACAGACATCTCGAAGGAAGGCTCTCTTTAGTTCCTGAAAGGCTTCTTGCGCCGCTTGCGGCCAATTCCTGGCGTCAGCTCCTTTTCTCGTAAGAGCGGTGAGCAGAGCCACTATGCGAGAGTAGTGTGGTATGAATTGGCGATAGAAATTGGTGAAGCCAAGGAAACGTTGAAGAGCCTTCACTCCCATAGGGCAAGG
The DNA here is from genome assembly GCF_901001135.1 of Rhinatrema bivittatum. Classification (NCBI taxonomy): domain Eukaryota; kingdom Metazoa; phylum Chordata; class Amphibia; order Gymnophiona; family Rhinatrematidae; genus Rhinatrema; species Rhinatrema bivittatum. The sequence continues at coordinate 96,458,069 of NC_042618.1, forward strand.
TCAATCTTTAATAGCTGCCACCTTATCTGGGTCCATGTAGAAACCAGTGGAGGAGATGATGTACCCAAGAAATGGCAGGGATGTTCGCTCAAACTGACATTTCTCTAATTTGGTGAAGAGGCTGTTGTATCTTAGCTTCTGTAGGACCTGTCGAATGTGTACACGATGTGTGGCCAAATCCTTAGAGTAGATCAGGACATTATCTAAATATACGATTACTGACTGTTGCGACTGTCTCTGCCCGATGGCTTCACTCCGCCTACCTTTCCTTTTCTGCGACTCCTCCTGCTCTTCACGGATGCCTGGCTGCCGCGGCGTGCGTCTGCCGTTCCCTCCGGCGTCCCTGGACCACCTTGGGCGCTGCCTCCCGCCATGCTTTCCAAGTACCTTAGGGCGCACGCGCTGCATGGCCCTCATTCTTATTTCCTCATTGGCGTGTTCCTCAGGGGCGTCCCCCTATGTTAACATCACGCTGCCCGGATATTTAAGCCTACTGTTTATTGTTAGCCGTTGAGTTAGCAAGGGTTATCTTACGGATGGGATTCACTCTCTGTACCCAGCTACTCTGCCTACCAACTTCATTGGACTATTTCTGCTAACGGGGTATTCGCTCCTTGGGGGCCTCTTTGCTTCTTTCAGGTAACCGGTACTCACTCCTCGAGGGCCCATGTTCCCTGACCCGCTGCCTGCATCTATCTCCTCTTCTACTTGGAAGAATTCGCTACAGACACCATCAGTGAGTACTACTATCTCATTCCTCGAGGGCCTGCCCCCGTTCCAGCACCAGTGTCATCTCCTACGTGGAACCGCTGTGTGAGTACTTTGTCAACAAGTCTCTCTACCTCCAGGGATCTGGTACTCACTCCTCGAGGGCCAGCTCTCCCTATCTCGGGGCTTCTCCATATTTGGGACTTTGTGAATGTTCTATTGTACTCATTTTCTCAGTTCTCTCCACTACAGCACTGCTACAAGAGAAACCGCTGTTCCAGCACCCTGGGGAATACTAGCCCAGCCAGGCTACATCATCTACTCACTACTGCCACCTCTGGTGGTTTCTCAAACTGTCTAAATAAAGAACTATCTGTGTTTGGGTGTCCAAAGCTGAACCTGACCTGTCGCCCCTCACGTGACTTCCCCCCGTGGGCATGGTCAGCTGCCACAGTGTCCAAGGGTCCACCCAAACCTCACTAATCATAACAGATTGCTAAATCCATGGATCCAGCACAGCTCAATGCCTTGCAGCCATTCCCGGCCTGGCCCTGTGCATTGCTGAACAACAGGACACATTGGAGAAACTCACTTCTACGTTTCATCAGCTGCACGCCCAAAAGAATCAAAGCGCTGCTTCCAGTAATGAAGGTCAGTTACCTGAAGTATCTATAAAGACTATGGTACCTCTGGCTGCTCCAGTTTGTTTCTCTGGAGAGATTCAAAGAACTAGAGGTTTCCTAAATCAGTGCTGCATGCATTTTGCATTACAGCCTTCTCACTTCCCCACAGCCTATGCCAAGACTACTTATAGTCTATCTTATCTTGATGGAAGGGCTTGGTCTTGGGACTCTCCACTGTGGGAATGTAAGGATCCAATTCTGCAGGATATTGATGGATTTTTGGATTTGTTTAAATCGGTTTTTGATGATCCTGCTCGAGTGCCTGTTACTGGTTCTGCTCTGGTGGACCTGAAGCAAGGCAACCGATCACTGGCTGATTTTGCAATAGAGTTCAAGACTCTTGCTACTGACTTATGCTGGGATTCTAAATGTCTGAAAACCCTCTTCTTCAGAGGTCTGGTTACTCGCTTGAAAGACGAGCTGGCCGCTCATGAGACACCTGACTCGCTAGATGAACTTGTGGCTTTGTCTACTAGAATTGACCACCGGCTTCATGATAAGGTGAAAGAACTCAAGCCTAGTAAAGGACTGGTTCAGAAGGAGGTTCGTGCTAAACCTGCACTTCAGATGATCCCAGCAATACCTGTCGCCAGTGGAGAGGAACCGATGCAACTTGGTCACAGTCACCTGACTTCACAAGAGAGAAGACTTCCCCACAGCCTACGCCAAGACTACTTATATTCTATCTAGAGATGTGAATCAGAACCGGAATCTGATCTGTTCCGATTCTCATCCAAATCTTAAAATTTTTATCGCCCATCCCGATTTGAGTTTTGATTATCGGCTGCGCCCGATCCGATAATCAAACACCCCCCCCCACCCTCCCAAACCCCCAAAAAAGGTTTTAAAATTACCTGGTGGTCCAGCGGGAGCGCGGGGAACGATCTCCCGCTCTCAGGCAATCGGCTGCATTAATAAAAATGGCGCTGATGGCCCTTTGCCCTTACCATGTGACAGGGCAAAGGTAGCGCCGGCGCCATTTTGAATACTGGCAATACGGCCTGAGTGCAGGAGATCGCTCCCGGATCCCCGCTGGACCCCCAGGGACATTTGGCCAGATTGGGGTGGCCTCCTGACCCCCACAAGACTTGCCAAAAGTCCAGCGGGGGTCCGGGAGTGACCTCCTGCACTCGGGCCGTATTGCCAGTATTCAAAATGGCAAAGGCGCTACCTTTGCCCTCACTATGTCATAGGGGCCGACGGTCGGCCCCTGTGACATAGTGAGGGCAAAGGCTAGCGCTGGCGCCATTTTCAGTACTGGCAGCCGCTAGCCTTTGCCCTCACTATGTCATAGGGGTCGGCCATCAGCCCCTTTGACATAGTGGGAAAGGTAGCGTGGGCGCCATTTTGAATAATGGCAATACTGCCCGAGTGCAGGAGGTCACTCCTGGACCCCCGCTGGACTTTTGGCAAGTCTTGTGGGGGTCAGGAGGTGCCCCCAAGCTGGCCAAAAGTCCCTGGGGGTCCAGCGCCGGCCATCCAGTGCTCCTACCATGTGACAGGGGCCGGCCAATGGCACGGATACCCTGTCACATGGTAAGTGCAAAGGGCCATCGACGCCATTTTTATTAGTGGCAGCCGATGGCCCGAGAGCGGGAGATCGCTCCCCGTGCCCCCGCTGGACCACCAGGTAATTTTAAAAGGTTTTGGGGGGGTCGGGAGGGTGGGGGAGGCTAAGGGGGTCATTTTAAAGGGTCGGGTGGGTTTTTTTTTTTTTTTAATCGGGCCATCGGCGCCATTTATATTAGTGGCAGCCAAAATGGCGCCGATGGCCTGAGAGCGAGAGATCGCGCCAGGACCCCCCCCCCCCCCCCCCACTGGACCACCAGGTAATTTAAAACATTTTCGGGGGGTTCAGGAGGGTGGGGGATTTGTTTTAAAGGGTCGGGGTGGGTTTAGGGGTTGTTTTGGTGTGCCAGTTTTTCCGCCCTCCCCCCTCCACTGATTTACGATTTTTCACGATAAATCAGGGGAATTTCTATTGTATCGCGACTCTAACGATTTTTGATGATTTAAAAAATATCAGACTTTTTTTTACATCATCAAAAAACGATTCACATCCCTAATTCTATCTTATCTTGATGGAAGGGCTTTGTCTTGGGCCTCAACACTGTGGGAACGTAAGGATTGGCCTGTGTATGTACTGTGGACAAGCTGGTCACGATGTCCCAATATGCCCAATTCATCCAGGAAATGGACGGGCCTAAGTCCTGCAGGAGGACTGTTCTTAGGCCTTTCTACACCCTCTCTTCTGCTCTCTCTCCCAGTCTCCCTGATCTGCGGACCGTCCGAAAATCAAACTCTTGCCCTGGTGGATTCAGGGGCAGGAGGCAACTTTATACTTTGACACCAATTGGAACATTTGAGGATTCCCCTCGTCACTTTGAAGATTCCGCTGCTCTTATCATCTATCCATGGAAAGCCTTTGCCGGGTGACGTGACCCGTCGCACCGAACTGGTAACCCCCCACACCGGAGCCCTCCATGCTGAGTTAATTTCCTTCTTTGTGTTAGAGAAGGCCATGCACCCTATCATTCTGGGGTTACCCTGGTTGCAATCGCATCAGCCTCAATTCGACTGGGCCACCTTGGAACTGTCCCGCTGGGGCCCAGGTTGTCATGGCAAGGGCCTTAAGGAGGTTTCTCCTGTCCTATGCATGCCTACATCTCCAGTGATGCCAGGACTGCCGCCTCAATACGCATCATTCGTTGATGTGGTTTCCAAAGAAGCTGCTGACATCCTTCCTCCACACAGATCTTACGACTGTGCCATAAGGCTGAAACCGAACACTGAACCTCCTAAAGGATGTGTCTATCCACTCTCTGCAATAGACAATAAAGCTATGTCCAAGTACTTCAAGGAGAATTTACAGAAAGGATTCATTAGACCATCAAAGTCTCCAGCTGGCGCAGGCTTCTTCTTTGTGGGGAAGAAGGACGGTACCTTACATCCTTGTATCGACAATCGAGATCTGAACGAGATATGATCAAAGATCGATATCCCCTGCCTTTAATCTCAACGCTGTTTGACCGGCTTCAAGCTGCCAAGATATTCTCAAAACATGACCTGAAAGGGGCCTATGACTTAGTTCGCATTCGCAGTGGCGACGAATGGAAAACAGCCTTCAACACTTGAGATGGTCATTTCGAGTACTTAGTAATGCCCTTCGGCCTGTGCAATGCACCTGCTGTGTTCCAGAACATGATGAACGACATATTGTGGGACCTGTTGTACAAGAGTGTCATAGTGTACCTAGATGATATCCTGATATTTTCTCAAGACTTGTATACTCATCTAGAGGACATCAAACAAGTACTATGAAGACTTCGAGAACATCGGCTCTACACCAAGCTATCCAAGTGCGAATTCCATAAGGACTCTGTGCCTTTTATTGGCTACATTGTGTCTAAAGATGGCTTCCAGATGGATCCCCAAAAATTGGAGAGTATTAAAAATTGGTCCCATCCTACCAGCCTGAAGGCCCTGAGATGATTTTGGGGCTACACTAATTACTATAGAAGCTTTATAAAGAACTATTCTTCTTTAACTGTGCCCTTAACTGCAATGAACCGGAAAGGGGCCAATGCTTCTAAATGGTCTGCGGAGGCCATACCCGCGTTCAAGGATTTAAAGACTGCCTTTTCCACTGAACCATGCCTGTGTCATCCAGACCCCAACAAGCCCTTCATCGTGGAGGTCGATGCTTCTGATGTCAGTGAGGAGGCTGTATTGAGCCAAACTGGAGACTCCAAATCTTTATGTCCCTGCTCCTTCTTCTCACGACTTTTATCTCCAGCAGAGAAGAACTATGGGATCGGAGATAAAGAGCTCCTGGCTATTAAGTTAGCATTCGAGGAATGGCGGCCTTGGCTCGAAGGCACTCAACATCAAATTATCATGTTTACGGACTATAAAAATCTAGAGTATCTCCGCCATGCGCAACTTCTTAACCATAGACAAGCCAGATGATCCTTATTTTTTAACCGTTTTGACTTCATGCTCAAATATCGCCCCGGAGACAAGAATACAGAGCCCTGTCACATTCCTTTCTCTCGGAGAAATTTCCAGAAGAACCTCAGCATATAATCGACCCGAAGAAAGTCATCTTGGCGACTACTTATACTGTGCTCGCTGGTAAAACCATCGTGCCTAAACACCTCAGGAAGAAAGTGCTCTATTGGGCACACGATTCCAAGCTGGCTGGCCATCCTGGTCAACGCCGTACCCTGCTGAAGCTCCAGAAGTATTATTGGTGGCCAACTATGAAGGAAGATACACTCTCTTAAGTAGCATCTTGTGCCAACTGTGCCAAGCACAAACCTACTTCTGGCCAACCGTGGGGATTGCTGCAACCGCTTCCAGCTCCGGAACAGCCCTGGATGCATATTGCTACTGACTTTGTAGTTGATCTTCCCCTCTCTGGAGGTATGAATAACATTTGGGTCACAGTCGACCGCTTCAGCAAGAAGGCCCATTTCGTGGCGCTGCCTGGCTTACCTTCAGCCTTGGAGCTTGCGAAGCTCTTCATAACCCACATCTTTTGTCTTCATGGCCTACCGAAGCACATAGTCTCGGAACGAGGATCACAGTTCACGGCAAAATTCTGGAAGGCTTTGTGCAAGCTTTTCGACATCTCTCTAGATTATACATCTGCCTATCATCCTCAATCAAATGGCCAAACAGAACGGATGAATAGGACCCTGAAACAGTTCATTCGGGCCTATGTGAGTTGCTGTCAGAATAACTGGGCCAAACTGTTACCAAGGGCTGAATTCACAATAAATTCTCATCCAGCATCATCTACTGGATCAACACCTTTTGAAGTGGTATATGGATGTTAACCATCACCGCCACTTCCACTGAAGTTCTCAGTGACGTCCCCAGCAGCTCAATCCATTGATGATGATATCCATCAATTATGGACGCAGACGAAAGAAATGCTGCTCAAAGCGAGTGATCGAGCCAAAAGGTTTTATGATGCTCACCATTCTAAAGTGCCTGTCTTTCAACCTGGAGACAAAGGGGGGTACTGTTGCGACCGTCGCTGCCCGATGGCTTCACTCCGCCTACCTTTCCTTTTCTGCGACTCCTCCTGCTCTTCACGGAGCCTGGCTGCCACAGAGTCCATCTGCAGTCTTCTCCGGCATCCCCGGACCGACTTGGGCGCTGCCTCCTGCCATGCTCTCCAGGTACCTTAGGGCACACGCACCACGTGGCCCTCATTCTAGAGATGTGCATTTGTTTATGACGAATTAGGCAATTTCAATGAAATTGCCTAATTTGTCGTGGTTTGGGGGCCCCGCCCCCGAAATAGATTTTTCCCAAACTACGACAAAAATTTGTTTTTTGGGTTTGTACTGGGGGAGGGGCACATTTATTTTTTTAAATAAAAAACCACCCCAAGCACTAAACTTTAGTATAATACAACCCCCCCCCCCCATCCCGATCACTCCCCAAGACTTACTAACATCCCTGGTGGTCCAGCGAGGGGGGGGGTCAGGAGGCCCCCCAAGCTGGCCAAAGTCCCTGGGGGTCCAGTGGGTGTCTGGGAGTGATCTCACCGTTGGCTGCCAGTAATCAAAATGGCGCCGATAGCCTTTGCCCATACTATGTCAAAGGGGCTACCGGTGCCATTGGTCAGCTCCTACCACATGTGCTTTTACCACATGGTAGGAGCACAAGATGGCGCCGATGGCCATGTGACAGGGGCTTACCAATGGCACCGGTAGCCCCTGTGACATAGTAGGTCAGAGGCTATCGGTGCCATTTTGAGCAAGGCAGTCCAGACCGCGGGACCCTGCTGGACCACCAGGGATGTTGGTAAGTATTTTTCCAAAAAACAAACCGAGGAAAAACAAACTTTACCCCGAAGCGTCCGACTCAAAAAACGACCTGGTAGTAAAAAACGAAGCTCATCTTTACCTCATTCTTATTTCGTCATTGGTGTGTTCCTCAGTGGCGTCCCCCTGTGATGATGTCATGCTGCCCGGATATTTAAGCCTACTGTTTATTGCTAGCTGTTGAGTTAGCAAAGATTATCTTACAGATGGGATTCACTCTCCGTACCCAGCTACTCTGCCTTCCAACTTCCATTGGACTCTTTCTGCTAACAGGGTACCCATACTACCCACGGCCCATGTTCCCTGACCTGCTGCCTGCATCTATCTCCTCTTCTACTTGGAAGAATTCGCTACAGACACCATCCGTGAGAACTACTATCATCTACTCCTCAGAATTGTCTCCCTGGAACCAGGTTCTCACTCCTCGAGGGCGTGCCCCCGTTCCAGCACCAGTGCCATCTCCTATGTGGAACCGCTGTGTGAGTACTTTGTCAACAAGTCTCTCTATCTCCAGGGATCTGGTACTCGCTTCTCGAGGGCCAGCTCTCCCTATCTCGGGGATTCTCCATATTTGGGACTTTGTGAATGTTCTATTGTACTCATTTTCTCAGTTCTCTCCACTACAGCACTGCTACAAGAGAAACCACTGTTCCAGCACCCTGGGGAATACTAGCCCAGCCAGGCTACATGATCTACTCACTACTGCCACCTCTGATGATTTCTCAAACTGTCTAAATAAAGAACTATCTGTGTCCAGAGCTGAGCCTGACCTGTGGCCCCTCATGGGACTTCCCCCCGTGGGTGTGGTTAGCTACCACAGTGTCCAAGGGTCCACCCAAACCTCAGTAACCATAACACTGACATATGCAACATATCCCTCAGCACCTCGTTCATGAGATTTTGAAAAACTTCTGGGGTATTACACAAACCAAAAGGCATGATTAGGTATTCATAGTGCCCAGCTCTCGTGTTGAAGGCGTTCCTCCCCTCATCGCTGGGTCATATCCTTACCAGGTTGTAGGCCCCCCGGATATCCAATTTGGAGAAGAATTGAGCTCCTTGCAGATGTTATAGGAGTTCCGGAATCAGTGGTAATGGGTACCTGTCATGTTTGGTTATGGCATTCAGACCATGATAATCGATACAAGGCCTGAGAGATCCATCTTTCTTTGCCATAAAAAAGAAGCCGGCACCGGCTGGAGACTTGGAGGGTCAGATGAAGCCTCGGTCCAGGTTTTCTTGTATGTAGCTAGACATAGCCTTGCTCTCCAGGAGGGACAAAGGGAACACACATCCCCTCGGGGCATGGTACCTGGCAGTAGGTTGGTGTTCCGGAAGAAGTTCACCTTTTTCTTTGGAAAATACATTCTCGTAGTCCTGGTAAGGTTCAGGTATAGCAAGGGGAGTAGTAAGCAGTGGAACTCCGGATCGAGAGACCGTGGCTAGGCAGGAGTGGAAACAAGAGGTGCTCCAGGATGCAATTTGAAGAGTTTCTCAGTTGATCACCGGGGAATGTTTTTTTGAAGCCAAGGTAGACCCAACACAACCGGGTGGATAGATCTCTCTAGAATAAGGAACGATATTTCTTCCATATGAAGAAGCCCCGTGTGGAGCGTCAATGGCTTGGTGCTGGTGGAAATGCTTCCCGGAAGAAGGGTTCCCTAGATGGAGGAAATTCAGAGTGGCGGGTGGAGTGGCTGAACTCCCAACTGCAACTGCTGGACCAGATCATGGAGAATAAAGTTCTCTCTGGCTCCGGAGTCCAGCAAGGCCAGCATAGCGAACGAACCCCCAGAGTATCTAGGATCACCGGTATGGTGCATTGAGGAGCGATATTTGCTTCTCCTAGGGTCAGCTCCCCGATGAGACCTAGGACCTGACGTTTCCCGGCCGTTCACCACATTGAGCCAGGAAATGTCCTTTGTTGCCACAGTACAAACAAAGGCCCAAGGAACGTCGGCAAGTTCTCTCCTCCTGGGAGAGAGGACCTCGTCCCAGCTGCCTGGGTTCCGGTGCTTGGTTGCCGGAGGGTTTCGAAGGAGGCACCATCGGCTGTGGAGAAGCAGGAACTGCATTAGTGAATCTCCGAGTAGGTCTTGCCTCGTGGCTACGTAGCTGCAGCCGACAGTCGATCCTTCCTGCCAGATCTATCATGGAATCCAGGTCATCGGGAAGTTCTCTTGCTGCTAGTTCATCCCGGAAGCGGGGAGACAGACCTTCCAAGAAAATCCTATGGAGGCTGTCCTCTCTCCAGTCTAGCTCAGTGGCTAGGGTGCGGAATTCGACCGAATACCCTGACGTAAGCATAGTAGTTCCGTAGCTGCCATGGACTTATGAGCAGGTTCATCGAAAATTTGTCTAAACGTAGCCACAAATTGTTCCAGGTCCCCCAAGATGGGGTCCTTACCTTCCCATAATGGCAAAGCCCAGACAAGAGCCCGACCTTCCAACAGGGAGATGATGTAGCTGATCTTGACTAGGTCAGACAGGAAGTGTGATGGAAGCAGGGTAAAACGAACAATGCACTTGTTGAGAAAACCATGGCACTGTTTTGCGTCTCCTGAATACCGAGACAGGGGTGGAAGCTGCGTGGTTATCACTGGTTCAAGGCTAGGCATCTGAGCAGGCACTGGTTGTGGCAATGGATGCATAGTATCCATTCGGGTTGCCAGTCATTCCACGGTGGCTGACAGGACATCCAGACAATGTTGTTGTTGTAATCGCTAGGCAATGCCAGGAATGGCCTGGAGGCCAGCAAGGTCCATCTGGTCCATGGCCTTGCAAACTGTTGAGTTCGTGGACCCTTGAGCCGGTTGTAACAGATGGTGATGCACTGGAAGAAGGCCCCCAGCAGAGGTTGCAACCAGTAGGCAGCCCAAGGCAGGAGACCAGAAGGATCTTCACCTCTGGAAGCCCAAGATCCTCCCAGGAGGAGTCCGTGAGGATCCCAGTCACTTGGACTTACAAGGTATCCTGTGGGTGGCAGCTGGAGAGATGTTCTGAAGTGAAGAAGAGGAGGCAGATGCCAGGAGGCCAACTGTAACTTCACCGCTGGAAGCCCGAGATCCCCCCGGGAGGAGCCTGTGAGGACCCGAGCCACTTAGGCTTAGGTGAGACCTCCTGGATGGAAGCGCAGGACACAGAGGATCGAATCGGAGTCCAGAAGCCCCAGGTCAAGCTGGAGTCAGAAGCCAGGAAAAGGCTGGAGTCAGAAGCCAGGAAAAGGCTGGAGTCAGAAGCCAGGAACAAGCTGGAGACAGAAGCTAGGAGCAAGCCGGAGTCAGAAGCCAGGAACAAGCAGGTGTCAGGACTGCAAGGTAGGTGGAGGGACCGGGGCATGGCCCGAGACTGTAACAAGTTCAAACTGCAAGGTGAATATAGCACATCCAGTGGTTAGATGGGTATCAGTGGGCTGCTGTTATTGATCTGACATTAAGCTGCTGCTAGGAGTAGCAATCTGATATTAATGGCTCCTAAAGGAGGAGGAGTCAGCAACTTGTAGTGTCTCAGATACAGTCTTGCTAAGGAGTAGCAATCTGTAATGAATCTGATATAGTTGTGGGTGGATCCATGGGCCAGTGGTAGATGACCATGCCCCCGAGAGGATATCCCGAGAGGGACCACTGGCTAGGCTTGTGTATGGAGACAGACACACATTAGTTCTTTTATTAAATAGGTTTTTGAAACCACCAGAAGTGGCAGTAGTGAGCTGATATGCCTGGCAGGGCTGTAGTCCCTCAGGTACTGGAACAGCGATCCAGGATGGCTGAGCTGATGAGAAACTGTAGAAAGTGAGTAGGTAAAGTAGGAAGAGTTCATGAACAGAACTAGATGACAAAACTCATGTAAGATCTCAAAGAAGCTCAGGAGCTGGAAAGGTTTAGGCCCTCGAGGAGCGAGTACCTGGTTCCAGGGAAAGCTCTGAGAGGGCGATGGTAACTCACAATTGTTTGTAGCAGCGATAGCTTCCAAGCAGTAGAGAATCTTCAGAGTGTCCAGGAACATGGGCCCTTGAGGAGCGAGTACTGGTTCCTATCTGTAATCTGAAAGTAAAGAAAAAGAGCGAGGCTCCCAAGGAGCGGGTATCTCTGGTAAGTCCGAGGAGGCAGAGTAGCTTGGGGGGAGTAGTCCGTAGGTAGCGAGACACATTCCCATACCCAACCCCTTGCTAACTCCGTTAGATAGCGAAATAGAGACTTTTAAATATTGGAAGCGGATGACGTCATCTCTGGGGGATGCCCCTGAGGTTCGTGCCCTTGCTGGTACTTCAATCAGAGCACGCGTGCCCTAGGTCTGTAACGTCGAGCCGGTCCAGGGACACTGGAGGGAGATGGCATGGAGATGCCGCGGCAGCCAGCCATCCATCAGACCTGGATGGAGTCGCCACAGAGGTAAAGAGGGCGGAGTGAGGATGTCGAGCAGTGACGGTCGCAACAGCTGCTATGTAGCTCAGAGAGAACATTGCTGATATCATATAAATGCATGATGACATTGCAACTTAAACTGTAGATGATCCCATTCTCTAGAAGACCTTCACTGTAAATGAAAATGTTCTTCATAGGTCTTCTCCTCCCGTCTACTCTCGGAATCATCTCTTTCCCCTTTCTCTATTAATGTCTCTCCTTTTTGTGATGATGCAGGAAACCAAATTCCTTGTTGATGGTCCACAGTCTGGTGTTCAATCCCAAAATATCTCCATTACCAGAGCCACGATACTATCACAGGTTCCACTTTGATTAAGAAAAATATTCCTCTCTATTGCTTTTTAAATCAGAGATTCTACCATTTGCATTTGCTTTAGCATGTGGAATATTTATGAAATATGTACTGCAATAATTATTTTATTTATCATAGTTTAGTACAGGGCTGGCCAACTCTGGTCCCCAAAAGCCACAAACAAGTCTTGTTTCTGGATACCCACAATAAATATGCATGAGATAGATTTGTATACAACAGAAGCAATGCATGAAATCTATCTCATATGGATATCCTGAAAACCAGGCCTCTTTGTAGCTCTTGAGGACTGGAGTTGGCCACCTCTGGTTTAGTATATTAAAAGGTAATGTGAAAACTAGCTTTTGCCTATTAATCTATGTAAAGTAATACTTCTGCACCATGTTTGCATGAAAATTCACTTGCTAAGTCTTTAATACATACTGCAATAACTCACTTGAACCCACATAAGGTCTATTAGTACAGATTAGTACATAGGGCCCACGGAGTTTGAAAAGCAAAAGCTCCAAATATTAAAAATAAGTTTCAATGTCTCAGCAAGAAGAAAATTCAAAGCTTATAAGGTAATCTAATATGATATGTACTGAATATGAATATTTTAAAAGTATTTGAATTGTCAATGAACTGGCAAGGACATTTTAAAAACAAAATACAAGAATGGCTAGGAGGCACAAGCAGGATTTAAGGAAAGCATTTACTAGATTCTGCTTAGACTGTGGGAAATTCTTTTTATAAAAAATCTGCTTCATTATAGTGCAAACCACTGGTAATGTTTCAGAGCAATTCAGTGAGGATGCTCCCCAATGGCTCAACTATAATATGTGAATCAACACAAAAATGTCTTTATCTCACTGGATTCTTAAAAATTGCTACAGAATTTTGTCTTGTTCCACAATCTTATTGTATGGTGTGCAGTATTTAACAGAACTGGGTGCATGTGGTAATCCAAACCTTTATAAGAAGAAATACAATAGATGCTGGCAAGTTAATCTCAGACTAAAGATTGCTCAAAGATAATGCTACAGACTTTACAGCATGGGACATTCACTATGTGATATGAAGCAACACAAAAAAAATCTATTTTTAAGCAAAGAGAAGGTACAATTATATATTTTACAGTGAAAAAAATGGCTATTTGGGAATCTGTTATAGAAAAGAAAAACAAAATTTAAAAAAATGCAAATGAAGAGTTTAACCTGAAAGGCAATGAGCTGGGCTACAGTGAGCACAGTGTCAGGCTGCCACCTGCTGTTAAAAAAATGAATGCATCATAGCTGTTAGTATACAGTGACAGCATTTGTGGTAAAAACATATAGCAAACAAGGGAAAGGGCTGAATTAGCACGAGCTTGAAACTTGTGTGCAGAAGCGCCAACTGTCAAGGCTTCAACCCTTTCTACTATCCATTCATGCATTTTTAATAAATACTTGTGATTTAATTACCTTAAAGTACAAAAATGTGTTTAAGCAGAAAAGTAAATTGTTCATTTCAATGTTTCAGTTTCCTTATGGGAGTCCTTAAGGAGGTCAGAGCCAGGATGCCCAACTCTTCTTATTGATCGGTGAGTGAATGAAAGATTTACTATTTCTAAAAAATAATGTGCAAATGGACAACAGATAGTGCTCATGCCTTAACCATTGATGACACTGCTCAAAAGATGGAAACCTGTGCTAATTCAGTCCAATTTTTTGTGTTGCTCTCTATCCAAGATATGCACACTTATTTTTCAGTAGTAAAAATTAAATTTAAAGATGGTTGTGGTGCTTTAAATAGGACTATAAAACATTGCAAGTCCAGTATTCCTAGAGAAATATCTGTATCTTTTGCACATTGAACTCTTTCAAAACATGTGCTAGAGACATTTCACTCATCCATTCTTGTAAGGGTTATATATAATATCGATAAACCAATGTATACATAGAGACCCTCTAGGTCTCTACTAGATGGCCCTGGTCCAATCCTAGGGGTTAGAGGTTTAGGGGAAGGGCCCATCATTCATAACAGCACCTCTCCTGAGTCTGCCTGGAATGGTGAGCTCCCGTGTGAATAAGGGAGCGGGGATAGAAAGGGTAATGCTGGCAGTCTTGAGTTGCAGTTGAAAGATTCAGGAGTATTTCTTGTGTTCTCCTCATTCTTAGGCCCCTAAAACTTAGGATGACAATGCCCTTGTCAGCTCCTTCATAAGGTCTGGAAGGGAGTGTATGGGAGAAGAGAAAGAAATGTGTGAATTTTTGCCTTTCAAGACCTGTGCCTGTCCTAGGAGATTATTTCTCCTGCCTTGGAGAGTCCTGTGAAACCTTTCACCGGGTTCATAAGGGGAAGACAGTGACTGAAGTCTATCAGAGACAGACAAGAAGTATTTTTCCATAGTTTTTACCCTTTTCTACTTTAGTTTTGGAAAGGAAGTTGTAAGCCACTCATACTTACTGTAAGGCTAGCAAGATTTAAGAACTTTCTTTTCACTGTGAGGCCTTTCATCCAGAGAGGTCAACAACAGTAGTTTTGGAGAGAAGAGTTAGAGAAAGGAGTTGTGACATCCAGAGACCCCCCAAATGAGTCTTCACCCTGGTACATAGGACACTGGAAGGTTTTCTGACGATCTGGAGGGCAGCTGGACCTCAGGTACTGTGGGAAAGGTAATCCTTCCACACCTAGGATACCCCTAGCCCTAGGGTTGCCAAGTGGCTCTAGATTTTCAGGACAGGTTGATCCAGTCCTGGGTTTACCCTATTGCATGCAGGGACTTATTCTGATTCCCCTATTGCATTCCCTAAGATATTCAAGACGATAAGTACTTGCATGCTGGAAAGTAAAAGCAGGACTGGATCAACCTGACCTAAAAATCTGGAGCCAGTTGGCAACCCTATATAGCCCCTAGGGATGTGAATCGTTTTCCATATCGTCTTAACGATAGAAATCGTGTGGTAGGGCAAGAAAATCGTCTTAGGCACGATTTTTTAGTTAAAAAATCGTTAAAAATCGTTTTTTCCGATTAGTGCGCACTAACTCGAGTTAGTGCGCACTAACTGGGAGTTAGTGCGCACTAACTGAAAATGATACAATTTGACACTTTTCAGGTCAGTTAAGGTCAGTTTAGGAATGAATATGTATTCCTATTGGCTGCCCTCTTATTTATTCATGTTACCAAGTTTCCTACTGACAGTATATGGGGGATGGGAAATGGAAACAGTTGGTAGCTTGACAAAACAAGTAATGTGATCAGTCAATGTGACTAGAACTTGTGCCCTAACCCTGATACCAGGGGTATTGTGATCTTCCTGCACACAGTGCCCTATCCCTATTAATACCAGGAGTGTTGTGATCTTCCTGCACACAGTGCCCTATCCCTAATACCAGGGGTGTTGTGATCTTCCTGCACACAGTGCCCTATTCCTGATAATGGGGGTGTTGTGATCTTCCTGCACGCAGTGCCCTATTCCTGATACCGGGGGTGTTGTGATCTTCTTGCACACATCCCGATATCAGGGATAGGGCACTGCGTGCAGGAAGATCACAACACTCCTGGTATTAATAGGGATAGGGCACTGCATGCAGGAAGATCACAACACCCCTGGTATCAGGGATAGGGCACTGTGTGCAGGAAGATCACAATACCCCGGAGGAGTGAGGGTCAGGCAGCTCCCCCCTGTCTGTGAAGCCAGCCTCTCACTAGTAATGCAGGGAGGGAGCTGTCTCAGACTTCACCATCCTCCCCCCCCCCCCTCACCCACACACCATTCACTAGCTGGGACATGGGGGAAGTCAGGAGTGAGGGTCAGGCAGCTCCCCCCTGTCTGTGAAGCCAGCCTCTCACTAGTAATGCAGGGAGGGAGCTGTCTCAGACTTCACCATCCTCCCCCCCCCCCCTCACCCACACACCATTCACTAGCTGGGACATGGGGGAAGTCAGGAGTGAGGGTCAGGCAGCTCCCCCCTGTCTGTGAAGCCAGCCTCTCACTAGTAATGCAGGGAGGGAGCTGTCTCAGACTTCACCATCCTCCCCCCCCCCCCCTCACCCACACACCATTCACTAGCTGGGACATGGGGGAAGTCAGGAGTGAGGGTCAGCCAGCTCCCCCCTGTCTGCGAAGCCAGCCTCTCACTAGTAATGCAGGGAGGGAGCTGTCTCAGACTTCACCATCCTCCCCCCCCCCCTCACCCACACACCATTCACTAGCTGGGACATGGGGGAAGTCAGGAGTGAGGGTCAGGCAGCTCCCCCCTGTCTGTGAAGCCAGCCTCTCACTAGTAATGCAGGGAGGGAGCTGTCTCAGACTTCACCATCCTCCCCCCCCCCCCTCACCCACACACCATTCACTAGCTGGGACATGGGGGAAGTCAGGAGTGAGGGTCAGGCAGCTCCCCCCTGTCTGTGAAGCCAGCCTCTCACTAGTAATGCAGGGAGGGAGCTGTCTCAGACTTCACCATCCTCCCCCCCCCCCCTCACCCACACACCATTCACTAGCTGGGACATGGGGGAAGTCAGGAGTGAGGGTCAGGCAGCTCCCCCCTGTCTGTGAAGCCAGCCTCTCACTAGTAATGCAGGGAGGGAGCTGTCTCAGACTGGTATCAGGGTTAGGGCACTGTGTGCAGGAAGATCACAACACTCCTGGTATTAATAGGGATAGGGCACTGTAAGAGATGACTGTAGTAGATTGAATAAAGATCTGATGTTTCTGCTCTCCTCACACCAAACAAAAACAACACACAAGCAGAGAAGCCCTTCTTACAAAGCTGAGCTAGTGAGTTAAGTAGGAGGAAAAGTAAACATACTGGTGCCAGTGTGGCTACTTAAAAAATACACTTACCAACAATCAATTACATATATTTGAACTGTGTACAGTTCCAGCCAGGACCACCTTTCTAAAATGCACAGTGATTGGCAAATTCAACATGCACTAGCATTTCAGGTGCCTGCTAACAAAAATAATAAACAAACAAGTTCTAGTCACGTGAGTGCTGATCATTACATTACTTTTTTTGTCAAGCTTCCAACTGTTTCCATTTCACATCCCCCCAACCATATTGGTAACATCAATAGATAAGAGCACAGCCAGCCAATAGGAATACATACATACATATTCATTCCTAAGTGACCTTTACTGACCTGGGAAGTGTGAACACTTTGTTTCATTTTCTGTTGGTGTTCGTTAGTTTCCAGTTCCATTTCCCATCCCCCCAACCATCACCTCAGTGGTAACCTTGGTAATATCAATAGATAAGAGGGCAGCCAGCCAATAGGAACACATATTCATTCCTAACTGACCTTCAGTGACCTGGAAAGTGTTTATTTGTATCATTTTCAGTTAGTGCGCACTAAATCGAGTTAGTGCGCACTAACGGGGAGTTAGTGCGCACTAACTCGAGTTAGTGCGCACTAACACGATTTAACGATTTTTAACGATAAATCGTTAGAATTTCTATTGTATCGTGTTCTATAACGATTTAAGACGATATAAACATTATCGGACGATAATTTTAATCGTTGAAAAACGATTCACATCCCTAATAGCCCCCCTGGGACAATATCTTTCTACGTCCTGGAGGGTAAGCCATTCTCAGGACCCAGCACTGAGAGACACTTCCAGAGAGAGAGAGGGATACTAGCAGGCTGATACAATGTAGTATGTTCAGGCTAGCTCACCAGGTAACACTCTATTGGACGCAAGTTTTGGATGTTTTGGATGTGCTAAGATAACCTCATAGGGGGAACCACAGAAAGCAGCACCCCCAAGATCTGGCCCAATTGGAACCCCTGCTGGAAGTAAGTGAATACATTAATATTAAATTTTGGGTACTTAATATTAATTTATTCACTCCTTCACTTACTGCTGATTGATCCATTCACTGTCACATGTAAGTGAAAGGACCAAGTGCCTTTCAGAAGGCTGTTAGTAAAAAGGACCAATCCGGAACAGCCCTGCCGGGGGGTAGGGAAGAAGCTCTGGCCAGGCTGTTGTGGGCACACAACCACGTCTCCTGAGCATCCGATGCAGAGCGGACTCGGAATGAATGCACAAATTATCCATTCTGCGTCCCTTTTAACACAGCAGCTCATTTGCCTATTGCATCGAGCGCCCAGGAGAGGTAGATGTGCACATGTTCTAAAAACTTGCGCCCAGTTTGGATGCATGTTTTTTTATGTGATGATATTGCATCAACCTGTAGACCTGTACACCAAGACAACAATTTGAGCCTGGATGTAACTGAAAACTACTTTATTTATATAATTTGATTATTTTGAACCGAATCACAGTAAACGTTTAATTTGGAACACCCCACCATTGAACATATTGGGAACATCTGATTTCTTGTTCACCTTGAGATCGTTGCAGGTAGCAGGGGGGGGAGAGGCCTGGTAGCAGCATGTGCATAAACTTTCTATCTCATACACTAGCACTCACTTGTTCACTCACACTCACAAACACATATATGCTCATTCTCTCACACACACTCCTCTTCCTCACACATACACATGAATACTCACTCTTCTCCCTTTATCCACATACATACACGCCCACACACACACACACTCATTCATTTCTCTTCCTCTTCCATACACATTCATGCACTCTCACACACAAATGCACATTCACTCCTCTCCCTTTTCCACACACACACACTTATTCACTTCCTTCCTTCTTCCACATTAATACATGCACTCTCATACACACATGCACATTCACGCTTCTTCCTGATTCACACATATAAACACATACATACTCATTCACTTCTCTCCCTCTTCCTCACACATATGCACACTCACTTTTCTCCCTTTTCCACACACACTCATTCACTTCTCTCCCTCTTCCACACATACACACACATGCACTCTCATACACCTACATGCATACTCATTCTCTCTTCTCACCTTGATCCCCATTTAGCCACAGGAGCCACTTCTTTCCTCAGGCTCATGGGACAAATGTGTCACTTCCTCCTCTTGTGCAGCATCAGGCCCACACTGCCCTTGTTTCATTTCCTGTGCACGGCCCAATGTTGTTGCTCTTCCTGCGTCTGCAGTTTCTTTTTCCTCATGGAGAGGAGGGAGACAGGGCGCTTTGCTCCTGCTTGTCTCGCTTCTCCTGTGCGGTCCCACACTTCTCCTCATCCTCTTGCAGCATGGGTGCTGCCGCTCCTCCTCCTTTGGGCCTGTGAGGCTCCAGCCATTTTTCTTCCAGCCTTATTCAGCAGGCGACCCGGAGTTTTCAGGTGTTTACGGAGTTTCCGGGCCAAATCCAGAGAGTTCCTAGGTATGCCTATGAGTCCAGCCTGTTCTTTTTAGTGTACTTTCAAAGACCTACCAGTGACACACAGGAAAGGGATACAATTCGTACATTCTGGGCCTAGAAGGACAACCTTCTCTCCAAAGATCAAGATTCCACACCACAGGGAAAAAGGACTGGTGACTGTAAAATTGGGACTTAGCTCTAGGATTTTTTATGGCCCCACCAATATTTAGCAAATACACTGAATTGGGGTTACATGTATACACAAAATTTCAGTATTTATTGCAACAATTTCAAAAATACTTTTTATTTCATAGGTTTAAAAAGGCATACAATATTTTGTTAGCGTGATTATGAAGATGTTACCTATTACATTAATGATACTGTACAGTGCTCATTCAGGGCCAGATTTTTAAAACGATTTATATGCAGAAACACCAGTTTCAATGTGTAAATTGCCATTTGAAAATTTATTTGAGGTCTATGCACATAAAAGTATGCACAACACAATTTCATGCATGCTTTTACGTGCATATTAATTGGGCAATCTAGGGGACGGAGCCTGGGCAAGGAAAGGATTTTCATGCATACTTTCGATTTTTGAAATTATCGAGGTGATTTTTGAAAAGGATGTATGTTGGTGTTATATGCTTAAATGGGTATTCTGTACATAAATGGGCTTTGGAACATTTCTACTTTCACATGCGTTATTCCATCGAGCTGAATTTTCAAAATGTTTTATATGTCTATATGGACTTTACATTTGTTAATGGGCTTTTGAAAATTGCTACAATGTATGCCACTTTTATCATATTCACTCCTGTGTTTAAATACTCACACATATATACACAAAGTTACACCTGTTCTCAAGCAGCTGTAACTTTGTTTATGACTGCAGCTGTAGGTTGCACTCACACCCACATGTTTTCAAAGTGCATTTATGTGTATAAATCCACTTTGAAAATTTAGGATAAAGTCTGCAGGTATAATGTACCAGCAGGCTGTTAAAAATCACACTCTTACAGGTGAATTTTAAATGCCCAAACGTGCCAAAATTAGAGGATGCAGATTTTAAAAGCCGCCTGGATATGTCCGTATCTCCCACAGCACCTACATCTCAAAATTTCTCAAAAAAAGGGGGGGGGGGTGGGCTGGGCTGGGCTTGGCTGGGGCATGGGCAGTACAGGGGCTGTTCAAGAGTTTAACCAGACATTGGTGTGTAAATACTTGCGTGATCAGATGCATGCCGAGGTCCCCAGCTGTGTAACTTTACTTTTGCCATGGATGGTATATAACTAAAAAAAATAATGAGCCATTTCAGAGGGGGTGTACAAACTATCAAACCAGGGAAGGTTGGAGGACCTACTTGGTAACTGAGTGAACTGGGGACTGGTAAAACAGGCAATGGCATGGCGTGAGCCCTTTTAAAATTTCCCCACTTATGTGGTAAAAGCAGCTTCTGCGGGCAAAGGAACGCATCCACTTAAAATTGGGCGCACTTGTGCATGCGGTCAGGCTATTTTATAATGTGCTGCCAACCATCCAGAATCTACTTATGGCTGATAGAAAATTGGCTGAGGTATGGGACTTATCCATTGACTGGGTGTGCAGCAAAGCCCACCTGCATCCTGATGCTTTGCCCCCGCTAGGGTTGCCTCCTGCCCCGGTCTCTCCCAGATCCCAGCAGTGTGCATACTGATTTGCAAGAAGCATACTGTCTGCAACAATCTATGTAAGCATCATTAGTAATCCACACAAATCTAATGACCTTTTAGGAGGTCAAATATTTTTGCAAGCCACGGTATATCAATCTCTTATTTTTTCATGCAGTACACAGCTTCAAATCCCACATCAAATCGCTCCTAAAAGGGGGCTTCTATAAACTCCAAACCCTCAAAAAACTTAAGCCTCTCCTCCACGCACATGACTTCCGTACTGTTATGCAAACCACTATACTATCAAAACTTGACTATTGCAACTCACTGCTAATAGGCCTTCCAGCTTCCACAATCAAACCCCTCCAAATCTTACAAAACGCCATGGCTCGCATCCTTACAAACTCAAGAAAGACTGATCATATTACTCCCATACTACAAAACCTCCACTGGCTCCCAATCACCTATCGCTCTCAATACAAAACACTCACTATCATACATAACACGCTATACAAAAATAACTCCCCCTGGATCGAAGATATGCCACACTTCCACCAGGCCAACCGCCCTACCAGAAACTCCCTTGCTGGCACCCTCCACACCCCTTCACTCAAAATTGCTCACCTCACAAACACCAGAGTGAGAGCCTTCTCCATCGCCGGCCCCACCCTCTGGAACTCCCTCCCCACCGAGCTCCGACTAGAACCATCACTTAATCAATTCAAAAAAGGAATCAAGACCTGGTTATTTAAACAGGCCTATCCCAACGCCTCTCAATCCTAGCATGTGACTTTTCCTCAACACTCATTATTTCCCCCTCCCCTGTACAGTTTCCCCCTGCCCCCCCCCCCCCCACACACACACCTCCCCCCTCTCCTTCACCACCCCCATCCAATTTATGGCTTCCGATATTCAGTCACCATCTCTCCTTCCCATCGCCACCCCCTGCTCCCTTGTACAGTTCCAACCCCACCCCGCCTCCCATGTGCGCTTCATCCCCTTCCCCCCACCCTATCCCCCACACTGTCACCTCTTGTATATAATTAATTATGTCTAACTCCCTTGTACAGTTCCAACCCCACCCCGCCTCCCATGTGCGCTTCATCCCCTTCCCCCCCACCCTATCCCCCACACTGTCACCTCTTGTATTTAATTAATTATGTCTAACTTGGTTAACCATATGTAATCTCATTTAATAACTGTGGCGCCCGTTGGCTCTACAGTAAAGTTAATTTACCTTTGAACTATCTATCCTTCCTCCACCTATCATTGTAATTTCCTTTCTCAGTTGTCTGTAAACCGACATGATGTTTTCTACGAATGCCGGTATATAAAAGTTATAAATAAATAAATAAATAAAATAAAATAAATCTATGAGAATTAGGGATATGCAGGGGAAAAAAATGAGTTTTCATTATTCGGTTCATTTTTGTGAGGTTTTTTTCCCCCCACAAATTTCGATTCGTGGATTGCTTGATTTGTTTGAATTGTGTGAAAAAAAATGAATCAAGCAATAAAAAAAAATACCCCAAAACAGCCAAAAAACAAAACCTAGGCCTCTTTCCCCCCCCCCTGGAAAAATGCCGGGGCCAGGATCCCCCCCAGCCCCCACTTACTCAGTCAGGTGAGGATCCTTTGGCACAGACTAGGAGAAAAACTCAGAAATGCGTAAGCCAAGGCTGCGGAAGGTCATCACGGCCTCGGCCTACTCCTCAATGGGGAGGAGGAATAGCCTAGTGGTTAGAGCAGTGGGCTATGAACCAGGAGACCAGCATTCAAGTCCTGCTGTCACACCCTGCTGTTGCTCCTTGTGACCTACAAACTTAGATTATAAGCCCTCTAGGGATAGGGAAATACCTACAGTACCTGAATGTAAACCAATGTGATATCTCAGATTCAATATCAGTATAAAAAAATAAATATAGGTTGATGCCTTGGCCTAGGCTGGACCCTGAACTGAGGCCTGATGCTGCAGCCTGGCCCAGAGACTGGGTCCCAATGCCAGGGCCCCCCCAAATGAAATGAATTAGCCTTATTTGAAGCATTTTCATTTTAAATAAATGCACATCCCTAATGAGAATATATATTCTTACGACTTTAGAATTGTATCAGAACTCATCAAGCATGACTCAACCACATTGATTACTCAAAGCATTAGGTACTTGCATGCACATCTCTTGGCCCTGGCCTGGAACACCCACACCCCTTCCACATTACACCTATACCACGCCCCTTTTTGTTTGAAATGAGATATTCATGTTATCAGGAGATGTGCACACATGTAGGTGGTGTTTAAAATCAGCTGGGCACACGCATGTCCTACATGCTCGCGCATCTCCCCTTCTTGGTGCACGCCCAGATTTTAAAATTCACCTCTAAGACTACTTTGAAAGACTGTCTTCCGAGTGACTAATATAAAATGATGACCAGTAGCACAAATGATATTTGTCATTTTTCTGTATCCAGAAATGGCAGTTCCTTTTGCAGCTTTCACATATACCTATATTCCTCTAGTAAATCCAGTATGCCTTAATTAGGGTTGTATATGGAAAACATTTCAATAATTTTGTTTCTTTTTTTTTGTAGTAGCATTTTTTCATTTTATTTTATTTGGTTTCATTAGTGTACAAGCATAGATGCCTTTCTATGCACATAAAGTCAGATTTCTAAGTGTAAAATCAATCAATTTTATGTGTGTAAATATAATTTTAAGCAAGTATAAAATGTATGCACTAACAGAAATAAAACAAAGTAAAATGAATGCATATCTCTATCTATACCATGCATGAGATTCAAGACTTACAAGTGAGCTTCTTAAATGAAATTCCAATCACATGATAGTTGTAATGTCTTAGCTAGATGCCCACTTTGTCTCCAGTCAACTTCCACCACAACCCCTTTTGCAAAAATTTTCAAAGGCCCGCGTATATAAAATACGGGGTTTACACACATGGCCGGGGCTTGCACGCGCCACGCGCATTTTAAAACAGGCCTAGCCAAGCACATATACCCAGCGGCAGATTCCCGAGGAAGACCGGCCCGGGGATTCGCTGCCCAGGCCAGCCCAGGACGCATCACGTGGTCTGCCGAGCGCAGCTCCGTCACGGCCGCGCACAGCAGAACACATGACTGGAGCGACCGGCCCACCGGGGGATGCCCGATCCCCCGATAGGCCAATCCGCCCCTGCGTATACCCCGCTACACGCACAAATGCCAGGCCTCTCCAGGGGAGCGGGCCGGGGGTCAGGGAAGGGGGCGGACCAGGACAGCGCCATTGTACGCTGTCCCGGGGAAGCACATCCCGGCAGCAGGCCGGCGCACATAACTTGCTTCTGCTCCGGAGTTACATGGCTGGGGTAGGGTGAGGTGGGAGCCATTTTTGAAAATGGCACTGACGGAATAGATGTGAGGGTGCACCTATCCCTGCTGTGGGATTGAGGATAAGGTAAAGGGGGTATGGATTTTGTGGGGGCTAATGCTATGTGGAGGTGGGATGTCTCATTCGGGGAGCCAGGGGAGAGGTTTCATTCTGGGGGGACAGGGGGAAGGAGGATGTCTCTTTCAGGAGTGTCACAGGGGAGAAGGATGCCTCATTTTGAGGGTGATGGTCAGCTCCCATGTGCTTAATATATGTATTTTGGGGAAGCCAGAGTCGCCTTGACTGGCAGCACTGGGTTGAAACGGGGATCAGCAGTGACCCCACTCAACCTCCCCGTTTGGCATTGTAGCTAACTTTTCTGAGGAACATCAGAACACTAATGATCCTGTGGCTGTCATATAAAGGGACTGTGCAACCCAAACATTTCCCCCATCCTCCCCCAAGCACAGTATATCAAAACCTCAGGGGGTCTTAACTTAAGTCTCCCTGCCCCCCCCCCCCACTACCCCTTAAGACAGACCATCTAAAAACAAATTTTCAAATTAACTGGACCCAGGGCACAGGCCCTGCCCCAGACCACCAAACCTCTCCCATTTTTGCAGACCACCCAGAGCTTGAACCAAAGCCCTTACCCAGGTATCTCTGGTGGTTCAGTAGGGCTGTATCACATGACAGAAGCAAAGGTATTAGAGCTTCTGGCTGGTACCATTTTGAAAGTTGTGGCTCTGGACCCAGCATCCAGGGGGCTGGGGGGCACTTTCAAGCCACACTGGACTAACAGGGCTACCCAGATAAGTCAGGGGTGGCAAACCCCACCCTGAAATATTTGCAGTTTGAAGGGTCATGCTTTGCAATTAAAGGCAGAGGAGGTAATTTTCAAAGGAGTAATGTGCGGAAATGTAACATACTATTCTAGCAATTTTCAAAAGCCATTTACTCAAGTAAAGTTCAATTGCGTGAGTAAATCCTATTGACAACTCAATGGCATATATTGTAGCAATTTTCAAAAGTTCATTTACATGCGTAAAGTGCACTTACATGTCTAAAACCCAATTTTAAGCATGTAAAGCCTTTTGAAAATCAGGCCCAAAGTTCTTAACTTGGGAGTAACTTTTGATAGCTCAGTGACTTTTAAACCTCATTTAAAGGCAGTTGTAAAGAATTCATTTTTAAAATTAAGAATTTTGCAAAGGTTAAAACCATTTCTGAATGCCAGCTAACTCAATTAGAGCACATCAAGTTATGCAAAATTCAGCAGCCAGAATTTTAACCGGATAATACCATTACAACCTTATTTTGCCAATTCTATGTGCTCTTCACTGGCTACTTGTTGAAGTTAGAATAACTTTTAAGGCACTTATGCTTATCCTCACACTGAGAGTTTACTTAAAATTTACAGACCTGAAAGATTGTTAAGATTGAATATCTGCTTGATATTCCTTCTGTTTGTCAGGTAAAACTCAAGGAAAAAGATATGTTTAGTGCAATGGCTTGGAATAGTCTTCTGGAGATACTCTGCATGGAAGTCTGTACCAAATCTTTAAAAAAAAAAAAAAAAAAAAGTTTTTTTATTTGAAAGACTCCCTGGTGATTTAATAAATGTGTTTTGGCAGCTTAGGCTCTATTTTAGTCTGCTTTGGTCTCTTCTATGTATTATTGTGAATGTTATTATGTAAGCCACATTGAATTTGATGATATTGTGACATATAAGTGTTTTAAATAAATAATGAATACATAAATAAATAATGCCCTCCAAACACCCTCTTTGTATGCACATACTTTTCCGCATGGCAGCAAGAATATTTTATTTATTTATTTATTTGCGTTTTTTCTATACTGGCATTCATGGTTAGAAACCACATCATGCCGGTTTACATGTAACAAGGGGTGAGAACAAAGAACAGAACATAAACAAGTGCAAGGAGATCAAAAAGTTACATTACAACAAGGGTCTTAAACTTGGAGGAGAGATAAGAATAAGAGAGTAGAACTGTAAGGATTACCTTATTTACATTATATACATTATACTGTGAAGTTTCTTGAATAAATTACTATCTCTTATAAAATTGTTATCATTTAGTTAGGATCTGGGAAGGCTTGTTTAAATAGCCAAGTTTTAAGTCTTTTTCTAAATGTTGGAAGGCAGGGTTCCTGTCTCAGTTCTGGTGGGATAGAGTTCCACAGAGTAGGTCCTGCTGTGGAGAAAGCCCTGTCTCTGAGAGTCTTATGGTGAAAGGTTTTGGCAGGAGGAGCCTGTAGTGAATCTCTGTAGGACTCTCTGATTGGTCTGTCGGAGGTATGTTTTTTAAATGGGATTTGGAGGTTAAGTGGAGAGAGTTGATGGAGAGCTTTGTAGATGGTGGTAATGGACTTATATAAAATTCTATAGTGAACTGGTAGCCAATGTAAGTCTTTGAGAATCGGGGATATGTGGTCTCTTCTTCTTGTGTTTGTCAAAATTCTGGCTGCCGTGTTCTGAACCATCTGGAGGGGTTTAGTGTGGGAAGACGGTAGACCTAATAGAATGGAATTGCAATAATCTAGCTTAGAGAAGATTATTGATTGCAGGATTGTTCTGTAGTCGTGGAAGTGGAAAAGTGGTTTAATTCTTTTTAAGACGTGCAGTTTATGAAAGCAGTCCTTAGTGGTTTGAATTATAAAAGATTTTAGATTTAGCCGATTATCAATGATTGCTCCTAGGTCTCTTACTTGTGCTGTTTGAAAGCCGGTTGGTGGATTTGAGGCGAGGTTACTGTTTTCGTGAGAAATTATGAGTAGTTCGGTTTTTGAAGAGTTTAGTATTAGATTTAGACTGGAGAGGAGGTTGTCAATTTTTTGAAGGCAGTTTTCCCAGATTTTAATAGTATTTATGAGAGATTCTTTGATGGGGATGACAATCTGGACGTCATCTGCGTATAGAAAGTATTTGAGGTTCAGATTGGTTAAGAGTTGACATAGGGGGAGGAGGTAAATGTTAAAGAGCGTGGGGGAAAGAGAGGAGCCCTGTGGGACTCCTAGTGTGGAAGGATAAAACTGTGATTCTTTGTTATGTATTTTGACTTTGTATCCTCTGTTTCCCAAGAATGATTTGAACCAGGCAAGTGCAAAGCCTGTTATTCCGATGTTCGCTAGTTGATTTAGGAAAAGGGAGTGATTTACAGTATCAAAGGCGGCCGATAGGTCGAGGAGTATCAGCAGGTAGGCATGACCTTTATCAAGGCCCATGATTAGGTAATCTGTCAGGGATATGAGAAGTGATTCTGTACTTAAGGATTTTCGGAAGCCATATTGAGTGGGGAATAATATATTGTTGTCTTCAAGGTATTCTGATAATCTGGTGTTGACTAATTTTTCCATTACCTTAGCTATAAAAGGGAGGTTGGAGATTGGGCGAAAGTTGGAGGGATCTTTGGAATTTAAATTAGGTTTTTTTAATAGAGGTTTGATAGAAGCAATTTTCAGGTCGTCTGGATAGATTCCTTGGGCTAAGGAACAATTGATAATGTCAGTCAAGGTTTTGGAGATGGTATCTGGAATTAGCAGCAGTAGTTTGGAAGGGATATGGTCAAATGGGTGAGATGAGGGTTTCATTCTCTTCAATACTGATTTGGTCTCTGATGTTGCAATGGGTTCGAAGGCTTGTATAGAAATATTTTTGCAGTGATGGAGGTATGTGCTGGGTGGAGCTAGGGTATTCGGTTTCAGCTGTGATTGTAGATTCAAAATTTTGTTACTGAAGAAGATGGCCAACTCCTCTGCTTTTTCGTGCGCTTGGTTCAGTGGAATGTCTGGAGGGTTGACTTGAGTTAAGTTGGAGACGTAAGTAAAAAGGGCTTTTGAATCAAAGATGAGGTGGTGGATCTTGTGAGCGTAGTAGTCCTTTTTTGTTTTTAATGTAGTGCTCTTGTAAATGTGAAGGGCGAGTTTGTAAGCTGAGAGGGAGGTCGGTGATGGTGCTTTACGCCATTTACTTTCTTTTTGTCGAAGGGAATGTTTGAGTTTTTGGAGTTCTTCGTTAAACCAAGGTTGTTTTTTGGGGGCATTCCGTTTCGGTTTTTTTGTTGCCAGTGGGCAGAGTTTATTTGCTGCCGATAATGTGATGTTGGACCAGGAGTGGAGAGCTGAGTTGGGAGTAGCGATGTCTATATGAGGGAGTTCTAGGACAAGGTGTTCGTGAAGTTCATCGGATGAACAAAGATTTCTGTAAGTAAATTGAGGTTGAGGATTCAGTGTGTTGCTTGATTGTGCCAGCGAAAATGTGGTGGAGATTAAAGCGTGGTCTGACCAGGGGACTGATTTGCATATGGGTGGTGCTGAGTGTGAGATGCCTGCGTTTACAAAAATGAGATCCAGAGTGTGTCCTGCTCTGTGGGTGGGATTGTTGATTATCTGCTTGAATCCCATGGCGGTCATGGCATTTAGGAAAGTTTCACAGTTTGTAGAGGGAGAGGGATTGTCAACATGTAAGTTAAAATCTCCCAATATAATGGCTGGAGACTCAAGGTTTAGGTTGGTTGCTATTAATTCTAGAATGGGGGAGGCATCAGAATCCAGAAGCCCCGGTGGGGCGTAAACTAGGATGATTTGCAGGAGGTCTGATTTGAAAAAGCCGGCTTCGATTTTTGTAGGAGAGTATATTGGGAATTGTGTAAGTCTCAGCTCTTTTTTGGCTGCAAGAAGAATACCCCCTCCCCTTTTTTTCTGTCTGGGGATAGAGAAGAAATCATGGGTTTCAGTTGGAAGTTGGTTTATGAGTGCGGTATCCGTATTTTTAAGCCATGTTTCCGTTATTGCGCAGAGGTCTGGATTAGTGTCCAGTAGAAGGTCATTGAGTATTAGTGTTTTTTTGGTAAGAGATTGGGCGTTGAATAAAATCAGAGAGAAAAGAGCTAGGCCTAGCGTCTGTGTAAGGGGGGAAATCATGATGGGAATGAGTGATTTGTAGGTAGGTGGACGTGAAATCACAGAAGGATTTCTTATGAACATGGACCTTTGATGGAAAATTGGAATTGGGAGACCAATAGGCATTGAAGCTTATTGTCGCTGTAAAGCTGGAGAGCTGGTTTTTAGCGAGATTGATTGGTGATTTCGGTGAAGCGGATTGATGAGGTTGATGAACAACCGATGATTTGGAGGGATGAGCGCTGGATGATTGCTGGTGTGGAGGGATGAGCGCTGGTTGATTGCTGGTGTGGAGGGATGAGCGCTGGATGATTGCTGGTGTGGAGGGATGAGCGCTGGATGAGCTGGATGATTGCTGGTGTGGAGGGATGAGCTGGATGATTGCTGGTGTGGAGGGATGAGCGCTGGATGATTGCTGGTGTGGAGGGATGAGCGCTGGTTGATTGCTGGTGTGGAGGGATGAGCGCTGGATGAGCTGGATGATTGCTGGTGTGGAGGGATGAGCGCTGGTTGATTGCTGGTGTGGAGGGATGAGCGCTGGTTGATTGCTGGTGTGGAGGGATGAGCGCTGGATGATTGCTGGTGTGGAGGGATGAGCGCTGGATGAGCTGGATGATTGCTGGTGTGGAGGGATGAGCTGTATGATTGCTGGTGTGGAGGGATGAGCGCTGGATGATTGCTGGTGTGGAGGGATGAGCGCTGGTTGATTGCTGGTGTGGAGGGATGAGCGCTGGATGAGCTGGATGATTGCTGGTGTGGAGGGATGAGCGCTGGTTGATTGCTGGTGT
Source organism: Rhinatrema bivittatum (assembly GCF_901001135.1). Taxonomy (NCBI): domain Eukaryota; kingdom Metazoa; phylum Chordata; class Amphibia; order Gymnophiona; family Rhinatrematidae; genus Rhinatrema; species Rhinatrema bivittatum. The sequence continues at coordinate 96,487,987 of NC_042618.1, forward strand.
GGAGGGATGAGCGCTGGATGAGCTGGATGATTGCTGGTGTGGAGGGATGAGCGCTGGTTGATTGCTGGTGTGGAGGGATGAGCGCTGGAAGCTTGTCTGACTAGTACAGGTATGAATGGATTTGGATAGTGTGGCAAGGCTGAGTAGTGATGGTAGGAGTAACTATTATAGTCTCACCATAACCTCACCAGAGGCTCACAAAGGGGCGCACTAAGGGGCAAGCCCCTTAGGTCGCGCTCCTTCGGGCGCGCGACGCCCAGGCGCGCGACGCTGGGAAGTTCTTTAAATTTAAAGTCCCCGATGGCTCCTTCTGATAGGCCGGGTGCCTGTCGGGGGTGTGGCAACACTCACCGCGTGAGATTCTGGGTCGCTTCCTTTTGATTTTTTTAGTTGTTTCCTTTTTTCTTTTCAAATTGAATTTTTGCTCCGCCTTCTCTGCACGGCTCGCTAAAACGGAAGCGGGCGGGCTCCTGCCCCGACTAGGCCTCGGGAGCCCCGGCAGAGGCGAAGAGGCGTGGAAGCTGCTACCGGGATATGTTTGTACTCCTGTCCTTTTGAAAATTCACTTTGAAACATAGTAACATGGTAAATGATAGCAGATAAAGACCAAATGGTCCATCCAGTCTGCCCAGCAAGTTGCTTTTGGTAGTAACTGCTGCTCCTTGTAGATTATCCCCTTGCAGAAGTGTTACAACTAAAGTTAGCATAGCTCACCTCATTTTTCATTTCTTTCTTCTAGCTTGTGTTTATCCTATGTTCTTTTGAATTTGATTGCTATTCTCATCTTTATCACCTCTTCCAGGAGTGCATTCCAGGCATCCACCAACCTCATTGTGAAGAAATATTTCCTGATGTTGGTTCTGAGATGTCCCACCTAGAGTTTAATACCATGACCCCTAGTTCTGCAGTTTCCTTTCCAGATTTGATGTTTGTGGATCATTAATACCTTTCAGGTATTTGAAGGTCAGTATCATATCTCCCCTGCACCTCCATTCCTCCAGAATATTCATATTCAGGACCTTCAGTTTTATCTCATATGGCTTTTGATGCACACCATTTTAGTTGCCTTGCTCTGGACTGCTTCCATCCTGTCTTTATCCTTTTTTGAGATAAGGTATCCAAAATTGAACACAGTACGCCAGATGAGGTCTCACCAAGATCTGGACAAGGGCTTTTATCTCCTCCTTTTTCCTTCTGGTTATTCCTCTTTCTATGCAGCCCAGCATCCCTCTGGCTTTTTTCCGCCACCACTACCTTGTCACATTGTTTTGTTGCCTTCAGATCTCCAGACTCTATCACCCCCAAGGTCCCTTTCCTAGTCTTTCACCTCCCCAGCTCAGACAGTTCGTTTGGAGTACTACACACTAAATATATGGCTCTGCATTTCTTGGCATTGAATCCCAGCTGCCAAACATTTGGCTACTCTTCAGCTTTCCTGAGATTTGTGGACTGGCAGGCTTTAAAGCATTTAAATAAATAAATCACGTTTTATTCTCTCTATTCTTTCAGGTATGTCCACTTTCTTTTAGATCTTAGTGTCATGTGCAAAAAGATAAACTTTTCCTTCTATCTCCTCTGTAATCTCGCTCCTGAATATATTGTACAGAATCGGTATCATTACGCCACTTAACACTGTTCTCTCTTCAGAGTAAATTCCATTTACTATTACAAATTGTCTCCGGTCAGTCAACCAATTTTAATCCATTCTACCAATTTGGCATCCACTCCCAGGCTTCTCATTTTATTCATAAGCTTCCTATGTGGAACCAAAAAAAACACATTGCTGACTCCTGATGCTATGCATAACATGTCAGATGCGGTTATAGCGCTGATTCAAAAACCAGGCAGAGACAGGCTAGATCCAGGCTCATATCGTCCAATTTCACTCTTGAATTCAGATATTAAGATTTTGGTGAAAATTCACCAGTTGAGGTTGGAACTGGTAATGCCTACCCTTTTTAAAAAGGATCAAATGGGATTTATTAAAAGACGCCTCTCGACTACGAACACGAGGAGGCTATTCAACATTATAGCCCTGGCAAAGCAAACACACACAGCAGGCCTGATAGTGGCATTAGATGCCGAAAAGACATTTAACCATCTCCAGTTGGCCTTTCTCTTTAAGGTGTTGGAGAAAGTAGGGCTCCCGGTAGAGTTCAGGGGCTGCATTAGGATACTCTATGCACATCCTCATCCCAAAGCTCTTAGAAATGGTTATTGCTCAGAGTCCTTTCCTATAGCTAGGGGCACAAGACAGGAGTGCACCCTATCCCTGCTGCTCTTCAACCTTGCAATTACACTTTTGGCACACAAGGTCAGTGAGAACCTAGATGTGACAGTGTTTCAGGTGGAGGGTGTAAAACAAGTTATATCCAACTATGCAGATGATGTTCTTTGTTTCCTGACAAATCCCAGACTATCCGGTCCCAAATGATTGGCCATATTAGCAGAATGCGGTAGGCTGTCTGGATATAAAATTAACTATACCAAGTATGAAGTATTTCCATTAGGGCCTTTGGTAATGGAGGAGATACCGAGATGCTTTTCCACCTTTAAGAAGGCAAGAGACGGTTTTAAATATCTGGGAATGTGGGTGTCTAGCAGGACAGCAGACATATACCAATTTAGGCCTAGATTCATCATTTTGCTCATCCCAAACTTAAAGGTCCCCCAGTAACTGACCCATTTTCCTAATACTGAGTCTCTCTCTCTTTCTCTCATCAGATTAATGTCCAGTTATGGGAAGATGATAGTCCTAAGTTAAAATCCTTTCATTCCCTTTGGGAGAATTTTAGGTAGAGAGAAGATTTTTGAAGCCTTTTACCAAAGTTTGGTGGCAGAGCTGGGTGGATACAAGAGAAAGGGATGGCAGCCTCGAGTACCAGGTCTAATACAGTTAAGTAGTCAGCATTGGGAAGGTATATGGAAAAAGGCACATAAGATTTCTATACGTACTCATCATGTAGAAATGATGGTTAAGCTTCTCCATAGAGTTTACAGGTATAAACTCTTTTATTCTACGTTCTCACCTACCTGTACAGGGCTCTGCTGGCAGGGTTGTGGTCATCCAGGATCTTATATACATTTCTGGTGGACCTCTGTACAAATTACATCTTTCTGGCAACAAGTTAAGGCAGAGTGCCGAACCATATTGGGGAAAAAACAAGCAAAATAAATCCCAAATTGTGCATGTTGGGAATGTGGGGGGAACATAATCTCACCACCTCACAAAGGTGTTTGGCAGATCACTTAATACATGCTGGGAGGTTCACGAAAGCACTGATGTGGAAGTTGGCTCCCACATTGTGTGGCTGGCAGAAAAGGTGCATGAAATCGCGCTTGTGGGGAAGTTTTATCCATTTGCTTAAAAGAAATATGCTGCTCTCTGAAAAGATTTGGTCCCCCTACTGAAGTACTGGAATAGCCAATCACAGTAATTAACGGTATATGGAAACTGATGATATCGAATGCATAAAAAAATTAGTGCTGTTGCATTGATGAACAGAGATGCATGTTGTCTGGCCTTTGTTCCCTTCTGGGGAAGACTTCTAGGTAGTTATGGGGGGAGGGGTGAGGGGGGTTGGATTTCTTCTTTTCCAGTGTTCCTATTGGCTCCTTTCCTTTTCATTGTTTCTGTATCAGAATTTGTCTAAATAAAGAGTTTAAAAAAAAACAAACTTTGCTGACATCCGCGTAGTTCACATAGAGCGCTCTTCCTTGATCCAATTCTCTAGTCATCCAGTCAAAAAAATCAATCAGATTCGTTTGAAAGGCCCTTCCTCTGGTGAAATCAGGTTGCCCTGGGACCATTAATCCTTTCCTTCAGCAGAGTTTCCATTAATTTTCCCACCACCGAGGTGAGGCTAACCAGCCACCTTTGTGAAGTTGGGACCACCACTCTTCTCCAATCTCGCGGCGCCACTCCCATTTCCAGGGATTTATGAAACAGGTCTTTCAGCGTTCCCACCAGAACATCTCTCAGTTCCCTTTGTATCCTGGGATGTAGCTCAACCTGCCCCCATGGCCTTGTCCGCTTTCAGTTTTCCTAGTTCTTCTCATATATTCTCTTCTGCAAATGGGGTTGCAGCTACATCCATAGGAGGATAACTTGTGCTTTTTTTTGAAGCAGCCCTTCAATTAGATAAGGGGGCTTTTCAATTTTTGAGTGATCTTTTGCTGAGCTTTTTATTTTTGTTTAATTGTACATACTATTTGTATGATTGTTCTGGATATGTTCTTTAGTTATTATGTATTTTATCTTGTAACCCACCAAGAGCAAGTTTTTCAGACTGGTGGGATAAAATGTTCATAAATAAATAAACAAAGGTCCATATTCAAAGGGGTTTGTCTGGCTAAATTCAGAATTTTGCTGGATAAAACCCCCCCTAGGTTTAAATAACTCCCCAGGTAGATTATTACCTGGCTAAAACTTAACTGGATAAAAAAAGGGACCGGATGGGGTGTTCCAGGATCATCTCCTAAATTGACTTCATAAATTTATCTAGCTAACTCTGGCTGAAAAATTTGCAGCCCTAAAGTTAGCTGGATAACATTTTAATAATTAAAAAAGATAAGTACTAGAGGCTAAAAAGGGGGCAATCCGCTTCCCTTCTCCTCCCTTTAAGATGAATACAACATTTTAGCTCAGCTGGGCCGGTGCAGACACTCCCACCTCCACCCCGAAGAAGAATACAAAATTGTACCTGTGGGGGCGGGGGTGTCCTGTTTCTAAGCTGAAAAGAATATAAAATTGTACCCCCTTTCAGGATGGAGTGCTGAACGGGGACTGCTTTTGTTCCCTCATAGCTGTAACCGGTCTCTTCAGCACGGTAGCTGGGTAAATAAATGAGCAATAAAATGCCGGTACAGCTGATCCCGTACAGACATTCACTGTTCAGCCCAGTGGGAGAAGGCGTGCACCTCTTCTCAGCACGGTTTAGGCTTGTAAGCGAGAGCATGGAAGACCTGGGATCCGCTGTTAGAATTTGCCTTCTTTAGGATGGGAAGGGGGTCCCACCAGCTCTGTGGCTACAGTTTTTTCATGTTTCCTCAGGGTGGGGGAACCCCCAGCAGCCCCACAGCTACAATTCTGTATTCTTCTGCAGGGCAGGAAGGAGATCCTCGCTGGTGCCATGGGTACAAGGTGGGACGGAGGCCATTCCCCAGACAACGTTTTATTCATTTGGCGGGGTGGGAACCTGCAGTCCCCTACAGTTTTCTTTTGTTTGGGATGGGGGGGGGGGGGGGGAATGCTCTTTGGCTGCTAGCGTTGTTTGGGGGATTTTTTTCACATTGAGCAATATTCAGTAGGCCAATGAGTGGCAAAGCTGCCTGAATATATTTATTCGGGTAACTTTAGCTGAGTATATTCAGCAGGATGACCTATCCCACTAAATATTTGGATAAAGTAAGCTAGGTAACTTTACTTGAATAATTTAGCTGTTTGCCAGCTTATTGAATGTAGAATATTGATCCCCTTAGATTACTGGAACCTTACAGATGGGGTAAGCTGCATTGCGGGTGGGGGGTGCGGTCCTGGAAACTTCTTTTCCTCTTCTTTTTTTTTTTTCTTTTAATTCACGTTGGTGTTTATTTCAAAATTCAAACAAAGAATAAACAAAATAAAAATTGAATTAAAAAAATGAAAAACCAAAACCAAGTGACAAATATTTACTTGCACATTCCTAATGGAAATCATTGGGAACGTTTGGGGAAAGTCCATTCTGTGAAGATATTGACATGAATTTCCATTTTGTTGATGTAATCTTCTGAGATATTCCCATTTTCTGGCATCATACCAAATTTGGTGACTTTCCATTCCTTCAATGGATGGACAAACAGGCACGTACCCATCCTCCCGGGGTAATGTGGGTGCCAGGCTCACCTCGGACGGTTGGAGCGGGGGAAGGGATGGGGATGGGGGGAGGTTGAGTATTGTCTGGCAGTCCCAGTCAGTTAGGGCAGGGGGTTACTGGTCAGTTGAAATGTAATCTTGGGTCGGACAGGATTGTAATTGGTCCCTGGGCGCTAGGGTTGTAGGGTAATGGGGGTGGAGCTCTTGGGACAGCAGGTCATGCTCACTTGCCTGCTGTCATCTCCAGAGCCGCATCCCACGCACATGCCCTTATGTTCTTTGCTTGCTATTTGTCGGGGGGGGGGGGGGGGGGAGGGTTTGATCATCTCAGCAGATGTCGTAGGCGGGTTGCCCGAGCCGGTTTTGTGTTCAGCAGTATGCGGAATGGTTTGCTGACTTGACAGGTGGTCATGTCTGGAATTCTGGGATGGGACAATCGGGTGCAGTTGTTCCATGCACGGCTCTTTGCTGGGCGGAGGCGGGGGTCGTGGGAGCTGCTGTATCATCTTGCTGGTTGGTGGCGGATGATCACTGTGGGTTAGTCATTTGGTGTACTGCCAGCTTGGGCTGGGGGTTATGTTCTGGAATAAAGCTGTGGCCTGTTTGATTCCACTCAGGTGTCAGTGTGTTGTATTGTGTTGGACTCTGTTGTAAAAGGGTGGATGCAGGGAGAGGTGTATGTCCTGGCTACCCATAGTAACATAATTCTTTCCAACATTCTATAGTTTGGAAATCATCCCAATAAATATGTTCAACTGATACTTTTGTAATACATCATTAACTAGTACCCAGAGCTGACAATGTTGAGAGTAGGTCAGGTGTACTCCTGCTCAGTAAGCACAATTAAATGCCCATCCCCCCCTATTCTCTACAACATGTACACTTGTTTCCAAGACAGTAGTATTCTTTATTTTGTTTAACACCATCAACATTATCTTCAATTTTAACATGCCTGACCGAAACTTGGCACTATGTGACTACAGTGGCATGGGTGCTCCCACATATGTGGTCCCATCTCAGGATCTACAGCACCTCAACTCTTGTCATCGCTTAGCTTTTTATCAATGATCCCCCACTGCAACATCCCACTTCCAGATTACAGCCAATTTCTTCCTCCCAGGTTTTAGCTTCTGCCTCTTCAAACAAATATAGCTGCCACATAAGCTGGCCTAAAACCTGCAGCGCGTGAATTTGGCACAGTTGTGTTCAGGCCAAAAAATGTTTCATATCTTGTTGTTGGTTTGGTTTTTTCTTTTTTTTTTGGGGGGGGGGTCAAGTTTTGTTGCCATTAATGTTTTCCCTTTTTTTTTTTGTTCTTTTATGTTTCAGAAAGAATGCACATTATTTCTGAATAGTGGGATCTTTTTTGCAAATAGAGCACACTATTAGGAAATAATGTGCACTATTCAGAAATAGTGCATACTAATAATGATAGAATAAAAAGACAAAATATCTATCGTTTTGTTTTGAAAATTACCAGAAATGATATAGACAATGTTGTTGACATTATCTATGTCATTTCAAACAAATACACATTCCTAGAGTAAATACTGGTATTCGGCCTTCTCCAGCTAAGCTAGCCAGATTAGGGATGTGAATCGTTTTTCAACGATTAAAATTATCGTCCGATAATGTTTATATCGTCTTAAATCATTATAGAACACGATACAATAAAAATTCTAACGATTTATCGTTAAAAATCGTTAAATCGTGTTAGTGCGCACTAACTCGAGTTAGTGCGCACTAACTCCCCGTTAGTGCGCACTAACTCGATTTAGTGCGCACTAACTGAAAATGATACAAATAAACACTTTCCAGGTCACTGAAGGTCAGTTAGGAATGAATATGTGTTCCTATTGGCTGGCTGCCCTCTTATCTATTGATGTTACCAAGGTTACCACTGAGGTGATGGTTGGGGGGATGGGAAATGGAACTGGAAACTAACGAACACCAACAGAAAATGAAACAAAGTGTTCACACTTCCCAGGTCAGTAAAGGTCACTTAGGAATGAATATGTATGTATGTATTCCTATTGGCTGGCTGTGCTCTTATCTATTGATGTTACCAAGGCTAACACTGAGGTAATGGTTGGAGGGATGTGAAATGGAAACAGTTGGAAGCTTGACAAAAAAAGTAATGTAATGATCAGCACTCACGTGACTAGAACTTGTTTGTTTATTATTTTTGTTAGCAGGCAATTGAAATGCTAGTGCATGTTGAATTTGCCAATCACTGTGCATTTTAGAAAGGTGGTCCTGGCTGGAACTGTACACAGTTCAAATATATGTAATTGATTGTTGGTAAGTGTATTTTTTAAGTAGCCACACTGGCACAAGTATGTTTACTTTTCCTCCTACTTAACTCACTAGCTCAGCTTTGTAAGAAGGGCTTCTCTGCTTGTGTGTTGTTTTTGTTTGGTGTGAGGAGAGCAGAAACATCAGATCTTTATTCAATCTACTACAGTCATCTCTTACAGTGCCCTATCCCTATTAATACCAGGAGTGTTGTGATCTTCCTGCACACAGTGCCCTAACCCTGATACCAGTCTGAGACAGCTCCCTCCCTGCATTACTAGTGAGAGGCTGGCTTCACAGACAGGGGGGAGCTGCCTGACCCTCACTCCTGACTTCCCCCATGTCCCAGCTAGTGAATGGTGTGTGGGTGAGGGGGGGGGGGGAGGATGGTGAAGTCTGAGACAGCTCCCTCCCTGCATTACTAGTGAGAGGCTGGCTTCACAGACAGGGGGGAGCTGCCTGACCCTCACTCCTGACTTCCCCCATGTCCCAGCTAGTGAATGGTGTGTGGGTGAGGGGGGGGGGGAGGATGGTGAAGTCTGAGACAGCTCCCTCCCTGCATTACTAGTGAGAGGCTGGATTCACAGACAGGGGGGAGCTGCCTGACCCTCACTCCTGACTTCCCCCATGTCCCAGCTAGTGAATGGTGTGTGGGTGAGGGGGGGGGGGGGAGGATGGTGAAGTCTGAGACAGCTCCCTCCCTGCATTACTAGTGAGAGGCTGGCTTCACAGACAGGGGGGAGCTGCCTGACCCTCACTCCTGACTTCCCCCATGTCCCAGCTAGTGAATGGTGTGTGGGTGAGGGGGGGGGGGGGGGAGGAGGATGGTGAAGTCTGAGACAGCTCCCTCCCTGCATTACTAGTGAGAGGCTGGCTTCACAGACAGGGGGGAGCTGCCTGACCCTCACTCAAGCAGAGAAGCCCTTCTTACAAAGCTGAGCTAGTGAGTTAAGTAGGAGGAAAAGTAAACATACTTGTGCCAGTGTGGCTACTTAAAAATAACACTTACCAACAATCAATTACATATATTTGAACTACAGTTCCAGCCAGGACCACCTTTCTAAAATGCACAGTGATTGGCAAATTCAACATGCACTAGCATTTCAGGTGCCTGCTAACAAAAATAATAAACAAAGAAGTTCTAGTCACGTGAGTGCTGATCATCACATGTCAAGCTTCCAACTGTTTCCATTTCACATCCCCCCAACCATTACCTCAGTGGTAACCTTGGTAACATCAATAGATAAGAGCACAGCCAGCCAATAGGAATACATATTCATTCCTAAGTGACCTTTACTGACCTGGGAAGTGTGAACACTTTGTTTCATTTTCTGTTGGTGTTCATGAGTTTCCAGTTCCATTTCCCATCCCCCCAACCATCACCTCAGTGGAAACCTTGGTAACATCAATAGATAAGAGGGCAGCCAGCCAATAGGAACACATATTCATTCCTAACTGACCTTCAGTGACCTGGAAAGTGTCTATTTGTATCATTTTGAGTTAGTGCGCACTAACTCGAGTTAGTGTGCACTAATCGGAAAAAACGATTTTTAACGATTTTTCAATGAAATAATCGTGCCAAACACGATTTTCTTCTCCTGCCACATGATTTCTATCGTTAAGACGATATGGAAAACGATTCACATCCCTAAGCCAGATCAATTAGACCAGCTAACTATTAGATCAGTGTTTCTCAGCCCTTGCCTGGAAGCATGCCTGGTTAGTCAGGTTTTTGGAATTGCCATGGTGAGTGAGTATGCATGAGATAGATTTGCATGCTCTGAGTTTCCACTATGTGCTGGTCTTCTTATGCATGTTCATTGTGGAGGTCCTAGCAGCCTGACTGGTTGCGTGTGCCTCCATTAGAGGGTTGGGAAACACGTATTAGAAAGTTGAACATATTCTGTAGCATGGCTGTGCTGCTTAATATCCCCTCCAAATTGATCGGGTGTCTTCATCCAGCTAACCTGCTCAGCTGGATAGTGACTATAATGGCAGATAAGGACTATAAGGCTGAATTTTCAAAAGCTATTTGCAGGCATAAAACCCAGTTTTATGCGCGTAAATGGATCTACTAATATAGACCAGGGGCTCAGTTCACAAAAAAAGTATGTTGTTAACCCTTTTATGCCCACACTTTTATTGAATCTGCAGAGAGGGATTCCTCAGGGCAGAACTGGAGAAGAGTTGGGATTTATGTACATACTCTTTTTTTTATTTTTTGCCATCCAGGAGATACAAGTGTCTGCAGGCAGTTTGCATTTGTCTGCTATCCTGGAGAAATTGCAACAAAGAACACAGTAGAACAACACTGCTAGTTTGTTTCTTTTGCTTTTGAACAGGATTTAAGATAATGATGCACTTGAACACTCAGACTTTGTTTATGGAGCAGAGGACAAAGCATGAACACAGTAAGCTTTTCCTTGCTATGTATCAGGATACCAGAGCTCTTGGGGCTACTTTCTTGTTAAGATTCTTGCAAATGCCCTGTGAGTTATTGTAATGTTGAATGTTTTCTTTGTCCCAGACCAATTAAGGTATTTTCTAGATACAAAAAAGATTGACTAGTCCAGTGGAATCTCTTTGGTAATTACCTTGGCAATTTTGGCGCTGTGATTGACTTGTACTGTTATGCTATTTTTCTTCTAATTTTTTTAATTTCTCTGTTTTTCTCTCTCTGTTTTCTCTCCAATCACTTGTGGTCTAAAATTGATGCTAATCTAGCTAATGATAATATTTGTTTTAGGTATGTAATTTTTTTTTTTGTTTTTGTTATTGGAATTCTGGGAATTTTCATTGTTTCTGTTGTGAGTGAGCTGTTTAGTGGACCCTTGGGCCGACCTGTGAGAGACTGGGGAGAGGTGTACTATAGTCTCTAGTGAGTGACAGGTCGGGAGGCGGATACCAGGCTGGAGCTGGACGTGAACTTCACCCTAGAAGCCGGTACTCCCCTGGGAGGAGCCCGTAGGAGCCCGGCCGCTGGGACTTAGGAGATCACGGAAGCTGGAGCTGGAGCGGGCAGGCAGGGATCAAGGGTCTGGCAGGAACTGAAGCAGACTGGGACTGAAGCAGGACTGGCTACTGGAACCAGACAGGAGCTGAAGCAGGACTGGCTACTGGAACCAAGCTGGATCCGAACTGAAGCAGAACAAGTTACTGCAAGCAAGCCAGAGAAGCAAGACTTGGGCACGGAGTGAAACAAGTCTCAGGCAGGAACGGAGTTGCTAACGCAATAGCACACTCCGGGGCATGGGGCAACAGAGAACTGTAAGGAACCCCGTTGCAAGGCAAAGTCCTGGGCTTCGCGGCGGCCTTACATAGGCCGCGGCGTCTGACGTCACGGATAGGGCGGAGCCTTCAGTGGCGGGAAACGGCCTTCATAAGCACGGCTTGCGCGCACGCGCGCGCCAAGGGAGAAGGCATCCAGGCAGGGCTTCTCGGCAGCGTCCCCCCCGCGGGGATGCCGCGAAACAGGCCGCAGACCCTCGGAGACGGGCCGGGACCAAGGAGGTAAGGGCCTAGTCGCGACTGCCGGGACTGGGACCGCAACAGTTTCTGTTCAAGTATAACTTGTATCTTAAATTTTGAAAAATCAGTTTTAGAAAAAGAAGGAATGTATATACATTACATTGCACAAGTTATACCTTTTGGAAGAGCAAGTGTCAATCCATGCAATGTAATATGTTTTTGCTGTTGTGTTGACCAAGAATTTTAAAGCTGATGTAAGCCAGTGATCTTCTTTTGGGACGACAGTAAAATGCCTAAATAAATAAATAAATAAAATGTCTATGACTTCTTGGCCAATTACCTGAGCATTTTCAAAGCTAGCTAGGGATGGCAACTTTTAAACAGGTGTGTGGGCAAACATGTGCACACGTTTGTCGGCCCACATCTAAGGATGTGGCCATTTTATAACATATGCACGTAAGTGCACATAGATTATAAAATAGCCTGACCATGTGTATATGTGCTTGCAATTTTAAGTGCAATTACCCATAAATAGCCCCAATACACGCAATTACCCATAAATATGCGCTCATGCACGCAAATGCCACTTATACCACGTAAGTGGGATGATTTTAATAGACACGCACGCTGATGCTATTACCAGTTCGTTTACAGGTCACCAAGGGTGGGACTTCCAAACCCGCCTAGTTTAATAGCCTCCCTTCCCTCCTGTTAGCCCCTACATTTAAAACCTGCTGATCTGCCTAGATCTTTTCTATTACTACATACACGCCATCCATAGCAGAAGTAAAGTTATGTGGCAGGGCACCCTGGCACGCGCCTGTCTAATTAACCAGTTATGTACAAATTTCAAGGTGAAATCAAGGAATGCCCATGCCCTGCCCCTTTTTCAAAACTTTTCATTTGAACTCGGAACAGCAAGTATGCATGTGCACGGGTGGCTTTTAGAATCCACTCGCTGAGCACCAGCCCAACGTCTGTGCATATCTCTCGGTTTTGGCATGCACTGAGCTTTTTACATTCGCCTTTAAGTGTGTGAGCTTACTTGGAAATTATTGTAATCCACCTAGTACTATGGATAGGCAGCTATAAAAATCTTAAACAAAGAAGTAAAGAAATAGAATGCAGTGCCAGTAACATATTGTGAATTTACTTTTTCTAATACAATACCGTTCAAAGAGATTTTTTAGGGGAAAAGTTGGGAGTTTCTGAGAAAAAAAAGCAAAAACCATAATTCCAGTTATCTGAACAGAAACCCTTTAGTATGATAAAGCGTTTGTAACAATTTTGGTTGCAATACTAGTCTGCAACACTATGATTGTGTCTTTAATCTGCTGATTATACCCAGAAGGCACCAATTTCTGATTTATTCCAGCTATAGTAACTTGATACTTTGACATGTGTCTTTTCTAATTACAGGACCATGGAAGTACTGAAAGAGCAGACAAAAATTGGTAGATCTACTTTTTACAGTCTATTCAATTATAGCATTGGGAGGCAGGAAAATCAAGTCAAGAAAAGGTCGTAGGAGCTTAGAGGTTATTGTCCATTATGTCCCAAAATAGCTTTCATGAGGCAGCATTTTATACTTTTAATTCCTGGATATTTAACATCTCTGCCCTTGTCAAAGGCATTGGAAAGTTAGTGTCTCTAACACTATAATACTAGTATCTGGAGGGATGTGTTTCATTATCTAGATGGGCTGAGACATTTTTATAGGGCACTTGTAGCATGCAGTCATCGTAGTATGAACCCCAGCAAAGCACTGCGATTGGTGATCCTGTCACTGGAGACACATACAAATAACTTGTATAGTATTGCTGTGGTTCTGTTTTCTATTCTGTTAAATCAGGAAAATGCATGCATTTACAACAAAATCTCTCATGGAAAGCAAAAAATATAATAAAGAAAATACAAATAATAAAGAAAATACACTTCTATGATTTTAATGTTTTATGTTTTCTTCACCAACAAAAATTTGGATGAACAAAATAAAAACTATAATAATTTGGTGTCTCCAAATGACAGAGTGCAAACTGATAAGCGAAACTGCACTTCAACAAATGTGTTTCTTTTGAAATGAAATCTGTTTTCTCTCTTGCTGCTTCAGAGGCACATCTAACATCAATTCTGCTCAGTGAAGCTTTTGAATGATAGTTCATTTTTATGTTCACTATGGGGTAGATTTTTAAAAACTACTCCCGCGCGTACTTTTGATCGCGCACCAGGCGCAAAAAAAGTACACCAGATTTTAATAGATACGCGCATAGCTGCGCATATCCTTTAAAATCCGGGGTCGGCGCGTGCAAGGCTACCCAAAATCGGCAGCCTTCGTGCGCCGAGCCATGCAGCCTGCCTCCATTCCCTCCACCCCCCACCGCACTTTCCCCCCCTTCCCCTACCTAATCCACCCCCCCAGCCCAATCTAAACCCCCCCTATCTTTGTTAGAAAAGTTAGGCCTGCCTCAGGCAGGTGTAACCCACGCGCACCGGCTGGCGCGCGATTCCCTAGCCCAGGAGCAGTTTCGGAGGCCTCGGCCACGCCCCCGAAACGCCCCCGGCTGGAACCACGCCCGCAGCCCCGCCCCTGGGTGACGCGCCATCGCGACACCCCCCCCCCCCCCGACATGCCCCCCCAGGAAAGCCCCGGGACTTACGTGCATCCCGGGGCTTGCGCGCGCCACCGAGCCTATTCAACATAGGCTCGGTGCGTGCAGGGGGAGCTTGGGGCAGGTTTTCGGGGGGTACGCACGTATCTTATGTGCGTACCCCTTTGAAAATCTGCTCCTATATGCATTTTACTTATTTTATTGTATTATTACTGTGTTTTATAGACGTGTTGTAATCTGCACAGAACCTTCTGCGAGTGGAGGGAGTAGATTAGAAGCTTCTGCATAAATAAAATAAAATAAGAGGTCCCAAAAACTAATATACAATGCAATCTATGTGCATTAATGTAAACAGATGGTACCTTAGCTGGTGAGGATGGTATCCCAAGGAGATGGCCCTTGGGAGGGAATGGTGATCTCCTATGAGAGAGTTCTAAGGTAAAGCAGGGGAGGCTGCCCCGTAGGTTTTTCCCCTAATGTAGTTCTAGCTGTCAGTGGGGCTGGGTCAGACACAGCAGTAGGGCGGGGGAGTTGGGCTGAAGGTAAGGAAAAAAGCCGGAGCACTGCAGATTGTCTCCTGATTCAGAAGAGCTAGAAGGACAGTCCTGCAATATGAGTGGTAGCTGCGGAGCATGCTTGTGAATTCAGAAGTGAATTGGGTTGCAGCGCTTTCCAAGGTTGCTACCATGGAAGAGTGCTGGCAGGCTACAGATGCAAGGGAAGCAGTGAGGAGCTTAGTAGGGAACTCCTGCAACTATAGAGGAAGTCAGGGATGTTCCTCCATGCTGCAGCAAACACTGAAATGCCAGGTGCTGTTTGAGGAGCTCTAATGTCGCACTAATACTGGCCTGAGCAGTAAAAGAATCCAGGACTAGAGACTCCTCAGCAAGGGGTAAAGATAAAAATGGAGCACTTTTTCAGCACTGGGGATACTGAAGGAAGGCTCTAGCCAGCTCAAGGGCAATGGTGCAAGCCCAGGAAATTGATAGTTTGTTAATCGATGGCTGGAGACTAAAAGGGACAGACACAGAGTCAGAATGCTGTAATCTCCGTGAGGATTTTCTTTGAAAAAGAGTTTGAAAGAAAACATGGGGAGGGTAAATTTTAATAGTATGCATAAAACTCAGCACATTAGGAGATCCATATTCAGAAATAGTCCATCTAGCAAAGTTAGCTGGATAAAATTATCTAGCTAATTTTGGAGAAATATTCAATAGTGAAAACCACACTATTGAATATAGCCGGAAGTTAGCCGGCTAACTATAACCACGTAACTTCAGGACAGCTCTTTGGCCTGACCAGATATAGGGGCCGATGTAATAAGCTGTCATGGGTTTGTGTGCGTGTTTTTCCTGCGCTAATCTCATATGGGTATGTAATAACATATTCAGCATGGGAAAAATGTGCGCATAAACCATTTAAAAAACTCGCAAGAGGTTCTGTGCAAGTGCATGCTAATAGCATGCAAAGGAGGAGATTATCTAATCATGGGCAATGCAAGGAGCCGCACTAGTTGGTAGAGAGGGTTAGTGCGCCATTTTGGTTTCTGTCACCCGACGTCACGAGTGCAGGAGATCACTCCCGGACCCCCGCTGGACCCCCAGGGAATTTTGGCCAGCTTGGGGGGACCTCCTGACCCCCACAAGACTTGCCAAAAGTCCAGCGGGGGTCCGGGAGCGACCTCCTGCACTCGGGCCGTATTGCCAATATTCAAAATGGCGCCGGCGCTACTTTTACACTCACTATGTATTTCTATTAACGCAGCCGTGGCCCGAGAGCGGGAGATCGTGCCGGGACCCCCCACTGGACCCCAGGTAATTTAAAACATTTTGGGGGGCTTCGGGAGGGTGGGAGATTTGTTTTAAAGGGTTGGGGTGGGTTTTAGGGTTGTTTTGGTGTGCCGGTTTTCCCACCCTCCCCTCTCCCCGTATCTTATAAAATCCAGTGTACTTTTGTTCGCACCTGGTGCGCGAACAAAAGTACGTGTGTGCGCTGTTTCTTAAAATGTACCCCTATGTGTGCAGTTGAAAATTACTCCCATAAAGCCTAGTGAAAGAGGCTACAGTATTAAACAAGGAACTATCCATTTTGCTGAATTCATTTTTTTAAATTGTGGATGTAGGTGAGAGAAAGTATGAAGAATTTGTATTTTCTTCTCTTCATAAATTAAAGGAAAAGTGACCTTCAAACATGAATGTAACATAAATTAAATAGATAAAGGTAAGGAAAGTGACTGAGGAAAGAAAAAAAATTGTACAAATAAAATTGAGCAGCTTAGCGGGACTTCACTGATTAACGCTGTTCTAAAAAGATAAAAGAAATCGAGACTAAGTTTAAAACAACATAAAGTTAGTCCTCAAAGTGGATTACATATATCCACTTTAGGCAAGTTAAGGTTGAAGCTCTGACAAGAGCTCAGAACACCATAGAGAAAGTGTCAGCCTGCTTGAAGGGCCAGCCTGCTCACAGACAGCTTACGCAGCCAGAGGCAGAACTCTTGTGGAGAGAAACAGCTCAAACTCTGAAAGAATTCATTTTTAAGGGAAAGGTTTTTAGGAAAAATTATAGTGACTACTGAAAGTGTCAGACTGAAATCTTTATTGAAAGAATGAAAGGTAATGGAAGTGTTGAGTGAAAGGTAGCTAAATAAAACTATAAAGAAGGAAATAGGAAAAAACATAGGGTCAGTAACTTTCAAACAGGCGGGCATGTGCACATTTATGCGCATATGTTGGCTCTTGGCCACTTTATAACATAAAAGCATGTTATAAAATAGCCTGGCCGTGCGCATGTGCGCCAAATTTTAAGTGTGTGTGCACATGTGCGTGCAAATGCCGCTTCTACCATGCAAATCTGGGGATTTTAAAAGGGGTATGCGCTGATGCTTTTCCCAATTTTACCAGTTTGTTCCCGGTTCACCCAGTTAAGAGAGAGGTCCTCCAAACCCCCCTAGTTTAATAACCTTCACTCCCCCCAGTTAGCCTCCCACTCTTAAAACCTTGTAGATCTGCCTAGCTTGCTTTCTTTTTTAACTTACAGGCAAGTTATACGGCAAGAGGCCTTGACACACGCTGCATCACATCAGTATTTACACACACATCTTATGTTCATGCCCTGACCACACCTTTTTGAAAATTTTCGAGATGTGTGTGCTGCGGGAGTGACGACGGCTTTTAAAATCCACTCGGTGTGCGCGAGCCTGACTTCTTTGCGTATCCCATAATTCATGTTTTTAAAATTCACTTCATAGAAGATAACTTTCAAACAACTCTGTGCGACAGTATATATGCGTGTATATGACCGCACAGGGATCTGTGATGGAAATTTATAAACCAGGCATATCATATACGCGTGCATTATAAAATATGCATATTTCTATTCTGCAACATACATGTGTATCATAGCTCTTTCTAAGCTGAGCGACTGAGTAATTGCTCATATATTTCAGAGCATCACTCACAGATTTTACATGGTCACTCACATACATTTTTCTTTGTGCTAAATACAGAAATGCAACACTAATACTGGTGCTCAAAAATTGTCATACAAAAAATTGTTATACAAAATATAATTTGCATGCACTTAGTCATTCCTTGGAGGGAGCATGTAGCTGTGCTACAGGAGGATTCATAACACCTACCACTTCTCATTTCTTTCCTGGAGGCCGCTCCTAAGCCAGGGTCTCGCCTACGAACTGTCCAGGATTTGCTCTAGGGCCTGGGAGGCCTTCGATGCCTGAGGCCTGTTCTGATCTGCATGGACTTCGTGGTTTGGGCCGCACCCTTCTCCCTAGGGGCCAGCCTGCAGCACTTCTCCTCAGTTATAGGGCCAGCCAGGTGTGGCCCATCGGGACTCCTCCCAGGGAGTTTCCTTGTTCCTGGGCTACAAAAAGACTTCCTCTGCATTCAGGCTTTGCTTCGGCAAGGGGATTGACCCCTCAAGGACTTCTCATCTCCAGCTCCTGCCTGGCATTTCTGATCTTCATCCATGGATGTTCCAGTTCCAGTTCCGTGATATCTTCAGTTCCACTTCGTGATGTCCAAATTTTTTCATGTCTTCTCCAAATGTTCGTGATTCCTGATGTCTCCAAGAGGCACTGAGGCTTGCCTGTTCCACTCCCTTCGTGGTCCGTGACCAGCCATCCAGCTGTGTAGGGCGTGTAGAGGAACAGTGTGGTCCGTGACCAGCCCTGTGGATCCGCCCTGTGGTGGGCTGTGTAGGGTGCCTGAGGGACATTGCTTGCCTTGTTGCTTCTTTTCTCCTGCAGGCTACACCTCCAGAGGACCTTTGTTTCCAGAGCTTCTAGCCTTTGCCCAGACTCTCATATCCTGTCCCGGCCTCGGAGGGCTGTTGGGTTGCCACCTCCCTGAACTGTGTCTTGAGTCCTTTCCTGGTTCAGCTGCTTGCCCCGGACCTTGTCTCCAGTTGGCCAGATCCAGGGAGTACCTGTTCCATCTGGTATCCATTTCTATGGTGGCTGGAGTGGCCTTCTGGCGGTTCTCCACTGAGCACTGCTTGGACTCTCCCTTGTTCCTAAGCTCCAAGTCCTCATCTTGTCTGACCCAGTCTCAAGTCGTCATGTCTGCTTCCAAGTCATCATGTCTACTCCAAACCTCTCAGACTTGGACGGTTCCACCATAAAGGGCACACATTCTCCTTGCTTCTGCTGAAGAGCTCCCAGTAACGTTTGACCTCGGTTAAGCAGAACAGATTGCAGAAGCCTCTCAAGGCTCCCCGGTTAAGCATAACAGTGAGATAGATAGCACTACCTATTTCATTTTATATTGTTTCTAAACTGAAACGATAAAACATTTCATGAAATTTGAGTTCAAGCACACTATTACAACTAAAATTTATATTTGTGAAAAGAAATGGAACACTTACCTGAGAAAATTGGGTGTTGGAAACTCTTAAAAATAACACCATAGCCAAATAATATTAACAAAATTATTGTGAACTAGAGATTAAGTTGCTAGCAAGGAGAAAAGGTCAGACTTATGTGTTATCTGTGAACCTGAAAAGGGAAAAAAAATACAAAGATTACAGAATGGAAAGAGAGAAATAAAAGGTATTCAGTAAAATTAATGAGAATTACTTAGAAATTTTTTTGTGCTTGAAATTGTTAAAAGCCTTTCAGTTACGTGTTTAGATTTTGGAATTATTTGTGCTTGTCTGTTCTACAATCCATTCCTTCAGTATGATACCCTAAAAACTGTTCAAAATTATTTATTACATATCTTACAGAAATATGCTATAAAAGTTTGGATCTCCATTCTTGTGGGATTTATATTTTTGTGGTAGCTCTGTTGCCTTTTCCATTTTTCTTTACTTTAAACCATGCCAGGTAATGCAGGGAGTCTAAGAGCCTCATTTTCTAGGCCTGCGATACTTTAGAAAAATGTGGTAATGAGGGGCAGGGGGCCGAAACGGGGGGGGGGGCGGTCCTGCACTAGCCGGCAGCGATCGCACCTCTGCGGTGTGATCGCTGCTGGCATCGCGCCTAATAACTCCACCATAGAAGGTGTAGTTATTGGGCGTGAAATAGGCAGCGAAAAGGCCCTTACCTTTTCACTGTCCGCGCCGTCGTCGGCCCCGGTGACGCCCCAACTCTTCCTCTTCCGGGGCCGACTCCGCTGTTAGCACAAGCCTGCGATAGCCTTGGAAAATAAGGTCCTAAGTCAGTGTTACTGAGGTGACAAATCAAAATTTAAAATTTGTTTTGCTATAGTGAGTAGTATGGGAAAATATTCTAGTCAGTTCTTTCTGCCAGGCCAACCTCACTTTATGTACTACCTTCAGCCAATGAGGTCTAGATTTCCTTTAATTTAAACATTTTATTTTATTTATTTATTTATTTTGCATTCTCTGTCTAAAAACAAACATTCATCACAGACTAAAACATGATCTGTGAAACATGCATACACATATTTGTATTATATATTTATATATAAAACAAAGTTTAATATTTTAAAATATGGGAGCCATTTTCAAACCTATACTTTGTGGTGCAAAGTTCATGGGCATACTTTCCTTTTGAAACATGTAGTTTTATGTGCATTCAGAGTGGGCAGTTTTCATAAAAAAGTTTTGAAAATTAACCTCTTTATATATAATTGTGTGTTCTTACAAGTTTATTCTTAAGGGGACATGGTAAGGTTACCATCATTGTTAAATTTAATTATGAAAACTTTAGGGGGAAGAAAATAGGTCTATGGGCTTGAAAGTTAATGCATGAGTTAATAATTTGCGATATATACATTTTAAATAAATAAATAAGCTGGAAGTTTCACCCCTAAGGTGCCTAATTGCCTTGCACAAGCCCTGGCAGAAGAGAGGCCTGAGAATTTACCCAGGTAACTGCTTAATTACCTGGACAAACTCCTTTGAAAAGTATCCTCTGTAATTGTTTTTTCTCTAAAGCTATGGATTTAGACTGGGTTTATTATTTCATAATCAGTACTATTATAATTGCAATATCATGATATCTGGAGAGTGCCAGAAGCTTAAAACTGTCAACTACCTGCAGCGTTCCAGAGCAAACTGCTGGTTGTCAGGGCAACCCACGATAAACCCCACAAAAGTCAGTTTAGCTGTAATGGGTTACCACAGCAACCTATGGAAAAAGCAATGAGATCACCTTGGACTACAAACCGTTGCCAACTTCCCTCACTCTGAAATAAGTAAATTCTAATCTATTCAAACCCATAGATGTTTTTCAGAAGTTATTTACTATATTTATATTTTGAAACTTTTTTTTTAGACATGCCTGCATTTGGAAGCACTGCTGCATTTTGCCAGCAGTGTTGGGGGGAATATTAAATGTGTTACTAGGCAACACCAAACCTGCACATTGCAGATCCTCCTCCTCCTGCCTGAGGAGGTAGAAAGTGGGAAAGATCACAAGTTCAGGAGCTTTCTGATTTAAAAATAATAATAAAAAAAGTGTCAGCTTTTAGGAAATAGAAGATAGGAGAAAAAGGTGAACTGGAGAATGACAGAATGGATATAACAAAAGAAATTAGAGGCATGTGCATAGCTCTCAGATTGTGACATGAGACGTGTGTTTACTGCAGAATATATGCACCCTCAGTCAGTCATGCACACATGTAGCCTCAGTCTCTCAAGCACACACATGTAGGTGAAGCCTTGGCCTGTCACACCAACATACCTGTATGCAACCTTGCTCAATACAGACATGCAGTCTTGATCAAACAGCATTGCAAACATATGCAGATATAAGCAGCACCTCCCTCCCTCCATTCTGTCCTTACC
Source organism: Rhinatrema bivittatum (assembly GCF_901001135.1). NCBI lineage: Eukaryota > Metazoa > Chordata > Amphibia > Gymnophiona > Rhinatrematidae > Rhinatrema > Rhinatrema bivittatum. The sequence goes on from NC_042618.1 coordinate 96,509,485, forward strand.
TCTTTAAAGTCAGACATGTTTGTACATGCGACCTCTATTATTCACAGATAAGCATATGCACTCTTCCACATACAGATATTCACCTTGGTCTCCAACTCGGAGGTTTGGTCACATACATATATGCACAGCTTTAGTCACACAGGCACATATACACGTACCTCTTATCCTGATCCTAAGTCATCAGTTTTCTGGCAGGTAGGGTATTGGGAGTCTTCTCTACTTTTACCACATTATGTCTGCTTCTTTGCCTTCTCCATTTCCTTTTTTCCTTTCTCCCCATGTTTTGATTTTCGATAGTTTCACTAGGCACTTATTTGTACTACTCCTGCCTCAGGTCCTGTCTGGGACAGGTCATGCTAGCTATTGTTAATTGAGAGTGATGTCACCTTTGCAGAGTCACTGAAAAGGCATGCGCTGAGTCCTGTAGAATCCTTGGTAAGTACCTTTGCTGTTTTCTGTCCTGTGTTTGAGAGATGGAAGTTCTTAATGTGAAAAATGCTTTAGAGGCATGGACAGCAGCACCATTATCAAGCTGCTATTTCCTCTTCTTGCGACCTAAGGGGGTCATTTTTCAAAGCGATCGCACGCGAAAGCCCAATAGCACCACCTTTTATGATGGAGCTATTGGGTGCGAAAGCCGGCCCCCCAGCCCCCCTGTACTGCGCGATTCATGACGCCATGCTAGGTTAGAAAATCTAGGCCTAAGCTTTTGGTTCTCTTTCTGCCATCTCATTACTTCCAAGCATTACTTGGGAACTCTCTGGAATTCATCTGCAGTCTCCAGGAAATTATATAAATTGCTTGTTGGGTCTCTGAAAAAAACCCCCTAGAAAGCTAATTACGCTCCAGCAACTTTCTTTCAGGAAACCTACAGGGAAAAGGAAAAGAGTGGCTGGAGAAGGGAGCAGAACAATTGTTTTCTGCTTTGTAATGTCTGTGCCAAATTCACCCCTTCTTCTTTCTCAAAGGTAATTTTCAAAATGATTTATGCACTTAAAACTGGGTTATATGCGCATAAATGGACTTTTGAAAATTGCTATAATATATGCTACTTTTATGCACCTAAATACATTTGAAAATTACCCCCTCAGAGGTAGATTTTAAAAGGAGCATGTGCACGTTCATGGGCACGTGGCTTCAGGCGCGCACACATGGACATGACGATTTTATAACATGCGTGCACCGGCGCATGCATGTTATAAAATCCATTGGCCGTGCGCATATGCACCAGATTTTTAAATCCACATGCGCATGTGTGGGCTTGCGTGCGCAGGGGGGGTGAATTTTAGTAAATTACGTGCAGCGACACAACTGAGCCTTCCCCAGTTCCTCCCAGTCTGCTTCAATTAAGGAGCGGACTGAAACTTTCCTATCCTTAATCCTACTCTACCTACCTCTTCCCCGCTCCACCCCGACCCCTAACCTAACCCTATCCCCATTTTTTTTGTTTTCTTACATACTGCTCCATCAGAGCAGAAGCAACTTCCGCGAGCCGGTTGGCTGCTGGTGCATGCTTCCCCGGTACAGCGGCTAATGGCTGCTGTCACAGCTGGCCTCTTTCCTGCCCCGCCCCACCCAGATCATGGCCCCAGCCCATCCCTTTTTCAGAGCCCGGCACCTGTGTGTGTATCAGGACATATGTGCGTGGCCAGGCCCTTTTGAAAATGCGCGCAGGGCGTGCAGGTCCCAGCCACACGCGTAAGTCCTGAATCTTTACGTGCGCGGCCCTTTGAAAATTCACCCTTAAGCTTGTAGGGAACAGAAGAGGAGGGGGATGACCTAGAACAGATACTGTGGGCAGTATATGGAGAGAAAATGGAAGACAAGGGCTGGAACAGTCATAGCTCAGCCTGCAGCTATGATTCCAGAACTTGGGATTCAGCTGAGGATAGAGTGAGGAAAAATAAGTCCAGGAAAGAGGGGGGAGGGCAGGGGGAAGGAGAGTGATGGGGTCATCCCTGGAGTGGGTGAAGGCAAGGGTGGGAAAGAGAGCAAGATATAAAGTGTGTGGATTTTTGTGGGGGAGAGGGAATAAAGAAAGCTGATATACTTTCAGCCCCCTCCCCACCCGATAATTCAGCAGCAATGTCAGAATGACCACATCAAAAAAGTTACCAAGTTTGCTTCTCATAATCTTCATAATCTGCACACATCAGGTAATACAGAGCTCTGCCAGTTCTAAGTGTTTTTGGCACCCATTTCCATTTCCATTTCCATTTCCTTTCAAGATCACAATTTTGATAGGAAATTGTCATAATTAGTTCTCTCCGGATATTAATATTCTAATTAGGAATCAACTCCCAACAATATTAATACATACATACCTTGGTTTCCTGCACAGCTTCCTGTCTGAGGATCACAGCATGAGATCTGTGATCCTGGGATCTCTCAAACAATAAAATGCTATTATAATAATGGTATTAAAATTTGAATAATTAAACACCACTTATAAATTTAAATTATACTTTAGAGGGACACATACATTTGTGTGGACAAGAAACATTCTGATCTGTCCTAGACATATAAAGGCAAATTATCAAAATCTAGGGATGTGAAGAAGCAAAAATTTTGTTTGTTTTTATTGATTCATTTCAGATGAAAAACATGTTTATTTATTTGTTCCATTCGTTCATTCATTTTCCTTTAAAGTCAACGGGGAAAGCAATGCAACCTATTTTGGCCTCCAAAATTGGGTTTATATAATGATTTCTAATTAAACAAGTGGATAGATATCATCAGAAGGGGTAGAGCATTCCAAGGCACCAAGACTGTGGCAAAATGGTAACAAAAGTGGCATGAATAACCCAAAGCACAGTAAAAGGAAAAAGAGTACCATCAGTGGCAGATCACCAAAATACCATGAGAGGAGCAAAGCAGCAGATTATTAGGGATGTGCAGAGGGACCGCATATGTTACATTCGGTATTTGTATTCGTCGGGGGGCAGATACGTTGCATTTGGCAAGGAGGGGCCCCTGATCCGTTCATGCGTTCCATTCTTATTCGTTTCCCGGCTAAACTTTAATTAACTACAACCCCCCACCCTCCTGACCCCACCCCCAAGACTTGCCAAAACTCCCTGGTGGTCCAGCGGGGTTCCGGGAGCCATCTACTGCACTCACGCCGTTAGCTGCCGGTATTCGAAATGGCGCCAATAGCCTTTGCCCTTACTATGTCACCGGGGCTACCGGTGCCATTGGTCGGCCCCTGTCACTTGGTAGGAGCAATGGATGGCCGGCACCATCTTGTGCTCCTACCATGTGACAGGGGCCAACCAATGGCACCGGTAGTCCCTGTGACATAGTAAGGGCAAAGGCAATCGGCACCATTTTGATTACTGGCAGCTGACGGCCCGAGTGCAGGAGATCGCTCCTGGACCCCTGCTGGATCACCAGGGACTTTTGGCAAATCTTGGGGGAATAGCATTTGCCCTTACTATGTCACAGGGGCTACCGGTGCTATTGGTTGGCCTCTGTCACATGGTAGGAGCACAAGATGGCACCAGCCATCCATTGTTCCTACCATGTGACAGGGGCTGACCAATGGCACCGGTAGCCCCTGTGACATAGTAAGGGCAGAGGCTATAGGCGCCATTTTGATTACCGGCAGCCGATGGCGTGAGTGCAGTAGATGGCTCCTGGACCCCCGCTGGACCACCAGGGAGTTTTGGCAAGGCTTCGGGGTGTCAGGAGGGTGGGGGTTTTGTTTAAATTCGCTCCTTTAGATGGCCGAATAATTCGGTGAAGATTCGTTGTAATTGTGGGAAACGCGATACGTTTCATGATGCAACGAATACAACGAATAGGGCCATATACGTTGTGGATTGCCAATACGTTGCAAATGAATGCACACCCCTACAGACTATGACTTCACTGACTGTGCTTGATTGCTAAATTACTTTCAAGTTATTTTTACTTAGGCCATAGACTCAAATGAGAAACAAACATATGGAAGTAAAAATTTTCATTACTTTTGTGGGTGCCCTGCATTCATCTTGAGGCACCCACAAAAATAAGGAAATGAAACAAAATGGACTCATTTGTAGCAATTTACATATTTCTTTTAAAATATTGCACATCCAAATCAAAAGCATGGGAGCTGGGACACTAAAAGGTGAATTTTCAAAATGTTGCATGTGTAAAAATTAGTATATACTCTCATACTCCATATTTTCTAAAAGTAAAAAATAATGGGCACATTTTCAAACACCCCCCCCCTTCGCACGTAAAATCCGGGTGTTATGCACTGGCCAGGCCTTGCACGTGCTGCTCGCATTTTAAAAGGGATCCAGCCGCGTATGTAACCCCTGTCACACACACAAGAGCCATGCCTCGGCAAAAGGGTGAGGAGGGGCGGTCCAGAGGGCAGGGCAGGGTGGCACTGGAGGCAGCCGATACAGCAGCCATTTGCCACTGTACCGGGGGATCACGCGTCAGCAGCCTGCCGGCACACCCAACTTACACCAGCTCAGGAGCTGGCGTAAGTTCGGAAACAAAGAAAAAAAAAGGTATGAACTCTTAAGGGGTCGGGGAGGAAAGGGGAAGAGGGAGGGAGGGGGGTAGGAAAGTTCCCTCCCAGTCCGCTCCTTAATTGGAGCGGACTGGGAGGGAACTGGGGGAGACCCAATCTCGTTTCCGCGTGTAAATTGGCAAACTCTATGCCCCCTGAGCGCACCGGCCTGGATTTTATAACACATGTATTTACATATAAGCCTACATATGCGCAATTGCGCATATTTTGTGCAGTAGAGATACATGTACTTTATAAAACATGCATATAACATACACATGGGTTATATAATACTATGGTAAAACTGCGTGTAGCCACATGCACACATATATAATGCTACGTGCAGTTGTTTGAAAGTTATCCTTTAAGGCTGTTAGCACTTAAAAAACATACTGAATGAAGCTCAATTACTAATGATTTATCCGTAAATTTTTAAAGCCAGCACATGCAAATCCCGGGAGCTGCGTGGCCAGGCCCTGCACACCGAGTGCATTTTTACAGCGGCCCGGCCACGCACTTATCTCCTGGTAAGCACGGAAGTACTGGGCCTATAAAAAGGGGTAGGGCCTGGGGGCAGGGCAGGGGCTGGTTGGGGCAGCGCCATTTTGTGCTGCCGGCACACGGAACTTAATGCTTATCCGTGGAGTGGGTAAGTTCCAAAACAAAAGAAATTAGTTTAGTTAGGGTGGGTTTAGGGTTCAAGGAGGAGAGGAGAGGAGAGGGAAAGAGGGATGAAGGATAGGTAGGGGGATAGAGAACTTCCCTCCCAGTCCGCTCCGTAATTGGAGCGGACTGGGAGGAAACTGGGGATGGCCCAATCATGTAGCCACGTGTTTTTTATAAAATACTCTCCCTTTGTGCGCGCAGGTTGGAACCCGCACGCACAGGTGCATGCCGTTATAAAATCTGGCGTGCATGTGCGCGCGGATATCAAATTTTATAACATGCACATGGCGACGTGCGCATGTTATAAAATTGGCATGTCCATGTGCACGCACCAGGAACTGCATGCACAAGGATGTGCTCGCGCGTGCTTTTAAAAATGTATCCCTTAGTATGTGAAAAATATTCAAATAGAATAATAATGAGTTATTACCTATTACCCGACTAAATTTGATTCAGGTCATGGCAAATTAGCATCAACTGGAGGAAAGTGTTAAATGTTAATGTGATGTAAGGCTAACATGTTAATATTTAACAGGAGGGGATGAGGGTCCTGTCCTCAAACTTTCCCTTCATCTCTTTTTGGATTCCCTTTCAGGTACCCTGAAAATGTTCCCATTCCTGAATTACTCCTCTCCTTAAGAGGTGTTACCTGGACTCTTCCATCATATGAAGGCACACTTCACCCCCAGCCCTCGAAGAAGGAACCCACTTCTAGAATTCCCTTTCCCAAAGCTCTATCTCACAGTGATGACCCTCTGACATCCACACCTCTTGCTGATACTATTATACAACTTTAAATAATAGTAGCACTTAGTAGGGGTGTGCATCCGTTTTCCACGTATTTGTAATCCGCAACTTATTTTTTGCAATCTGAAAAATACGTGGGGAGGCGAAACGCATCGTGACTCCCCACGTATTCAACAGATATCCGTTGTATTCGGCCTCCTAAATAAACATTTAAACCCCCCACCCTCCTGACCCCCCCAAGACTTACCAAAACTCCCTGGTGGTCCAGCAGGGAGTCAGGAAGCCATCCCTGCACTCGTTTGCGGTTTCCTCATGGCGACGATCGCCGCCATTTTGAGACTCAAAATCGCCGTCCCGCCAATACTCAAAATGGAGCCGGCGATTTAGAGTCTCAAAATGGCGGCGATCGGCGCCAATTTGAGTATTGGGATCGGACGGACGGCATGAAAGGAGATCGCTCCCGGACCCCCGCTGGACTTTTGGCAAGTCTTGTGGGGGTCAGGAGGCCCCCCCAAGCTGGCCAAAAGTTCCGGTTGGGTCCAACGAGGGTCCCGGAGCGACCTCCTGCCACGTGACCTGTCACGTGGTAGGAGCACAAGATGGCGCCGGTGACCATGTGACAGGGGCTGACCAATGGCACCGGCAGCCCCTGTGACACAGGCTATCGGCGCTGTGAGGAAACCACAAACGAGTGCAGGGATGGCTTCCTGACTCCCCGCTGGACCACCAGGGAGTTTTGGTAAGTCTTGGGGGGGGGGGGTCAGGAGGGTGGGGGGTTGTAGTTAATTTAGTAGTAACGTATTTACAGATCGACAACTTATTGAATTCGCTATTCGTACGCATAGAACGGAATTGACCCCCCACGAATACGTATCGCGTACGCAATGAAAACCTTTTGCCTGCACATCTCTAGCACCTAGTAACACTTCACACTGGGCATTAGGTGGACTAGGCAGTCTGCTGGAGTAGGGCGGGGCATCGGAGTCAGAGATCAGGGCAGCAATTTTGAATAGAGTGGCGGTGGGAGGAAATGCAGAAGAGGCACGATGAGGGACGGTTGCGGGGTGCGCAATATGGGGCAGTTGGGTTGGGGAAAGAGAGAGAGATCATGTGATGCAGTGACATCATCACGGCACTGACTTCAAAGTGTATAAAACTATGGCAGAATAGGGGAAAAACATAACTATATTTATTGCACTTTCTGTGGATTAGGAGGCATTTTTATTTTCTTCTAGATCTGTATAACTATAGATTCACTAAGAAAGGGTGTGTTCGGACGTCTGAGTTCATCGACAGATAAAACATGTCTTGAATTATTAGAAAATTCTGATATTAGCCTACATATTTTGTCTGTCGATGAACTCAGACGTCTGAACACACCCTTTCTTAGTGGATTTATACTTTGGTGTGCTTCTGTCCTCCATTTGTGTGTTGATTTCTGTATAACTATAGAACAAATCTCATCCATAGTACCTCATTACCCATGTTTGCCAAACATTTTTAAATATATGTAGTGTTCTGGTTTACTTTATTTTTCTACTTCTTTGAATAGGATATATATATATATATATATATATATATATATATATATATATATATATATATATATATATATATATATATATAAGCCCATGCCCATATATATAAGCCCATGCAAATCATATATAAACTCAAGCAAATCATTTTTTATCACAATTATTAATTTAAAATATCCCACTCATACTCATACATGTGTAAACATTATATATTGTACAAATGATAAATGTAACATGAATGTTTTTTGATATTTTTCTAAATGATAGTAAAAAGAGAATTTTTTGTGAAAATTTGATATGTGCTTATATACCACTCCATTGGGAGTGTATTTTGTTGTTAATTATAGAGCACAAAGAAATAGGGATATTGCCTAAATTTTGAAACATAGAAACATAGAAATGACGGCAGAAGAAGACCAAATGGCCCATCCAGTCTGCCCAGCAAGTTTTGCACTTTTTTTCTTCATTCCCCCTGCTTCAACGGCAGGGGGAATGAAGAAAAGTGGATCTATATACAGATAACAACCAACAAGGACTGAGTTACATAGTCTGGGTAAACAAATAAGCATGGGTGTAGCTTCCTTATTGTGGCGGTTACTACCCCTAACTAATTAAGCTAGATATTTCACTTAGATGCAGTTCCAACACTGCTCTCTACATTAATGGTGGGGGTGGAAGGGAAATAGAACCAAAAGGTTACTAAGAGCCAAGAGAAACAGATAAGTATGAGAAAAAAAAAAAGTGTGAAACTTGCTGGGCAGACTGGATGGGCCATTTGGTCTTCTTCTGCCGTCATTTCTATGTTTCTATGTTTCAAAATTTAAGCAATATCTTTACTCATCAGCCCCTATTATAGAGTATAGTATAATAGGGGCTGATGAGTAAAGATGGCCGGCGCCATCTTTAAAGATGGCGCCGGCCATCCAGTGCTCCTACCATGTAAAAGGGGCCGGCCAATGGCACGGATACCCTGTTACATGGTAAGGGCAAAGGGGCATCGGCGCCATTTTTTTTTAGCGCAGCTGATACCTGGGAACGGGAAATCACTCCCCGAGGCCCCCCTGGACCACCAGGTAATTTTAAAAGGTTTTTTTTGGGGGGGGGTCAGAGGGGGGGAGGCTAAGGGGGGTCGATTTAAAGGGTCGGGTGTTTTTTTTTTTTTTATCGGGCCATCGGCGCCATTTTAATTAGTGGCAGCCAAAATGGCGCCGATGGCCCGAGAGTGTGAGATCGCGCCGGGACCCCCCCCCACTGGATCACCAGGTAATTTAACATTTTGGGGGGTTCGGGAGGGTGGGGGAGGGTAAGGAATTGGTTTTAAAGGGTCGGGGTGGGTTTAGGGGTTGTTTTGGTGTGCCGGTTTTCCCGACCTCCCCCAAATAATTCCCCTGCCCTATTTAACGACTTAGGATGATTTATGACGATAAATCGGGGGCATTTGTATTGTATCGTGCACTCTGACGATTTAGGACGATTTTAAAATTATCTGACGATAATTTTAATCATTCAAAAACGATTCACATCACCAATTTCTAGTTAGATAATAAGGGGCGGATTTTAAGAGCCCTGCTCGCCTAAATCCACCCAAATCCGGGCGGATTTAGGCGAGCAGGGCCCTGCACGCCGGTGAGCCTATTTTACATAGGCTCACCGGCGCGCGCAGACCCCGGGACTCGCGTAAGTCCCGGGGTTCTCCGAGGGGGACGTGTCGGGGGCGTGTCGGGGCGGGCCCGTACCGCGCGGCGTTTAGGGGGCGTGCCGGGAGCGTTTCGGGGGCAGACCCGGAGGCGTGGTTACGGCCCGGAGCGGCCCGGGGGCGTGGCCGCGCCCTCCGGACCCGCCCCAGGTCGCGTCCCGGCGCGCAGGAGGCCCGCTGACGCGTAGGGATTTACGCCTCCCTCCGGGAGGCGTAAATCCCCTGACAAAGGTAAGGGGGGGGGCTTAGACAGGGCCGGGTGGGTGGGTTAGGTAGGGGAAGGGAGGGGAAGGTGAGGGGAGGGCAAAAGGAAGTTCCCTCCGAGGCCGCTCCGATTTCGGAGCGGCCTTGGAGGGAACGGGGGTAGGCTGCGCGGCTCGGCGCGCGCCGGCTATACAGAATTGATAGCCTTGCGCGCGCCGATCCAGGATTTTAGTGGATACGCGCGGCTCTGCGCGTATCTACTAAAATCCAGCGTACTTTTGCTTGCGCCTGATGCACCAGCAAAAGTAGGCCTATTTGCATAGTTTGAAAATCTACCCCTAAATGAGTAAGCAATGATGTCTAGGTATTCCGAGCCTCAGTAGCTGTACACATAGCTAAATAAGTTTCCTGCATGCTTCAAAACTACCTATAATGTTTTGTTCAAGGTTTTCAGTTTTGTATTCTTCCATTGATATGCTCTTGCAGATTTATTAGTGTCTTAGCATGGAAAATTAATTCCCCAAGAGAATGAATAGAAAACAGAGAAGTATTTATGAAAGTCTTTACTGCATGTTTTCTATGGGTGCTGCACAACGTTCCTTTAGTTTTATTGAATCCTCTCTTTTTTGTATTCTCAGACATTTTTTTTTCTGTCTCACTTTTAAAAAATGTATCTTGGCTGCAATCCCTCAGAGGATTGCATTTTAAAATAAGTAGAAGGTCAATTCACTCCCTGCATTTTATGCTTCCACTTGGTAAATGGCAATAGATGTTCTTAATATGGTGGGAAAGGAGAAATGGGTGGAGACAAGATGTAGCATTTTAATTGCAGATCTGGCCCATTAGTTCACGCCCACCCTTCCCTATACTCACCTCATTGGCTCTTTTTTGTATATCGTTTAAGAGGACAAATTCCTTACAGCTTTCACCAATTAAAGTGTTCCTGTCTGAATTAATCCTGTTTTGTTTTCCCAAACGTGGCTTCATTGCTTTAATGCAAAGCTTCTTATTTCTTTTTGTCATGTGTATTGTGTCTGACTAGATTATAATCTCCAAGGAGCAGGGTCTGTCTTTCATGTATTTCTGTGCAGTGCTGTAAATATCTCGGTATTCACTGTATAAATATTAAATAGTAATACTAATATTCAGGTTTTCCAGAATAGCACTGCCCCACAATGGCCTATTTGGGAGATATCCAGAATTAACAACAAATATTCACCATGACTTGAACAAAGAGGTTAAAGCGACCAGGAGATGGAGCCACTGAAGTGAAGACACTCCATTACTGTCTTCTGCTCAGCTCTAGAAATATGTCTCATATTTACTGAGGTTTTTTTATTCTCATCCCAGAGGTCACTACTCTGACTATTTTGCTACTGCATAGAGCAAGGTCAAGTCTGTCTGGGTTTCCCTTTTGTTATGCAGCTCTCTCATTATGTTTCAGGCAAAAAGAAAATTGTTCAAATTATGTGTCTAATCTATGTTCATTTTATAACATCTCTACATAGTCTGTTTCAATGCTTGCCTATCCTTACCATTAGAAAATTCTTCCTACTTTGTAAACTAATTCTGCCTATTGTAATTTAATATCCTTTACTATTTGTCCTTTCCTTAATGGAGAATGGAAGACAACCAAATGTGATTCTAATTGTAATCCTCTATAAGTATCTGAAAACTGCAATGAGAACATCTCTCAGTTTTCTATTTTGTAAGCTAAAAAATCTCAGGTTCCTCAATATATCCTTATAAGTCAAAAAATCTAGGCTTCTAATAATTTTGTTGTTCTCCAATGAACATTCTTTAAATTCTCCAGATCTTTCTTGAAGTTAAAGCCCCAAAACGGAATATACTTCTCCAACAATGTTGAGTAGAGTAGGAAAATTACAGCTAAATGACAGAAAAGCTTCTAATTAGTATGATAATATAGAAAAATCAGGGCTGTAATATTTCCAAGATGAGGCAGAAATGCTATGTAAACCAGGTAGACCACCCATACTAGCTACAGATATCCAAAATCCCAAGAATTAAAAAAGAAATCAATCTTCTATAGTTTTAATGATAGCATGTTTCATCTATCTCACTGCTTTCTTATGGCTCACAATATTTTGATTGATCAACAGCCGTGAGAGGTTTATGGAAGCATGAGTACATATAAAACTAGTTTTTATGCTTTACAAAAATTTTGATAAACATCCACTTTGTTCATGGATCAGTGAGCATCTCCATTTACTGGTATTGAATTACCACTGAATCACATTTTCTTCTTTTTCATTGAAGACATCAAAGTAGGTCATATCTGAAAAAAGGTCTGCTTGATAATTTATTCTTGCATATTTTTTTGTAATGCACTTGCCTTTTCCTCTTTTGCTACTTTGATACTGATTATTGTCAGAAAAGCCCTGTACAATGGAACCATAAACCCTGGGAGATATAGATATATGCAATCTGCTATAGACCACACATATTTTTAAGGAATATTTATACCTTCTTTTCTTATGTAACCCTCCTTTTACAAGGGGCCATACTTCAGATGCTACAGAACACATGCCAACTCATTGCAGCTCTGGAAACTGGATTCTGTGTTGAGGGACAGAAAAAAACATTAAGATCCAGAGAATTATACTCAAGCTGGGACCGTGCAGGGTGGAGCTCTGCAGGTCTCCACCATTGGCTGGCGTATCTAGGTTGAGCCCTTAGGTGGCGGAAGCAGCAGGTATTAGGCAGATAAAGGTATCCGGCTAATTTTGCTGTCTGGACTGTATCTGAATATGGACCTCATCATTTTTCATGGAAAAAGTACCCACAGGTCACTTGTCACTATGACAAGTTTCAAAGTGAATGTATATTTATTTATTTTCTTATTTTAAAATATTTATGAATCACTTTACAGATTTCCATCAATCGCCTAAAGCAATGTACAAGTTGAAACTCAAATTAATAAACAATATAAAATACCAGACAAGAATACAATCTCTGACCACCTCCTGCCCATATTAAAAATGTCCTTATATAATAAACCACAGGCCCATAACATATAGTCTGAACATATCCACAGTGAGGGATTAATTTGTAGACAAAAAGGAAGTAGAACTGTAAAGGGTAGTGAGATGGGAGGGGCCAGGACCAGGTGTAAACACTCTCTCTCTCTCTCTCTCTCTCATACACATACCCAAAATCATTCTTCTTTCTGTTAATGTGCTCAGTGAGCATTGGTAGGCAAAGAACGGCGGTTGGATTGGGGAGGCAAGATCAATGGGATAAGAAGGAAAAACCAGATTGAGAGGATGGGGAACTTTCTCTCTAACCCCCTTCTCCTCTCTGCCCTAGTGGTCTTGATCCTCTATTCCCAGACCTTCCTTAAACTCCCTAGTGGTCCTAAAGCCCCTAAATCTAACCTCCTATCTCTATTGATCTTTGAGCCCCTCCTCTCCCTGGCAAAATCACTCACTTCAGCAACTCCCCTCCTCTCCCTCTTCAGCCAGTAAAGTACAGGTCTCTTCTTCAAGCCATACTCAATTGTCTCTCCTTTGCTTTGGTTAGGGTTATGGGGGGGGGGGGGGGGGGGGGCGGAGGGAGACTGGTTTTCACTGTCAATTGTCTTCAGTCTTCTTGGACAGGCTTGTGGGACTTCAAAAGCATAGCGTGCTCTTTGCCTCCTTGGGAGTGGAAGAAAAGGGACAAGAATCCATGCTCTCCTTACTTCCTCTCTTCCTCCCTCCCCTCAGCACATCCAATCCTATCTTTTCACTTCCTTCTCCACCAACTTCAATCATTTCACTCACAAACTGGCCCCCACTGAGATCATCTTACATCTCATAGACCCTCCAATCCTCTCTCTCACACACCCCTCAGCACCACTGATCCCTTGATCCATTCTTTCCCCCTTTCTCCCACATAACAATTTTTCCAATTCCTTCACTCAATCTTTTGTCTGCCAACATCCGATTCACTCATTCTCTTTCCCCTCCCTCTGATCCTTTCACTCACTCCCCTCCTTCCTCAAACCCCCTCATTCATTCTCTTATCCCTTTCACCTTCACCAGCGTGGTCACCAGCAGGCAGCGGGGCTTGGGATGACAGCATGATAAGCAGGAAGCTAACACACGCAGGAGTGGCATAAGCAGTGGGACTGACAGGCTTTCATCTGGTGTCTTTATTTTTACTTGGCTGTTGTCCCTCATGGCCCCCTAAATTGTGCTGGAAAATTGCATACAAATCAAAGCCATCTGGCTGCCTTTGTCTCAAGTTTAACAGCTATATCACTCTGTTGTTCTGTGTTTCCTCCAAGGGCTTAGGAACCATACTAATCCATGCAATCACTATATTCTGTTTCCTCAGGGGAGCCAGAATTGTTATACATTACCTGCTCTGCTTCACTTTTTGGGTCCCGTTCCCCCCCCCCCAAAAAAAAAAAAAAGCTGGCAGAACACTATTATGGGTTATTCTGCCAGAAATAAAGCCCTTGTTAATGGACATAAAAGAGTTTGAATTAGCAAACTTTTCAGAGTTGTGAACAGTAGTAGTGCAAATCATCAAGACCAGAATTAAAGCCTTGACAATTGGCATTACTGTTCACCAGTTTTAAACTTTTGCTAATTCAAACTCTTTTTGGGTCTGCTTCAGTCCCCCTTCTGTTCCATGCAATACAGGAGGATAGATGCGGAGAGGGGAAACAAGAGGGAAGGAGATGGGTTACGGAGTGTAGTGGCTATTGTCTTCTCTGTGTGCTCCAGGCTCACACCCACTTCTTCTTTTCCCTGCAGGTTGCCTGGAGGGAAAGGGCTGGAGAAAAACACCTCTGCTGCTCGGCCTTTTAAGCCTAAAAAGAAATACCGGAACTGGGTTCTTTGCTATTCCTCCACAAATTAAGCCCTGCCCAAAGCATACACCCACCCCCCCAAACAGTCATTCCTCCTAAAACCTTACTCCCCCCCCCCCCCCACAGACAATAACAGTACGAATCCTTAGCCTCCTATGGAACATCATCAAGTCTCTTTCTTCTCTTATTTCAAACAGTAGTCTATTCCAGAAAATTAGAACTGCAGAAGAAAAAACTCAGTTTTGCAGTCTGACATGCCTACATTGTCTTTGAAAATTGGTGCATATTCTCTGTGAGTAAATAGTACCCATGGACTTTGCCCCAAGGTGAACAGTTTGAAAATTCCCTCCATATCAGTAAATGCTAGAGATGTGAATCGTGTCCTCAATCGTCTTAACGATCGATTTCGGCTGGGAGGGGGAGGGAATAATATTGTCGCCGTTTGGGTGTTTAGAGTATCGTGAAAATCATTAAAATCATGAACCGGCACACTAAAACCCCCTAAAACCCACCCCCGACCCTTTAAATTAAATCCCCCACCCTCCTGAACCCCCCCCCCAAATGCCTTAAATTACCTGGGGGTCCAGCGGCGGTCCATAGCTAAATCGGGGGAAGGGGGAGGGCAGGAAAACCGGCACACTAAAACACCCTAAAACCCACCCCCGACCCTTTAAATTAAATCCCCCACCCTCCCGAACCCCCCCCCAAATGCCTTAAATTACCTGGGGGTCCAGCGGCGGTCTGGAATGGCCTCCTGCAATTGAATCGTGTTGTCTTCAGCCGGCGCCATTCTGCGCCGCCATTTTGCAAAATGGCGACACAAAATGGCGGCGGCCATAGACCAACACAATTCGACTGCAGGAGGCCATTCTGGACCGCCGCTGGACTTTTGGCAAGTCTTGTGGGGGTCAGGAGGCCCCCCCAAGCTGGCCAAAAGTCCCTGGGGGTCCAGCGGGGGTCCGGGAGCGATTTCCTGCCGCGAATCGTTTTCCGTACGGAAAATGGCGCCGGCAGGAGATCAACTGCAGGAGGTCGTTCAGCCGGGGGAATTGGTATTGTATCGTGGCCCTAACGATTTTTGATGATTTAAAATATATCGGACGATATTTTAAATCGTCAAAAAACGATTCACATCCCTAGTAAATGCTTGTTACGTGTGGTTATTGGAAGAAGGCGGTGTATCATAAGTGTCCCAAGAGCACTGAAGCTATATAAAATAAGACACACATAATAAATAGCAGAAAAGAATGTCCAGTAAGGGCATGAAAGAGGGGTTACATTGAGGTTCAGGAGTCAACCATACTGCTGCCCTCTTAAACATGCAGCAAACTGTCTTCTTGACCTGAGGAAACATATGCGATGGAAAAGGTACAGAGAAGGGCAACCAAAATGATAAAGGGGATGGAACAGCTCTCCTATGAGGAAAGGCTGAAGAGATTAGGGCTGTTCAGCTTGGAGAAGAGAAGGCTGAGGGGGGATATGATAGAGGTCTTTAAGATCATGAGAGGTGTTGAACGAGTAGATGTGACTCGATTATTTACACTTTCGAATAATAGAAGGACTAGGGGGCATTCCATGAAGTTAGCAAGTAGTACATTTAAGACTAATCGGAGAAAATTCTTTTTCACTCAACGCACAATAAAGCTCTGGAATTTGTTGCCAGAGGAGGTGGTTAGTGCAGTTAGTGTAGCTGGGTTCAAAAAAGGTTTGGATAAGTTCTTGGAGGAGAAGTCCATTAACGGCTATTAATCAAGTTTACTTAGGGAATAGCCACTGCTATTAATTGCATCAGTAACATGGGATCTTCTTAGTGTTTGGATAATTGCCAGGTTCTTCTTGTGGCCTGGTTTGGCCTCTGTTGGATACAGGATGCTGGGCTTGATGGACCCTTGGTCTGACCCAGCATGGCAATTTCTTATGTTCTTATGTTCATTTTTTTTCTCCAGCTTCTGGAACTCTTTGAGTTCTCCATTCCACCTGAAAACTTCCTCCCTCTTACTTCATAGATCAGCAACTCTCGTTTGGTGCAAGGTCTATCCACTTTGCCTCAGTCAGTTAGGCTGCTGTCTCTAATAGTTTTTGCCATGAATAGTCCCATGCAGAGACCCCAACTTGGATGACTACTAAAAGAGAGAGAAAAAAAATTAAATTGCCAATGGAGTTGAACACAAACAGCTATAATTATATAATGAAATGCCTGCACTGCAGATTGTCTGAAAATGTGAATCCAACCAACCGTAATGAAGATATGAAAAATTCCTGTTTTCTAGTCTTAAAACATTATAACACGAAATTCACTTGCCGCCACTAAAATGAGTCTCACCTGTTGTTAAAAATGTACTTCATTCAAATCTCAAATAACCTGCAATGTATAGTTAAAATAGATAGCAACAGGCTAAAACATTCAGAGCAAAATTTGTATAGAGAAAAGATGCATTTATTTTACTTCTGACAAAAAGAATTTTGTCTCTGAAAGTTCTGTAGTGATTATTTTTGCATGGCTTGCTGTTTGCACTGTGTAAGGAAGAAGCTATAGGGAGATTTGAATACAATAAATTTCTTACAACACTTGAAGCCTATTTTGGCATGTGATGTATAAAAAAGCATTTTAGTCTCACATTTTAAGGAGAGAAGTGAAAGCCATTTTTCAGTCCATGAATAAAACTGAATAAATGATCACATTCTTATGCTTCTTGGAAAACCTGCATTTTCTTGACAAATGTCCTCTATTATGCAGCATATAGGCAAGTAAATAAAACATTCTCCTCTGTCTTCATAGTTTATGCCCCACGTTGCAAATGGGAATCCTCTTCTCAAGGTCATATTGGTCCACTTCATACTCTCCCAGTAAAATATTATATACAATTCAACTTTTCTAATTTAAAATCTTCATATTAGTATAATTACCCCCCCCCCCCCCCCCCAGTGTGCCTGTCCTGAATGGGTGGGGCCATAAAAGAATTTGTTTCTCTCCAGGGTTGGAACCACTCATTGGCTACCTCTTTCACAATCTCCCTTACTTCCCTAGCAAGATCCTGTTTAGGTGGGAGGAAGGTTTACTTCCAGGGCCCAGTGTGACAGGGGTGTCCTATCTACACATTCTCCTTTCCTTTTGTGTTCCCGTGGAAGAGGGGACTTATCCTAGCGGTGGGTGCAGTGAGTGTCCAAAATTAAAGTCTTTGCTGTTCAAACACTGATGACAATTGGCACAATAACTTAAACAGCAGCACCACAGAATTCTCTTGTTTTCTTTTCTTAGTCGCTTTCCCTCTGTCTGTGCAGGATGCATATATCAGGCCAGGAATACATCCACTCTCCAGGGCTTGGTAAATAGGAGTTCCCAGGGGGCAGGGTCTCTTAAGCTTGGTTAAAAGCCCCTTCCAATCTGATAAAAATGGTAAAAAGAGTCTGTAATGCAGAGAGTATCTCTTCTCTCTCTCCAGTATCTCTTCTCAGGGTGGTGAAAACATCAGATGGGTGTCCTCAAAGATTTGTGATTTCCCTTACAGTTAGCAGATCTTCAGGATCTCCTTAGTTCTTATTTCTTCTTTCTGGATCCCTGATGGGAGGGATCCTCTTGAAACAAGCAGCTTTATTTGCTTTAAACAGGAAGGAAGAGCAGCCAAAACTTCCTCCTGGATTTTGAATTAAAAGACTTTTCTCTTTCAACTGTAACTAACACCGGAGTTCCTCCTTGCAGCAGGTCACTGACACCTCTGTCCTCATAGAGCGTATGGAGGGCACGTCTTCCCTAAACTGCACAGCCCCAGACACACAGGATTCCCCGTGTCCTGAGCACAGGTGGTGTACAGGCTCTCACAAGGCTTCTACCACTTAAAATCTTAAACCCCAAAAAATGACCAGAGGGAAAATCCTAACTAGCCAGTGAGTGGACTAGATAAGGAAACCCCTCCCGACCAGCTGGCAATCCACATTAGGACTCTTGCCCCCTATCCCATGACATTTTAATTTCCTGGAAAGTCTCTCATGAGGAATTTTGTCAAATGCTTTCTGGAAATCCAGATGCATTATATCAACTGGCTCACCTTTATCCACAAGTTTATTTACAGCCTAAGAAGAAGAAGCATGTAGGGTTACCTATTTTCTCATGCCTATCAGTTTAAGAGCCCCTGCTGGTGTCTCTTGTTGCTGCAAGGTGCTGAGAACAGAACCCAGGTGCTGGCCTGGAACAGAACATTAGGCAGTGGTGGTTACTTTTAAGTGGTACACCCGATCAAGTCTGAAGGCGCCCCAGAGTATCATGGTACTCTGGTTCGGAAATATTGCCCTAAGATCTGCTCTGCCTACCTTCTCCTGGGAGGGGGTTACCAGAATTTATCCACACATTTGGCTTCCTCCAGCAGCAGTCAAGACCGGGGAGAGCCTGGCCCATCACTGTATAGTTCTAAATAGAATTCTGCTTTCCCACATGCAACGGGGGCTGATACAAGGGTATTAGGAAACCCTGGAAAACCTTACAGCTTTGCAATCCCAACCCCAGTCTACCCCCCATGCATATACTCACACATGCACACACACTCAGTTAAACATTATGCATTTATAATAAGATTTTACATAAAAATAGATATTCAAAGTTCGGTCTGTGCAGGGTCAGTGCTAGCTTTGTTGCTGTCCTGTGTGAACAATCCATTCAGCCTCTGTCCCAGGCCCATCAAATAAAGCCCAGTTCCCTCCAGCAATCTATATTTTTAAAAACTGACATTCATCCACTCCTCCACAGAACCCATGTGTTGTGCCCTGTTGCGCAGGAGGTGGACCCTTGAGCCGAGGTGGAGTTGACGCTACCCGCAGGGCAAGCCCTACGGGTCCCCACCGTCGGTAGGCGAAGCTGGCTGACTGATGGAGGGCGGCTGGAGCTTAGCCAATACCAGCCCTTGTTCCCCGCAGGTTGAATCCTTGGGAACTGTGGCCGGCTGGATTTAGGTGGGCTTCCGTCCGAGGTCTTCTGATGGACGAGGAGGAGGTCAGCCAGGGACCAGCAGTGGTAAGAGTAGCAGATCTGTCTGGATGAGGTGGAGTCCCAGAGACCCATGTGCCAAATGGAATGAGAGACAGACAGGGGGCACCCAAGTAAGAACAGGCCGAAGCCTGAGAAGCCAAGTCCAGAATGAGTATAGCAGAGGCATCGTTGAACAAACTTGAGTCAGGCCAGGTGGCAGGCAAGACAGAGCAATGAGGAAAGGCAAAGGTCAAGTCCAGGACAGAATCAATGACATAGTCAGACAAAGCAAGGGTCAGGTCCAGGAGATGATCAGTAGCGTAGTCAGGCAAAGCAGAGGTTGAGTCCAGGAGTCAATCTGTAGAACAAGTAGAGTAGCACAGGAACACAGGAACAAGGAGAATACCGGAGCTAGGATCAGGAACATGAACAAGACAGGAACCAGGAACATGAAGGAATCACCAGGAGAAGCAATGAAGTACACGACCAGCGTGGAGACCTGTTGCAAAGGCAACTAACTGTGGCTGGGTCCGGCCTTATATACTGGGACCCAGTGACATCATCTGGGGCCATGGGTTAATTTCCCACCACGGCCCCTTTAAAAGAAGAGGAGATGCGCACACCACGGAGCATGGACGTCCGTCGCGGAGATAGGAGCACCGGGGTTGGCCCGAGGTCATAGGCAGCGGCCCTTGGCTGTGAGGGAAGTGGAGCCAGATGGTGGAGCAGGCAGAAGAGGGTAAGAGGGCCTGGCCGTGGGTCTGCTGCAGCCTGCACAAGCAACACCATGGTTAATGGAAGGGTAGTACATACCCTAGGGAAAATTTACAGCCTTGCTCACACACCACCCCCCACACTCCCACACCCTCTATAGCCATACAAAATTTAATTATGCACTTGTAACAAATTTTACATGAAAAAGAACATTCACAAATACAGTCTTCTGAGGCAAAATATCACTTACAACATATATATTATATTTACATACACTGCTGTGGTGCCAACCAGAAAACTCTGCAAAAAAAGACACTTCGAACTCCTATAGAATTTATAATGGCATCTCAGAAAGACATGAATACACGTAATTACCCACACCAAAACAATCCTGACTACAAGCACTCAAACAATAGCAACCTTATCTATGAAAAGGCAAAACTGTAAATATTACACTAGGCCCTACAACACCAATACACCTCCTACTGGGAAAACAGAACAAGCCAGGCTGCTTATAGATCTCTACACAGAAACTACATGCTACCAAAAACTCACCTCGGTCATATATGCAGAAAACAGACAGACCCTGACCAAATACAGAATAAAGAGTCCAGAACGTATAAATAGAAACGTGCTGAGAAGAACTGAACTGGAAGCCACAATAATCCAGCCTCTATATGCAGAGCAACAACAGAAAACAAAAACATAATCATTCTTCAAAAAACATTAAATAATAAAACTGAAAAATATAAAACATAATAGGAAAATCATATTCATAAAAAGAATAAATATTTCAAACCAGTTAATGAATAAATTATCCGGAATTTCCCAAACACCAATACAATATTTCAAACAGGAAAAACAGAGGGACGGTAGAGTCTGGAATAGGAATGGAGGATCGGAAACCTATCAGTGAGGAGAAAGACTCTGAGGCATCGGATAAGTCTGGCAGATTGCAATGGTTTTGCCTCACTGGAGTTTAGTCATGAATGTGGCTTTCTCACTGGTTCCACTCTGGGCAGTAACAAAAGTGCCATGTCAAATACTAATTATTTTATGTGGGGGTTCCACATTTGCTGAAGCTTCTGAAGTGCTAAAGCCTAGTTTTGAAACTTGGCATCTGAGGATTTGACCCTGCAACCATCTGGTGCCAAATGAGCAACTCAACCTGTGAGCTAATGGAGCAGCTTCCCTAGCTGCACTTAGAGAATCCTGTTGACTTTAACAAGGCTTACTCGTAACCATTCCCTTATTATGCCATAATGCTTTTCGTTGAGATTACTTGGCTTTTCTTTGCACTAGAATAGGGTTTGGCAAAGTTCTTTTTTTTAAACTCTTTATTTAAGAAACGCATGATCACAAAAATACATGGCTCGCATATTATTCCTAAAACAGTTACAGGAACCACTTCCCAATACATATACATTATGCCTATATTCCCAAAATTTCCCCCAGGTTTGATCATATTTATCTGACTTTCCTCAAAGTGAATAAGTAATCTTTTCTATAATAGCTATTTCAATCAGTTGTGTATACCACTGAGAAATAATGTGAAAGAGTGCTCTAGACAGATGAATGCATTGATTTATTAGAGCTTTCTCTGAAGCTGAAATTTACCATGGTTTCTTTCCAATTATCTAAAAGCTCTAGACATGGTATAAGAGAATAGGCTATTTCACAAATAACTTGAATTTCCCACACTATATCTTTCCAAAAGGAAGCTACTAGTGGGCATGACCACCAAACATGCAGGAATGTACCACTGAGCCCACAACCATGCCAGCACAGAGGGGAAG
Organism: Rhinatrema bivittatum; assembly: GCF_901001135.1. Lineage (NCBI taxonomy): Eukaryota > Metazoa > Chordata > Amphibia > Gymnophiona > Rhinatrematidae > Rhinatrema > Rhinatrema bivittatum. The sequence continues at coordinate 96,531,129 of NC_042618.1, forward strand.
TGGCTCGCGAAAAGGCAGTCAGAAAGATGGGATATTTATGCATGTGATGTAATAATTTAATCATGAAATCCATTCTTTTAGCACATATGTGTAACCTATCATTAAAATAATCCATTGTACCTGGAGGGTGGCAATGTAACCCCAATATTTAAAAAGGGCTCCAGGAGTGATCTGGGAAACTACAGACCAGTTAGCCTGACTTCAGTGCCGGGAAAAATAGTGGAAACTATTCTAAAGATCAAAATCACAGAGCATATAGAAAGACATGGTTTAATTGCCAGGTTCTTGTGGCCTGGTTTGGCCTCTGTTGGAAACAGGATGCTGGGCTTGATGGACCCTTGGTCTGACCCAGTATGGCATGTTCTTATGTTCTTACACTGAAGAATTAAAACTAATAAGGATTAAAAAAACCTCGTGCTCTCCATACCTGGGATCTTTTGATTTCCAGTTACCATGAAATTTTCATGGAGTCGGGGGAGATGGGGCTGCAGAAACAATATCTTCTCCCTCTGACACACAATAACACATTGATTCTCTTATACACTCCCTATCTCATAAAAATGCCTATGCTCTCACACATACGCCCTCTCTCCCTCACAGACACATAACGTGCATGCCTGTGAGAGCCTAGATGTGATACATATACTCTCAAAGGTGCACACACACAAACACACATATATATATATATATATATATATATATATATATATATATATACACACACAGGCTCTCAAACAGACACACACACACACAGGCCTCACACAGACACATACTCATGCACACAGGCACTCACAGACACACACACACGCACATAGGCTCTCACACAGCCACACACACAAGCTTTCACACAGACACACACAAGCATACAGGCTGTCACACAGCCATACACAAACAAGCTTTCACACAGCCACAAACACAGACAGACGCAGGCTTGCACACAGACACACATTCATGCAAACAGGCACCCACAGACACACATACACAGGCACATAGGCTCTCACATAGCCACACATACAAGCTTTCAAACAGACACATGCACATATAGGCTTGCATACAGACATTCACACATAAATAAGTTCTCACATAGACTCAGACACACACACATACACGGTCTCCTATTCTCTTCAGGCCTGGTGGGATGAGCTCCACCAAGGCCCCATGGGCTCCTCTTCTCTTCGGCCTGTGGTGGAATGAGTTCCACCACAGCACCATGGGCTCCCCTTCTCTTTGGGCCATGATAGGATGAGCTCCACCATGGCCCGGCAGGCTCCTCTTCTCATCAGCCCTTAGGGGGAGTTGGCACTGAAGTGGGAAAAGTTCAAATGCCATGGGTTGAACTTTGTGGCGGCCAACAGCCTCTCTTCCTCTTCAGCCACTGGCAGGTTTGGCTCTGCTGCGGCCTTTTCTGTTGCTACCACCACCACCCCCAGGTGTGCTGTCTGATGCAAATGCACGGTATGCATGCCGGTCATGCTGGGCCTGAGTCTGTGGAAGTAAAAGTATCACAAAATATATACTATATTTACATGCACTTTCATGCTGTCAACCAGAAAACCCTGCAAAAAAAGTAAAAAAACAAAAAGACACATGGAAAACATATGATATTAGGTCTACTGTAATACACATTGGGTGTGGACTTGGCCCTTAGAAAGTCATGAATAAACTAAATTACAATATAGTAAATCCTCCATATCAAAACAGCACTTACTGCCAACATTCAAACAGTAATAACTCTAGCTCTCTTCTTTCTTTGGTGCTTCTGGCATGGGTTTCAGTGGCAGCCTGCATCCTGCCTCTTGTTTTTTGTTTGGTCCCACTGACCTGGACTCTGGTAGTGGCCCACAGGGTGCTTCTCTTCTTTCTTTGGTCCGCTGTCCTGAGATCTAGTAGTTGCCTGCAGCCTGCCTCTCTTCTTTCTTCATCTCCTGCTGGCCTGGCTTCAGCAGCTGCCTACTTCCTCTTTCCTCCCTCTTTGGCCCCACTGGCCAGGGTTCCAGTGGCAGCCCACAGCCTTTTCTGTTGTGGAGGTGGACCCTTAGCCCGAGGTGGAGTTGATACTACCCATGGAAAAGTTCCCATGGGTCCCCACCGTCAGAAGGCAGAGCAGATCGGGAAGTGGAGGCCAACTGGAGCTTCGCCAATATCAGCCCTCATTCTCCGCAGGTTGAGCCCTTGGGTACCGGGGCCGGCTAGTGTTAGGCAGGCCTCTGCATGGTTGATCCCATGATGGATGTTCAAGGCAGGGAAACAGGAAGCAACAGAGAGACAGGGTCCAAAGGAGCTGAGTTCAAGACAGGGCCTTGATCCAGAAGCCCAGACAGGCTGAAGCAGACTAGATTAAGTCCGGGCTTGTAAGTAGGCAAGAGCCTAAGAAAGGCCAAGTCCAAGTAGTCAGCTGGAGGCAAAGTCAGGTTCAAGCTGGAGTCAAGGCAGGCAGCTGAAGACAAAGTCAGGTGCAAGCTGAAGTCAAGGCAAGCGGCTGAAGACAAGGTCAGATGCAAGCTGAAGTCAGGGCAGGCAGCTGAAGACAAGGTCAGGTGCAAGCTGAAGTCAGGGCAGGCGGCTGGAGACAAGGTCAAAAGCAAGCAAGTGTTAGAACCAGAGAAACCGTCCAAGGCATGGTCAGGAACAAGCAAAGGTCAAAGCCAAGAATCCATCCAAAGCGAGGTAAGGAACAAGCGAGGGTCAAAACCAGGAATCTATCCAAAAGGTAATCAGGAACAAGTGAAGGTCAGGAACAGGAAACTGGAACTGGAACTGAAACTCAGGAACTGGAACAGGAATGCAGGACTGGAACAGAACAAGCACAGGAGCAGGAACAGGAACACAAAGGAGTAGCAACTAAGCTACTTCTTATGTTCTAAGTATACGACAGGAAACGTGGAGACCTGTTGCCAAGGCAAAGACCGGATGGCAGGGCCTTCCTTAAGTAGCAGGACTCGGTGATGTCATCATCCGGGGTCGCAGGCAGGTTTCCTGCCATGGCCCCTTTAAAGTCAGGGAAGACGCATGCGCCTAAGGCAGAGTGACTAGAACTTCGTGGTGGTGGTGGTGTCTCCCCTCGGCGCATGTGAGGAGACCCGATTGGAACTGGAGAAGGCCAAGAAGCTGCCAGAGGAACCTGGGAATAAGCTAGGAGCATGAGCACGTAGGCAACTGCCTACCACTGCCAAAGAGGAAGGGCCAGGTCCGGGACCCGGGCGTCAGGGGTGAGTAGGGCCAGTCGCGGGCCTGCCACGGCTGGGAAATGCAACATCTTCTCTTTCTTTATCCCTGCTGGTGGATCCTCTGGGCTCTTCTCTGTGTGGAGACCCAGCAGGGTAAGCAACAAATGCAGAAAAAATGCTGCCACCTTTCATCATGTGACCAATTTGACCAGCCCACCAGGAAATGCCCAAACTCCTCATAGACCACATGCCTCTGTGTTGCTCACAGTTGTTTCATACAGGGTTGAGTAGTCGACAAACTTATACACATTTCTCTGTCAATGTCAAGACGTTTTGACCTATTCATTGCCTTTATTGCTTTAAGAGTTGAAAATGTGATATTCAGTTTGTGCTGCACCTACATTCCACTTGGAAAAATACCAGTGAACATTTGAACATTTGTTTCTCTACTATCAAAGCTTGGTTACAACACAATAAACTTTTGTTGAACATGTCTAAAACAGAGTTCCTTTCTATCCATTGTCCTTAAACCACCTTTTCAGACAATACAATTCACTTAGAAAATTTTCCTTTTCCAATTCAACATGTCTTGGAGTTTTATAGTACTTTATCCTTTCGCCCACATATTAAAATGGTAGTCAGACAAGATTTCTTCAAGCTACGTGTCCTATCTGGTCTCAAAAAATTGCTGCATGCTTCAGAATTTCGTACTGTTATACAAACTTCCATTTTTACAATCATCGATTACCATAATGGCCTTTACCTAGACCTTCCCAGCTCTACATTCAACCATTACAAACGCTTATAAATTTATCTGCCTGTTTAATCACAGGCATAAAACATCATGATCATATCACCCCAATTCTGATTGTCTTACACTGGCTTTCAATTAATAAGTGAATCAAATATAAAATAGGCATGACAATATTTAAATTGATTACCTATCACTTATGCTCATGGTCTAATGCTTAAAGATATACCAACCATCCAGAAATGTAGACTCCTTACAAAAAGGCCTTTTAGACATCTCTTCACCAAAATTAGCACGCCTCCACATTACTTGAGAATGTGCCTTTTCTGTCACAGGCCTGGTCCTTTGGAACTCTTTTTCAATAGAACTATGATTATGCGACTCATTAAAAACATTTAGAGGACTTTTAAAAACCTTTCTATTTAAGCTGGCATGTATACAATATATTTTAATTTTATAGCTGTTCTAGTGATGGTAATAGATGGGAAGTATTTTTTTCAACTCTTCTTGAAGAACAGATAGGAGTTTAAATTTTTAAACTATTTTTGTCTGTCTTCCAACTGAGAGCAACATTCTTTACAGATGCAAAACTGAACAGATTACCACTTTCAGTGCTGATATCCACATCATGATTATTTTTTTTTTAAGCAATTCATTTTATCATTCACTGAGATTAATTTTCTTCTTTTTACTCTGTATTCTTGCTTTCTAGGAACTGAGTTTGCAGAAAATATCAGCATGATAAGCCAACCTTGCATCCCATAGAATGTCTTTGAAACTCTGGTTTCTCTCTTTGAAATATAGGAATATTTTAGTTTGTTCCAAGACATGATTCAGTATTTTGCCTCCTGAAAGCCACTGAATTTTGATATGCAGCAACAAAGTTTTGTAGTCTGCCCTCATTTCTTTACACAGTTTTTCAAATAATCTGCATTGCATTTCATTGGGTGAGTTTTTCTATAGTTGATCATGTTGATAACAGTTTAAGAACTTCTCCCGATTTGCCTCCATCTGTACCGTACGTGATCCCCGATTTAAAGAGCAATATGTTGTAAACAAAATGGGATTTTTTTTTCTCTGTGGCTGAGGAATCCTTGCTTTGCCTTGTCATAGCTGCTGCACCATTGGAGCAAACAGAAACACAATAATTCCAAAGCAAATTGTTGTCATGAAAGTAGATATTTACTGCAGCAAAAATGATGACAAAAGTTGTTCTTGTCTCTAGCTCTCGACAAGACAAAAATTGCTTAATAATTTAAGATCCTTCCATAAATCTTACAAAGGAAATTAACTGAGCTTTGCCACTTATATCAGTGCCTTCATCTAATTACAAGGCAAACATTGTATTTGCCTGCAACTTTCGATTAACATTATTTTCAATATCCTCAGACATTGCAACAGGTCTGTGTCATTTAACAAGGGCATCTCTGAAACTTCTGCTGCTGCAGGACCAAGCATTTATTGAACAATTTCTTTGCATACTGGTAAAATCAGTTCCTCCCTCAACATTATGTACTTTCTCTTTTTTTTGGTGATTAAGGGGGTTATTTTCTAACCCTATCACACGCGATAGCTAAATCGAGGCGGCTTCGGCACTGGAAGAGGAGGAGTCGGGGCGGACGCTGCGGAAACATTGCTGGCGGCGAAAAGATAAGAACCCTTATCGCTGCCAGTAGCGCGCCCAATAGCACCACCTTTTATGATGGCGCTACTGGGTGTGAAAGCCGGCAGCGATAACACCGTGGTGGTGCAATCGCTGCCGGCTTTCGCAGGCCCACCGCCTCCTATTACTGCTGGGATTCGCAAAATGTTGCGATGAAAGAAAATCCAGCCCTAAGTTTGCAACTTTGAATAAGGCCAAGAGAGCTTTCTAAGATACCTTTAAATATTTTCCATTATATTGATGATTGTTCCATCATATTACTGCTATCAAACCTTATGTTACTCCTTTAGTCACTCCTACAAACCCCTTCAGACCTCTACCATCTCCTAAATACTCCTCCTAAATGTGTTCTTTACTTTTATGCTTAGTGCACACCTGAATCCCAATCTATAGTATTTATGTTATGAATTTGATTGTAATCTGCCTTGAAACTAGTTTAGTTAAAGACAAAATATCAAACTTTTATAAATAATTTTTTTTAAGTGAGAAAAGAAGGTGACAAAAGTAATCTTCTGACTTATGTGCAACATGCCCATGGTTCTCCTCTAAATGCCTGTTAAGTCTGTTTACATCAATGATTGTTTTGACATATTCATGCCACATACAAGACACTGTGATTTGGAATTGTCTGCTTTGTCGATCCATGTAGAACTGAATTTTAAAAACTCATTGACCCCAATATTGAAAGCTCATTCAGTGCTCGATAGCAGGATAAGTAGGACTTATCCATCTGTCTAGTGGGCCGCTGAATATAAGCAGCCACTTGTTAGCCAGATAATTAGGAATGAATATCAGCGGCCAGTAGACAGCTGGATAAGTCACTAAGGCCTAATTGTTATATTTATTGCAGGAATATGGCGTGTTAGCAGGCACGATAAAAAAGGGGTGTGGTTAGGCAAATTTTTTATATTCCACACCACATAAGTAAAAATGGTAACCCTCGATAAATTTTTATGTTATGGAACGCAGTATCGCGACGTGCGACAAATTAGTGCATTGCGTATCTAAACCGGAAGATATGTACACAAGTATGTGCAGAATAGGTTTTCATAGCCACCTGAGTACTCACATATCTCCTACTATGCGCAAATGTGAAAAGTATCGTAAAAGGGGTGGGGCATAGGTGTGTGGGGGGAGGCCAATAGATGTGCGCATATATACTTATGTGCACAGGTATGCACCGGGTCCCCTGCCTCTAAGCTTTACCACTGCTATGGATGGCATGTAAGTCATAAAAAAAAAAAATCTAGGCTAGCCAGCAGGCTATTATGGGTTGGGGCTAACAGGGGGAAAGGAAGACAAACTAGGGCGATTTGGAAGGCCTATCCCTAGCCTGGGTGAACTGGGAAAATACTGGTGAAACTAGCAATGGCAACAGCACATGGCCCTTTTAGTATAAAACTTTTTATTACCCAAAGTTATCAAATGTACAGACCTTCAGAGTGCAGTTTCTCTTATGCATTCCAAAGGCAGATCAGAAAAACAATCTATATTTGCCATTTTTACCTTCTTCTGACCTCTCAATCCTCCTCTTGCAGCCCAGAAGAAATCCACTTGACCACCATCCCCCCCCCTCCCATTTACGTGATGAAAGCTGGATATGAGTGCACAGGTATGTGCATATTTCAAATAAGGTGCACATGTCCGCACTTTCAACCGCCATTATAACATAAGTGTGTATATGCGCACCTGGTATCAGGCTGCCCTATTTGAAATGTATGTGCACATGTGTGTACAAATCCCACATCCATTACATAAGTGGGCCAGTGAAGCACCAGTATCCCACTTCTAGTACACTTCCTTCTAACATAGAAGATTTAGGAAAACAGGGAAGGTAAGAAAAGATTATTTTTTTGGCCCTGTAGGATTGTGTAGGTGTGTGTGAGAATAGCCCTCATTTCATTGCTTGCAATAACATCTGCCATAATAGCCGTGATCTACAATAACAATGGCTATCCCACGATAAAAACTTGTTTTCTCTCTACCGCCAAAAAAAAGTTATTTCCAATATTAAATCCTGCAATAGTATGCATTCAATTTTCGTGATATGCGGTAGGAGTCCCTTATTTACATGTCTTTTAAAACATCTCCCAAAATGTCCTTTTGAATAAGGTCTTAGATTTTGGATGCTTGCTTTATTTCTTCTAAAAGTCTCACCATCTGTCTCATCTACGTGCTATTTGATGGCTTCCTTTCAGGTTTTAGAGCTCTTTTATACCAGTGGCAATTGCTCATTCAATGAACATATAGTTCATTTTACCACCTGGAAGTCCATTTGAGGTTACAGTGAAAAAGTACAAATATAAAAATGAAAAAGATCTTACTAAAATCACCACTTCAAATTTTGTTCAATCAAATCCACAATTTTGAGATTCATGCTAATAAAACAGCTTTTGTGTTGAAGAAATAATAGGGTACCTTTCAAAAATTATACTGTGAAAATCCATGATTAAATATAATTTGATGAAATTTATGATAGAACAGAAAAATGCTATATCAGCAAATAATGTACAATATTGTCTTCTATACAAAGAGCTCATTGACTTTAAAGTAATTGGACCTCTCATCAATAGACAGCTGCAAACTAAAATCTTAACATGGGAAACCAAAAAGGCAATGAATAGCACATTATCATATAATACAGAGTTGATTTTTCAAGAGACTTGTATTTTCTTTCCCTTTCTGCAAGGAAATATTAAAGCAATTAGTGTTTGATCCCCTAGAAACTATAATTTCACATTGCAGAATAAAATCACTTAACCAGCAGAGATCAGTTAATGAAGGTGTTTTAAATATGTTATGCAAAATAGTTTCATTTATGACAAATGGAAAAAAAATAGCAGATCTGAGAAATATTGTATATGTAATTGCACTGCCCTAACTGAGCCATTTGAATTCTTTCTTTAGCTCATCAGGTTAGCACTCAAGGTCTTTAAATCAAAAGTTGTGTATTTGTGAAAAGGCTTTTTTACTCTAGGTAGCAGGATAATTTTTCACAGTACCAAGCCCCTCGCTTTCCCTTCTATTTCAACATGAAGATGAAAATTAATGTCATTTGAAATGGCATAGAACCAGTATGCAAACAACTGTGAATTTTCAGCTCCTTTTTATGAAGTTGTTTGTAGAGAAAAACAATAATGTGTTTGCACGATTTTTTTCTTTTAGAAAAATTAGTCAAGTACTGTATCTCAAGATAATGAATATCATGAGAGATGCATGTATCAGCTCAAAAACAAATGACAAATAAGAACTTGCATGGAGCCCGTCTTTGACAATCACGTCAACTTCGCTATCTGCTGGATAGGTGAATTGCTGTCCATCACAGAAGGGAGAGCTGGCCAAATCCAGTCTTTTATGTTTCTTTAAATTTTAGTCTCTCTTTTTGGAAGAGAAAGAGGCCAGGTGGTAGTATTGTATACAATTAGAATTTCAAATTATTCTAATGCTCCCAATGCTGAAACAATCACATGTGGTGTGCAAATTGCTACAATGTACTTTACATGGCTAGTAGACATGGTTACATAATATTTAAAATCAAAGACAAGCATTTAGCTATCACATATTCACTTTCTTCTTAGAGTTGCTAAATAGCTCCATTTTTTTTCATGATTAACTAATTCAGTCCTTGTTTTACCCCTCTGCATGCATGGACTTGTAGTTTAGATTTTCCAATTGATACATGCAGTAAGGTAAAATCTGAACTGAACCAGCATGTCCTGAAAATATGAAGCCTTAACACAATCCTAGACAAAGTATTTCTGCTTTGGATTATGTCCATGTTTCCTTGGTGTTGTATGAGCTAAAGGGGCTGAAAAGTCAGTCATACCCAACTTACTATCTGTTTGAAAAACATCATTATTAAATCAATTCAGTGTATAAAAATATGTATTCAAATGCCCCATTGTACCAATTGCCATAGGATCCAAAGTCTTAGTGCTTCAGGGATTTATTATATTCACCAGTATTATCTTACAATATTGTCTGCTCTAAAGCTACTTCATCCTTTTTAATAGACGATGAGAATTGGAGATAACACGGTAATAGTGATAATGTAGTTAAAAGCTATAACAAGATAAAAAGAAATACTTTCCTCTGAAAAGCTTCATATAGTTTTGCAATGTTGCTACTGTTAATGAAAGTGATCACTGGATGATTTTAACCTCTGAAGACATCTTCTTTCTGAATTTCAGCCAACAACACGTTTAGGGTCATTTTGGACAACTGATGGGAAAAGAAACTTAGGAAAAATAAAAGAAACATAAGAAATCAATCATACTTATGTTTTGCACCACTCAAAATGTATTTCCCTTGCATACAAGTGCAGAGACCCACTTCCTTATTTAGGATTTTTTTCAATAAGCATTTTTTAGCCCAATTTTATAACTGTATACTTATGGCTGAAGTCCATATATATAAAGAACACATGGATTTCAGCCCAAATTTTCAAAGCAGACTTATGCACATGTCCACTTTGAAAATTAGCAGGACTGTTCATACCTTTGCGTGTGCACATTTACACCTGCTAGTGAGCAGATATAAACCTTCATGTGAACATTTACACGCATACTTTTGCAAATTGCAAATACAAATATACATGAATTCCCCACCCCAGTTCTACCCTATGGAATGCCTCTTCCAATTATACATAAAAGTACATGTGAAATGACTTCTATTTGTGCTCTAATTTGTAGGGATGTGTATCGTTTTTTTGACGATTAAAAAAATCGTCAGATATTTTTTAAATCGTCAAAAATCGTTAGAGTCGTGATACAATAGAAATTCCCCCGATTTATCGTGAAAAATCGTAAATCGGGGGAGGGGGAAGAGGGAGGGGGGAGGGCGGGAAAACCGGCACACCAAAACAACCCCTAAACCCACCCCGACATCCCCCACCCTCCCAAACCCCCCAAAATGTTTTTAATTACCTGGTGGTCCAGTGGGGGGGGGGGGGGGGGGGAGCGGCACGATCTCCCGCTCTCGGGCCGCCATTTTGGCTGCCACTAATATAAATGGCGCCGATGGCCCGATAAAAAAAAACCCACCTGACCCTTTAAAATGACCCCCTTAGCCTCCCCCCCAAAAAAAACCTTTTAAAATTACCTAGTGGTCCAGCGGGAGCGCGGGGAGCGATCTCCCGCTCTCAGGCCATCGGCTGCGTTAATAAAAATGGTGCCGATGGCCCTTTGCCCTTACCATGTGACAGGGCAAAGGTAGCAATACGGCCCGAGTGCAGGAGGTCGCTCCCGGACACCCGCTGCACTTTTGGCAAGTCTTGTGGGGGTCAGGAGGCCCCCCCAAGCTGGCCAAAAGTCCCTGGGTGTCCAGCGGGGGTCTGGGAGCAATCTCCTGCACTCAGGCCATATTGCCAATATTCAAAATGGTGCCGGCGCTACCTTTGCCCTGTCACATGGTAAGGGCAAAGGGCCATCGGCGCCATTTTTATTAACGCAGCTGATGGCCTGAGAGCGGGAGATCGCTCCCCGCGCTCCCGCTGGACCACCAGGTAATTTTAAAACCTTTTTTGGGGGTTCGCGAAGTGGGGGAGGGTTTTTTGATTATCGGATCGGGCGCAGCTGATAATCAGATCTCAAATCGGGCTGGGCGATAAAAATTTTAAGATTTGGATCGGAACCGGAACCGATCAGATTCCGGTTTCGATTCACATCTCTACTAATTTGTACAACTTCCGGGGTAATTTTCAAAAGGTGCATTTACTTGCTTAAAATCGCATTATGGGCCTGAATTTAAATTGCATTTGTTTGCTTAAAATAGGGTTTTACATATATAAATTAGAGATGTGAATCGGAACCGGAATTGGTTCGGATTCCGGTTCCGATTCACATGTGGGTTTTTTTCCATCAGGCCCAATCGTGATTTTGTTTATCGGCTGCACCCCAGCAGATAAACAAAAAACCCACCTCGACCCTTTAAAAGTAACCCCTTAACTTCCCCCATCCTCCTGACCCCCCAAAAAACTTTTTACAGGTACCTGGTGGTCCATTGGGGATCCCGGGTGCGATCTCCTACGATCTCCTGCTCCGTGCCATCCTCCCACTCCCGTGCCGTCGGCTGCCACTAATCAAAATGGCGCCGATGGCCCTTTGACCTTACCATGTGACAGGGTATCCATGCCATTGGCCGGATCCTGTCACATGGTAGGAGCACTGGATGGCCGGCGCCATCTTGTGCTCCTACCATGTGACAGGGGCTGACCAATGGCACTGGTAGCCCCTGTGACATAGTATGGGTAAAGGCTATTGGTGCCATTTTGAATACTGGCAGCCGAAGGTCCGAGTGCAGGAGGTCGCTCCCGGACCCCCACTGGACTTTTGGCAAGTCTTGTGGGGGTCAGGAGGGTCCCCCAAGACTTGCCAAAAGCCCCTGGTGGTCCAGCAGGGGTCCGGGAGTGATCTCCTGCACTCGGGCCAGTAATCAAAATGGTGCCGATAGCCTTTGCCCTTACTATGTCACAAGGGCTACCGGTGCCATTGGTCAGCCCCTGTCACATGGTAGGAGCACAAGATGGCGCCGGCCATCTAGTGCTCCTACCATGTGACAGGATCCGGCCAATGGCACAGATACCCTGTCACATGGTAAGGGCAAAGGGCCATCGGCGCCATTTTGATTAGTGGCAGCCGACGGCCCGGGAGCCGGAGGATGTCCCGGAGCAGAAGATCCCGGGAGATTGCTCCCGGGACCCTCACTGGACCACCAGGTACCTGAAAAACGTTTTTAGGGGGGTTGGGAGGGTGGGGGAAGCTAAGGGGTTACTTTTAAAGGGTCAAGGTGGGTTTAGGGGTTATTTTTGTGTGCTGTTTTTCCCGCCCTCCCCCAAAATAATAAGGGAACCCCCACGATCAATATCGTGGGGTTTTCCTATCGTTTTGGGGAAGTCCCCGATTTCTGACGATTTTGAAAATATCGACGATATTTTCAATCGTCCGAAGCCCGATTCACATCCCTAATATAAATGCACTTTGAGTACATAGGTTTTTTAAATTGCTACAATATATACCATTGAACTGTTTATAGGATTTACTCACATAAGTGCACTTTACGTGAGTAAATGACTTTTTAAAATTGTTACAGTAGTATGTTACATTTACGTGCATAACTCCTTTTAAAATTCACCTATTAATGCAATATTGTACATCCTTTTGAAAATTACCCCTTTTATTTTTAATATACACATCAAATTGATTGATAGAACCGCAAACTAAACATTTCCAGTTCTTAATTTAAAATATCACGTAAAAAGGTATATTATATAATATTGTTTTCAATTCTTTAGTTTATGGAACACTTCAAAATTATGACAATTGAAAGGTACACAACAGAATCAAAATCAAAATGTAATAGTGTTTTCTCACCAGTTTCAACAAATGAATATTGAAATATTAAAATTCCTTGGATTTCTGAAGGATATTAGAACAGATTTGCTTTAAGGTTAACAAACATCAATAAATTGCAGCCTACCTTCTCTTTGTTTCACTCTTGATTTTCCAAATGGCACATCATTTGGAGAAACACTTGTAACACTTGTTTCTCTAGGATCAACAAATTCAGTTCATATTTCCCTATGAGAGCATAATGACATACAAAGTGTCATGCCAGGTCAGGCCAATGGTCCAGGTCCTTTGGTAAAACCTGGAAGCTCCTAAAGGAGAGATCCCTTCCCTGTAGCTCACTTCCAGAATTATGAGGTGTTGATCATCCACCTGAACCTGGCTAATAATTGTTTATTAATCTGGTCTCCAGAAACTTTTCCAAACCTTATATAAACCCTGCTATACTATTGACCTTTGCTATATCTTTCAGCAACATTATCTTGAAATATTTCTTTCAGTATCTTTATATCAAATCAAGATCCCAGAAGTAGCATGTTTTGTGAAGGTGAATGGGATTATTTTGTTTTCACACCAACTTCCTGACATTTGTTATGCTTGGCGGTCTGTGGGGTACTCCCACGGATTTCCGCTGTCACCTCCGCATCTGGCCCGATTACCCCTGCCTCAAAGGGAGGCAAAGATGCCTAGCCCGGGCCTATTACCCCGGCCTCGAAGGGAGGCAAAGACGCCTACCCTGGGCTGCTCTGTTGCTCCTCGATGCAGCAAGATGGCAACAGCGACTCTAAAGCGGCTGTACACCAGCGCCGACTCCCTACACAGCACATTGCCCTTAGGCGCATGCACGTGCCTCTCTTCTGTATTTAAAGTGACCAAAGTGGGAAATCCCCTCAGCCCCTACAGATGATGTCTGATGCTGAGGCCTATAAAAGGCATCTCCTGACCCTGATCCAGTGCCTTGGCAGTGGGTCTGCCTAAGCATCCTGTCTTCAGTCCCCGTGTCTTCAACTTTCTCATCTTCATTCTCCAGTAGCAGTGTCTTCATTCTTCAGTCCAGTGTCTTGGTCAGCCACTCCCAGTGCCTTTATTCTTCAGTCCCTGTGATCCTTGTCTTTGCCTGTCAGCTCCTATAGTTGTGTCTTTATTTCTTCCGTGTGCATTGCCATCTGAACCTCTCCTTGTCAGTCCTGTCTTCCTTATCCAACTTGTTTTACCTTCAAATGGACTCCTGATATTGACCTTGGCCTAACTCCTGAACATTCTCACTTGCTGCCTGCCACTGACCATGCTTGACTTCTGGACACTCCTGACTTCCTCCAACCTGACCCTATCTCCAGATACACCCAGGGCTGGCACGTCCTATTAGGCAAACTAGGCGGTCCCCTATGGCACTGACCATTAGGGGGCCCCAAAGAGCAGCCAAGCTGTTCCTATCCTCCAGACCAGGTGCCCTCTCCTGCTCTCATTAACCTGAGCTGGGAAAATTCCCAGCACACAAGTCTATAGTTAGCAACATGAAATCCGCTATGCCTCTGAAGCTCTAGTTTGTGAACCGGGGTAAACAAATTGTTCTTTCCAAGAAATGAGTCAGGGCACTGTATCTTAGCCTAGAGGTAGTAGCAGGTGGTGTACTGGGGGTATATCTGTTGTTTCCACACTTTGCCCATGAAGTTAGAAAAGAAAGCCTGCAATGCAGGGATGGGAGACTTTAGTGTTTCCGAGGACTCGCTCTCCTCAGCTGCTATTCTTTCTTTTTCTCTCTCACTCCCCAGCTGCCAGCATGCTCCAGACCTCACCCAGGAGAGGAAAGCGAGCATTGATCGCCCAGGCACCCCTCCAGAGTGCAGCTCTCTGGTAAAAGGAAGCACAGACAGAGCCCCGGAGGACTGGACAGCGATCGATAAAGTGTGAGTTGCAGCAGCAGAGAGCAGGACGGCTGGCAGGGGAAGAAAGGATGGGGCAAGGGAAGGGTCTGAGGTGCGGTGAATATTTATATCTGGAGCTGGGAAAGAATTTCAGCTTGTGCAGAAAGATGCTCTTCTAAAACAAAACGTAGTTTATCAAGGATCGCAGCCTCTGGACAAGTTGTCCTATAGTTTGGACAAAAACACTCAAGGTGCTAAGTTATTTGATCTACACAAAGGCTGTCACACTCTGGGGGAGGGGGGAGTAGTGTGACTGGGTGTTGTGCTTGTGCCTCTTTTCACCCCTCGCTCCACCCTCTCTACCTTGGGAGCAACTCCCTTCGGCTCTGACTGACAGATGCAGCCGCGGCTTCTCCCTGCCTCTTGGTCCGGGTGTCCCCGGGCTGGCTTGACGCTATGGATCTGCCATGTTCCTGATGACGTAAGGGCACGCGCGCGTGCTCCAGACTTTGTACCAGCAAGGGTGCGAACCTCGGGGGTGTCCCCCCATAGTGACATCATCCATTTTCACTTTAAAAGGTCTTTGTTTGCTAACCTCTAGCGCGTTAGCAAGGAACTCCAACAGGACTTGCTTCGGCAGTCCATGATACTTGCAACAAAGATCCGAGACAGCGAGGGGAATCCTTCTCCACTGCTCGGCCTTTTCAAACTTACCAGGAGTACCCGCTCCACGGGGGCTCCGCTCTCTCTTCTTGATTTCAGATTGCCAAGACGGGATCCAGTACTTGCTCCTCGAGGGCCTACATCCCTGAATACTCAGAAGACTCCTCATTGCCTGGAAGCGATTGCAGATGTGAACACAGTGAGTTCTACTGTAGATAGGAATCAGTACTCGCTCCACGAGGGCCTACATTCCTATAGCTCTGAAGACTCCCTTCCATCCAAGACGTTATTGCAGGTACAGAGATCGCGAGTTATATTGGCAAGATTGCAGATAGGAACCGGTACTCACTCCACGAGGGCCCATGTTCCTAGAATCCTTTACCGACTCTATTCTATTCTAGAAGCCATTTCATATACAGCTATTGTGAGTTATTACAGACTGTTTAGAGGAACCAGTGCTCGCCTACGGCTCCTGTTCCTGAATATACTGAAGACTCTCTGTGGCATTGAGACCATTGCAGACATCTACTATTGTGAGTGTACCATCTTGTATCCAGTATACCCTGTCTACTCACTACTTCTAGTATCTCTCTACAGGTCAATGACCCAGAGATTATATTCCAGTATCAGAAGGACTTCAGCCCTACCAGACACATCAACTCACTACTGCCACCACTGGTGATCCAGCTTCCAGCCTAATAAAGAACTATTTGTGTTTATTTCATATTCTAGCCTAGCCAGTGGTTCCTCTCAGGATCTCTTCCTGGGGGCGCTGTCATCTGCCATCGGCCCAGGGATTCACCATTTCCTCCAAGTGGTCATTCCTTACACTACTATCACTCTGTGAGAGCCAACCGCTACCGACCACTAACACCGCTTACGGAAGTATTATATAGATAGCTACCTTCTCTTTCTATGGGACTTGCCAGCAGCCTATATATAACAGATTGCTACTCCGTAGCAGAGGCATGATAGATTGCTATCTCAGTAGCGAAATACAATATACCTATTGTTAGCTCCTCTCCTCAGAAGAGTATCATAGAACAGATTGCCAACTCCTCTTCCCTGGGGAGTTGATCCATAACAGATTGCTACCTCCTTCCCTTACAGGAGCATCTAACAGCAGTTCGCTAACAGATTACTAATTCTGCCCTCCTGGTGGGGTAAGCACTACAGATAGCTAACTCCTCCCCTCTGGAGGAGCAGGTCATGTAATATTGCTACTCCTCTCCCAGTCAGGAGAAAAGCAGAACAGATTGCTAACTCCACCCTCCTGGCGGGGTGAGCGACAACAGATTGCTAACTTCTCCCCTCTGGAGGAGGAGAGCATAACACTGGGGGGGGGGGGGGGGAGGGTGCAACTGGGGAGGGTGGGCACAAGGCAGAAGGTTCACCTAGGGCACCTAATATCCTTGCACCGGCCCTGGATACACCTGTTCTCAGGCTACTCCAACCCTGTTATGTTGATGAATCTCTGCCATCCGCAGAGGCTCCCTCCTAAGACCTGCCAGCCCCAGCACCCAAAGGCTCAACCCGAGGGGAACGAAGGCTGGTGAAGGTGAAGCTCCAGTTGGCCTCTGTTTCATCCAAGTCTGCCTGCCAATGGTGGGGACCTGCAAGGCTTCTTCTTGCAGGTTACATCAATCCCCCCTCAGCCTAAGGGTCCACGCCCACAACATTGTATTTCCTAAAAAATGCAAAGTAACATAGGGGTTGATTCTGTCCCTGCCTTTTGAATCTCCATTTGGCAAATATTGGACAAATATTGTGTTACATAGAAGCTTCCACATGGTCTGTGCCAGTGCTTCTCAACCCAGTCCTCAGGGTACCCCGAGCCAGTCAGGTTTTCAGGATTTTCACAATGAATATGCATGAGATAGATTTGCAGACATTGTATCTATTCATGTATATTCATTGTGACTATCCTGAAAACCTGACTGGTTAGGTGTGCCTCGGGGACAGGGCTGAAAAACACTGGTCTGTGCGAACAAGGAGAGAAAGGAAAAGAGGTAAGAAAGTAACATACATAAGGGAAACAGTTATAAATATAACCATGCAATAACATAACAATGTACTTCAAAAGGAAGCACATTATCACTGTTCTATTTTATATCTCCATCCTGCTACCTCCTATTTCATTCTCCCCCTCCTCCCAGTGGTCTTCTGATTCCAGTCTTTCCCTCAAAGTAACTCTGATGTCCAATCCTTCCTCACTATAGCTGCACACAGCCACACATCAGGGTTTCAGCTATGCTGTGAAGAGAAAGCAGTAAGTGCCCTGCCCGAGTCAGCACAATTTTTTTGTAATACCTATGAACATTGGATTAATTGATTCCTTTCCTGAACTCAGGGCTTTCTGTTCATATTGCAGCCAGAGTCATTATGCTCACAACAGTAGGAGGGAAGAGGAAAGAAGAAATAGATTTAGAGATAAGTGTGGGGACAGGATCAGTGGAGAAAGGTGGTGAGGAAATTTGCCATCCCCCAGACTTTTGCCACCCTGGGCACAGGCCTTTGCATAAATCCAGTTCTGCTACTCCATTCTCCAAAACAGCAGCAAGCAGGATCTTTACAGGGTTTTGTTCAGTCTGAGAAATATCCTAGCCAAGATCCCAGGAATCTAATAGTTACCTGACCCTGGCAGTGCAAACTGGATATATTAATACAATGTGTGAGAACTGAAGAATTTAACACAGTGATGCTGGAAAACATGAATACTTACCAGAACTGACAGGAGGATTACCCTTGGAGTGGTCATGGGAGTCCCAAAACTGATCCAGAAGGTCTAGCTGGAGGAAAGAGTAGTGAGGTTGCAGCTGCTATTTCTGGCTCTCAGTCAGGCAATGTGCATAAGCCTTTTTGTAGTGTATAGCACCACTAGGTCAGTATCTCAAAGCCTTTTAAAGTGACAATGTCTGTGCTTTTGTGGTACAGATAAAAGTTATTTGGTGCTAATGTTCTCATAAACAGCATAAGGCTTAATTAGAATGATACAAATATTTAATGTTTGCACTCATTTTTGAGGCTCTAGATGTGTGCAAATGAAGCAGAGTTGTGATTGAAGCATGGGAGCACTGATATCATGCCCCTGGACATGATTCATGCACCTCCTCTACCTTTTTCTATAGGAGGCTTAAATAATGGTGAGCTTTTGCATATCCCAAAAGTGATAATTAATGTATGTGCATTTTTTAATGAGACCAATAATAGACTGCATGGCCTTGAACTCAGATAACCTCAGATGCCTCATTATACACACGCTCATTAGTGACCTATTCACCTTTTTCTGTCCTCCAGATGCCAATTTTTTTTACATTAGTACTCCATTTAAAATATTCGACTGACCCTCCTGAATAGCAATTTACCACAGTTTGATTTTTGACCTTGAAATGGGTGAATCGATCCCTGTAGACTTGATGAGTTTAGTACAAAAAGATTTTTCAGTTCTTTGTCCTTTTTAACAGACTGAAAATATCATATAACTTCTAAAGAAAATGTCAGGGAATTTTTTTTATGGTTCTTTTCTAAGAAGTAATCTATCTGCTCAACTGATAAATGACATGGTGCATGCTGCACAGAAGAAATGGGCCGCCGTAGCTTGTACCCCTCTCACAAATATCAGTTGACTTCATCGTGTGGTGTTCTGTGTCAGCAAGGGATTATAAATGACTGGCATTGCCTGCACTATTATGCCGCAACACCTAATTACTCAGGACTCCTAAAATACTTGCCATATTAGCAGGTAATAAATGAGCTGCACTCCCTGCTACTGTTAATGAAATCTTTCTTTACATTTTCTCTTTCCAGCCAGCAGTACTTTCTGCTTATTGTAAAATTCTAATTTGCCATGAGTAGGAGGACAGCCCTCACTATATAGAAAAAGAAAAAAAACTCAGGAGGGCACATTTTTTCTAAAACGATCCCAGTATAGAGAACAATGGGCTTCCTTTTGAACTGAATTGTAACCAACAAAGTGGCTGGTGATCCTGTGATCTCCTTTTACCCCTCTTCTCAGCTCATCATGCCCCTATCCACTAACTGGGTGCTTTTGAAATAGGACCCAACTGTTAAGTGGTATAATGAAAAAGGAATTGGGAAGCTGCACATTTTTTTCTAAACTGAGATTATTTCAGTAAAAGCTGGCCCAGGTGATTCTTCACCTTTACTATACAAAGGTCAGTCCTCCTATGGTACTGTACTCACTTAATTTCCATAGTCCATAAAAGTAAAGCAAACTATGAAAATCATGAATTTCCTAACTTGAAAACAGAAATCTTGAGAAGTAATTGAATAATAGGGGTAGACACTAATTAATGTAATAGTTTATATCGTACAGCATATCTGTTTCTAGAAAGTAAAAAGAGAAACTAATAATTTAGACATATTATATATTTCCAAAATAATTTGTCTAACAAAAGTTTTAGTAAATACAACGTGCCTCAAAATATATTGCAGACAAGCAAATCAATAAAGCTCTGCCCCCAGCTCCCACTGTCAATTTCTTACCATATGTTTGCAATTAGTCATTCTTTCTTACATACGTCTTCATGCATATCAAAGTATAATAACCCATTTCCAGATCAACCAATAGAAAGCATGATGCTAGAAACCCAGACATAGTAATTAAGGAGAAAATGACAAAACAACAATACTAATAGAAGTATCTGTACTACGTGGCTATTGTGTCCCATGTATGGAGAGAGAAAAGATCATCAAGTACCCAATGATGTAATTGGAGATTGATATGTGGCCTTATTTTTGGGGGGCACCATTCACCTGATTAAAAAGAACTTCCAAGCTCATGGCATTCTGTTGACTGTATATATTACAGCACACAAGTTTCAGAGAAAAGCTGTTTGGCACAATGCAGGGGTTAAGAAGAGCACTAGCAGTACGTTTGAGAGATTGCAATCATATCAAACATACCCTGGCTTAAGAGTGAGGTTCATTCACGTCAGGATGTCTCTGAGACAAAACTAATAAAATCCCTGCACCTCAGGCTTTTTAAATATATGACACACACACACACACACCCCCCCCCCCCCCCCCACGCCATTTCAACTCAACTTCAAGAATCGGTGCAGGGCAGAGCTAGCACATATTCCAATACAACTCATCATACAAAAAAAAAATCTAGTATAGGTGTCATCTCAGAAACAGCAACAGAAACACACTCCCATACCAGATACATTGTGAGCTATTGCAAAATTCTGCAAAAAAACCCAAAACAAAACCCTCAGTGCATATGTAGCAAGTTTTACACACTATAGTAGCAGTAACTTCCAGGACTCAAATAGCAACAGTAAAACTCAATCTTACCAAAAACTTGAGATCTTAACAATAGGTCTTGGCAACTTCCTCCTGATGGGCATCAGGTTATATAGATCCCTCCTGCACTTCTGGAGAGGGGATCAGAGCTTCCCAGAAGGTACTAGTTAAAACAGCAAAAATACTAATTTTCTGAGCAAAAATAGAAAAACACAATTCTATATGTCCCTCTTCCCTCTATTTATTTATTTATTTATTTATTTATTTATTTGATTAATGTGTTTTGTATACCGTCATTTGGTTTCGCCATCAGAACGGTGTACAGAATCGCGAAACAGGTTGTATAAACATCATCACATCAGCTTATCATGTAGTGTTAGTTGATTACATATAAAATTGTTATTGTAAGGCTTATTACATAAAGCAAAGTTATAACATACAAACTGTTATTACATATAGGCTTGGGTTTAATAAGAGAGGGGAAAGGAATGTGTATAGGTTGGGTGAGTTATTATACAGTTGGATCTTTAACAGCAGGGGTTTAACAATTCAAAGTATCTTTAGGATGAAGTAATATATACTATATGAGGTCAGTTGCACATTATCTTAGGTAATCCATTGTTAGGAGTTTTTTGGTAGATCGAGGGATGTAGCATTCTTCTTGTTGGGTTGGAACTTTTATATACCGGTATTAGATTGGGACATCATACTGGTTTACATTCTTTTGAGAGACGTAGATGCAGAGCATTATAATAATCAAGATGGTGAAGATTCATCACTTGCACTTGGTGGGCTGGTTGGTTGAGTGAATTTGCGTAGGCTCTGGTGAACAGCCAGGTTTTCAGCTCTTTTCTGAATATTTTAATGCTTGGTTGAGTTTTTATTTCAATTGGTATTGAGTTCCATAGTGTGGGGCTGGCGATGGATATGGCTCTCTCACGGGTTGTGTTCAGTCGAGTGGTTCTGGCGTCAACTCTGGGAGGGCAGTGTCGCTCCCTCTATTTGCTAGACTGGGGCCTAATTTGGTTAGCACACTGAACACACATCTGTCCTTCATGAAAGCTTACATTGCCTCATGGTCACATGGGCTAGCTCTCCATGTGCCTAAAGCATGTCCAATTCCAGACAACCTCTAGGGAAGGTGCTGTATTGAGTGGCTTGTCCTTCTGCAGCTGTCTAACCAGGGGCTGGAACTAGGGCCTTCTAGTGGAGAATTCATAGTCTACTCTCCAATAATATCTGAAGGGATTACAATTGTAAAATATTGACAAATTATTTTTTGGAAAAAGTAGCTAAATTAACAGTGAATTTCAGAGATGTAAGAATTTCATGGAAGATAGAAATGTTGTTTTTAAAGTGATTTGGATACAATTTAGGAGTGTTACTGTAGCAGATTTACAAGAGTCAGAGTTTGAATTTCTTGTAAGGCCCATTGGCTCCATGCCCTTTCTGGGTGGTGCAAAGTTTTTAATCTATGCCCCATTAAAAAGATCCTACATGTTTCATTGGTTGAAGGAAATATGCCAGAGTTTTAAAAAATGGTTTTTGTAAAGCTTGTGGGTATCTAATTTTAGACAACCATCAAATGTACCTTCTCTGTCTAAAAAATCTTGAAAAATGTGTTTTTCTGCAGTTAGAGGAGCATATGGAAGAATATAGAGTATTACACGACAGGCAATTTGTTATAGAAAACACCATGGCATGGAAACTTTAATGGTTTTATTAATTGATACTCTTAGGTGCCAAATTGAAAAGGGTCCTGCATTATTAGTGATGATTGACATAAGTTTTTATTTACTTGTCTACAAACCTTTGGGATTGGAGGCCAAATTTTTGATTGGTTCTCATCTGTTTTGTCAGACAGGATACAACTGGTGCAAATAAGTAACAAGTATTCAAATTCGATAAAGATAAAATTAGAGATCTTCAGGAACTGGTCCTCTCAGCCATTAGCTGATCTTTTATCATCATATAGGCTAGAGTTGTATTCTTATGCTGATGATATTCAGTTTGTTTTGCCATGTAATAGGGATGGTAGTTTACCAGATAAGTTATTACATTTTTATACTGATAAAATTTCACATTGGATGTCAAGAAACTGTATGAATTTAATCCTTAAAAGACTGTGCTCTTGTGGGTGAGAAGGTCCCTATTCCAGAAAATCAAACTAAGAAAATAGGTAAAATTCCTATAGTGACTGAAGCTCATGATTTCAAAACTCCTTTAAGATTCAGGTAAAAGAAATAGCTAAGTTTAACTTCTTTAAGTTAATGATATTGAAACAATTGAAACATATGATTCCACTGGATTTTAGTTTGGTGCAAGTGATGAATCTTCACCATCTTGATTATTATAATGCTCTGTATCTATGTCTCTCAAAAGTATTTTTAAAGGTGGTTCTGTTGATGCAGAATGTGGCAGCTAGATTAGTAACTGGTGCAGTGAAGAAGGACAAGTGAGGTAATCAAATTTGCAGATGATACAAAATTATTCAGAGTAGTTAAATCACAAGCGGATTGTGATAAATTGCAGGAGGACCTTGTGAGACTGGAAAATTGGGCATCTAAATTGCAAATGAAATTTAATGTGGATAAGATGCATATAGGGAAAAATAACCCATGCTATAGTTACACGATGTTAGGTTCCATATTAGGAGCTACCACCCAGGAAAGAGATCTAGGCGTCATAGTGGATAATACATTGAAATTGTCAGGTCAATGTGCTGCAACAGTCAAAAAAGCAAACAGAAGGTTAGGAATTATTAGGAAGGGAATGTGAATAAAACGGAAAATGTCATAATGCCTCTGTATTGCTCCAGGGTGAGAATGCACCTTGAATACTATGTACAATTCTGGTCGTCGCTTCTCAAAAAAGATATAGTTGCGATGGAGAAGAAACAGAGAAGGGCAGCCAAAATGATAAAGGAGATGGAACTGCTCCCCTTTGAGGAAAAACTAAAGTGGATAGGACTGTTCAGATTGGAGAAGAGACGGCTGAGGGGGGATATGATAGAGGTGTTTAAAATTATTGTTTTGTTTTAATCTATATTTCCATACTGCATCTTGTTATCCCCCTCCCAGTTTTCACCTCCCTGTTAATATGTATTTTCCAAGCTTAAATGTTCGAATGTAAACCAGTATGATGTCCCAATCTAATACCGGTATATAAAAGTCTTTAACTAACTAACTAAATAAATAAATAAAATCATGAGAGGTCTAGAATGGGTAAATGTGAATCAGTTATTTACTCTTTTGGATAATAGAAGGACTAGGGGGCACTCCATGAAGTTAGCATGTAGAACATTTAAAACTAATTGGAGAAAGTTCTTTTTCACTCAACACATAATTAAACTCTGGAATTTGCTGCCAGGGGATTTGGTTAGTGCAGTTAGTGTAGCTGGGTTTAAAAAAGGATTGGATAAGTTCTTAGAGGAGAAGTCCATTACCTGCTATTAATCAAGTTGACTTAGAAAATAGCCATTTCTATTACTAGCATCAGTAGCATGGGATAGGCTTAGTTTTTGGGTACTTGCCAGGTACTTATAGCCTGGATTGGCCACTATTGGAAACAGGATGCTGGGCTTGATGGACCCTTGGTCTGACCCAGTATGGCATGTTCTTATGTTCAAAGTTGATGGAACTACACCAGCTTCCGATAGAGCAAGATATACAATTTAAAATCCTTTGGTAGATAAGATCTATTATGCTGAATATGTACATGCTTAAATAATAAATTGACTGATTATGTTCAGGTGAGCAAAATATACTTGATGCCCCATTATTTCATCTAAACAATGGTATCAGACCCAATATTTATAACATGTGATTAAATACAATAAACAAAGACCTGTTATATGTAGATGAGTTGAGTGTACCTTCATACGATGCGACCCGAAGGTTCTGCTATCGTGACTATGAGCCTGTGTTGGCTTACAAATCATTAGGTACCTCAATAGTTGTTAGGTTATGTTAATGTCCACAAAACCGTACTTATTCGAAAAATTAATTTCAATATTGTAGATATTGGCCTTAGCCACCACTTATCTTAAACTCATTTAGATAGTCAAACTTGTGCCGCCGACACCGGGGTGTTTCGGAGCGAGGCTCCTTCTTCAAGGGCTGTACATTAACAAGAACGACTTCATGAATGTTGTGGAAACCTGTATAACATAAACGTACAACATAATATTCATCCTAAAGTTATTGACATTACTGTCACTTAAGTGACAGTAATGTCACTTGAGTGAGTCACTTAAGTGACAGTGTCACTGGTGTGCAAAAAATCTCCAGAGTTAACAAAACCCGAAAGGTCATGAAAAGCAAGCCTTTCCCTCTCCTATGTGGGAACCTTGGGAGGTCATGGGGCCCTGTGTAGTCAATGACCCTCCTCAGGTGCCCCTGTGTGCAAGAGCTGACCAAAATAAGGGCAACACTAACATAAATCTCTGGGTACCCTTTTATGTGAGCAAATAGTGAACCATAACAGCTTTGAAATGTGGGATGATAATAAGAAAAATAAGATAAAAGAAGAGATGGATATAATCAATTATTTATTAGGATCAAAATCAGAAATGGTGGAGAGAATAAACAGAGGGCACAATTGGGTTCATGAGGAAAGTCAAAAGTTCCAACTGAAATGAGAAATAGTTATCAAGAAATAGAAATTGGGTTGAAAATTTTAAAAACAAGAATGAACCCAAGAAGAAAAGATCTAAGGCCTGGATTTATCAAAATGCACTAAATATCACATGTGATAGGAAAAGGGGTGTGTTTTATGGTAATAAGCAGTTTATTGCAATAATACCTATGTGAAGCACTATCTTAGTGCAAATTGCAATAATTGTTGTATTTCCTACATATAACCACTGGGGGGGGGGGGGGGGGGGAGCATGTTTAAGATCCTGGAGATCGAGCCTAGCTATTGAGAGAGAGAGAGAGAGAGAGAGAGAGAGAGAGAGAGACTAGCCATAATACCCTCACGCGAGATAGGTATTTATATTTCTATGGGAGGCCCACCTAGTCACTTTAGGTATTAGTTAGGGGTTAGGGGCCACTTTGACATTCAAAGTGAGACGTACGAACAGAAAAGTGCTCTCTTGTGAAGATTTGATGACCTTCGGAGTGAGGAAACTCACCCAAAGATGAGATTTGTGCGATGTTTTCTCAACCTAGCTTGATGTTACCCAGGTAGGTCTCCCATAGAGATATAAATACCTTTCTAGTGTGAGGGCATTATGGCTATTTATTCTATTTATTTATTTAAAATTTTTATATACCGACATTCATCCAGGATATCATATCGGTTCACATTGTAACGCAAAAACAAACGCACGGCATGGCGCTTTACATTGAACAGTAAAAACATGATAACAAGGCATTAACGAGAGGGGGGAACAATAATATGGGAAGTTTTGCAATAAAATTATAAACAAGAATTGCAATTATATACATATGTACAAAAGAAAGAAAACTATGAGGTTAATTTTAATCAGGCTAGGAGATAAGATGGGGAAGAGAAGGGAGGAGAGCAAGGAAAGAGGGGGGCAGAGAGAAAGAAAAGAAGGTGGCGGAGAAAAGGGGAGGGGAGAGAGGGGCGGTAGAATGGGAAACAGGGGAGGAGTGTGGAGAGTGGGAACAGTGGGGAGGTATAGTGAAAAATTAAGTGTATGCTTTTGCAAAGAGCCAGGTCTTGAGCTTCCGCTTGAAAGATTTGAGGCATTCTTCTTGCCGTAATTCAACAGGCATTTTGTTCCAGAGGGTCGGCCCGGCTATCGATAGTGCACGGGCTCTTGTGGAAGTGAGTTTATAGAGTTTAGGAGAGGGGATAGGCATGGTTGCTAGATGTGCTAGTCTGGTGGGCTTATTAGACTGGTGTAAACGGAAGGATTCATTGAACCAGTTCATTTCGGGATTGTATAGGGCTTTGTGGTTGAGAGAGAGAGCCTTATATTGTATGCGGGAGGCTATTGGAAGCCAATGTAGGTCTTTTAGAACAGGTGTAATATGGTCATGTCTACGTAAATTGGTCAAGATCCGGGCTGTGGTGTTTTGTAAGATTTGAATGGGATGGATGGCATTATTAGGTAGGCCGAGGAGTAGGGAATTGCAGTAGTCGGTTTTGGCGAAGATTGTGGTTTGGAGAACTGTACGGAAATCGGGGGGATGTAATAAGGGTTTGAGTTTTTTTAGTGTGTGGAGTTTAAAGAAGCCGTCTTTTAGAATGTTATTTATGAATTTCTTTAGTGTGACGTGACCATCAAGAATGATACCCAGATCACGGACTTGTTGAGTAAATTGGAACTGAGGAAAAGGGGGGAGGATCGGTTGGCTTTGGGGTGAGATGAGCATAATTTCAGTTTATTGGTATTAAGAGCAAGGTGGATGGAGGAAAGGAGATTGTTAATGGAATGGAGGGTTTCATTCCAGAAGTCCATGGTTTTTGCTAGGGAGTCAGTGATGGGTATAAGCAGCTGAACATCATCAGCATATATGTAATGAGGGAGGTTTAGACTGGAGAGGAAGTGACAGAGGGGCAGAATGTAAATATTGAATAGGGTTGAGGATAGGGAGGATCCCTGAGGGACACCTCGGTTGAGGGGGATGGCCTTGGATACGTGATTTCCTAGCTGGATTTTGTAATCTCTCTTAATCTCTCTTACCAATTGTGGGCAACACCTGTAATACCGATTTCAGTTAGCCGCTGTAGGAGAATGGGATGGCTAACGGTGTCGAATGCGGAGGAGATGTCAAGGAAGGCAAGAATGTATGATTGCCCTTTCTCAAATCCTTTGATAATGTGGTCTGTCAGGGAAAGTAAAAGAGTTTCAGTGCTATGAGATTTTCGAAAACCGTATTGTGCGGAGGCCAGGATATGATTTTCTTCTAGGTATTCTGTGAGTTGCTTGTTGACAGTTTTTTCAAGTAGTTTAGAGATGAATGGAAGATTGGATATGGGGCGATAATTAGCTGGATCAGAAGGGTCAAGTTTGGGCTTCTTTAGAATAGGTTTGACTATTGCCTGCTTCAGGGGGAGCGGCACCTGTCCAGAGCTAATGGATAGGTTGATGATTTTTGTTAAAGGTTTGGCAATGATGTTGGGTATTGTAAGAAGATGTTTAGTGGGTATGGTATCAGATGGGTGGGTGGAAGGTTTGGCTTTCTTGATAAAGGTTTCTATTTCTAATGTTGAAGTGCAGTCTAGGGAGGAGAGGGCATTGGTGTAATTGCTGGTTTTTGTTTGATTGATGTCAGATTCGAAGTGGTTGGTAGGATTGGCAGAGGAGGAGAACTTGGATAGCAAATTGTCCACTTTGGTTTGGAAGAATGTGGCAAGTTCTTCACATTTGGATTTGGCTACTACATCAGGGATGTGAGGGGTAGCTGTTTTAGTGAGAGAATTCACGTAATCGTATAATACTTTAGGGTTGTATTGGAATTGATGAATTTTGTTGGCATAGAAGTCTCGCTTTGTCTTGTTAAGTTTGTCACTATAGAGATTTAGGGAGGATTTAAATTGTGCCAGGTGCGTTTGTGAGGGATCCTTGCGCCAGATCTTTTCAGATTTCCGAAGGAGTTGTTTGAGATTTTTTAACTCTTGGGAATACCATGGTTTCTTACTCTTGTTGTTTTGTGGGCAGACACTTTTGGATTGTAGGGGACAGGTGGTGTTGGCTATACTATTGGTGATGTCAAACCATGAGGTAAGCGCTGTGTCTGCATTGGTGAGCTCTAGGTGGTCAAGTTTGTTGGCGAGAGCCGATGTAAGGTCGTCTCTTGTGCAATTTTTTCTGTAGTGAATGGTTATGTTTGTGTTGTCATGGCAGGTGGGTGTCTTAATGGAAAGAGAGGTTTCAATGAGGTGATGATCTGACCAGGGGATGGGTGTGTGGGAAGGGTGATCAGTTTGTATGAGGGCATTGGTGAATAGAAGGTCGAGGGTATGGCCCGCCTTGTGGGTAGGAAAATGGATAGATTGCTTATATCCTAAAGCATTTAGTGAATCAAGAAAAGCGTCACACGAAGGGGTGCGAGGGGAGCTATCAACATGCAAGTTGAAATCTCCAAGTATGATGGCTGGAATGTCAATGGAGATATTTGTTGCAATGTATTCTATAAGGGTTGAGGGGTTGTTATGTAGGGTGCCTGGGGGGGCGTATATGAGACATAATTGTAAAGAGGGGGATTTGAAAAGGCCTATTTCAATTTTCGGAGGGGGCGGAGTAGAGTGGAGAATCATGTTGAACTTTTTCTTTATGATTAAGAGTAAACCTCCTCCTTTCTTTTTTGGCCTGGGGATGGAGAATGTATCATATGTTTCGGAAGGAAGCTGATTAAGGAGGACAGAGTCGGTATCCTTTAGCCAGGTCTCTGTTAAGGCACAAATATCTGGGTCTTGGTCGGAGAGTAGGTTGCAGAGAAGGGGTATCTTATTGTTTAGAGATTGGACATTGAGGAGGACAAGAGATAGTGCAGTAAGACCAATAATTTGGGTAAGAGGGGGGGCGATCATGGAAGGGAGAATAGTTTTTATATGAGAGTGGTGTCGTGGGTATAGGGGGATGATGGGTCTGCGTTTGTTATAGTTGAGGATGGAGATCTGGTGCTGATGCATTTTGTAGGATGGGGTGTTGGGAGGAGGTGTGAGAAAGGAAAGAAGGAAACAAGAAAAAGAAAGGATAATGAGGGATAATTGGGTGATTGGTGCAGCTGAGTTGTGGTGATGGAGAGAGTCACAATAATAGGTAAAAACTTCAATTTTGAGTACAGTGAGAGGAGCACAATAATAGGCAAAACACTTCACTTTTTGAGCACAGTGAGAGGAGCACAATGATAGGCAGAACACTTCACTTTTTGAGTACAGTGAGAGGAGCACAATAATAGGCAAAACACTTCACTTTTTCTAGTCTCTCTCTCTCTCTCTCTCAGTGGTAGGAGGGCCCCAATAGCTAGGCTGGCTCTTGAGGAGCTGCAATAAAGCCCTATCACATGGCTTTATGCAAATGAAAAAGGTATAGTTAAAATTCACATTAAAGCCATGCAATACGGCTTTACAAAACTGTGAGTCCAGCCCACTTGGCCAAAATTCCCTCCCCTTTTTCTCATTTGCATTGCACCAAACATTATGGTGCTTTCACACGCGTTATTGGTGTTTTCGCATGCTTTAAAGGCGTTTTTTTTGCATGCAAAAATGCCATATAGCACTTTGATAAGTGACCCCCTAAGAGAGAAAATGTACAGAGTTTGTCTACTGAATGTCAGGAATCAGGAAAATATTAACTTGCAAGCAGTGTAGATAAATCTATTTCTTGAAAGCTTTGAAAATAGATGTCTAGTAGAGATTCTGAATCATTTATCTTAATTCTTTCCCTCTGTAAAAAACCAATAGGATTATCCAAAAGGGAGAATTTAGTCTTTAAGAAGGAACAGGTTCATAGAAGCTACTAACATGTTATGCTGTATGGGCAGTTTAATGTCTTTCAGATTTGATTGGCATCCAGGCCATAAATAATTATCATTACTAAAATCTTAAAATATAATCTACATGATCCTGAATTTTAGCACTCCATGGTAAGATATATGTTCTGATCCTTAAATAGTAGCAGGCTAAATAGTTGAATAAACAGATTTCACTGGAATATTTCAGTCTAGCTCAATCAATGAGAAATCTGCTGCTTTTCTTTTGAATACAATAGACCAATGGTCTTCACTCCCAGCCCTCAAGGGCCACCAACATATAGGGTTTTCAAGATATTTGTAATGAATATACATGATATAGGTTTGCATAAAATGGCAGCAGCATGTATGCAAATTATTTTGTGCATATCCATTAAGGATATCCTGAAAACCTGACCCGATGGCAGCCTTCGAAGGCTAGGAGTGAATATCACTGCAAAAGTCTCTTTATTACTGGCAGTGTTTTGGATCTTTACAAAAAAACAAAAACATAATACAACACCTTGAGTATTGTTTGCAGCTCTGGTTGCCCTGTCTTAAAAAATGATACAGTGGAACTCGAAAAGATACAGAGAAGGGCATCCAGAATGAAAAAGGGATGTAATGGCTCTCCTACAAGGAAAGATTAAACAGGATTTGGGTTCTTCTGTCTGGAGAAGAGATGGCTGAGAGGAGATATGATGGAGGTCTATAAAATCTTGAGCGGAGTGGAATGGGTAAATAGGGAATGGTTATTTATCTTTCCAAATAGTACTACGATTAGGGGGACACTCCATGAAGTTAATAGGTACCACATTTAAAACTAATCCGAAAAAGTATATTTTGTTCTGAGTGCACAATTAAATTGTAAAATTTGTTGCCGGAGTATTTGATGAAAACAGCTAATGCAGCTGGGTTTAAAATAGGTTTAGACAAGTTCCTGGAGGAAATAAATCATTATTAAACATGTAGACTTGAGAAAGCCACTGCTTATCATCTACCTTATAAATGGGCTCTGACCAACGGCCCGCAAATGCGCAGTAGAGAGCAGCTCTACCGCGCATGCGAGCACGTCGGTCAGAGCCGAGCGTGCCCGAAAAAAAAAATGGCGCTGGGGCTGCAGGAGCGGCGGCAGCGGTGAGAAGCAGGAGCGGCAGCAGCGAGGAGCAGGAGTGGGTGGCGAGGAGCAGGAGTGGGAGGAGCAGTAGCGGTGGCAGCGACGACGAGCAGGAGCAGGAGCGGCATCGCGCGCGACACCTCCCCGGAGATCTTCATCTGCCAGTTGTGGATGAGCTGAAAGGGGAGGGGATTGAGAGAGGGGGAGTGACTGAGGAGAGGGAGGAGAGAGTGAGGGGAGGAGAGAGTGAGGGGAGGAGGGGAGAGGGAGGGAGAATAGAGGGGGAGGGGGAGAGAGTGAGGTGGGGGAGGGGAGAGGGAGGTGGGGGGAGGGGAGAGGGATGGGAGAATAGAGGGGAGGGGAAGAAGAGAGGGAGAATAGAGGGGGGAGGGGGACGAGGTGAGGGGAGAGAGGGGAGATGGAGGCGAGAAGAGAATGGGAGAATAGAGGGGGACGGGGGAGAGGATTGAGGTGAGGGGGAGGGGAGGAGGTGAGAGGGAGGGAGATAGAGGGGGAGGGGGAGGGGGAAGAGAGTGAGGTTGGGAGGAGTGGGGGAGGAGAGGGAGGGGAGGGGGGTGGAAGGGGAGGAATTGAGAGGGAGGGGGGAGGAGGGAGAGAGTGGACGGGAGGGGGGAGGGGGGGACTAGAGGGAGGAGGGAGAAGAGGGGATGAGAATGAGGGGGAGGGGAGTGGGAAGGAAATGGACCGAAATTTTTTTTTTAATTTAGCCCCTTGTTACGGGCTTAATGGCTAGTTGGTTATAAGCAAGAAGATTTGGGTCTAAACTTTGGAATCCTGCCAAGTACTTGTGACCTGGATTGGCCACGGTTAGGGACACAGATGCTGACCTTGATGGATTTTCCATCTGACCCAGCATGGCATTCTTATATTCATATGACCTGGAGTGGCCAGTGTCAGAAACAGGATGGTGGGTTCAATGGACCATTGATCCCACCAAGCATGCACTTCTTATGGACTTATGTGGATAATATAGTTCATATAATTTGAATCTACAATTGCATATGTAGATGAAGACCTCAAAATAATTTTTGCTTCTGTAGCATTTTGGCATTATTTGTGCAATGTCTTTATCTGCAGTAACAGTAATTTGGATACTAACATTAGTTCTTTAAATATTTTTTTCTTTTTCTAATAGTCCTTGCAGATTTTAAAAGGTGCCCATGTACGTGCATATGTCCCAGTACATGCATAACTGAGAAAAGCTAAAAAGGAGCAAGGAATGGGTGGGGTATAGTGTCGGGCATGGGTAGAACATGCCAGGACTTTAACATGACATGTTCATGTAAGTATTTACACGCCCAAGCATGTGCCGGGGTCCTCTGTCATATAACTTTACTACTGCTATTGATGGCATGTACATAATAAAATTTAAAAAGTCTAGGCTAATCAGTGTTTTAAAGGTTGGTGCTATGTAACTAGGGGAGTTAGCAAGTCCTCCCCCTTACCTGGGTAAAATGGGAATGAATTAGAAAAACTGGTAATTGCATCGACGTGCATGTCTACTAAAATCCCCACAGGTGACATTTGCGCGCACATGCGTACATCCATATAAAATTATGCACACATGTGCATGTGAACAGACTATTTTATGCCATATGTGCAGATACGTGTGTATGTTATAAAATGGCCGTGTCCTTTGGCTCGAGCTAGCATATGTGCGTACATGTGTGTCTGCGTGCCAGTATCAAATTTACCGTCTTTGTGATTTTTTTCCTTATTCATCTATTTGGAAGTGTTTTCCTTGTGCTTCGTAAATGACTAAAGATACATAGTGGGGATTTTTGTCTTCCCCTAAGTTACTATATAGAGATATCTATCTGTTAGACCAGCGCTTCTCAACCGGTGTGTCGCGACACACCAGCGTGTCGCCAAGCACCAGCTGGTGTGTC
This sequence comes from Rhinatrema bivittatum, assembly GCF_901001135.1. Classification (NCBI taxonomy): domain Eukaryota; kingdom Metazoa; phylum Chordata; class Amphibia; order Gymnophiona; family Rhinatrematidae; genus Rhinatrema; species Rhinatrema bivittatum. Next base: position 96,564,310 of record NC_042618.1, read on the forward strand.
GCGTGCTCCCGGTGTCTCCCGCTGCTCTTTATTCCCTGCTGCCGTTGCCGCCGGGCTATCAGCACGTTCAAGCCCAGTGGGAACGGCAGCAGTGCTAAAAGAAGTTGTGGCACCTGTGGCTGGCCTTTTCTTCTTCCCGAACCTGCCCCCCCCCCCCCCGTGACCCGGAACAGGAAGTGATACGCGGTGTGCGGGAAGGAGAAAAAGCCGTGCCACGTGATAAAGTAGCAGCGGCGGCTGCAGCATCGGCCCCCGCGCAATTGAAGCAGCCAGTAATCGAGAAAGGAGACAGCAGCATGAGCCTCCCGCGGCCCATGGGATTCTACTTTCTTGGCTTGCGGGGGCTGGAGGAGGAGGCTGCTGCAGCTACCATTTGTGCTCGGGGAGGGAGGGGCGGGAGAGGAAGTGAGTGAGAGAAAGAGAGAGAAGCAGCCAGCCAGTGTGTAAGTGAGAGAATGTATTTGATTGAGAGCATGTGTGTGATTGAGAGAAACTGGTCAGAGAGCTGATGTGTGTGTATATGTGAGAGACAATGAAAGTGACTGCTCAAGGAGATGACTGATGTGTGTGTGTGTAAGAGAGAAAAAAGCATGGAAGTGAGAAATCTGGGTATGTGAGAAACCATGGGAGTAAGAAGCCTGGTGTTGTGGGGGTGTGTGTGAAAGAAAGCATGGGAGTGAGTAGCCTGATTATGTGAGAGAGAGCATGGGAGTGGGAAGCCTGTGTGTGTGTGCATGCATGAGAGAGAGACTGGTTGGTAAGGTGACTGTGTATGTGAGAGAAAGAGACTGGTGTGTGTGCATGTGAGAGAAAAAATGTGATTCAGGGAATGAGAAGCCTGTGCAGTGGAGAGCAGGCATGGAAATGAGAGAAACTGGTGTGTGTGTGTGTGTGTAACAGAGAGAAAGTGATTATGGGAATGAGAAGCCTGTGCAGGTGAAGAGAGTGAGCATGGGAGTGAGAAACCTGGGTGTGTGTGAGACACAGCATGGGAGGGAGAAGCCTGTATATGTAAGACAGAACATGGAAGTGGGAAGCCTGGGTGTGTGTGTGTGTGTGTGTGTGTGTGTGTGTGTGTATGCATGAGAGAGATCAGGTGACTGGTGTGTGTTTGTGTGTATGTGAGAGAGAGAAAGAAAGTGATTATGGGAATGAGAAACCAGTGCATGTGAAGAGTGAGCATGGGAGTGAGAAACCTAGGTGTGTGTGAGACACAGCATGGGAGTGAGAAGCCTGTATATCTGAAAGAGAAATGGGAGTGGGAAGCCTGTGTGTGTGTGTATGCATGAGAGAGATCAGGAGACTGGTGTGTGTGTGTGTGTGTGTATGAGAGAGAGAGAGAGAGAAAGTATGGGAATGAGAAGCCTGTGCATGTGAAGAGTGAGCATGGGAGTGAGAAACCTGGGTGTGTGTGTGAGACACAGCATGGGAGTGAGAAACCTGTATATCTGAAAGAGAACATGGGAGTGGGAAGCCTGTGTGTGTGTATGCATGAGAGAGATCAGGTGACTGGTGTGTGTTTGTGTGTGTGAGAGAAAGAAAGTGATTATGGGAATGAGAAGCCTGTGCATGTAGAGAGAACAAGTATGGGAGTGAGAGACTGGTGAGTGTGTGTGAGACAGAGAAAGTGATTATGAGAGTGAGAAACCCATATATGTAAGTAGAACACGGGAGTGGGAAGCCTGTGTGTGTGTATGGCATGAGAAAAACTGTTCAGGAAGGTGACTGGTGTGTGTGTGTCAAAGCCTGGGAGATGATTGGTGTGTGAGAGACAGAAACTGGTCATGGGGGCATGACTGGTATGGTGTGTGTGTGAGAGACATGGGCACTAAGGAAGAGGACCATGAGTGTCGAGCTTAGCCTCTACTGCTGCTTCTGCTGTGTGCTATGGCCTGCATGGAAGAGGAGTAGGAGAGCTGTTGGAGGGGATAAGTAAAGGTGGCTTTTTAAGTTTATTTTTCTTGATTGACTGCCATTTTAATTATTTAATATTATGTGATGTGTCTGCTTTTTTTGAAATATTTTATTGGTGTTTGGAGAATTTTTAATAGTTTTTATGAGTTTTTAATTGTTGGATGTTATTCTGTTCATAGCTGTTTTGAAATATTTATTCTGCTTATTATTATAGTTTTACAATTATTTCTGTGTGGGGATCTATAGCTGCTTGCTAGTTCTGTTTTCCTAGTAAGAGGTGTATTGGTTTTTAGGGCCTGATTTAATATTTGTAGTGTTGCCTTTTCATAGATAGAGTTGCTCCTGTTTGAGTGTATTCCATAATACAGGTGTAACTGTGTGTGGATTAGTTTATGTGCATTACTACAGATCCTGGGAGTATGTTAGGTCGGTTCTGTGTCTGTTACCGAGATGAGATATTTTGCTAGCATGTAAGCGTTTTATCAGTCTTATTTGTTGTGTTTTCTCAAGAGGACATGCATTGGTGGTAAACTGCTGTCTTTTCATAAGTAGGGCTATTGAGCCTGGAAGTAGAAGGAGTTTGAGTTGCTGTTACTGAGATGACACCAGAATTAGAATATATTTTTTGTAGGGTGAGTTGTATGGGGAATGTCATAATTCTGCTTTACATCCATTATTGTGGGTCAGGGGGTTTCCCGTGGATGCAAACTGTACTTTTACATCTAGCCCCATGACGATCATGGGTCAGTGTGTCACGCATGTGAGAACCATCTGTCAGGTGTGTCCTGACAGAAAAAAGGTTGAGAACCATTGTCTTAGACAATTAAAAGATGGTTGGTGTCAATGTGAAGAATCTCTGGATTTTCTGTTTATCTATGCAGTTTAAAACTTCAGTTTGCTAGATTTTATTTTCAACTGGCATGCATTCAATTCAACTTCTGTCAGCAATAATCTAAAGAGTAGGTGTGCTTCAGAATTAATTTAGCTTGGTTTTCATTTAGGAATTAAAGTAATCAGTAATACATATTTATGAAGATGAAGTAAAGAAGTATACAGGTTGATAACCCTAGGTGTTACTTTGCAGCAAAAATACATCATAATTTATTAGGTTCCTGCCAGATTTCTCATGATGCTTGATTTTATCTCACAATCTATTTGATAATATTCTCAGCAGACCATTCTTTCTTATATTTAATACTATCAAGCATTCTGTACGTACAGCATGCTTTTGAGCTAGAAATTATTTCTATAAGAAGAAAGAACTGATAAAAATGTAAATATTAATTTCCATCTTAGCTGTCATGGAATATTCTTGTGATAAGCCTATTTTATGCACATTTTTTATCCTATAATTTATTCTTTATATAGAATCAAATTTGTACTATAATATTTCAGAAAAGAAATACAACAAAAAGTTATAGACAATATATACTGTACTTTAAGAAAGCTGATAAAAATAGTATCATTCATCTAGGTTAGATGTCAACCACAATTGTTGTCATGCATTGCTAATCCCTTCTTCCAATAAAGTTCTGCATCGTCCGAAGGGTAGAGGTCCCACAACATAATCTGGCCATCTATCTACTTGTCTGGTGCATTTCTCCCAATCTAATGCAAACACCATATTTTTGAAACCCTTGGGACAGCTCTTACTTATCTCATGCATCATAAAGTTTGCACAGGTAGGTCCAGAAATTTTGAAAATGATCCTCGATCACAGAGATGTCATTGCAGAGTGAGATGCTTGTCAGGAAGGCAGCTTTTGCATATACTATGTGGAATGCATGCTTGCTGGGGGAGTTGGCAACTCCTGATCTAGTTGTTCAAGATACATTTTAAGATAATAGTACATGTGCCATATCATCCTACATAAATATAGTATATCCTAATATTTATGAAATAACTACATAATATGTTATGAATAATGTGTTAGTAATACAACCAGTTACAACTGTTTCAAAGCAATGCTCTAAAAAAGCATAAAGATGATGAAGTGAATAGTTATCAAAATGAGAAAACTGGAAGAAAGAATAATACATAGCAACACAGAAATATGATGGCAGAAAAAGACAATATGGTCTACCTTGTCTGCCTTTCCACAAATACTACTCTGCTTTTCAATCGATATCACTCCCTCACAGATCTTCTATGCTTATCTCATGCTTTTTTAAATTCAAATAATGTCTTTGTCTTCACCACCTCCACTGGGGGCTGATCCATGCATCCACCACCCTCTCTGTAAAGAAATATTTCCATAGATTATTTCTGAGTCTACTCCCTTTTACCCTCATCCCATGATCCCTCATTTCAGAGCTTACTTTCTGTCAAAACAGGCTCTCCTGTGCATTGATATTGTGGAAGTTTTTAAATACCTCTAACATATCTCCCATTCCTCCTTTCCTCTAGGGATTAGGAGGTCCATATTCAGCTGCTTTGAGGCTCAGCTAGTTAGCTGGAAAAAAGTAAGTTAATTTTCCTGATGTCAAGGATTCTTGCCTTTGAATAAACTTATCTGGCTAACTTAGGCCAAATATTCAACAGCACAACTATTTTAAAGTTAGCCAGATATGTTTATCTAGTCAACTTTAGGACAGGTGTATAGGCTGGATAAGATATCTATAGGGATTTTTGTTTTCAGTTTTATTTCCTTTTCCCTGGGAATTTAAAAGTTATAACAAAAAACAAATCTGTGGAAAAATGACTGATATAACAAACAGGAGAAAAATCTCCACTGAACTTTTTTTTTTTTTTGTACTCTGAGTAATGGAGTTAGTCAGATAAGTTATCCTGCTAACTTAACTTCTCCCTGTTATGCCCATTCTCCTCTCACCACTTAACCAGATAAATACTTAATTCTGTTCATACGTCTCACGTTGAATGTCAAAGTGGCCCCTAACCCCCTACACTAATACCTAAACCTCAGCTCGAGTTACTAGGTGGGCCTCCCATAGGGATACAAATACCTATCTAGGGAGCAGTCATTAGGGCTAGTCTCTCTCTCACTCTCTTTCTCTTTCTCACTCTCTCTCCCCCTCCCCAGGAGCTACAAGGCCTTGCACAGCTTAATGCTGCCAAAAAAGGCATAGTTAGAATCAGCATTAAATCTGTGCAATAGCACTTCACAGACTGGCAAGCCCACCCATAACTCCTCCTCTTTTTCAAATTTGCATCACTCCATACTATATGGTGCTATTGCATGCATTAAAGACATTTCCGCATGTGTTAATGGGGCTTTTCGCATGCAAAAACGCCTTAGCACATTTTGATAAATGACCCCCTAAGTGGTGCTGAATATCAACCTCTACATGTTTAGATCTTTAAGTCTGGACCCATATGCTTTATAACATAGACTAATGACCATTTTAGTAGCCACCCTTTGAATCAACACCATACAGTTTATATCTTTTTTTAGAATGCAGTTTCCAGAATTGTATACAGTATTTCAATAGTATTACACTAGAAACATACTAGGACAACACCACCTCATTTTCTCTGTTGACTATTCCTCTTCCTATGCACCCAAGCATCTTGGTTTGGCCACCTTAAGATCATCTGAGTTTAGAAGAATTTCAGGCTCTATACTGTACCACTCACTTAGGTTTTTGTAGCTCAAATGCATTAATCTACATTTTTTAGCATTGAATCTTAGCTGCCAGACTCTAGACCAGTCCTCAGTCTTCACTAGATGCTAGATTCCTCCTCATGTTTTCCACACCTTCCTGTGTCTATCCTGTGGCAGGTTGTAATAACATCAGCAAAAAGACAAACATTTCCTGATAGTTCTTCTATTAAGAACATAAGAATTGCTATACTGGGTCAGACCAAGGGTCCATCAAGCCCAGTACCTTGTTTCCAATATTGGCCAATCCAAATCACAAGTATCTGGCAAATAACCAAACATTAAATAAATCTCAAGTTCCTACTGCTTAATAATTAATAATAGTTTATCAATTTTTCTTCTAAGAAATTATCTAAACCTTTTTTAAACTCAGCTACACTAACTGCTATAACCACATCCTCTGGCAATGAATTCCAGAGCTTAACTATGTGCTGAGTAAAAAAGAATTTTCTTCAATTTGTTTTAAATGACCAACTTGCTAACTTCATGGAGTGCCCTCTAGTCTGATTTACATTAATTGTTCAAGTCCTTTCATGATTTTGTAGACCTCTATCATATCCCTCCTCAGACATCTCTTCTCCAAACTAAACAGTCCTGACTTCCTTAGCCTTACCTCATAGGGCAGCCGTTCCATGCCACTTATTTTTGTCACCCTTCTCTGCACTTTCTCCAGTGCAACTATATCTTTTTTAAGATGCGGCAACCAGAATTGCACACAGGATTCTAGATGCGGTTTCACCTTGGATCAATACAGAGGCAATATGACATCCATCATTTTATCTGCCATTCCCTTCTTAATAATTCCTAACATTCTGTTTGCCTTTTTCATCGCCACAACACAACACACTGAGCTGGCAATTTCAATATATTATCCACTATGTCATCTAATTCTCTTTTCTGGGTGGTAACTCCTAAGATAGAACCTAACATTGTGTAAATACATTAAGGGTTTGTTAGGATTTGTAGGTATGTGGGCCCTGGGCCAAGGTGAGAGATGGTACTACCCACAGGGAGGAGCCCTGTGAGCCTCACCATCAGGAGGCGAGGTCTCAGTGGATGTCAGATACAGCTGTGGAATAGAGTCTTTAAATTAGAGAAATAGAAAGGCACTGCCCGTGAAGCGGGGAGTGCAGGAGAAAGACACAGAGTCTGTGCAGTGGGGTATACCCAAGGGGAATACCTCTGTGGTGAAGATACGGCAATGGTCCGCGGAGCAGGGTACACTGATGAGGCTCCTCAGTAGAGATGATACAGTAGTGATCCGTGGAGCAGGGCACACCAGTGAAGGGTGCTCAGAAGAGATGATACAGTAGTGGTCCGCAGCGCGTGGTACACCGATGAGGGGGTCCTCACTTAGAGATGACACAGTAGTGGTCCACAGTGCGGGGTACACCAATGAAGGTTCCTCACTTAGAGATGACACGGTAGTGGTCCGTAGAGCGGAGGTACTCACAGTAGTGAAGGTTCCAGGAGAAGCCCTGGGAAACGGGGCAAGCAGTAGTCCAAGGCAAAGGCTCTCTGAGGAGCGGATAGCCAGAGGCGAGGAAGCCCCCTGAGGAGCGGGTACCCAGAGCGTCTCACGCCAAAGGAGCAGGAATTGGAACGGGAAGTCCATAGTGAATGAAGCGGATTCAGCAATGAGGGAACTCGCCAAGTCGTAGGTAGACAGGGCCAACCGGCTTAAATGTCCTGGAAGGATGACATCATCCGGAGGGGACGCCCCCGAGGTTCCTGCCATGACGTGCTTAAGACTGGCCCATGCGCGCATATGCCTAAGGGATTCCGAGGGCAAGATGGCAGTCAGCAGCATCCACAGCATCCAGGGAGGCCCGGGAATGGTAGGCAGGCTGGCGATAGCTGGCAGAGGCTGCAACTCTTCCCCACGGAGTCAAAGCTGCATAGAAGGAGGTGAGCAACAGCGTTCACAGCCATCGGCAACCGATGGGCATAACAGGGTTATTTTTCCCTATGTGCATCACTTTGCACTTGTCCACATTAAATTTCATCTGTCATTTGGAAGCCTAATCTTCCCATTTCAAAAGATCCTCCTGCAATTTATCACAATCCGCTTGAGATTTAACTACTCTGCATTATTTTGTGTCATTCGCAAATTTGAACACCTCACTTGCCATACCCCTTTCCAGATCATTTATAAACATTATTAAAAAGCACTAGCCCAAGTACAGATCCCTGAAGTAGTCCACTCTCTGTTTCCTGTCTTTTAACCAGTTTACAATCTATAAAAGGACATCGCCTCCTATCCCATGACTTTTTAGTTTTCTTAGATGCCTCTCATGTGGGACTTTGTGGAATGCCTTCTGAAAATCCAAATACACCACATCTGCTGGTTCACCTTTGTTCACACGTTTATTAACCCCTTTAAAAAAATGTAGGAGATTAGTGAGGCAATACTTCCCTTGGGTAAATCCATGCTGGCTGTGTCCCATTAAACCATGGCTATCTAAATGTTTCGTGATTTTATTCTTTATAACAGTTTGCATGATTTTTCCCGCCACTGAAGTCAGGCTCACTGATCTATAGTGTCCTGGATCACCCCTGGATCCCTTTTTAAATATCGGGGTTACATTGGCCAGATTGGCCATCCACCTTCCAGATAGGTTACAAATAAACTTAAATAGGTCTGAAATTTTGTTTTTTAGTTCTTTCAGAACTCTGGGATGTATGCCATCTGGTCCAGGTAATTTACTACTCTTCAGTTTTTCAATCTGGTCTACCATATCTTCCAGGTTCACTGTGATTTGGATCAGTTCATTTGAATCATCACCCTTGAAAACCATCTCTGGAATGGGTATCTCCCCAACATCTTCTTCAGTAAACACCGAAGCAAAGAAATTGTTTAATCTTTCCACGATGGCCTTATCTTCCCTAAGTGCCCCTTTAACCCCTCAATCATCTAACACTCCAACCAATTCCCTCACAGGCTTTCTGCTTCGGATATATTTTAAAATGTTTTTATTATTAGTTTTTGCCTCTATGGCCGACTTCTTTTCAAATTTTCTCTTACCCTGTCTTATCAATGTCTTACGTTTAACTTGCCAATGCTTATGCTTAATCCTAATTTCTTCTGATGGATCCTTCTTCCAATTGTGAATGAAGATATTTTGCCTAAAATAGCTCACCTCACTTTATAGCCATGCTGGGAATCGCTTATGAAATTATTGAAAAGAATCAGTACAAGGATTAATCTCCATAGTGCACCAATGGTAACACCATTCTACTAGGAATTAACTCCATTTACCACTACCCACTCAACCAGTTTCTAACCCATTCAGTCACTTTTGTATCTATAGCAAGGGCATTCAATTTATTTATATGTCGCTGATGTGGAAGTATGACAAAAACCTTACTGAAATCCAAATACTGTATATCTAGAACTCTCTCCTGATCTGATTCTTGGTCACCCAGTCAAAGAAATTGATCAGATTTGTCTAACCAAACTTTCCTTTGGTAAACCATGCTGTCTCAGAATTTGTAAATTATTGTATTCCAGATATTGCACCATCTTTTGTTTTAGCAACAATTCCATCAGATTACTCAACACCAAGGTCAGACTAACTGGCTAGTTGTTCCCAGCCACCTTTGTAAAGAGGAGCCACATCCACTTATCTCCAGTTCTCTCTGGAACTACTCCAAACTATAAAGAAGAATTAAAAAGGTTTGCCAGCAGAGCTGCCAGAATTTCTGTAAATTCTCTTAATACCCTTGGATGTAATCCATCTAGCCTCATCGTTTTATCTGCTTGTAGTTTAACATGATCAATCTTCTGAAAATTGTTTGAGATTTATCTCATACTCATTACTATTTGTGTCTGTTTTCTGTGGTCTTATTCCTGGCCCTTTCTCAGTGTAGATCAAACACAAAAATGTATATATATAGTAACATAGTATTGACAGCACAAAAAGGACCAAATGGTCCATCCAATCTGCCCAGCAAGCTTCTTATTTGTTAAGCAATTCCACTTTGACCTCATTAGCTTCTACATATTACTCCCCTTCACCTCTCACAGACTTTGCGAAAGTTCAATGCATCGAGCACTAAGGAATATGCTAATCCGTGAGAACACTCAATTTCTTTGGCAACTTCGTCAATTGTTACCCTCTGGTTAGCGCGAACCATCTCTTCAACCTGCTTCACCGTTGCCTCTGTCGCAATCTCTACAGGTCGACCAGGTTTGGTTTCGTCGTTCACGTTGGCACATCCTTGTGCAAATTTATCGGTCCAGTTATAAATTGCTTTACGGGAGAGACATTTCTCTCCATATACTGGATACATTTCTTTATGAATGTCTTTTGCCACTAAGCCCTTAACCCATAAAAATCGGACAACAGCACGTTGTTCTTCGACCATACAATCTGTCACCATGGCTGCCATTTTCCTTGTGTACACAGCCCCTGCACATGCACAGTTTAAATAACTATTTATGTACATAAGCACTTCTAAGGTGCTGCCATCTATGGAATATGACAACATTACAGCTATATGTTTTATTACCTTAGTAGAGAGATTTGTGACTTACTTACTGACTTACCCTCGTATATATAAGTTAGGGATATGAAGGTCAGGATGATTCTGTCTAGCTCTCTGCCATTCAGTGTGTGTCTGCTTAATGTGTACCAGACTGCTTGCTATGTGCCTCTAGATTGTAAAAACTTAGGGGTAGATTTTAAAAAGCATTTACTCGAGCAAAACTGGTTTTTGCTCGAGTAAATACACTTTACTCAAGTAAGTGGGCTTTTCAAAATTGCTACAATATATGCCATTGAATTGTCCATAGGATTTACTCAAGTAAGTGCACTTTACTCGAGTAAATAGCTTTTGAAAATTGCTACGATAGTATGTCACATTTACATGCGTAACTCCTTTGAAAATGACCCCCTTAGATTGTAAGCCCTCTGGGGATAGGGAAATACCTACAGTACCTGAATGCAATCCACTTTGAAGTGCTGAAAAAAGTGCGTAAAGCGGAATATAAATCTAAATAAATAAAATAAATAGTGAAAAGCATATATGCAAATTGACTTCTTTAGGCAATTTGAATATCATCACAGGCATTGTGTGGCTATGTGGCTGCCTAATCACATTCTCTCACAAACATATGTATGTGTTTTTTCTTATATCATTAATACATCTCTGCTAATGACAATGTAGCCAAACTGCTTCACATTGGTTGAAAGGAGCCATTTGCTTGATAATGCTGCATATGAGATTCCATTGCAACATACATATAGACATACCTGTTGCTTCTGTGGCACCCCTAAGGGTTGGCCACTAGATGTCACTTAGTCCCTATAGATTAACCAACTAGAGGGAATACCATTTTACAGCTCCTCCTCTAGAGGCAGCTGAGTGGGTGGACTCTGCTTACTACTAGAGACTATGGTTAGATTCAGCAGGAGTTGAGTTCAGAAGTCAAGGAGAAAGGAGCACCAGTAGAGTTGGTGGTTTTGGTGAAGCCTACAGCATCACCACAGAAGCTTTTGAAATACACCTTCCTGTGCACTCGCTGCCAGGTTGGATACTGACATAGGATAAACAAGAGACTTCATCAGAATTTTGAATGCCTTAAGGATTTTCACCTGGGTTGCAGCCTGGTATTCTGGGAAAGATTACCCCTTTGGATCAAGAGGCCAGGTCACTAAGACCTGCTAGTACATTTCAAGAGTCAGAGAGGAGCTGCAGAGACTGTGGGCCCCAGAAGATATTTGGATATTTAGTGAATTATTATATTTTTGGTGAAGATGTGGTTCTTGTCACCTCTCCTCTCAGTCTGGAGTCTGGGCAGTGTGCTGGGCTCCCATCAGTAAGCCTTTCCTGTCAAGAGGTTCAAGCAAGCAACTAAAGAAATTAAAGAGCAGCAGAGGAGACCTTACTCAGGATCTTCCCTTTCAGGGGACACAGGCATATGGCTGGGTAATGGTGTGAAGACAGCTGAATTCAGGTAGGCCTACAACAACCCTTAAGGGGATTCCCATTAACAGGATATGATCCCTCCAGAGTAGGGGGTCCAAGAAGCTCTCCTTCTAGAGAGTTAGGAATCCCCAGGAATCTGAGGCACCAGCACTTACACAGAGGAAGAAGGCACACTCCACTGCACAGTCACTTATCCCACCTGGACATTGATTACCTTTTAAAGAAATCAGTAAAAGTTAATTTTGTGTCCTGCAGTTTCTGTCTTGCCCATTGCTAATCATACACTGCACAGCTGCACACAAGAAAGAGAGTCACCCAACCACCTGGGCCACCAGCACCTGTTTTCCTCCTCTAGAAAGAACTCACCCCTGGGGTACTACAATTGGAGGAGACCTATGGAAGAGGATGATAGCCTCGAGAAATATACCTTTTTTTGTGTGCCCTTAAAGGGGATGCCCCTCAGAAGAAAAGGGTTAACGCGTCCTTCATAAAGAATGAACATAAGAACATGCCATACTAGGTCAGACCAAGGATCCATCAAGCCCAGGATCCTGTCTCCAACAGTGGCCAATCCAGGCCATAAGAACCTGGCAAGTTCCCAAAAACTAAGTCTATCTCATGTTACCGTTGCTAGTAATAGCAGTGGCTATTTTCTAAGTCAACTTAATTAATAGCAGGTAATGGACTTCTCCTCCAAGAACTTATCCAATCCTTTTTTAAACCCAGCTACAGTAACTGGACTAACCACATCCCCTGGCAACAAATTCCAGAGTTTAATTGTGCGTTGAGTGAAAAAGAACTTTCTCTCATTAGTTTTAAATGTGCCACATGCTAACTTCATGGAGTGCCCCCTAGTCCTTCTATTATCCGAAAGAGTAAATAACTGATTCACATTTACCCGTTCTAGACCTCTCATGATTTTAAACACCTCTATCTTATCCTCCCTCAGCTATCTCTTCTCCAAGCTGAACAGCCCTAACCTCTTTAGTCTTTCCTCATAGGGGAGCTGTTCCATCTCCTTTATGGAATGGAAGCACTGCTCACTTGTGAATAAAGGCCATGTGTGCTAATTCGATGATTGTGCAGGATGTGGTTTATGCATGAGCATACTAAGGAGGAGGTCACCATGACATACACCCCCCCAATAGACACACACACACACACATTATCAGTTTACAAATTCCCTCCTGCACTTTGGTAACCTATAGAAGCTATTTCTTTCCTTTTCTGCTATGTTCATCATGAAACATCAATGGGCCAAGCTTCTCCCTACCTGCAAATTAGGTTGTCAAAGTCATGATTACTTCTTGAAGATTTTCTAGACCAGGCAGCCTGACAGACATTTCTTTGAAGCATATATACTAACAGATTCTTCCTTGTAACAACATGACCACCTTCAGGTCTCAGGAGACAAAAATGTTTTTATGTAAAGAAAAAAAAATCAATGATTGTGCAGAGGACATCGTTCCTTCTACATGATACCTGCATAAGCTTTTAGGATGGGCATTTATCACTGTGGCAATGATGCTGACAACACCTTCTTTTGCCTTACTGCTATACACAGAGCTGTTGATGAACAGTGGGGCAGCATACCTGCCTTTGTACCTTTATCCATAAAGTCAAACATGCACAGTCACTACAGAAGCCACATCCTATAAGAGTGCCACTATGTTTTGTTGGCCTCATGTTATGTCACAACATGATCGCTTCCTTCTCCTGTGAGGCAGTCACATGGAAAGCAAAGGGTCTCAAACCCATATGCATTTATAAGCGTGCACCTTTGCTTGGAAAATGACAATGATTATAGTCTACCCCTCCTGGAGTCCAGAGCCATTTTCTTTTAAAGGTGACCACATATAGTAAAAGGACAGTAACAGATGCCAGCAATCAGACCCAAGCAACAATTCGGCAGATTTTCTCTGACCCAAAAGAATGCAGGACTATATGCATAGCCTAGAGCTACACAAACAAAAGTCCTTGCTTGTCCCTGATATTAGATTCTTTCTCTATGGTTACCTGTTCAAAAAGGCAGGGGGTTTTTTTACAATTTTTTTCAGTGCATAGCCTTTGGTTCAATGAACAGAACCTTTTTTATGACACAAATGGGTGCCATTATTGTCCAAACAAGATAAACTATGGCCTATAAAGCAGCTAATGACATACTTTCATGTTGTTACCTAACTAGGCCTAGGTGATTTCTGTTACACACTGAGCCTGAAAGAGGAATGTTCACAAAAAGAAATATGCACATGTGAGAAGCAAGCACCAATCATCTGTGCTGTCTTCCATGCAATGGTTGGAAATAGAAAACAACTAACAGGCAAAGTAGCATTGTATAACACTTTGCCAAAGATGGCTGCCAGCCTGTGTGCTCTCCCCAGGGCATGCAGGAGGACATCCTGGATCCTCAGGTAAATCTGGAACAAGGACAACTGGGTTGCCATAGCGTTCAGCAAGATTATGAAATACACAGCAGACAAGCAGTATCTCTGCTACTCTGTCTAGACCATAGATTAGAGCTCCCCGCTTTTGTTCAAACAGCAAAATTGACTTTTTAAAATAAGAAAAGTGCATTCTATGACACAATGGGTGGAACATAAGTCCTCGTTGTATCTCCTTTCTGCTGGTTTGTTGGGAATAGCAAAAGGTGTTAGAAATCAGGTCCTGCAGCCATATCCCAAATCTCCTGTAGCAAAGGGATATTGGCGGTGTCACTTACAACACTATAACTTTGTGTGTTTGTTATGAAAAGTTAGCCAAAAGGTAGGAAAAGGCATTCTATACCGCAGTAGAGGCTAAGCTATAGCTTGACATGAGTGTGCAAAGGCTATGTCCTAACAGTAAGTCCATGCTGCCTTTCACAGTTACCCAACATGTCTTCTATAGCATTTGTTATGCTGTGTCTGATTATAGATCTGCATCTGGGGTTGATGCAAATTTTTACAGGTGACTCCAAAAAAAACATTCTTTAAAGGATGATGCCACTCCTATTAACTATGAAGAAGTTCATGACATCTATCATACATGTCATTACAGAAAGACATCAACATTGTGTATATCTGGTCATGTTCCTGCCTGTTCTGCAGTATGTGTTCCACAGAAACACTTTAGTGACACATCACAAAGTGGTGATGTTCTGCCCTAAATATACATAGTGTAGATCCCCAAGCTTCGCTTGAACCCATGTACCACTTTGATGGTAAAGGGAGGAAGTATTGTAAGTGGCAAAACAATGCTTGATATCCTGGCTGGCAGAGCACAAGCGCTACAGGTTGCATACTGATATGAGCATCATTAGGTGACGGCTTTTGTTGGTTTCAGGCAGCTGATATAGCTATAAAAGAGCACACCTGACCAGTGAGTCCCCACACTTTGAACCCTAATAGGTTTTGGTTCACAAGTGACATTTCAACAACTACAAGAGAGAGTAATAATATTTTTTGGTTCTATAATAACAGAGGATTTTTATACCCACTTGTTTTTATAGGCCTTCTGGCAGACAGAAACACTGTAGTGCTTGAGACACAGTGTCCTTACTGGAATCTGTATTCTACGCACTTGATACATTAGCAGGCCTGTACAGCATGGAGAAGAGAACCTGGACCCTGCCACTCTTGCTTCTTTAAATACAAGAGCAAGACAGTTCCAATATAACTAATGTATTCAGATAGCTGACAGGCCCCCATGTGACTGGCACTCGCTGTAAACATATAACTCGAGAGGGATGACAGAAAGAATCACAGCTCTTACCTATTAGTCAACCATCACCATAGAGGCCATCTTCAAATTCTTCCAAAAGTCCAGATTGGCTAAGTATAAAAGAATCAATTACAGATCCCAGGAACCTGGCCACTACATCAAGGATGCTCAATCGAGCATCACAGACCACTTGCACGTAGATGGAGTGGAAGAGCTTTCAGTTGCGGTAGATCTCCTCCCTGCATCGGGATGGGATGAGGGCTATGTGAGTTCAGTCTGTAATTCCCAGAACATGCAGAAAGTTCAGTAGGGCATAAAAGCCTCTCTTCAATTCCAGCAAGTCCTGCCTTTCATGAGGGAATTACCGGTATATGTAATAATAAACACGGCGGCATACAGCACTTATGACCTGGTCCAGGCAGTGGGGAAAAGAGGTTTGTGACATGCCCCCAGTGCCCCCAACTGTTATTTGGAATGAGCCAGATGCCATAAAATGCAGGGCGGACAAAAGTTTGGTGAGGCCTGGTATCGCATGGGTCTTTTCTGTGACTGGATCCGGTTCCCATTTCAGTTCTTGATATAAATCCATAATAGCCTGAAAGTCCAGGTGATACCCTTAACCACGTGGTCCTCTGGCATCCCCAGCAACATGATGCGAGGATGAAAGAAGCACTACCAGTACTTCCTGCATGCCGTGGCAAGTCCTGACGTGGGCTACCCCACTCAACTGGCAGAGCTTGCAGCTCTGGGTCCGTTGCGGGTACTTTTCTAGGAAGCATTTGAGCCTCCTTTCCCTCTTGTTGTTGTTGTTGAGCAGCCTGAAGCATCCAGTGTCCTACTATTAGTATACTTCCACCTATATTCTGGCTTTAGGAAGACAGGGTAAGCAAAAAAATGATGTTTTTTATTGGTTCATCAGGGTTGTGTAGGTGTACCAGAGAGAAGGATTAATTTTATTGAATGCGATAATTGCTGCTATCTTGCGATAACTGCCACTAGGGTACAGTAAAATATTTTTTGCTACCCTATGTTACAGTTTTGGCTGCAGTGCAACCGCCTCACCACCAGGGGTCCCTCTAGTGCTGGCTTTCCGGACAGGCCCAGTCCATCTTATCTGTCCACTCTGTGCTCTGGGTGTGTCCTTATAACCCTGCCTGACAGTTGCCTCGGTGCTTCGGCATCGAGCTCACCTGGGCTCCCTGCTCTAGCCTTGCGCGGCCTTCGGGCCTTTCCTTGCGCGGCCTTCGGGCCTCCTTCCTCGCTGTTCTCACCTGGCCTACGGGCCTTCTGACCTGCCTGCTCTGCTTACGGTGTGTGGCCTACGAGCCTTCTGTGTATGTGTGGCCTACGGGCCTTCTGACCTGCCTTGCCCCGCTTATGGTGTGTGGCCTACGGGCCTTCTGTGTGTGTGTGTGGCCTACGGGCCTTCTGACCTGCCTTGCCCCGCTTATGGTGTGTGGCCTACGGGCCTTCTGTGTGTGTGTGGCCTACGGGCCTTCTGACCTGCCTTGCCTGCTTACTGTGCCCTGACCCAGCCTGAACTTAGACTCTGCTCATTGCCGCCTGCCCTGACCCAGCCTGAACTTAGACTCTGCTCATTGCCGCCTGCCCTGACCCAGCCTGAACTTAGACTCTGCTCATTGCCGCCTGCCCTGACCCAGCCTGAACTTAGACTCTGCTCCTTGCCGCCTGCTCTGACCCAGCCTGAACTAGACACTGCTTATTGCTGCCTGCCTTGACCCAGCCTGGAACCAGACACTGTTTCTAGCTTCCTGTCTCTCTCCACCTGGAGCCACCCTTCTGGGTGGTGTTCACGCCTCCTGACCGGAGCCCAAGCGTAACAGTATGCCGAAGCCATCAAATTTTCCAGGGGAAGAGATGGTCTGTGTCCTGCCGGTGAGTCAACTTTTTCACTAATTCAAGATGCCTCCTTCTTTAAAGTTTTATACCTGCAATTCCTGTCAAACTTTGAATTATCCAAGCTATCAGAACTGTCTAGCCTGTGAACTTGTTGGTCAGGAACACTGGTCATGCAATAATTGCAACAAGAAAAATGTCTCTGTCTATCAGGAATGTTTGAACTGTCTGGCTCCTAAACCAGGGTGGTGGAAATGCTCCTGTCTTCCGTGTTTGTTACCACCAGGCAAACCCTGCCCCCGGTGTTCTGCTCTAGGACCAGCTGTGCCATTAAAAAAAGCTATCAGCTCTCCTAACCAGTATTCTGTTTCTGGCTCAACTAAAACAGACATTTTTGCTGGCAGTTTGTGGATAGAAAAACCCAGGACTTACCTGGCCAAGAAGGCTTCTGTGACACCAGTGCTAGAGCCTCAGGAACAGGTTTCTCTCAAACGGAGAGAGTTGATTAACTCTAGCAGGGCTCTGCTGCCCACAGCTGCTGTTGAGACACTAACGAGCACATTCCCTAGACGTCCTAGAACTGCCTGTGCCTTCTCTAAACTGCTCCTCCAGAAACAAAATAAGGAGCCTCAGAGTGTGGCTCGAGGTATCAAGCCCACAGCAGTGCTACTTGAGTCTTCTATGTGCACTGCTTCAAACCTTGCTGCTCTGCCATCTGAGCCTGTTTCATCGCCCCAGGGGGGGGCCAAGCCTGCTGCATCGCCCCAGGGGGGGGCCAAGCCTGCTGCATCGCCCCAGGAGGGGGCCAAGCCTGCTGCATCGCCCCAAGAGGGGGCCAAGCCTGCTGCATCGCCCCAGGAGGGGGCCAAGCCTGCTGCATCGCCCCAGGAGGGGGCCAAGCCTGCTGCATCACCCCAGGAGGGGGCCAAGCCTGCTGCATCGCCCCAAGAGGGGACCAAGCCTGCTGCATCGCCCCAAGAGGGGGCCAAGCCTGCTGCATCGCCCCAGGAGGGGGCCAAGCCTGCTGCATCGCCCCAGGAGGGGGCCAAGCCTGCTGCATCACCCCAGGAGGGGGCCAAGCCTGCTGCATCACCCCAGGAGGGGGCCAAGCCTGCTGCATCGCCCCAAGAGGGGACCAAGCCTGCTGCATCGCCCCAAGAGGGGGCCAAGCCTGCTGCATCGCCCCAGGAGGGGGCCAAGCCTGCTGCATCGCCCCAGGAGGGGGCCAAGCCTGCTGCATCGCCCCAAGAGGGGGCCAAGCGTGCTGCATCGCCCCAAGAGGGGGCCAAGCGTGCTGCATCGCCCCAGGAGGGGGCCAAGCCTGCTGCCTCGCCCCAGGAGGGGGCCAAGCCTGCTGCCTCGCCCCAGGAGGGGGCCAAGCCTGCTGCCTCGCCCCAAGAGGGGGCCAAGCCTGCTGCCTCGCCCCAGGAGGGGGCCAAGCCTGCTGCATCGCCCCAGGAGGGGGCCAAGCCTGCTGCATCGCCCCAAGAGGGGGCCAAGCCTGCTGCATCGCCCCAAGAGGGGGCCAAGCCTGCTGCATCGCCCCAAGGGGGGGCCAAGCCTGCTGCATCGCCCCAGGGGGGGGCCAAGCCTGCTGCATCGCCCCAGGGGGGGGCCAAGCCTGCTGCATCACCCCAGGGGGGGGCCAAGCCTGCTGCATCGCCCCAGGGGGGGGCCAAGCCTGCTGCATCGCCCCAGGGGGGGGCCAAGCCTGCTGCATCGCCCCAGGGGGGGGCCAAGCCTGCTGCATCGCCCCAGGGGGGGGCCAAGCCTGCTGCATCGCCCGGAGAGGGGGCCAAGCCTGCTGCATCGCCCGGAGAGGGGGCCAAGCCTGCTGCATCGCCCGGAGAGGGGGCCAAGCCTGTTGCATCGCCCGGAGAGGGGGCCAAGCCTGCTGCATCGCCCCAGGAGGGGGCCAAGCCTGCTGCATCGCCCCAGGAGGGGGCCAAGCCTGCTGCATCGCCCCAGGAGGGGGCCAAGCCTGCTGCATCGCCCCAGGAGGGGGCCAAGCCTGCTGCATCACCCCAGGAGGGGGCCAAGCCTGCTGCATCGCCCCAGGGGGGGGGCCAAGCCTGCTGCATCGCCCCGAGAGGGGTCCGATCCTGCTACAACGCCCGGAGAGGTGTTCCAGCCTGCTGTTTCATCCCGAGAGGGGCCCGAACCTGCTGCACTACCCCGAGAAGAGCCTGCTAAACCGGTCCTGCTGCCACCCCCGGAGGGGCTCAAACCGGTACCACTAACAGACTTTCTAACTCAGCCATCTGAGCCTGTTGTATGGCCCCAGCTGTTGTTGCCCTCGGAGGGGCCAGATCTCATCTTTGAGTACCCCCTGCTAAGATGGGACCCAGGAGGAGGGGGAGGCCTTGAGGAGGGGGTACTGTTACAGTTTTGGCTGCAGTGCAACCGCCTCACCACCAGGGGTCCCTCTAGTGCTGGCTTTCCGGACAGGCCCAGTCCATCTTATCTGTCCACTCTGTGCTCTGGGTGTGTCCTTATAACCCTGCCTGACAGTTGCCTCGGTGCTTCGGCATCGAGCTCACCTGGGCTCCCTGCTCTTGCCCTGCGCAGCCTTCGGGCCTTTCCTTGCCTTGCCCTGCGCGGCCTTCGGGCCTTTCCTTGCCTTGCCTTGCGTGTCCTTCGGGCCTCCTTCCTCGCTGTTCTCACCTGGCCTACGGGCCTTCTGACCTGCCTGCTCTGCTTACGGTGTGTGGCCTACGGGCCTTCTGTGTATGTGTGGCCTACGGGCCTTCTGACCTGCCTGCTCTTCTTATGGTGTGTGGCCTACGGGCCTTCTGTGTGTGTGTGGCCTACGGGCCTTCTGACCTGCCCTGCTCTGCTTATGGTGTGTGGCCTACGGGCCTTCTGTCTGTGTGTGTGGAGCCTACGGGCCTTCTGACCTGCCTTGCCCCGCTTATGGTGTGTGGCCTACGGGCCTTCTGTGTGTGTGTGGCCTACGGGCCTTCTGACCTGCCCTGCTCTGCTTATGGTGTGTGGCCTACGGGCCTTCTGTCTGTGTGTGTGGAGCCTACGGGCCTTCTGACCTGCCTTGCCCCGCTTATGGTGTGTGGCCTACGGGCCTTCTGTGTGTGTGTGTGGCCTACGGGCCTTCTGACCTGCCTTGCCCCGCTTATGGTGTGTGGCCTACGGGCCTTCTGTGTGTGTGTGGCCTACGGGCCTTCTGACCTGCCTTGCCTGCTTACTGTGCCCTGACCCAGCCTGAACTTAGACTCTGCTCATTGCCGCCTGCCCTGACCCAGCCTGAACTTAGACTCTGCTCATTGCCGCCTGCCCTGACCCAGCCTGAACTTAGACTCTGCTCATTGCCGCCTGCCCTGACCCAGCCTGAACTTAGACTCTGTTCCTTGCCGCCTGCTCTGACCCAGCCTGAACTAGACACTGCTTATTGCTGCCTGCCTTGACCCAGCCTGGAACCAGACACTGTTTCTAGCTTCCTGTCTCTCTCCACCTGGAGCCACCCTGCTGGGTGGTGTTCACGCCTCCTGACCGGAGCCCAAGCGTAACACCCTACTGCAAATAAAAAAGGTGTTGCTATTTCCCATGTTAAATCTGGCATTATTATGTGATATTTTATTGCCCAATGCAGTAGGAGTTCCTCCTATGCATACATTTCCTGACTTTGCATAATCATTATCATATTTAAATACTAAAACACATTGCAATAAGCATCACAGATTAGTATTGCTTTAAGGTGCAATTTACCCCATTTAATGTGCCATAATACCCTAACACAGCTTGATGAATGACCCTGTAAGCCTGGTTGGGCCAAAGACCTGTCCTAAAGTTAGGCAATTATAGGCCTGGATTCACCATTCTAATGCAGAATGGTGAATCCAGCGAAAATGGGGGGCAGGGGGTGAAGGGTGGATGGGCCTACGAAAGCCAGCAGCCTTCGAACCACCGCGGTGTTTTCGCTGCCGGCTTTCGCATCCAATGGTGTCACTGTGAAAGGAGGTGCTATTGGGCGCGCTATTGGCGACGATAATGGTGCTTACCTTATTGCCACCAGCGAAGACATCGCAGCATCCGCTTCCTCGCCACCCCGACTCCTCCCCTTGCTGCCCCGACTCCACCCCCGACTCCACCCCAACTCTGCACCTGGCAAGTTATTGCACGCGAAAAGAGACTTTTCGCGTGCGATAGCCGCTTATCGCACGTGATAAGTGATAGAAAATGACCTCCATAGTTAGCAGGCTAACTTTAAGATAGCAAGGTATATTCAATAGTAGTTTCACAATTGAATATACCTCCAAAGTTATCTGGGTAACATTATCCAGCTAACTTTGCTAGCTGGACTGTGTCTGAATATGGACCTCTTCATCAATATAGGCCTCATTCTCCAAGATGCTTCTCACTCTTAAAATCTCTAAGTCCCTCCACCTGTTTCATGAGCGAGTCAACTTCAGACATCTACATACAGTGGAACTGAAAATGTTGAGAAGAAGACTGAGTACTAATAGATTCTCATCAATAATGAGTTATGATAATCAACTAAAGAGAATTATAGAAAGATATAAAGAAATAGAGAGAGGGAGAAAGAGAGAGGGAAAGAAATAATAGTGGAGCAACACAAATGTACAATAAAGTGTTCTGGCAGAAATATATTTCCAAAAAATTTAAAAAAAGAACACTCATGGCTAAATTTTGTCTTAATACTTAAGCAAAGTCAAACAGAAATAATTATCATACTTAACACAATCTTTTATTCTATACAAAAAATTGTTATACATATTACTTAAAGACTATTGAAATATAACTATCAAAAATGTTAAAATACATTTCTTTATGAAAAAACATCATTCTAAAATGCAAAAATGGTCCATTGCAAGACTAAATCCTCTCAGTGCTATAATCCATGCAACAAACGTAACTGTCGGACCTTTACAGAAAAGTGCGGCGGAGCGCACTGTTAGCCCGCTATTACCCCCTTACTATATAAGGGGTAAAACTAGCACGTTGAAAACGCGTGGCCAACCCCCCACACCCCCCCCCCCCGAAACCAATAGCGCCTGCAACATGCAAATGCATTTTGATGGGCCTATTATTCATTCCAGGGTGATACAGAAAGCAAAATGTGCAGCGAAGTCGCACATTTTACTTTCAGAAATTAACTCCTGCCCAAAGGCAGGAGTTAATTTCGGCCGGCACCGGGAAAGTGCACAGAAAAGCAGAAGAAACTGCTTTTCTGTACACCCTCCAACTTAATATCATAACAATATTAAGTCGGAGGCCCCAAAAATAAAAAAAAATTAAAAATTAAAGAAAAAAATAAATTAAAAATCTGCCCACAGCCCGGGGGTTGGAAGACGGATGCTAAATTTCCCGAACCTATGGCTGTCAGCAGGTTTGAGAACCGAAGCCGGTAAAATTGAGCGTCGGCTGTCAAAAGCGCTGACAGTCGCCGCTTCTGTCTTTTATTGGGGGCCCTCATTAGCATATTTTTTTTACTGAATCGCGTACCCAGAAGAGTGGCCTGGGCACGCGTCGGGAGAACGGGCGCTTGCCGGCTCTCCTGTGGGATTTTCTGTATCGGCCCATTTGTATCTGCAAATAGCGAGTAGCAGCTCCTCATTAGTCTTGATTGTTTTCAAATCTTAAGTGCAGTAGAGGCACCGTAGTAAACGACTGCTCTCAACAAAGGAACCCTATGAGGGCTTCATCAGGAGAAGGAGGTCAAGTAGAGCAGCCAGACCATTTGCTAAAAAAACAAAATAACCTAATGAATTAAAACTTACATAAACATTTTAAGCTTACAGAATTTAAAAAAAAATATATAAAACAATTCTGACCTGTCATTTACTGCATAAAGATTTTCACTCAACAATAAATCATCTGGAAATTCTCAAAAACATTGCTATCTTAATTGAACAATCTGCAATGACAAAAATCAGTAGTTCTAGAATGTGTCCAAAAATGTCAATTAAATTTAACAAAATATATTGGAAAAGCAAAATATGATCTCAAGGGCCCACCGAGTCTCTACGCCTCTCAGCTGTGAGTGGGATGGGCTCTGCTCGTGGCCCCAAATGGCTGCTCTTTGCCATCTTCTAATGCCTGATGCCCTAGGCGACTGCCAAGTTCACCTACTGGGATGCACCGGCCCTGTGAATTTCTTGCCTGGGGAAAGATATAGGCGCTAATTTTCAAAAGAATTTAAGTGATTAAAAATGTGTTATATGCATGTAAGAGCATTTTATATGTGAAAATGGGTTTTTAAAAATTGCTACTATATATGCTATTGAATTGTCCATAGGTTTTACACACATAAGTGCACTTTAAGTACTTAAATGGGCTTTTGAAAATTGTTATGACATTATTTTATTTTTACATGTGTAATTCTTTTGAAAATCACCTCCATAATGAAATCAAAATATATTAGAATGTTAAATACAAATGGAAATATATAATGATATAGTATGGGAGTATTCATTTTAATTTTCAGCATCCATTTTACTAGGTATGACTATAGATTAGTGCATAGCACCTTATGCACATTTTTTTGACTATTCTGACCTTATGTCCTTTCTACAATCTTATTTAAATTAGCTCCTTTTCATATATTTTAAATGCATGCCTTTCAAAAGCTTACAAGCAATACTTCCTGCGAATTATTGTTGAAATAAGCACTAATACTTAATGATGTTGCTGAATATAATATTACCCAGTGGAAGATATCTATCTGCCTGGATTACCGTACAGAAGAGGTAGCCAGATCTTTAATTAGTCACTGCTGAGTTGTTATCTAACAGTTTCTACACTGGCATTTATACAATGCTTACTAGTTTAAAATTATTATGCAGATCTGATTTTAGGATTTTGTTTGTGTAGGCTTTTTATTAGGTTGGTTAGATTAATATACGAGAAGAACTATTAAAAAAAATATCAAAGAATCTAACACAGATATTCATCACATTGTTAATTTTGTCTTCAAAATACAGTTTTAAGCAAAATGGATAGAGATTTAGGGCCTCAGTTTCCAATATCGCAGTGGTAATGCATGAGGGGGTGTGTGTCCTATGCAAATAAGGCATTTGTTGTGCAGTGGGGAAACATCGCCACACGTGATGTTTTTGCCATTTGCGGAACTGGAGTCGCAAATTGTGAAAACATCATGCACCATGATGATTCATTGGTTGTTTTATTGTGGTGCATGATGTTTTTGTGAAAGTGTCCAGCCAGGAGTATTGTGGTCCATGATATTCCTGTGAGAGTGAGAGAGCGAGCGAGCCGTCCTATAATGCCTATGCCCTAGACAGGTATTTGTATCCCTATGGGAGGGCCACCTAGTAACTCGAGGTGGGGATTAGGTATGAGCGTAGGGGGTTGTGGGCCACTTTCACATTCAACATGAGACCTACGGAAAGAACAGTGGTCTCTAGTGAAGATTTGCTGGCCGTCGAAGTGAGGAAACTCACTCCAAGAAGAGATTTGGGCAACGTTCTCTCCACCTAGCTTGTTGTTGCCCAGGTAGAGTGTCCATCAAGCTAGGTGGAGAGAACGTTGTCCAAATCTCATCTTGGAGTGAGCTTCCTCACTCCGAAGGCCTTCAAATCTTCACAAGAGACCATTGTTCTGTTCGTACGTCTCACGTGGAATGTGAAAGTGGCCCCAACCCCCTACATTCTTACCTAATCCCCACCTCGAGTTACTAGGTGGGCCTCTCATAGGGATACAAATACCTGTCTAGGGCATAGGCATTATAGGATGTCTCTCTCTCTCTCTCTCTCTCTCTCTCTCTCTCTCTCTCTCTCTCTCTCTCTCTCTCTCTCTCTCTCTCTCTCTCTCTCTCTCTCTCTCTCTCTCAACACTGCAGGCAATTTGTGAATTTATTGTGTGTGGTAACTCCCTTAGTTAAGATATTCACTTTAAATTACTATGAAAGAGTAGCTACTTTCACTATGAGATTTTAATCTCCCAGATGTTGATTGGGACATCTCAGCTGCTGTACCCCCTAGAAGAAAGGAGATTCTGGGTTCTCTGTAGGGAGAACTGCTCTATTCAATATGCACCTTCGTAAGGCCCCCAGTAAATTTTTATAAAATTGAATGTCAGGCTCATGTCCGAGAATATGATCTATCAGGTGCCTGTTGTGTTTACATTTCAGCTATCTCTAGCCCCTGAAGCAGGCGATTTGCATCAAAATGCTGTTGGTGACGGGCTTTGATCACAGATTAGAAAGTAGTAATGCACCTTCCTCAACAAAAGATAAGAGAATATATACTTATCCCTGCATTGTGAGTGTAAACATCGAGAAAGTAATGATACTAGGGATGTGCATTTGTTTTGGATTAATTAGGAAATTTCAATGAAATTGCCTAATTCATCCTATTTCGGGGAACCTGAAAAATGAAGGGATTTTTCTGAAATTTTGGAAAAATTCGTTTTTTGGGTTAGTGCACTCTAACCTGAAATTTTGGGTGCCCCCCCCCCCCCCCCCCAGTAAAAGCCCGAACCACGGGAAAAATGAAATTTCCTGTGGCGGGCCAAAAATGAAGCCCAAACCAAATAGTTTGGGCAATTCACATCTCTAAGGGGGTCATTTATCAAAATGTGCTAAGGTGTTTTTGCATGCGTTAAGGGCTTAGCGCATGTGAAAAAGCCCTGTTAATGCATGTGATAGGCCCTTACTGCATGCGAAAAAGTGTTTAATGCATGCGATAGCACCATATTGTATGGTGTGATGCAAATATGGAAAATGGGAGGAGTGTGGGCTGGGTTTGCCTGGCTGTGAAGAGCTATTATGCAGACTTAATGCTGATTTTAACAACACCTTTTTGAATTGTGTTAGGCTGTGTGATAGCTGCCATGACTGTGTGGTAAGGTTGTATTGCCTTGTGTGATGTCTCCTGCAAGGCCTATTTAGATGAATTGAGGCTCCTAGAGCATCCAACTAGCCTTCAGGGAAGGAAGGGAGAGAGAGAGTGCCTGGTCATAATGTCAGCTCCCTAGATAGGTATTTGTATCCCTTTGGTAGGCCCACCTAGTAACTCAAGGTGAGGGTTAGGTATCAGTGTAGGGGGTTAGGGGCCTCTTTGACATTCAATGTTAGATGTACGAACAGAACAGTGGTCTCTTGTGAACATTTGATGACCCTCGGAGTGAGGAAACTCACTCCAAGATGAGATTTATACAATGTTCTCTCCACCTAGCTTGATGGACTCTCTACCTGGGTAACAACAAGCTAGGTGGAGAGAACATTACACCAATCTCATCTTTGGGTGAATTTCCTCTCTCCGAAGGTCATCAAATGTTCACAAGAGACCACTGTTCTGTTTGTACATCTAACATTGAATGTCAAAGGGGCCCCTAACCCCCTACACTGATACCTAACCCTCACCTCGAGTTACTAGGTGGGCCTACCAAAGGGATACAAATACCTATCTAGGGAGCTGACATTATGGCCAGGCACTCTCTTTCACTCTCTCTCTCTCTCAGAAATACAACAGGTCTGGCTCCTATTGCAAAAGTATGATAATGTTATCACAATTTGCACTAACCTAGCTCTTCACATAGGTAATTAGCACAAATTGCAATAAACTGAATATTTGCATAAAGCATGCCCCTTTTGCTATCACATGCAATACTTACCACATTTTGATAAATCCAGACCTAAGTGATACATAATAGCACAGTCCAACAGACACTCAAATTAAGTTCAAAAAATAATTTGTATTTGCATTTAGAAAAACAAAAATGAGAGAATAAATACCATTGACAATCAATGAAGATATCACATTAAAGCAGTACTTAAGTACATTGAGGTTACAGCCAGAACAATGACTAGAACCTAAACCTGAAGTGCCAGACATTAGAGCTAGACAAATAGGCTTTAATAACCACATTTGTTTTTTATGGAAGAACTAGTCTGACAACTGGTAATAGAACCCACAATTGATGGGAAATACTGAATCAGGTGCTAACAAATTGGGAGAGTGTTTCTGATGTCATAGGGGTTAATCACCTGGGATTCAGTAATCATTGGATGATATGGTTCAGTATTAGAGAACAGGCAGTGGTGCTAGGCAAGGGTGCTAGACTGTAGGAAAGTTCATGGAGTCATTAACTGAGTGAGAAGTTAGATGAAGTAGAAGAATAGTACACAACACTAAAAGAGGAAAAGACTTTTGTGGCCCCTGCTTGGCCACTAGAATGTGGCTAACTTTTAACATTCATAATCTTCCAGCCTGGAGGGCTTACCAGAAGTACAAAGGGTGAATGTTAGGGTCTTCATCAAAATGTGACATGTCATTAATGCATGTTACTACACATGGGGGGGGGGGGGGGGGGAGGGAACGGAGAGAGAGAAAGCCTCTGGGGTGGCTGTTACAGTATTGAACTATTTATATCTCTATAGGAAGGCCAGCTAAAAGCTTGAGGTAAGGTGCTGGTGGTGATTTAGGGTTTAGGGGACAGTTTTACATGCAGAGTGAGACATACAAACAGCACAGTACACCTTGGTGAAGATTTCATGTCATTATGAGTGAGGAAAGTCTCACAAAGTTGAGATTTCTATTGTGTTCTCTTGCCCTAGCTTGATAGTACCCTGTTATAGAATCCATCAAGCTAGGACAAGAGAACATTGTAGAAATAACATCTTTGTGAGACTTTCCTCACTCCAAATGATGCCCAGTCTTCACTGAGGTATACTGTGCTGTTTGTACATCTCACTCTGCATATAAAACTGGCCCCTAAACCCTAAACCACCACCACCACCAACACCTCACCTCGAGCTATTAGCTGGCCTGCCTATAGAGATATAAATAGCTGACTACAATAACTGCATTAAAGAATTTTAATAAATCTAGGGGTGTATTTGCTAACTTTGATGAATTTGCCAGCAGTGGAGGGTTTACTAAAAATGTAGAAATGTTCTGAAGTGTGTAATGGACTGACAGGATGGTTCTTCTCTCATCCAAGATTTGACAAATAGGGAAGTGCAAAATATGCCTTTCACAAGGCTTAACAGGAATTTTGCAGAGAGTTCTTACAGAGTTTAGAGTTGGAATCTATTAAAACTGCTGTTCCCATTAGCACTGATAAAAGGGAATTGGTTGTGTGTTCCAGTTGTGGAAGAACTGGTGTGGCTTAGTTGAGAAGCAGTGAAGTAAAAAGAGCTGGGAGAAAGGGAGGAAGAATGAGAAGTGTTCCAGGGCTTTCTCTCAAATCCTTTGGAGTATCTCTGGAAAGGAAGAGACTTCCTTCCCTAGGATATTTCAGAAGTGAGACCTGGATCTGTCTACCAGAGATAAGGGGAAGTTTCTTCTGGGTCAGCAATGATAGTGAATACTGTGATCAAGATCTAGAAAGACTATTTCATCTTTCTTTGAACAAGAGAGAGCCTGGGGAAGATTCTTGTGAAATATAAGACCTGCATTTTGGGAAGATAAGCTTGGAGAACTATGGAACTGTGTATTTCTATATATGGACTTGTTACTGTTTTTGCTGAGGAATCGTTCTTGCTGTGTATCTGCTGCACTGGTTATGGTGGCTCTATTGTTTATTGGATCTCCTGCAGTGTTAGAGGTCTTATTATATCTTTTAATAACATTTTTTTGATTTTTTTAAACTGTTTTATGACCTGCAACATATGTTATGTTTCATATGTATTTTACTTAATTATCTTATTAGAGTTGCTTGTGCAGCTCTAACAATTACTTTGTTGTACATCACTTTGAAATATTTAAATGTAAGATCTATAATGTTATTCATAAAGTCCATAAATAAATAAACCAACTGAGCACTCGAGGTATGGACTTTAAAGTGATTATGTTAGAAACTATTTGGGTGGATGGCAGCAAAGGTAAATGGATTAGGGATGTGCATTCATTTTGAACAAATGTGCAATCCACAACTAATAGGTCCCTATTTGTTGCATTTGTGGGTCCACAAAATGCATGGCGAACCCCCACGAATGCAATATATTATTAGTTTCATTCTTTTGGTTCACGCCGCAGTGTTTTAGTGACCATTTGAAATAGAAGGCCATGTGAGAGTAGGGGCAGACTGGCCTATTGGGGGATTAGGCTTCCCCAGTGGGCCAGACTAGCTGATCAAGTGGCCTCCTCTGCTCCGGGCCATTGAGGGCACCGGGCCAAAGAAATGAAGAGACCAGGCCGGCGGGGCCAAAGAAAAGAAGATGGCCACTGCCAGTCGCCGCCAGAGAAATGAAGACCAGCGCAGTCAGCCACCGATGGAGAGCAGGCCGGCAGGGCCGATGAAAACAAGATCAGCACAGCCAGCCACCACCCGAGACCAGGCCGAAGAAAAGAAGATGGCCGCTGCCAGCCACCACTGGAGAAATGAAGACCGGTGCAGCCAGCCGCCGACGGAGACGAGCTGTTCAGCTGGGGGCCTTTGTGTGTATATGTATTTGAGATCGGAAGGGTGCTTCTGTGTATGTGGTGTGTATGTGAGAAAGGAATGGTGCTTCTGTGTGTGTGTATATGTGAGAAAGGAATGGTGCTTCTGTGTGTATGTATGTGGTGCGTATGTGAGAAAGGAATGATGCTTCTGTGTGTGTGTGTGTGTATGTGGTGTGTATGTGAGAAAGAAATGGTGCTTTTGTGTATGAGAAAGGGAAGGTGCTTCATGTATGTGAGATAGGGAGGGTGCTTCTGTATATGTGCGGTGTATATGTGAGTCAGGGAGGGTGCCTGTGTGTATATGTGAGTCAGGGAGGGTGTTTGTGTGTATATGTGAGTCAGGGAGGGTGCTTGTGTGTGCGAGAGAGAGATGGAGCATGTTTTTGGCTGGCTTGTGGCTGTGAGAGAGGGCATGTGTGTGATTGAGCCTGTTTGTAAGTGAGATAGAACATGTGTGTGATTGAGAGCTTGTGTGTAAGTGAAATAGAGAGAGCATGTGTGTGATTGAAAGCCTGTGTGTAACTAAGAAACAGTGAGAGCACTGTGTGATTGAGAGAGACTGGCCAGAGAAGTGACATGTGTATGTGTGAGAGACTGATCAGGGAGATGACTGGTGTGTGTGTGTGTGTGTGTGTGTGTGTATGTGTGAGAGAGAGAGACTGTTGGGGAGATGATTGGTGTGCAAGAGACAGAAACTGGTCCTGAGGGTGTGACTGGTGTGTGTGTGTGAGATACAGAAGAGACTGGTTGTGGTCCCTAAGGAAGAGGACAGTGAGGACAGCTTCAGCAGCTACTGCTGCTTCTGGTGTGGCCTGCAAGAGAAAGGAGTAGGAGAACTGCTGGAGAGGGTAAGTAAAGGTGGCTTTTTAAGTTCATTTTTCTTGATTGACTACCATTTTAATTATTGGGTAGTATTTGATGTATCTGCTGTTTGAAATATTTATTGGTGTTTGGTAAAGCTTTCAAAATTTGCATGAGTCTTTAATTATTGGATATTCTATTCATCAGCTGTTTTGCAATTATTTTATTAGTATGATTTTACTATTATGATTAATGATTTATATATCTTGATTTTATTGATTGTTCATGAGGAATGGTAAAATTTTTGTTTTTCCATTGTTGCACTGTATAGAGTGTGGCGTGATGCGTTTTACAGTTCAGTTGTTGCTGCACATTTCTATTTATACTTTATGTGGCTTTATTCTGTATTTGTGAGGGTTTGTGTTCTGCATGCAAAGACTGAGATGAAGCATTCTTTTAATATGTGGTCTCTCTGTAGGGATCTGTAGGGATTTTTTAGCTTGGCCTGTTCTGTTTTCCTGATAGGAGGTGTATTGATATTTTAGATTCTGGTGTAATATTTATGGTATTCTTTTTCATAGGTAGGGTTGTTATTCTTTGAGTGTTGGCAGATAATACTGTGTTGAAAAGGGAGGACCATGCCGAAATATATCACAATAAGTATGATGCCATATGAATTCCAAGATGCAAAGTTTTCTTGTTGGCATCACAACAATGCATGAAATTATCACAATAACGTATATATTAATTTTACCTCAGAATGTCACTTTTCATGTAAAATATGTGTTAAATGCATAATTTAAAATTGTGTATGGGATGGTGGGGGTAGGGTGCCAGGCTGTAAGGTTTGCCTAGGGTGCCTAATACCCTTGCACCAGCCCTGTGCACAGCAGCAACGCTCCACCCCCACCCAGGCATAGTTCATCATGTTTCAGGTCCTAGCACGTGTGTTAGACTCCTTGGTCCGTGTTTCAAGATGGGTCGGGTGGACAGTATGCCCCGGTTGACAATTGTGCCGCATGCCGAGCCTCATCTTGTCTTCCCTCCTTATCTTTCCCCTATCAACACCACAGCAACCTGACTACCTCTGCTCTGCCAGCAGGTCTAGCCCCTATCAAACACACAAAATATGCCCCAAAAAACAAATATATTCCAAAACTCTCACAAACTGTAAACACACATCAAAAAAGGGGGGTATAACTGGTCAAAATTTATATGCAAAAGAAATCACCAACCACATGTGTGACACTGCAGTTGTTTATTTGTAGGACCTATAACTGACGAGTTTGACTGGCATCCAAACTCATACCCAGGTAAACAGGTCCATATTACTTTATTATCAAACACCAAATTTGTGTAGTTTTTTTTTTTTTTTTTTAATTTTTTTTGGACTCACACTGAGTTCATTTGTAATAAAATCTACATCCATAAACTGAAGCTGGCACACAGACTTAATGTCCCCATAGGCTCAAAGGAAACTCGCAAAAATCATATGTCTTCTTAAAGTCACATCAATACATCCAATTGCCCAAATGTTAAATGACATACTCATCTGAGTTGTCCATACAAGATCTCCCAAAAGATATACTCATCTGAGTTGTCCATACAGAATGTCCCGACACGATCGTGTTTCGGACCCCACCGGGTCCTGCTTCAGGGGCAAGCGACTCGTCCAATGTAATACTTCTTCAAGCGGACCGCTTGAAGATTAATAAATGCAACCACGATAGCGTTTGGAAGAGAAAGCTTTCTTCAACATATAACGGAGCTGAATTGAAGAAGAATCACATTGGACGAGTCGCTTGACCCTGAAGCAGGACCCGGTGGGGTCCGAAACACGATCGTGTTGGGACATTCTGTATGGACAACTCAGATGAGTATATCATTTAATATTTGGGCAATTGGATGTATTGATGCGACTTTAAGAAGACATATGATTTTTGCGAGTTTCCTTTGAGCCTATGGGGACATTAAGTCTGTGTGCCAGCTTCAGTTTATGGATGCAGTATTTTATTACAAATGAACTCGGTGTGAGTACAAAAAAAATAAAATAAATAAAAAAAAAACTACACAAATTTGGTGTTTGATAATAAAGTAATATGGACCTGTTTACCTGGGTATGAGTTTGGATGCCAGTCAAACTCATCAGTTATAGGTCCTACAAATAAACAACTGCAGTGTCGCACATGTGATTGGTGATTTCTTTGATTATGAATTGTAGCCCCTATCAAAACCACAGGGACCAGACTACCTCCACGCTGCCATTCTGTCTTGCACCTATCAACTTTATGCCACTCTGCCTTACTGCCATACACCAGACAATTCTACTCCTTGTGGTGTTCTTGCCACTATCATGGTTCCTCAGTGTGTTGATGCTAGTCTTTCTGCTGCTTTGTCCCTTTATCGGCACCTTGTGGTTTTTTCTTACACCCATTCTGCTTGCTATGTCCCCCTTTCATTGTGCTGTAGGATATTGATGCCACTTGCTTGCCACTTTGCCTGTCGTGCTGCCTTCAAGGGTTCATGCAACTGTTATTGGTGCTCTGTTTTGAAGCTGTGCTGTGTTTTTGACACTCTTGCTGCCGTTTTGCACCTCTGTTAAAGCACTCTATCCACTCCTGGTACCCCTTTACAGTGCCTTAGGCTATTCATGCCACTTTGATGCCACTTTGCCACAGTCTAAGTACCTTGGAGCTCTTTTCTTGTTCTGATGATTGCTCCCCAGAGGTTTCATCAGAATTGATAAGAAAATCCCAATTCTGCAGCCAAAAATAGGCTGCAAATACTTCCCCCATTGACTTTAATGAAAAAATGGAAAATGAATAAAATGAATCAAACAAATTGGTTTTTCCCCCATTTGGGTCCTGGTGAAATGAATACGAATTGAAACAAATTTTTTCCTTCTGCACATCCCTAAAATGGAGTTCATGCTGATGATGAAAGGATGGTTACTAGTAGTAGGCTGCAAGTATAGGTCCTTTGGTTCTGTTCAACATTTTCATAAGCAATATTGTGGAAGGGCTGTTGAGAAAGGTTTGCCTTTTTGTGGATAATGTCAATATCTGCAATAGAGAAGACACCCTAGAAGGTGTGGAAAACATGAGAAAGGATGTAGTGAAGCTTGAAAAATGGTCTAGATTTTGACAGTTAGATTTAATGCTAAAATATTATAATGCATGGTCATTTGGGCTGCAAAAACCCTAAGAAGCAATGCAGTAAAGGGTATGAAGTTCTTCTGCTCATAATACAAGAGTGAGATATAGGGGTGATCATATTTCTTGACCTTAAGGTGGCCAAAAATGTAGATAAGGAAATGACAAAAGTAAATAAGGATGTTTGGGTGCATAGGAAGAGGAATAGTCAGAAGGGAAATGGAGATAATTTTGCCTCTTTATGTCTCTAGTATCGTTATTTATTTATTTATTTATTTTTAACTTTTCTATACCGATGCTCCTGTATAGGATACATATCGCACCGGTTTACATAGAACTGAAACTGTCGCCGAATGGCGTATACAATGAAACAGGAACCATGAACGTGCGGGGACAATAAACAGGAATGTGAAAACTTTAGCAACATAAGAGAGTACACTATCATATAATGTAGTAGATATAACATAATATTAAAATGAGTAACTTTAATAATAAGAAGAATGGAAACGAGGCCTATGCTTCGGGGAATCGAGCCAGTAGAGGGGGGAATAGAGAGAGAGTTGAGGGAGAAAAACACAATGAGCAATGAGACGTTTAGCATTGGAAGGATTCAAAGGTGGAGTGAGAACATGGGCGAGGGGATTATCTGTCCGAAAAGGCCTGTCTGAAGAGCCAGGTTTTCAGTTTCTTTTTGAAGACCAAAGGGCAGGGTTCTTGGCGGAGGTCTGGTGGGAGCGAGTTCCAGAGTGGAGGCTCAGCTGTGGAGAGGGCGTGCTTCCTTAAAGAGGTTTTAGCAGGTGGGGTATATAGCATGTCTTTGTATGCTCTTCTAGTGGGTCTGTTTGAGGTGTGTGGCCTTATTTGGAAGGTTAGATTGAGGGGGGGAGATATTATGTAAAGCCTTGTGGATCATCATGAGGGCTTTAAAGAGGATCCTGAATTTGATTGGTAACCAGTGTAAGTTTTGAAGGATGGGAGAGATATGTTCTCTTCTGTTGGCATTAGTGAGGATCCTGGCTGTGGCGTTCTGGACCATCTGAAGAGGTTTGATTGAGTTGGCGGGTAGTCCCAGCAGGAGGGAGTTGCAGTAATCCACTTTGGACAAGATGATGGATTGTAACACCAAACGGAAGTCACGGAGGAGTAGTAGTGGTTTTAGTTATTTTAGTACCTGCAATTTGAAGAAACATTCTTTCATTGTGTTGTTTATGAATTTTTTTAAGTTAAGTTGATTGTCGAGCAGAATCCCCAGGTCTCTCACATGTGATGAATGATTAATTGTTGTTTTGGCTAGTTGCGAAAGGCTTGAGGAGTTGAGAATAGTGTTGTTGTTGTCCTAAGTTATTAGTAGGATCTCAGTTTTGTTATGGGAGTCTCTGTTTAGTGGACCCTTGGGCCGACCTGCTGGAGACTGGGAAAGGTGGTCAATGTCTCTAATGAATAGCAGGCCGGGAGGCAGATGTTCAGGCAGGACGAAGATGCTCTTCACCCTGGAAGCTGGTACTCACCCGGGAGAATCCCATAGGAGCCCAACCGCTGGGACTTAGGTGGCTTCACCCTTGGAAGCTGAAGCCCCCCCCCCCCCCCGGGAGGAGCCCATAGGGGCCCGGCCACTGGGACTTAGGTGGGTTGTGGATCAGGACAGGTAACTGGAACCAGACTAGGCAGTAGCAATACTGTAACTGGGCTCGGGTTCTGGAACCAGGCAGGAACTGTAGCAGGATTCGGGTACTGGAATCAGGCAGGAACTGTAGCAGGCAAGCAGGAACCGACCAGGTACTGTAGCAGGCAGGTGGGAACCAAGCAGGTACTGTAGCAGGCAGGCAGGAACCAGGCAGGTACTGTAGCAGGAACGGAGCGACGAAGCAAGCGAGTCACTCTGGGGCACAGCGCAACAGGAAATCAGGAGGCTAACCCATTGCAAGGCAAAGACTGGATGACCGCGGCCGTCTTATCAAGGCCGCGGCGTCTGACATCAGGAGTTGGGCGGAGTCACCACTGGCAGGAAATGGCCTAGAAAAGCACCCAAGTGGCGCGCACATGCGCCTAGGAGCCGGACATCCATGAGAGACCTCGCAGCGGCGCAGCCCCAGCGGGAAAGCTGCCAAACAGGCCGCAAACCAGGCCTCTGGAAGCGGGAGCAGGTCCGGGAGCCCAAAGGTAAGGGCCTGGCCGCAGTGCCTGCGGCCAGAACCGCAACAAGTATGACCATATTGCTATACTGTGTATAATTTTGAAGACTGCTCTCTCAAAAGGGTATAAACTAGATGGTATCGGACCCCAGAGTGTGACTTCTAAATTGGTCAATGTTCTTCGTCAGAAAGCATAAGGGGACAGACCTAAAGATCTAAACATGTATACCCTGGAGGTAAGGAGGGAAAGGGCAGATATGAAAGAGACATTTCAATTCCTCTAAGGAGGTAGGTTTCTTTCAACAGAAAGGAGGATTTAAAATTAAGGGTACAAGGGGCTAGAATCAGCAGTAATCTAAGGAAATATTTTTTTTCAGACAGGTTGATAAAAGTATGAAACAGCATCCCTGTGGAGGTAGTACATAAAAGGAC
This sequence comes from Rhinatrema bivittatum, assembly GCF_901001135.1. Taxonomy (NCBI): domain Eukaryota; kingdom Metazoa; phylum Chordata; class Amphibia; order Gymnophiona; family Rhinatrematidae; genus Rhinatrema; species Rhinatrema bivittatum. The sequence goes on from NC_042618.1 coordinate 96,600,227, forward strand.
AATATCAGACTTCAAGAAAGCATGGGACAAGCATAGAGGATCTCTAGGAGAAAGGAAGGGATTGTAAAGCTGAGCAAGAAGCATGAATGGATAGGCTATGTTAGGGATGTGAATCGGGCTTTGGACGATTGAAAATATCATCGATATTTTCAAAATCGTCAGAAATCGGGGGCTCCCCCAAAACGATAGGAAAACCCCAAGATATTGATCGTGGGGGGTTCCCTTATCGTTTTGGGGGAGGGCGGGAAAAATGGCACACAAAAATAACCCCTAAACCTACCCCGACCCTTTAAAAGTAACCCCTTAGCTTCTCCCACCCTCCCAACCCCCCCCCAAAAACTTTTTACAGGTACCTGGTGGTCCAGTGGGGGTCCCGGGAGCGATCTCCCATGATCTCCCTCTCCAGGCCGTCCTCCCGCTCCCGGCCGTTGGCTGCCACTAATCAAAATGATGCTGATGGCCCTTTGCCCTTATGTGACAGGGTATCCGTGCCATTGGCCGGATCCTGTCACATGGTAGGAGCACTGGATGGCTGGCGCCATCTTGTGCTCCTATCATGTGACAGGGGCTGACCAATGGCACCGGTAGCCCCTGTGACAGTAAGGGCAAAGGCTATCGGTGCCATTTTGATTACTGGCAGCCAATGGCCCGAGTGCATGAGATCGCTCCCGGACCCCTGCTGGACCATCAGGGCTTTTGGCAAGTCTTGGGGGACCCTCCTGATGCCCACAAGACTTGCCAAAAGTCCAGCGGGGGTCCAGGAGCGACCTCCTGCACTCGGACCGTCGGCTGCCGGTATTCAAAATGGCGCCGATAGCCTTTACCCTTACTATGTCACAGGGGCTATCGGTGCCATTGGTCAGCCCCTGTCACATGGTAAGAGCACAAGATGGCGCCGGCCATCCAGTGCTCCTACCATGTGACAGGATCCGGCCAATGGCACGGATACCCTGTCACATGGTAAGGGCAAAGGGCCATCGGCGCCATTTTGATTAGTGGCAGCCAACAGCCCGGGAGCGGGAGGATGGCCCGGAGCAGGAGATCGCGGGAGATCGCGGGAGATTGCTCCCGGGACCCCCACTAGACCACCAGGTACCTGTAAAAAGTGTTTTGGGGGGTCAGGAGGGTGGGGGAAGCTAAGGGGTTACTTTTAAAGGGTCGGGTGGGTTTTTTGTTTATCGGCTGGGGTGCAGCCGATAAACAAAACCACGATCGGGCCCGATTGAAAAAACCCCACATGTGAATCGGAACCGGAATCCGAAATGATTCCGGTTCCGATTCACATCTCTAGGCTATGTGGTCTTTATCTGCAATTAAGTTCTAGGTTTCTAAACTAAAGAAGTTAAAAAAAATTTTACTCTAAAATCTAGACAGAGAAAAATGGAAACATGACAGAAAATCTGTATAGCCCATCTAGTCTGTCCATCCACCCAATTAATTTGGCTTTATAATTCCCATCACTCCCTCAGAGATCCCTTGTATTTATCCCATGCTTTCTTAAATTCAGATACTGATTTTGTTTGAACTGCCTCCACTGGGAGGTCATTCCATGCATCCACCACCCTCTCTGTAAAGAAATATTTTTGAAGATTACTCCTGAGTCTACCTCCTTTCGCCCACATCCCATGACTCCTCATTCTAGAACCTTCTTTCACCCTCATCCCACGACCCCTCATTCTAGAATCTCCTTTTCGTTGAAAAAGGCCCACCTCCTGTGCATGGAATCCTTTGAGATATTTAAATGTTTTTATCTTATCTCCTCTATCTTGCCTTTCCTCTAGGGTATACATGTTTAGTTATTTAAATCTGTCCCCATATACTTTAGACTGAAGATTATTGATCATTTTAGTAGCCACCCTCTGGACCATACCAAAACAGAGAAATAACATATTTATTTATTTGTCTGCTTGTTTATTTATTTATTTACTTATTTATTTTCTCTTATATACCATTCCATCAGAGAATTCTCTGGTCAGTGCGGGTTACAATATATAAAGCAAAAATAAAATACAATCATAAAATCATAATTATGTTCTTTTAGTACTTGTTTTCTCAATTATACATTATTTTTTGATTTGCATGTGCTGGTCATTTAATAGTCAGTGGATATAATGATAGCTACATTCTCTTACCAGCTATTTTCCCTTTTTCCATCTGCTGGGATATTTTTGCATTTTTAGGTCCTCTCCAGGTATTAGCTGTTCCCCCTATTTTTGGGATTATCAGTGCTCCTCTTTATAACCTGGACTGAGCATGCTCAAAATATAGTTGAATGTTGATTTTAATTGAAATTAGATTACTTTTGGAGAGTAGAGGAGTTTTTCTGGTGGATTTCTGTAGGCCCCACAGCCTGAACAAATGGGATTAGTCAAGTATAGATACCCTGCTAAAAACCTTCAGAGACCTAGGCGTTTCTGTCTTGTGGAAGAAGAAAAGAACAGAGAGGATTTTTTTTTTTTTACTTTAAATTAAAAGAGTTGCTATTTCTTTCTGGCAAGCTCCCAGCTCTGGGGGGACTGGATTTTGGTTCCTGTGCTCAGTATCCAGTTAAAGCAGAGTCCTCAGGGTCAGGATACTGTATCGTCCTCCGCCCAGTAAAAATGGGGGTGTGGTGCCACAGGGGGTAAGAACTGTTGTGAGAGTTTTTGTTTTGTTTGTTTTCTTGAGAAGGAGAGCGAGATTTTTTCCACCATCATCTCTCTCCCTATTTTGTGAAGAAAAGAGATATTCTTTCCTTTCACTGGGAAGGGACTTTGGATACTGATTCAGAGGCTAAGCATGGATATAAAGAGACAGCAGCATTTTGTTTTTTAATGATGATTTTTGCCATTCTTGCTTAGATTCTATTTTTTTAAATTGCAATAAAGTTTTTGATTTGAACATCACTCTAAGGGCCTCATTTACTAAGTATTTTTCCCATAGGCACAAAATGGGAGAAAAGCCTTAGAGAATCAGGCCTTAAGTCTCTGCTTTTTTCTTCAATCTGAGAATCAGCCTGCTGAAAATTATTGAGATCTACAATTGCTACAACTATGGATGAGTGGCTGAGAGGAGAAAGAGACTATATCAGGTACCCACCTCCAAGAGCCTATGGCCCCAGAAGCCAGTCCTCCTCCTAGCCGATTGAACCCCAGCTTCCCAAGTTCTAACTACTGAAGAGATGTGGTGAGGTCTGGGATAGTGAGTGTGGCCTTGGGACTATGCAATATTTATCAAGATTAGATGGATATTTCCAGATTTCTACAGCATGTTTAGAATTAATATTTCATTGATTTTCATAATATATCAACCAAAAGAATTTGTTTAAGGAAACACGTGATGATGCAATTGTTCAATAAATCATTAAGAAAATAGATAGTGGATGCTAAGCAATCTTTTACAAAAGAAATACAATCTTAACCTATCATTTTTAGACCTCATCAATGGGGAGACCGAAAAAGGTAGAAAAGGTAAAAGGAAAGTTTCACAAAGTTCAAATATCCAAACAGGGCTTAATCAAGCATAGTGGAACAATATCTCCGGGGTCCCTTGATCTGTTCCTAGACTAAAGAAAATTCTCTAAGTGAATAGGATCAAAGAACATGTATTTGACTCCCTGTAGTTTTAGAATCATTTATAGGGAAACCTCAATATAAAGGTCGCACCCAGAGCTTACACCCACGATATTTTAATCAGAATATTTTTCTTCCTAGCCTGACTGTCTTTTACCACATCAGGGAACAAAGAATTCTTTTGACCTATAAAAGATTTATCACCAATTCAAAAGAAAATTCTCAAAAGCCACTGCTTATCTGCCTCCTTTGCATAAGTAACCAGAAGAGTAGCTCTCTGTCAATTTTCAATACTAGATTGTTCTAAGAAGGCAGAGAGATTTAAGCTAGCAGGTGTTCTTTTAAATTGACCAGCTAATGCTGAAACATTTTTACTTTATCCAGGCAGATAGTTATAATATCTGGAATTACTTCCTTGGAGATTTTAAGAAACTCCAAATAAAACTTCCTTACTATCTCCAATGGTGAAATCATAGAACGCATAGGAAAATTAAGAAGTTAATATTCAAAAGCCATTTAAATGTTACCCATCTAAATGGCAAATTAGTCATATTCAGCTACTTATCTGGCTAAATTATAGCCAGATAACTACTTATCCGGCTATATTTTTGCAGGATATAAAAGGGGCAGTTCAAGGGCTTTCAAGGGAGGGGTTGAGTTAGCCAGCTAACTTAGCCAAATAGCACACAAATTCAGCTAGGTTAGCCAGCTAACTTTATACCTCCTTCCCAGCAGGTCTAAAGTTATCTGTGTGGTTGGATAACGTGCTACTTAACTGGATATCTTTAAAGATATCTGCCTAAGTGGAGCTGTCAAAAATGAAAACCAATAAAATACCTACAGCGGGTCATTCCCATCCCCACCCTCCTTCTCAAAAGAAATATCTTGTAAAGACCCTGTCAGGCCATGTCCCACTCCCCCCCCCCCCCCCCAGCCATCCCCTTAAAATATAAACAAGACTCCCCTCTGTCCTGGTGTTTCAGAAATTATCAATGCAGGCTGCACACTCCATTCCCTCCCACCCATCTGCAAGTGTTTACTATATGGTGGCACCCCTGCCCTTCCCTTGTACCCTCCAGATCCTCCCTGATAACTTAAATTAGTTTGCTGGGAGCAAGGGATCCTTCTCCCTGCTAACTGCACCCCCATGCTTCTCTTTGAGAGACAAATATTTCTATTTGCTGCTCACTAACAGGGTCATTTATCAAATTCAAATTGTAATAGGCTGTTATCGCATGCGTTACGGTGGAATCACATGCGATACTACCGCGCTGTGTGCTAAAATGGCCTATCGCAAATTGGGTATGCAAATGCAAAAATTGATATTCAAGTGGGAGGAGTTGGGACAGGATAAATGTAAAGTAGGGGGAGGGAGTGTGGCGTGCGATAAGTATCGCATGTTATCGCAGGTCAGTAACGTGGCTAATAGCTACAGCTTTTTTCTTGGCCTAAGGTATTATCGCAGTGCATAACACGCATGATAAAAACCCCAAACAATCTCCACACACCTACCAAGCGTTCCTGGACCAATAACAGAACTTTTTTTACCTGGTCAATGTTCCTAACACTGACACTGTCAAGTGTAGTTGTACAAGCACACTTCATGGCTCGCCAGGCTCTTCTCAGATGACAAGACATGGAAGAAGGACAACCAGAATATCAGCCAATGCCTCTTCCAAGACATCCGAGGGAAGTACCAGCAGTGCAGGCAGAGGCTCCGCTGAGGCGGGCTCAGGCCCCGGCCCAGTGGCAGGCATGCATCCGGCCACGGCTCAGGAGATAAAGGGAGCGTATCTTTCCACCACGAACATCCTTGAAGAGCATGCCTGAGGACTTTGTGGTAAGCAGGTATTGTCTCAGCTCAGGCAATCCTGGAATTATATGAAGACATCTGAGGGGATCTGGATCTTGTCACCACAAGGTCCCATGTCATCCCTGGCCTCACCAAACTCTTGGCTGCCCTGCATTTCACGGCAAGCAGCTCCTTCCAAACCACAGTAGGGGGGTCAAAGCTGTGACTGACCGCATTAATCGATACATAAAATTTCCTCACAACAGGCAGGACTTGATGGACTTGAAGAGAGGTTTCTATGCCTTTGTACACTTTCCCAATGTCATTGGAGCTATTGACTGCACTCACGTGGCTATCATTCCACCCCGTTAGAAGGAGGGGACATACCGCAACAGAAAGCTCTTCCACTCCCTGAACGTGCAAATGGTCTGTGACTCTCGAATGTGCATCCTTGACGTGGTGACCAGGTACCCGAGAGCAGCACAAGATTCCTTTATAATTAGGCAATCAGATCTCTTTGACAATTTTGAGACCAGCTTGTATGGTGATACTTGACTCATAGGTAATTCACACTTTTCTTTCTCAATTCCATTTCTGCCTATGGGTATGTGGCTAATGGCACCCAAATGGGAGGGGAAGGGTTGTGGGGGAGGACATGATCGGTGTCATAGCAACTGGCTTGTGTGGTTGTGTATACACCCCAGAGTTCTGAAGGAACTAAAAAATGAAATTTTAGACCTATTAGTAAAAATTTGTAACCTATCATTAAAATCATCCATTGTACCTGAAGACTGGAGGATAGCTAATGTAACCCCAATATTTAAAAAGGGCTCCAGGGGTGATCTGGGAAACTACAGACCGGTTAGCCTGACTTCAGTGCCAGGAAAAATAGTGGAAAGTGTTCTAAACATCAAAATCACAGAACATATAGAGAGACATGGTTTAATGGAACAAAGTCAGCATGGCTTTACCCAAGTCTTGCCTCACAAATCTGCTTCACTTTTTTAAAGGAGTTAATAAACATGTGGATAAAGGTGAACCGGTAGATGTAGTATACTTGGATTTTCAGAAGGCGTTTGACAAAGTTCCTCATGAGAGGCTTCTAGGAAAAGTAAAAAGTCATGGGATAGGTGGTGATGTCTTTTTGTGGATTGCAAACTGGCTAAAAGACAGGAAACAGAGAGTAGGATTAAATGGACAATTTTCTCAGTGGAAGGGAGTGGGCAGTAGTGTGCCTCAGGGATCTGTATTGGGACCCTTAAATTTCAATATATTCAAGATAATCAAATTTGCAGATGATACAAAATTGTTCAGAGTAGTTAAATCACAAGCAGATTGTGATAAATTGCAGGAAGACCTTGTGAGACTGGAAAATTGGGCATCCAAATGGCAGATGAAATTTAATGTGGATAAGTGCAAGGTAATACATATAGGGAAAAATAACCCATGCTATAGTTACACAATGCTAGGTTCCATATTAGGTGCTACCACCCAAGAAAGAGATCTAGGCGTCATAGTGGATAACACATTGAAATTGTCAGTTCAGTGTGCTGCGGCAGTCAAAAAAGCAAACAGAATGTTGGGAATTATTAGAAAGGGAATGGTGAATAAAACGAAAATGACATAATGCCTCTGTATCACTCCATGGTGAGACCGCACCTTGAATACTGTGTACAATTCTGGTCACCGCATCTCAAAAAAGATATAATTGTGATGGAGAAGGTACAGAGAAGGGCTACCAAAATGATAAGGGGAATGGAACAGCTCCCCTATGAGGAGAGACTAAAGAGGTTAGGACTTCTCAGCTTGGAGAAGAGACGGCTGAGGGGGGATATGATAGAGGTGTTTAAAATCATGAGATGTCTAGAATGGATAGATGTGAATCGGTTATTTACTCTTTCGGATAATAGAAAGACTAGGGGGCACTCCATGAAGTTAGCATGTGGCACATTTAAAACTAATCGGAGAAAGTTCTTTTTTACTCAATGCACAATTAAACTCTGGAATTTGTTGCCAGAGGATGTGGATAGTGCAGTTAGTACAACTGTGTTTAAAAAACGATTGGATAAGTTCTTGGAGGAGAAGTCCATTACCTGCTATTAATTAAGTTGACTTAGAAAATAGCCACTGCTATTACTAGCAATGGTAACATGGAATAGACTTAGTTTTTTGGTACTTGCCAGGTTCTTATGGCCTGGATTGGCCACTGTTGGAAACAGGATGCTGGGCTTGAAGGACCCTTGGTCTGACCCAGTATGGCATGTTCTTATGTTCTTATGTTGAGCAATTGATGACTAGTTGGAATCGAGAGTTGCAGACAATTTTAAATGCAAGGACTCCTTAAAAAAAGGAGGGAAGAAAGTTAATTTTTCAGCCCTGTGCTTTATATTAGAGTTGGGTAAAGACTGGAGAGAGGTTAGTAGAATGGAAAGAAAATGGATTAAATCTCATAGTTGGACAGATAAGTTAAAGTAACATAAGACAGGACAGCTAATGTTTATTTTTTATGAAATTCAACAAGCCAAGAAGGGTTTTTGGGAATGTTTAATTGAGAAAGCAGAAAATAAGTCATGAGAAATGTTTTGAGTTTTGTAGCAGATGTTGGGCAATGCTTGTCGACCAGTTGATAGGATTCCAGACTTGCTAAACGGAGATGGTTTTGTACAGTTTGTAAGAATAAAATGAATGGTTACAGAAGAGAAGGTGAGGTGGTTTGATCTTCAGCTGATGGTTTAGTTGATGAAGGAAGGACAAAGGGGGTAGATTTATGTGGGATCTGGTACAATTGGGTTAGTTGAGTTTTCTCCATTAGGTTGATTGAGTTGCAGGGGATTTTACATTCATGCAAAGGAACAAGATGTTTATTTGATCCTTTTTCATCTTATTTGATAAAAAATGATTTTAAGCGTAGTCAAGTGAAGCAGAGGTCTGTGTCTGGAGATAGGCTCTAGCGTGGTCAGGCGAGGCAAAGTCAAAGTCCATGTAGTCAATCCGAAGCATAAGCAGGACAGGAATGAGGAAGCTGGATCCAGGAACAACGAGGAACAGGAACACAGTGAAGAGACGAATCTCTTATTAGCAATGAGTACTTGACCAGCGAGGAGACCTGTTGCAAAGGCAACGCTATGGAGCAGAGCCTGAGCTTAAATACTATGAATAGTTTGATGTCATCATCTGGGGCCGAGGCTAGGTTCCCCCCGCAGTCACTACATAAGGATCAGCGATGCGCGTGCACCTAGGGAGGGGCGTGATGTGAGTGGAGGTGTCTCTCCGTGGACTATGCAGAGAGGCCCGACAAGCAGTGGCATGAGGACCGGGAATGCCGGGGACTGGGACAGGACCGGAGGCACCGGGGGAGGCCCGAGGACAGAGCTGGCGGCTCACCGCCACCAGCGAGGAGGAGCCAGAGGCTGGAGTCTTTGTGGAAAGGTGAGTGGGCTGTGCCGTGGGTCTGCCACAGACAGCAGGCATAACAGTACCGCCCTTTATGCCCCCTCTTGGAGGTCGGGATTTTCCCGGATGGGCATGATGGTAGATGAGGAGGAGGGTTTTATCAAGGATGTTCTGAGCTGGTTCCCTAGAATTTTCTTTGGGTCCGTAACCCTCCCAAGAAAGGAGGTATTCCCTCTGGCACCCCCTATGGCGGACGTCAAGGATTCATGTACCTTGTACGTTGTATCAGTTTCAGCCACAAGTGGAGGTAGCTCAGGAGCTTTTCGGGCAGGCAGGATAGGACCACAGGCTTTAAGAGAGATACATGAAAAGTATTATGTATTCCCAGTGAGTTAATGAACACTCTGCAGAGTCTGGAGTCACCATTGAGGTGTGGGGATGCTGGTAGGGCCAGCAGGGCTCAAGGCATCAATGGTGATGGCTGTGGATGAGGAGGATCCAGGTTAGACACTGGATTATTGGTGAAGGCATCAAGCCAGGCATGAAGACGATCCATGGAGGAGGCCAGTGCCTCAAGAAATTGCTGCTGTGCTTGTACCTTGGATGCCAGGCCTGGGATAGCCTGGAGGGCACGCGGCTCCACCGAGTATATGGCCTTTGCAAACTGTTGCATTGGAGATGGACCCTTGGGCCGAGGTGGGGTTGATGCAACCCGTAGGTAAGGACCTATGGGTCCCCATTGTCGGCAGGTGGAGTGAGCTGATAAGCAGTGGTTGCTGGAGCTTCACCTATACCAGCCCTCATTCCCCATGGGTTGAGCCTTTGGGTGCCGAGGCCGGCAGGACTTAGGTGGGCCTCTGGGTAGAGTTGCAAGAGAAGTTGGTTCAGCCCAGAGACAGCAGGTGAGAGATGGTACAGTTCTATTCTGGACTGGATAATGTCCTGGAAACTCGGCCCCAAATGGAACAAAGACAGACAGAGGGCACTCAAGCAAAGGTAGGCCGAAGCCTGTTGAATCCATGTGCAGAAGAGGTGTCCAGAGGTAGGCTTCAGGGCTGGTGGCAATCCAGAGGCAGTGGCAAGCAAGGCTGAAGTCTGATCACGGAGATAGTCAATAGCGTAGTCCAGCAAAGCTGAGGTCTGATCACAGAGATAGACAATAGCGTAGTCCAGCAAAGCTGAGGTGTGGTCACGGAGATAGTCAATAGTGTAGTCAGATGAAGCAAAGGTCTGGGTCTGGAGATAGGCTGGAGCGTAGTCAGGTGAGGCAGAGGTCTGGGCCTGGAGATAGGCTATAGCGTAGTCAGGTGAGGCAAAGTCAAAGTCTGTGTAGTCAATTCTAAGCATAAGCAGGACAGGAACGATGAAGCAACAACCAGGAACAACGAGGAGCAAGATTGCAGGGAAGAGATGAATCTCTTAGTAGCAACGAGTACTCGACCAGCGAGGAGATCTGTTGCAAAGGCAATGCTATGGAGCAGAGCCTGAGCTTAAATACTATGAAAAGTTTGATGTCATCATCTGGGGCCGCGGCTAGGTTCCCACCGCGGTACCTTCATAAAGATTAGCGATGTGCGTGCACCTAGGGAGGGGCATGGCATGAGTGAGAGAGAGCCTGTGTGTGTGAGAGTCTGACAGCATGTGCCAGTGAGAGACTGTGTGTATGAATGGTTGTATGAGAGAGAGCATGTGCCAGTGAGAGACTGTGTGTATGAATGGTTGTATGAGAGAGAGCATGTGACATTGAGAGCTTGTGTGTGTGTGAGAGAGAGAAATGCATGTGAGAATGAGAATCTGACTGTGTGTTTGAGGGAAGAAGATGGAGAGAAAAGAAACAGAAAAAAAGACAATATAAAAGGAATTGGCAAAAAAAAAACAAGAAAGGGAAGGTGGAAAAAAAAAGAAAGGGAAGGTGGGAAAAAAAAGCCTGTGCCCAACCAATTAGAAAACTAAGGTCAGACAGCAAAGGTAAAAAAAAATAAAAATTAATTACTTTAGTGATTGGCACATTCCCCCCCCCCCCTCACCCCTCCTCTAATCCACCCAACCTCACACCCTGCCTCTTTCCTCCCCCTCCACCCCTTCCTCACCCCCCCAACCTCCCTTTCCCTCTCTAACTTAGCCCCCTCTCCACTCCCTCACCTTGTATATTGAATGTACATAATAGAATGTTTATAGAATGTACTTAACCCCTGCTTTTGTAAATAAACCCCCCCTTATTCCCTCCTCTGTTCCCAGCATACTCATATAGTTCCATGTTACTGCCCTGCCCTTTCCCTCCCCTCCCCCCCTAGTTATAATATCAGTTACAATGTAAAGCCCTGTTGGCTGAATTTGCTGTTGTCTGGAAACCGATGTGATGTCTCGTGCGAATGTCGGTATAGAAAAAATGTTAAATAAATAAATAAATAAAATAAATAAATAATCTTTGGGAATGTGCAAGAATAGCAATTTCTCTATGTGTATCTCGCAATGTACAAGGTCAGCATGGAGGAAGTGGAAGCCCACGGGGCCTGCACAGAGGAGGCAGCAGAATGGAATTCAGTGTCAGTAGCAGCAATCGGCACCTCCCCAATAGCCATGCGGCAGCAGTGACAGTGGCAGCAGAGGAATGAGAGAGGTTCCGAGGTTGCTGGCAAAAGAGAGGGGGGTCTGCCTTTAGTGTGTGCATGTGTATGAATGGGAGTCTGCCTGGGGGTGTATGTGTGTGAATGCATGGGTGCCTGCCTGGGGGTCTGTGTGTGTGAGAATGAATTGGTGCCTGCCTGGAGGATGGAGCGGGAGTGGTGTGAAAATGACTGGGAGCCTGCCTGGGGTTCTGTGTGTGTGTGTTTGTGTGTATGTGAGGGAGCCAGTGAGTGTGAGAGCATGAGTGTGTATGAGAAAATCCAGGGGAGTAAGAGTTTCTGTGTGTGTGTGGGGGGGGGGGGGGGGGGTGGAGGGGGAGAGAGTGTTTTAATTGAAGATTTAGCCAATGAAATTCAGCAACAAAAAAGTCACTAAGCAGGTAAGGTAAAGAATTATTTGTTTTTGCTATATTAATAAATACACTACATATATTAAAATTATAACTTTTTGTTATTAATTAGAGCTACAAATATCACAAAATTATGGAATTTTCTAGAAGTGACACACCACTCGAGTTATGCTCGGTTTTTTTTATGAATTTTGACACACTGAGCTCAAAAGGTTGGCCATCACTGCCCTAGTGGCATAGTACCTTTACATCAGGAGTGGGCACTTCTGGTCCTCGAGGGCCACAAACCAGTCTGGTTTTCAGGATATCCCTAATGAATATGCATGAGAGAGATTTGCATGCACTCTGCCTCAGTTTTATGCAAATCTATGTCATGCATATTCATTAGGGATATCCTGAAAACCAGACTGGTTTGTGGCCCTCGAGGACCGGAAGTGCCCACCCCTGCTTTACATGATAGTATTATATCATCAGGACTGTAATATTACAGCTTTGCAGATAAGCAGATTGTTCTGCCAGTTACAAAGGATGGTCTGGATGTGTTAGAGACTATCAATAATAGATTGAAAGTCGTAACACAGTAATTATGGGATAACAAGTTCAAATTATCAAAGAAAAGGGGGCTCTATGGATAGGGAAAGTAGAGATTCAACATGACTTTAAGATCAGTTACACTCCTCTAAGCATAGTTTAGGGTACAGGTGGCAAACTCCAGTCCTCGTGGACCACAAACAGGCCAGGTTTTCAGGATATCCACAATGAATATATATGAGATAGTTCTGCATGCTCTGCTTCCAATGTATGCAAAACTAACTCATGCATATTCATTTTGTTTATCCTGAAAACCTGGCCTGTTTGTGGTCCCCTAGGACTGGAGTTCACCACCCCTGGTTTAGGGATATGGCTTGATACTGGTCTAACTTTTGTAGTCCAAATTTCTTCCTTGGTAAAGTTGGTTATTGGTTATCTGAAAATAGTTCATGAGCTCAGGACCTATTTGTAAAAAATAATTAGCTACAGTGGTTTAGTCATTTATAATTTCTAGATTGGACTATTGTAATTGTGCCTATGTGGGTTACCTGAACTGACATATAAAGAGATTACAGCTGCTACAAAATAGAGCTATGTGTTTAGGAGGTTTGCATGAAAGGGATCATATTTCCCCTCTTCTCATGCAGCTGCATTGGCTTCTGGTCAAACACAATTCAAATTCACATTATTGATTTAAATCTATAAATGTAAAGTTGTTTTAGAAAGTGAGTGTCTTGCAGAAAGATTAATCAATTATTTACCTTTTCAGAAATTATGATGCTCCCAGGAGAATCACACATTTTCTGTTAAGTAGAGAGGCATACTTACAAAAAAACTAAAAAACAGCATTTTCAGTCATGAACACAAAACTTTGCAATAATCTCCCTAAGATGGTGAGATCCCAGGATAATTATGTTTAGAAGCTCAGTATCCTGCCAGCTATGGGGAAGGGATGAAAATAGTCAGTCATTTTAGGGTGCATATAAAGGGTCCTTGGTTTATTTATAAGTCATCTGTTATGATTGCCATCCATGGCAGACCCACGGCATGGCCCCCTCACCTCTCTTCAGTAAATCCAGCACCTGGTTCTTTGTCTCTGGTGGCAGTAGGCCACCAGCTTTGTCCTTGGGCCACCCCTTATGCCTCCGGCTCAGTTACAGACCCAGGTGTCTCCAGTCCAGCTACCACCTCCACTGCTCCACGTCGGACCTATCCAATTGGACCGCGGAGAGATACGGCTACTCGGCACCATGCCCCTCCCTAGGCACGCATGCGCGCTCCATTAAACCTTAGGTAGGGCCCACGGAGGGAAACGAGCCGCGGCCCCAGACGATGACATCGGCGGAGCATTAGTATTTAAGCTCAGGCTCCGCTCCCTAGCTTTGCCTTTGCAACAGATCTCCTCACTGGTCGAGTACTCGTTGCATCCTGAGAGATTCATCTCATTCCTGTGTTCCTGTACCTCATTGTCCTCCGTTCCTTGATTTCCTCGTTTCTGTGTTCCTGCTCTTCAACCCTTCCTCGGATTGCCTACACGGACTTTGACTCTGCATTGCCTGACCACGTCGTTGACTCTCTCCAAGTCCGGACCTCTGCGTTGCCTGACCAAGTCATTGACTCTCTCCAAGTCTGGACCTCTGCTTTGCCTGACTACGTCATTGACTCTCTCCAAGCCCGGACCTCTGCTTTGCCTGAACACATCGTTGACTCTCTCCAGACCCGGACCTCTGCATTGCCTGACTACTCCGTTGCCTCTCTCCAAACCCAGACCTCTGCATTGCCTGACTACTCCGTTACCTCTCTCCAAGTCTGGACCTCTGCATTGCCTGACTACTCCGTTGCCTCTCTCCAAGCCTGGGCCTCTGCGTTGCCTGACTACGTTTGACTATCTCCACGATCAGACTTCAGCCTTGCTTGCCACTACTTCCAGATTGCCACTGGCCCCGACTCAAGCTTGCTCCATGACGCCTCTTCAGCCTATGTCCTGGACATGGCCTATTCAGGCTTCGGCCTGCTCTTGCTCGGGTGCCCCCGGGTCTGACTTTGTTCCTTTGGTGCCCAGGTCTCTGGGACACTACCTCGTCCAGTACTAGATTGTATCATCTCTACTACTGTCTTTGGGCTGACCTCGATCACTCCATCGATGACATATGGAAGCCCACCTAAGTCCAGCTTGCCCCGGCACCCAAAGGCTCAACCCGCGGGAAACGAGGTCTGGTATTGGTGAAGCGCCAGCTGGCCTCCGTCCATTAGCCCACTTCACCTGCCGATAGTGGGGACCCATAGGTCCTTACGTACGGGTTGCATCAACCCCACTTCGGCCCAAGGTTCCACCTTCGGTGCAACATCATCTATGCAGAACCATGTCACAGGCCTTAATGATATCTAAATATATTACATCTAGTCCTCTCCCAATTCTGTGATCACCCAGTCAAAGAAATTAATCAGCTTCATCTGACAAGATCCACCTCTGGTAAAACCATGCAGCCTCAAATCTTGTAATTCACTAGATTCCAGAAACTGCACTATCAATATCACTATCACTGTAGTGATTTCAATAATATACTCACCAAAGAGAGCAGACTACCCAATCTGTAATTTCCAGTATAAGGAGGGCTTCATCCCCCTACCATATGTTTTCCACTCTCCAGCTTTGGGAGGTGTTTCACCTTTTAGATCCTCCCCAGGTAATGGCCATTCCCTCTGTTTTGGAGATTGGTCAGAGCTCTCCTATATAAACTGGGTTGAGCATGTTCAAAGTGTGGTTGGAGGGTTTCTTTGTTTGGATGCATTTTGCTTTTGGAGAGAAGTGGAATTTCTGGTAGATCCCTGTGGGTGTCCAGCCTGCACCAGTGGTATAAGTGAGGCCAGGCCAGTTACCCTACTAGACCTCTCCCAGACCTAGAGGATATTGCTTGGCAAGAGGAAGAACAGAAGAGTGGAATTATGGCTTTTCAGTGTATGGGGTGGGGTTTTATTTTTTTTTTGCCATGCTCACAGTTCAGGAGAGCTGCTACTCCTGCCTGAGGGGAAAGGATGGGGTTCCTCTGCTCTGTGCCCTCTCCATGCAGAATTTCAGTGGCTCAGATGCTGCATTGCCCTGCACCCAGGGAAAGTGGAACCTGTAGCTTCTCTGGAAGAAGCATTTGTTTTTAGGCAAAGATATTTGGTTTTTGAGGATGGAGATACAGTTCCACCACTTTCCCCTTGCCTATTTTGGAAAAGAGAGCAATAGACTTAATTTTCTTTCTGATCCTTAGAGAAGGAATGCTGAACACTGACTCAGAGATTGCAAGATGGATACAGGAGCAGAGTTGCTTGGAGCTAATATTCTATTACTTATGCTGATGTTTTTTTGCTATTTTTACCTGGATCTTATTTTTTAAGTTGTAGTAAACTTTCTTTTATGAGCACCATTCCATGCCTCTGTTTCTTCAAGTTAAAATCCATGCTTCTGAGAGCTGCTAAAGTGAGTACTTTGAAGGAGTGACTAAAGAAGGAAAGAGACTTTATAAGGTACCCACTAGGAGTGGGAATTCATTTGCAACAAAATAGGAAATAAAGATGATATTTCCTATTTCAATACATTTTGGGAACACCAAACAATGATAGGAAATAATATGAAATTTCATGATGCATTTCCTATAATTTTTTGGGAGGGAGAGAGCCAAATAAAGTAGGGATGTGAAGCGGGCTTCGGACGATTGAAAATATCGTACGATATTTTCAGAATCGTCAGAAATCGTGGGCTCCCCCAAAACGATAGGAAAACCCCACAAAATTGTTTGTGGGGGTTCTCATCGTTTTGGAGGAGGGTGGGAAAAACGGCACACAAAAATAACCCCTAAACCCACCCCGACCCTTTAAAACTAATCCCTTAGCTTCCCCCACCCTCCCGACCCCCCAAAAAACTTTTTACAGGTACCTGGTGGTCCAGTGGGGGTCCCGGAAGCGATCTCCTGCTCCCGGGCCGTCGGCTGCCATTAATCAAAATGGCGCCGATGGACCTTTGTCCTTACCATGTGACAGGGTATCCTTGCCATTGGCTGGCCTCTGTCACATGGAGGGAGCACTGGATGGCCGGCACCATCTTTAAAAATGGCGCGGGCCATCCACACGTGAGCCCCCCTCCCTCCCCAGGACTTACCAAAAGTCCATAGTGATCTAGTGGGGAGTCCGGGAGTGACCTCCTCCTCCTAGGCCAGCGGCTGCCATTAGTCAAAATGATGCCGGCCACTCTTTGCCCCTACTAGTTGATAGGGGATACCAGTGCCATTGGGCAGCCACGTCACAGGGTAGGGGCATAAAGCAGCCAGTGCCATTTTGACTAATGGCAGATACCAGCTTGGGAGCAGGAGATCACTCCTGGACCCTCTGCTAGATCACCAAGGCTTGGGGGGCTCCATCTTTTAATAAATGGGAAGAGTTGGGTGGCTGTGGGGTTGCTTTTTATTTTTAAGATGAAATAAGAACAAAAAAGAAAAAAAACAATCCAGTGAGGGGGTTGAACCCAAAATGGCCCACCGCCATAACGAAATAGAAACAAAACCCAAACGTTTTTCGCATTACCACCCTTAGCCTTTACAATATCTACTTTTAGTCTTGCCCACTATCATTCTGCTTCCCTATATTTTTCCCAACCGGTTGACTCTTTGATGGACTCTTTCATTTTAGCAAATTTAGTTTTCCTGAAGGCTAGAGCCTTTGCCTTTAAATGAACTGTCATCGCTTGCATTCTAATACAGAGCCACACCATCTGATGATCACTGCTTCCCATATGATCATCCACGACAAAATCAGAAACACTCTCCTCATTGGTAACCACTATGTATAGTATCGCCCCCTACAGAGAATTCAGGATCCCCCTGTTTTCTAGAAAGCACTGCAGCGGGATGTGTAGAGGCAGAGATGTTGTTTTTATTTTTTCTTATAGATATTGTGGACCTGAGAGATGGGTAAGACAGGGAAAAGGCCTGGATATGTTCCTTCCCCCCTCTGTAACTTAGACTTTTGGTGAGTTAAAACAAAGCATAGCAATTCCAGTGACCTAAAAAAAACCCTCTGGGCTCACTGACCAAACAGCTGCCAGAAGTTGCTGGAGGAGAGAGAAATCTGAAGGTAGGCACACAAAACAAGAGGGATGCTTCCCCCCCCCCCCCCCCCCCAGCTGTCTCAGAGAGAGCTCTGCAGTTTCAGTCTGAAACACAGCATACCTCTCTGTGTCTGTGATCACTGGAGTGGAAAACGGAGACAGAGCTGAGGGTTTTCTCCCCTACGCTATCAGGAAGAAAAAAATCTGCAAGCATTTTATCAAGTATTAAGAGATTTCTTTGCCACAGCCAGAGTTTATACCGTAGTTAGACGGTTTTTGGTTTCTTTATGAAGTCTGTATTATTTTTTTCCCAAAAGCACATTTGAATTATATTCATGCATAACAACTGGAATAATGCTTTAACCATCTATACTCTTTTGGGACTGCATAGATTAGGGAGCCCTAAGTTACTGTCTGTGGGCTGGATCCAGCCGCAGGGAAACTTATTTTGGTCCAACAAACTTTCCCCAACACAGACCAAATCGGCGAAAGGACCCAAGGTTTACTTTTTTTTTTTTTTTGCCACACATGCCAACCCTTGCCAGCAGAAGTGGAAGTTCTACATAGTGGCACACACAATACAGGTAGTCCCACACGACAGCAGCACATATAGCACAGGAAGTCACGCGTGGCAGCAGCTGCAATGCTGGTGGGGAGTGGAGAAGTGTGATAGAAAGAAAGAGGTGTGAAGTGAGGAAGAGAGGAAAGGGGAGGGGAGTGGTGGGGGAGCGAAAGGGAGGGGAATATGAGTGAAAGGAGGGGAAGGCAGTGTGGTGAGAAGAGGAGAGGGGAAAGGAAGGGGATGTGAGTGAGGGGAAAGGAGGGAAAAAGTGTGAGTGAGAAGAGAAGAGAAGACGAGAAGTGGTAAAGGGGAAAGGGGCGTGAGAGGAGTGGGAAGGGGTGAAAAGGGGAGAAAAGAGAGGGAATGGAGGAGAGGGATGAGAAATGGGAGGGAAGTAGAGAGAGCAAGTGTGTATAGGGGTGCATGATTGGGAGACAGTGTGCCATTAACCACCACCCTGGCATTCACCTACCCCCGCCCCACCACTCTAGGGATCAGGTGCAGATTATGAGGAAGAGGATCCCTGGGAGTGCAACAGGGTTGCCAGTTTCCTAGAAATATTTTTCTGCCATATTTCTACGGGAATCTTGCCCCTGCATGCCCCCCCCCCCCCCCCAGCATTTCAAATCAATGAAAGGGCCAAGGAAGAGCCTCCTCACAACCCTTCCCCCCTCCCGTGTTGCCCCCTCCCCCAGGACACACACTTTCTTAGCAAAACTCCAAGAAGGTCCCCCTCCTGGCCCTTTTGGCTATTTGAAATGTGTCATGCGGCTCTTTTGCTCAAAAGATTTGAGGATCCCTGGCATAGCCTAACAGTGAGTACTCTGGAATTTTGGATTGCCAGTGAAAGTTCATGTTTCTTTTTCCTCATTAACTGAATATTACTGGTTCTTTTTCACACCTCTTATAAGGCTGATTTCAGAACATTTTAATTTATTTATTTTTTTATTTATTTTATAACTTTTATATACCGCTTATTCAATGTGGGTAGACATAATGCAGTTGAATTGGTATTTATCCATGAAAAAAGCATGATTGAAAAATTAACCAGCCTTCAAGAGGAGGTAAAAGCATGCACCCTGCGCACAACGCATTTACTTCCGCCTGTGGGGGACGGAGAGGAGGGAAAATGCACACAGAGATTTCAAAACAGCTGCAGATCATGTGGACACAAAGTTCATGTGTTTCCCACGGCAGACCCAGTTTTCAAAGGAGAGGTTACTTTTGGAAACTAGCCATCAGCCCTGCAGTCTCAAAGCACCCAGGAGCCTGCAAGCTCCGCACATAGTTGAAAGATTGTTCCCTATATATTCCCTTAAGTTACTCATTCATTGTGCTATCATTTTATTTCCATATAAATAAATGGGCGGGCAGCTTATTCTTTCTCTTGCTGGTTATCACAGTAAAATGTTGAGTAGATTTGATCGAGCAGTGTGTGTGGTAGTATTTAGTAGAGATGTGAATCGTGTCCTCGATCATCTTAACGATCGATTTCGGCTGGGAGGGGGAGGGAATTGTATTGTTGCCGTTTGGGTGTGTAAAGTATCGTGAAAATCGTTAAAATCGTGAGCCGGCACACTAAAACCCCCTAAAACCCACCCCCGACCCTTTAAATTAAATCCCCCACCCTCCCGAACCCCCCCCCCCCAAATGCCTTAAATTACCTGGGGGTCCAGCGGCACACTAAAACACGGCACACTAAAACCCCCTAAAACCCACCCCGACCCTTTAAATTAAATCCCCCACCCTCCCGAACCCCCCCCAAATGCCTTAAATTACCTGGGGGTCCGTAGCCTTAAATTACCTCCGTAGCGGCGGTCCGTAGCTAAATCGGGGGAAGGGGGAGAGCAGGAAAAGCGGCACACTAAATCGTGTAGTCTTCAGCCGGCGCCATTTTGCAAAATGGCCGCCGCAAAATGGCGGCGGCCATAGACCAAAATGATTCGACGCAGGAGGTCGTTCCGGACCCCCCGCTGGACTTTTGGCAAGTCTTGTGGGGGTCAAGAGGCCCCCCCAAGCTGGCCAAAAGTTCCTGGGGGTCCAGCGGGGGTCCAGGAGCGATTTCCTGCCGCGAATCGTTTTCCGTACGGAAAATGGCGCCGGCAGGAGATCGACTGCAGGAGGTCGTTCAGCGAGGGTTCCGGACCCCCTACGCGAGCAGTGCCTTGCGCGCCGGCACGCCTATTTTCCATAGGCCTGCCGGCGCGCGCAGAGCCCCGGGACTCGCGTAAGTCCCGGGGTTTTTTGTCGGGGGCGTGTCGGGGGTGGGGCCGATCGATGCGGCGTTTTGGGGGTGGGACGCGGCGTTTCGGGGGCGGGGCCGGGGGCGTGGTTTCGGCCCAGGGCGGTCCGGGGGCATGGCCGCGCCCTCCAGAACCCCCCCCGGACAAAGGTAGGGGGGGGTTTAGATAGGGCCAGGGGGATGGGTTAGATAGAGTTCCCTCCGAGGCCGCTCCGATTTCGGAGCGGCCTCGGAGGGAACGGAGGCAGGCTGCGCGGCTTGGCGCGCGCCGGCTGCACAAAATCGGCAGCCTTGCACACGCCGATCCTGGATTTTAGCAGATACGCACGGCTACGCGCGTATCTGCTAAAATCCAGCGTACTTTTGTTTGCGACTGGTGCGCCAACAAAAGTACGCGAATGCCCATTTTTTGTAAATCTACCCCCCACTGATTAGCCTCCTTTTTTCGTTTTATTACTTACACACCATCCATAGCAGTAGTAAAGTTACGCAGCAGGAGACCCCCCAGCGCACGTTTCTGCGTGTAAATATTTATGGGCATATTTCATGTTAAAGTCCCAGAACGCCCATGCCCCGCCCTTGCTCCACCCAGACCATGACCACACCCCACTCCTTTTTTTGGGCTTTGTCACTTATTCTCATACCTGGAGATACGCATGTACATGGGTGCCTTTTAAAATCTATGCGGCATGCGCCAGTCGGACCTACTCACATATCTCCCAGCTTTGGTGCACGTTGGGCTTTTAAAATTCACCTATAAGCACCTTAGGGTGAGGGACATAAGAACATAAGAAATTGCCTTGCTGAGTCAGACTATGGGTCCATCAAGCCCAGCATCCTGTTTCCAACAGAGGCCTTTAAAAATATCACAGTCACTGATAGAAATTAAATAGTACTCACATTTTCCGTCCGTAGTTTTCTTTCTTTCTTTCTTTCTTTTTTTTTTTAATTATTTTAAGCACCAGCAAATCAGCATTCTGTTTAGCAGAAGCTAACCACCCTTTACATACAGGCTATGACCTCAGGCTAATTAATCTTTATGTTTGCCTTTTTGATTATACCAGCTACAGTGATTCATAGATTGTTTTCTCCTGGTGCACAAAATTGATTGTAACATTAATTTTGTAAATATAACCATACGTCTTAATTTGAGAATTTATTTAAAACCTGAAAAATAATTCAAAATGCTGTGCCTTTAACATTTAAACTATAAGCATGATTTACTACCATAACTAACCCTAGTAAATATCATTAAGTGATTCTTCTTCCTAGAACATATCGCTAACTATATATCTAGATATATAGAAATAGATATATTAATATATAGACATGGATATATTTTTGGCATTCATGTTCATTATGCTTATGCCAAAGATTTTTCACCTTGCTGGTCAGTCTAGCTTTCAGAATATCTGCATGGAATATATATGAGATAGTTACAGATAGAAGGCCTAAGAACCATGAAAAACAATAACAAATAGAGATGTGTATTTAATCAGTTGAAATGAAATAGAGAATTTTAATGAAATTTCCCATTTGATTTCAATCTTTTTTTTTTTTTTTTTACAATGAAACAAAAGAAAAAGAAACAAAATTGTGTTTTCTTTCATTTCATTTTAAATGCCGCCGCCACCACCAGTAATAAAACCATTCCCAAGCTTCCCCTTCGAACCCCTCTCCTCCCAAACTCTATTATCATGTTTGCTTTTTTCAACATGGGCAGGAGCAATTTCCACTGGAAGTTCGCTTGCAAAAAGGAGCTGACAGATCGAGGCGGTGCCATTGTTAAATTCTCCTGCACACAATAGCACTGACCAGGACCACTCCCAGGCCAGCACCAATTTGCATGGAAGAATGCTTTATATTGGATAGACAATTAGCTGTGATTATGTAATTCCCTCAAAAATTATAGACAACTCTTTTTTTAAAACTTATTTTGCCCATGGCAGAAGCCAAATACTTGTCTGACCAGTGGTACTATTAATAAGGAAGGTCATTTTCAAAATCATTTACCTGGGTAACTAGTGATTTACCTGAGTAAATTAGCCTGGCTGAAAATTGCTCTCCTGATGCATACACATCCTTTTCACCACATTAAAAGGGCTTTGGAGGAGTAACATAGTGTGCATACTTGGCATTTTCAAAATTACTCATGCAATTTTACCTCTCCCAACCCCCTCTCCCCAGACAAGTAAGATGCCCTCAGTTTCCCTTTAAAAATGAACCATTAAGTGTCTAAAGTAAAAATAGTCATATAGAGGTTAATTTTCAAAATGTTTCCACAAGTAAAATTGGCATATACATGTGTGTAAGTAGGGTGTCCACATGTATATGCTATTTCGGTACATACTTGTGTGCAGTGTTGAGCATAAATGTTGATCAGGGAAAGAAAGGGATGATTTAGAGGCTTTGTGGGGTGAGCTTTGGAAGTCTGCACATGAGTTGCTGTTTTGTAAGCGGTATACATGCATACATTGCCAAACTTCTCCATATGTTATTTCAGTGATGGAAGTGAAATCACATTTTCATCTGCAGTTTTTTGATGGGCGGTCTGGGTTACATCCTGAGGGGGTCAGGCTTTCATGCTGGAGGATCTGGGTGAACGGGTGATTGCAAGCATGCAAACAAGTATTTTCAGTAGGGTAGTATGCACATTCTTTATAAACTATGTGCCTCCACATTTAACACAGGGTTATTATGCACACATATAATTATTCCAAGTATAAACTATATGCATATAATTTTATAAAAGTGGTAGAGAACTTGTTTTCCTGCATTACAAATATATACATCTAGTGAAACCTTTGCACATATCTTCAGGGCAGATAAACTGTGTGGTTCCCACTACACAACTTCTGACATGCTAGTATAAATCTATGCAGGTCCACTTATACATGCATTTGGTGACTTGCATACAATACTGAAAACTGTGCTCCCTCTGTGCAACTACATAGACAGCTCAAAATGTACATTGTGTATTATTCATTACAATTTATTGCAGCTGCATAATTAATAAAAAGTCATTGTTCTTTAAGCTTTTCGGTAATAGGCAATAATATTACTAAACTGTTTTGGCACAAACAACATATTCACGACTCCCCTATAAAATATCGTTTTCATAAAAGTGTGTTAGTACAATTGTACAGCATATGCCAGCAAGCTGATAATATTTCTTGCACCATTTTAATTCCAGGTTAGCACTCAGCCGCCTTCCCTCACAGTCAGCAGGTGAGCAGAACTGCTCATGCTTCCTGACTTTCCCCTGCTGTGCAGATGCACTGACTCCTTTTGATCTGAGCAGCAAGACCAGCATGAGAGCCATAAGGATCCATGTGACCCAAAAGGCATCAGTGAATCAACACAGCAGGGAAAATCAGTGCTTGTCTCTAGCTCTGCTCTCCTATTTACTTATAGGCAGATGTAATAAAGTAAGCTTGGCTGTGTGAACACAGGATCGGATTTAAGATTATGACACTTATAAGCAGAGGACTGAGGTTTTTGCTGTGGTGAAATCAAGGAATATCAGGGGAAGGCCCAGGTTTTTTTTTTAGGTATCTTCAAAATGTTGCCTAGGCTTCAATCCAGCCCTAGTGCGAAACATGCTAACATGCAGTTAGATGCACATTTTTGCATGCTTAATTTTACTCCAGATTTAACAAAGAGTTTGGTACACAAGATATATGTGCAAAACTGTGAGAAAAAAATGTGTGCACTAATTTGTGCTCCTACATGCAAATTCCATGTTAATCAAGGCATGCACCATTATTCCCCAATTCAGAGATATGCACAGGCTTAACTCATGTTTTCTTAAGACTGGAAATTGAACTCTTGGACAGAGGTGGAGTAAAGTTTCTGGGGCATGTTTTAGTCTAGGCTGAAGTTGGAGTTCATGGTGCTGGGGGACCTATACTCAAAATTAATGCCCACAACTCATTTCTGCAAACATGGTCATGTTTTCTGGCCAGAAAACATGATTTGTGCACATAAATTATGTTTTATCACTAGAAAGGCCAACTTTTTTTAAATACCTTGTTGGACTGCTGGCATATTTTTATGCTGCTATATTTTAGGCTCCATAAGTGAAATAAAACATAAATTAATGCTCTGTAACAAATACAGACAATAATTCTGCGTATTGTCTATTTATTTCAAAATTTTAGTGTACAGTCGTCTATGACAGCCGCCTGGGCATGGCTGTCACCCTAGAACTGCTGCCGTCACAAAAATATGCAACTTTGTGTTAGGCCCTATAATTGAAAGAAAACTTAAGAATTACTTAGAATACAAATAAAATTATCTTTCTTTCACATTTTAACTGTTTTTATAGGTATATGATGATATTTTTCATACTGAAATACACAGTCACTAAAACTGCCACAGGCACATGTTTATGCAATTGAGAAATATAAAGGCTCACACACTCTGGGCCAGATTTTCGTATCTACGTGCGGGCGTAGATTTTATAACATGTGCGCGCCTGTCTCTGGGCAGGCGTAGGTTGCGCGCGCTGGCCAAGCGTCGCCGGGCCTATGCAAAATAGACTCGGCGTGCGCAGGAGTGGGTTTAAGAGGGTTATGCGCGTATATTACGCGTGTAACCCTTTTAAAATTCGCCCCTCTGTGTAGATGATCGCAGCAGATTAAATGTAATTTAAGTCAGGTCTAAATGCACAGTATAATATATAGTACACATAGACCTGCTTTATTTTACCCCTCCCACCCCACCCCCCTTCAGTTTTTGTTCAAAATGTCATTCACCCTTGAACAGCCAGTGGTACATTTTTGTGCCAGTGAATCAGGGGCGGCTCAAGGAAATCTGCTACCTGAGGTAAAGGATGAAATGGCTCCCCCCCCCCCTCCCCCCAATGGCCTGATGTAGGGGAAATCACAGAGGGCTAGGGCAGGGGGAAGGCAATGGAGGATGAAGTGACTTGCCTGAAGTCACAAGGAATGACAATAGGATTTGAACCCTGGCTTCCCTTGTTTGCAGCCCACTGGTCTAACCACTCAGATTTTGGACCTGTTATTTTTTTGTTCTCAGTCTTCAATGTGTAAACTAGGGGATGCCGGAGAAATGTTTAATGGGGCATGGCGGCCTTTGGCCACCCCACCTTCTGGGTCTAGAAATAGAACTCCATTCCCTATTGCCTGCCTCCCACCCTTCTTCAGGATCTGCCCCCTGGGGGTGTGAGAGGTTGGTGAATGGTAGGAGTCTGTGTATGTGAAACACACTCTCTCTTAGGGCCGATACAAGGATATTAGATGCCCTAGACAAACCTTACAGCCTTTCATTCCCCCTTCCCTCCCTTCCCCACATAATTAAAATGTATGCATTCTTTTTCATTTTCAAATTTATTAACTTCCCCAACCTAAGAAGGCAGATTGCATATGGAAAATAGACATTCAAAGTACAATCTTCTGAAGTAAAAATATCACTTACAACAACATATATATTATATAGGCATACACTGCACAAATACACACTTTCAATAATAATAGTTTAATAGACTTAATAAACTGCCTTTCTCATAGTAATCAAGATGGTTTACTAGATCCCATATGGTATTAGGCCTATGGTAAAGTGCACGGGGTATGGACTTGGCTCACAGAAAGCCAGGAATAAACTGAACTACAATTCCAATTTAGTAAGCCTTCCATATCATAATTGCCAGCACTCAACCTATAAAAAAGCCATACTGCAAATATCACATCAGACCCTAAACACCAATACACCTCCTAAAAGGAAAATAGATTAAAGCCAGGTTGTTGTAAATCCCTACACAGAAACTACATGATAGCAGAATAACTAAAGCCTCAGTCACACAATACGTAAAGCCTCAGTCACACAAGCAGAACACAGATAGACTCTCACCAAATATAGAATAAAGAGAACATAAAATATAAATTGAAACATGCAGACAAAAACTGAACTGGAAATCTGTTGTGTCCGTCAGTGCCCGACACCCTCTCTCCGCCCTCCTTACCTCTCTGATGCTTCCCTCTCCATTCGCGGGAAGACTGACTACCGCGGTGTTCTCCTGCCACTTGTCCTCGGGCATTCCCAGACCGGCTCAACGCTGCAATCGCCATGTTTCCTGAAGGCCTAGGGGCGCGCGCGTGGCGCGGCCCCAATTGAAGTACCGGCATTGGCGCAACCTTGGAGGCATCCCCCAAAGATGACATCACCCGCGACGGATATTTAAGGTCTTGGAAATTGCTAACACATGGGGTTAGCAAGTGGGTTTTGCTACTTAAGTTACTCTGCCTTCTCGGACTTACCAGAGGTACCCTCTCCTCGGGGGCCTCGCTCTTACCTTGTTTTTTTCAGGTGTCAGTCTGGAACCGGTACTCGCTCCTCGAGGGCTCTCATCCCAGACTTGTTTCGTATACTCCTCAGCCTGGAGGTCTTCACTACCAACTGTATCAGCTACAAGAGTGAGTTACCATCATTCTCTCTGAGCTTTCCCTGGAACCAGGTACTCGCTCCTCGAGGGCCTATACTTTCCAGCTCATGGGCTTCATTGGGACATTGTGTGAGTGTTACCATCTGCATACCCTGCCTACTCACTATATTTCAGTCTCTCTTCAGCTCAGTCTCCAGGGATCGCTGTTCCAGTATCTGAGGGACTACAGCTCAGCTGGGCTTACCAGCTCACTACTGCCATCTCTGGTGGTTCAGTATACTGTCTAATAAACAACTAGTGTGTGTTTGTCTCCTAACTCTGAGCCTGACCAGTGGTCCCTCTCTGGATCTTCCCCCGGGAGCGTGGTCATCTGCCACCGGTCCAAGGATCCACCCTCAACTCTCATATATAACTACAGATCTCGAACAGAGTGCTAACCACTATCTGATTGCTCCTCCCATCAGGCATCAGATAAATAACAAAATCACAGGAAGCCAAACTCTATAAGTAATGAAAACACAATCAAGAATTATAAAACATTAAACATACCAATAAAAAGAATGTCAAATCTGCTGATAAATTCAGCCAATTAAAAACATGTATAAAAATGTTTAAAATATTTCCAAACACTAATCAAATATTTCAAAACAGCAGAAACATCACAGCCAATAATTAAAACTAAAGGTAAAAATCTCCCACTCTCCATACCTGGAATTTTTAGATTTCCAATCCTCCTAAGATGGTCGTAGATTGGAGGAGGGTGCACAAACTTTAACCTCTCTCACACACACATATATACAGGTACTCTCACACACATAAACACACAAAAAAACCCCTCTCATATATACACATACACACCCACCCACCCTCTCATACACACACACACACACTCACCCCAACATAAGCTGTCATACAGACACTCCCACCCTCCATTTCATACAGAAACACACCCTCTCATAAAGCCATCCACCCACATCCACCCTTCCTCTCATACCCACACCCACCCTTTCATATATGCACACAAATACACACCCACCCTCTGATATGCATATACACACCCTGTCATGCTCACTCACAAAGTCTCTCTCACACCCAGGCACTCACTCTCACACACAGGCACTCACTCTCTCAGGGCAAATCTCTTTCACACACAATTTTGGACCTTTTCTCTGGCTGCACAGCAAGGTCTCTTCTGCTGCTGCCTGTGGGGAAAACACTGGTAGCACCTCAGACCCTTTCCTGCCGCTGGCTGTGGGGAAAATGTTGGTGGCACCACAGTGACTGTTCTTTGGCTGCTGGACTGTGGCATACCTAAAGTATTTGACAACCTTGATGAATACCTTCTTTGGTACCCCTCTCCCCAAGATTCACTTCTCCATCCCCTTCCCCCCAAATTCATTTCTCCATCCTCTTCCCTACCAGATTCACTTCTCCATCCTCCTTTCCCCCACAGATTTACTTCTCCATCTAACCCCCAGGTCACTTCTCCACCCCCCCCTCCCCCAGTGATCTCCGGTTCCCATCACCTTCACACAGGCTCCCACTCTCACACACAAACATCCATCCTCCCACACTCCCATACACACACACAGACACACAGACATGAGACACACATACACACAGACTGTCCCAGACAGACACACACACATAGACACAAACACACTCTCTCTCACTTTCTTCCCCACTTCCCATTTGAAGCACAGCAGCAGCTTTCTCCTTCAGCCCCTGTGACAGACGGGGTCTCTTCATTTTTCTTGAGGCCGCATGGTGGTTGGTGCTGCTCTGCTTCCTGCACTTGCGGTGGGGAGGGGGAGCAGCACTGTTAGGGCATGTTGGGGGAGTTAGGGCATGTTGGGGGAATTCCAGGATGGGCCCAACAGTTACATGCATAAATCGTATTTTAAATCCAAAGGCCGTGGCACACGGCAGCTTGTTAGGCAGGCACATTTACTGCTGCTCCATATAAGGAGTAAGTCTGCAGAAATCTTTATTTAGGCCTAACATGACAGAGTGAAGGGTCTGGGTCAACTTGGCGGGGAGGAGGAGTGCAGGCTGAAGAACCAGAAGGGTCTGGATGACCTCAAGATACACTGGTGGACTAATTGGTAAAACTGGGAATGTCCTTCACGCGAGGATGTTTTAAAATCCGCTTACCTGCATGCATTAAAGCCGACAAAGTCCTAAAGAAGATACATGAAGTACATTTGCTCAAGTAATGGCTTAAAATTAGGAGCACACATACATGTAGTAGGTGTATTTTAAATCATACATGCACAACTGATTGCATGATTTACAATTCCAACATATGTTTACTCATGGGCGTGTATGGGACCCTGCGTGCTTTTTTAAAGTTACCATCATAATGTTTTCTGTGCAGAAAACATGGTTTCTGAGCATAAATCATGTTTTGTATATGCTAAGCATATTTTTGCTGCATCAAAAGTTAACTTTTAAAGTGTGAGGAAATAAAACGTGCCTTGAAGTTCAGCACACATTTATAATGTATCTCTTAGCACATTGGACAATCGGCAAGATGGAAGAAGGAAGCATTGTAAGGGGGCGGAGGATGAAGGAAAGTTGAAAGGTGAAAGGAGAAGATAAAGAAAGGAGAAAAGAGAAAATCAGAAGAGGAGGGCAGAAGAAACAGGGGTACAGGGAAAAAGGAAAGATGGAGAAGGAAAGCTAAAAGGGAGAGAGAAAAATAGAAGGATGAGAAAAAGAATAAATGAGAAGGGGGAAGAGAAAGAAGAGTGGGAGTGGGAGTAGATACAAAAGACTGGAGAGACTGAGAATGCCTTTACTTCTTTCCTTTCTTCAGGGGTCGACAAACTCAGTCCTTCAGGGCTACATAACCCCATCAGATTTTCAGGACTTCCAGAATGAATTTGCATAATATTTTTAGCCTACGGTGGAGGCAGTTCATGCAGATAGATCTCCTGCCTATTCACCGTGAAAGTCCTGAAAACACAATGGAACTGCAGGCCTTGAGGACCACATTTTGGGACCCCTCCTCTATTTCATCTCTTTCTTATAAGCTTATTTGATCTATTACTCCTATAGTAAGTGTTCATTATATATTGAAACTGAAAATCTATTGTGTTTTAATGACGGAGTGAACTGAAACACCAGGCATCAATACCATTGCTCAAGATAACCGACATTTACATATAGGTATAATAAGAAAGTAAGTATTATCTTTCATTAAAAAATCCCATTTACTGCACATATTGATTAACTTTAGACTTGATGAGACTTATTTGTGATGCCAATAACATATCAAGGGGCTTACTGCTACCAGTTTTGTATCAATGGGCTCTCACTAGCTCTGCTTCACTTGGTGACACACTTTTGTTAACATAAAATAGTCTAAAAGGCCTCTCAAGTCTGACCAGGGATCGCTGTCAATGAAGGTCCTAGGACAATGTTATGTGCCCACAGTTGATGCCAGGCTTGATCAGAAGCAACCTAATAGAAATAAAAATGTTGTTTTGAAAAACTGTTCTTCCTGGTGAGCCTCTGTGGTTCTCTGTCATTTTGTAAATTACGTTCCTAGGCCAAGCCCCTTTTCGGCGTACAGAAAATTATGCCTCAGATATATTCCAAAAAACAAATACTGCTTCAGCAATTCAGCTTTCAGAATAAGAACATAAGAACATAAGAAAATGCCATACTGGGTCAGACCAAGGGTCCATCAAGCCCAGCATCCTGTTTCCAACAGTGGCCAATCCAGGCCATAAGAACCTGGCAAGTACCCAAAAACTAAGTCTATTCCATGTAACCATTGCTAATGGCAGTGGCTATTCTCTAAGTGAACTTAATAGCAGGTAATGGACTTCTCCTCCAAGAACTTATCCAATCCTTTTTTAAACACAGCTATACTAACTGCACTAACCACATTCTCTGGCAACAAATTCCAGAGTTTAATTGTGCGTTGAGTAAAAAATAACTTTCTCCGATTAGTTTTAAATGTGCCCCATGCTAACTTCATGGAGTGCCCCCTAGTCTTTCTACTATCCGAAAGAGTAAATAACCGATTCACATCTACCCGTTCTAGACCTCTCATGATTTTAAACACCTCTATCATATCCCCCCTCAGTCGTCTCTTCTCCAAGCTGAAAAGAATCATGAATTCTAAAACAGTGTTCAGATGTCCCATAAAGTCCACAGCTGGCTGCATTTCAACTGTACTATTTCTTCAGACTTAATATCAGACAAGCTGAATGCAAACAGCTTCTACAGCAGTTTCCCAAACCTGTCCTGGGGACTCCTCAGCTAATCAGCTTTTCATGTTATTGACAAGAAAATGCATGTATCAATTTGTATGAACCAAGACGCCAATGTATAAAAGATCTCAGGCATTATCATTGCAGGTAATTGGAAAAAATGATTGACTGTGAGGGACACAATTACAGTTTTGGGAAGCCCTTTTCTACAGCAAAGAGTAAACATGAAACTGTACCAGGATAACAACCACCAAAAGGGTTTATCTTCTAAGCTGCAATAACTGTACTGCATATATCACATGATATACATTTATTATGGTGATGTCATGCAATATTGCAAGCTATTTTCCCCATAAACCTGCTCTATATTGAAATGAGCTGTTATGCATGCATTAAATTTGCTAATTCATACAAAACAGCTAATTCCTACCTAATTTCATGCACATGAAATGACATGAGTTGCCTTAAGTAAGCTGCATTATTTCCTTGAAAAATTAGTTACACCTTAGGAGTTGCATTCATTTATATTCTGCTTTTCAGATTACATTCAGGCATTAAAAGTATTTCCCTGTCCCCAGTGGGTTCACTTTCTAAGGTTCTACCTGAGAAAATGGAAGTTGAAGTGACTTGCCCAAAGATACAAATAGCAGTGGGATTTGAACACTGATTTCCCTGGTTTGTACCCTACTGCTGTAATCACTAGGTTACTCTTCCACTCCTGATTTTCAAAGTCAATTACATGCATAAAACCTTGTGGACGCGACCTAGCAGAAGAAAAATGTAAAAAAACAGTTGCACAACAATGCCTCCCTTCACAACCACCCTCTTGTCAACAGTAGTTAATGCACCTTGTCCAAACTACCCCCATCATTCCTCCCCCATATTCAAAGCTCAGTGAAACGAAGATATAATAGGGCAAACTGACAAACTAAAGAGTAGCAAATCATTTGGATCAGCTGGTATGCAACCTAAAGAACTGAAAAATGAAATTGCAGACCTATTTGGAGACGAGACGACTGAGGTGGGATATGATAGAGGTCTACAAAAGCATGAACGGACTTGAATAGGTTAATGTAAATTGGTTATTTACTCTCTCAGATAATAGAAGGTCTATTTATTTATTTATTTATTTTTAAGGTTTATATACCGACATTCTTGTATAATATACAAATCATACTGGTTTACATTAAAACAGGAGATGCAGGAAAAAAAAGTTACCTTTGTCAAATACATTTAACATTAAAAACAATGAAAATTGTTAACAAGGGATAACAACTATGAAAAAAGAGAAAGGTAAACAAAAGTGGAAGAAACATAGAAGTTAAAAAGAAAAAAAACGAAAAAAGGTAGCACCAAGGGTTGCACGAAGGGGTGCACAAAGGGGAGTGCCCCTTTGTCGCGCCCCTTCGGCGCGCGACGCCAGGTGGAATGGCGCTGTTTACCAGCTTGACACTGGGCTGGATGACATCACAAGTGGGCAGGTCTCATGCTCACTGTTTTTCTTCATAGCGATCTCCATTCACATTTTAAAGCTGATTTTTTTTGTCTAGGGGCACTCCATGAAGTTTGCAAGTAGCTCATTTAAAACAAATTGAAGTAAATTCTATTTCACTCAGTGCATAATCAATCTCTTGAATTCATTGCCAGAGAATGTGGTTACAGCATTTGGTGTAACTGGGTTTAAGAAAGTTTTGAATAACTTCCTAGAGAAAAAAATCCATAAACTGCTATTAATCAATAAGCAATAGTATCTTGAGATCTATTTAATATTTGGGTATTTGGCAGGAACTTGTGACTTGGATTGGCCACTGTTGGAAACAAGATGCTGGGCTTGATGGACCTTTGATCTGACCCAGAATGGCATTTCTTATGTTCTTATGTCCTTATGTTCTTCTTATTATTGATCTATAATCTATCATTAAAATCAGCTATGGTACCTGAAGATTAGAGGGTGGCCAATGTAACACCATTTTTTAAAAAGGGTTCCATAGGTGATCCAGGAAACTACAGACCAGTGAGTCTGACATCAGTGCTGGGAAAAATGATTGTAACTATTATAAAGAACAAAATTACTGAACATATAAATAGTCATAGTTTAATGGGACAATTCCAACATGGGTATAGTCAAGGAAAGTCTTGCCTCACTAACTGCTATATTTTTTTGAAGGCCTGAAGAAACATGTGCATAAATGTGAGCCAGTTGATATAGTATATCTGGACTTTCATAAAGTGTTTGACAAAGTACTGTATGAGAGACTCTTGAGGAAATGAAAAAGTCATGGAATAAGTAGAAATGTTCTATTGTGGTTTGAGAAATGATTAACTGATAGAAAACAGAAAGTAGGACAAAATGGTCAATTTTCTCATTGGAGAAAGGTCACTAGTAGAGTGCCTAGAAATGGGAATATTGAGTGAGATTGTCAAATTTGGTGATGAAACAAAATTATTCAAAGTTGTTAAAACACAAGAGGATTGTGAGAAATTGCAAGAGGACCTTGCAAAATTGTGAGAGTGGGAATCCAAATGGCAGATGGCATATAATATGGAGAAGTGCAAATTGATACACTTAGGGGCAGATTTTCATAGGGTTACATGCGTAAGATATGCTCGTAACCCCCAAAAAGCTGCCCCTTCCATCCCCTGCGCGTGCCGA
Organism: Rhinatrema bivittatum; assembly: GCF_901001135.1. Taxonomy (NCBI): domain Eukaryota; kingdom Metazoa; phylum Chordata; class Amphibia; order Gymnophiona; family Rhinatrematidae; genus Rhinatrema; species Rhinatrema bivittatum. The sequence continues at coordinate 96,633,646 of NC_042618.1, forward strand.
GCCTATCTTGCATAGGCTCGGAGGCGCGCGCAAGCCCCGGGACGCCTGTGAGTCCTGGGGCTTTCCTGCGGGGCGTGTTGGGGGCGTGTTGGGGCATGTTGGGGACATGTTGCGGCCGGCGCATCATCGGGAGCGTTCCGGGGCGGGGCTGTGGGCGTGGTTCCAGTCCAGGGGCTTTCTGGTGGCATGGTTGCAACCTCTGGACCAGCCCCCGGTCCGGAACATGGCAAGCCGGCAGCCAGCCAGCGTGCGCAAGTTACACCTGCCTCGGGCAGGCGTAACTTGTAAAATAAAGGTGGGGGGGCCGGGAGTGAATGGAGATGGCTGCGCGGCTCGGCGCATGCAGGCTGCCGATTTTGCGCAGCCTTGCGCGCACCGACCCTGTATTTTATAACATGCGCGTGGCAGCGCACGCATGTTATAAAATCAGGAGTAGATTGTTCGCGCCAGGTTGCGCAAACAAATCTACTCCCGCGCGCACCTTTTAAAATCTACCCCTTAGGGAACCCAAAGTTACATGCTACAAGGTTCACATTGGCAGTCATCACCCAGGAAAAAGATCTAGGCATCATCGTGGATAATATATGGATTTCCTCTGCCCAGTGTGCAGCAGCAGCCAAGAAAATAAATAGATTGTTGGGAATTATTAGGAAAAGAATAGAGCATAAAACAGGGCATATCATAATGCATCTGTATCATTCCATGATGCAATTGTACCTTGAATACTATGTAGTGGTCTGGTCACCGCATCTCCAAAAAGATATAATGGTATTAGAAAATGTAAAGAGAAGGGCAACCAATATGATAAAGGGGATGGAACGATTCCCCTACAAGGAAAAGCTAAAGAGGTTAGGGCTCTTCAGCTTGGAGAAGAGATGACAAAGGAGAAACATCACAGAGGTCTATAAAATAATGAGTGGATTGGAGCAGGTAAATGTGAATCTGTTGTTTACGCTTTCAAAAAGTACAAAGCCTAGGGAACATGCAATGAAGTTACTAGGTGTGATACATTTAAAAGAAATAGGAGAAAATAATTATTTTGGGTTTAAAAAAGGTTTGCATGAGAGAGAGAGAGAGAAAGAGACTGAGACTTCCTATAATGCCTATGCCCTAGACAAGTATTTGTATCCCTATGGGAGGGCCACCTAGTAACTCGAGGTGGGGATTAGGTATGAGCGTCGGGGGTTGGGGGCCACTTTCGCATTCCACATGAGACATGCGGAAAGAACAGTGGTCTCTAGTGAAGATTTGCTGGCCGTCGGAGTGAGGAAACTCACTCCAAGAGGAGATTTGGGCTACATTCTCTCCACCTAGCTTGTTGTTGCCCAGGTAGAGTGTCCATCAAGCTAGGTGGAGAGAACGTTGCCCAAATCTCCTCTTGGAGTGTGTTTCCTCACTCCGACGGCCAGCAAATCTTCACTAGAGACCACTGTTCTTTCCGTAGGTCTCATGTGGAATGCGAAAGTGGCCCCCAACCCCCGACTCTCATACCTAATCCCCACCTCGAGTTACTAGGTGGCCCTCCCATAGGGATACAAATACTTGTCTAGGGCATAGGCATTATAGGAAGTCTCAGTCTCTCTCTCTCTCTCTCTCTCTCTCTCTCTCTCACACAAATCTTTTCTCTTTATGTTCTTATAGCAGCCTGGCTTGTTCTGTTTTCCAAATAGGGGTTGTATTGGTGTTTTGGGCCCTGTTTTAACATTTGCAGTATAGTAGGTAGGGTTGTTGCCATGCTGTTTCAATATACATAGGATCAATTTTAAAAGGAGTGCATGCGCATCCATATGTGCGCGGTTCCTGGCTCGTGCACATGGATGCACCGACTTTATAACATGCATGTGCTGGCGCATGCATGTTATAAAATCCAATGGCTGCGTGAACATGTGTGCCGGATTTTAAAATCTGGCGCACATGTGTGGGCGGCACATGCGGGAGGGACGAATGCGGGGAGGACACATTTTTTTTTGCTAATTACGCATGGCAACGCAATCGGTCCTCCCCCGGTTCCCTACCCCCCTACCTAAACTTCCTTCCTCTTCCCCTCTCCTCTCCCACCCCCTAATCCTAATCTAACTTTCCCAAAATTTTTTATTTTATTGCTTACTGTTCCTCTGGGGCAGAAATAATCTCCGTACGCCAGCCAGCTGCAAGTATGTGCTTCCCTGGGACAGCGATGAATGGTGCTATCCTGGCCTGCCCCACCTTACCTGCCCTCGCCTCGCCCCTCCACGCCCATACCCCGCCCCCAGCCAGCCCCTTTGGAGAGACCTGGCACTTGTGCACGTACCAGGGTTTACACAAGTGGCCGGGCCTTGCGCAGCCCGCACAAGACCCGGCCACGCACGTGAAGCACGAGCCTTTGAAAATTTACTTGATGGTGTATTGTATTGAAATTCTATTTGCCATTTAATAAAAACATTTTCTAATGTGTTTTTTAATGCATGAAATTGTAATTCATTGCATATATAGTGATAGGCATTTGGCTCCAAAGAAAGTAGTGCTCACAGAGTAATGAAACCAAAACTTTTTGTTCACAGCTATTCAATCCTTAGAGAGAACATTTGCTGCAACTGCACATTAATACTTATAGTACCTGAATGTAATCCACTTTGAAGCGCTGAAAAAAGTGCGAAAAGCGGAATATAAATAAAATAAAAAATAAAAATTAACTACCCAACTATTGTCAATTTTCACAGTGGAAAAAGGTAATCAATGAAGTGCCTTTGGACCAGTGCTTTTTAATATATTTATAAATGATCTTGAAAGGAGTACAACGAGTAAGGTGATCAGATTTGCAGATGACACAAAATTATGCAGAGTAGTTAAATCTCAAGAGGATTGTGATAAATTGCAAGACTTTGCAGGAATGGAAGATTGGGTTTCCAAATGGCAGATGAAATTTAACATGGACAAGTGCAAAGTGATGCATATAGGGAAAAATATGCCTTGCTGTAGTTACACAATATCAGGTTCTATCTTAGGGCTTACCACCCAGGAAAGATATCTAGGCATGATAATGGATAATATATTGAAATTGTCGGCTCAGTGTGCTGTGGCAATCAAAAGAGCAAACAGAATGTTAGGAATTATTAGGAAGGGAATGGCAAATATAATGGAGGATGTCATAATGTCTCTGTGTCGCTCCATGTGAGACTGCACCTTGAATACTGTGTGCAATTCTGGTCACCACATCTCAAAAAGGATATAGCTGCACTAGAGAAAGTGCAGGGAAAGGCAACCAAAATGATAAGGGGTATGGAACAGCTTCTCTATGAGGAAAGGCTAAAGTTGTTAGGGCTGTTCAGTTTGGAGAAGAGACGACTGAGGGGGGATATGATAGAAGTCTACAAAATCATGAAAGGACTTGAACAAGTTAATGTAAATTGGTTATTTACTCTCTCAGATTATAGAAGGTCCAGGGGGCACTCCATGAAGTTAGTAAATAGCTTATTTAAAACAAATTGAAGAATTTCTTTTTCACTCAGCACATAGTTAAGCTCTGGAATTCATTGCCAGAGGATGTAGTTACAGCAGTTAGTGACTGGGTTTCAATAGGTTTGGATAAGTTCCTAGAGGAAAAATCCATAATATCCTATTACTTAAATTAATAAGCAATAATAGCTTGTGATTTACCTAATGTTTGGGTACTTGCCAGGTTCTTGTGACTTGGATTGGCCACTGTTGGAAACAGGATGCTGGGCTTGATGGACCCTTGGTCTGACCCAGTATGGCATATCTTATGTTTTTATGTTTATGTTCTTATGTTTTAACCGTCAATGCAAACTTCCTAAGCAGGAAAACAAGAGAGAAACCTCCCTTCCAAGAGGATTCTAAATAACAGCTCTTTTGTTTTATTATTAACCTTTAAACATTCCCTAATCAGTAGATAGTACCAAGTACCTAACTGAGGTCAGAAACCACAATTTTTAAAACAGTACTGATAATACTGAGTTTGCCAAAAAAAAAAAATGAAATAAACAGGGTCAGCTAACCCCATCTTCTATAAAACGCTGCGAGCAATCTCCAGACCTGCTGCAAAGAAGAATGTAAAGTCTGGGGAACTTTATTTTGTTCTGCCATATGACACTTTCTGATATATGTCCTACATTTTTTCATAAAAATAATTTATGGGTCATTTTTCAAATCGCGTTAGGGCCTTATCACGGGTTAGGGACCTAACACCCATGATAAAGCCATGAGGCAGATTTTCAAAGGGTTACGCGCGTAACCCCTGAAATGCTGCCCCAAGCTGCCCCTGTGCGCGTCGAGCCTATCTTGCATAGACTCGGCAGCGCGTGCAAGCCCCGGGATGCGCGTATGTCCCGGGGCTTTCCAAAATGGGCGGTCGGGGAGTGTGGCAGGGGCGTGGCGGTGGTCTGGGGTTGGGGCCGGGGGTGTTCCTGAGTCCTCTGGCACAGTGGCCATGCTGGAGGTTCGCGCGTCAGCAGCTGGCCAGCGCGCGCAAGTTAGGCAGGCATAACTCGCCAAAACAAGGTAGGGAGGGATTTAGGTAGGGCTGGGAGGTGGGATAGATAGGGGAAGGGAGGGAAAGTTGGGAGGAGGCGAAAAAAGTTCCCTCCGAGGCCGCTCCAATTTTGGGGCGGCCTTGGAGGGAACGGGGAAAGCCATCGGGGTTCCCCTAGGGCTCGGCGCGCTCAAGGTGAACAAGTGTTCACCCCCTTGCGTGCGCCAACCCCAGATTTTATAACATGGGCATGACTGCGCGTGCATGTTATAAAATCGGGTGTAGATTTGTGCGCACCAGGTTGCGCGCACAAATCTACGCCTGCACATAAGTTTTAAAATCTGGCCCAAAATGCGTATGCAAGCTTAAAACATTTAGTTAAGTGGGAGAGTAGATGAAAATGAAGGGTGCTTAATTTTGTCTGTGATAATGTAATGCATGCTATTGTGGGATTTATTGCTTTGAATAACCACACCTTTTTTCCTGGTGTTATGCCTGTGATAGCTATGTGTTTCAGGTGAGGAGAGGGGATAAAGAGAGAGAGAGAGAAAGAGCACATCTAGGGAGGCACCCATATAAGTTAACTTTTTATACCACTTTAAGTGGGAGCATTCTGAACTCGGGGTGAGGTTTTGCTGGTGCGCTAGGTTTTGGGGTGCAGTTTTACATGCACAGTTACCATCAGTAAACATTTTATGTGATTTGGAGTGATGACAGGTATAAAAAGATGAGATTTGTACAATGTACTCTCGACCTAGCTTGATGCACTCTCTATCTAGCTGCTATGAAGCTAGGTCGAGAGTACAATGTACAAATGTCATCTTTGTGTACCTTTCATCACTCCAAATCATATAAAATCTTCACTGATGTCTACTGTGCTCTTCATACCTCTTGACTGTGCATGTAAAATTCCCCCCCAAAAACCTAGCCCATCATCAAAACCTCACCCCAAGTTACTAGTTGCTCCTCTACAGTGGTATGAATAGTTTCTTATAGGAGAGCCTTATAAAGAGTCTCTCTCTTTCAAGCATGCCCCTTTTTTTTATGACAGGTGCTATTTTTGCGAAAATTATAGCAAAATGATAAATCTAGGCCTAAGTTGTAGGGACTAGTTCAGATTTCTTATGAAGTATAGGGAGAATAATGTTGTCATGGATGTATACTGTGGCTGCATCTCCAGTCTCAACTTGGTTTTTCTGTCCCCACTTTGCTGTTGTTTCTATAACTGCAATGTGTTTCCTATCACGTTTCACTTCATTATGAGATGGTATTGGTGTTGGGGAGACTACAACTGTATGTTGGCATTCAGGTAAAGGGCAGGAGAAGTCCATTAACTGCTAGTAATCAAGTTTACTTAGGGAATAGCCACTGCTATTAATTGCATCAGTGGCATGAGATCTTCTTGGTGTTTGGGTTCTTGCCAGGTTCTTTTGGCCTGGATCGGCCTCTGTTGGAAACAGGATGCTGGGCTTGATGGACCCTTGGTCTAACCCAGCATGGCAATTTCTTATGTTCTGATGTTCTTATAAAGCTTCTAGATGACCGAGTACTTTGGCTCTTGTCTCTGAGTAATAATTAACTCCTCTTCTCTGTCACATAACTACTAAGTGGTAATTTAGATATAAAATATCAGACAAAAGCCGTATTCTCAGGCCAATGCAATAAGATGTGCCCATCCTAGCGCATGGGTTTACTCACAGTTGGGGGCACGTTTTAGGCATGCAAGAATAGTGTCCAATGGAGTAAGGAGATTAGCATGTCCAAAATGCACTTCCTAACAAACGCATACCCAATAGTGCCCATTGCATGTAAATTCCATGTAGATGAAGACATTAGCTATTACCATCTGATGCAGGAAAACATGCTTAAAGGCTGGATGTCCAATGCACATTTTTTAATGTAGGGAATTTAACTCCAGTTCCGGAGGTGGAGTAAAGTTTACTCTCAGTCAAAGGCTCATGAGAAACTTTAAAATATATGGTCCTCTGTGTTGTGATACATGTGTCCTCCTACTTAGTATCATCCTGACTTTTGAATTTACTACTTGCAGTGGAGAAAAGTTTATGTTTATTGATTTGATCAAAAAGAAGTGCACTTTCTGATAACTGCACAATATAGATGCCCATAGCAATGGTTGCCTGATATAATAAACTTCAACACTAAAATCAGCACCTCAGCAAAATAATCAAAAAGAAATGTGATCAAAACAGGTGCTTGTATTGAGCGCCCATTGCAATTGTGGGTGCCTGATGTAATAAACTCCTTTGAGCACCAGAAACACTCAGTTCTCCTTTAGCACACCCTTTTTTACACTGCTCTATGTGCACATTAGGAAAATGCTCAATATGAGCACACGTTTTGAGTGTGCATTTTATTACGTCGGCCCATCTCTGTGTTAACAAATGAATGGTCTGATGTAGTAATCTGGGTGCTAAGAAACTGTGCACTGGTTTTCAGTGCACATTTCTAATGCCTAGATTATTATTTTTTTAACTCTCAGTGCAGTAAGCTAATGTTATGTTAATGCATATGGAGTTAAAAAATGTGCCTAAACTTTAAAATGGGTGTTTGACCTATGCCGAAAGCACATTTTAACTTGGAAATGAGGTGGAAGAATCCCTGACAGGCTATCGCTGCTACTACTTAGCCAGATATATACAGTGGGCAGCAGCTGCCAGATAGCCACATAAGTAAATACTTATCTAGCTATCTGTAATGGGTTGCCACTACTTAGCCTGAAAGATACTTTATCCAACTAAGTAGCAGTGAACCATGACAGATAACCGGATAAGTACTGACTTATATGGCTATCTGGCAGATTGAATGAATAAATTAATATTTATCTAGCTAAATGATGGCAGTGGCAGCAATTGCTACCATTTACTAAGATAAGTCAGTAATTATCCGGTGAAGTGATGGTGGCTGTCAGTACTTACCTGGAGAGTTCCTGACTTTTAAACTTTTAAAAAGTGTTTTTTCCTACTTTTTTTATAGGCTAGAAACTTAACTCCAGTCCTATTCAAGCACAGTTTCAAGCACTAAAATAGGTGTGTTGACCAGATGCAGTCTCTCTGGCATTCGGGAGTACTTCTTAATGCCTGCATCTGCATGGGATATAGATTTGAGGGTACTAGTAAACACTACAGTACTCCCGTTTAGGAATGCACATTTTCTGTACACAAATTTCCTTTCTGTTTCGGCAGTAAGTTTTGCACCCAGAAACTGACAATTCAGATGCATGCAGAAAGGTGCATTCAATTGAGTGCACCTTTCTGCATTGGCCTGGAAGTCCTTAAATTAATAGGAGCTTCTCAGTGAAATCAGTCTCATGATCCCTATGTCTGCCTAATTCCTCCTCATATCTCTGTCTTTGTTCCTCAAACTTAGTTGCAGACAATTTTTCCTGTTGCGCTATTTTATCTGTGAATTCAATAAAGCTTTATGACCATGATTTCATAATATTCAACAAAAAACAAATTGCAGCTACCTTCTGTTTTTGACTATCCTTGGAGGCTGTAAAATCTATATACCTAGGAATCTTATCCTCAACATCAGAAAACAAATTTAAGTTTGCTGTAACAGAAGGAACCCCCCATGCTGTTGCAATTTCTTGAAGGCAATTTCTCCTGGTTTCTAATTTTAATTTTGACATAAGATATTTCTTATGTCAAAATTGACACCTTTTGAGATCACATCATGCCAGAATTAAAATATACAAAATTCTGCACCAAATATTTTTATTTTTATATACTACTCCATGCACTGTATATTACAGACATCAAGAACCTGTCAAACCCAAATCATGATCCATATTGTTCTCATCATATCCCACCTCTACCAGTAAAAATGTAAGCTGATACCCTAGAAGATCATCCCACCTAATCCTAGACCCCACCTTATAGGATCCAAAATGAAGAGGAAACAATAATGGAATCATGTTAGGTTTATTATATAAGTTCATAACATTCCTTGCTTACTCTGTCAGATAGTCTTGAATAGAAATAGTAACTCCCATCTAAGATTTGCATTAACTTGTTGCCTCAGAAGTCTTTTGGGCTATTGAAAACATTCCGTAGCAGGATGTGCTTCTTTGCTACTGGGACCCCTCTACAATGTCTTTGGTTCTCAGGACTTCCTGTTGTGATCTTCCTGATTTGAGCATCTTTCCTGGTGATGTTATACATGGTCATGATGGGCAAAGTTTACCTTCTCATCATTCATATTTAGTTCATAGTTAGCTACCTATGAAGTAAAATTTAAGACCCACTTGTGGGATCACGTGTGTGCATTTGCCAGCATGTGCACATGGATGCGGCAATTTTATAACATACACATGCGTGATATAAAATCAACTATACGAATGTACATGTGTGCCCAATTTTATATTGATGTGTGCATCTATGTGCATATGGTGACTCAAGCGCGTAAGTGATGGGAATTTAAGTAGCTACTGGCACAGACACAATTACCAGTTTCCCCAGTTTGTTCCCAGTTCAGCCCAGTAAAGGATAGAACTTCCTAACCCCCCTAGCTAACTTGCATCTCTTTTACCATATTAGCTCCAAGCCTTAAAACCCACTGACTAGCCTAGTTTTTTTGTTACATAACTTAAGCACCATCCATAGCAGTAGTAAAGTTACAAGGTAAGAGACCCAGGTGCACGCTTGTGCATATTAACACTTATGGGCAGACTTCAAGGTGCAGTTCTGGGCCTCCCATGTCCTGCCCATGCCCTGCCCACACCTCACCCATGCCTCGCCTCTTTTGGTGGAAAAAAAATATTTGCGCGTACCGGGTGATACTCTCATACCTATGCGGATTTTAAAATCTACATGGTGCGGGCTGTGCTGACTTATGCGTATATCTCCCAGCTTTGGTGTGCATAGGGTTTTAAAATCTACCAGTTTTTACTTACTAGGCAGCTCCAGCCAGTTCATACTCTGGCCACACCTTTTGGATACGTGATTAGTTTATGCGACTCCAGGGGATGCCTGGCTATGTCAGACTGCATTGTCAAGCTGTGATTGGCTCATTTCATTGCCAGACCTTATATGGTCAACATGACCTTTCAAGCAATGGTACTTTTCCAGACATTGTGTTGAATTTTGTTTGACCTTTTCAACAGTTGTTTCCTGACTTCACTGCTTCCTGCTAGCCTGCTCAATTTGGGATGGCATTCTGATACAATTACACTTACATCTGCCTAAGGTATTCTCCTCCTCACTCACTTTCTATTGGTTCAAATACTTTTTTACCTGTCTGCAAGTTAGCAGAGACAGGAAATGTTTGTGGTTTCACAGAAAGCAAAATAATAAACCAAATTGGTTTACAGTGAGTTTCAAATTCTGTCCTAATACCTGACCTTATCTTTAAATTCTATTAAAAAAAAAACTATCTAGGTTTCATGATGGCGTACGGCAGCATAAATTTGGCTTACCTCAATTCATTTTCCTGTTCCTATGAGAAAAAAAGAAGGGCAAGGTACAGGGGATTTCCTGCAGTGCTCCCTGGATTCCCATGTAATCTGGAATGCTTTAATACTGGAGAAGGAGCCTTTGAGGAGATTGGCAAACTTTCTCCAGCCATCAACCCTTTCTAGCTCATCATTTTCACTGAGCCCATGGGCAAGAATATCCCTCTCAAGCCTTGCATCTGCACGAATCTCCATGTTGCAAGGAGATGATTCACTAGCTGAAGATGCCCTGGCAATGCCTCTACCTGCAGGAGCCTCAAGGGAGAGAATGTTGGCAGCTGCAGTTGGGCCGTAGGAACACAGAAGTGTGTGAGGGCCCTGAGCTACAGAAAATGGAAGATGAAGAAGCCTCAAGGACAACTCCAATATTGTCTTCTGCTCAGTCTGTGGCCCCCCAATTCAGTCTGGTATGGATACCTGAATTGACTTTGGAAGCAATTTGGTTAGTGATTGAAGGAATGGGGAACACTGTTATTTTACAGATCTCTGTCTTGGTCGATAAGAATGCAACACTGGAAAATTGGATTCAGTTTCTGAAGAATAATTGTTTAGAGATTGAATCTCGTGTTGTGGATCTACAAAATAAGGTGCAGGACATTTCTAATATCCAAGAATCTTTGGTTAAATATTCTGCTTTTCTTTCTAATAAACTGGAAAATATTGAAAATCTTGTCAGGAGGAAGAATGTAAGGTTCATTAATTTTCCTAAGCTGCCAATTGTGACACCAAAGGATATGTTTAGGAGATATTTGACTCAAATTCTTAAGATATTTGAAGAGTCCTCCTGTTTGGAAAGCCAGCCTTAACTATTTTCTAATAAGGGTTAAGTTCTCGATGTTTCAGCAGTGTTAGAATTTATGATTCCATTTTGGCCACAGCTGCTATGTTATTAGTTTCTGTGGCTTTGGAACTGGAAAGAGACTGGTTATTAAAAATGTATTTTAGACATCATGGAGAGACTTTCTTGCAACATAGAATCATGATATTTCCTAGTATGTCTACACAAACTCAAAAGAAACGGAAACAGTTTCTGTTAATGCACTCTCAGGTCTTACAGTTGGATGCTTTATTTTTCCTTAAATTATCATGTAAATGTTGCATCATGGAGAGAAGTATCTTGTATGTTTTATTTAAACCATCTCAGCTTTCGTTTTTCTTGAGCGATAAGATCGTATCTACTCCTCCATCGCTTTTATCATCCACTTTAGATTAAATTTATGTTCTCTCTATGTTTTTGCTCAGGATATTATTGCTTTCCTGAATTTTCCTGTAAAATTATTTTGTGATGGGTTTTGATTGTGATCACCTCATTGATTGTGGACTTGAAATTGAGCAGTAATGTTTTGGGTTTTTTGGAATTTCCATTATGTATGTATTGTATATTCAGTTTAGCTTTATTTTTTTTCTCTCTCAAGATGCCTTGATGGTTGTACTTTTTTTAACCCCTGTTTTTTATGCACGCGGCCATTTGAAAATTAGCTTGTCAGTGCTCAGATTGTGTGCCTCCTCCTCCGCAAGATGATCATTAAGTCCTTCTGAAGGAAGTAGGCTTTGGCTTTTGGCCAGATTATGAAGCATTCAGTGGGCTAGAAATATCTCATAAGACTTGGTGGGGTTATTGTGAAGATATGCCCAGATTTGTCCAGGCAGTGAAAACATGTTTTGAATAGGCCAAAGATTCTCTCAACAACTGCCCTGGTCTGCTGGTGGGCCCTATTTTAGTGCACATCTGCTGCAATCTGTGGGTATGCCAGCAGGATCATGAACCAGGTTTTGAGTGGATATCCTTTATCACTTGTAAGGGAGAAAGCAGATAAGAGCTGAATGAGATATCCCATGGAGGTAGAAAGTAGGCCTATTCCCAGATAGAGGCTGAAATGAGCCTCTGGGGCCAAAATGATAAGTCCACCTAGATATCAGGGAGAGAAAAGGGGCAGAGATAGTTGCCCCAAGGTTGTAGCGAGAGCAGCTTACCTACCTAGAATCTACCCCCAGGTGATATGACTTCCTGGAAGCAGGCATGAATTCCTTACTGTGAGAGGATGTAGGCATCATGACAGGATTCTGGACAACTGGGCATGCTCCATGATGATTCCCTTGGCATTGCAGACCACCTGCATATTGAAGGAATAGAAGCCTTTGTGGTTACAATAGGAGGTCTCAATGCCTGCTGGTGCACTTATAGGGATGTGAGTGCAATTTATAGCCCCCCAAGCAGAAGGGACTTATGTAATTTGGTAGAATCAGTCATAATTTGATGTTGTTCCTATTATATCCAAGGAAAAGGTATATAGTGATGTGTTTTCCTGAGAAAAGCAGCTAGAAACTGATCAATACATATGGAGATGACTGACTGGCTTAGACCAGCTGTAACTCCTAGAGGTGTCTGGAAGGTACTATAGCCAAGAAGGCCAGTGCCATAATAACCATGATAATATTGGTAAGGCATGGCATCTCCATGTGGAAGGGCACAGGTCCTTATCTAACTGCTGGCAAATGTATAGTATGGTTTCCTTGTTGAACTTATATCTGTGCATGACTTGCTCTTCAGAGAGATTCAAATACTGTGCCTTGATCCTGTACATTCTGTACAAGGGATGCCTTCTGCCCCTCTTCCTCTATTCTCTCTTCCTCTTCAACTATTATGCCATATGTATCTATGAGGTTCATATTCAGACACAGTTAAGATAGGAAAGTTAGCCAGATAAACTTACCGTATTTTTCGCTCCATAAGACGCACTTTTTTTCCCCCAAGGTGGGGGGAAAATGTATGTGCGTCTTATGGAGCGAATATAAAAAAAAAACCAAACAAAAATCTAACAAACACCCCCCCCCCCGACTCCCCCAAGACCTGCCGACTTAATTTCCTACAACCCCCCCCCCCAAGACCTGACAAATTAATTTCCTGCAACCCCCACCCTCCTGACCCCCCCCAAGACATGCCAAACGTCTCTGGTGGTCCAGCGGGGGGTCCGGGAATGATCGCCTGGGCGGTGGGCCGTTGCTGCCAGTAAACAAAATGGCGCCGACGGCCCTATGCCCTCACTATGTCACTGAGAACCGACCGCTGCTATTGGTCGGTCTCAGTGACATAGTGAGGGCATAGGGCCGTCGGCGCCATTTTGTTTACTGCAGCCGACGGCCCTATGCCCTCACTATGTCACGAGACCGAACAATAGCAGCGATCGGTCTCAGTGACATAGTGAGGGCATAGGGCCTGGGTCTGGGGAGGGCCTGGGTCTGGGGCTGGGGCTGGGTCTGGGGCTGCCAGTAAACAAAATGGCGCCGACGGCCCTATGCCGTCACTATGTCAACTGAGACCGACCAATAGCAGCGGTCGGTCTCAGTGACATAGTGAGGGCATAGGGCCGTCGGCGCCATTTTGTTTACTGGCAGCCGACGGCTCACGCCCAGGAGATCGTTCCCGGACCGCTCCTGGACCCCCGCTGGACCACCAGGGACGTTGGCAGGTCTTTGGGGGGTCAGGAGGGTGGGGGGTTGCAGGAAATTAATTCGGCAGGTCTTTGGGGGGTCAGGGGGGTGGAGAGGTTTTCATTTAAAGGGTTTTTAATTAAACCCCCCAAACCCCCCCCCCATCCCCAAGGGTTGGGATGGGGGGGGGGGTTTGGGGGGGGGTTTGGGGGTTCCCACAGAAAGAAAAATTTTCTGATTGGGAGTGGACCGAAATGGCCCTCCCCAGACCCGAAAACAAAATGGGGAGAAAAAAAAAAAACTATGCACTCCCCTAATTTGCTCCATAGACGCCCAGACGCAGAGCCGGTTAGCACAAATTTTTTTTTTTTAATTTTCCCCCTCTGAATCCTAGGTGCGTCTTATGGTCAGGTGCGTCTTATGGAGCGAAAATACGTATGCAGTGCACATACTCATGTATAAGACATTTTTACATAATCAACCCCTTGGAAAATTCACTCAATAAATTATAATCCAGAAGAAGGACTCCATAAAGCATATAAATGGATCCTCTCACTCGCAAACCCATAATTATCCAACTTCTACTGACACTAAAATCCCCAGAAAGGTGAGTTTATCATTTTCATTTTATGGAAACCATCCTTAAAATTTGCCCTATAACAGTACTTCCAGTATTTCAAGGTAAAAAGTCTGCATTTTAGAAATCACTCAAAAGGTATTATCTAAAATCTGAGATGAATTTCTAAGAGAGCTATGCAGTGAATGGTGGTTTTTGCTATTGCTTCTTCTTTTTTTTTTTTTTTTTTAATGAAATCATTCCAAGTAACTTGACTGTTGTGCAAACATGATGCATTCACTTGCTGGAGATGTTTTATCATTTCTGTGTACAAAGCAGAACAGAAGCAGACAGCATGAAATTAAGGTCATGGTGTGATCTGGAACTGGAAGCATGAGATAACAATTGAATAACATGTAGGTTAGCCTGTTACAAGTCAGCACACTTCATGGCACAGAATTTTTGTTGCATAAAATTATTTTGATATTCTGGTTTGACTTGTTAGTGGTGAAATTGCTTATACAATTTGTAAATGAATACAAAATATGCTTATATTTTAAAGATAGATTTTTGAAAGCAAATCTCCCATATTTGTATTCACTAATAAGACTACAGCACACATCTTCGTTATATTTGCCATTTATCTACAGTTGCATTAATTTGCTAATTCGTTTATAATTAGTGGGAAGGAAAAGAATAGTTTACTATATTTACAATTAGATAAACATGAGCTGTTTGGCTAAACAACTGATAGAATTACAAATGAGCTCCCTTCCAATATTTAAAATGGGAGGACATACATAGCAGAGATTCATTATGTCTGAAAATTCTAATCATCCCAAGAATTAAAAAAATCATATGGTGCAGTGTTTGTAAACTCTACTGCAATTACTCATAGAACATGAACTTGCAGTAAGTACTCACTGTGTTTGTTTTTTTTTTAATAGTTCACATACAATATAGGGCTTGATACATTCAGATGCAATGTTATCTGCACTATCAGAAAATTCAATGAATGAATCATTTTGAAAGTGCGTCATCTTAAATGAGAATGTGAATCTGGTACCCAATGAACATCTCCCCATGCAAATGAAAGCTCACCAAGTTTTACTCATGGATGACATCAACACTGGAGAAGAACAACTTGGTCTCATAAGCTCATTTCATGTGGCCAATTTGCAACGATTCACACCACCATATGTGGCCATGCACAAGTAGAACTACAAAGAGAGGCAACATTCCACTGGTGCACTAACTGCATCTTACTCTTTTCATGTTGGAAGATAAGCACAGTCATGCAGATGCACAGCTCTATTATCACAGCATCTCCACTGTCTGCCTCTGGCTACATTTGTCCTACACTATGGACTTGATTTACCTGCAGGAGGTCTGGTCCTTCAAGCCAGATAGCAGCTAACTATCAGATTTATTGGAATATCTACTAATATGGGTAGCCAGGACTGACTTTTCTCCCAGTACCCACCCTCTCACAAATTAATAACAAGCAATGCAATCCATAACATGTACGAGACTTAGGCAAGAGTGGGATCAAACAGGCCGCAACTTTATTGTACAACAATTAGGTGCCCGAGCCAGGACTTTACATCTGCTTCCCTGCATACCCACCTTCAGCCAGCAAGGTGCACAGATATTAACATTGCACTATACCCACGACCCCTGCCACCATCAGCAAGGGGTTGTGACCACCAGCTCCTGCCACCGGCAGCAAGGAGCCTCCCGCAGGACAACTGCACCCAATTGTCCTGCCCCTCAACACATTGCCTGTCAATTGGCTCTGGCAACCCGCCTCCCCCAGTTGCGACAACATCGCCTCCATGAATAATATGAACATAATAACTTAACATAAACAATATGAACATAATCACTTAACATAACAAGTGCCATGAGGGTGGGTGGACATGATGCAAGCCCGGGGAGCGTCGGCAGGCAAAGAGGGAGCTGCCGGCACTCCCTGGGAACCTAATCGGCTGGGTTCCAGCCGATTGGCTCCCTTCTTCCATGGGAACCAATTAGGGCTCCCAGCATGCCTCCCCAAGGGACCGGATTCGTCCTCGGGGATGGCAGCCAATGAGCGAACACGCTGGCATGGACACGCGTGCACAGCGGCCTGCTTTCCCAGCTCCTATCCACCCCCCCCCCCCCCGGATGCCAGCGTGGCGGGTGCCTGGCACCCACATTATGCCCGGGCCACCCCGATACTCCGTCGGGGTGCCCTTCTCTAATATGGATAGCCAGGACTGACTTTTCTCCCAGCACCCACCCTCTCACAAATCAATAACAAGCAATGCAATCCATAACATGAACGAGACTTAGGTGAGAGTGGGATCAAACAGGCCGCAACTTTATTGTACAACAATTAGGTGCCCAAGCCAGGACTTTACATCTGCTTCCCTGCGCATGCGCCAGCAAGGTGGCAGATATTAACATTGCACTATACCCATGACCCCCGCCACCATCAGCAAGTGGTTGTGACCATTGAGAGGCAGCTCCCACCACCTGCAGCAAGAGCCTCCCACAGGACAACTGCACCCAATTTCCTGCCCCTCAACACATTGCCGCGGACAGTTTATCCTTGATGATCCTGGACAGGCTACGCGCTGAGGGGCAATTTGCACCACCCCCAACTCCGGTGGGGCCCTTGAATGGGATAACAAAACCATCCGAGAAACCTTTCAACAAGAACAAAGAGGTCTCCGTATTCGGATACCTAAGCAACCACGGCTTCAATGCTGCAACTTGAACAGGCGTAGGAGCTATGCCAAGGTCTTCATTTCTGAGTACCTTTTGGCGCTCCTCCCAAGGCAGACCCTGTACTCCTTCTCCTGAGTGCTTTCCGCAATTTGAAGCTGGATGACCTGCTCCACAGTTGAGACAGCTGTGGCGGAATTTACATTCCGGGTAATTGCACGACGAGTGGTTTAATAGCCAGCAGACATCTGACATGCCTGCTCCGACTCTTCCGGAGCCGCCCGGTGGATGCTAGCATGAAAGGAACGCCCGCCCTTCCCCATGTGAGCACCCGCTGAGACGCTCGGCACATAGGAAGGAATCTTAGCATTCATCTGTGTCAACCATAATCCCACATCCCTCGTGCGCCAAGAGAGAAATTTATTCTCTTCCATATGGTCTCTGAAGCGCTCGTCGTAGTTAAGCCAGGACCAACCCTCATAGACTTTTCTGACTGCCAATATCGTATCTGTGGTTGCCAACATCGGGCCACTCTGGGAGCTATCATGACGGCCTATCACGCTAGCCAGTCTCAGGAATGCATGGATCCAATTTAATACATTCCTTGCTATCTGTTCTTCTGTGTGCCTGGGAAGCGCTCAATTCCTTTCTTTTTTAAAAAATTTTCTCTGCACCTCATACCTTTGAGCAGACGGAAGAGATCAATATATTTCCTTTGTCTAATTTTCTTGCGTGTCGCCTTGGGACATCCTCCCAAAGTTCTGAAAAGGTATCTAATGCAGGTGCACCTCTGTTTTGCCCCTTATCCTCTTTATCTGTGTCCTTGCAAGAGGACGATCCAGACAAGCTCGAACTTGAAGAAGAAGAGGATGTAGAGTGGGCAGTGGAGTGCCTCAGGGATCTGTATTGGGACCCTTACTTTCAATATATTTATAAATGATCTGGAAAGAAATACACGAGTGAGATAATCAAATTTGCAGATGATATAAAATTGTTCAGAGTAGTTATTAGTTAAATCACAAGCAGATTGTGATAAATTGCAGGAAGACCTTGTGAGACTGGAAAATTGGGCATCAAAATGGCAGATGAAATTTAATGTGGATAAGTGCAAGGTGATGCATAGGGAAAAATAACCCATGCTATAGTTCCACAATGTTAGGTTCCATATTAGGTGCTACAACCCAAGAAAGATATAGGCGTCATAGGGATAACACATTGAAATTGTCAGTTCAGTGTGCTGTGGCAGTCAAAAAAGCAAACAGAATGTTGGGAATTATAGAAAGGGAATGGTGAAATAAAACGGAAAATGTCATAATGCCTCTGTATCGCTTCATGGTGAGACCGCACCTGAATATGTGTACAATTCTGGTTGCCGCATCTCAAAAAAGATATAATTGCGATGGAGAAGGTACAGAGAAGGGCTACCAAAATGATAAGGGGAATGGAACAGCTCCCCTATGAGGAAAGACTAAAGAGGTTAGGACTTTTCAGCTTGGAGAAGAGACGGCTGAGGGGGGATATGATAAAGGTGTTTAAAATCATGAGAGGTCTAGAACGGGTAGATAATAGAAAGACTAGGGGCACTTCATGAAGTTAGCATGTGGCACATTTAAAACTAATCGGAGAAAGTTCTTTTTTACCAACGCACAATTAAACTCTGGAATTTGTTGCCAGAAGATGTGGTTAGTGCAGTTAGTATAGATGTGTTTAAAAAAGGATTGGATAAGTTCTTGGAGGAGAAGTCCATTACCTGCTATAATTAAGTTGACTTAGAAAATAGCCACTGTTATTACTAGCAATGGTAACATGGAATAGACTTAGTTTTTGGGTACTTGCCAGGTTCTTATGGCCTGTATTGGCCACTGTTGGAAACAGGATGCTGGGCTTGATGGACCCTTGGTCTGACCCAGTATGGCATGTTCTTATGTTCTTATGTAGAGGAATCCGACGAGCTAGACCTAGTGCGCTTACGCTTATGCATGGCCTTGTCACGCTTCCTAGATTTCTTGCTTGTAACCTGCTCTGTTCTAACCCCATCCGCTGCGCTATACTTGCATTTGATATATTAGTATAGAAGTCCGGCTGTGCACTAGCATTTAATGTATTAGCCGATGCGACGTGTAACCCTGACCCAATACCCATCTCACCTGAGTTTGAGCCCTCTCTTGTTATGGGGCCAGCCGCCAAAGTCGAATGTCTGGAGGTGCCCTCCGTCATAGGCATTTCGTTCTGTTCGATGTCATAAAGCCGCTCACCCGATGTGGTTGCTCTCTGTGAAGAAAAGGAGACAGCAGACGGCGCAGGACCTAGCATATCTGACATGAAGGTGTTAACATCATATGAACGAGGGGCATCCCTATAGGGACCGTGACCTGGCTGTGATCCAGTGGCTCTCCCCACTCCCGGGGGCCTGGATGGGTCACCCGAACCACTAATGGGGACGGCGATCCGCGCAGAGGGTCAAGACCGTTCCTTGTCCCTAATCCGAACCTGGGCCACAGTTCCGAATGATTGTAATTATCTTTTGGGACGGGGACGTAAAGACTTTGCTCCTCTTGAACCCTCGAGACTGGACCCCACTCACCCAAGTGTCCTGCAGTCGAAGCGGTGTCCCTGCTTTGCCTCGCCTGTCTGCTAGCTGGGGATCTGAGGTCGACTGGCACCTCCAGCGACGGTCTGAAGTTCTCGCTGTACTGGCCAATCCTTGTGGCACCGTTGGTAGCTCCTGTGTTATCCACCATAGGACCATGGCATACAGTACTTTGGCCGAAGAAAGCACCTCTCATGGGATTGTTAGGGCCTCATTCTGCCGTCTCTACATCGTATGCTTCATCTCTCATTGTTTTCATGGGGCCAGCTGCGTCGTGGAATCCTCTACCTGGGGCATCAGTGCCGAATGGGACAGTAGTGTGCCATGCGTTGGTCCAGGCTGCAGACAACGTTGTTTTACGATCAGTCTTTCTTTTCGTGCAACCTCTTCCTCTTTTTGGGGCCAGTTGTTCTGAGGTGTCCGAAGTCTGTGCTCGAGCTGAAACTACTTTCTTGGCCTCGGATTGACGGGGCTTGGCCTGGCATCCCTTCCCGCAAGTCTCCTGCACTGTCAGTGACTCACCCATTGTCTCTCCCAGGGCCACTGTGGCCTCCTCGGACTCAACCTCACATAGGCTGAGGTTAGGAGCCATGCAGAGCCCACCGGGTAGACCCTGGTGGTTTCCATATCCTGGTTGGAATGGCTGTGGCAATGAGACCTCCATTGCGTGGAGCTGATTGGCTGTGTCCTCCCTAAAGCGGGGCTGAGGCGCAGGTGTTTCCATCCGGGGTTGCTGAGGCGCTGGGACCTGAAGGAACTGTGAAACAGGGGCATCCATATGGAAGTTTCTGTTTGTTATGGATATATATATATATTTTTTAAATAATGTATTTATTAATATTAGTTTTTATTTATTTATTTTTCTTTAGCAAGTGGGGGAAGGCCTGTGAAGCAGTGCCTGGGGGCAAGGTGGGGGGGCATGTGGGCACGGCCTGGGATGGGAAGGTTGAGGAGGCGGAGGCCAGCGCAGAGCTAGTAAGCTGAGCGGGGAGGGCAAGTGTATCGCGTGAGAAAAGGTTTGGGGGCCATAGGCCAACCGGAGCAGGGCCCGGAATGCAGCAGCTGGCTGGGCGGAAAGGGCGAACAATTGCCGGGATTAAAAATTTTTTTTGGCACGCGGCCGCGGAGAGCACGCGGCAGAGAAAGGAAGGAGGACTGGTTGTTACAGGAGCTGCGGGGATCCGGCAGGCGGCGAAAATGGGGGGGGGGGGGGGGATAAAGTACTAACGCGGCAGCAACTGGATGAGGGCCACCGCTGGAGACTCCGGGGCCTCACGGCGCAAAGCAGGGGGGTGCAGGATCAGGCCCTGTCGGAGGGGGGGCCTTGGAGGTAGACCGGCGCAAGTAAGGAGCGGCGCTGGGTACTCACAGCGGCGGCGAAAGGTGTGCCTGGAGCGCAGGGAAGTGGATGCAAGCCCGGGGAGCGTCGGCAGGCAAAGAGGGAGCTGCCGGCACTCCCTGGGAACCTAATCGGCTGGGTTCCAGCCGATTGGCTCCCTTCTTCACTGGGAACCAATTAGGGCTCCCGGCCTTCCTCCCCGAGGACTGGATTCGTCCTCGAGGACAGCGGCCAATGAGTGAGCATGCTGGCGTGGACACATGCGCGCAGCGGCCTGCTTTCCCAGCTCCTACCCACCCCACCGGGTGCCAGCGCAGCGGGTGCCTGGCACCCACATTATGCCCGGGCACCCCGATACTCCGTCGGGGTGCCCTTCTCTATTATGAAAAGAGATACTTGGCTACTGTTCATGCTGTTTTCAAAAACTTTATTTGGAAAAACCAGAAAAAAGATATTCAGAGAAAGTGGACGTAGCATCTGTGTATATGCTCCATTATCAGTCTCTACTTCACTTCTGGCAATCTACCCCAAAGGATTATTCAACCATCTAGATAAATAGTTATTATTTGCCTTGCTGAAGCCTCTATCCTATACAGATTTACTTAGGCTCAGAGTAAATCCAAATGGCCTCCTTTTTGCCCACACAACTCCCATTGTTTTCTATGGGAGGAAAAAGGTATATATTTTCACTTTTTATTTATTAATCAATTAATTAATACATAATAATAAAAGGAAATATCTTATCCAGGGTAGTAGCCAGTCCAGTATTTGGTGGGGTAGGGGCAGAAATCACATAAAGCCACAGGAAAATAAGCAGGCAATGAATAAAATAATATTAATAAACTAACGGTACTTTTCATAACCATTATAATACCATCGAAACTACAATGGACCTTTGAACAGGGGTGGGGCTTTTTGGCAAAACAATCTTAAAGGTACAAGTTGAGAGAATCAAAACTGCTTGCAATAAGACAATTTTAAATTATATTTAAAATTATTTCCCTCTCCCTAGTACAGTGTCCCCCCGCCCCCCTACACACCCTCCCTCCCTCACCACCCCATCCATTTTATGGCTTCCTGATATTCAGTCACCACCTCTCCTTCCCATCGCCACCACCTGCCCCCTTGTACAGTTCCTACCCCACCCCGCCTCCCCTATGCGCTTCATCCCCCACCCCGCGCTACCCCCCACTCTGTCGCCTCTTGTATATAATTAATTTATGTCCAACCTGGTTAACCACATGTAATCTCATTTAATAACTGTGGCGCCCGTTGGCTCTACAGTAAAGTTGTCACCTTTTAACTTCCTATCCTTCCTCCATCTATCATTGTAATTTCCTTTCTCAGTTGTCTGTAAACCGACATGATGTTTTGTTTTTTTTACGAATGCCGGTATATAAAAGTTATAAATAAAAATAAAATAAAAATAAAATTATTTTAATATACCCATGCTCAAGACGAAGGTCTTATCGTACCAGTTTACAGCGTAAATTGTAGATAAATTGGTGTTGTGGCTCCATTGGTGCAGGATGGCATGACAAGACTAGGGCTAGACTTTGGTGGTCCGATGAGGCTGGAGCAAGGCAGGCTGTGCAGATGAGACTGGAGGTCAGGAATGAAGTGCAGGCTGGACAGGAGCTCAGGAACAGACTGGAGCTGCATGGAGCTAAGAGTGAAACTCAGGCATTGGAACAGAATGTGAGTAGGTGTGCAACTGGAATTCAGACAATGACTGGAACTAAGACAGGATAAGAAAAGGGCAACACAGAACATGAAACATAAAGCCTGAAGGCAGCATAGGCAAGAAAAGCCCCTAGGAGCAAGAGAGAAGAGGTCTAGAGTCAGGAAGAGACCTAAGGAGGCCTCAGAGCTAGGCTAAAGGTCAGGGAAACAGAAAGAGGCCTACAGTCAGGAAGAGGCATATGAAGGCCTCAGGGCTAGCGAGAGGTCAAGGAAGGCCCAAGCAAGGAAGGTCCCGAAGGCCCAAAGATCTCAAGGCAAAAACAAGGAAGGCTAAAGTCAGAAGGCCCAAAGGCCAAAGGACAAGGCAAGGCAAAACAGAGATCAGAAGGCCCCGCAGCATGAGGTAAAACAAGGAAAGGTTTTAGAATGCCTCAAGGCAGAAGTGACTAGAGCAATGAGTACAAAGGAACTTGATGCTGAAGAATTAAGTGTTGCGTCTGCCACCCGGGGAGCCCTGTGGGTGGCCTTCCTCACCCATTGCTGCACTGCCACAATTGAACCAGCCCCAGACTCCCTCATGGCGGCAGGGAGCCGACACCAGCACTGCCCCTTGTCTTCATAGCCCTGAGTGCTGCCATTTCTGCCGAACTGCTGCATCTCCATGTGGTGCTGGATGCCACCAGTGGCACTGCTATCCCTCCACAGCAGGAGAATGCTGCTGCCTTCCTCCTTCTGCACCCAGTGTCCTAGGCGCGTGCGCACCTCTCTTCCTTATTTAAAGGGCCCGTGGTGGGAAAAGACCTGTGGCCTTCCCAAATGACTTCACCTCCCAGGTACTACTTAAGGCTGGTCCCTGCCTACAGCCATTGCCTTGACAATAGGTCTTCTCTCTGAGACGTGCATTGCCAGCTCCTGCGTTCCAGAGTTCCTGCATTCCAGCGTTCTGTGTTCCTTCCTGCCTTCTGTGTTCCTCATTTTACTCCCTTGTTCCTTCGGACTGATCTTGGCTTTGACTTCAGACTGGACTTTGACCTTCACTTCTTGCCACATGCCTTGACCGTTGCTTGGACCTTGACTATGAGTTTCGCTGCCTGCCTCAACCTTTGCCTAGATTTTGACCACAAGTTTCGCCGCTCACCACGACTGTTGCCTGAACCTTGGCCATGAGCATCGCTGCCTGCCTCTGAAACTTCATCCTTCTTCTATCTGGACTTCATCTCCGCAGAGGTCCCACCTAAGGCCAGCTAACCCCGGCACCCAAGGGCTCAACAAAGGGGAACATGGGCTGGTATTGGTGAAGCTCCAACTGGGCCTCTGCTATCCACCAGCCTTGCCTACCAATGGTGGAATCAACTCCCCCTCGGTGCAAGGGTCTACCTGCATAACATTAAGGCAAGGCACAGATTGGGTTAAGTAATGCTGGAGTCTGGGTGTGGTGCAAGCAGGTAAGAGGGGCAAGGCCAACCATGGTAGTAAGCTCAAGGAGGTCCACTGATGGAGCAGAGCCTGTAGGACTGACTGAGGCAAGAAACCAGGGACTTGCTAGAGAGTACAGTTCAGAACAGAGCTCACTGGAGTCCTCTGGTAGAGAGGAGCTTGTACAGCAACCAAAGCTGTAACAATTGCAGCATGTGAGGGGCATCCAGTTTGGCTATGCTACAATATCTGCATATATTGTAACTCCTAAGTTATGTTATATATAGGCTTCTAAAATAGGCACCCAATGCTGAAAATCATTGCTAAGCTCCTACATTTTTCTCCATGTTATCTCCATTCCTGTAGATACTCACAATTTAAGGTCCTAAATTTAGGCAGCTAGTGAAAATAGGAGCCTAAATTTAGAAACTCAGTCCTAGTAAATCTGAAACAAAACAATTTAGGAGCCTACCTCTCAAAATTAGGAACCTAAGCTCTTTGATAATTGACTTAGGAAGCGAATGGCAAATAAAATGGAGGATGACATCATGCCTCTGTATCGCTCCATGGTGAGACCACACCTTGAATACTGTGTTCAATTCTGGTCACCGCATCTCAAAAAGGATATAGCTGCACTGGAGAAAGTGCAGAGAAGGGTAACCAAAAAGATAAGGAGCATGGAACAGTTACCCTATGAGGAAAGGCTAAAGAAGTAACGGCTGTCCAGTTTGAAGAAGGGACAACTGAGGGGGGGGGAATATGATAGGAGTCTGCAAAATCATGAAAGAACTTGAACAAGTTAATGTAAATTGGTTATTTACTCTGTCAGATAATAGAAGGACCAGGAGGCACTCCATGAAGTTAGCAAGTAGCTCATTTAAAACAAATCGAAGAACATTTTTTTTTACTCAGTGCATAGTTAAGCTCTGCAATTCATTGCCAGAGGATGTGGTTACAGCAGTTAGTATAACTGAGTTTAAAAAAGGTTTGGATACATTCCTAGAGGAAAAATCTATAAACTACTATTACTGTAATTAATAAGCAATAGTAGCTTGTGATTTATCTAAAGTTTGGGTACTTGCCAAGGGCTTGATGGACCTTGGTCTGATCCAGTATGGCATATCTTATGTTCTTATGTTCAAAGGCAAGACTCCTTAAAGGACAACTATAGGCATGGACAGGGAAATATAGGTAGATCTCCTCCACCAGCCACAGATGAAGTCTGGGTCCTGATATCCCTGAGGGTCCTCCTTCAATCAATAGGATACCCTTGCTTTCCGATTCCCAGAATGTAGGGTGACCTGATTTAACACCCAGAATATGAACAGGCACACCACAAAGACTGGATCAGTCTGAAAACATTTGAAAAAAGAACAAATTAATTTATTCACGTGTCCAAGCGCAAAGCAAAGTATTAGTCTAGACAAAAGACTCACTTTCACTCTAGTAGCACACATTGGAACCATCAGCAATATGTGAGGAGGTTGCTGAAACTGGAAAGAGCATCCTCTATGAGTAGTCCTCCTCATTCCACTATTTATCTTGAAGGATCAGCTGCAGAATGTGAATTTTAAGGAAAAGACAAGAAGAGTAAGTGGCAACAGAAATTCTTGGGACTCCAGATGTGTCCATTTGTGTGCATGTGGGATGGTTACCTCATTAATTATTTATTTATTTATTTATTTATTTAGCAGTTTTTTATACCGACCTTCATAGTAGATAACCATATCGGATCGGTTTACATTTTAACAAAGGGTAAAACTGAGGTAACAATTCTGGTAAATAATAGATAACAAAGGAAAAGGAATAAGTCAAAGTTACAATCAACAAGGTATGGAAAACTTGGAGGCTTAAAGACAAGCTGGAAGGAAGATAGAGGCAGGTAGAATAAATATAACATGATACGAATAATTTAACGGGTTAGAGCATATGCTTTAACCAGGAAATGCCAGTGGCCATTGTTCAGGAGGAAGTGTGTCAAAGTCCTTGTAAGAAGTGAGGCTCAAACTAGTGATTAATTAATTAATTAATTAATACTAACATTCAGCTCTGCTCTAAGCAGTGTAGTTACAGGTATGCAAGTCATCCTATCTTAGAAAATACTATGCTAGCCAATCGATTTAATTGGTGTGTTATAAACGATGGTAGAATGCTTGCAGAAGTGGGATTATGAAGGCAGAAACCCATCTATTATGGCATGACTTCTGAATGTGCAGGATAAGTAATGCAATGATGGAGCTCTTATATTGGTAACAGATGAGGCTGCAGTGGCTGGTGCCTCAAATTTGCTAGTCTGTGGAAGGAGGTTATGAGCTCATGTGAGCATGACAGCAATGTAGAGGTTGAGGGTTACATGTTATGTGCTAAGGAAAAATTATGTGGCTATTGTCCTGTAAATATCATTACCTCATAAAGAAGACAGTTGTGAGTGAAAGATAAAGAATAAAGATTGTAGAAATGGAGTTGCATTTGAACATAGGCTAGTCTAGTATACCAGCAGGTCCTTACGCACCACAACTTGCTGATATTGACAATTTCTCATCGGACTATAATAAGCATGTTTTCCACATGCATGAGTGCTGAGGCTTCTTCCATTGAATCTTATGGAGCCAGGGCAAATAAGTGTTTCAGAGAATATGTAAATGAGGCAGTATGAATTGAAAAGTGAGCAAGGTAATAAGGTAATTAATGTATTCTGTGACTCAAAATCAAATAGGCTCCATGTGCTTCATTCTATTTTCATTAATGTCCATGTAAGAGAGTGCAAGCAGACGATGCATTTATAATTGCAGTCTTCTTGGTTAGGACAGCTTTTTAATATGCTGCCTTCTACTTATGGAACAAAACCTTCCAAGTCAAACAATTGACACACAGAAGTAGGTCAGTAATGTTTAAAGGGACTGCCTTTCTCATATACTCACAAGTAGACAAGTTATGTTACAGGAGGAGCTGTCTTGACCTAGAGTCCCTGGGGCATGTCTCTTCCCACCTGGGCTCAAACTCTGATCCTTGCTTTCAGAAGAAACGCCGTGAGAGCTGACCTTCAGAGCTATTGTAAGGTGAACCAGGCTGAATTCCTGGTCCTGCTCTTTTAAGGAGGATCTACCATGCACTCCTTTACAGCCCAATTTATTGCTATTGAGCTTTGCATCTAACTTATGCTCCACTTTTGAAAAGCAATTTTATAAATTTGCTAGCCTTCCTGAATTGCTATTTACCATGGTTTTCTTTCTGATATCAAACTGGGTGAAAGAAGCCCTTTACTAGAGATGTGAATCGTGTGATCGATCGTCTTAACGATCAATTTCGGCTGGGAGGGGGAGGGAATCGGATCGTCGCAGTTTGGGTTTTTTAAATATCGTGTAAATCGTGTAAATCGAAAACCGGCACACTAAAACATCCCTAAAATAAATCCCCCACCCTCCCGAACCCCCCCCAAAATGCCTTAAATTACCTGGGGTCCAGTGGGGGGGGGGGGAGGGCAGGAAAACCGGCACACTAAAACAACCCTAAAACCCACCCCGATCCTTTAAAATAAATCCCCCACCCTCCCGAACCCCCCCAAAATGCCTTAAATTACCTGGGGTCCTCCTGCAGTCGAATCGTTTTTCCGTACGGAAAAACGATTCGCGGTAGGAGATCGTTCCGGACCCCCGCTGGACTTTTGGCAAGTCTTGTGGGGGTCAGGAGGCCCCCCCCAAGCTGGCCAAAAGTCCCTGCGTGTCCGGGAGCGATCTCCTACGCTCCTGCCGTCGGGGGACAATAAAAACAAAATGGCGCTGGTGCTACCTTTGCCCTGTCATATGACAGGTCAAAGGTAGCGCCGGCGCCATTTTGTTTCTACAGACCACGGAGGTCCGAGGTCCGAGAGTAAAAGATCACACCGGGACCCTTCCTCTGGACCCCAGGTAATTTAAGGCATTTTGGGGGGGGGTTCGGGAGGGTGGGGGATTTATTTTAAAGGGTCGGGGTGGGTTTTAGGGTTGTTTTAGTGTGCCGGTTTTCCCGCCCTCCCCTTCCCATCCCCCTTCCCCCAATTTACGATTTTTTAACGATAAATCGGGGGAATTGTTATTGTATCGCGGCTCTAACGATTTTTGACGATTTAAAATATATCGGATGATATTTTAAATCATCAAAAAACGATTCACATCCCTACCCTTTACAATGGTCACATTATAATACTGTATGGGAGAAAGCCTTGTTTTGTCATTTAAGTTGTTCTCATCTATTGTACAAACTGCAATTCCATTAATCATGCACAATAAGGATATCAGCTGTTTGTTTTGTTTTTTTTTCAATAAAATCATGAATTTATTCTAATAGACTAGATAATAACTGATACCCACTTTGTCATTAATTATTGATTATCTTCATTCTTTATAAAGAAAATCTAGCACATACATTTCTGTTATTACTATTGTTGAGAAATATATTGTTTATTACTGTGTAGTCTACCTTGATTTGTTGGTTAGAAAATTTTAGACAAATATTACTCTTATACCTAATACAGGATGAGGGAATTCATGCCTAGCACAGCTTGCAGCAGTGTGACAAAAATGGCTTATGGGATTAACCTGAGTTATTTTATTTTCAAGCACAGTGAAAATTGAAAAGTAAAAATGTTCTTTCCTGGAAAGATGACATGAGCTGGTCAATGCAGTGTATCTAGAATTTCAGAAGGCTTTTGATAAAGTCCCTTATGAGAGTCACCTCAGAAAATTAAAAAGTCATAGGATACAAGGTGATATCCTTCCTATGGTGGAATGGCAACTGATTAAAAGACAGTAAAAAAGAGAGTAGGACTAAATGGACATTTTTCCAAAGACTGAAGGTAAACTAAATAGTGGAGTTCTCCAAGGATCTTTACTGGGAATTGTGTTGTTTTCCATATCCATAAATGCTCTGGAAAATGGAGAAATGAGCGAGGTGATCACATTTGCAAATAATATAAAATTTTTCAAAGTTCTTAAAATAGCAACAGATTATGAGGAACTGCAGAAGAGCATTCCAAGACTGGGGGAGTGGGCATCTATACAGCAAATGAAATATAATGTGATCAGGTGCAATGTGATGAACATAGGGGGAAATAATCCTAACTATGAATTCATGGGTTCCATATTAGGAAAAGCCAGAAGAATGCTGGGCTGCATAGAAAGAGGAATATCTACTAGTAAGAAAAGGGAAGTGATAATCCCCTTGTACAGGTCCTTGATGAGGCCTCACCTGGAGTACTGTGTTCAGTTCTGGAGACCGTATCTCAAAGAAGACAGAGACAGGATGGAGGCGATTCAGAGAAGGGTGACCAAAATGGTGGGTGGTCTTCATCAAATGACTTATGAGGAGAGGTTGAGGAACCTGAATATGTATACCCTGGAGGAAAGGAGGAGCAGGGGTGATATGATACAGACCTTCAGATACTTGAAAGGTTTTAATGATCCATAGTCATCAACAAACCTTTTCCATTGGAAACAATTTAGTAGAACTAGGGGTCACGATTTGAAACTCCAGGGAGAAAGACTTAGAACCAATGTCAGGAAGTATTTCTTCATGGAGAGGGTGGTGGATGCCTGGAATGCCCTTCTGGAGGAAGTGGTGAAGACTAAAACTATGAAGGATTTCAAAAGGGCATGGGATAAACACTGTGGATCAATAAAGGCTAGAA
Source organism: Rhinatrema bivittatum (assembly GCF_901001135.1). Taxonomy (NCBI): domain Eukaryota; kingdom Metazoa; phylum Chordata; class Amphibia; order Gymnophiona; family Rhinatrematidae; genus Rhinatrema; species Rhinatrema bivittatum. Next base: position 96,662,977 of record NC_042618.1, read on the forward strand.
GATGGGAATGAAGAGAAGAGCCATGGGGGTGGCTTGCTGGAATGGAGGTTACTACCCGGTGATTACTATCCTTATTCAATAAGCCTTCACATGGTTAATGCAACTCCAACATTCCTCTCTACTTCAATGGCAGGGGGAAACGTGGAAATGTGGAAAAGAGGATTTGCATTCAGACAACAACCAACAATGACTGAACTACACAGTCTGGGTAAACAAATAAGCATGCTTATTGCGGCGGTTACTACCCTAAACCAATTAAGCCTCATACGCACTTTGAATGCATATACAGCGTTGCTCTCTGCTTCAATGGCAGGGAGAAATGTGGAAAAGAGGATTTACATTCAGGCAACATCCAACAAGGCATGGATCTGTGCAGTCTGGGTAAACAAGCATCAGGGTAACTTGTTTGATGCGGCGGTTACTACCTGTAACCATTAAGCCTTATACTCACTTTTGATGCAACTCCAACATTACTCTCTGCATCAATGGCAGGGGGTGGCAGGAAAATTGAATCAAACAGTTACCAACAAGGGCCCTGAACTTGGTGGTCGGTGAAACAGATAAGTATGGGGAAATAAGTGTGGGAGCTTGCTGGGCAGACTGGATGGTCCAACTGGTCTTTTTCTGCCATTTCTATGTTTCTATGAAAAGAACTTTGGAGTCCGTGTGGAAAATTCATTGAAATCCTCAGCTCAGTTTGTGGTGGCAGTCAAAAAAGCAAATAAAATGTTAGGAATGACTCAGAAATGAATAGAGATTAAAACTGAAAAAATTAGAAATCTCCTGTATTGATCCATGGTATGACTGCACATTGCTCCCATATATTAAGCCCTACATTGGCTCCAGATAGAATACTGTATTCAGTATAAACTGGCATTACTAGTCCTTAATTTAGTACATTACATTACTTCTCCATGGATCAGTAGTATCCTCAAACTGTATGTGCCAAACAGAAATCTCCAATCAGCCTCTCTGTCTTTATTGAAAATTCCCTCTTTATGTGCAGCCAGACTGTCATCCACTGGCGAAAAAGCATTTTTGCTTGCTGGATCTATATTTTGGAATTCCTTCCTCCAACACCTATGCCTTCTGAGAAACATAAAAAATTTCAATACAGTACTAAATACACACCTTTTCACAACTGCTTTCTCCCTAGCAACTGCAGATAATTGACCACCTCCTCAGTCAGGCATGTTCCATGAAAACTCATAGGTTCATACCACCTTCCCTATGAGATCTCTAAGGTCCAATCAAACAACCCAAAGTAGCTGTGAGAAAGATGATTTGATGAGTTTTAATGTCATTGTTTGTCTTATATGCTGTTTATGCATGTGACACTTACTTTTATGCATGTAATATTGTTTCCCGCCCCAAACTTTTATACAAATAATTTCAACTAAATAAATAAGTGTGCAGTTCTGGTCACTCCTAATAAAAAAAAAAGATAAAGCAGAACCAAACTGGTATAGAGAAGAGCAAAAAAAATTAGGGTGAATGACTCTTCTGTGATGAAATGCTAAACAGTTTAGGACCCTTCAGCTTAGAGAAGAAACAAACAGAAAGAGATAGTATAAAGGTTTATAAAAATATGTATGGAATGGAACAAGAAAATAGGGAATGGTTATTTACCTGTTCATAAGACTAAGACTAGGGTACACACCATGAAACTAACGGGTAGCAAATTTAAAAGAAATCAAAAGTGTTTTTTTTTTCACTAAGTAGACAATCAAACTGTCAAATTTGTAGCTGGAGGATGTGGCCAAAACATCTAGCATTGCTGGGTTTAAAAGAGGTTTGGATAAGTCCATAAAACATTTTTAGTCAGGTAAATTTGGAAAAGCTATTGCTTTCCCTGAGTCTGAGCAACTAGAAATGGATCTACTCTTTTTGGGATCTGTCACGTACTTGTGACTCAGATTGGCCAATGTCAGAGGCAAAATGCTAGGTTCGATGAACCTTTGGTATGACGCAGTGTGCCATATCTTATGTTCTTAATATTCCCCTTGTAACATGAATGAATTTTGCCTGATCTAAAAGGAACAAAATGTAAAAAATTTTGAATTTTCATCATGGTAATCACAAATCACATTTGATGATAAAGAAAGAATCTATCGCATGAAGAATTTTCAAAGAGGTTTCATAGATTTGTTGCCACAATTTTTTCATATGTGGCTCATAAGAAAATTATGGAGTCTACGGGGCAGATTTTAAAATGTATGCATGTGGCCTACATTTGTGCGCGCTACCCAGCGCGCACAAATGTATGCCCGATTTTATAACCTGGATTTACACGCGTAGGTCTTTTAAAATCTGCCCCAATGTATTAAAGGTTAGCATGCCTGCTAAGGCAGTTTTCTTTGCAGAAAAGATAGCATGCCATTCACTACTATCTTCATACACATGCAAAACTGATCCAGCAACATGCTTTCAGATAAGCACAATTAACACATGGTTGGATTTAAATTATGTTTAGGTTTATTACCACTTGATTAATCACAATTAATTACAAATATAAAACAAAGTGATGTACAAATAAAATAGGGAAAGCTAACATAGCAATAAACAGATAATTAAAAATTAGTAATAAAAACTACAAATCAAATCTAAAAAGAAACACAATACAATAAAAAATAATGAAATACAAATAAAATTCAAATAAGAAAACATAAAATAAATATATACTGGCTGATTTAGTTAACAATCCATTGTGAAAAAGCCTGTATAAACAAATAAGAATTTCGTGCCTTCCTAAATTTTAAAATATCTTTCTCAAGATGAATATTAATAGGTAATGAATTACAAAGGTGATGAGATAGGTAAGAAAAACAAATTACTTGTGAACTTTCAAAACAAATATTATGAATAGAAGGTAGCACTAAAAGTTCTTGTTGTAAAGACTGTAATTGATCAGAAGGATGATAGAGAGAAATCGCAGAGGCAAGATAATAAGGAGTGCCCCACCTCAAAGCCTTAAAAGTAAGGCATCCAATTTTAAATAAGATATGAAAAAATACTGGAAGCTAATGTAAATTAAACAGTAGGGGTGACATGATCATATTTATATTTGTGAAAAATGACGTTAGTAGCTGTGTTTTGTGCCAATTGTTTAAGTTGAGTTGCAGAAAGACCATGTAGTAACGCGTTACAGTAATCAAGCCTAGAGATATCAAAGGCATGCATTAGAATTTTTAGATCAGAACTATCCAAAAATGGCTGGAGACGATATATAAATCTGAGAGAAAAAAAACAGACTTAAGTACCTTGGAAATATGATGAGATACTACATGGTCTTTCTGAAACTCATTTTTTTGAAGGGGTTAATAAACATGTGGATAAAGGTGAACCGGTAGATGTAGTGTATTTGGATTTTCAGAAGGCGTTTGACAAAGTCCCTCATGAGAGGCTTCTAAGAAAACTAAAAAGTCATGGGATAGGAGATGATGTCCTTTCGTGGATTGCAAACTGGTTAAAAGACAGGAAACAGAGAGTAGGATTAAATGGTCAATTTTCTCAGTGGAAAGGGTAAACAGTAGAGTGCCTCAGGGATCTATACTTGGTCCTGTGCTTTTCAATATATATATATATATATATATATAAATGGTCTGGAAAGGAATACAATGAGTGAGGTTATCAAATTTGTGGATGATACAAAATTATTCAGAGTAGTTAAATCACAAGCGGATTGTGATACATTACAGGAGGACCTTGCAGGACTGGGGGATTGGGCATCCAGGTGGCAGATGAAGTTTAATGTGGACAAGTGCAAGGTGTTGCATATAGGGAAAAATAACCCTTGCTGTAATTACACGATGTTAGGTTCCATATTAGGAGCTACCACCCAGGAAAAAGATCTAGGCATCATAATGGATAATACTTTAAAATCGTCAGCTCAGTGTGCTGCAGCAGTCAAAAAAGCAAACAGAATGTTAGGAATTATTAGGAAGGGAATGGTTAATACAACAGAAAATGTCATAATACCTCTATATCGTTCCATGGTGAGATCGCACCTTGAATACTGTGTACAATTCTGGTCACAGCATCTCAAGAAAGATATAGTTGCGATGGAGAAGATACAGAGAAGGGCAACCAAATTGATAAAAGGAATGGAACAGCTCCCCTATGAGGAAAGGCTGAAGAGGTTAGGGCTGTTCATCTTGGAGAAGAGACGGCTGAGGGGGGATATGATAGAGGTCTTTAAGATCATGAGAGGACTTGAACGAGTAGTTGTGAATTGGTTATTTACACTTTTGAATAATAGAAGGACTAGGAGGCATTCCATGAAGTTAGCAAGTAGCACATTTAAGACTAATCGGAGAAAATTCTTTTTCACTTAATGCACAATAAAGCTCTGGAATTTATTGCCAGAGGACGTGGTTAGTGCAGTTAGTGTAGCTGGGTTCAAAAAAAGTTTGGATAAGTTCCTGGAGAAGTCCATTAACGGTTTATTAATCAAGTTTACTTAGGGAATAGTCACTGCTATTAATTGCATCAGGAGCATGGGATCTTAGTGTTTGGGTAATTGCCAGGTTCTTGTGGCCTGGTTTGGCCTCTGTTGGAAACAGGATGCTGGGCTTGATGGACCCTTGGTCTGACCCAGCATGGCATGTTCTTATGTTCTTAAATTTGATGGTTGTCAAAAGTGAAGTCTAATGTAGTGATTATATTTTTTATTGGAATAGCACAACCTGCTATCATCAGAATTGAAAGAGCAGAAGTGCGAGTGAACAAAATGGCTCCAGATTTCGAAGGACTGACCTTCAACTTGGAGGAGTACAAGCAGTCTGAGACTTTAGAAAGACAGTTATTGAACTCTGACAGATTGTCAGTAGATGAGAGTTTAACACTAGCTAGAATCTGAATATCATCAGCATAAAAGTACCCTGAGAAACCCAAACTCTGAATTAGAGTAGCAAGAGGAGAGAAATATAAATTGAAAAGTATGGGAGAAAGAATAGAGCCTTGAGGGACACCACTTGTTACGGCTATGGCTGCTGTGCAACCGCCTCACCACCAGGGGTCCCTCTAGAGCTGGCTCTCCTGACAGGCCCAGTCTATCTCCCTTCTCCTCTCTATGTTCTGGGCTTTCCCTTATAACCCTGCCTGACAGTTCCCTCAGTGCTTCGGCATCGAGCTCACCTGGGCTCCCTGCTCTAGCCTTCCTTGCTTCCTGTGCGTGTGGTCCTTTGACCTTGCTTTGCCTAGCCTTGCCTTGCCTTTGGGCCTTCTACCTTGTCTTGTCTTGCCTTGCCTTGCGTGGCAAGAGGGCCTTCTACCTTGTCTTGCCTTGCCTTGCCTTGCGTGGCAAGAGGGCCTTCTACCTTGTCTTGCCTTGCCCTGCCTTGCGTGGCCTACGGGCCTTCTGTCTTGCCTTGCCTTGCGCGGCCTTCGGGCCTTCTACCTTGTCTTGTCTTGCCTTGCCTTGCGCGGCCTTCGGGCCTTCTACCTTGTCTTGCCTTGCCCTGCCTTGCGTGGCCTTCGGGCCTTCTGTCTTGCCTTGCCTTGCCTTGCGCGGCCTTCGGGCCTTCTACCTTGTCTTGCCTTGCCTTGCCTTGCGTGGCCTTCGGGCCTTCTACCTTGTCTTGCCTTGCCCTGCCTTGTGTGGCCTTCGGGCCTTCTGTCTTGCCTTGCCTTGCCTTGCCTTGCGCGGCCTTCGGGCCTTCTACCTTGTCTTGCCTTGCGTGGCCTTCGGGCCTTCTACCTTGTCTTGCCTTGCCCTGCCTTGCGTGGCCTACGGGCCTTCTGTCTTGTCTTGCCTTGCGCGGCCTTCGGGCCTTCTACCTTGTCTTGCCTTGCCTTGCGTGGCCTTCGGGCCTTCTGTCTTGCCTTGCCTTGCGCGGCCTTCGGGCCTTCTACCTTGTCTTGTCTTGCCTTGCCTTGCGCGGCCTTCGGGCCTTCTACCTTGAGCTGTGTATGGTCTTCGGACCTTCTGCCCAGCCCTGCCTTGCTTACTGTGCGTGCGGTCCTACAGGCCCTCTGCTCTACTGTCTGTGTGTGCTTGGCCTATGGGCTCTCTGCCCTGCTTACAGTGTGTGGCCTACGGGCCTTCTGTGTGGGTGTGGCCTAAGGGCCTTCTGACCTGCCTTGCTCTGCCTCCTGCCCTGACCCAGCCTGAACCTAGACACTGCTATCTGCCGCCTGCCCTGACCCAGCCTGAACCTAGACACTGCTATCTGCCGCCTGCCCTGACCCAGCCTGAACCTAGACACTGCTATCTGCCTCCTGCCCTGACCCAGCCTGGACCCAGACCCTGCTAACTGCCGCCTGCCCTGATCCAGCCTAGACCCAGACACTGCTACTTGCTGTCTGCCCTGACCCAGCCGGGATCCAGACACGGTTTCCAGCCATCCCTGTCTCTCTCCACCTGGAGCCACCCTTTTGGGTGGTGTTCACTACCCCTGAACTCAGCCCAAGCGTAACAGTTCTAATGAGTGGGAGTAAAGCAGAATGCTTAGAATTCCAGCTTACATTATAAGGGGTAGATTTTAAAAGGGTGTGCATGGACATGCGATTTTATAACATGCGCGCGCGCATGTTATAAAATCGGGAGTCGGCGCGCGCAAGGGGGGTGCACAATTGTGCAACTTGCGTGTGCCGAGCCCGCGCTGCCTTCCCCCATTCCCTCCCAGGCCGCTACGAAATTTGAGCGGCCTCGGAGGGAACTTCCCTTCTCCCCCAACCCACCTTCCCTTCCCTTCCCCTAACTCTCTCGCCCCCAGCCCTAAGCTAACCCCCCCACCTAAGCTAACCCCCCAACAAATTTGTCTTACCCTCTTACGCCTGCCTTGGGCTGACTGCCGGCACGTGATCCTGGGCACAGGATTTACGCAGGATTTGAAAATCCGGCCCTAAGTGTGTTGTTTTAAAAAAGATTTGAACTATCGCAATGAATTTTCCCTGACACCACAATCAAACAGTTGATACAGTAGGAGTTGATGATCTACTGTATCAAAGGCAGCAGTGAGGTCAAGACAATCAAGAATATCTGTATCACCTCTGTCCAAACAAAGACCAATCTCATTAAAAGAGAGGTAAGAGCTGTTTCAGTATTATGACCCTTCATGTAGCCGTACTGCTTAGGATGAAGAGCCATAGCTTTTGAGAAAAATGCCGATAGCTGAGATTCAACTACTTTCTCAATGAGTTTAACAAGGGTGGGAAGGCCTGGAAACAGGACGATAGCTATCAGGAACCTCAGGATCAAAATGTTTTTTCTTTAAAACTGGATGAATAAGTGCTAATTTGAGAGGAGCTGGAAAATTACAGGTATTGAGACTCGAATTGACAATATCAGCAATGAAAGGCAAAAATCCTAAATCTGGATTTTTATTTGGATTAAATGTCATAGGATTAGAGGGTGAAGACACAGAATTAAGCTGTTTCATAATGGAGAAAGTGCACCCAGCGAACTTTTATTGAAAGCAACAAGTCTGCTAGTGAGAACATCATCTGTTTCCTGAGAACCTAGAAGATTCAAAGCATATGATTAGCATCTTGAAGTTTAGAGAAGTCCTGATAGGACTGATTAAGATCAGAGCTCAATGAATAAAAAGAAGTTCTTATAACATCTACTTTATGCTGAAAAGAGATTGAAAAGTTATCTGCAGTAAGAGTAATTAGAAAATTTCATATGCAAATGAGACTTTAGTGGGTGCTTTATCTTCATATGCTTTTTTGCACATGCCTACTTAGGGGGTAATATTCAGGAAGCCAGAAAGTGGACAAGTTATACGACTAAAGATAGCTGGATAACTTGTCCCATATATTCAGTGGGATAAACCTCCTGCTGGATATATTTGCTTAGAGTTATCCGGCTACCTTTAGCTGGATAACCATAAACCTAACTTGCCAGCTTTTGAATATGGCCATTTAGATGTAAATGTATCAGCCCTTGTGTAGCTGAGTAAACTGCCACTTAACCAGATATCTTCAAAAGATATCTCGTAAAATGACACTCCTTTAAAAGAAAAAAACACTTAATTGTTGCTTTCCTGCCCAGTTCACACCCTCCCCATCACAAATGATTGATGATGATGTTTATCTATTTCTGATTAAATTGTACATTATATATGTATTGTGTTAATAGGAATAAGTGCAATAGAAAATTTAAATAATGAAATATATAAAATACAAATTAAATAAAATAGATTTTCTCTTGTATGGAACTTATATATATGCTGTTGTACACAATGAACCATATTGTTTAGAAATTGGAGTATTGATGATTATTGATTCCCATTGTGAGATGGTATTGCAAACACCCTGCTGGCCAGGGCCTCCCAGACCACTCCAAATTTAAACAATGACTAAATATTTGGTGCTGGCCCTCCAGTCTTCCCCTCTCCTTCCCTGCTAAATATTAAAAAAAATATATTGGCCCCTTGCCACCACACCCCACAACCCCATCATGCTGCCACCTCCCCTCAAAGTCCTCCCACCCACCCAGTATCTGAATCATGCTCATTTTTGATACCCAGGATTACAACAGACTGTGATTCCTGGTGCTTCCAGAGTTGCTCTAGTAGTAGCGTTAGAAATGTCACTGTTAATATAACCATTCAGTCCAGTGTTGCATCTCAAAATCCCCCATGCTAACCAGCCCAAAGTGAAAGATCAAGTTAGCACTAAGAATGTATTTTCTCCCTATCTGTTATGATTCAATGAATTGGTGAACCCTTGGGCCGTCGGTGAGAGATGAACCTCAGGGCCGGCAGCTGGGGTTACCAACAGGGCAGTGGTATAGACAGTCTGGAGTCGAGGCAGGCAGCAAAGAGACAAAGTCCAGTATCCTAGCAGGGTCAGAGGCAGGCGGCAGACAAGGCAAAGTCCAGTATCCAAAGCAGGGTCAGAAGTAGGCAGCAGGCAAGGCAAAGTCCAGTATCCAAAGCAGGGTCAGAGGTAGGCAGCAGGCAAGGCAAAGTCCAGTATCCAAAGCAGGGTCAGAGGCAGGCGGCAGGCAAGGCAGAGTCCAGTATCCAAAGCAGAAATCAACGCAAGGCAAGCAAGGCAGGAGACACACCAAGCTGGACCTATTGCAAGGCACTGGCAATCCTTCAGAAGCCTCCTTATATAGTCCTGGGTGAGGAAGTGGTTCCTGGGAGCCTGGAACTACTTCCTGTTGCTGCTCCTATAAGTGGGGGGAGGAGCCAAGCACCTTTGTCAGATTGGGGCTAAGGCTGCCCCTGTGGGAGCCATGCTGCTGGTTCCCTGCTGCCTTAGCCGATGATGAGGACCATGCAGAGAGTACCGAAGAGACCCGCCTCTGCCACTGCCGATAGGTGCGGTCGGCTGTGGGGGTCAGCCCCCGCCGATCGCAACAGACCCCCCTCCTTTAAGACCCCTTTCAGGAGGCCTAGGTTTCTTCGGGTGATTGATATGAAAATCCACAAGGATTGTTTTGTTGAGTATATTCTTCATGAGCTCCCACGAATTTTCCTCTGGGCCATACCCCTCCCAAGCTATGAGATATTCCCAATGTATCTTATGACGGCGGACATTCAGGATCTCTCTGACTTGGTATGTCTCCTCCTCCTCCGTGGAGATTTCCTGGGGAGTGGGCGGTTTTCGTGCAGACCATGACAGTATCACTGGTTTCAAAAGCGAAACATGGAAAACATTATGGATCTTAAATGATGGAGGAAGTCATAGTTGATAGGTGACAGGAGTGACCTGTTTCAAGATTGGAAAAGGACCCACGTAGTGAGGGGTAAGCCTCATGGAAGGCACATGTAGACGTAGATTGCGAGTGCTAAGCCAAACCTTTTCTCCAATCTTAAGGTGAGGTGCTGGCTGCCGATGCTTGTCTGTAGTATTTTTTGTTCTCTGGGTAGCTTTGCTGATTATGGTTTCAATCTGAGTCCATAGCGCATGGAGATCCTGTGCTGTCATCTGAGCAGCAGGGACGGCACGGATAATGGTATTGGAAGGGGAGGGAGTGGTTGTCTCCCATAGACACAGAGAAAGGGGGAGGATCTCGTAGCTGTGTGGGCAAGACTGTTATGGGAGAATTCTGCCCATGGGAGAAGGTCGGCCCAATCATCCTGTTGTTCATTCACAAAAGCTCTTAAGAAAGTTTTTAAGGTGCGGTTAGTTCGTTCGGTTTGTCCATTGGCCTGGGGGTGGTAGGCTGTAGTAAAATCCAGTTTAACCCAAAATTTGTTGCACAAAGACTGCCAATATTTGGCCGTGAACTGGGTTCCACGATCAGACACAATATGGTGAGGTAATCCATGTAATCGAAAAATGTGTTTTGTAATTAATTTGGCCAATTCTGGAGCAGAAGGTAGCGTGGGGAGTGCGATAAAGTGGGCCATTTTAGAAAAATGGTCAATGACCATCCAAATTACTCGATTATCATTTGAAGCAGGTAATTTTACCACAAAATCCGTGCCAATATGAGTCCAAGGCTTCTTGGGTGCCGGCAGAGGTTGTAATAAGCCCCAAGGACGTCCAACTGGATTTTTCTGCTGGGCATGAGTCTACATAGGCTTTCACATCCTGGTACATCTGTGGCCACCAATAATATCTTCTGAGGAGTGAGAAAGTTCGAGCTCGGCATGGGTGTCCTGCTACTTTAGAATCATGACCCCATTTCAACAAGCGTTGTCGTAACCGGGTTGGAACAACAGTCTTCCATGGGGGAACTTCATGTGTAGTGGCCATCAGGATTCGTGCTGGGTCGATAATGAACCTCGGTGGGTCTGGAAGATCTTCAGCCTCGGAAGCGCGAGAGAGAGTGTCTGCCCTGACATTTTTTGTGGCTGGCCTGTATTTCACCAGGAAATTGAAACGGTTAAAAAATAAGGACTAGCGCGCTTGACGGGGATTTAGACATTGGGCTTGGAGGAAATGTTCTATAGACCGTATAGACCGTATAGACCGTAATAGTGTGTTGAGCTCCCTCCAACCATTGTCGCCAAGCCTCAAAAGGAGTTTTATGGCCAGGAGCTCCTTATGTCCGATACCATATCCTTTTTCAGCAGGGGAAAATTTACAAGAAAAATAGGAACAGGGGTGAAAAGCCCCCTTAGTGGAAATTTGACCCAAGTCAGCCCCAACGGCAGTGGAAGAAGCATCTACTTCCAAGACAAAAGGACATGCAGGATACGGGTGGTAAAGGCAGGTTTCAGAAAGGAAGGCCTTCTTAAGCCTGGAAAAAGCATCCAACGCCTCCACAGACCACTCTCTGGTATTGGCTCCTTTGCAAGTTAGTACAGTCAATGGAGCAACTAATTGAGAGTAATGAGGAATGAAGTGTCTATAAAAATTGGCAAAACCCAAAAATCATTGTAGGGAGCGTAGCCCGGAAGGCTGAGGCCATTCCCGGATGCAGGCCACTTTATCCGGATCCATTTGGAACCCAGTATTGGAGATAATGTATCCTAAAAAAGGCAAGGACTCCACTTCAAAAATCCATTTTTCCAATTTTACATAGAGCTTGTGGGCTCACAAGCATTACAGTACTTGTTGGACATCACTGCGTTAAGATTGCAGATTTTGGGAGAATATCAACACATCATCCAGATAGACTACTACTTTATTATATAAGAGATCCCGAAAAATTTCATTTATCATGGACTGAAAGACTGCAGGGGCATTACACAGTCTGAAAGGCATTACTAAATATTCGAAATGTCCATCCCGAGTATTAAACGCAGTCTTCCATTCGTCACCTGTCCTGATGCAGACTAAGTTATACGCCCCTCGTAGATCAAGTTTCGTAAACACTTGGGCGCCCATGATTCCACGATCCCTCCCTGCGTTCCCAAGCCACCAACCAGCTTGTGAGCCGTGTCCACTGACGCCCGGGAGGCTGGCCCCTACTGCCCTTTAACTCTGGGCTTATCCCTGCGGTGCCGCGCACACAAACCAGTGTGACCTAAGTGGTCGCACAAAGGGGCCTTTGTGCGCCCCTTTGTGCGACCACTGAAGTACCCATAATCATCAGAGTGGGGTCAGAGCCCTGTTGTAAGCTAATCAGCGATTGAAAAACCTCCTTCACCTGCACTCCTCGTCCTCCTCATTGCCTCCCCGTGCAGACCGGCACAAGACCTATTGGGGTCAGGGAGAGCCAACACGCCACGGCGCTTGGTGCACACTCGGGGGCACCTCATCGTGTATTTGATTGTTATACACACTGATCTCCTTTACCTCCCCTTTCCCCATTGACCCCTCCTTGATTTCTCATAAATAGTCTCCACTCCACCTCCTTGAATCTCTCCCCCCCTTACCTATAATAATGTCACCAGACTCATGCCACTGCCCTTTCTCTACCCAAAGGAAATACCACTCAAAATATCACTTCCCCTCCCCTTACTCTAACCCCTCCACCCAGCTACAAAGAAGACTAATCCCCATCTTGTTATCCCCCCTCACTCAATTTCTAGGCCTCTCCCTAATCTCCTTACTCCTTTTCAATGCCCAATCGCTCCAAAAAAAAACCCGCATTTACTCCAAGCCCGAGATTTGCGCCATCACAGAAACATGGCTAAAACCCCATGATATCTCTTTTCTTAACCAACTTCCCACTGAAATATACGATATCTTCTCTATACCCTGGAAAAAGAAAAGAGGAGGCGGTTTACTCCTTGTAGCAAAAAAAGAACTAAACCTTACTCCCCAAAAGTGCAACCTTCCAGCCAGATATGAAATTGGCTTTTTTAAATCAAAACTCCTCCAAGTGTGCCTTATCTACACCCCCCCTGGCTTCCTAGAGAATGACTCCTCACCCTTATCGAATTCTTTGCCGACTCACTCTCCCCGAGAGAAGGAGGATGCAAGAGTGATTGGTCTATGTGGTCCACACAATTCTCTGGCACGTTGCTGAAGGCGTCGATCAATTTTGCCTGCTAGATCATTCAAATCATCCAGAGAATCAGGGACATCTCGAGCAGCTAACTCATCTTTGATGCGAATGGCTAGTCCTTCCAAAAAAATACTTCGTAAACTGTCCTCTTGCCAATTGAATTCAGTAGCCATTATTGGAAATTCAATGGCGTAATCGGATAGCGTACGACTACCTTGGCATAAATGAAGAATGTCTGACCCGGTGGCCGCCAAACACCCAGGATCATCAAAGGGCGTTTAAAAACTTGTAGAAAATGTTGAAGGTCCTGAAGAATGGGATCTCCTCTTTCCCATAATGGAGATGCCCAGGCCAGAGCCTTGCCATCTAACAAGGACAGTATAAAAGTGGTTTTAACTGTATCCGAAGGAAACTGTGTGGGTTGCAGTGAAAAGTACATTGAGTATTGGTTAAGAAAACCTCAGCATTGTCCTGGATCACCTGCATACCAGGGAGGGGCCAGTAGCCTCACAGGAGAGGTATTGTGTGCCGGAACAGTAGGTGGTCCACTGGAGGGCCCAGAAGTGTCTAGCCGAGAGTTCAGACATTGCAGAAATGCCGCCAGGGAGTCCAGGCATTGTTGCTGCTGTTGTATCTTTAATGCTAGGCCTGGAATAGCCTGCAGACTGGAGAGCAGTGGCGTAGCTACGGGTGGGCCTGGGTGGGCAGTGGCCCACCCACTTTCCATTCAGGCCCACCCAAATTTCTTTGCAAGACACTGCAGCCAATAAAAGCAGGCAGCATCAGCAGGCACCCAAGGGAGAAAAAAAAATAAAATCAGCTGGTGTGTTGCGGCTCCCGGTGTCCCACAGCCCCAGTAATACTTCCCTTTACCTTCTTCCTGCCCCTGCGGGCCATTGGGAAACCTCCTATCTTCTTCCTGCCCCCGTGGGCCAATGGGAAACCTCCTATCTTCTTCCTGCCCCCGTTGGCCAATGGGAAACCTCCTCCCTTCTTCCTGCCCCCGTGGGCCAATGGGAAACCTCCTCCCTTCTACCTGCCCCCGCGGGCCAATCGGAAGCCTTCTTCCTGCCAGTGGAAGGAGGAAGCCTCTGATTGGCTGGTGGGGCAGGAAGAAGGTGGTCATCAGGGTGGGAGGAGTGGCAGTGTTCAAGCCATGGGCTGGAAATGCAGGGCAGGGAGGTGACTGGGGTGTGTGTGAGACAGAGACTGGGCAGGGAGGGTGACTGGGGTGTGTGTGAGACAGAGACTGGGCAGGGAGGTGACTGTGGTGTGTGTGAGACAGAGACTGGGCAGGGAGGGTGACTGGGGTGTGTGTGAGACAGAGATGGCAGGGAGGGAGACTGGGGTGTGTGTGAGACAGAGACCGGGCAGGGAGGGTGACTGGGGTGTGTGTGAGACAGAGACCGGGCAGGGAGGTGACTGGGGTGTGTGTGAGACAGAGACCGGGCAGGGAGGGTGACTGGGGTGTGTGTGAGACAGAGACCGGGCAGGGAGGGTGACTGGGGTGTGTGTGAGACAGAGACCGGGCAGGGAGGGTGACTGGGGTGTGTGTGAGACAGAGACCGGGCAGGGAGGGTGACTGGGGTGTGTGTGAGACAGAGACCGGGCAGGGAGGGTGACTGGGGTGTGTGTGAGACAGAGACTGGGCAGGGAGGGTGACTGGGGTGTGTGTGAGACAGAGACTGGGCAGAGAGGGTGACTGGGGTGTGTGTGAGACAGAGACTGGGCAGGGAGGGTGACTGGGGTGTGTGTGAGACAGAGACTGGGCAGGGAGGGTGACTGGGGTGTGTGTGAGAGACAGAGCCTGGGCAGGGAGGTGACTGGGGTGTGTGTGAGACAGAGACTGGGCAGGGAGGGTGACTGGGGTGTGTGTGGGGTGTGACTGGGGTGTGTATGGGGTGTGTGTGAGACAGAGACTGGGCAGGGAGGTGACTGGGGTGTGTGATAGACAGAGACTGGGCAGGGAGGGTGACTGGGGTGTGTGTGAGACAGAGACTGGGCAGGGAGGGTGACTGGGGTGTGTGTGAGACAGAGACTGGGCAGGGAGGGTGACTGGGGTGTGTGTGAGACAGAGACTGGGCAGGGAGGGTGACTGGGGTGTGTGTAAGACAGAGACTGGGCAGGGAGGGTGACTGGGGTGTGTGTGAGACAGAGACTGGGCAGGGAGGGTGACTGGGGTGTGTGTGAGAGACAGAGACTGGGCAGGGAGGGTGACTGGGGTATGTGTGAGAGACAGAGCCTGGGCAGGGAGGTGACTGGGGTGTGTGTGAGACAGAGACTGGGCAGGGAGGGTGACTGGGGTGTGTGTGGGGTGAGACAGAGACTGGGCAGGGAGGTGACTGGGGTGTGTGTGAGAGAGACAGAGCTGCTGCTCCTGGTATGTGCTTTCAAGGGAAAGGAGTAGGAGAGTTGCTGGAGATGGTAAGTAAAAGTGGTATTTTAAGTTTATTTTTCTTGATTGACTGCCATTTTAATTATTGAGTATTATGTGATGTGTCTGCTGTTTTGAAATATTTTATTGATATTTGGACAATGTTTAATAATTTTTATGAGTTTTGTTGGATGTTATTCTGTTCATCAGCTGTTTTGAAACATTTATTAATATAGTTTTACAGTTATTTCTGTGTGGGACTCTATAGCAGCTTGGCTTGTTCTGTTTTCCTAATAGGAGGTGTATTAGTGTTTAGGACCTGATTTAATATTTGTAGTGTTGCCTTTTCATAGATAGGGTTGTTATATGTTCCATAATGCAGGTGTAACTTTGTGCGGCTTAGTTTGTGTGCATTATTGCAGATCCTGGGACTGTTAGGTGCTATATTTCTCTTTCCATTTCTCCAGGTTTGTACTGCATGCAGAGTGACTTTTTTTGGTTTTCCATTCCAGTTTCTATCTCCATATATTATAATGTGTGGTCTTTCTGTACTTTGGTGAAGGTCGGTTCTGTGTGTGTGCCTGAGGTGAGGTATTTTACTAGCATGTAGGCAATTGTATCAATCTTATTTGTGGATGCAGAGTGTATGTTTACATGATGATAGCTTAGTAAATGACAGGGCTGGATAGCCTTTTTCTCCTGTCTACCCAGTTATCCTCTCCACACTGCTAAGGATACATCCCAGCTGTCAGCCAAAGGGTGTGACCACCTTCAAGACATCTCTTTATCCAGAACAGTCTTTTTTTCTGTTCTTCCTTTGTAAAGAAATGGGGATGAATGTCAGGAGCCCCTGGACTCGATTCAGCAAATGTCAGCATCAGAGGAAGACTAAAACTAAATAGTTGAGCCATAGGAAAGGAAAAGAAATCTTCAAAGATATTTATCTGTTTTATTGATACAGATTAATAAGGCATTTGCTCAATTATGGTAAATATTTTGGTACAAATTCAATGATGAAGGAACCCTCTTTCCTATTTTCTTAAACTTATCAAACGCAGTAATTCATGACCATCATAATAGGCATCATTGTGTGGTAAAGTATACCTTTGTCACTCTGCCTTATGCTTAATCATAGGTCAGTCCATATTTTAAGTGTTTTTGTTGCTTAATTCACCCCAGTGATATACTCCAAATTTCTAGCAATAATCTTGTGTTACATCAATTCAAGGTTACTTTTGTTGAAAATTATGAACCAAACTTATCTGGATAATACAATGTTATTACTTCTTCTTAACCACCATCGACTTTGAGCTTGATGCCCTCAAACTGTCAGCAATATGATAATTCACTATATTGCTGTTCTATGCCCGACATTGCACAATGTTTCGGACTAGCATCGAGTCCTTCTTCAAGGGCGTAATATATTCCACAGCATGGCGTATCTTGGCGTGGCATCAAGCTCAAAGTCAATGGTGGTTAAGAAGAAGTAATAACATCGTATTATCCAGATAAGTTTGGTTCATAATTTTCAACATAAGTAACCTTGAATTGATGTAACAAGATTATTGCTAGAAATTTGGAGTATATCACTGGGGTGAATTAAGCAACAAAAACACTTAAAAATATGGACTGACCTATGATTAAGCATAAGGCAGAGTGACAAAGGTATACTTTACCACACAATGATGCCTATTATGATGGTCATGAATTACTGCGTTTGATAAGTTTAAGAAAATAGGAAAGAGGGTTCCTTCATCATTGAATTTGTAATTAGTTTGAACCTAGTTCCATCTTAAAAGTACATTGCCTTTCTGAGCTTTTTTCAAGTAGAAATATTTTGGTACAACATTCCAGAGGGTTTTAAAACATCTCACAGAATACTGTGATGTATGATGAGATATCTGTCTTTATAGTAGACTAGTATATGGTTCTTTGTAAGTTATGAGATACTGCCACTTGATATCTCTTTAAGTATAATTGAAATGCTTTCATAACTATATATTAGGTTTAGCATTGGTAGCTGCTTGAAGTAATTGAGTTTAAAATATTAAAAGTATAACAGCTGTAGCAGATTATTTAGAAATCTATTGTCAGGTCTGTGTGTGTGAAAGTATTTATCAATAAGAATATGAATTCCATGGCTCAGACTTTTAGTGCCCACCCATGTTAACCTTGGGCCCAGCCAAAAATTCATTTCTGGCTACGCCACTGCTGGAGAGGTCCATCGGGTTCATGGCCTTGCAATCTGTTACAATTCAATGAATCGGTGAACCCTTGGGCCACAGTGACAAGGTAGAAAGGCTTACCGTGGTTCCTCATAGGCAGGAGATGAACCTCAGGGCCGGCAGCTGGAGTTACCAGCAGGGCAGTGGTATAGACAGTCCGGAGTTAAGGCAGGCAGCAAAGAGACAAAGTCCAGTATCCAAGCAGGGTCAGAGGCAGGCAACAGACAAGGCAAAGTCCAGTATCCAAAGCATGGTCAGAGGCAGGCGGCAGGCAAGGCAAAGTCCAGTATCCAAAGCAGGGTCAGAGGCAGGCGGCAGACAAGGCAGAGTCCAGTATCCAAAGCAGAAATCAACGCAAGACAAGCAAGGAGGAGACACACCAAGCTGGACCTATTGCAAGGCACTGGCAATCCTTCAGAAGCCTCCTTATATAGTCCTGGGTGAGGAAGTGGTTCCTGGGAGCCTGGAACTACTTCCTGTTGCTGCTCTTATAAGTGGGGGGAGGAGCCAAGTGCCTGTGTCAGATTGGGGCTAAGGCTGCCCCTGCGGGAGCCATGCTGCTGGCTCCCTGCTGCCTTAGCTGATGATGAGGACCGCACAGAGAGTACCGAAGAGACCCGCCTCTGCCACTGCCTGTAGGTGCGGTCGGCCGTGGGGGTTGGCCCCCGCCGATCGCAACACTACCCCATTAACCCTGCCAATGACAAACTATCTCAATCCCCACTCCCAAGCACCATCAGACTCCCCCCATCATATCTCTATCAGGTTCCTCCCTTGGATCACTATCAGACTGTTCCCAAGCAAGTACCATCAGACTGTTACTCCTCCCAACTCCTCTAGAGAGATCAACCCCTTGAGTCCCCTCCTTATCCTCCAAAATACTGTTTTACCATTCTGAAAGGCACTGAATCCTGATCTTCACTGGCAGGATAGACATGAAAGCCCTCCTGTTGACACTGCTACAGTCCTCCAAATAAAGACACTCAGCGGTACTTCTCAACTATGATGTACATAATCTCTATGTAATGTTTGTGTACAAATTTAGTAAAAACATTATTAATCTTAAAAGATGCAAAAATAATGGATAATTTTTAAATTTGAAGAAAGTAATTTTTAAAAAGTTGATTCTGATGGAAACATTTATCTTATGTTTAATTTTAATTAGGGGGAGTATGTTTGAATACCTTTCTTGTGCATGTTCTTGACAAAACCACCAAGGTATAATATTTTGGTCAGGACACTACAGGGTCATTTATCAAATCGTGTTATGGCGTTTTTGCATGTGAAAAATGCTTTAATGCATTTTTGCATGTGAAAAATGCCTTATTGCATATGAAAATGTCTTAATGCATGCGATAAGTGCCAAGAAGCAAATTTTTTAAAGGAGCAGGATTGGGGAGTAGTGTGGGGTGGGATTTCTGAAAAAGTGGGTTGGCTTCTGTGTTATGCCCATAATGCAATATGTGATTTTTTTTGCAAACTCTGTTTTAGGCATTTTTAGGCTGGGAAGGGAGAGAGAGAGGAAGAGGAAGCCTCTAGGGTGATATCATGGTAAGCAGCTATTTATGCTACTATAGGAGGCCCACCTAGTAACTCAAGATGAGTTTTAGGTAGTAGTGTAGGGGTTAGGGCAGAGCCGGAGGAACCACTAGGTGAGCTAGGCCTGTGCCTAGGGTGCCGAGATTTAGGGGGTGCCGCCACCGCTCGCGGCCACTTCTTAGTGTTTGAGTACTTGGCAGGTTCTTGTGGCCTAGTTTGGCTTCTGTTGGAAATAGGATGCTGGGCTTGATGGACCCAGCATGGCAAGTTCTTATGTCCTTAAGGCTGCTACAATTGTCCACATCATTTGGCATAAGATGCTCACATTGATTGAGATGCAAAGTGTGCATCTGATACCAAACAGTACATGTGTAATTCTTGACATTGGTACTTGTGTTTTCTTTGTTTCCACAGCTCTTGCCCAGGACTCTGCCTCTCCTAGTCTTCAAGCCCCAGGGAGAAGCAGTGTAGCAGCAATTTTCCTAAGCTTAGCCAGTGCATATTGCTATGGAAAAGTAAATCCTGGTGTTCATTCAGTATCTGTGTCATCAAGAAGGGAGATGACCCTTTGACCTAATGTAGTTCACTGCATGCACTACTGTGTGAACAACATGCTCCATGTCCTTGACATTGTTGCATAACACCTCCTGATGTATAATACAGTGTAGAAATATAAGTTATTTTGTTGGGTTCTCTTCTTTCACTTTATCCTCTACTCTTTTGAGAAATATAACCTTTTTACTAGTTGAATTTGCTGAGCTGACTGTGGTGACATTTATCATTTTTCTCCAGGGGAGCTTCAAACGTTGAAGACAGCTAGAAACTGCATCGTACAAATCAACTCCTCTTGTTGTACTTTTCATCGATTCAAATGATAGAAATTCTTCAGTGATTTCAAATTTGTAGTTAATTCCTCTGACTGTGTATGTAACAGCCCCCTCAAACCCACCCTGAGTTGAATGTACCCATCTACATTACTAGATATATATAGAAAGTCCTATTCTCCCTATTACAGTTCTCTCTCTTTCAAGAGGCAGCTGGTATATACATAAAACAAATAGTGCACAATGGTGATGTGATACTATATCGCACTTTGCAGAAATTGCTGATGCAGAAGGTAGGAAATTAGCCTAACCATACCCACGTTTTTTAATCACAGACACTATTTCTGCTATATTTATAGCATTTTGATGACTCTAGGCCTAAGGTAGTCACCTCAATAAATACAAGTAATTCAAAGCTACACCATAGGACTTATTGAGAAAGTACTTTCTCCTATTCTGTGCCTAAAGAAAATATCTTCAATAAATAAGATCCTATATCTCAAGATTGCTCTTGAATCTGCACCTCAGCATGGCAATCTGCCAAGGCATCGGATTGCAGGATGAGTTCCTTACACACTATGAATAAAAATTTGATTTGTAGGACCAAGAGAGGGAATATATTTAGGGGCTCTGTTCAGCACAAACTCAGTTCTTCAGTGTTAAGAAACTCCTGGGGTTTCAAGTAATTTTTCATCCCAATAACTTATGCTCAGTTCAAGATCTTTGAATTGTTTTGTTTTTTTTCTGAACTATAGCTATAGAAAACCATTACAGAACATTTATTCCATCCAATCCATGCAAAAGCCATAACCCAGCCTTTTCATAAACATATTTACATACTATAGGAGTCACTGCAAAATTAACTTGAGTGCTGAGAGAATCAAACATATCTAGCAGTAAAAATGTTCTTTCTGTTCAAGAAATTGTCTTGATTATCTACTTCTTGGCAGCAGCATTTAAATTGCAGGGATTTCACAAGAAGTAGTAGTTATACAGTAAAAAACTCCAAAACAAGAATACATTGATTATGCTCAGAGTTTTAAGAACCAGGATGGCAGTTAGAATTACAGAGTTAGAATATAAAAGATAAAAAAGATGCACAAAGAGCAAAACTACATGTGAACCTGTTACGTTCGTGCCTGTTTTCGCCCTCGCTCCACCCTCTCTACCTCTGAGGCGACTCCCTTCGGGTCTGATGGACAGATGCTGCCACTGCTTCTCCTTGCCGTTTCTTCCTGGAGTGTCCGGGCTGGCCTGATGCTGCAGATCCGCCATGTTCCAGATGACATAGGGCGCGCGCTCCGAAGGTTGTACCAATAAGGGCGTGAACCTCGGGAGCACCCCCCGTAGTGACGACATCTACTTCCAACATAAAAGGTCTTTGCTTATGCTTACGTATCGAGTTAGCAAGGGGGTTTGATTGCGGGGATCATTCCGACCCGCTTCATCCTCAGCTGCTCTGCCTCTTCGAACTTACCAGGGGTACCTGCTCCTTGGGGGCCCCATTCTCTCCTCTTGTTTTCAGATTGCTAAGTCAGGATCCAGTACTCGCTCCTCGAGGGCCTACGTCCCTGAACGCTCAGAAGACTCCCTACTGCCTAGAAGTGATCGCAGACGTGAACATTGTGAGTTTCCTTTCCAGTCGCATATAGGAAATGGTACTCACTCCTCGAGGGCCCATGTTCCTAGAACTGAAGACTCTCTTCTGTCTAACACCTTATTGCAGGTACGGAGATCGTGAGTTATTACAGATTGCAGATAGGAACTGGTACTCGCTCCTCGAGGGCCTATAATCCTAAAACCTTACGAAGACTCACTTCTATTTCAGAAGCTATTTCATATACAGATATTGTGAGTTCTTATTACAGACTGCCTAGAAACCATTACAGAGATAATTAACCGTGAGTTACCATTGCTCTCTCAGAGCTGTTCCTGGAACCAGGTACTCGTTCCTCGAGGGCCTAACTCTCTCCAGCAACTGAGCTTTATTATAATCTATGTGAGTTTATCATCTACTTCTGGTTATGTATCCAGCATACCCTGTCTACTCACTATCTATGAATCTCTCTCTACTGGTCAGCTAATCCGGAGATTGCAGTTCCAGGATCTGAGGGACTTCAGCCCTGCCAGTCACATCAGCTCACTACTGCCACCTCTAGTGGTTCTACTACCTGTCTAATAAAGAACTATCTGTGTCTGTCTCCATACTCCAGCCTAGTCGGTGGTCCCTCTCTTGATATCCTCTTGAGGGCGCTGTCATCTGCCATCGACCCAAGGATTCACCATTCTACTTTAAAGTGCTCATCTCTCACACTTCAAGAGCTGAGTACAACAAACTGCTACCTTATAGTCTACCCTCAACTGTTGCTAACATCTTCTTCCTCTGGAACTGTATCATAACCATTTGCTACTTCTTAGCAGGAACCATACAGAGGGCTTACACCTCCCTCCAGGGAGACTCTCATATATCAAGTTGCCACTCTGTATGGAGATTCATAACAGATACTATATCCTCCTTTCTGGAAGAACAGATCTTGATGGTTGCTGACCTCTCCTTTCTGGGGATCAACTCCATAGCAACTCCTATTACAGATTGCTATGCAACAGTCCTAACCTATAACAGACTGTTAACTCCTAGCAGACACTCTAACAGATTGATCATTCTGCCTCCTGGCGGGGTAAGCCATAACAGACTGCTAATCCCTCTCTTCTTCAGGAGTCAGATTTCAATAGTTTGTTACTTCGCCCTCCTGGCAGGGAAATCACTAACAGATAGCTAACTCCGCCCCCCTGGCGGGTTGATTGACAACAGAACCACAATTGCATATTTTGTCTTGCTTAATAATGGCCATAATTTGCTATTATCCAATAACATTTTAAGTGGCCTGGCTGAAATGTTGCAAATTAGGCCAGGATTCCTCAAACTATCACATGTGTCAGGAAGAGGAGCATGTTTTATGATAATAGCCTATTTATTACAAAGTGCACTATCGTAGAACTTTGCAAAGGTATTACCACAGAGTGTGTTATTTTTTTCACACTTTGCAGTAAGTGCCCAAATTCCTACCTACAATATGTGTGTGAGAGAGAGAGAGAGAGAGAGAGAGAGAGAGAGAGAGAGAGAGAGAGAGAGAGAGAGAGAGAGAGAGAGAACCTAGCTATAAGGCCCTGCTAGTAGTTAGGTATTTATACCTCTAGATGAGGCCCACTGAGTTACTCAAGGTGAGGTTTAGGTAGTAGTGTAGGGGCTAGGGGCCAATTTGACATTCAGAGTGAGATGTACGAACAGAACAGTACTCTCTTGTGAAGATTTGATGTCCTTCGGAGTGACAAAACTCATACAAAAGATGAGATTTGTACAATGTTCTCTCAACCTAGCTTGTTTCCATTCCTCATCCCCTTTCTACTCCATTATCTCCCAGGATTCCTCCCCCCAAAAAATAAATACATAAATAAATACATTTAAGGTCCTCTCTGTCCCTTCCCCAATCACAGGTTCATTTGTTACCGTGTTAAATGAAAAACAAAAAACAAAAACAACAGCAGCCAACATTTCACAAAGTGATGTAATTTTATTCATACTTACACTTTCTCCCTTTGTATCCATACAATATCCAGTTCTCTTGCTTTCTTTCTCCATCCTTGGTCCTCTTTTTCTCTCTCTTTACCTTTCATCATCCAGTATTCTTTCTCCCTCTCCCTCAGCTCCTGGTCTTTCATCTCTTACTTCCTCCCTCTACCACTCCCCCATCACCAAATCTCATCCCCCATCTCTCTCTCCCCCCTATTCCTTAGTCATGTCTTCATTTCCTTCTTCTCAGTATCTGGACCTCTTCCCTCTTATTTCTCACATTCTCTCCAACCTGGATCCTCTTTCAATCTCCATCACCCTGACCCTTATCCAAGGTCCTTTCTTCCTTCCTTCTTCCTCTCTCTTCCCCAGCCCAGGACATATTTCCATCAATCTCTGGTTCTTCTTTTTCCTTTCTTACTGACTGTATACTTTCTCTTTTTTATGGATAACATATGGTTATAAATGTTATATTCTCTTGGAATTCACTAAACAGACAAAAAAAACAATAAAACCATTGATGTGTCAAAAATAAAGGTGAATAACCTGAAATTATCAATATGTAACACTCAAATGGTGGCATAAATGAAAACTGCATACATTGTCATGTGATCATCACACAGTAAATTCATGGCTTCTTTTACCATTTTTGTTAGGGTTTTTCAATAATTTTTGCAATTAAAAATATTATCTTCAAACTGCATTTATTTTACTAGTATATGCTAAAGATCCCATATTTTGAAAAATCTGCTCCAGAAGAACTCTGTATTAAAAAATGCTGTGACTGGACAAAATCTCAACTGAAGGTTTTCCTGTACATAGGAACAAGCAGCCATTGTATATGTTATAAAAACTTCAACAAGGAACCACTAAAATTCAAACACTCTTAAGATTGGACTATTGTCATATCTAGTGAACCAATCAGATCTTAAAATTTTAATTACATTTAACCATTCTATCTCAGCATTCAAGCCCCGTGGAGATAGAGTATTCAGTGTGAAAATCCAGAATTATTCATTGTAATTGAGGTGTGACTTCAAATCACCTCCTCTTGTTAGTAGTAATATACTCTTCAAAATTGTCCATTGTAAATCAATAACATTATGTTGAAATAACAGACAGTGTTGTACAATAGGTGCGTCCAATTTTTGGTATTAATACAATTTCAATGTTCTTTAAGATGTACTCATATAGTTTGTTTTGTATGATCCATATAAACTTTCGGGCATGAATATTGAAGTGCATAAACTACTGCATTAGATGAGCAGTTTGTGTTTTGCTTATGATGAATTACACTTCTCCCTGGAGTGTTTATGCACTAATATACCAATTTAAGCAAGCCATATATTGACATTTCTTCTGTTTGCTTCCCAATTTTTCTGTAGGGAGAGAGAACTTAGCCACCCTATCTCTGATATGTCCCCATAAGCACAAGATGATTGAATCTTCATGAAATATACCATACATTTGTAACCCATGGGCTGATATTCCCAAATAAAGGCCCCAGGAACCAAAGCTCAAGTCATTTCTCACAGTCAAATCTTCCCATGTTGTTAAAGCATCTGAATGTCCATGAGTCTCTGAGTGGGAGGAAGAACGATCTTTTAGGCCCTATGCATTGCTTTGCTCTCCATCCCAGTTAGCAGTATATGTAAATAGTACTGAAGATCTCTCTAAGGTGTAAATGAGAGCAATAACTGTGCTGGAAGCTATTAAATTTAAAAAAGGGCTCAAAACCTGGCTCTTTACATTAGTGTATCCAGATGTTGACCAAACTTAGCTTGCACTCTAACCCCGCAGCCCACCCTTTCCCCCCCTCTTCTCTGCCTCTCCTTTTCTCCCCCTTTCTTCACCCCAAGCAAAGACTCCAAAATATAGTGTTTCTTCCCCCTAAGCAATTACGCCTAAATTCTGTTATAAGTTTCCCCTCACCCTCTTTTAAGCCTACCCTACCATTCCCCCCCTCCCCCCCCCACCTCTCCCTGTCACTGCCATCACTGGTCTGGTACCTACCAGCCCACCTGTACATATTGTCTATTGTTAAGTTATTTTCTTCAAATGTTCCTATCAAATTTCTCTCTTTCCCTACCTTCCTACTGCTGTCATCTCTCCCCCTTCATTACTGCTCCCCCCTTCCCTTCCCTGTTTATTGTATTTCTTTCTCTTGCTATTTTGTTACAATGTAAACCGGCATGATGTTCTGACGAATGTCAGTATATAAAAATCAACAAATAAATAAATAAATAAACAACTAAATAATGGTCTCCAATATAATCTTTACTGAAAAATGGTGCAATAATTAAAAGGTTCTTTATACCTCTCCATCAAATCCCTCCTATCTTCTCCCTTTTCATAATGCCTGGGTGGTATTGGTTGTACTCCAGTTATCTTCAGTAGATGTTACTGAACCTTAATGAGGATCCATGATGTCTCCTCTTTCCCACTCTCTCTTTATTCTTCTCCTTTTGGACAACTGTATGTCAACTCTCCTCAAGGATTCTGATGACCTGAATTCCTTTTCAGTGAAGTAATTTCTTCCTTATATATTACATAAAAAATACAGCTGAACCCCTAGAGCAGAGAAAACCTCAGTAAAACCCAAAAGATTGCAAAAAAGAGAAACCAGTTGAGATATCAAGGGTAGGAAAACCTCTCATCTCAGAGGAAAAATAAATGTTCTATAAGCCTGGTCCTTCAATGAAGGAAACCTCTCTGACTCCTCAGCTAAACAAAGACTCATTTCCTGAGCTCTTAGAATCTTTCCTGCTCAAACAAGAAAACACTAGAGACATCCGTAATATGATGCCCCAGTACAAATTTCCACAATGTAAAAGGATGGCAGTGATTCAGATAGGAGAGCATCTTACCATTTACCCTCTCCTACATGGGTGAATTAATAATAATCACCCACACTACCATCCCAGTCTTCCCAAGGCAAAAAGTGGTAGAGATCCTTAAGGATCTACACTGACAGATGAATTTTCAAGGAGTTACACATGTAAATGTAGCATACTGTACTATTGTAGCAATTTTCAAAACCCATTTACTCAAGTAAAGTGCATTTACACATGTAAAACCCAGTTTTAAGCATGTAAATGCTTTTTAAAATCAGACCCATGGTTAATATTTGCCAGTGTTTATGAATACAGGCTCACATTTTAATACATAGGTTCTTGAAATGAGGCTATCCTAGGTCAGCCCACCACTTGTAATCTTCCCCACAATAACTCATTCTCCTTTAGAAAGCCCTGCCCCACTGATTAACTCACATCTGCACTAACTGAATCCCTGACCAAATTAGACTCTTCCACACCTGAAGCTGCCCTTTGCTCATGGAATAACATCACCCAAGACATAGCCAACAAACTATGTCCCCTCACCACCCGTAACCAACTCCCTGCACATAAAAATAACAAACCTTGGTACACTACTGAGCTACATCAAATGAAAAAAAACCTCAGACTGAAAGAGAGAATCTGGCGTAAAAACCCTACCCAGCAACACACCGCATCATACAAATTGACCCTACACGCCTACTGTCTCTCCATTCTAAAAATTAAACGTGACCACTACGCCACCAAGATACATGAATACAAGTTCAATCCCTGTTCTCATATTTATTTATTTATTTATTTTTTGTTTTTCTATACCGATCTTCCTACATTAGATGCAAATCAAACCGGTTTACAAAGAACAAAAACATGCCAAACGGCCTTACATGGAACAATGAACATTTAAGCAACTTTAAGTAATAGTCAAAGAGAAGAAAAACTAAATATACAATTTAAATTACATAGTAATCAAGGTAGATAAGAATTGGAATTGGATTACATAGTAATGAAGGTCATAAGTGATAAAAGTCCAGTAAATGTATAAATCAAAATATGTTGTTCTTGTACATATGTTGCCACCTTCACCAAATCTACCCCTCCTCCCATCACTGACAACGAAGCCAGCAGTAAATGTGAGGAACTCGCCCTTTTCTTCCATAACAAAATAACAAACATCCTCCTCCACTTCCCTGTCACATCCCCCACCCACCCCACCATCCCCAATGCCACACTAGAATCTATTGAGCTCACTTCCTCCAAGGAAGTCGAGTTCATTCTCAGAAAGATTAAACCTGCCACCCACCCTTCTGACACCATCCCCACCAAAACCCTTCTAACCATTCCCAACACTATTGCCAAACCCCTAGCAGACATCATTAACTGCTCCTTCTCCATAGGCGCAGTCCCTGACTCTTTAAAGCATGCAGTTGTCAAACCCCTGCTCAAAAAACCCTCTCTAGACCCCAAAGACCCAGCCAACTACCGTCCCATCTCAAACCTTCCCTTCAATGCAAAAATTATGGAACCCTTCATTGCAAAAATTATGGAAAAGGTGGTAAACTCCCAACTCATGGACTATCTCGAAGACAACAGCATCCTCTATCCCTCTCAATTCGGCTTTCGTAAAAATCTGAGTACCGAAACCCTCTTACTCTCCCTCACTGACACCCTCCTCACTGGCATTGACCGAGGTCATAGCTACATCATTGCCTTCCTTGACATTTCTGCAGCCTTTGACACGATAAGCCACAATCTTCTCCTATCCCGCCTAACTGACATTGGCATATCCGGTGCCACCCTCCTTTGGTTCAAATCCTACCTGGCGAATAGAAAATTCTCTGTAAAACTAGGAAACTCAGAATCAACACATCTCTCCCTCACCCAAGGAGTCCCCCAAGGATCCTCCCTCTCCTCCACCCTATTTAACATATACCTCCTGCTCCTATGCCAGTTACTCTCGGAACTCGGCCTCAAATTCTACATCTACGCAGATGACATACAAATCATCATACCTTTACAAGATTCCATCGCCACAATGCTAAAAGTTTGGGAGAAATGTTTCTCTTCCATAAACTCCCTACTCACTAACCTCCACCTCGCCCTCAATTCCTCGAAGACTGAACTGCTCCTCATCCACAACCACCAAACACTCAAACTCTCACCAATTGATGACCCAGCTTCCAGCCCCTTTGCCTCACAGCCTCCAGTACGAAACCTGGGTGTTCTAATTGATCAATACCTAACCCTAAAAAAACACATCAACTCTGTTTTAAAAGAAGGATTCTACAAGCTCAATATTATAAAAAAAACTCAAACCCTTACTCCATACTAGGGATGTGCAGAGGGACGCCATACGTTGCATTCGTGATTCGGATTCGTCGGCAGCAGATATGTTGCATTCGGCCGTATGGCGCCCCAATGCGTTAATACAGCAATTTCTATTTGTGTCCCAGCTAAAATTAAAATTAACTACAACCCCCCACCCTCCTGAGCCCCCCAAGACTTACCAAAACTCCCTGGTGGTCCAGCGGGGAGTCTAGGAACCATCCCCTGCACTCTCACACCCTCGGCACCGGTTTCATCATGACGCCGATAGCCTTTGTCACAGGGGCTACCGGTGCCATTGGTCAGCCCCTGTCACATGGTCATTGGTGCCATCTTGTGCTCTTACCATGTGACAGGGGCTGACCAAAGGCACCGGTAGCCCCTGTGACATAGTATGGGCAAAGGCTATCGGTGCCATTTTGAGTACTGGCATCGGACGGCCGGAGTGCAGGAGGTCGCTCCGGGACCCCCGTTGAACCCCCAGGGACTTTGGGCCAGCTTGGGGGGCCTCCTGACTCCCACAAGACTTGCCAAAAGTCCAGCGGGGGTCCGGGAGCAACCTCCTGCACACCGGCCGTCCGATGCCAGTACTCAAAATGGCGCCGATCGCCTTGCCCTCACTATATCACAGGTACCGACGGTCGGCCCCTGTGACATTGTGAGGGCAAAGGCGATCTGCTGCCGTATTGCAGGCGAAATTGCTCCGCCATGGTGCGATTGGCTGCGGGCTATCGCCCTCCCACCCCCTCCTTCGCCCCCCCCTCCAACCCCCTTTAGCACAAGCTTCATCATTCTGCATGGGATGATGAATCCTGGCCTCAGTTATCTCAGATACAGAGACGTGATGTACGTTTCTTAAGAAACACCGAGGTCATTTTCTATAGCAATCAGTAATTGTAAACATTGTCATGTATTAACTATTGTGTTCCTTGTAAACAAAATACTAACAGAAGTACATAAGATATGCCATACAAGGTCAGACCAAAGGTCCATCAAGCCCAGTAGTATCCTGTTTCCAACAATGGCCAATCCAGGTCATAAGTACCTGGTAGGATCCCAAGGGGTAGATAGATTCCATGCTGCCTACCACAAGGTTAAGAAGTGGATTTCTGCAACTCCTCCCTAATAATGGTTTATGGACTTTTCCTCCAGGAACTTGTCCAAACCTTTTTTAAATGCAGCTACATGAATAACTTTCACCACATCCTCTGGCAACAAATGACACAGCTTAATTATGTGTTGAACTGAAAACAATATTTTCTCTAATTAGTTTTAAATGTATCACCTAATAACTTCATTGTATGTCCTCTAGTCTTTGTACTTTTTGAAAGAGTAAACAACAGATTAACGTTTACTCGTTCCTCTCCACTCATTATTTTATAGACATCTATTGCATCTCTCCTTAGCCGTCTCTTCTCGAGGTCGAAGAAACTTAACCTTATTTATTTATTTACGTATTTATATTCTGCTTTTCAGCACTTCAGAGTGGATTACATTCAGATACCGTAGTTATTTCTGTCTCCAGAGGGCTCACAATCTAATAAACCTCTTTAGCCTTGCATCAAAAGGGAAGCATTCTATCCCCTTCATCATTTTGGTTGACCTTCTCTGTACTTTTTCTAATTCTGCTATATGTTTTAAGATGTGGTGACCAGAACTAAACACAATACTCAAAATGAGGTTGCATCATGGCGCAATACAGAGGCATTATGATATTCTCTGTTTTATTTTCCATTCCTTTTCTAATAATGGCTAGCATTCTATTTGCTTTCTTGGCTGCTGCTACACACTGAACAGAAGATTTTAATGTATTTTCAACAATGACACCTAGATCATTTTCCTGAATGGTGACTCCTAATGTGGAACCTTGCATTGTGTAGCTATAATTTCAGTTACTCTTTCCTAATTGCATCACTTTGCACTTGTCCACATTAAATTTTATTTCCCATTTGCATGCCCAGTCTACCAATTTTGCAAGGTCCTCTTCAATTTCTCTCAATTTTCTTGTGATTTAACAACTTTCAGAAATTTTGTATCATCAGCAAATTTGATCTCATTTGCTATTCTCATTTCCAGGTCATTTATAAATATATTAAAAAGCATGGCTCCCAGAAAAGACACCTGGGCACCCCACTATTCACCTTTCTCCATTGGGAAAAGTTATTATTTTTCCTATCTTTTAACCAATTCCAAGTACTCAATAGGCCACTGCCCTCATTCTATGACTTTTTAATTTCCTAAGAAGTCTCTTATGAGGGGCTTTGTCAAATGCTTTCTGAAATTCCAGGTGCACCTTATCAATTGGCTCACCATTATCCACATGTTTATTTATTCCCTCAAACAATGTAGCAGATTAGTGAAGCAAGACTACACTTATTTATAGGGATGTGCATTCATTTTGAATGAATGCGCAATCCGCAATGTATAGGTCCCTATTCGTTGCATTGTGGGGTTCCAAAACGTATGGTGAACCCCCACGAATGCAACGTATCACTAACGAATAAAACCCCCACCCTTCTGACCTCCCCCAAGACTTGGCAAAAGTCCCTGGTGGTCCAGCGGGGGTCCTGGAGCAATCTCCTGCACTCGGGCCATCGGCTGCCGGTATTCAAAATGGCACTGATAGCCTTTGCCCTTACCACGTCACAGGGGCTACCGGTGCCATTGGTTGGCCCCTGTCACAAGGTAGAAGCAATGGACGGCCGGTGCCATCTTGTGCTCCTACCCTGTGACAGGGGCCAATCAATGGCACCGGTAGCCCCTGTGACATAGTAAGGGCAAAGGCTATCGGCACCATTTTGAATACTGGCAGCCGATGGCCCGAGTGCAAGAGATCGCTCCAGGACACCCACTGGACCACCAGGGACTTTTGGCAAGTCTTGGGGATGTCAGGAGGGTGAGGGTTGTACTTAATTAAATTTAAAGGGTTGGGATGGTTGGGTTTTTTTTAACTTTAATGGGAAACGAATACCATACGTAACTAATGGATGAATCGGGGTCCCCCGAAAACGGATGTAACGGATTTGGGTCCCGATGAATACGAATACCGAATCGAATGTATGCGTCCCTGCTGCACATCCCTACTTATTTAAGTCCATGTTGGCTTTGTCCCATTAAACTAGGCTTATAAATATGTTCAGTAATTTTGTCCTTTATGATAGTCTTTACCATTTGTCATGACACAGACATCAGACTCACTGGTCTGTAGTTTCTTGAATCAACCCTTGATCTCTTTTTAATAATTGGCATTACATTGGCAACCCTCCAGCCTTCTGGGAGCACTGAGAGGAGAGGATCACCTTGCTGGTGGCTGAAAAGAATCAGTAAGTATGCTTGAAAAAATGTTTAAAATATAAAAGTATTGGGAAGAATTAACTATTGGGGTATATTATTTATATTTAGTGTGTTTGTGTGTTTTGTTTTAAATAGGTAGTCAGAAAGGCAGGCAACAAACAGAAGCTTGTGTGTTTGTATTTCCCATCCCTCCCACCCCTCTTCCACCCACACCTAGCTCATCCTTTAATTTATAGGCAGGTATCACTTTTACACTAAAAAAAAAAAAATAAATTTAAAAATTTAAAAAATTCAGCCCTTTAACTTAAATTCAGAAATTCTCCACACCTTA
Organism: Rhinatrema bivittatum; assembly: GCF_901001135.1. Lineage (NCBI taxonomy): Eukaryota > Metazoa > Chordata > Amphibia > Gymnophiona > Rhinatrematidae > Rhinatrema > Rhinatrema bivittatum. The sequence goes on from NC_042618.1 coordinate 96,695,093, forward strand.
TCAAGAGTTTGATCATTCCCTTGTAGGTCACTACCAGATATATAGGGGTCAATTTTAAAACGTCTACGTGCACATCCATGTGTGCGCAGTTTCCAGCGCATGCACACGGATGCGCCGATTTTATAACATGTGCGCATCAGCACGCACATGTTATAAAATATGATATCCCCACTCACATGTGCACCTGATTTGATAATTGGTGCCCGCATGTACAGGCGGGTGGCCCACTTGTGCGAGCAGGGAGTGGATTTTTTTCAATTGCGCACGGTGACATGATCGACTTTTATCCCAGTTCCCCCCCCAGGCCGCTCCAATTAAGGAGCTGACTGGGAGAGAACTTCCCTACACCTACCCCCCTACTTCCCTACCCCTGACCTAATCTTCCTCCCTTTTCCCCTTGTGTGTTGGGGAAGAGTATAGTGATAGGAGTATACTACCATCCACCAAAAAGGTAAGACAGACAGTGAAATGCTAAGAGAAATTAGAGAAGCTAACCAAATTGGTAGTACAGTAATAATGGAAGATTCCCAGTATTAACTGGGTAAATGTAACTTCGGGACATGTCCATCTCATCATCTTGGTCAGGTGGACTGTAGTCTACTCCTATCACTATGCTCTTCCCCAACATCATGGGATTTCTACCCATAAAGATTCAATTGTGCATTTAGTCTCATGCAGTCTCATGCAGGATCCTCATGCAGTCTCATGCAGTCTCATGCAGGATCCTGTTGGATTCTATGCCATCCTGAACATAAAGCACCACCCTGCCTCCCAGATGCTCCTCTCTGTCATTGCAATATAATTTATATCCTGGTATAGCACTGTCACATTGGTTATCCTCCTTCCACCATGTCTCTGAGATGCCAATTAAGTCTATGTTATCATTCACTGCTATACATTCTAATTCTTCCATCTTATATCTGGCATTAGCATGCAAACAGTTCAAAATGTGTTTTTTGTTTGTATTTACATTCTGCTTTTCAGTAAATTGGAGCAGACTGGGAGGGAATTGGGGAAGGCTGGGATACATCGTTGTGTGAATTTTGCATAATTGTACCCTCCCTTGTGCGCGCGAGGAAGCGCGTGCACATGGTCATGCGAGCGCACCTATGAAAACCTACACCTATGTCTAAACTAGTTTTCCCTTTTGTTGTTCTTATACCAGCTGCTCAATGAAGCAGTCATTTATTTCATCTAGGAATTTTACCTGTTTAGCATGCCTGATGTGACATTCACCCAGTCAATACTGGAGTAATTGAAATCACCTACTATTACTGTGCTGCTGATCATGTTAGCTTCCCTAATTTCTTTTAGCATTTCATTGTTCATTATGGCCAGGAAGATGGCAATACACCCCCTCTACTATTTTACCCTTTTTCACCTGGAATTTTTATCCATAAAGATTCAACATTGCATTTTGTTTCCTGCAGAATTTTTATCTGGTTTGACTCAATGTCCTCCTTAATACATAGTGCTATCCCTACACAAATTTGATCCTTCCTATATTTTCTATATCATTTATACCCTGGTATCACATTATCCCATTGGTTATCCTCCTTCCACCAGCTCTCTGAGATGCCAATTATATCAACTTTTTCATGCAATGCTGTACACTCTAGCTCTCCCATCTTATTTTTTATACTTCTAGCATTTGGACACAGACATTTCAAAGTATGTTTTTTGTTTGTATTAACAACCTGCTTATCAGTTAACAGGGATAATTAGATAGTTCATCTAAGGCAGTAGTATATCTACTTCAAAGTCCAAACCCGAAAGTTTATGTGGCTCATACAAAACAATCAGGTGCATTTTCAAGGGAGTTATGCATGTAAATGTAGCATACTACTATATTAATTTTCAAAAGCCATTTACCCACATTAAATACACTTCTTGCAGGTAAAATCTATTGACAAGTCAAGGGCATATATTATAGCAATTTTCAAAAGCCTGCTTACTAGGGATGGGAATTCGAGTGAAACAAAATAGACATAATTCCTTACTTTGTTTCATTTCTTTTTCAAAGTGAAATGATTCAAAATCTGATGAAATTTCATTGGTTTTTCTGTTTCATTTTGAAAACAAAAAAAATTGATTGATTGGGCCTAGGCCCAGGGCCAAAGCTGAGGCCTCACCTTGGGCCCAAAGCAGGGGCCTGAGCCTACACCCAAGTATGATGCAGGAGACTAGGCCTAGGCCCAAAAAATTGAAAAACTTACCTGCTCCGTCGGGGGTCCCAAGGTCAGAGTTAATTAACTCTGTCACATACTCCCCAGTGTAGGTCACCATTTTGATATACAGCAGCACAATTAGACTGCTGTATATCAAAGCATGATGCCCTCTGCTGGAAGGAATCACCTCCCAAATGGACAGCATCATTTTGTTGAAGAAGAAAGAAGACAGAAGACCTCCGAGGCTGGGCACTGGGTCTGGGACTGGTCTTAACCCTGGACCAAGGCTCTGGGATTGGGGCCCAGCCTCTAGCCCAAGCACCAGCCTTGGGCCTAGGTACAAGCCAAGGTTCCAGTATTGAGACCTTGTCTCCAGACCAGGCCATGGTATCGGGTCTGGGCCAAGTTCCTGACCTAGGCTGAGGTCCAGGCGTTGGGTCTGGACCTGGTCCCCAGTCTAGTCCAAGGCCCATGCATCAGGATGCCAGTCTCTGGGTCAGGCCCCAGCCTTCGCCCTTGGTCCGTGCTGAGGCCCTAGTGTCGGGAACCAGTCTTATGACCAGGCCTTGATATTGAGCCATGATTCAGGCCCTGTCCTAGGCCGAGACCCAGGGATTGGTTCCAGGCTTCAAAGCCAGGGCCCTGCTTAGGGCCTAGGCCAAATGCCCGGCAACCTACTGCAGCTTATGCCTACGCAAGGCCGAGTCCTCTGTCTGGGACTAGGTATCAGGGCCAGCCCTCAAAGCTTGGTCCTGACACCTGGGCATTAAGTAGGAATAGACCACTGTAGATCACTGTGATCTCAGCTTAGGCTGTATACAATGCTGAGGCTTTACCTGGGCCTAGACTTTGGCATTAGATCCCTCCCAGACTGAGTAAGTGGGGGCCGGGGAGGATCCTGGCCTCGGCATTTTTTAGGTAGGACAGATGGATGTGGGGCTTGGGAGACCTCAGGAAGTCCCATTTCTTTTTCTTTTTTTTCAGAAGGATTATGTTTATTTTGATTTTTAACAAAATAAATATTAGACAAAACAAAATTCATGGGAAATTAAACCCTTGAAATGAAATGAAAAACAAAACAATGTTTTTATTTCTTCCCACCCCTACCACTTACATGGGTAAAGTGCATTTACACATGTTAAAACCGAGGTTTAAATGCCTTTCAAAATCAGGAACTATGTGAGTATGTATGAGAGAACATTGAAGTTGAATTAATACCAAAAAGTTGGAAGTGCCTATTGTGTAACACTGCCTGTTATTTCAAGATTATTGATTTACAATTTTAGGTGGTAAATCACTATCAACAAGAGCCGGTGATTTGAAGTCACACTTAAGTTACTGTGAACAAGGCTGGATTTTCACATTGAATACTGTATCTCCACAGCTACATTGAAACTTCACCTGAGCGAGTTAACTAATCCTTGAGATCTTGCTGTGCCACCTCTCACCTTGGGATGCTAAACCGGCATCATCACTCTTAGATGCAGCGGGAAATAAATAGCCTTTGAGAATTTTTCTAAAACACAGATAATCATGTTCCTGTTTTAGAAATTCAGGAAGCTCATTCCAGAGCAAAGGACCTGAAACAACAATTTTAAGATCTGATTGGTTTACCAGATATGACAACAGTCCAATCCTGAGAGTGATATGTATTTGAATTAGGTTCCTTGCTGAAGTTTTTATAACATATAAAATGCCTGCTTGTTTCTCTGTGCAAGAAAGCCTTGAACTGAGAATTAGTCCAATAACAGTGTTTTTGAATATAGAGTTTTCCTGAAACAAATTTTTTAAATCATGGGACCTAGGTTCAGAACAAGAAAATGGAAAATTACTTGTACATCATCTTTTTTTCATTATATTTATTTTATTTTATTTATTTTACAGCTTTTATATACCATCGTTAAGTGGGACCATCACAACGGTTTACATTTCATACACTTTAACATAAGAACATAATAAATATTAATAATCTAATAATAAAATAATGCATTATAAATCACAACAAATATACCAGATATAGAAACTGATGATTAAAAATAAGTAGCTAACACTGAAGCTAAGTAGCAGTATATGATGGTCTCCTTAGATAACTATGGTTTCTAATAGTTTTGTAAGGAAGATAACACACATACATTAAACAATCTGAATTCACAAGGGACAGAATTGTATTACACCTTTTTTCATTTCTAATATCGATTTTTATTGTGACATGCTATAATTCACAAAGAATGAGTTATGTGAGACATGCTTAGGCTTGTCAGGAAACAGCTACCAATCATTTTGGATTTTGAAAATGCCTAGGTCACTGGTATCAGAATGAGGAACATCCCAAAACTGGCATTGAAAATCTAATTGCCCAGAATAAAAGTAAGTCCATATCTTACGTATGCATCCAGAAAGCAGCATGCAGCATTTGGCAATTTCTTAGCAGCAGTCTTACTGTCCGGTCTGAGGTCTACTCTCTCTGGGTTTGGCAGCATATGCAGGGATTTAACTACCCCCACAGCTTAAAAGAAAACAGGTCTATAATGTCCATAAAGACAGAAAATATTTCTTATCTGTCCTGCAAGAAAAGAACTGGTAGACGGAATCTTGTAAGTAAACAGTAATACTTTAGTGGCTTATTTATGTTGTGAACTGTTATGACTGTCTACAGAATAATGGTATATAAATATTATAAATAAATAAATAAGTTATAGTCTCATTTGCAACAATGCAGACAGACTAGGACCACAGGAAGTAAACCAATGTGGCATTCAAGAGGAGGTGTGGCGCTTTCTGTCCGGGATGGCATAGAGTCCAACAGGATAAACATCCTGCATGAGACTAAATACAAAATTGAATCTTTATGGGTAGAAATCCCTTGTGTGTCGGGGAAGACTATAGTGATAGGGGTATTCTACCATCCACCTGGTCAAGATGATGAGACGGACAGTGAAATGCTAAGAGAAATTAGGGAAGCTAACCAAATTGGTAGTGCAGTAATAATGGGAGACTTCAATTACCCAAATGTAACGTGCAAGGAAAAAGTTTCAGTTCCACCACAGTATATAATAGAAATTTTTAGTTTTTATTCTTACAGTCAGTAGAAATCGGCAACTCCACGTTAGTATATATAAACAGGTATCAGTCCCCCGACACGGTCCCGTGTTTCGCTGGTGGCTGCATCGATATGATTAAAGGATGTAAGTATATATTGTATTTCTGTTACTGTTATAGCCTCTCATGTTATGTTCCACTCTGACTGAATGTGTTTATATTTTAGAATTTATATTCTGTGTGGCCCTCCCGATGCAGCCACCAGCGAAACACGGGACCGTGTCGGGGGACTGATACCTGTTTATATATACTAACATGGAGTTGCTGATTTCTACTGACTGTAAGAATAAAAACTAAAAATTTCTATTATATACTGTGGTGGAACTGAAACTTTTTCCTTGCACGTTACATTTGGATACTTGCTTAGTGCAAGGCTTGCTTCTGTGTATTTTCTGGCAGACTTCAATTACCCCAATATTGACTGGGTAAATGTATCATCGGGACACGCTAGAGAGATAACGTTCCTGGATGGAATAAATGATAGCTTTATGGAGCAATTGGTTCAGGAACCGACAAGAGAGGGAGCAATTTTAGATTTAATTCTCAGTGGAGCACAGGACTTGGTGAGAGAGGTAACGGTGGTGGGGCTGCTTGGCAATAGTGATAATAATATAATCAAATTTGATTTAATGACTGGAAGAGGAACAGTGTGCAAATCCAAGGCTCTAGTGCTAAACTTTCAAAAGGGAAACTTTGATAAAATGAGAAAAATTGTTATAAAAAAACTGAAAGGAGCAGCTACAAAAGTAAAAAATGTCCAAGAGGCGTGGTCATAGATAAAAAATACCATTCTAGAAGCACAGTCTAGATGTATTCTAGACATTAAGAAAGGCGGAAAGAAGACAAAACGATTCCTGGCATGGTTAAAAGGGGAGGTGAAAGAAGCTATTTTAGCCAAAAGATCTTCATTCAAAAATTGGAAGAAGGAACCAACAGAAGAAAATAGGATAAAGCATAAACGTTGGCAAGTTAAGTGTAAGACATTGGTAAGACAGGCTAAGAGAGAATTTGAAAAGAAGTTGGCTGTAGATGCAAAAACTCACAGTAAAAACTTTTTAAAATATATCCAAAGCAGAAAGTCTGTGAGGGAGTCAGTTGGACCGTTAGATGATCGAGGGGTTAAAGGGGCACTTAGAGAAGATAAGGCCATTGCGGAAAGATTAAATTTTATTTATTTTATTTATTTAAGGGTTTTTTTATATACCGAGGCACGTTTGCAAAACATCACCTCGGTTCATAATGTAACATAACTTAGCAACAGGCTTTACAATAATATCATTTTTTAACAGGGGGTGGGTTAACAAAGTTGGAGGAGATAAATGATTTCTTTGCTTCAGTGTTTACTGAAGAGGATGTTGGGGAGGTACCCGTAATGGAGAAGGTTTTCATGGGTAATGATTCAGATGGACTGAATCAAACCATGGTAAACCTAGAAGATGTGGTAGGCCTGATTGACAAACTGAAGAGTAGTAAATCACCTGGACCGGATGGTATACACCCCAGAGTTCTGAAGGAACTAAAAAATGAAATTTCAGACCTATTAGTAAAAATTTGTAACCTATCATTAAAATCATCCATTGTACCTGAAGACTGGAGGATAGCAAAAATAACCCCAATATTTAAAAAGGGCTCCAGGGGCGATCTGGGAAACTACAGACCGGTTAGCCTGACTTCAGTGCCAGGAAAAATAGTGGAAAGTGTTCTAAACATCAAAATCACAGAACATATAGAAAGACACGGTTTAATGGAACAAAGTCAGCATGGCTTTACCCAAGGCAAGTCTTGCCTCACAAATCTGCTTCACTTTTTTGAAGGAGTTAATAAACATGTGGATAAAGGTGAACTGGTAGATGTAGTATACTTGGATTTTCAGAAGGCGTTTGACAAAGTTCCTCATGAGAGGCTTCTAGGAAAAGTAAAAAGTCATGGGATAGGTGGCGATGTCCTTTCATGGATTTCAAACTGGCTAAAAGACAGGAAACAGAGAGTAGGATTAAATGGACAATTTTCTCAGTGGAAGGGAGTGGACAGTGGAGTGCCTCAGGGATCTGTATTGGGACCCTTACTTTTCAATATATTTATAAATGATCTGGAAAGAAATACGACGAATGAGATAATCAAATTTGCAGATGACACAAAATTGTTCAGAGTAGTTAAATCACAAGCAGATTGTGATAAATTGCAGGAAGACCTTGTGAGACTGGAAAATTGGGCATCCAAATGGCAGATGAAATTTGGATAAGTGGATAAGTGCAAGGTGATGCATATAGGGAAAAATAACCCATGCTATAATTACACAATGTTGGGTTCCATATTAGGTGCTACAACCCAAGAAAGAGATCTAGGTGTCATAGTGGATAACACATTGAAATCGTCAGTTCAGTGTGCTGCGGCAGTCAAAAATGCAAACAGAATGTTGGGAATTATTAGAAAGGGAATGGTGAATAAAACGGAAAATGTCATAATGCCTCTGTATCGCTCCATGGTGAGACCGCATCTTGAATACTGTGTACAATTCTGGTCTCCGCATCTCAAAAAAGATATAATTGCGATGGAGAAGGTACAGAGGGGCTACCAAAATGATAAGGGGAATGGAACAGCTCCCCTATGAGGAAAGACTAAAGAGGTTAGGACTTTTCAGCTTGGAGAAAAGACGGCTGAGGGGGGATATGATAGAGATGTTTAAAATTATGAGAGGTCTAGAACGGGTAGATGTGAATCGGTTATTTATTCTTTCAGATAATAGAAAGACTAGGGGGCACTCCATGAAGTTAGCATGGGGCACATTTAAAACTAATCGGAGAAAGTTCTTTTTTATTCAACGCACAATTAAACTCTGGAATTTATTGCCAGAGGATGTGATTAGTGCAGTTAGTATAGCTGTGTTTAAAAAAGGATTGGATAAGTTCTTGGAGGAGAAGTCCATTACCTGCTATTAAGTTCACTTAGGGGTAGATTTTTAAAAAATGCACGTTCACGTACTTTTGTTGGCGCACCAGTCGCAAACAAAAGTACGCTGGATTTTAGTAGGTACGCGCGTAGCCGCGCATATCTTCTAAAATCCAGGATCGGCATGCGCAAGGCTGCCAATTTTGGGCAGCCGGTGCGCGCCGAGCCGTGCAGCCTGCCTCCGTTCCCTCCGAGGCCGCTCCGAAATCGGAGAGGCCTCGGAGGAAACTCTCTTTCGCCCTCCCCTCACCTTCCCCTCCCTTCCTCTACCTAACCCACCCCCCCGGCCCTATCTAAACCCCCCCCCCCACCTTTGTCCATGGATTTACGACTCCCGGAGGGACGTGACCCGGGGGCAGTTCCGGAGGGCGCGGCCACGCCCCCGGACCGCCCCGGGCCGAAACCACGCCCCCGGGCCCGCCACTGAAACACCGCGTCCTGCCCCCAAAACGCCACGTCGATCGGCCCCGCCCCCGACACACCCCCGACAAAAAACCCTGGGACTTATGCGATTCCCGGGGCTCTGCGCACGCTGGCAGGCCTATGGAAAATAGGCGCGCCAGCGTGCAAGGCCCTGCTCGCTTAAAACCGGGCGGATTTACACGAGCAGGGCTTTTAAAATCCACCCCTTAGAGAATAGCCACTGCCATTAGCAATGGTAACATGGAACAGACTTAGTTTTTGGGTACTTGCCAGGTTCTTATGGCCTGGATTAGCCACTGTTGGAAACAGGATGCTGGGCTTGATGGACCCTTGGTCTGACCTAGTATGGCATTTTCTTATGTTCTTATGTTCTTATCTAGTAGCACAAACAAGAGTTTAAAGAAAAGTCCAGCAGGAAAACAGCCTGTCCTTCTTTAAGTTGTCTTTTCTTCCTCCTAGTATGGGGTAGAAATTTATTTGTAACAAAATAGGAAATAAAGACTATGGGCCTCATTTCTAAAGTATCGCAGGCCTGCGATACTTTAGAAGATGAGGGGCGGGGGGCCGAAATGGTGGGAGGGCCTGCGCTAGCCGGCAGTGATCGCACTGTCGCGGTGCGATCGCTGCCGGTTTCGTACCCAATAGCGCCACCATAGGAGGTGTAGCTATTGGGAGCGAAAGCTGCCGCGAAAAGGCACTTACATTTTCGCTGTCCATGGCGTCGGCGCAGAGTCGGCCCCGGTGACGCCCCGATTCCTCCTCTTCTGGGGCCGACTCCGCCCCGACTCCACCCCCATCCTGGTATCGCACGCGATAAGGAACTTTTCGCATGCGAAAGGTCCCTTATCGCGTACGAGCGGCGTGGAAAATGAGGCCCTTTATTTCCTATATAAAGACTATCAGGCCTATCCTATAAAGTGCGGCCGCGTTTACCCTGCTCCTAAGCCGCTTTTAACTCACGTTTCGGCCGCGTTAGCCCTTCCTGCGATCCCGAATCCCCTTTAACCTACTCCTACCGCGTCCTAAATTCCCGGGCAACCCCTTCCGCCCGCGGCATGTATATTGCATGCAAACGAGCGAATTAGCGCGATATTGCATGCAAACGAGCCAATTAGCTATTCCCCTAGCATCCCGTAACCCGCGCCCCGACTATCGCTACCTTTCCCTGCCGTTTTGTCGCGCGTTTAACCTGCAAACTTACCGCCTACCCTGACCCAGGCGGTAGAGGCATGGGTAAGGGTAGGTGGCAAGCTTTCCCCCAGCCCCCGCTCACCTGCCCCGGCCGCGATCATGGCTGCCGGTCTCCGTGGCAGCCCCAGTCCTCTCCCCTCCTCCCGAGGGAGGAGGGGAGAGGACTGGGGCTGCCACGGAGACCGCTTTCCCCCGTGCAAGTAAGTTGCTTCGCCGCTTCAGTTCTTCTCCCCCCTCCCGGAGCAGGGCGCGAAAAGCAGCCTTGCTCCGGGACGGGGGAAAATAGAAACTGAGCGGTGAAGCGAAAAAAACCAAAAGCTAGTAAGTTGTTTCGCCGCTCAGTGTCTCTTCTCCCCCCTCCCGGAGCAGGGCGCGAAAAGCAGCCTTGCTCTGGGACGGGGGAAAATAGAAACTGAGCAGCGAAGCTAAAAAAAACCAAAAGCAATTTTGGTTTTTTTTTTTTTCAAAATTGACAATTTTGTTTTTTTTCAAAAGCGACTTACTTTTGGGATCTGTCAAGATCCCAAAAGTAAGTCACTTTTGGACGCCGGCAAAACTTATCTTTTTTTGCAGCCATCAGCCATCAGCAGGAAGACGATCTGGCTCCCGTAGCTCCTCCCAACAAGATGGCCGCCTGCACGGGGAAAGCGTACAATTGGCCGCTGAAGATGTGGCGTCACATCCCGTGACGCCAAACGTCGTGACGTCACATCTTCAGCGGCCAATTGTACGCTTTCCCCGTGCAGGCGGCCATCTTGTTGGGAGGAGCTACAGGAGCCAGATCGTGTTCCTGCTGATGGCTGATGGCTGCAAAAAAGATAAGTTTTGCCGGCGTCCAAAAGTAAGTCGCTTTTGAAAAAAAACAAAATTTGCTCCCCTTTTTTTTTTTTGCTTCGCCGCTGTCACCTCTTCTCCCCCCTCCCGGAGCAGGGCGCGAAAGCAGCCTTGCTCCGGGAGGAGGGAGAACAGACTGACAGCGGTCAGGTCGGGTCCGGGTTGGGGGTCCGGGTCGGGTCCGGGCTGGGGGAAAGCTTCGCCGCTGTCATCTCTCTCCCCTCCTCCCGAAGCAGGCCTTGCTCCGGGAGGGGGGGAGAAGCGCTGTCGGGTCAGATCAGATGGAAAAGTAAGTTGCTTCGCCACTGTCATCTCTCTCTCCACCTCCAGGAGCAAGGCCTGCTTCGGGAGGAGAGGAGAGAGATGACAGCGGCGAAACAACTTATTTTTGCATCCGATCGGACCAGACTTCCTGGTATCTGTCATTTCAAATGACATTTGAAATGACAGATACCAGCGTGGCGTGAAGCCTTAGGCCCGCGCACCCAGGATCCTGTATAGGCGCTCTATCCAGTATCCTGGGTTGCGCGGGACTAAGGCTTTTCGGACGCGGCTTACATGATCTTTGGCAGTCTATTATCAAAACCCAACCTCTAGCCTATATTAGGCTCCGTACATGTTAATTATGTTATTACCCCCATATATCTTAATCCAAGTTAATTCGACCTGTTCATTGTAAGACATTTACTTGTCATTGTTGTTATTGTTTAAAATGTAAACCGAATTGATCAGTAATTCTGTTATTGGAAAGTCGGTATAGAAAAATGCTAAATAAAATAAATAAATAAATAAATAATTAGGCTTCAGGATCGAGCGGTAGGTGAGCTGCACTGTGCGGGCGGTAACCGCGGGTGCCGTAGGCACTAACGCAGCTCTTCCTACCGCTCGGTACTGGATCACCCTGTATGTTTCCTATTTTGTTGCTGTGGTAGCTCGAGCAGTAAGCAGCTTAATAAAAGGCAGAGGAAACAGGAAGCAGACTTTGGCTGTTCCTTAAGTGCACTTTATTTACAGGGAAAAAAAAAACAACCTCAAAACCAATATGGCAGCACATCTTCACTTCAGATGTTTCACAAAAATGCAGTGCAAAGCAAAACAGTCAGTGCGAGCTGAAGCCATTCATTTTGGCACCTATGGCCAAGAGAAAAACTGTGCCCTCACCCACTATACAATACATGACACCACGATTTGGGAGATTCTCTTATATGTTTGTACAGCAATGTCGATGGCCAGTGCAAGGATATTAGGTGCCTTAGGAACACTTTACAGCCTTGCACCCCCCCCCCCCATTCCATCACACCCTCCTCACCCACAATTAAAAATGATGCATTTATAATAGCAGATTTTACATGAAAAAGAATATTCAAAGCGCAGTCTTCTGAGGTAAAAATATCACTTACAATTGCACATAATGTTTGTATGCACTGCTGTGGTGCCAACCAGAAGAACCTGCAAAGAATCAAGAAACACTTAGAACCTAAATGGTATTAGGCCTACTGTAATGCATCTTGGGCATGGGCATGACCCTCAGAGAGCCGTGAGAAAAAAAGAATTTCTATATAAAAACAGCACTAACTGCCAGCTCTCAAACAACAACAACCTTACCTATGAAAGTTAATACTAAAAATATTACATCTGGCCTAAAATAGTAATACACCTACTATTAGAAAAAACAGAACAAGCCAAGCTACAATAGATCCCTACATGGAAACTATACACTAAGGGGCGGATTTTAAAAGCCCTGCGCGCGGAAATCCTTCCGGATTTACGCACGCAGGGCCCTCGCGTGCCGGTGCACCTATTTTGCATAGGCCACCGGCACGCGTAAAGCCCCAGGATGCGCGTAAGTCCCGGGGCTTTCTAAAAGGGGTGGGGAGGGTGCGTGTCGGGGGCGTTCCCGAAACGACGCGGCATTTCGAGGGCGGGCCGCGGCATTTCAGGGGCGGGCCCGGGGGCGTGGCGCCGGCCCGGGGGTGTGGTCGAGGCCTCCGGACCAGCCCCCAGGTCGGGTGACGGCGCGCCAGCAGCTCGCTGGCATGCGCAGATTTACATCTGCTTTTAGCAGGCGTAAATCTGCCAACAAAGGTAAGGGGGGGGGGTTTAGATAGGGCCGGGGGGATGGGTTAGGTAAGGGAAGGGAGGGGAAGGTGGGGGGAGGGCAAAGGAAAGTTCCCTCCGAGGCCGCTCCGAAATCGGAGCGGCCTCGGAGGGAACAGGCAGCGCGCACTGGGCTCGGCGCGCACAGGTTGCACAAATGTGCACCCCCTTGCGCGCGCCGACCCCGGATTTTATAAGATACGTGCGGCTATGCGCGTATCTTATAAAATCCAGCGTACTTTTGTTCGCGCCTGGTGCGCGAACAAAAGTACGCGATCGCGCAATTTTTTAAAATCTACCCCTAATGGAATAACTAACTTCAGTCACACATGCAAAACAGAGATAGATCCTCAGATACAAAATAAAGAGATCATACAGTATAAATAGAAATGACCAGACAAAAACTGAACTGAAAAGCACAACAAGCCAAATTCTGTATGTACTACAACAATGTAAAAAACAGAAACATTACCATGCTTCATAAAAAAAATAGTAAAACCATATCAATAAAAATAATAATTCAAAAATAATTAATGAATAGAATAACATTAAATAATTAAAAACTGATATAAAAATCTTCCAAATATCAATAAAATATTTCAAAACAGACATCAAATAACACACAACAATTAAAATAAGGATTTTAAAAACTTCCCTGTTATCCATACCTTGGAACTTTTGATTTCTAGATGTCCTGAAATTGTCATGGATTAGCAGACAGAGAATACCTGTGGTAGTTCTGCACAGACATGCTCCCTCTTATTTATAAATTCACAACACAAATATTCAGCCGAAAGGGAACTCTAGTTGAAGAGCGTTGAGCAACCTTCATAAATGGCCTCAGTACATTTGTGGCTTATTAGGTGAAGCCTGTAATATTCTGGGCTAGTATAATCATGGGTTGCATAAACGCTTCTATGGCACCAATAGGTGCTGAAAAAATGACACAACCACTGTGTTACATAAAAGAAATATTAGAGCTGAGCTTCATGGCATTACTATGGTTGAGTATATAAAACAACAAATTATTCCACGAGGTCTTCGTATCAATAAGGCACCTTAATGTTCACCGATAGACCAGATTTCCTATCCAAATGGGCAGCCATCCTGAACAAGTGCTCTCTTGATCTAATGCTCCTCATAATAGAATACACCAAAGTTGTCACTGAGGAGATCCAGGCTGAAATCGTGGTAGTAGAAGATGAACTCAAAGCTCATACTCCAACTGAGACAGTTCAACCAGCTATGGAAGAATTACAACAAACTATAGAAAAATTCAAGATAGATATCAAACGTAATAAAATAGCCAAATTCAAAAAACATAAAGCAGATTATGCTCAAGCTAGCATTTACTCGTGGCTTAATAAAAAAGAAGATGATTCCACACCCCCCAAAAAGGTAGCATTCGCAGCATCAGATGATTCGTCTAATGGATCAGATGACCATCAAGAACCACGGGCACAACGACCAGCAGCTTTTTTAGACAAACGCCGGTATCCGTCTCGTCCACCTCGATCATACGGGAGGAAAACCAATCAACAACAAGGTCCCGACGAAGACTCACTATGGCACAAGCCATTCACCCGGTCTCAAACTGCAACCAGTCGTCGATAATCAATCTATTTACACATCGTTTGATGCAGTCTGAAGAACAAGTTCTCAACAGAGGCCTTTCGTTTGTACCCACCAACAAACATGATCCATTTGCATGCCGAGTATTTCTACACAGATTCTTCAGATCTCTTTTGATCAAATTTTTTTTCTCTAAGACTCCTGCAGTATCACAAGACATATACATCATCAGGAACAAATCTCGTTGGATCCCTCCGGGCCCTGTAGATGAACTCATAAAAGCATTTCAGGTGTTAGTCTTACAAGATATTTCTCATATTGAATCCATACAACAACATACTTTTTACAATTTATCTAAACAAGAAAATGAGGCACTTAGAAGCCTAGCAAACAACACTGAAATCACAATTAAACCCGCAGACAAAGGCGGGGCCACGGTCATTATGAACCATGCTGACTATCAAATAGAGATACTACGTCAGCTGGGAGATCATAAATACTATCAACAATTAGATAACGACCCTACCTCCAACTTATATAAGAATATCCAAGACGCATTACTAAAAGCTCAAACACAAGGTTTTCTCACCATAAAAGAATATAATTTTCTGCAAGTCGTATCACCACGAGTTCCAGTCATCTATGGGGTCCCAAAGATCCATAAGACGCTAACAAATCCCCCTTGCAGACCAATAGTTTCTGCAAATGGGTCTCTTTTAGAACCCTTAGCCAAATTTGTGGACCTGTTTCTTTGTACAGCGGTCAAGGCAGCCGCATCGTATATTCAAGATACCTCTGACATGCTTAATAAATTAACTACGGTTGGTAATGTGTCTAAAGACTATCTATTAGTCACTCTGGATGTTGAGGCCCTCTACACTAATGTTCCTCAAACAGATGCTCTACAATTGGTTCAAAAAGTGTTCAACAATAGAATCAGACCACAACGCATACCGACAGAATTCTTAATCACATTAACTGAATTCATTCTATTTAACAACTTTTTTTCATTTGAAGAAAAATACTGTCTCCAAACCCATGGAGTTGCAATGGGCTTGCCTATTGCACCAGACGTAGCCAACTTATATGTCATGCAGTTTGAAGAAGAACATATATACACGTCTCCTTTTTTTCGATATGTAACACTGTGGTCTCATTATATTGATGACATATTCTTCATATGGACTGGCACAGAAGCTTCCCTTCTACAATTCCATCAGTGGCTCAACCATGTTAATCCTAATCTCAGATTCAGTCTCACATATAATGCTACCCAATTGTCCTTTTTAGACATTCAGATACAGAATACTCAGACTGGGATCCACACGACCATTTTCAGAAAAACCACCGACAGAAATAATTACCTACGTTTTGAGAGTCATCATCCTAGATCCTTTAAAGAAGGACTTCCGGTTGGACAATTTTTTTGTATCAGAAGATTATGTTCAGACGTCCAAGAATTTCACAAACAAGCAGCAACATTGAGTGACAGATTCCAGCAAAGAGGCTATCCTACACGCGTGATTAAAAGAGCATACAAGAGAGCCACCTTCTCGGACAGAGAGCAACTTTTACAATACAAACAAAAGAAAGAAACACCGAATTTAATTTGCGTACTTCCATACACTAATCTCACCACTCATATTAAAACAGCCATTTTAAATAACTGGCACGTTCTAAGTCCTCATGCCATATTTCAAGATCCTCCCATGTTCTCGTATTCCCGTGGGACTAACATCAAACAGAGGGTAGTTAAGGCGGTCTCAAATATAATATCCCATCCTCCACGGAATGGACAAATCCCATGTGGCAGTTGCTCCTTTTGCCCTCAGGCACATGTGGGCACCCATTGGCAAGACCCACAGACAGGATTTAAAGTTTGGATTAAGCAAGAAGTCACCAGCAACACGGAATGTGTGATCTATGCTCTACAATGTCCCTGTAAGAAAATATATGTGGGACGTACTAAACGTAAGATACGCATTCGTCTCACAGAACATCGGAGTAGGATCAACAACAAGGACGTAAAAGCACCTGTTGTCCAACACTGTATCACACACACACACACATTCTCAGATTTCAAATGGGTGATACTTGAACATATTCCTCCAAATTGGAGAGGTGGTGATCGTTCCAGTTTGCTGAATTATAAAGAAAATGGATGGATTTTCAAACTACAAAGTGTAGAACCACACGGACTTAATGAGAAAGTGGAATGGTTTTCTATAATTTAATAATTTAAACATTTTGTTTTCACAGTAGCCTTACTTTTTGTCGTTGTCATTTCAAATTTTAAATTTTGAAGGTTATCGTCTTCATAGTTTCATTGCAATTTGGTCCCTTTGCTCTTTTTGCTCGTTAAATTTTTAAAGATGGCCGCCCTCATGACGTCACTGTCCTTTTTTGGAGTTAGCCACCTAGGGCTTCCCATACCACGTCATTCACCTTTTATGGACATGACCATATTTGGAATCTTGTACGTCATTTCCTGTTAAAGAACGATTCGACGGATTCCCTTTAAAATCAGCGTCTTCTTGGCGCGTAAGCTGTCAGTTTTTGAACGGTAAGCTGGCAGGTGTCATCTCTACAGTGCACGTAAGTCTTGTCAACTTTTGAATACAATAGGAGAAACCTTAGCAAGTTATCATGCTCATTTTTTAAGAGATGTTCACTTGTTACAGCGCACAGACAATCGCCGCTTCAAAATAGATATACTGACCGAGAAACCGCGGAGTAAGTTCATTTTTCCAAACCTAGCCATTGCATTTCTTTGCAGTAAAGCATGTTACAAACTCTCATAGCTTTATCTTTGTACGCAGAAAAACACAGAAGGCTCGTCCTTTCCTGAAGGTCCCTGATGAAGGAGTAACAGACTCCGAAACACCAAGGTGTCGGAGACAACACTTCAGGACTTCTTTGCCCTTCTCCTGCGTTCAAACAAGATAAGTGTACCCACACTAGTGTTTTTAAAGTCACACAGTGGTTGTGTCATTTTTTCAGCACCTATTGGTGCCATAGAAGCGTTTATGCAACCCATGATTATACTAGCCCAGAATATTACAGGCTTTACCTAATAAGCCACAAATGTACTGAGGCCATTTATGAAGGTTGCTCAACGCTCTTCAACTAGAGTTCCCTTTCGGCTGAATATTTGTGTAGTGAATTGATTCTGGTTTTCAGCTGTCATCACGGGTTTTTCTAATTTATACTAAGTTAGTTCCCTCTCATTTATCCACATGTTTTCTCTCTCACTCTCTCCCACACAGGCTCTCTCTCACTCTCCCACACACAAGCTCACATGGTCTCTCTCATTCTCCCACATACTTGCTCTCTCTCACAGTCCCACACACATGCACATACACTCTCTCTCACTTTCCCACACCCAAGCACACAAGCACACATGATCTATCTCATTCTCACACACATATGAACACATGCTCTCTCTCAATCTCCCACATACATGCTCTCTCTCACTCTCCCACACACATGCTCCCTCTCACTCTCCAACATGCATGCTCTCCATCAGCACACATGCTCTCTCTCACTTTCCCACACACAAGCTCATAAGCACACATGCTCTATCTTATTCTTCAGTACACATGAACACATGTTCTCACTCACTCTCCCACGTAGATGCTATCTCTCACTCTCTCACTCTCCCACACACATGCACACATGCTCTCTCTCACTTTCCCACACATAAGCACACATGTTCTCTCTTACTCTCTCACATACATGTTCTCTCTCACTCTCCCACACACATGCACACATGTTCTCTCTCTCTCCCACACACATGCACACATGATCTCTCTCTCACTCTCCCACATGCAAGCACACTCTCTTACTCTCCCACATACATGCTCTCCCTCACTCTTCCACACACATGCACATTTGCTGTCTCTCACTTTCCCACACATAAGCAGGCATGATCTCTCTCTCACTCTCCCACACATAAGCACACATGTTCTCTCTTACTTTCTCACATACATGTTCTCTCACTCTCCCACACACATGCATCCATGCTCTCTCTCACTTTCCCACACATAAGCACACATGTTCTCTCTTACTCTCTCACATATATGTTCTCTCTCACTCTTCTACACACATGCACACATGCTCGCTCTCTCTCTCACATACAAGCACATATGATCTCTCTTACTTTCCCACATACAAGAATACATGTTTTCTCTCACTCTCCCACATGCAAGCACACTCTCTTACTCTGCCACATACATGCTCTCCCTTTCTCTTCCACACACATGCACATATGCTGTCTTTCACTTTCCCACACATAAGCACACATACTCTCTCTTACTCTCCCATACACATGCACACATGTTCTCTCTCACTGTCCCACACACACACACATGTTGCCTCTCACTCTCCCACATACATGCACACATGCTCTCTCTCACTTCTTCCTTGTCATAGCAGGCAGCAGCAGTCTCCTTCTTCAGCCTCCATGGCCAAGAAAATGACTTCAATCCACAGGATGAGTCAGCTCTAGCATTGGACTACTTCTGGCAGGGCAGAGTGTGCTCCTTCTTCTCCTCCAAAGCAGTGGAGCCCCTTTGAAATTGATGATGTGATAAGCGCAGCCTTAGTTAGTGGAAAAGCAGTGCAACCCCACCAGAATCAGTAGCGTTGCCAGCGGGGCTGCACAGCTTTTCCACTTACTAAGGATGCGCTGACCACACTGTCAATTTTGATGGGCCTGCCCTGCATTTTGTCTTGTGATGACCTGCCGGCCGCACTGCTCTTGTTGGCACATGGTAGCACTAAGGTGCCTTTTGGTAGCGGCACCTATGGCCATGGCCATATTGGCTATAGGCACGATCTAGCAGTTCACCTTGATTTCAGGAAATGCACCGTCTTTAAACATAATAAGTCTTAACCTTTATTAACATAGCAGGTCCTAAACTTCATTTAGTTCTCTAACCTTAAATGTAGCAAGTTTTCGCTGTGGCTGGGACTTCGTCAGCTCCCTGGGGCCTGTCTAACCCATCTAAGCCCTGAAGTCTTATACTCTGGTGAAGGACTTCTCCCTTCACCCAGGATTCCCTTAGGGTCTCAACCTTAAGGAGGACCGGGTGAGACAGCTGTACCCATTCCTTTTAGGTAGTCTGAGGGAGTTTTCTGTGCATTCCCTCACAGTTGCATTTCAGGTACACAAAAAAATGATCGGAAAAACACAAAAGTTTGTGTTGCTTTTCCTATCAGTTTTTGGGAAGGGAAGAACCAAATAAAGCAGGTTTAAAAAAAAACAAAACATCCCAATCCTTCTCATTTATGAAAGTTTCAAACCCCTCCCCCCCCCAAGTGAGCCTCCTCCCACCATCCCAGACACCCCCAGGACTCACCAAAAATCTCTTGTATCTAGTAGGGGGCCTAGGAGTGACTTTCCCTCCTGAGCTGGCAGCTGCCATTAGCCAAAATATTGCCAACCACTCTTCTCTCCTAATATGTGACGGGCTACCTGTGCCATTGGGCAGCACCTGTCACATAGTAGAGGCAAAGGGCAACCAATGCCATTTTGACTAATGGCATCTACTGGCCCAGGCCTCCCACTAGACCACCAGGGAGTTTTGGTGAGTGCTGGGAGGGTCGGGAGGGTGGGCTAGGGTGGGCAGTGGAGGCTCTTCCTTGTGGAAGCTCAATATTTTCATAAATGAGAAGGGTTAGGTCGAGTTTGGGGATTTTTAAAAAAAACAAAACAGAGAAATGAACCCCCCAAAAAATGATCTGGGGGTGGACCTGAAATGGCCCATGTCCGGACCGAAAACAAAATAGGGAGAAAATATTTGGGCGGTACCACCCCTGCTCCTTGTTCCTTTCTCCCCAGATTGTCATGGCCCCTGAGTCAGACATGAATACCCACTATATCCCAAAGGTGAGTACTGATTGGATATCCCACCATCCACTAATTACCCACCATCATTAGTGGGTAATTAAAACTGATTTTATCCCTAGCAGCATATTCACTTGATGAAAGTGCTGGACAAAACAGCTTGTTCCTCACTATGTGCTGCTTAACCGGATACAATGTCTGAGAAGACCAACAAAGCCTGAACAAGTTTTTGTCCAGCTAGTCATCATGTTAGCTATTTTAAGCAATGTCCTGTTTATGAAACAATGACAGCTCTTTGTCCCATGTACTGCTGTAATGTTCATCTTTAGATTGGGATCATTTTGTTGGTTAAGTGGCACACAGATGCTTTAAGAGTGACTTGGGTTAGGTCCTACAGGTGATAGATTGTTTGTTATTGCTGAATATACTTTCTACTGAAATGGTTTTAGAGAGGTGTTTATACTGAGATACTGTCAAGGCAATGTTACCTCCAGTGCTCAAATGCACTGTTAGCATAATTATTTATTCCATTCCATTTTTATACCACATATTCCAAAATCAGCTCAGTGTGGTGTACATTTAAGATGAAGACAAAAGCAAGCAGCTTTATTCTGAATACATTGTAATCTGGGCAGGTATATTTTAGGCAATCCAATATATAAGGGATGTAGAACCGTGCCCACATTTTTCCTGTGATAATAAGAGCTTAAATTTTGATTCATATGAAGATAGAAAGAGAATGTCACTATCACTGAGATCTGTGATTACATTGTCAGTTGTGATTCTAAAATTATGCCCAGAACTTTGACCTCTTTGCTAAAAAGCATGTTTTTTCCTTTAATTGCTACATCAGGAGGAATATCCTTGATGGAAGGCTTTGTAATAGATATTAGGTTAGTATTAGAGGTATTGAGATTTAATTTATTATAACTTATCCAATTACTGATCTGAAACAGACATGAGGCCAACACATTTAACCTCTCATAATGGTTGACACCCAGATCACATATTTATATCCATGGTGGAAAAACAAGAAGTTTACATACTGGCTATTCAGCTATCCTTTGCCTAGCAACAGTCATTATGACCTCTAAAGGAAAGAAAGACATTGTGGAACTACTTAGTTGTCAATGAGGGTTAAAAATTATAACCATTTTTCTCATGAAAAGTAGTAGAATCTAGTTGTTTTAATATAGCTAAAACGATGTTTTTCAAGGTACTTACATTTCATTGTTTTCTATATTGTTTCCTATTTCAGATTTAATGCTGCTTGATTATAATTTTTAATTTGATTCGAGTTTCTCACAACTTATGGGTAAGCTGAAGAATTGTATTTCACATCCTGTATACTTATATTCTCAGATATATATGTCCATTTCTGAAAAAGCTTTTCTAGATTTTGAACTTTGTTTTGTCAGGCTCCCTCCCGTCGCAGTCCTCACAAAACATGGCCCGCGTCTTGATATGAACATTTTGGTTTGATGCTGACATTTTGAACGTTTTGTTTGCTTGAGTTTAATAAACCTTCTTTTGAACTTTATGGAGATTGTGAAACCTTTGAATTCCTTCCTCCTCTCGCTAGTTATTGATCTTTGATGGTTGGACCCTCGCCTACTATTATCGTTTGCCCCTGGGCAGGATACCAGTGTGCACAGTCTGAACCCGTAACACCATGGTACAAGAGTGGAAGAAATGTGACTGGTGGCAATTTTTTTCACTTCCACAGAAAGACAGTTAGAGAAGGATCATATTTATTTATTTATTTTCTATTCTGCCCGTCTCAGGCAGCGGTGCTGAGTGGATTAAAGCAAAACATATAAAATTCATAAACAGACAAAAGGACGTATAACAATATAAAATGATACTCATGCTCAGTTCTTTTTCTAATAAATATACAGTAAATTTACAACTTTTCAATAAGTCTGTCAACTCCTTAAAAAGGTTTCCTGAAAAAATAAGGCCTTGAGCTTACCTGAGCACAATAAGGAAGAATAAAGCAGACATCACCAATGAGATGAACATAAGAACATGCTATACTGGGTCAGACCAAGAGTCCATCAAGCCCAGCATCCTGTCTCCAACAGTGGCCAATCCAGGCCATAAGAACCTGGCAAGTCTATTCCATGTTACTGTTGCTAGTAAAAGCAGTGACTATTTTCCAAGTCAACTTATTTAATAGCAGGTAATGGACTTCTCCTCCAAGAACTTATCCAATCCTTTTTTAGCTACACTAACTGCACTAATCACATCCTGTGGCAACAAATTCCAGATGTAAGTAATTCTGAAAATGGTACCATTATCATTGCTTTTTGGATTTGACAGGGACTTCAGCTTATTTTTGTATGTTCCCAAAAAGGCAAAAGCCATACTGTTGCTTTCTGTTATGCATCATGGTAGATCTTGTCAGATGAATCCAATCAATTTCTTTTGACTAGGTGAACAGAGAGTTAGCTCAGGGGAGAGCATTAGACAGAGTGTTCTTGGCTTTACTAAGGCCTTTGACACAGTTCTGCATAGGAATAAACAAACTGTGTACCCTAGGTTAGTTTTCCCAACCAGTGTGCCTTCAGACCTGATCATATGTGCCATGGAAAAATCACCTCTGCTTGATGCTCAAATCCAGACTAGCACCTTGGCACTATTCTCAGCACATCACAGCAAAAAGAGACACCAGTGGTGGCTTTTAAATGTGTCGGAGCTCTTTTTTAAGAGTACATGTAATCATGATGTTTCTCCTTCCTAGCTACAACAAGAGCACCCTAATGCAGTAATTAATAGAGATGTGAATCGTGTCCTCTATCGTCTTAACGATCGATTTCGGCTGGGAGGGGGAGGGAATCGTATTGTTGCCGTTTGGGTGTGTAAAGTATCGTGAAAATCGTTAAAATCGTGAGCCGGCACACTAAAACCCCCTAAAACCCACCCCCGACCCTTTAAATTAAATCCCCCACCCTCCCGAACCCCCCCAAATGCCTTAAATTACCTGGGGGTCCAGCGGCACACTAAAACACGGCACACTAAAACACGGCACACTAAAACCCCCTAAAACCCACCCCGACCCTTTAAATTAAATCCCCCACCTAAATGCCTTAAATTACCTGGGGGTCCGTAGTCTTAAATTACCTCCGTAGCGGCGGTCCGTAGCTAAATCGGGGGAAGGGGGAGAGCAGGAAAAGCGGCACACTAAATCGTGTAGTCTTCAGCCGGCGCCATTTTGCAAAATGGCCGCCGCAAAATGGCGGCGGCCATAGACCAAAACGATTCGATGCAGGAGGTCGTTCCAGACCCCCGCTGGACTTTTGGCAAGTCTTGTGGGGGTCAGGAGGCCCCCCCAAGCTGGCCAAAAGTTCCTGGGGGTCCAGCGGGGATCCGGGAGCGATTTCCTGCCGCGAATCGTTTTCCGTACGGAAAATGGCGCCGGCAGGAGATCGACTGCAGGAGGTCGTTCAGCGAGGGTTCCGGACCCCCGCTGAATGACCTCCTGCAGTCGATCTCCTGCTGGCACCATTTTCCATACGGAAAACGATTCGCGGCAGGAAATCGCTCCCGGATCCCCGCTGGACCCCCAGGAACTTTTGGCCAGCTTAGGGGGGCCTCCTGACCCCCACAAGACTTGCCAAAAGTCCAGCGGGGGTCCAGAACGACCTCCTGCGTCGAATCGTTTTGGTCTATGGCCGCCGCCATTTTGCGGCGGCCATTTTGCAAAATGGCGCCGGCTGAAGACTACACGATTTAGTGTGCCGCTTTTCCTGCTCTCCCCCTTCCCCCAATTTAGCTACGGACCGCCGCTACGGAGGTAATTTAAGGCTACGGACCCCCAGGTAATTTAAGGCATTTGGGGGGGGGGTTCGGGAGGGTGGGGGGATTTAATTTAAAGGGGCGGGGTGGGTTTTAGGGGGTTTTAGTGTGCCGCTGGACCCCCAGGTAATTTAAGGCATTTGGGGGGGGTTCGGGAGGGTGGGGGATTTAATTTAAAGGGTCGGGGGTGGGTTTTAGGGGGTTTTAGTGTGTCGGTTTTCCTGCCCTCTCCCTTCCCCCTTCCCCCGATTTACGATTTTTTGACGATAAATCGGGGGAATTGGTATTGTATCGTGGCCCTAATGATTTTTGATGATTTAAAATATATCGGACGATATTTTAAATCGTCAAAAAAAGATTCACATCCCTAGTAATTAAGGGGCAGCATGCAGGCCATAGTAATCTGGACCCTCCTTTATGCAACTCATATATTGCACACAGTACCTCCTCATCTTCTCCTCATCTTCTCCCCTCTTGAGCCTCCTTCTTTGTCTCCTTCTAGCTGCTTTCTTATCCCCAGGCTGAGTGAAACAATACAACATGCACTGAGCACTAGATGTGACTCACTCTGAGTCAAATCTAGTGATGGAGTGTTAGAATATCAGCATGCAATGAAGGAGCTCTGGCAGCCACATGCAGTAGCCAAGGTAATTAACTGAATTGGCTGTCCACATCACACTAACATCTCCTTCCTTCTGCACTTATACATAGAGGGAGCGGGACCATTTTAACAGGTTCATATGTGTCTCTGCACTCTCACTCCCTTTGTTTTAAAAATTGGAAAAGAGACTGGTAGGGCTTTCAGTACTTCCCTAGCTCTTCTTTTGGCCATGAGTACTCTCAATGTCTGCATTTCCTATTCGTGGCATTTGGTGTGCTACACAACATTTTTGCTGATGTAGGTGTATCGTGGGCTTGGAAAGGTTGGGAAGTACTGCATTACGTATGGGCCTTAAAGTGAATGACTGAGTTAGATACTGGCTGAGTGGGAGGGAATAAATGGTAAATGGAGTTCACTCTGAGGAAAGGGATTGGTCCACGATCCAGTTCTGTTTCACATATTTGAATGCAATACTGCAGAAGGTCAGTTGGGGAAGGCTTGCCTTTTTGCAGATAACAAGTTCTGCAACAGGATAGATAATCTGGAAGGTATAGAAAATATGAAGGGGGTTTGAGTAAAACTTGAGGAATGGTCTAGAGTCTGGCAACTATGATTCAATGCTAAAAAAAAACAAACCCCACAGGATCATGCATTTGGAGTACAAAAATGCAAGGGAACAGTACAGTATAGAGGGTGAAGTTCTTCTGTGCAAAAAATAAGAATGGTATCTGGGTGTGATCATATGTGATGATCTTAAGGTGGCTGAACAGGTAGGTAAGTCAACCGCAAAAAACAGAGCTATCCTTGTAAGCATAGGGAAAGGAATAGCTAGCAGTAAAGGGAAGGTGATATTGCCTCTATAAGTCAGTAAGACCTCATGTGGAGTATGGTGTACAATTCTGGAGACCATACCTTCAAACGGATATAAAATACTCAACATTCTTTATCATAAAACATAAGGGGACAAGCTTAAAGATCTAAAGAGGGAAAGGGGATATATGATAGAAAAAAAAATTAAATATCTCCAAGAAATAATTGGACAGGCAGCAGGTATCTTTCAATGGAAAAGAGGTTCTGGAATGAGGGGTCATTGGAAAAGGATGAAAGGGAGTAGGCGCAGGAGTAATAAGGAAACCTTTCTTTACAGAAAGGGTGGTGGAAACATGGAGCTGCCTCCCTATGGAGGTGGTAGTAATGAAGACAGTATACGAAGAAATTTAAGAGAGCATTGGAAAAGACCAGAGGTTTCTGAGGGAGAGAAACAGGTCGATACAGTAACGTTCAGTTAAAGATTCCCCGTCTGTAATGTGCTGGGAGCGCACAATACAGACGAGTAAGGCGATCCAGCAATACAGTCTCCAGTTTCACGCGTCCTTAGCGCTTCCTAAAATAAACACCTAACCCTTTCCGCACCCAGCATGTAAATGAACGAAAAAGCTGTATAATGAAGGAATTAGCTATTCCCCTGCGATACTGTAACGGGCGCTGATATTATCTCCTCCGTAACCCGCTGTTCTGCCGCGGCCTTAACCTGCTAGTTTACCGCCTCCCCCTAGTAGGAGTTAGTGTAGTGTAGTGTAAAAAAACATTGCTTACCCGCCTGGTCCCCAGTCCAGCCGTCCGGTGTAGCCCCAGTCCGGTCTCCTGCAGCCCCGTCCGGTCCCCTCCTCCCGAAGCAAAAAAAAAAACAAAAAACGAAAAAGTAGCAAGGCTCGGGCCTGCTACAGGGGGGGGGGGGGCAGCGGGATCCAGGGGCAGCAGCGGCAGCGGGGGGGAGCAGCAAAGAAGCAAAAAAGCGGCAGCAGGGGGGGAGCGGCATCCGGGATCAGGGGGGGGCAGCGGGATCCGGGGGGAGCAGCGGCAGCAGGGGGGCAGCGGGATCCGGGGGGAGCAGCGGCAGCGGGGGGGCAGCGGGATCCGGCGTGTTCGATCGGGCGAGCGGGTAGGTGGCAAAAAAAAGATGGCCGCCTGCACGGGGAAAGCATGCAATTGGCCGCCAAACGTCGTGACGTCACGTCTTCAGCGGCCAATTGCACGCTTTCCCCGTGCAGGCGGCCATCTTTTCTTGCCACCTACCCGCTCACCCGATCGAACACGCCGGATCCCACTGCCCCCCCGCTGCCGCTGCTCCCCCGGATCCCGCTGCCCCCCCGCTGCCGCTGCTCCCCCCGGATCCCGGATGCCGCTCCCCCCCTGCTGCCGCTGGCTACCTACCCGCCACTCCCGGATCCTGCTGCCCCCCCGCTGCTGCCCCCGGATCCCGGATGCCACTTTTTTTTTGCTTCTCGCCGCCGCCTGGACCCACGGCCCTCCGACAGGTATTTAAATTTTTTTTTTTATTTTTAAATTTTTTTTTAAATATTTTTTATATAACACACAGGTTTTTGGGTTTTTACACTTTTTACACTTCCTGGTGCCTGTCATTTCAAATGTCATTTGAAATGACAGGTACCAGCGCACCCAGGTTACTGTATAGGCGCTGTATTAAGCGCCTATACAGTAAAATGGGTTGCGCGGGCATAACCCTTCCCTAACGCCTCACAGCCGCGGCATGCATTTGCATGCGATTAGAAGACTGTATCAGGCGCTAGGTCTAGAGAACTGTGGGTGCGGGGAGGAAGGGTGCACCTGACACTGCCGCACTGTTTTTACCGCGGCCTTACTGTATCGACCCGTATGTAAGTATAAAGCTGAGTAGGAGATATGGATGGGCAGACTGAATGGACTGTATGGTCTTTACCTGCTGTCATGTTCTTGGTTTCTATTAGTAGTAAGGAACAAAAAAGCCCAGAAATGATTCTGGACTATAATAAAAATAAAGGAGGAGTGAACAATCTACATCATTTGATTTGTATGGCAACCTGTAAGAGAAGAACTAGAAGGTGGCTAATGAGTCTCTCTTTCAACCTAATTGATATGGAGATATTACAAGCTTCTAAGTTTGGACTGGAAATAATCCAGACTGGAAGAGCAGATTTCCTAAAGTTAGATGCAACAGGCCTGATATTCAGAGCTGGCCATTTAAGTAATTTAGCCAGCTATGACTAATCCAGCTAAGTTACAATTAATTGCATCAGTAGCATGGGATCTTCTTAGTGTTTGGATAATTGTCAGGTTCTTGTGGCCTGGTTTGGCCTCTGTTGGAAACAGGATGCTGGGCTTGATGGACCCTTGGTCTGACCCAGCATGGCAATTTCTTATGTTCTTATGTTCTTATATTCAACGGCACGGCAAAGCCACTGAACATTAGGGATGTGAATCGTTTTAGGACGATTAAAATTATCGTCCGATAATTTTAATATCGTCTTAAACCGTTATGGAACACAATACAATAGAGATTCTAACGATTTATCGTTATAAATCGTTAGAATCGTGAGCCGGCACACTAAAACCCGCTAAAACCCACCCCCGACCCTTTAAATTAAATCCCCCACCCTCCCGAACCCCCCCCAAATAACTTAAACATTTCCTTGCCAAATCCTACCTCCTTCAATCCCCCACCCTCCCGAACCCCCCCCCCCCCCCCCCAAATGACTTAAATTACCTGGGGGTCCGGAACGGCAGCGGTCCGGAACGGGCTCCTGCTACTGAATCTTGTTGTATTCGGCCGGCGCCATTTTCCAAAATGGCGCCGAAAAATGGCGGCGGCCATAGACCAACAGGATTCGACGGCAGGAGGTCCTTCCGGACCCCCGCTGGACTTTTGGCAAGTCTTGTGGGGGTCAGGAGGCCCCCCCCAAGCTGGCCAAAAAGTTCCTGGAGGTCCAGCGGGGGTCAGGGAATGATTTCCCGCCGCGAATCGTTTTCCGTACGGAAAATGGCGCCGGCAAGAGATCGACTGCAGGAGGTCGTTCAGCAAGGGTTCCGGCGCCTCGCTGAACGACCTCCTGCAGCCGATCTCCTGCCGGCGCCATTTTCCGTACGGAAAAACGATTCGCGGCGGGAAATCGCTCCCTGACCCCCGCTGGACCTCCAGGAACTTTTGGCCAGCTTGGGGGGGGCCTCCTGACCCCCACAAGACTTGCCAAAAGTCCAGAGGGGGTCCGGAAGGACCTTCTGCCATCGAATCCTGTTGGTCTATGGCCGCCGCCATTTTTCGGCGCCATTTTGGAAAATGGCGCCGGCCGAAGACAACAAGATTCAGTAGCAGGAGCCCGTTCCAGACCGCTGCCGTTCCGGACCGCCGCTGGACCACCAGGTAATTTAAGTCATTTGGGGGGGGGGTGGGGGGGGGGGGGGGATTTAATTTAAAGGGTCGGGGGTGGGTTTTTAGCGGGTTTTAACGATTTTAACGATATATCACGATATTTTACCCCCCCAAACGGCAACAATACGATTCCCTCCCCCTCCCAGCCGAAATCGATCGTTAAGACGATCGAGGACACGATTCACATCTCTACTGAACATATACGTATATGTGCACTCTTAGCCAAATAAGTCACTCCAGCAAATTATAGACCTGCTCTGTGGGGTGTCTAAACTTAGACATAAACTTATGAGCCTAACTCCGAATATCGGTAGTTAGCCATATAACTTATATAACTTACCAGAAGTCCACATCAAACCCCTCCAAGTTCTACAAATGCCGCTGCCAGGATCATCACTAACAACAAAAAATCCTCCCACATCACACCCACTCTCAAAGAACTCCACTGGCTACCCATCACACAAAGAATCCAATATAAAACCCTCACCCTCATGCACAAAAAAATAAACAACAACAAAATGAACTGGCTAAACAACACAATACAGCCATACCCCACACAAAGAATTCTCAGATCCACCAACACTGGCCTCCTAGCCGTCCCCAATCTCAAATCTGCACACCTCAACACAACCCGCAAACGAGCCACAACAATAGCGGGCCCTACCCTTTGGAACTCCCTCCCCACCTGCCTCAGAAATGAACCTTCATTGCAAGTCTTCAAAAAACACCTCAAAACATGGCTGTTCTTAAAAGCCTTCCCACCCGACCCCTTAACCTGCCTGAACGCAACACACCTCACCCTCTACACAGACATCTCTCCCCCCTTTCATCCCTCCCCGACACTCCCTCCCCCTCCCACCCCTCTCTTCCCTCCCTTCCTCCCTCCTCCCAACCCTCCCTCTACCCTTAATCCTAAATTATTTTTATCAATGTCATTATGTACATATGTTATATACTATATATTTGTATATATGTTATATACTATAATCTATTGTTCCATGCACTTCTGTTATTATTCTGTTATAATTTGTTATAATTGTTACCATGTTATAATGTAAAATAGGGCCGATCTAGCCCTATTCCTTTAGTTATCTGGAAACCGATGTGATATCTCGATCGAATGTCGGTATATAAAAGAAATTAAATAAATAAAATAAATAAAAAATATGTTATATAAGTTATATGGCTAACTCGCTCTGCCCCCGATCTGCCTAGTATATGCCTATATTTTGATTTGGAACTTTTGGCCCTTTAAGGGACTTATACAGCTAAGTGGCAGTTGCTGATCATAGGTGCATATTCAGCGGCCAGTACTTAGCTGCATATGTCCCACTTATCCGGCTAAATAGCACTGGATGTGCTTTGAATATTAGGCCCAACATGTTTCTTTTGGATCTAAGGGAACAGCTCATGGACCACCAGAACCAAAAACTGCAATATCTGCAACATCTGAGAAAGCCACTATGGTTTACAAGCAGTGCTCTGGGCTACAAACTTCAAGAAAGGCTACTTGTGGAAGAAACAAAAACTCAGGGACAATGCACCTTCTGCCCTAAGGCATCAGATTGCAATCGTGCAGGAAATGTGATGATTGCCATCCATTTGCCTGTGCAGGGCACATAAACACAGTGAAATACTGTCAGGAATGTCGGAAGCTATGCTGTTATAAATGTTCTAAATGTTTTACGTGGTTTGCCAATAATGTTTATTTTTGTGTTTTATTCTGGAGTTAATAAATAAGTTCCTAGATAAGTTTATGCCCTATTATCTTAATAAACAGTGTTTTCTGATTTACCTGAAGTCATTTCTGGTTTCTTATTGGATGTGTGAGTTTGGGCTTTTTCACCACTTTAATATATCAACATTATTCTTATGGATTAAAGTGCCCCCCTTAGCGATATTAAGGGCTGTATAATCACATCCATGGAGTAGGGTTAAACAGTTCCTTCTCTAAATCCACTTTTCAGCTGACTGTGCAGTATCCGGTCATTACCTGGGTCAGTGCTGCTGCTTCTGATTAGGGTCAGTATGATAGCTTCTCTGATTTACATAGCTGTCATAGTGGGTATGACAAAAAAGGAAGGCCCTTTCAAACAGTGAAACCATGAAGGCCGAGTAACATTAGCATTTTAGATGAATTTCAGTCTTAAGTTTATATTATTTCACCATAATAAAATGAGATGTCAGTACATAACACAATTCAGTTTGATGAGCCAGTGTGCATACTGGATCTGATATGATAAAACAGGTATTTGTTTAATACTTATAAATAATGTGTAACAGCATTAAGCAGAAGGTAAAGCACTTAATAGTCAGCACAAAGTGTCTTTACTAATGAGCTGCTGGTAAGTTGAGTAATTTGTCATTTACCATTAATAAGATCAGTTCTGATAATACTCAAGGCTCTTGAGTGTGATCTTAGTTTCATACCCTGTGCAGCCCTTGGGCACGTTACTGTAACTTCAGAACACAGATGAATTCAATTTGCATGTTAATAATATTGAAATTGCTACTGCTCGGTGTTGATTGTGCAGTCTCTGCCATCACTCCATCATTTTGTAACAAAGGACTAAAGTATCATAGCATGTATAATTTAACTGAAAAGAAAGGGATACTCGAAGCAAGTAAAAGGATATTCTACTGTGTTCATAGCTTCTAAGGTGCATTATAGCTAAGCTTTGCTATTTTTATTTTCAGTTTTTAAGGCCCTAAAAGTTTTTCTCCAATTTTTGACAATACAAGCCCAATTAACTAGCACAGCCTTACCGGAAAGTTGTTGCCTAAACTGTTTGCTATCTACTCTCTTCTTGCAATTTTGTGTACAGCATTAGCAACAGCCTTGACTAGAAGCTAATCGAGTAGAATTACTGTCAGTTTATTATTTTCCTGCTATAATAAAAGCAAAAGATAGAAGTCTGTTTGAACTGACCAGGCTGGTGGAAAAGAGCTACACAAACTCCTGTGATTAAACACAGGGAGACAGATTTATTAACATTTTACTTCAATGTAAATAAAAAGTTGTTTTAGATTAATCAATGACGATTTATGCAGATTTTATATGAGTAAAATGACAATGTTAAAGTAGAGCTATTTTGACACTAAACCAAACTTGATAGATTTGCCTCACAAGGTGGTATAAAATTGGATCTCCTGTTGATATAGCAAGTTATCTCTGTTACACAGGAGATTTTGATGCTGATGGAAGCTGCTTTTCAGTTATCCGTCTAAATGGTTTTTTAATATTGACCTCATCATGTACTCATTCATGGACTACTTTTTCATAGGACCAGTAACTCTGCATTCTTAACTCCACAGCTCTTCTTCTTCTTTAGGCAGTATCCAAGAATTTCCTTGGCATCTTTGCACACTGCTCTCTCTAGCTTCCTCCCTTTCTCTTCTGGTCCTCCATGGGCAATAGGGCCATGCATATTGTTTATAGCTCCTCTTAGATCCAGGTTGGATCCCTTGTTTTTTTTCCCCATGAAAAGAAACACCACTTCAGCTTCGTGCCCTTCCCCTTGAGGGAGAAAGCCCCTGCAGGGCCCTCTCCAAATGAAGAGTCCCTGGGCTCATCAACCTTATGTTCCCACCAAACTGAACCAGACATTATATATTCCTAAGAACATTCCCTGTAGAGGATCCTTCTCTCCTAATCTTCACAAGGTTCCATTGGCTTACATAAACAATTTTCTTTCACCATTCAAGATGCCATCTAGTGGCTATTCACAATAATTACAAGTATCAGAATTCATTTTTAACAAAACATCCAAACCTTTTTCAACCGTTTCCAAGAACCCATTTGGGAGGCCCATCACACAACTGTCTATCGATGCCAAATCTGCCTAAGATTCAGAGTCAAAAGAGCAAAATGGAAATGACACATGGAACTTGCATGTTCTGCATGTTTTTTCCTGTCCCTCAAACCCACTGCAATATGGACATGCAAATGAGCTGCTTTGCCTGAAAATCCAAGCAAAACAGCTTATTGTGATGAAAATGAACTGCACAACATGCAGAAATCTTTGTGTGTTGTGCTACTCTTGTTTCCATGCCTCATGCAAATTTTTAACTTTTGCAATTGCTCCTTTTAATATTTTTCTGTGTAAGTTCTTCAGATTATCATTCTCTTGTTTAAGGTTAAATGCTATCACAATAGTTTTTCCTTAAAATCCTCCCTTCAGTGATTATGTTCAAAAATACTGGGTGGGTATAGTAGCCCCTCTACACCCCAACTCAGGCTCTTCATTTAGGGAAAGTATCCCCCTCCCCCCCAATAACTGAGTCCAACCTCCTTTAGGAAAGACTTGTCCCGGTACTCAACCCAACCCCTGTACCCCTCAAGGTTACTGTTCAAACCCAGGTGAGGGGGGGGGGCTTGTAAGATTAGTGGCAGAGGCAATTTGTATTCTATATTTAAAGTTGGAGGCAGCTGACCCCAGGCTCTCTGATGTCAGTCATAGGCCCATTGCCATTTTGGAAAACGGGGCCCACTGGGGCAGTGGAGAGTGGAAATTGTTACTGCTCACAGCAGAACCCTAGGAACTAGTGACGTTTCCAGCTATGACAAGGCATGGAAAACTACCATGGGATTCATTAAACTGCAGAACTCTAGACTGATCTACAGTTTAGTGAAACTTGCCGTAGTTTTCCCCACACAGTACACTATTGCACTTTAGCAAACAGGACCCTAAGTCATTTAACATTAAGCAAGCAGGAATGTTCTAGGACTTTTAAGAAACAACTCAAAATGCATTTGTTTGAATTGGCATTTTTTAACTAGTTTATTTCAGCAGTGAGAGCTGAAGTTTGTTATTTTATTATTTTACTTTAATGTGTCATTTTATATTTGTCTTTCCCATGATTTATTTTATTAGTTTTATTATGTATGTCTTTGTTTGTACTGGAAGTTCTGCATATTGTAAGTTGTAGTCATTATATATGTTTTACTGTGAGCCGCTCAAAATCTTCAATGCTGCATTTAAATTTTTCAAATAAATAAATACATTGTTTCAAATAAATTAATGTATTCTGTTACCTTGTGCTACTGTACATTAGTAATGAAAAAATGGATGGGTGGGTTGAAGTTTACTTCTTTTTATCTCCCATTTTTATTCACTCCTAGAAATCTTTCTCCCAGCAGAGGAACTGCTCTTGCAAATCTCACCATGTGCTTTCCCAATAGGGAAAGGAAGTTTGCATGGGGTTTGATTGTTTAGGGGATTCTCCTGTAAACTTTCTCTCTCTAATCCTAATAAAATGTCCTAATACAAATCCTTAAATATCTAAGAACTAACATGTCTATCCTTTTTAGCATCAATCCATGCAAGAAATGACTGAATGAAGGACTGACTTTTATTTTGACATTTTTATTTGCATTTTTCAAGGATCTGAACTGTAAATATTTATGAAAGATCCATCAATGGTCAGCAACTGAAAACTGAAACCTTGACAACTGGTGCTTCTACTCACAATTTTTCAACCTTATATTAGAAGAGTAGTGGACAAAACTCTAAGGATATATTGGGAAACAAACATTTTGTTTAGGTGAGTAAAGGCAAGAGAAAAAACAGGCCACTGTTGTTTCTTATAGAAAAGTCTGAAAAGGTAAAATGTTAGGATTCATAAACTATAAGGGGTCACAGAAAGAGAAAGACAGACAACAATATCTGGCAAAGTTAAGATGAACTGGGAAAGTAGTCAAGAAGTAGTCAAGAAGAAAATATAGTTAATACAGTAAAATGGGGGGGGGGGCAAGACATGATTCAGTAGGATGGGGGGGGAGTAGTTAAAATGCCACTTGGTCCATACAGAGAGTTATAGTTCTTTGTGATGTACCTTCCTCATTGCTATGCAGAGAAAAAGAAAGGTTCCGATAAAGACCCAGACAGTTTTACCCTCCACTATCGGCTAGGAGGCCAATTGACTCCTTCAATTTGATGGGATCTCAGCATCCTGTGAACAATACCACAGTTTGTGTGGGGAACAAAAGCCTGAATGAGTTTTCCCTAAGCTCTGACATCAGGACTCCCTAACACAGTCACATAGAAATGGTGGCAGAAAATGACCAAAATAGTCCATTCAGTCTGCCCAGCAAGTTTCTTCTTATGGTAGAAACTGCAGCTCTGTCCAGGTTACTCCAAGCCTTATGATAAGAGTAGTAATATTAATATCAAAATCTACCTCATTGCCTCTAAGTGCTGCTGTTACTTCCCTGCCTCTCCCTGAAGTGAGCTCTGGGCTGGCTGCTTGCGGAGCTAGGGAGTTTGAAAATACGCCTGTACAGACTCCGTTGGTGGGGTGGGATTGCGTGCTGCAGGAAAGGAATCGGCAGCAGAATAGATTGGGTCTCCCAGGGGAGCAGCTGCAGGAAACATCAAGGAGGAACAGGAACTTTTTTCTTATGAAGAGGTGCAACCCCATTACTCATCTGTACTCGATGCAATTCTCTGCTCCATGTCCCTCTTCATAAGTTCTTAAGGATTCAGTATCGGCGTTTGTGGAGAATTGTGCGTTATGAAATATAATGTGAAGTAACTTATTGGCAAAGTTCCAGCCCCAGAATACGCTGTAGGAGGTTTGAGATAATTATATGATCATCGATTCGTTGTCTATTGAAAAAACCTTGGTTTGGGTGAATGACAATTAAGAACTATTAGTTTAAAATCTTTGAGGATAAAACCATTGTCGGCGTTTATTTGAAGTGCTGGGACGTGTGGAATGATAACCCTTTAGGGGGTAAAATATTTACAATTTCATTAGTAAGAGATACAAGTTGATCACGCAAAAAATAGAAAAAAATATACACGGGTTGGAGGAGGTCGGTTCATGATTAAAAATATTACACATTGCTGGATGCGATGGTATAAAGTTATATGAAACCTTCCTCTTCTTTCCCTACAATTTTTTTGTGTGCCCACTATTTAGTGGTCATTATACATTATATTGAGTTGATTGGAATTGACTTAGAGAATTTTTTCTCATCACTGCAAAACGGCAAAAAATTTTTCTTTTGTAAATCTTTATTGAGGTGATATTGTGTTTTTGAATGGAAAAAGGCACATACATTTCTTAAATGATTTAATTACCCTAATTGAAATCTCTGCGGACATATTAATCTATATCATCGGAATTTAGAAAATACAATTTTAGAACAGGTTTCTTTTTTCTTTCTTGAGACTTTGCCAAAGAGGAACATCATCAGAGAGAGAGAGAGAGAAAGGCACAAGAAAAATAACCGAAGAACTGGAAAAGGATGGTGTAAAAGGTCTAACCAAACTGCACAGACATACCTCACCCGCTAACACACCCCACATATACCCCACCCCCACACACCCAAATGTAAGCCCCAGACTGAAGTCCTCATTAAGCAGTCCAAAGGCACACACTTAAAAGTCCTAGGGCCGATACCTCATTTCTTCCCATTTTCTGGTCAAATTCCTTCCAAAAATCTCTATAGTGGGGGAGAATACTCTCCAAGGCCACAAATGTTTATTCAAAGTCCATTTTAGTATAGTAATAATCATACTGGAGTCTAGAGCTAGGTTTCAACATAGCAGTTACAGAACTGATGGCCTATAAAGAAGTTCAATAATTCAGAATGAGTTCCTTTAGCAAGTCCATTGTTCATATAACTTTAAATTTAAATTTGATAAATCCCCCTATGTTTTTATGTTCACTGATCATATAGGGAATCATTTTCAAAGCCATTCAGACACATAAAATCTGGTTTTATGCACATAAATGGATGCTCTAAAATTGACCTGGGCTCAGTGAACACAAAAGCACATGCATAACCAGGTTTAATGCATACTTTTACATGCACCGGGAAGAGGCATTCCAAGGGGGCAGAGTTGAGGTGGAGTTGAGATTCATGTACATACTTGTTTATTTTAAAAAATAAAAGGTGAATTTTCAAAGCGATATGCGTGCCAAAACTGGGAGATGCATGTACATCTAGCGTATGCGCATGTCCACCCAATTTTATAAAGCTGCAACATACGTGCACAAGTACTGATGCATACATATCTCGCATCAGGGAACAAAGGGGCAGAATGTGGGTGGGGCATGGGCGTTCTGGGGTGGAGCCAAGAGATATGCATATATGTAGCTACGTCAATGGGAATGTGTCCAGGTATATTTCAGTGCAAAGTTACTTCTGCTACAGATGAGGAATAAAACTATTTCCAGCCGTATATGAATGGCTTGAGAGATCTGGGTTAACTGGGGGAAGTGCAGGCTAAAAAACCAGGGGGGATCTTAAGGACTTAACTATAGACTGGGCAAAATGGTGAAAGAACTAGTCAAACTGGTCATTTTCAGGATGCATGCATGTTATAAATTTTCCCCACTTGTGCGTGTAAATGCTGGCATTTCTCCGCTATTCACTCACCCACTTAAAATTAGGAGCACACATACTCACACCAGGCCTATTTTATAACATGTGCGTGTACCTGTGCGCAGCATATAAAATTCCAGCTTTCATTTATGTGCATAAAAACAGGCCATGCTCCCATATACACATTTATATGGGTGCGCATGTGCACATTTTAAAGTTACCATCTCTGCACATAAAATACTCTGCGAAGAGCAGTTGTTACTTTGTGCAAGGTCATTTGTGTGCTTACCATGCCAATAATTGAGCATTTTCAAAGGAAACATGTGTATAATCTTGACTAAATTCTGTATGTACAAATTAAACACAGACTTTTGGCTGACATGCACAATTATAAAGTTATCCTCATTAGGTTTATCGTATATTAATAAAAAAGTCTTCTATTACCTCTGTCCTCACTTCATTGTCATGAGATATTGCTTACTGTGTTAAAGTTAATAGTGCACCACATAAAACACATGAATAATGGGATGTCACAATAAAAAGTAAATACAAAAAAGAAGAGCTGTAATATTTGCAGATTAACAGAACTGTAAAACAGTCACTGAAGAAGTGCAAAAGAATGAATTGATGAGCAAGACATAGAAAAACAGATGAACTCTAATTGTCAAATGCCATCTGAAAATCCAAAATACATTATATTAACTGGCTCACCTTTAGCTACATGATTATATACACCTTCAAAACTATCTACTAGATTTGCAAGGCAAGGCTTACCTTCATTAAAACCATTCTGATTCTTCCCCTTTAAACCATGTCTATCTGGATGGCCAGTCATTTTATTTTTGTAGTATTAAGAATAGCTTCTACCATTTTGCCTCTCACCAGCCTATAGTGTCATGGATTACCACAGGAGCCTGTTTTATAATTCAGCATTACATTTGCCACTCTCCAGTCTTCAGGTATTGTGGCTGTTTTAAATGATAAATTACAGATTACTAGTAATAAGTTTGTAATTTCATGTTTGAATTCTTTCAGGACTCAGCAAATCATCTGTTCTGATGATGTGTAACTCTTTAGTTTGTCAGCATGATCTATTACATCCTTCATTATCACAGAGGTTTGTTTAGTTGCTCATAATCACCACC
Source organism: Rhinatrema bivittatum (assembly GCF_901001135.1). Taxonomy (NCBI): domain Eukaryota; kingdom Metazoa; phylum Chordata; class Amphibia; order Gymnophiona; family Rhinatrematidae; genus Rhinatrema; species Rhinatrema bivittatum. The sequence goes on from NC_042618.1 coordinate 96,733,360, forward strand.
ATCAAAGAATGTTTCTGGTGTGGGTATGTTCCCAACATCCTCATTAAAGACCGAGGCAAAGAATTCATTCAGTTTTTCTGTTATTTCCTTGTCCCTCCTGAGCACCCCTTTTACCCCTCAGTCATCTAGTGCACAACAGACTCCCTCACAAGCTTTTTTATTCAAATGTACTATTTGGGGCATGATAAATTAAAAATAGAGACTCAAAAAAACAAACAACCAACCCAGGGGCACATGAATGCAATAATAGAATAGCATAATAACTTCCAGTTTAACACAGTGCTAAAAGGAAGGCATTGAAGTTCATTAAGGATGGGAAACAGAGAAATATTGGTAAACCAAGTGAGACACAACATGCTACATAAGGCAAAAAGTCACAGACAGACCAACCAATCAGTATTAATTCTACATTTAAATGTAAAAGATGCCTAACTCAAGACAATCTAGATTATGTCCAATCATATTAATATCAAACACTGCATAAAATAGCACAAAAACAACACCCCCCCTCCCCCACACACACACATAATAGCCAAACACAATGACAAATCACAAAATAACAAAGAAAAATAACAATAGCCCACAGGCTGATTTGCAATTCAGCAGATCCATAGATTCAAAGCAAACTACCTGTCCTATAACAAAAGAACAGGCTACCCAGAAACATTTTTGAAAACCTAGTGAGAAATCGAAATTAAATAAGCTTTAGAAAGTTTTCCAAAAACCAGATAATCTCTGCACAACCTTATGTTATATGGAGTGGAGTTCTAGAGTTTGAGACCAAAACAAAAGAAAACCCATTTGCAAGTTTCTGCAGAATGGATAGCTGAAGGTACTACCATGTACAAGACAGCCTCTTGCAAAGAAAATAGCTCTTCAAGGCTGATACCAATTAAGCCTATTCTTAAGATATTTGGGACTCATGCCAAAAAGAACATTCTGTTGAGTTTAAAGTTGCGTGACCATATTATGTTCTTCTTGTATAAATTACATTGGATCCCAGTGAATGCACAAAATCAGATTAAGGAAGGATTCTAAACTGGTTCTATGCATTCACTGGAACCCAATGTAAATTATAAAAGGAGGACATAACTATAAACTCAACAGACCACAAGCAGCCATAATCTGAACATACTGGGGTCGATTTAAAAAAATAACGTGCAGGCGTCCATGTGCGCACAGGCCTGCTGACCTAATCTTTCATCCCACCCCACCCCCACTCCAGTGAAATAAATGTTGGGCATTGCATCTAATTCTCCTTTCTTCCCCCAAGTCACCCACAAAATACCAAAAACATAGTGGGATTATTTATGTATTTACTTATTTAAAGGTTTTTATATACCGAAGATCATGTACTAGTACATATCGCTTCGGTTTACAGAGAACCAACAATTGGAATTACAGCAAACAAATTGAATGAATGAATGAATACATTGAACATGGAATACATAATAAGGATTAAAGAGAACCATGAGAGGGCATAACATCCAAACATAAGAATAAGCCTAGCATCAGCCACTTTGCCCCTGCATTCACAAAATTACATTTTTACTCCAGGACGCTCATCGAATCCCACCCTCTCCCCTTTCTCAGTAAGTTCACCCCAAACCCTCATGCTCTATCCAGGCCCCCCAAATCTCTTACTGTTACCAGGAGCTCGATACAAACATGCAGCTCTTGGTGTGTCCAGCATTGTTTGCAGGAAAAGGGAGCAGGGTGTGCCTCAGGAGGGAACCTTTTGTCAAAATTTCTTTTGCAGATTTAGAGGATGAAGGGCTGGGCCTATAAGTCCATTGTATTTTGTATTTTTGGAGGGGCTTGGGGAGAGGGGGAATTGGATGTAATGCCTTCAATAGGTTGGAGGGAAGGATATTGGGCAGGTAAGCACACTAGCATTTTTTTAAATCTTTTCGGTGGCTACTTACCAAGATTGTAAAACATTCCTGGATAATTTTGACCCAGCTCTAAAGCATGTCCAGTTAACCCTGGATATCAGAGTTAGCCAGATGAGTTATTTGACTATATGAACTCCTCCCTAGAACCTCTCCCTCCCCCCCCCCCCCCCCCCCCCGAGAATGCCTCAAAGTTATGTGGACATAATTTATCTTGATAATAATAATTTAGCCAGCTAAAATTTAGCAGTTTAAGTGGCCAAGATATTCAAACCTCTGATCAAGTTTGAATAAGTCTTACTGTAAATTACAAAATTGCTTTTTATGAGCAACCATGTACAAAGAATTACAATAATCTAGACATCCAGATATCAGTGGTCAGGCACAGCAGATCTGGGAATTTAAGGTCAGGAATCTTGCAGTGGAGACACAATGGACTCTGATGCATCATAAACCCTATAAAAACCATCAAGTTCAACAGAGTTAGAGAGACCTGCCTCCGGAGGCTCCGTTTTGGACCAGCTTAGGTGTGTCCCAAATTGAGGGCTAAATATAAGAATATCTAGCGTAACACACCTTTGCTGATACAACAGTATCCGGGACCTTGGCCTAGAGTCAGGCTGAGGCCTGGAGCCCAGGCCTCGGAGCTCGCACGAAGTGGTCACCTTTCTTCGTAAACTGACGCCGTGCACTGGGGGTCATGCTAGAGTTAATTAACTCTGGTGCATTCACCCCAGTAGATGGTACCATTTTGATGTATGGCAATTATCCGGATATCATAAAAACAAAACATGTGACCTACTGGATCAGACCAAAGTCCTGTATTCTGTTTCCAACAGTAGGCAATCTAGGTCACAAGTACCTGGCAGGATCCCTCATATAGCAATATTTCAATCCCCTTTCTCATTTTGGTCACCTTTCTCTTTACCTATTCTAATTGGCCGATATCTTTTCTGAGCTGCAGTGATCAAAATCACACACAAAACTCAAGGTGCAGTCCCATCATGGCGTGATACAGAGACAATATGTTATTCTCTGTTTTATATAGCTGTGCAGGGAAAAAAATAATTTTCGGTTTTTGGATCTTTTCGTTTTTCCCCCATGAATTTTGGTTCATGGAATGTTATGATTCATTTCATTTAAGAAATAAAAATGAATCAAACATTAAACAATAAAACACACAAAAGAACCAAAAAACAAAACAGGGCCATCCCATTAACTGGTATTATAAGAAAAAATAATACAAAACAAGTGTCACGTGGGCCAACAGCCTGATTCCCATTCCCCTCCAAAATATCTCATAAATGGCCTTGATTGACTGCATACCCCCTAAACCCCTGTAATACTTAGAGAAATGAGGGTCCAAAGGTTGGCCACCTCACACTTCCCCATTATTTTGTAATTTTAACTTAGGCTCTCTTCTGCACTCCCCGTCCCCACACACAAACACATACATTGCACCCATCCGCAACCCGTTTATCCCAGGACTGCCTACCTGGGCTTTTAGCTCCCCAGACCCTGATACCCCAACGAGGAGCAAGATATTCACTTACCCGTTCACCTTGCTTCCAGTGTTGCTCAAACAAAAGCAGTGCTTGAAGCATAAGCTACCCTGCAATTTTTTGCTTCCAATGCCGATGCTGTCTGAGCAGTGCTGGAAGCATAAACTGCAGGTAGCTTTTACTTCCATTGCTGCTTCTGTTAGAGCAGCACGGGAATAGCCAGTAGTGGGTAAGTGAATACCTCACTCCTGACTCGGGATTTCACAGAATAAATAGGGTGCATGTAAGTGGAGGGTGGAGAGGGGGGTCAGGAAAGATTCTAAGTTAAAATGAAAAAAAAAATCCAAACAAACAATGGGGAAGGTGGTGGGGTAGGTTAGGGGCTGACATGTGGACCAGTAATTTTCTAAACATGGCAGGGATTTGGGGGGATGGACATGCATGGCCAAGTAGGGCCATTTAAAGAGCATATTGGGAAAGGTGGGAGTCAGAGTATTGGGGAGAGGAGTGGGAATCAAGCAGCAGGCCCACATAGCACGTTCATGTTTTTGTTTTTGCTTTGTTTTTTTTTTTTGGGGGGGGGGGCTTAACAGTGACACTTAACCTGATATTTATGAAGATATCCAGTTACGTGGAACATTATCCAACCATACAATGCTAGGTCACTTAAAAACCTAACTGGTTGGATTCAAACATAGCCGGTTAGTGTAAGGTTCATGGACCTTCTTTCTGTGGGGAAGTTGACTCAACCTACAGGGAAGGCCCTGTAGGTCCTCCCTGACAGCTGGCAAAATCAGGCTGAACATAAGAACATAAGAAATTGCCATACTGGGTCAGACCAAGGGTCCATCAAGCCCGACTTGAATAATAGCAGGTAATGGACTTCTCCTCCAAGAACTTATCCAAACCTTTTTTGAACCCAGCTACACTAACTGCACTAACCACATCCTCTGGCAACAAATCCCAGAGCTTTATTATGTGTTGACTGAAAAAGAGTTTTCTCCAATTAGTTTTAAATGTGCCACATGCTAACTTCATGAAGTGCCCCCTGGGTCCTTCTATTATCCAAAAGAGTAAATAACCGATTCACATTTACCCATTCTAGACCTCTATCATATCCCCTCTCAACCATCTCTTCTCCAAGCTGAACAGCCCTAACCTCTTTAACCTTTCATCCCCGTCATCATTTTGGTTGCTCTTCTCTCTACCTTCTCCAGTGCTGCGACCAGAATTGTACAGTACTCAAACTATGGAGCAATACAGGGGCATTATGACATTTTCCATTTAATTCACCATTCCCGCCCTAATAATTCCTATCGTTCTGTATGTTTTTTTTTACAGCTGCAGCACACTGAGCCAACGATTTCAATGTATTATCCAATATGATGCCTAGATCTTTTTCCTGGTTGGTAACTCCTAATATGGAACCTAACATCATGTAATTACAGCATGGGTTATTTTTCCCTATATGCAACACCTTGCACTTGTCCACATTAAATTTCATCTGCCATTTGGACACACAATCTTCCAGTTTTGCAAGGTCATTCTGCAATTTATCACAGTCCACTTGTGATTTAACTAATCAGAATAATTTTGTATTATCTGCAACTTTGATTACCTCACTCGTCGTATTCCTTTCCAGATCATTTATAAATATATTGAAAAGCACCAGTCCAAGTACATATCCCTGAGGCACTCCACTGTTTACCCTTTTCCACTGAGAAAATTGACCATTTAATCCTACTCTCTGTTTCCTGTCTTTTAACCAGTTTGTAATCCATGAAAGCACATGGCCTCCTATCCCATGATTTTTTAGTTTCCTTAGAAGCCTCTCTTGAGGGACTTTGTCAAATGCCTTCTAAAAATCCAAATACACTACATCTACTAGATCACCTTTATCCATATGTTTATAACCCCTTCAAAAAAATGAAGCAGATATGTGAGGCAAAACTTCACTTGGGTAAATCCATGCTGTGTTTCATTAAACCATGTCTTTCCATATGCTCTGTGATTTTGACCTTTAGAATAGTTTCCATGATTTTTCCCAGCACTAAAGTCAGGCTTACTGGTCTATAGTTTCCCAGATCAACCCTGGAACCCTTTTTAAATATTGGGGTTACATTGGTCACCCTCCAGCCTTCAGGTACAATGGATGATTTTAATGATAGGTTACAAATTTTAACTAGTAGATCTGAAATTAAATTTTTGAGATCCTTCAGAGCCTTGGGATGCATACCATCTGGTCCAGGTGATTTGCTACTCTTTAGTTTGTCAATCAGGTCTGCTACATCTTCCGGGTTCAGTGTGATTAGGTTCAGTTCATCTGACTCATAACTCTTGAAAACAATCACTGAAATCTCTCCCCAACATCCTCATTAGTAAACACAGAAGCAAAGAATTCATTTAGTCTTTCTGCAATGGCCTTATCTTTCCTAAGAGCCCCTTTAACCCCTTGGTCATCTAACGGTCAAACCGACTCCCTCACAGGTTTCTTGCTTCGGATATATTTTAAAAAAATTTTATTATGAGTTTTTGCCTCTGTGGTCAACTTCATTTAAATTTTCTCTTAGCCTACCTTATCAGTGTTTTACCTTTGACAAAGCTTATGTTTTTTCTTATTTTCTTCAGATGGATCTTTCTTCAAATTTTGAAGAATGTTGTTTTGGCTAAAATAGCCTCTTTTACCTCAGCTTTTAACCATGCCGGTAATCATTTTGCCCTCCTTCCATCTTTCTTAATGTATGGAATACATCTGGATTACGCTTCAAAGATTGTATTTTTAAACAATGTCCACACCTGTTGTATACTTTTAACCTTTGGAGCTGCACCTTTCACTATTTTTCTAACTATTTTCCCCATTTTATCAAAGTTTCCCTTTTAAAAATTTAGTGTTAGAGTTGTAGATTACATATTGTCCCACTTCCAGTCAATAGTTCAAATTTGATAATATTATGATCACTATTGCCAAGTGGACCCCACTACCATTACCTCTCTCACCAAATCCTGCGTTCCACTAAGAATTAAATCTAAAATAGCTCCCTCTCTCATTGGTTCCTGAACCAATTGTTCCATGAAGCAGTTGTTTATTCCATCCAGGAACATTATTCCTCTAGCATATCCTGATGTTACATTTACCCAGTCAATATTGGGGTAATTGAAATCTTCCATTATTATTGCACTGCCAAATTGTTTAGCTTCCCTGATTTCTATTAGCATTTCATCATCTATCTGACCATTTTGGCCAGGTGGATGGTAGTATACTCCTATCACTATACTCTTATCCAACACACATGGGATTTCTACCCATATAGATTCCACTGAGCATTTTGTCTCTTGTATGACCTTTTGGACTCTATACCCTCCTGGACATAAAGTGCTACACCCCCACCAATTTGATCCTCCCTATCATTGTGATATAATTTGTACTCTGATACAGCACTGTCCCATTGGCTATCCTCCTTCCACCAAGTTTCTGAGTTGCCAATTATGTGTATCTCATCATTCACTGCTTTATACTTAATTCTCCCATCTTACTTCTTAGACTTCCGACATTGGCATACAGACATTTCAAAGTATGTTTTTTGTTTATATTAACAACCTGCTTTTCAGATGTTAGGGATAATTTGGGATTCTTTAGCTCAGGTGATTCTTTACTTATAGGCACATGGACTATGTTTTCTTTTATTGGAACCTCTCTATTGGGATGCCCTAACTCTCCTGTTTCATTAGTATCCTTCAAAGATACATTCCTCCGAACCATGCACTGCTGACTTATTGTCAGCTTTTCCCCTTGCTCTAGTTTAAAACCTGATTTATATCCTTTTAAAAAGTTAGCGTCAGCAGCCTGGTTCCATTCTAATTAAGGTGGAACCCATCCTTTCAAAAAGTCTCCCACTTCCCCAAAAGTTTCCCCAGTTCCTTACAAAACTGAATCCCTCTTCCCTGCACCTTTGTCTCATCCATGCATTGAGACTCTGGAGCTCTGCAGGCCTCTGGGAGATGTTTGAGTCTGTTATGTTGTCTGCATGAATCCAAGATTTCCTGTACTCATACTGTGAATCCTCTTCAGCAGAGATTTTGGTAGGCTTGGGAGGATGTCTAGAAGGCCAGGAGAGAATTAAGGGCTTCAGAAGAGATATGTGGAACACACTGGATTCGCAAAGCAGTGGGAAGTTTGAGTTGATATGTCACTGGTCCAAGCTGCTGAAGAATAGGAAATGGACCTATGAATGGAGTTGCCAGTCAAAGTGAAGAGATGCATAAGCGTAAATGCTGAGTGTTTAACCACACAAGATCACTGGCTTTGCATTCTGGTGCTGGTCAACATCAGGCATCTGCATCTTTAGTGGCCTGGGTAGCGGCCAAAGATATTAGTTTGTTTGTCTGTATCCGAAGGTCTCTGAGCTCCTCAATGGTTAGGCAGGCTTCGGGGCAGTCTATGGGTGAGAGATAGAGGCAGTGGTATACTGAGATATTTTCTACAAATGATCTGGAATGGAAAAGAGCCAGTGATGCTACTCACATGGTTGTTATGTGAAAATTCCACCCAGGGTAGCAGAGGGCTCAATCATCCTGCCTTTTATTCACATACTGATGAAGAAAGGTTTTGAGAACTTAGTTGATCTTCTTGGTCTGCTCATTGGCCTGAGGGTGATAGGCTGTGGTGAAGTCTAGGGTGATACCAAATTTTTGACAGAGAGTTCTCCAGTAGCATGCAGTGAAATGGACAGCCCTGTCAGACAGGTTGTGAGATGGTAGGCCATGTAATCTGAAGAAATGTTGGATGATTTTATTTATTTATCTATCAAGTTTTATATACCGTCATTCGGTTTTCGCCATCATAACGGTTTACAATTTTCGATGCATTATGCATTCTTCATAATGCAATATACAAGGCAGATAACACGGCCCTTGACAATATCATACAGATACACAGAGCTCAATGTACGACCAGAACAGCAAGTAAATTAAATCTTGTAATACCATCTCTACCACTAGCTAAGTTATCCACAACAAGAAATAGAGCAATATCTTTCGCTGGTCCAAACTTATGGAACTCACTACCAGAAAACCTGAGCTCACAAAGTAGCATAAAATCTTTTAAAAAAGAGCTCAAAACATGGATATTCAGTCAAACATTCAAGGACTGTATCGGTTAAGTACACAGAACTCTTAGAAAATAGCTATCACTGATATTTAACCTTACATCTCATGACTTACACTATCACACCTAAAACTATAGCTCCCAGGCTTCCTTCTTAAGTTCCTCAATCTTTACAGAGAAATAGGATGACAAAGTTGAGTGCACCCTGTAGCTGTCACTGTGACCTCCATACAGATATATAGGAATGAATTCTTATTTCTTACTGTCATCTGAAATGAGTAGAATGGCTCTTTACATTCCCTTAATGCACCTAGAAGTCGTGTACTGCTACCTGGATTATAACACAACATAAATGGCCCAAAGGCTGACCACAACAAAGAGCCTCCATGAAGCTCCATGGTATTTCTGTTCATCAGGAAGCAAGCTGTGCAGTCCAGCAGTGGGAGTATCCTGCTTTGGGGAGTAACAAGAACCATGTGACAGGACCAAATCTTTCCCTGCTAAGAAGAAACCATAGGTTTCCATTGCCATTGAGTCCCACATTTAATGTATTAAATGTCTCATAATTACACCTTTATTATACTTGTGACTATTGAATTGTCAGTTCTTATTATCTTAGCCTACTATTTCAGTTACATTATATTATATTGGCAAAACATGTACATTATTCATGCTATTAGTACAATGTACAACTGTTTCTGCATTTACTCTTGCTTTATTTTTAGGCCATATTGGGCCCTCCCTAGTGATTCCCCATACACACCTGAACCTGCCCCACACCACCTCTATACCTCTAGATCTCCCTACTAACCCCCAAGCACACCATAACCTGCACCCATCCTCACCTCCATAGCCCAGGCACACCTCAACCTGATCCCATCTCCACCCCTACACTCCTGGAGCACTTTTAGTGACCCCCTCCAAGCACACCCTAACCTGCCCCCCCCCCCCCCACACCCCTATTGTGTCCTCTAGTGCTCCCATGCACACCTGAACCTGTCTCTACCCCACCCCCACACCCTTAGAGCCCCTTCTAGTGCTCCTTATGCACAACTAAGCCTGCCCCCACCCCTGTACTCCTGGGGCTCCCTAATGACCTCCAAGCACATCTAACCTGTCCTCAGCCTACACCCTAGATTACCCATTGTGATGCCGCAAGCAAGTCTAACCTGCTCCCATCACCTCAACTTAGACCCCCCCCCCCAAGTACACCCTAACTTGCCCCCACCCCAATACCCATATGCTCCTTTTCCCATATATATTGTTCCTTGGTTAAAAAGTCTTCAGAGCAGATGCCAGGCCTGCTTGTTGCAGAGCAGGTTCCACCTTGCCACAATTGACTCCTATTTTGAAGATTTTTCTCGTAACTGGGAGGAAGGATATCTATTTAAGAGAAAATGGGCCTGGGGTGAATCAGACTTGTGACTTCTTGACCAGTAACCAGTATTCTCAACTTTTCAGATCAAGTAAGTGACCTCTGCCAACTCATAATCCTAATACTTACAAATATTAACTTATACTAAATCACCAAATTAGCTCAAAGCCTATCATCTCTAAATTCTCACAATTCTTAATAGTGGCAAACAAATACTAACATATTAACTCAAATCCTATTGGGTCCTATTTTCAAAGATATCTGATTATCTAAGTTAACCAGATATAACATCCAACCATTCATGTAGCGTCCCTCGTGCAGTCAGTGATGCACAGGCATCACTAACTTACAAGAGGGGTGCGACCTGATCACCAGGGTCCAGGCAGCTTGCCAATCTATCATGGTAATCTTCTTCTGTCCACTTTCCTGCTTGCTGCTGTCCCTCAAATCACATGTATTCCCTCACTGCACCAATCTGCTTTGTGCTTTTTCAGTTAGGTAGCCACTACAGCTGCAGCAGAAATGAGAGGAAAGGAAAGGCTAAAGAGGTAAGGGCTGTTAAGCTTGGAGAAGAAATGGTTGTGGGGGCAATAAGAAAGAGGTCTATAAAATCATGAGTGGAATAGAATAGGTAATTGTAAATCAGTTATTTACTCTTTAAAAAAATAAAAGGACGAGGAGACACTTCAGGAAGTTAGTAAGTAGCACTCTATCGATTTCGAGCCTGCTGCGGCCGCAGAAATAGTTCAGAAATCCATTAAAACTGGACCAACTTAGTTATGGTGCAGGTAATTATTTACAGTGCTTCCAAGATACAAGAATCAAAATAGTGCTCACCTTGTGTCAGGCACAACTAACAGGTAAATGTCCACTATCTGAGTATATTGTGAGATCCTCCCTGGGGCCTTCTCAAGCTCTCTAGGCCTGGGATCTTATGGCAGGATGAAGGGAACCTCCCTTCACCCAGAATCCCCAGCGGTCTTTTGCCTTAAGGAGACCTGGGTTAAAAGCCTGAAGCGGGTTCCTACACTCCGTTACAAGCACATTCAAAGCAAATCAGAGAAAGTTATTTTTCATTTAATGCACAATTAAGCTCCAGAATTCATTGCCAGAGAATGTGGATAAGACAGTTAGCTTAGTTGGTTTAAAAATGGTTTGGACAAGTTCCTGAAGGAAAAGTCCATAATCAATTATTAACCAAGTAGACGTAAGGAATAGTCACTACTTATCCTTGTGCAATAGCAGTATGGAATCTATTTACTGTTTGGGATCTTGTTATGTACTTGTGACTTGGATTGGCCCAGGATACTGGGCTTGATGGACCTCAGTCTGACCCTATATGGCAAATTCTTATGTTCTTATATTCTTATAAAAGCTCAGAAAATTAACCCAAAGTCCTATTTCTAAGCACACACAATTCTTAACATTTCCAAACATGTATGTACCTAGAGTACCTGAATGTAATCCAATTTGAAGTGCTGAAAAAAGTGCAAAAAGTGGAATATAAATTAAAAAAAATAAAATAATAAAATACAAACAAATGCTAGCTTTAAAAAATATTATATAATAAACATTAGGGATGTACATTTGTTTAAAACGATGGTGCAAAGCGTGACAAATAAGGCTAATTAGTTTCCTTCAGGGGGGCCACAAATTTAATTGGAGGCTCCCAAATGAAACAAACCTTATTCGTTCATTTTGTTTTAAACAAATGCATTGGGCCTCAGTCTAGGCCCGAAACCAGGGCCTTGCTTAAGCATAGGCCGAGGCCCAAAACAGGGGTTGCAGCGTATGCCCTAGGCAAGGCCCTGGTATCGGACTTATGCCAAGGTGCCACAATCGTGCTTGGGCACAGGCCATGGTCCAAAGCAGAGACCATGGCCTAGGCCTGAACACGACACCGGGTTCTTGATGGAGGCCCGAAGCTGGGGCCTCAGCCGAGACCCACGAAAATGTAAAAAACAAAACAAAAACAAAACCTTACCTGAACCGTCGGGTATCTGTCAAAGGCTGGGTTCCGATGCTGGGGCCTTGGTCAGGACCCAAAACCAATGCCACAACCCAACCCAGGGACCACGTTCTGACACCAGAGCCTTGGCCCGGACCCAGGCCCAACACAGCAACCCAACCTGGATGCCGGGTTTCAATGCCAGGGCCTCACCTAGGCTGGGGCTAGGCCCAGACCCCACATTGTGACCTGAACTGAAGGTTGGGTCCCAATGCCGAGGCCTCATCTCGGACCCAGGACCAATGCCAGGGCCTCAGCCCAGACTAGGCCGATGCTGTGACCTCAGTCTAGGCCAGGGTCTGGGTCCAGGCCTGATGCCGTGACCCAGCCTAGAGACCGAGTCCCAATGCTGGGGCCTTGGCCTAGGCCAGGGCCCGGGCCCAGGCCAGATGCTGCAACCTGACCTGGAAGCTGGGTCCTGATGCCAAGGCATAGGCCCAGACACAGGCCTGATGCTAGGGCCTTGACCAGGAGGCTAGGTCCTGATACCTAGGCCTTGGCCCAAGGTCAGGCCTCGGAACCCAGGCCTGGAAGCTCCTCATCAAGCATCCTCTTCTTTTTTCTTCCCAAAGCACAATGACAGCATCTGCTGGGGTCACGCTGGCTGAGTTTGTGGCATTGGGCCTGGGTCCAGGCCGAGGCCCCTGTGTCAAGACCCAGTTCAGACCAGGGCCCAGGTTGTGACCTAGGAAGAGACCCTGGCATCAGGACCCGACCTCTGGGTCAGGTCGTGGCATTAGGCTTGGGTCCAGGTCGAGGCCTCAGCATTGGAACCAGGCCTTTGGGTCAGGTTGCAGGATCAGACCTGGGTCCAGGACTCAGCCTAGGCCAAGGCCTCGGCATTGGGACTCAGTTTTTTGGCCCAGGCTTTGCGCCTAGGACTAGGCTGAAACCTTGGCCTTGCATAGGCTGAGTCCGGAGTGATCTGCTGCAGCCTCAGCCTATGGAAGACCAAGGCTTCGGGCCTTGGACTAGGATCAGGCTGCAGCAATCTATCATGGCCTTGGCCTATGCAAGTCTGAGGCTTCGGTCTATTATGAGCCGGCGGATCCCCACCAGACCAGGTAAGTGGGGGCTGGGGGTATTCTGGCCTTGGCATTTTTCCAAGAGGATTTGAGGAAGGGCTAGTTTTCATTTTTCGGCTGTTTTGTTTTGTTTTTTTTTTTTTAATTGCTTGATTTGGGGTTTTTTTTTTCACATGAATGAAACATATCAAGCAATCCCTGAACCAAAATTTGAAGGAAAAATCTCCTGAAATCGAACCTAAAAATGAAAATGAATTTTTTTTCCCTACACAGCTCTAATAATTCAGCCAGTAATAGTTTAACCCTTTAAGATTTTTTCTTAAATATTTTGTCTTCTTTCCCAACAAATCTAACTTACCAACTGCAGATGAAGGTTCTGCAGTCAGCACTCCCTGTGGACTGAGGTTTACTCAGTTTTTGATAGTATTTTCCTACATATATTTGCTTTTGATAGTATTTGCCTGAGGCTGAACTGAAAAAAAACGGACTCAGTAGGAGAGTACTTAAGTGAGTTTCAAGAAAATAATGGACTACAGCATCCCTCAGTCCTTTTCAGATCCCTTTTATTTTTTGTCAGAAACTAGGTTAGTTTAGGGGTGTTTCAAAAGCGAAACCAATTCACATTATGGTTTCTGTCAAGTAATATGAAAGTAGCTGAGAGGAAGTAGGAAATGCAGTGACTGAATGCCCAGCAATTTCTTAGAAACCGCATAATTGCTTTACATTGATCTTCTCTTTTATGGAGTTTTTATAGAACAGGCTCCTGGCGAAATGTTTACATTTTTTATTCCTCCCTCCTCTCCAGCCTGTAATTTAGCAAAGAATAACAACAATTTCTTTTTTATATCTAAATCCAGATATAAACTCATCTTCTGTCCCTTGAATCCCCAAATCTTGTGTTTACTATCATTCATGACCCAGCTTTAGAAGAATTGAAAGAACACCACATTTTCACTTGGTATCAATGAGCGTCAAGTCTGTCTTCAAGTCTTTTTAAAATGGGCTCTTTCAGTCAGCCCTAATACAGGCCCTCCCCTAACCTGAAATTTGAAACCAGCTCACATACTTATGAGCCAATGCACTTGTACATGTCCAAAATAAAAAAAGAATCTGTTCTTCAAGTTCAAGCAAGTTCTTCATATATATTTCTTACAGCTCTCTCAGTTCCATTTGTATCAGCAAGCCATATGCTGCATCCTTTTTCAGTATTCTTGGCTCAGATTTCTATCTATTAAGCATTTTTCTCAACACAAATCTCTGCCCAGGTTCACCACTGAACTGAATGGAGAGAGAAGAGAAAAGAAAAGGCACATAGAGATTCTGGCTGAAAACTGGCTCCTCATTTGACAAGCTGAAATGCAACCAACATAGAGAACCCTACAACAGATCCATGATCTGGGCAAAGAAAAAGTATTTCTCATTACAAGCCAAGAGTGCAGAGAACAGCACCAAAGAACTGTTCATGATCCACAAAGACGTCCTCCAATCAGATATCAAGCACGACAGTCCACCACCCTTCAGTAATGGATGAGAAAACATTGCCCACCACTTTGCTGACACAATCTTGAAGTTCTGCTCAGACCTAGCCAGCTCAAACAAAGAAATATCTGGTAATCCATCTCCAGAACCCACTACTGTTTCCCTCGCTCATGCCTAAGAAATCATCAGCCCAGTTAAAACCTAGCTTTTTCAATCGAGCCTTTCCCTCCAACTCCCACTGTCACCAGAATTGAACCTAAGATGCTGCATAAACCTAACACTGCAAGCATATTACTCATCTGCATACCATTCCCCGCAGACTCTGGGAGAGGACTCCAGAGGTCCCAATGAGCAATCCACAGCCTCAGCTTCCAGAGGCCTCGCACTCCTTGTAGCAGAAGAGAACCATAAGCGCGCACACCTCAAACCTCCTTACTATACTTTATCCATTTGCCTTGCCTCATCTTGTCTGTTTACTAGACCTTATGGGGCGGATTTTAAAACGAGCGCGAACAGCCTACTTTTGTTTGCGCTCCAGGCGCAAACAAAAGTACGCTGGATTTTAGTAGATACGCGCGGAGCCGCGCGTATCCACTAAAATCCTGGATCGGCGCGCGCAAGGCTATGAATTTTGTATAGCCGGCGCGCGCCGAGCCGCGCAGCCTACCCCGTTCCCTCCAAGGCCGCTCCGAAATCGGAGCGGCCTCGGAGGGAACTTTCCTTTGCCCTCCCCTCACCTTCCCCTCCCTTCCCCTACCTAACCCACCCACCCGGCCCTGTCTACACCCCCCCCTTACCTTTGTCGGGGGATTTACGCCTCCCGGAGGGAGACGTAATCCCCGCGCGCCAGCGGGCCTGCTGCGCGCCGGGCCGCGACCTGGGGGCGGGTACGGAGGGCGCAGCCACGCCCCCGGGCCGTAGCAGCACGCCCCCGTACCCGCCCCCAAAACGCTGCCGACACGCCCCCGGAACGCCGCGACGACCGGGCCCGCCCCCGACACAGCCCCCGACACGCCCCCTCCGAGAACCCCGGGACTTACGCGAGTCCCGGGGCTCTGCGCGCGCCGGGAGGCCTATGTAAAATAGGCTTCCCGGCGCGCAGGGCCCTGCTCGCGTAAATCCGCCCGGTTTTGGGCGGATTTAGGCGAGCAGGGCTCTGAAAATCTACCCCTATGTGTTTTTATATGTTTTGATTTTACTTGGTAATTGTGTTCATTAGGAGTAATTTGCTACAGATTTTATACATGAGGAATTGAATTCAAAACAAGAGTCAATAAGGTGGGTAACTAGGAAGATATATGTAGATTAATTGTAGTGTTTTGAGGGGCCATTGCCAGACAAATATAAAATAAATCTACAGACTAAAAGTAATTTAGGTTAGCTTTACATCCTTGCTCCCCTAGATGTTAACTCGATAACAAATCAACAAAATTATGATGCAGAAAGTAGTCCAGCAGCAAGAGGGAGGCTTTTTGGTCTTTTGCACTGAATGTCACATGTATGATTGTCTCCCAGCTGGCAAGAGGCTGTATGTGTGTACTAGATGCAAAGAGCTCTTAGACCTCAGAGAACAGGTCCGATCTCTGGAGGCTAGAGTGGCAGATCTGGAGGAGATAAGGGAGACAGAGAGGCATATAGAGGAGACCTTCAAGGTCAAAGAACTCTCACGACTAATCTGATAGTCCCTGTGCTGCCTTGGAGGAGAAAGGTCACCTGGAAGGAGAACATCAGCTTTATGAGTCAGGAAGCAATTCTGTGGCTAGTACCTGCACTTAAGGTGATGTACATCCTCTCACACTGAGGATAGGTCTCCAGGGGCACATGCCCAGAAGGGGAAGGTTAGGACAGCCATTATAGTTGTTGGTTCAATTATTAGGAAGGTTGATAGCTGGGTGGCAGGTGGACGTGAGGTAACTTGCCTGCCTGGTGCAATGGTGGTGGACCTCATGCGCCACATTGATAGGATTTTAGACAGTGCTGGGGAGGTGCTGTCTGTCTTGGTACATTTGGGTAACAATGACATAGGAAAGTGCAGGATAGAGGTTCTGGAAGTCAAATTTAGGGTTTTAGGTAGAAAGCTAAAATCCAGAAATGCTGCCCATTTCACATGCAAGACCTCAGAGGCAGGCAGAGTTCAAGAGTCTCAATGCATGGATGAGGCGATATATAGGGAAGAGGGTTTTAGGTTTGTAAGAAACTGGGCTTTATTTGGGGAAATGAGAGGCTTTTCCTGAAAGGATGGGCTCCATTTTAACCAGAGTGGAACCAGGCTGCTGGCACTAACCTTTAAAAAGGAGATAGTGCAGCTTTTATACTAGATAATGGGGAAAAGTCGACAGTCACTTAGAAGCACATTGTTTGGAGTCTTGGATCTTTGAAGGATACTAAGAGAACAGGGAAGCTAGAGCATCCCAGTAGAGAGGTTACAATAAATGTCAAAATAAACCAGGTGTCTGTAAGAAAAGTGCAGAAAGATTCCAAATTAGCCCTATCAACTGATAAGCAGGTTGTTAATACAAACAAAAATACATTGAAATGTCTGTAATCAAATACTAGAAGTCTGAAAAATAAACTGGGAGAGTTTAAGTGTGTATAGCACTGGATGAAGAGGTAGATATAATTGGTATCTCAGAGACCTGGTGGAAGAAGGATAACCAATGGGACACTAATATCAGGGTACAAATATCAAAATGATAAGATGGATCAAATTGGTGGAGGGGTGGCATTATATGTTAAAGAGAGCATTGAGTCAAACAGGATAAAAGTTCTGCAGGAAAAAAATGCAATGTTGAATCTTTATGGACATGACAATCTACATAAATGATACTCCAGGTGGTCACGCAACTTAAGAATTTCTGACCTAGTACTATATTTTATTTTACCTATAAAAGAAGGATCAGTCCATGTATACAGACGAGATACTGGTTGATCAGTTTGTCAGAGAACTGGCATCCAGGGGAATAAAATAGTACTGGGGGTGTTTTACTCTCCACCTGGCCAGAATGAACTAACAGACAATGAAATGCTAAAAGAAATTAGGGAAGCTAACAAAATCAGCAGCACAGTAATAATGGGTCATTTCAATTATGTCGGTATTCACTGGGTGAATGTTACATCAGGACTCACTAAAGAGGTAAAGTTCCTAGATGAAATAAATGACTGCCTCATGGAGCAGCTGGTACAAGAACCAACAAGCGGGGAAACTATTTTAGACCTAGTCCTTAGTGGAACACAGGATAAGATGCAAGAGGTGAGAATGTTGGAACCATTTGGCAACAGTAATCACAATATGTTCAGATTTGTCTTAATAACTGGAAGGAGCACATTAAAAAAAATCTACTGTGACAGCATGTAACTTTTAAAAAGATTACTATGATAAAATGAGAAAAATGATTAGGAAAAAACTGAAAGGAGCAACCTCAAAGGTTAAGAGTTTAGCTCAGGCATGGACATTGTTTAAAATTATCTGCTTGGAAGTCCAGAACAGATGTATTCCTTGCATTAGAAAAGGGGGAAGGAAGGCTAAATGACTACCTGCATGGTTAAAAGGTGAGGTGAGAGAGGTTATAATAGCTAAAAGAACATTTTTCAAGAAATGGAAAAGGGATCCGAATGAAGAAAACAGGAAACAGCATAAGATCTGGCACATTAGATGCAAAGAATTGATAAAGAAGGCAAAGAGAGAATTTGAAAAGAAGATTGCCATGGAAGCAAAAACTCATATAAAAAACGTTTTTCAGGTGCATTCAAGATAAAAAGCCTGTGAGGGAATCAGTTGAACCATTAGATGATCAAAGAGTAAAAGGGGTGCTTAGAGATGACAAAGCCATGGCAGAGAGACTAAATGAATTCTTTGCATCAGTATTCACTGAGGAAGATGTAAGAGATATACACATTAACTCCAATAGCAGAGGAATAATATTTAAAGAACACTCTCAAAAACTCATATGGGAAATTGTATCAGAAAAAATGTGCTCTCACAGTCGCCTGGCTCTTGCCCACATAGGGCTGCAACCAGTATCGTGTATATGGCACACACAGTAACCTCATTTACACTTTCCCAACAGACAAGGTTTTTTTTCATTTTTAAACGCTACCCCAATCACGTGATCCAATCTAAAAACAAAACTTTTTAATACTTATCTGAACTATTGCTCAACACCTAAGTTCTCCGAATTTTTTCTCTTTCTTCAACATGTATTTCACAATATGATTGCACCCACTCGCGCTTCAGTCCTTGTCTTATCACTGAACTGTCCGCCACTGTTGTGTGCATTCGTTGTTACTTATGCGTTGTTACTTTATGGTGCTGCCATTTATATACACACTCCCGTGCCTCCCGACATTGATGATGTTTCGACGTTAATGCCCACCTTCTTCAGGGAATTTCTCCTATACGTAAGACACATTTTGTACTCATTTATACCAAGAAACATATTTCTAACACTTTCTAGTGTTTCATAGCATAGCAGTGCAACTTACTTTCAGCTTTCGGCCGTGCCCGGCTCCCTTCCCCGGCTAACAAATTCAAAGATGACGCCTCTCACTCAACCCCTCCCCTTCAGAGGCTTCTCCTTTTAAACCAATCATAGTCCCAAACTCTCCTCCAATCAGCTTGCCGAAAGATACACTGACCAATCTACTTCCTTATTAAGTCCCTCCGACTGAACTGTCCCTAATTTGTATATCCACTTTTGTTCCTTCTGCAGTAACCTCAGATCGATATTGCCTCCACGCTGATCTTTTTTGACAGCTTCTAATACTGTGCATCTTAACTCCTCAAAAACGTGGCCCTTTTCGGTGCAGTGCTGCACCAACGGAGCATCCATTTTTAAACGTTTCAAAGCACTTTTGTGCTCAATGAGGCATGTTTTTAGTTTTCTTGTTGTTTTTCCCACGTATAATAATTTACAAGTGCACCAAATGACATATATCGCCCCCAGAGTGGCACATGTCGTTCTAACATGTGGAACATACCCTTTCAATTTCTCAATTAGGATATTCATGTTCTTATGTGCTACCACACACATGGAACACTCTTGGCAAGGGAAATGACCCACCTCCCTGATTGCTATGTCCTCAATGGGTTTAAAAAAATAATGTACCACAATATCCTTGATATTACTGCCACATTTATATGCCATCATTGGCTGATCTTTAAAAACTGGATACATTTGCAAGATGTGCCAATTCTTCTTAATGCTTTGTGATACCTGCTGTATGCCCTCAGAGAATGGTAACATGCATGTTATTCTTTTGGATGGAATTTTCTTCTTTGGATGTAATAGAAGGTCCCTGTTATTCCACCGGGCCCGCTTGAGGGCTCGCCAAACAACTTGTTCAGGGTAACCCCTATCTAAGAAACACAGCCCCATCTCTTTTGATCTATCCTTAAATTCTGTAACAGTGGAGCAGAGTCTTCTTAGTCGCAAGAATTGTCCATAAGGAATGCTCTCAACCAAATTGCGTGGATGACAACTAGAATAACTTAACAAAGTATTCTTATCAGTAGTTTTTGTTATGACTGCACTGTCCGCGGGTTTCCCCACGAGCAGGCACACTCACCCCATGCTGCATCTTCACCCGACGTGGCAGGACACCGCTGTCGGGCCTTCTGCGTGGTTGGAGCTGCGGTCGTTGCTGCCCACGCGGCCCGAGGCCGCCCTGGAGTCTCCTGTGCTCCGCGGTCGGAGCCGCGGCCTTCTTACCTCTCCTGCGGGGCCGGGACCGCCCCCGACGCTGCTCCCATCTTCGTGGCACTAAGGCCGCATCCCGAGCTGGCCCGGTGGCTGGAGCCGCCCCCGGGGCTCCCCGCAGCAGCTGGAGCCACTGCCGACAGCAGGGCCTGCTCCTCAGGCTCTGCCGGCATCTGTACGAGATTACGTCGGTGCAGGCCACTGTCCGCAGTCCTGCACAGCTCCTGCTCTCACCTTAGGCGCCGGCGCACGCCTCTCTGCAGAATTTAAAGGGCCAGGCACAGGAAGTGTGCTGTCTCCACCTTTGATGGGACTTCCTGCTTCAGCCCTATAAAGGGCTGCTCTGTCAGTCTGCTCTGGGCCTTGCATCGGAGTTACTTCACTCTGGAGGCTCCTGCCTGCCAGAGCTCCTTCAGGTCTTCTATTGTCTTTGTGGAGCTCCTCATCTCGTCTTGTCTTCTCGTCATGCCACATCATGTCTTCATAGCCTGAGGTCCTCGACCAGGTGTCCTGGTGTCTTGATGATCTTCTACGTCCTGGTGTTCTTGCCTTCCTGGATGTTTGTTCCTGTTTGTTCCTGCGTCTTGTCTTCTACGCTCCTGAGCCTTCTGGTCCTGTGGGCTGGACTCCCTCAGACGACGTCTTTCCCGGGTTGGAGTGGCCTACAGGTGGACTGGTGTCCTGCGCTCTCGAGCTGTCATGTCCTGGATCTTTCCTGCGCTGTCCCTTTCTCCTCGTGGTCCGTGACCAGCCTGCAAGGGCTGTGTAGGGCGCACAGTGGGACAGGGTGGTCCGCGACTCAGTCCCGTGGGTGGCCTGAGTAGGGCGCCCTGAGAGACAGTGCCAATGTCCGCCTTCCCTGCTTCTCGTCTTGTCTGGATTCCAAGTTCCTCGTTATGTCTGCACTTCAGCGTCATGTCTCTGATGTCGTTGCATCAACCCTGGTCCGGGATGCCGTCGCATCGACCACTGGTCCGTGATGTCTTCGCATTAGCCTTGGTGTCACATCTTCAATAGTTCTGGTGTCATGTCTTCAACCCAAGTCTTCGTGTCATTTGATGCCGTCGCATCAATCTTCATAGTCTTGTCTTCGTGTCAAAGTCTCCGTCTGCCCTCAACCTCAGGCCAGGCCTGCTGCTCCATGCTGCTCGCAGCAGGTCCAAAAGGGCTCGGAATGGTCGGAGGACCATTCAACTTCCAACATGTTGGCCTTGGGAGCTTGCCGGCCTGGCAGAGGGTAAGACCATCAGCCATGCGGAGCCACCGTCAACCCTTGGCTCGGCCCTGAAGGTCTGGGTCGGGCTGAGGCCCAAGGGCATACTAAAACCTCTCGTTCTCAACAGTTTTCTTAAAAACTGTAAAGAAAAACCACCGTGAATCAATCACAATTTGAATATCCAAAAAAGCCACCCATGTACCTCCAAAATTGAAAGTACATGAAGAGGATTTGGGAGCCTTAGATTGACAGTATTTTGTGATTTCATTACAGAGATATACTCATGCCAGAAATAATATTAAAAAGGTAATGATTCAGAGGAACTGAAACAAACCTCAGTGAACCTCGAAGATGCACTAAGGCAAATTGCCAAACTAAAAAGTACAAATCATCTGGACCAGATGGTATACATCCTAGAGTGCTGAAAGAAGTGAGAAATTAAATTGCAGAACTGCTATTGGAAATTTGTAAATTCTCAGACTGGAATGTTGCCATTGTAATGCCAGTTTTTTAAAAGGGAACAAGGGGTGATCCAGACAACTACAGAGCAATGAGTCTGACATCTGTGCCAGGCAAAATAGTAAAAACTATGATAAAGATCAAAATTGCTGAACATATAGATAGGCATAGTTTAATGGGACAAAGCCAACATGGATTTAGTGAAGGGAAGTCTTGCCTCACAAATTTGCTACATCTTTTTGAGGGCATAAATAAACATGTGGATAAAGGTGAGCCAGTTGATAAACTGTATCTGGATTTCCAGAAAGCATTTGACAAAGTCCCTCATGAAAGACTTCTTAGGAAATTAAAAAGTCATGGGATAGGGGGCAGTGTCCTATGTGGATTATTAACTATCAGGGTTTGCTGGTACACAGGAGATTTGGGAAGGGGGAACTTTCTCTTTAATAGGATATGGAGGAAGAAGAAGCCACCATGTTTATCAACACAAAATGAAAGGGTCAATTAACATGAGAGATTTTAGGCTACAGCTTATGTTGATGTCAATTTTTTTGTATTAATATCCATATTAGTACTGAGTCCACACTACTGAGGTGACGTTTTATCGTGCCCTAGGTAAAAGTTTTGCATAGAACATTAAGTCCCACTCTAATGTGCATGTAAACATTTTACTGAGGTGCACAATATAAATATAGCCTTTTTACCATGAGTCAATACTACATTAAATTTAGAACTACCATCAGCCCTCCTGTAAGAGGACATGTTCTCCTTCTGGGTTCTCTCAGGTATGTCTTCCACATTTTATTATTTTGGGCCAAAAATTATCTTTTTCATAGGGGAGGAATCATTTTATGTGCCTATGACCAACATGCCTACCCCTAAAAGAATCCATCTTCTGTCTATTAATCTTTATTGACACATGGAGGTGCTAGAGAAAAGCATCAGACTGCAGATGTTGTGGCCTTGCTCTGCATAGCTGATCACCTCTCTGCTTCCCTCTGGAACTTTCTGCTCACTGCTGTCTTCCCTGAGGCCACTGAACATGTTTTGGGTCCCTATAGAGCTACTGCAAAGAAATCTCTCCAACCAGGTTTGCTCCCCTGCTTCCTTTTATTAGGGATGTGAATCGGGCTTCGGATGATTGAAAATATCGTACGATATTTTCAAAATCGTCAGAAATCGGGGGCTCCCCCAAAACGATAGGAAAACCCCACGAAATTGTTTGTGGGGGTTCTCTTATCATTTTGGGGGAGGTCGGGAAAAACGGCACAAATAAGGAGGGAGCACTGGATGGCCGGCGCCATCTTTAAAAATGGCGCCAGCCATCCAGTGCTCCTACCATGTGACAGGGGCCAGCCAATGGCACGGATACCCTGTCACATGGTAAGGGTAAAGGCCATCGGCGCCATTTTTATTAGTGGCAGCCGATGGCCCGAGAGCGGGAGATCGCTCCTGGGACCCCCACTGGACTACCAGGTACCTGTAAAAAGTTTTTTGGGGGGTCGGGAGGGTGGGTGAAGCTAAGGGATTAGTTTTAAAGTGTTGGGGAGGGTTTTTTGTTTATTGGCTCGGGCACAGCTGATAAACAAAACCGCGATCAGGCCGGACGAAAAAAAAACCCACAATGTGAATCGGAACCAGAATCAGAACCAATTTTGGTTCCAATTCACATCTCTACCTCTTATAGGGGGTAGGGTGGGACAATCTCTCAGGAGCACTTCAAACTCAGCACTCAGTTCTTCACTACTCAGCCAGCACTCCACTCTGCATGTTGTTTATCGAAAGTTAAATTATGTATTGGCTATTTATAACTATAGTTTATTGTACCTGTTGGATATTAGATTTAAAAATGTACTGCTTGTTTTCAGATGAGGCCTCAACAGTTAAACACAAGATGTACTTGTTTTGTTAAATAAAAATATGTTGTGTCTTCTTTTTGGAATTTGGAAAAATGGCAACCCTAAAGTTAGATCCCAAGAATAAGAAAAATTTTTTGTACATCTGACTTTCCATGAGACAAGTAAATAATGAATTATGTAATTTATTACCTACCTTTATTTGCTTTTACGATTCAGCTTACAAAGAGAGAGGAAAGATTAAAGTCCAAATAACAATAAAACCTGTGTTTATTGTTCTTTAATCTATCTCATTTTAGAGAGTATGTATGTTACAACATTTCTTACCTGCTTTGTGTCTATTGGTTTTAAAAAATATATTTGTACTTTTTTGGCTACTTAGATCATAATATATCAAAGAGGAAACCCTTTTCCATTATGTGATTTCTAATTCAAGTGGGTGAATTATTTATTCTCAAGATAAAAAGAGTCTCAGAACATTAATTAAAATTTAAAATAAATTGTGGTGGGTGTGTGACACAAGTTTCCCTGAAGCTTTTTACAAAGTGGATGTTCTCAGATACTAGAGGAGAGAAACATCACAGATAATAACTGTTTAAAAAAAACCCCAAAGAAAAAACAAACCTTGAACTGAACCAATAAAAAGTAAATCATGAACAAGAGCCTGGCCAGAACAGCAATAACTACTCTTCCTTAAGCCACTTGATTGAAATTGTTACTGCAAGAGAGATATAGAAATGAGGACAGATAACCTTTGTTAAGGTCATTCTCTCTCATGTGGTACAATAGTCTTCTACTAGAAAGACAAATGGGATAGAACTGAGCTAGCAAAACACCTTAGATAAGAACTTCCAAATTTATACTTATCTCAAACATGAAATAGCCACATTTTTAGGCTTGGGTGAGCATGAGAGCTATTTGAAATGTGATACACAAATATCTGGATAGTTTGTATTGTAGTCTGGTTAGTTCATCGGGCAGTCCAAAATGTTGCAACCTGCCTTACAACTGGATGAATAAACAAGAGTATGTTATTCTTAGTCTTATCAAGTTGCATTGGATTCCAACAACTGAGAGGTTCAAATGTAAGGTTCTCATACTTATCTTCAAAGTGCCACAGATGGAAGGGCCTGAATACTTAAAGAAATTATCTTCTTATGCTCTTCTGCAGGCTTTACATTCTGTAGAAAAACTACAGTTGCAATCCCTTCATTTGAAGACTATTGATTGTTAAGTGACCCAAAGTTTGGCGTTTTCTTTTTCTGTATTAACTACAACCAAAAAAACCCTAAGGATCCTCTAATGATAAATACTATAACAAATAACAGAAATGAGGATCCTGAGTAACTCATTGGCTATAGTATGTCTGGTTGGGAAATACACAATAAGAGTAATTTTCATACTTACTCGCTGAGTTGCATTCCCTCCGTTTTTATTCTTTAATCAAAACATGCTTTTTTATTTTATTTTTTATTTTTATTTTAATTCTTTAATTTGTTGCTTTAGATGGCTCTTAAAATCGATTTAAAACTCTCCTGTAGAGTGACTCCTGCCTTAGAAAAAGGAGCACAGAGCATACGGCTTTTAAATCTATGCTGGCTGGTAAGCTCTCTGTCTCGCCACGCTCCTTTAATGTCCGACACTGAATAGTGTTTCGGCGGATGCTGCCTCCTGCCTCAGTGGCTTGAGAGAGTCTTTGTAGGAATGAAGGAAAACTCAAATTGCCATCTTTAATCACCATCTTTAATTAAAACATGCTTTAAGCAAAAAGCATGTTTTGATTAAAGAATAAAAATGGAGGGAATTCAACTCAGCGCATAAGTATAAAAATGACTCTCGCTATGTATTTCCCATCGGACATACTATAGCCAATGAGGTACTCAGGATCCTTATTTCTGTTATTTGTTATAGTATTTTTCTTTTTCTGGCATCCTCAGCTTTGGGACAGACTCCTGTTATATCTCAGACAAGAGGTTGACCTGCTGTTTTAGAAGAAGCAAAAATCCTTTTTATTTTCTACGGCTTTTTTTTTTTTTGGTAACTGATCGGTAACTTTTGCCATTTTATTGATTGGTCGACATGTCCATGTCCTATCTTTTAAGAGTTATATCTTGAGTTTTATTTTTATGTTTGTATTCTTGATGTTTTATGTTATTTATGTAATCCGGCTTGAACAGTGGTTTTAACAAATAGAAACATTAAAAAAAAAAAAAATATGGATTAATCTACTTATTTCAAATTGATTTTTTCACCCTCAATTTAAATGAAATTTAGGGAAGTGTTTTAATTTGAAATGACATTTCCTGTTTTGATTCATTTCATTTAGAAAACAAAACCAATGAAAAGCGAATATTCCATATATTTTTCATTTAGTTTTTTTTTGTTTTTTTTGCTCTTTAGCAGCCACCTCTCCAACTCAACCACCAAAATGTAAAAATGAAAGGTAACCCAGGCTGGGCATTGACCCATCCAGTGGGGTTGTTGAAGTTCAAAGGCAGCAGGATCAATTCAGTTGCTCCTGACCCACCAGTTCCCTGAACAAAATGATACTGACTAACCCTGAGGTACCTCCAAAAAACAAAGGGATACCCACTTTAGGCTTCAGTGACCCCTAATAGATGGGAAAAGGTTTGGGGAGAGGGGAAGGCACAGGACCAGCCAGGTCTGGCCCAGCTTAGGATACCTTTCATTTTTAAATTTCAGTAGTGGGGGAAAGAAATGGTTGGGCAGAGGCCCACGCTCGGGGCTTGGGGTCTCAATGCCAGTTTTCCTTTTTTCATTATGCCTCTTTTTGTTTTGTTTTTTTCATTTATTTCATAAATTATTTTCTTTCATAGAAATTAAACAAAGCAAAATAAATAACTTGTGGATAGAATACCCACTCGATCCTCCTTCCCCCCCGCTGAAAGCAATACACCACACAATAAATGGGATTAAATAGGCTGCAGTTTATTACTACAACTAAACCCGAGCCCTTACAAAACAGCATAAAGTCAACACCCCAACTTCCCCCCCCCCATGCCACCTTTCCTCCCCTTTTTCCACCACCATTTCCCTAATGGTGAAGTAACAATACCCTCCCCCCCCCCCCCCCCCCCCCCCCGCGCTCACTCCGCCTCGTACCAGCAAGAGTAAGCTAGATACCGAGAACCAAGCCCCTTAGTTCTTCGGTCCCCCATGTAGCGGCCCCCCCCTGGCTACACGAGGCTTGCCCCCCTTATCCGCCCCCCCCCCCCTTCTGCCAACCTCGCCTTACAAATTCCTCTTGAGCTCGGGTTTTCCTGCTTCACTGCGACAATTAACAAAACATTACAACATTGAACATGCCTTACAATCGCAACACAGGGTGGGCGGGAGGAAAACAAGACTTGCCGCCTGTCTCTCCTCAGCTATCTGTACCGTTACCCAAAAACGTTCTTCCCTTCGTACCCTTTCTCTCCTTCTATTGGCCTCTCTAATCCTGCTTGTCCCTTCCTATTGGCCATCCTTCCTTCCTTCCCTAGAAACCCTCCATCCCCTTTTGCCTGTCCCTTATTCTCGTTGCTTCTCCCCAAGTTATACTCGCTATGCAAGACAAGCTTGCTCAGCTTTCCTTTAACTTGTGGATAGAATACATGCTCGATCCTCCTCCCCCCCCCCCCCCTGAAAGCAATACACCACACAATAAATGGGATTAAATAGGCCGCAGTTTATTACTACAACTAAACCCGAGCCCTTACAAGAGAGCATAAAGTCAACACCCCAACTTCCCCCCCCCCCCATTCCACCTTTCCTCCCCTTTTTCCACCACCGTTTCCCTAATGGTGAAGTAACAATACCCTCCCCCCCCCCCCCCCGGCTCACTCCACCTCGTACCAGCGAGAGTAAGCTAGATACCGAGAACCAAGCCCCTTAGTTCTTCGGTCCCCTGTGTAGCGGCCCCCCCTGGCTACACGAGGCTTGCCCCCATTATCCCCCCCTTCTGCCAACCCCGCCTTACAAATTCCTCTTGGGCTCGGGTTTTCCCGCCACAAACAAGTTGAACCTCAACTTGTTCCCCCCAACTGCGGCGCTTACCATGCAGCTACTTCCTTTTCCAACCCTTCCTGTATGGAGTTATTAAACATGTCCATACCAATCTCTGATAAATGCACCCCATCCCCCGCGAATAATCCCGCTTCCTCCATCCACGACCATGGGTGCCTAATCCAAAATCCCCCCTCCTACCCCATCCATTTTTCCAGCTGTCTATTCAGTTTTTTAACTCCCGTTCTCCAAATTAACTCCTCTCTGTTGCGCAAACGGATAATTAGATCAGACCAACCAATTCTCATGTTAGGCCATCTTATCCATAACTGGGAAAGGTCCTTCTTCATACATGTGAGAAGTTCCCTACATGTTTTGTATCCAATATCATTCCCACCCAAATGAATGAGGAGAACATTTGGAGCGCCCCACATGTCTATCTTCTCATACAGGAAAGGCAGGAGTTCATCCCACATCATGCCCCATTTACTAAACCAAGCCAAGCGCCAGCCCTTTTTGTCTAAGTCTAAATTCTCCCCGTATGGCCGTTTCAGTGCTCTTCTTTGCACCCTGTGTATGTACGAATGGCCCACGATTCAGGCACATCCCACGAAGTTCCTCGACCCCCTTTGGTCTGCAAAATAAACACAAGCATTAACATCACCCCCAAAAACCCAACCCTTCCCTTGACTTCCTTACGAATGAATATAAGACCAAAACGTGTTAGACTGCCACCTACCTAATCCTTTGATTCCACTATCCGAGAAACCCGCCTCCGCTGCCAAGGTTGCTGCTCCTATCCGAAAGGAATGTGCACTGTATACCCGCACATCTCGACCCATCTTGCCTATCACTGCCCTCAACACACTGGCAAACTGATAACACATCAATGGGCTACCTTTCTCATGAATCAAAAAGGCTCCATCCCTGTTAGGCCGAACTTCCATATACCGTTCAGCTAGCCGAACAGGACATACCTTCTTGTTCACATCTCGTGCCAAACTAATAACTGCTCCTTTCCCTCCATGATCCGTTTTGGACTTTGCAATGAAAAGTCATACTTCCGACTCCAATAGCTGAACACATTGGCGTTGGAGACCAATGTCCCGAACACTGTGTCTAGATAATGCTACCAACTCGCTAACCCTCAAGGCTCCAAAAAATGCCCACGAAAACGAAACCTGAAACAACAAAACCTCATATCGTAACCAACAAATTTGCAGCAAACTTGCCATTAAATAATCCAAATCCTCATATCTAATGGGACGTCGCACGTCATCAACCTTGCCCACCACCCTCTCCCATCCCTGTAACAATTTCTTAACCCGAAAACTGCTGATTGGACTCCCCCACCCACATACCTTTTGAAAGAAAGCAAAACCCGCTAAGTGTGACCAGGCTCCTAGCCCATATGATAAATTCCACAACCAAACGCTCCGACACCGGACCTAGCGTCCACCCTTGAACTTGTTAGAAACCTATAACTGTCTTGGCTCTTTGCACGTAGGCCTTCCAAGTTGCTGGGGCAACTAAACAGCGTATCAGCTCCCATTCCACTTCGTCTCCCTGCTTGACACCGAATGCTACGCGCTCCTCACCGATCCGCGTGTACCCGTAACCGCCTGCAAGTATATGAAGTACGCCCGGGTTGCAATCACTCTACGATTAACCGCCATCCTCCCCATCCTTGTGTTTCTTTTTTTTTTTTTATTTACCCCCTTTCCCTTTTCCTCCCCATTCCCTTCCCACGCCCAATAACCAAATTGTCAATCCCCCCCCCTTTTTTGTTTTTTTTAGCTTCGCTTGCCGGGCTTCAATGTTTTATCGACCTGTACTGTCTGAGCTGACAAGCATTTGACAACTAGGTGCAGACCATTGCATGTGGAGCACGCGTGCCGAAACTTACAATCTGGAAATAAGCATGTAGCCCGATTAAATCTTCAGCATACGTCTGTATTGGGCGTTGTGTTCCTCTCGGTCATTTTCCTGGCAGATCCCATAGCTTTGCCTAGACTTGAATGATCGTCACCTGCACTAACCCCCTCGATACTCACTGTGCTCCCTCCTTGCCCCCCTCCCACCTGCCCCTGTGCTTTTGTTAGTCATTTGTGTCAACCATAAGTTAATATCCTGCATACCCCAGGACATAAATTTATTCCCTGCCATTTTTTCCCTAAAACGCTCATCATAATTCAACCATGCCCACCCATCATAATCCTTGAAAGCTCCTAGGATACTGTCACAGTAAGACAACAGTGTTCCATATTGTCCTGGCTGGTAATGCCCTACCACACTGGCTAATCTAAGGAAGCCCCTTACCCAGTTGATGATATTTTTAGGAATTCGTGTGCTGGCACTGTTAGCCCTTTACTTCCTCTTGCCCTTCTTACGTGACTTCTGATCACCCCGCCTTCCTTCTAATAGTCAAAATATATTTACGAATCTCCTTCTCTTAATCCACATCCGCAATTTCTTGGGCACCCCTTCCCATAACTCCGTTAAAGACGCTAAAGCCGGATGTCCCATGTCCTGACTCGTCCCTGACGCTGTTGCCCGTCTTTGTTGCTCCGAATCACTACTGTCCGATGTGGAGGAATCCGAAGAATCTGAACTATAACTGGAACTCCCCGTATGATCACTCTTCCTCTTATTACCTCTCTTGCCAGTTGCTTTGCCACTATCCCCTCCATCATTACCTGCTGTGTATCCATGAGCCACATGAGCCGCCACCTCCTCTTCTCCTCTACTTGCCAATCAGGCCTGCAGGCCACTATGGTACGGCCTCTCACCCCTGGACTGCTCCTTCCTGGTATCCTGTGCAGACACTTCCATCTCCTTCTGCACCTCTGGACCTGCGAAGGAAGACAAACCAATGGCAGCCTCCAAGCCGAATATTGGCTCTCCCCTTTCACCTCCACCATACCCTTGACTACTACCCCACTCAGGCAAGTCACGCCTCCCCTCTACCTCCCTCCCATCCCCCCCTCTTCGTACTCGCCCTGATTGCCCTAAATCCCCCCCGCCTTCTTCCCCTTCCCTAGCATCCTGTGATCTCCTCCTCCACTCCCTGCTTAAGGATGCCGTCACACCCCCCCCCCCCATCCCAACCTCAACCCCCTGTGAGCTATGATGGACCATTTACTGGCATCTATAGCAGAACCACACTCACCGCATTCGTGGTGCGAAATCTCCCTTCTTCTTCCCGACCATCCCTGCTCTTCAAAGGTCACCTGCTGAATGCCCTGACTTCTCCCCCATGCAGCTGGTACCGCTCTGGTACCCTCTTTCATATGACCTCTACCTTGTCGGCTCGAGCTGGCAGCGGCTCGTCCTGCTCCTTCCCGCCCTCCATGACTCGGCGCCATCTTGCGCGCATGTGCTTGCACATTCCCTTGTGCTACCTCCTTGGTCCCGGCATGTCTGTCCGGCAGATCTCTTCCCAACTCTGTTACCTCCGAGTCAATCTCGACGTCAGCACGGGAATCTCGCCCCAATTCCAAAGGTACACTAGGCGAGGTGGGGGAACCGTGAACGCTAGGAGGCGAGGCCTGGAAATCGCTGCCCGACGCACTGAAAGATAACTCTAACCCCTGCGGGGTTGAACCCTGCGCTGCTCCCTGTGCTGCCAGTGCATCATCCTCTGAAGCCGCTTCGGGCCCGCTCTCCCCCGAACTAGCCGTCTGGCTGTGAGGCGGCGGCACTACCTCCGAGCAAATGTTACCGCGCTCAAAGTGCCCCGGGTTGCAAGGCACTGCGCTCTGGGCTTTACGCCCTCTTCGGTAATTTTCCATCATGCCCTGCTCTGGCCTGCTCCCTTTTTCTTTGCCGAGCGGCATGAGGCCCAACTATCAAGTTATTCGCGGACTCGTCCCGCCGGTACAACCTTCCCTCCCTTGCTACACTGTTCACTCTCGAACTTGCTACGTCACAGTGTGATGTCCGTATGATTATTAGGCTCCTTTCTACGTTTCGTTACCCGTACCTGCAAGCGGCACAAAAACAAGACTTGCCGCCTGCCTCTCCTCAGCTATTTGTACTGTTACCCAAAAACATTCTTCCCTTTGTACCCTTTCTCCCCTTCTATTGGCCTCTCTAATCCTGCTTGTCCCTTCCTATTGGCCATCCTTCCGGCTTCCCTAGAAACCCTCCACCCCCTTTTGCCTGTCCCTTATTCTCGCTGCTTCTCTCCAAGTTATACTCGCTGCGCAAGATGAGCTTGCCCACCTTTCCTTTTACAAACAAAATGAAAACAAAAAGAAAAAAAAACAAGATGAAAAAGCAAAACAATTTAAAACGTTTGAAGATCTCACCCCTAATGAAGTCTTTAAAATGGTTCCTTCCTAGCAGAAGTTATCCTCCTTTGACAAGAAGAAATGTAGGGAGAATTGTAAAAGCATTTCAAAATATTTTCAAACATAAATTGTATGGTATGCTGACAAGTTCCTTCATGCTTCTACCAGTAGATTTCTTTAGATTCCATTTATAGGATTATAATGTTTGGAACACAATTTGCTTCCGTAAATAAGATTTAAGACTCTCCCAGAAAATCATTTCATACAGAGTAATTTTGAAAGGAAAATGTAAATGTAACATAGTATCATAGCAATTTTCAAAAGCCCATTTACCCACATTAAATGCACTTAACACGGGTGAAACCTATTGCCAATTCAATAGCATATGCCTCTGATAATGAACTGCTCCAGGTTCTGCCTTAGTTATCATACCCTCACATGTAAACAAACCCACAAGCAGGATGGGATCAAAGACGGTCTTGGTAAAAAAAAAAAAAAGAATATGATAAAAATATCTGTTATATCTGAAGTACTCCCCAAATCCATCCTCTGTTGTTCTGCTAAGTACTGAGAAATACTGGGGAGAGATGCTTATGTTACTTTCATGTTCAGAGAAAAAAAAAAAGAACAGAGTATAATTTTATAATAGCCCAAATTCACAGATAGCCCAAGTACTTACATACGCAAATACACGGAATATTATTCCTGCTCCCAGGCAGGTATACACTAACTTTCTGCACGTACATTTATGCACATACATTTGAAACTCTGACCTCCAGAATTCCTATTCCTAGTGCAGGTGACTGTATAAGCAAAATGGGGTTTTGCATGTATTGTTACACACAAAACCCACTAATTGATTTTCAAAGCACCATTTATGTATAAAACAGGGTTTTATGTGCTAAGTCACTTTGAAAATCAATCCCTTAAAATTAATTACTAAAATTAATATTATTTACTTTAAATCATGCCATTTTCATATTAAATCTTAAAGTCCAAGTATTTTGGTCATGTTTTGTTGGTTTACTTCTATTCTTAAAGGACTCTATTTTGCCAAATTTGGGAAGACCTGTGCTTTCCCTATGGGGGTTCCCCAGTGCTAGTTGGACCTCCAGTTGTGACATTCACCCGCATGCACATCTCCCAAATTTGGCAGAATAGAGTGCTATAAGAATAGAAGTTATCCAACCAAATATGACCAAAATACAAAGGTGAATCCCTTCACTGGGAACTAGCTCCAGTAAGGGCAGATGCTCAACTCGAGAAGATCAATCTGAGGGGGAAGGTAAGTGAAGGAGTGCATACAAGAGTACTGCAGAACACCTTAAGGGACTGGCTCCAGCTATCTGGCCTGGTCCACCTTAAAACACACAAGCTGGGAATTCTGGGCCTAGGGTGTTTTACTTGGGAGAGGGATAAGTAAGCAGATCAGAGGGAACAGGAGAGCCCCAGACTACAGTAGAAGAAAGCAAGAACTATGCTACAACCAGTTATCTCTAAACTTCTACATTTCTGTTTCCAGCACTGCTGAAGTAAGCAAACTTTTTTTGGTTAATTTGCTTGTAAATAAAACTCTGTAGAATAGCAGGATTCCAGACTGCTCTGTCCTCTGGCAAGTCAATGACCATTCACTCTGTGTTGTGCCTCTTTGCCTGCCAATTTAAAGCTATCATTTGCATACAGTAACATCTCAGATGACTATTCATGTGGTCCTTGTCTTCTCTCTATTCTTAACTCAGTTTCCTTTACCTCATTTAAAACCACTGTATCCTCCTCTTTACCATGTATTTCTCTCTCATCCAGACTGATGTCTTCCAACATGTATCTTTTTTTTTTAGCAGTCTCTCACCTTTAACGCTCCTTCTTTCTGTCTTTCAACTACACTACACTGATGTCTTCCAACATGTATCTTTTTTTTTAGCAGTCTCTCACCTTTAACGCTCCTTCTTTCTGTCTTTCAACTACACTACACTGTTTACTCCTTCTATCATCTCGCATTGCTCATACCAGACCAAGTTCTTTCAGAGGTGTACAGAGTCCCTGCCCACTTCCAATATTCGAGGCCCCTAGCCATATTTAAATAGGGATAAAAAAAACAAACACCTGCAGTCAGGATGGGGCCTGTTGAGTGGTCTGATGCTGCGGGTGACCAGAGTTTTGCTGCTCTCAAGAGGGCCCGGCACATGGAGGCAGCACAGAGCTGTATTTTGAAATGGGCCAGCGTGAGGCCAAATGGAGGGGGGCCTGGGTGGAGAGGCAGTTCTATTAGTGTGCTGGGCCAGCAGCTGTACACGCCACACGTGTGTAGAGTCGTGGAAGCCTGGGGAGCTCCTGGCGACATTTAAAGGCAGACTAAGAGAGGTGGAGCAAGAGCAAACAGCTGACTCAAGCTGCCGCTCTGAGCCTCCCCATGAAGTGCAGGGTTGGAGTGGTGATTTTAAATTGTAAACCCACTGCGGGAAGGCCATAATAAGCAGTGGCAGCCTTCGGAAAGCTGTCACTGCAAGATTGGAGGCATGAATTGCATCACGGGCCTTAGGAAAGCCCCTGACGTGATTATCCAGTATAAGGTGATGACGTCAGCAGGCCGGAAGCAAATTTAAAACGTTAAAAAAAGCCTAAAAACATTAAAATACAATTTTCAAATGCTCCAATTCAGGTGAACAGCCCTAGGAGAGGCTCCCTTCCAAGTTTAAACCCATAGGTGCAGATTTTTGAATCGGCGCACGCGCGGTACATTTGTGCGCGTTACCCGGCGCGCACAAATGTACACCCGATTTTATAACATGCGCGCACTGCTGCACGCATGTTATAAAATCCAGGGTCTGTGCTCGCAAGGGGTGCACACTTGTGCACCTTGAGTGCACCGAGCCCTAGGGGAGCCCCGATGGCTTTCCCTGTTCCCTCCAAGGCCTCTCCGAAATAGGAGCGGCCTCGGAGGGAACTTTTATTCCGCTCCCCCCCCATCTTCCCCTCCCTTCCCCTATCTAACCCACCCCCAGCCCTTCCTAAATCCCCCCACCTTGTTTCACTTTTTATGCCTGCCTCTGGGAGGCGTATCTTGCGCTCGCCGGCCAGCTGCCGGCGCGCCATCCCTCGGCACAGCCGCTGTGCCGGAGGCCTCGGTCCCGCCCCCGGACTGGCACCACACCCACGCTTCCGCCCCCTTTTTAAAGCCCCGGGACATACGCGCGTCCCGGGGCTTGCGCGCACCACTGAGCCTATGCAAAATAGGCTCGGCACGCACAGGAGCAGGTTTTCGGGGTTACGCGCACAAATGTACCCCGTGCGTGCCGATTTGTGTAACTTACGCGCGTAACCCTTTCAAAATCTACCCCATAGGAAACATATTGGTGGACCCAGTGCAATCAGGTGGAAAACATTAAAAATAAGTTTAAAAAAAATATTGGTTTGAGTCATGAAAAGAGAGACTGGGAACCTGAAGCAAACCATTACTTGGAGTTAAAAACTAATTTCAAAGATGGAATTCAATCCATTTTTCATGGAGCCATTTCTGAGATGAAAAGTAAAACATCTCAAGAAAATTTGCTATATGATTAGGAACATCTAAGGAGATATTC
This sequence comes from Rhinatrema bivittatum, assembly GCF_901001135.1. Taxonomy (NCBI): domain Eukaryota; kingdom Metazoa; phylum Chordata; class Amphibia; order Gymnophiona; family Rhinatrematidae; genus Rhinatrema; species Rhinatrema bivittatum. Next base: position 96,768,850 of record NC_042618.1, read on the forward strand.
AAAACCCTTGAGTGACTATTGTTTTGGGTTAAAATATTATGATTCTTGAATTATAGTTGTGGATATTTTGGGGGGTGTTTCTGGCTGATTTTGTGGATGTTTGGGTGATATTGGATATCTTTGGATGATACTTGGATTTGAGTGAGTTGATTTGAGTTGGTTTGGGGGTTTTGTACTGGGATTTTTTTTTTTTTTGGTGGGATTGTACTTTGTTGAATGGATCTTGTTCATGTTCATTTTTGGGTTTTGGTGCTGCGCCTAGTGAAAAATATTTGTTAGCTAAAAATAAGCAGAAAACTCAACAGTCTAAACTGATCACTAGGGAGTTTTAGAGCTTCTAGTAACACATCCTTTTCCATCATGAGCTAGAAAGGAACTACAGAGCTTCTTGAACATGCTCCTTTACAGTGGGAGTAGTCTGTACCACGTGAACCAGATAGCTGCTAGTTGAAAAGATGCTGCACCATGATTAGATCTCTGGCTAGTCTCCTTGCCAACTTGTCTTGCTTTGGCTCAGACAAGGCAGGGACATCACACAGGCAAAAGCTGGTTGCTATAGTTACCAGCTTTTTTTCTCTGTAGTACAAAGCAATAATCTTGTTTCATTCCTGGTACCCCTCCATTTGTTTTGGAGGGGGACACAAAACTGTTTCCATCAGTTACCAATCCACATTCAGACAATGCCTCATATCCCATGGATTATTATTTTTCTGAGGTATCTCTCTCATGAGGGACTTTATTGAACACCTTATAGAAATCCAAATACTTTATATTGATTGGCTCTCTTTTATCACATGCTTGTTTATAACTTTAAACATTTCTATTAGGTTAGTAAAGCACAACTACCTATCCATTCCTAAATCTATGCTGATTCTTTCCCATTAAGCCTTATTTATCCATAATTTATGCCTAGAAATTTTGTTCTTAATAATAGCTTCCACAATTTTACCAGGCTCACCCGTCTGTAGTTGCTTGGGTCATCCCTGGATCCCTTTTTTATATTTGGTATTCCATTTGTTACCCTTCAAGCCTCAAGTGTAGAGGCAGATCAGCGATTCTGCTCCGAAATCCAGCCTCTTTTGTCATTTCCCACAGGTGGATGCAGAGGGGGAAAAGGTGGCAATATTAAGTATCTTCATGTACAGCAAACAAGAAGCCCTGACTTTATTTCGTCACTAAGAAAAGATGTTCTTTGCATTATAACCAGTTTTTGAAATCTGTAATTTCTCATATCTCAAAAGCCAGAAATGTTTCTGCTAGATTTAGTTAATGAAAAATAAAATATTATTAATATAGTTAAATCCAAATGTGATAAAACATTCAGTACAGCAGATGTATATATTCTGTTGGGATTTTACTTTCAAGCTTTGCAATTGTTCTTAATAAGTTCCTCTATCATGTTACAAGCTGCTTCATGAAACATGATTTGATGCTTTAGATGTTTAAAGGCCGCTCTCTCTTTCCAACCTGATAGATTATGATAAACAATAATTGACAAAGCATCTCTGAAAATTAACAAATGTTTTGAATAAGCCTACACAATTATAATCATCAGACTTTCTATGCAATTGATGAGGGAATACATGGTCTCTATTGAATATTATGAATATTAATTAATTTATTTAAACTATTTATTATCCATTCCTCCAGAAAATGTTTGGGGTGGGGTACATTAAAAACACACCTGAATGAAATCTAACATAAACCAAAACAAACAATACAATTATGTGTTCCCAAAAGTACATCACCAGAAAAAAATGGTCAATATTTTATTATATATTTACTGCAAGCTATCATACAAGGAAAGGGTCCTATGAGCAGGCTCTCTTGCAGAAATAAATCAGAGTCTAACCCACTGAGACAAAAGCATCATTAAATAAAAAAAAGGTTTAAGAAGCTTTTCAAATGCTTTGGTATTCTTTGTGTTATGAATGCTAGATCGTAAGGAATTCCACAGAGTAGGACTAAATATGTAGAATGATCTCTCACGTGTTTCTGTCAACAGTGTAGCCTTTGGGGAGGGGATATCAAGTAAAAATGGACTAGATGAGTAAGAGTATGAACACGCAGAGTTGAACTGATCCGTGGAGACATGACATTATACAGAAGATTATGTATGACAACTGGAGTTTTATATTGTATCTGCTGGTATACTGGAAGCCAATGTAGGAACTTAAGAACTTGGATAATATGTTGGCAAATGTAACTATTGGTTATTAATTAGTGCAAGTATTGTGATAGTTTCATTAAACTTGACTTCCTTAGTATTGTGTGTTTCACCTCATGGACATAATTTACTTCAGTATGATAATTTTAATCATTTCCCTGTAATTGATTATCATAGAAAGCTATTATACTTAACAAGAAAATGAACTAAAAAGTATCTTTGCAAAGAGGTTGTTCTATTTGCAGTTTCGTTTCATTTTAGTGATTTTTTTTTAATAAAAGAAAATTAATGTGTCCCTTTTTTATTGAAAATTTTTATTAATTTTCTCATGTTTAATTAGTTCATTAATTGCATTTTCTTTTATTTCCTTATATATAATGTAACATTGCGCTGTGTCATTACAATTTTCTGTAGATGCTATAACGCTATAGAACAACTGAAGAAACATGTTCTGCATAATTAAAAAAAAAAAAAAAGTATTTCGGACGGACTAGCTCTCTGGCTCAGTCACAATAAAGCAGTGCGGAATATGCAACTAGAAATCTGTCCATTGTTACCAGAAAGTCTCATGTGTATTACAGAAGATCCTAGATATGGAGGGGTGGGATGGGGTAGAAGGAGAAAGGAGAGAGTATTGAAGGAAAACTGAGTATCATTACAGGAACAATCTGTGCTGCGAGGAGAGTAGTACCGAAGAGTTGAGTCTCAGAAGAACATTCCCTTCCAGTTCTCGTTCAGCAAGGAAGCCTGAGTCACCTGGCTATCTGATGAGGTGGTATGTAAAAAAAGAGAGACTATCAGGAAAAAACATTTATTTTCTGGAGCATATACTGTAAATACAAACTAAAGGATGAAATATTACTTTAAAAATGTAAGTTCTATGATATGTGTGCAGAGTTCTGAAAATAATTTTCATGACAAAAAATTAGTGATGTGCACACAATTTTTTCATTGTTGGTTCATGCATTCATTGGGTTTAATTTTTCATTTTGGGGCTTTATTTTATTCTTTTCATTTTTTTAGGTTTATTCATGTGACAGAGTGCCCATGTTTTCTGCTAAGAAGGTATCCCTGCCCTTTACTAACATGTATTTAGTGGTTTCAGAAGGTCTGAGTGCTCTCAGCAGGGGCGGTTTGGCCTATAAGGGAATCAGGCAACCCCCAATGTACTGGTCACTCTGGTCATGTGGCATCCTCTCAGCTCCTGCTCAGATTGCCGCCTATGGCCAAAGTAAAGAATAGAGGCTGCCTTGGCCCAAAGAGACACAGTGGGGCTACAGTGGAGCCCAACCCATGGCAGCCTGAAGAAAGACCTGTAGGGCTACACGGAACAGGGTTCATCCATAAATGGCATTATGCTCCAACGGGAGGGGAGGGGGTTACTACTTTTGTGATGAAGGGTTTTGGAGATTTGTGATGAAGTGTGACAAGAGGGGGCTGGAGTGCCAACATAGTGTGAAGTCATCTATGGACAGACCAACACCCCTCCCCCCAAACATCAGGAACAGCGGAGCCGGAAGAAGGAAACATCTGCAGTAAGGAGTAGTGCGGTTGCAGGACCACTAGAAGCAATGGCCTCATCCCACCTCCCCTTCAGCAGTGGGGATGAGCGGCTTAAAACAAGGCCCAGAAAAAAGGGGGAGTCCTGAAAGCATATGTGAGTGTGTGTTTGAGAGGGAGAGAGGCTGCATGTTTGTGTGTATGTGTGTGTGTGAGCCTGCATGAGTATTAGAGAGAGAGTTGTATATGCATGTGAGAGCCTGAATGTATATGAGAGAGAGAGCCTGCATGTGTATGTGAGAGCCTGCATGTATGTATGAGAGACAGAGAAAGAGAATACCTGCATGTGAATGAGAGAGAGAGCACCTGTGTATGCATGAGAGAGAGCCTGTGTGTACATGCGAGATCATATAAGGGTATGAAAGAGAGAGATCCTGCATGTGCATGTGAGAGCCTGTGTGTGTATGAGTGTGAGAGTGAGCTGGCGTGGGTATGTGAGAGATAGAGAGAGAGACAGTATGTTTTGGAGAGAAAGAAAGCTGGCAGGTATATGAGAGAGAGAGTGAGATCTGGTATGCATATGAGAGTGAGAGAGTGTCAGCATGTATGTATGAGAGAGAACACCTGCATGTGCATATGAGAGAGAGCAACTGCATGTATATGTGAGCACCTCCATGTGTAGGAGAAACACCACCTATATATGCAAACTTGTGAGTACATATGAGATCTTGCATGTGAATGAAAGAGAAAGAGGTGGTGTGTATATAAGAGAGAGAGAGAGGGAAAGAACCAGTATGTGTATAAGAGAAAGATCAGGAATTTTAATGAAAGAGAGATTCAACATGTGTATGAAAGAGAGCGCCAGCATGTGTGTATGAAACAGAGTGTTTGCATGTATGCATGAGAGCCTGTATGTGTGTGTGTATGAGAGCCTGCATGTGTATTAGGTAAAGGGCCTACATCTAAGCCTGCATGTGTGTGTGAGCCTGTGTATATGAAAGAGAGAGAGAGAGCTTGTGTGTTTGCTTGAGAGAATGAGAGCCTGCATTTTTTTAATGAGAGAGAGTCTATGTATGTATGAGGGTGAGAGAGAGAGGATAAAGGTTATGTGGCCCCCTTCCCCGAAATCCACAACAATCTTTGGGTGACTGGAAATCAAACAATCCCACGTATTTATACATTTATTTTATAGTATGGAGATTTAGAGATTTTTTAACTGTATTATTTTAATTTTTGGGTGTTTATTTATTTATTTCCACAATTTCTATTCCACTGATCTACCAATCTCAGTGGATTACAGTAAACATATACAGTTAGGCATAACAAAACCTTACACAACAAAAAACATAATCATGCTATACATTTTTTGGGGAAAAAAAAAATTATCAATATTAAGCAATACTCAGTCTGGAAAGGCTAGAAAATGAGATAAGTTTTTAAATTCTTCCTAAACTGAGAAAGATCACGCTGTTCTAATAGCTGCAGGAAGGCTATTCTAGAGAGCAGATCCTGTGATACAAAAGATCCACATGCGAGACTGTGCTAATCGAGCAAGGGAGAGTGATGGTGTTATTTCATATTTGGAATGGAGGAGTAGCCTAGTGGTTAGATCAGCAAGCTACAAATGAGAGAAACGAGGGTTTTCATCCACTACTGCTCCTTGTGACCTTGGGCAAGTCACTTTACCCTGCATTGCCTCAGGGCTAACTTACTAGGGCATTCAACAAAGTACATTAGGGCCCAAATGCACATTAAATGGCATCTAAAGCATAATGCAAGCTAGAATGCAAAATTTAAGTTTAGTATATGTGGGAGGAGTTATGCAAATTAAGTTATCTTACTGCATTCAGTGATAGAGAAATGCGGGATTTAACATCAGAAATAACTACACCCCTTTTTTTGCAGTACAAGGGAAAAAGAGTTTTTATTGTGCACCCATGGCCGTTATCGCGGATCTTGGCTATTATCACGGCTTTTATTGTGAGATAAAAATAGGCCTTCTATCACAGGCACCTACCAAGCCTTTCTGGGCCAATAAAAACACTTGTTCTTACCTGGTCTGTCTTCCTAAACCCATAGAGGCAGATTTTTAAAGGAGCGTGTGCGGGGTATGGCGCGCACAAATGTACACCCAATTTTATAACATGCGTGCGCTGCACAATGGGGGGCACACTTGTGCACCTTGCACGCACCGAGCCCTAGGGGAGGCCTGTTGGCTTTCCCTGTTCCCTCCGAGGCCGCTCCGAAATCGGAGCGGCCTCGGAGGGAACTTTCCTTTCACTCCCCCCACCTTCCCCTCCCTTCCTTTATCTAACCCAGCCCTACCTAATTCCCCCCCCCCTCACCTTTGTTCTCTAAGTTACGCCTGGCCGAGGCAGGTGTAACTTGCTCACGCTGACCGGCTGCCAGCGCGCTGTCCCCCGGCACGGCCGCTGTGCTGGAGGACTCAGGACCACCCCCAGACCGCTGCCCCGCCCCCGGACCGCCACTCTGCCCCCATTCCCGCCCCCTTTCCGCCTCTTTTTCAAAGCCCCGGAACAATCGCGCGTCCCGGGGCTTGCACACGCCGCCGAGCCTATGAAAATAGGCTCGGCGCGCAGGAGGGTTTTAAAGAGTTACGCACGTATATTACGCGCGTAACTACCTTGTCCAAACCTTGTCCAAACCGGGACCTTGTCCAAACTTGTCCAAACTTGTCCAAACTTGTCTACCTTGTCCAAACCGGGACCTGTTTATAATACACAGAGAAAACAGTGAGATCAGAAACCGGAAGCGGATGCAGAAAGGCCTGGGATGAACCCTGTGGATCCCTGAAGACTAGAGGCTGGGAATGAAGGAAAGGGTGCATGGGAGAAACCTTCGCAGAGCAGCCTCGATGCTTGTGACACATCTGCAACTTGGCTTTCCTCTTCGGTGGCAGGAGAAAGGGGAATTGGATTCAGACAGCAGCCAACACTGGGTCCTGGCTTTTACAGTCTGGGCTGCTGATTCAAGACATTAGGGAAAAAGCACAGGACTGCTTCTACCGCTAACTCCAAACGTAAAGCACGTTCAAGCAGCATTGTCTGAATTTTCAAGACGGCTGCTCACCCCATAAATATGTTGCTATCAGTGATCTTGTTATGGGTTTGACAGTTGCTCAGTTTTGATTGTAAATGTTACTACCTTTAACATAAGGCTTGGGGAAACCTGCACGGAGCGGCAGTTACTGCCAGACTAAACTTGCTGGGCAGACTGGATGGACCATTTGGTCTTTTTCTGTCATTATTAAGTTGGAATCGCAGAACGGTCTTTTGGAAATCCCTAGGTGGAATCTGTAGAAATGTGCACAGCGCTGAGAGACCAGCACAGATGGGGAACTCCAAAGAATGACTGGTCCTTGTGTGGTAGGGCCTGGCCAGCTCTGCTTCTCTGGACAGAAAGACATTAGTGGTCAGGTATAGAAAAAATAATAGCGGCATATGGGACACTGAGGAGGCCTGGAGCACAGGTGCTTTGAATTAGCAGCCAGAGTCTCTGTATACGCTGCGGGGGGCAGGATTTGGATATAAAAACTGTTTTTTTCCAGCGGAACTAAAGCGCAAAGGAAGGAGAAGATAAAGTCAGCCATAACAGGTTGAACAGGTTCAGGATGGACATCGGGGAATGTAACAAAAGACTGACCAGCAACTATGTGCAGACTGGATAAAAAGGAGTTTATTGGTGAGATGTGCACAGAGAGATCTTGAAACTTGCAGGAGTCCTGGCATTCTCTCCACAGGAAGGAAGAGCTGGCAATAAACATTAACTATTGAACACTAAGCGAGATTGATTTTGTGTGCACTAAGATATTTGCTGGCTGTTGAATACATTTTACTAAATTTGACAAACTGTCTTTATGTTTATCTCTTCCTGTAAGCTCTTAGAGATGTAAGATGAAGCGATCACCACCCATCCAGCAATGGACACCTTAGACCCCTTTGCCCCTTTTTTTACGACTACTGAACAAAATAAAGAGATGATCTGATTTTCAAAATCTGTTCGTAACTTTCAGGTAACGCAAAAGCACCCTGCGAACCGCTAACGTTTGAAGCTGTTTAGCATGTGGTGAAGAAGAATGCAATTCCCAGAATGCCGGCAACTCCACAGACTACTTCACATGGAAAGGTAGAACCACCCTGGGCAAAAAGGAAGCACTGACACCCCCTAACTGACACCCCCTCTTCAGAAAACCGCTGAAAGGGAGCCCTGCAACGTAGAAATATACCATGCTGAGCAAAAAGATAGTCTTCAAAGTAAGATCTTTTAATGAAACCCTCTTCAAAAGCTGAAAGGGTAAGACACACAAAGGCCGCAAGACCAAATTCAAATTCCAAGGCAGAACCTCACACCAAAGAGGATGCAACCTCTGTGCACCTTCAGAAATCTGACCACATCCTCCCTCTATAACGTTGCCACCTGTACCTTCAGACAGCCAAGAGCCAAAGCCTTCTGTAAACCACTCTGCAGGAAGGCAAGAATCTGAGACCCCCCCGTTCTCTGCACCCCAGGATACAAACGACTTCCAGACTCTCACATACACTAAAGACCTTGAAGGCTTCTGAGCCTGAAGTAAAGTTATTAATTTAAATAATTAATTTAAATATTTATTAATTTAAATATCTTTATCGTTATCAAATGTTATCCTATCCTTTTTTTCTCTTCTCCCAGTTTCATTTCCCCTGTTATTTGTAACTGCTTACTTCCTCACCAATAAGTTATTCAATTGTTCATTGTACACCCCTTGTTTTATGTAAACCGGCATGATGTGATTGTATCACGAATGCCGGTATATAAAAATCTTAAATAAATAAATAAATAACCCTTTGAAGATCTACCCCATAATGTTTGTGGCAAGTTTACTTGTTGGGAGATGCTGGATGCTTCAGGAGGCTCGCCGCAGACAAGAGCAACAAGAACAGGGGAAGTTCCAACCCCTCCTAGAGAAGTCCCTGCACCAGAGCCTGAGCCACTGGCCCCCCAGGAAGAGGGTCAGGACCCACGGCAACGTTTGGCACGCAGGCAGGCACGGAGGAGGAGATACAGGGAGCATATCTTTCTTCCACGAGCCTCATTGCTGGGCATGCCAGGGAATTATGTGGTTAGCAGGCATCGCCTCAGCTCTCAGACTATCCTGGAATTATATGAATAAATCTAAGGGGATCTGAATCCGGTCACAGAAAGGTCCCACACTGTGCCAATCCTCACCAAACTAGTGGCCACCATGTATTTCATGGCAACCGGCTCCTTTCAAACAGCAGTAGGGGTCATGGGGGGATTGTCCCAAACCACTTTTTTCCCACTGTCTTCACAAGGTCATAACAGCTCTATCTGACTGCATGAATCACTGCATAGTTTTTCCTCGGGACAAGCAGATGTGATGGAATTGAAGAGAGGCTTTTTGCCATCACTAACTTTCCCAATGTTCTGGGAGCTATCGACAGCACTCACGTAGCCATCATCCTACCCCGTCACAGGGTGGTGAGTTGGGTAAAGAGGAGGTTACTGGTAGGAGGAGGAGAAGGAATAGGTCAAAAGGGGATAGTTCTTCTTCTTCATCCTCGTCCTCGTCTTCAGAGGGTGAGGCTAGGCTGGGTCGTGGGGTAGTTGGAGAGAGTGGTCCGGGCCGGGAGATAGTTTCGGGGGCTGGGGGATTTACCGAATTGTGGGAAGATGCTCCCAGACAGCTTAGGAGGAAAATTAGGAAGTGTCGTTATATTGATATTTTTAGGCTTGTTAGAGAGAGAAGCAGGGGATTTAAACGGGTAAGAAGAAGGGGAAAAAGATGGGCAATGATAGTGAAGGTCCTAGGAAGCTTGCTAGGAATGTCATTAATTGGGTCTGATGTGTTTTGCATTTAGCTAGTGTGGTTGGGCATTTTGATTCATCGCAGTATGGGGCATTATTAGTTTATGCGGATAGTATTTTGGGGCCATTTAAGGACCTTGAGGGTTGGGCTTGGTTAAATTATGATAAGTTGTTTCAGGATAAGATGGAAGGCGATTGCTTTATGTTGAGGGGTGCGCAGGATATTAGTTTATGGTTGACTCAAATGACAAACAAGGGCCACGGTGGGGGAAGCAAAGGGAGTGGTGGTGCAGGGAAGGCGGGTTCCTTTCGTGAGTCAGCAGTTGGGGGTAAAAGAGGGGGGGGGGGTTAAACTTTCAGTGGCTGGGACTGATGTCAGCTGACATTTTAACAAAATGTCCTGTGTCTTCCTCGAGTGTAAATTCAGACGTGCGTGTTCAGTCTGCGGGGGCCCCACTCAGCGGTTAAGTGTGCTAAGTGGCCGAGTGGTGGGGGGGGGGGGGGGGCAGAAGTTCTGGAGCCAAGCAGTGAGCTGCTCTTAGAGGTAGCTTCAAAAAGTTCAGTTTTTAAAACTGAATAGTCAATAAAAAAAAAACTATTCGCAAAAATGTTTTGTTCGAAGACAAGTTTACCGAAAATTTATGAAGTTGCAGACAAATAAATCAATCCAGTTTGGAGTTTTGGATTCTCTCCAAAATTTACAGTTCACACTCCAAAAAAAATACAGAGCAGGAAAAGCAGATTCCAGGTGCCCCATTTAGTATTTCCCTTTGCCTCCAAGATCTCCTAGAATAATTGCAGGCTCTGCTATCCCAAATGCTGATTTTTTTGGATACCAGGAAGCGCTGCAGTCCTTCAGCAATTCTCTCCTCTTCCTGTGATGGACACACTTCAGAATTTGCACCCACAGAGTACTCCCCAACTTCTCTTGCCTAAAAATAGACTACAGTTCACCACTATATTTCCAGCACTTCACTAGAGATCCTAGGACACAGATTTGCATAGGGCTGAGGTTTCCTTCCTTGTAGAAAAAAGCAAGGGAACATTCTCCCACTTCCACAGCTTAAGAAATAACGAAAATCAGGTCTGCTTTGTCTTGGTAAAAAGACAAGCAGCCTTCTCACTGGAAAAAAAAAGTGAGAAGTTTGAGAAACACCTTCAGAGAGCAGGCCAGCATATTTGCTGCTAGGGATGTGAATCGTGTCCTCGATCGTCTTAACGATCGATTTCGGCTGGGAGGGGGAGGGAATCGTATTGTTGCCGTTTGGGGGGGTAAAATATCGTGAAAAATCGTGAAAAATCGTTAAAAAATCGAAAAATCGAAAAATCGAAAAACCGGCACATTAAAACCCCCTAAAACCCACCCCCAACCCTTTAAATTAAATCCCCCACCCCCAAATAACTTAAATAACCTGCGGGTCCAGCGGCGGTCCGGAACGGCAGCGGTCCGGAACGGGCTCCTGCTCCTGCATCTTGTCGTCTTCGGCCGGCGCCATTTTCCAAAATGGCGCCGAAAAATGGCGGCGGCCATAGACGAAAAAGATTGGACGGCAGGAGGTCCTTCCGGACCCCCGCTGGACTTTTGGCAAGTCTCGTGGGGGTCAGGAGGCCCCCCACAAGCTGGCCAAAAGTTCCTGGTGGTCCAGCGGGGGTCAGGGAGCGATTTCCCGCCGCGAATCGTTTTCGTACGGAAAATGGCGCCGGCCATACGCGTATGGCCGGCGCCATTTTCCGTATGGAAAATGGCGCCGGCAGGAGATCGACTGCAGGAGGTCGTTCAGCGAGGCACCGGAACCCTCGCTGAACGACCTCCTGCAGTCGATCTCCTGCCGGCGCCATTTTCCGTACGGAAAATGGCGCCGGCCATACGCGTATGGCCGGCGCCATTTTCCGTACGAAAACGATTCGCGGCGGGAAATCGCTCCCTGACCCCCGCTGGACCTCCAGGAACTTTTGGCCAGCTTGTGGGGGGCCTCCTGACCCCCACGAGACTTGCCAAAAGTCCAGCGGGGGTCCGGAAGGACCTCCTGCCGTCCAATCTTTTTCGTCTATGGCCGCCGCCATTTTTCGGCGCCATTTTGGAAAATGGCGCCGGCCGAAGACGACAAGATGCAGGAGCAGGAGCCCGTTCCGGACCGCTGCCGTTCCGGACCGCCGCTGGACCCGCAGGTTATTTAAGTTATTTGGGGGGGGTTCGGGAGGGTGGGGGATTTAATTTAAAGGGTCGGGGGTGGGTTTTAGGGGGTTTTAGTGTGCCGGCTCACGATTCTAACGATTTATAACGATAAATCTTTAGAATCTGTATTGTATTGTGTTCCATAACGGTTTAAGACGATATTAAAATTATCGGACGATAATTTTAATCGTCCTAAAACGATTCACATCCCTATTTGCTGCCTCTTTCCATTTCTTCAAAGCATTAATATAAGAACATAAGATAAGATGCCATACTGGGTCAAACCAAGGATCCATCAAGCCCAGCATCCTGTTTTCAACTATGGTCAATCCAAGTCACAAGTACCCAAACATTAAACAGATCTCAAGCTACTATTGCTTATTAATTAATAGCAGTTTATGGATTTTTCCTCTAGGAACTTATGCAAACCTTTTTTAAATCCAGTTATGCTAACTGGCAATGAATTCCAGAGCTTAACTATGTGCTGAGTGAAAAATATTATCCTTCAATTTATTTTAAATGAGCTACTTGCTAACTTCATGGAGTGCCTCTTAGTCCTTCAATTATCTGAGAAAGTAAATAACCAATTTACATTAACCTGTTCAAGTCCTTTCATGATTTTGTAGACCTCTATCATATCCCCCCCCCTCAGTCATCTCTTCCCCAAACTGAGCAACTCTAACCTCTTTAGCTTTTCCTCATAGGGGAGCCATTCACTGCTCCTTATCATTTTGGTCACCCTTCTCTGCACTTTCTCCAGTGTAACTATATTTTTTTTTGAGATGTGACAACCAGAATTGCACACAGTATTCAAGATGTGGTCTCACCATCGAGCAATACAGATGCATTATGACATCCACTGTTTTATTTGCCATTCCCTTCCTAATAATTCCTAACATTCTGTTGCATTTTTGACCACCACAGCACACTGAGCTGACAATTTCAATGTATTATCCACTATGACGCCTAAATCTCTTTCCTGGGTGGTAATTCCTAAGATAGAATCTAACATGGTGTAACTACAGCAAAGGATATTTTTCCCTATATGTATCACCTTGCACTTATGCACATTACAGTTCTTCTGCCATTTGGAAGCCCAATCTTCCAGTCTCACAAGGTCCTCCTGCAATTTATCACAATCTATTTGAGATTAAACTACTCTGCATAATTTTGTGTCATCCGCAAATTTGATTACCTCACTTGTCATAACCCTTTCCAGATCATTTCTAAATATATTAAAAAGCACCAGTCCAAATACAAATCCCTGAGGCACTCCTACTCTGTTTCCTATCTATTAACCAGTTTGTAATCCACGAAAGGACATTGCTCCTATCCCATGATGTTTTAGTTTTCTTAGAAGCCTCTCATGAGGGACTTTGTTGAATGCCTTCTGAAAATCCAAATACACTATCGGGTAGATTTTATAATTTTGTGCGAGTGCGTACTTTTGTTCGCGCACCAGGCGCGAACAAAAGTACGCTGGATTTTATAAGATACGTGTGTAGCCGCGCGTATCTTATAAAGTCCGGGGTCGGCGCGCGCAAGGGGGTGCACATTTGTGCAACCTGCGCGTGCTGAGCCCAGCATGCGCTGCCTGTTCCCTCTGAGGCCGCTCTGATTTCGGAGCGGCCTCGGAGGGAACTTTCCTTCACCCTCCCCCCACCTTCCTCTCCCTTCCCCTACCTAACCCACCCCCCCGGCCCTATCTAAACTCCTCTCCCCTTACCTTTGTTGGCAGATTTACGCCTGCTGAAAGCAGACGTAAATCTGCGCGTGCCAGCGGGCTGCTGGCGAGCCATCACCCGACCTGGGGCCTGGTCCGGAGGCCTTGACCACGCCCCCGGGCCGCCGCCACGCCCACGGGCCCACCCCCAAAACGCCGCGTCACGCCCCCGAAACGCCGCGTCATTTACGGAACGCCCCAACACGCCCCCCAACATGCCCCTTTTACGAAGCCCCGGGACTTACGCGCGTCCCGGGGCTCTGTGCACGCCGGCGGACTATGCAAAATAGGCGCGCCAGCGCGCGTGGGCCCTGCGCGCGTAAATCCGGCCAGATTTACGCGTGCAGGGCATTTAAAATCCAGCCCTATATCTACTAGAGATGTGAATCGGAACCGGAATCGGTTCTGATTCCGGGTTCGGGGACTATCGGGGAATTGTTTTCATGTGGTCCGATCATTGTTTTTTTTATCGGCTGCGTCCGAGCCGATAAACAAAAAACCCACCCCGACCCTTTAAAACACATCCTTTAGCTTCCCCCACCCTCCCAACCCCCCCCCCCCCAAACTTTTTAAAAGTACCTGGTGGTCCAGTGGGGGTCCTGGGAGCGATCTCCCGCTCTCGGGCTGTTGGCTGCCACTAATCAAAATGGTGCCGATGGCCCTTTGCCCTTACCATATGACAGGGTATCCGTGCCATTAGCCAGCCCCTGTCACATGGTAGGAGCACTGAATGGCCCATGCCATTTTTAAAGATGGCGCCGGCCGTCCATTTCGTGGGGTTTTCCTATCGGTTTCGGGGAGCCCCTGATTTCTGACGAGTTTTTAAAGATGGCGCCGGCCATCCATTACTCCTGCCATTTTTCCCGCCCTCCCCCAAAACGATAAGAGAACCCCACAAATAATTTTGTGGGGTTTTCCTGTCGGTTTTGGGGAGCCCCCGATTTCTGACGAGTTTGAAAATATCGTATGATAGTTTCAATCGTCAGAAAAAATGATTCACATCCCTAATATCTACTGGTTCACCTTTGTGCACATGTTTATTCACATCGTCAAAAAATGTAGGAGATTTGTGAGGCAAGACCCTTTGGCTAAATCCATGTTGGCTGTGTCCCATTAAACCATGTCTATCTAATTTTTTGTCATTTTATTCTTTATAACAGTTTCCACGATTTTTCCTGGCACTGAAGTCAGGCTCACCAGTCTATAGTTTCCCAAATCACCCCTGGAACCCTTTTTAAATATTGAGGTTACCTTGGCCACCTTCCAGTCTTCAGGTACAAAAGATGATTTTAATGATAGCTTACAAATTAATTGAAATATGTCTGAATTTTCATATTTTAGTTCTTTCAGAACCCTGGGCTGTATACCATCCAGTCCAGGTGATTTACTACTCTTCAGCTTTATTTATTTATTTAAAAGTATTTATATACCACTTTTACAAACATAGTCTAATCAAAATACTTTACAATATAAAACATACATAAAAAAATTAAATTAAAAATTAAACTATGATGTAAAAAATCAACAAAATAAAATAACAATCATAACTAGACTAACAACATATTAACAGAAAAAGTAATTCAAACATCAAGTGCCTTAGGTACCACAGTTGAAATTACTGGGTGGGTAGAGAAGGGGGAAGGGAAGAGGGATGTAATACATTTGAGGTGGGGAATATGTATGATGTATCAATTTGGCCTACCACATCTTCCAGGTTCACCATGATTTGATTCAGATCATCTGAATCGTCATCCTTGAAAACCACCATCCCTGGAAAGGGTATATCTCCAATATCTTCAGTAAATACCGAGGCAAAGAATTTCTTTTGTCTTTTCAAGTTGGCCTTATTGTTGCGCATCCCGTCCTCGCCCGGCCCATGCATGGACCTACTCACCTCGCTAGCTCCTCTGCAGGTCACGGATTGGCCTCCCCAGCGGCAGCTGCGAGCTCCTCCAGGCCTCGGCGTCCCGCGGCAGTGGTTACTGGGCCTTCCACTGCGCACCAGGCCTCATGCCAGAGTTCAGCATCCTCAGTGGCGTTGGCCATGCCCCTACATGCGCACGGACTGCCCGGCCTCTTGTAGGGCCAGGGGCAGGTCCTAGCTCCGTGGCATGCCCTGATTGAACGTATGATATAAGGAAGTCCCTGCCTGCACTTCCTTGCCTTGGCAATTGGGTCGGCACTGCATGTGTACTAGTTTGCCTTCGCGTTCACAGTCTTGTTTCAGTCTTGTTCCAGTGTCCTACTGTTCCAGCATCCTACTGTTCCAGCCTTGTCCAGCATCCTTCTGTTCCAGCGTCTGTCTGTTCTGTCTCCCCAGGTAGTACCCTTGGACTGTCTCTCTGGTACTGACCTCGTCCTGCTCCTTGACCATTCTGTTCGCTGCCTGGATCCTGACCTCTGCCTGCCTTGTGACTTCGTCTGACCTCTGGATCCTGACCCCTGCTTCGTTTTCTACACCTCGGACTGATCCTCGAATTCTGACCCTGGCTGCCATTGACCACATCTCCTGATTCTGGCTCTGTCCCTTGCCTTGTCATTGCCTACACTGTACTGGCCTTCCTTGCTCCTTCAGACCTACAGCCTAGTGTCCGACCGTGCTCCCTTGTTGTTTATGGGCATGCCTCTCTACTACCTCTCCGGGAGACCCTGCGATGCCCACCTAAGTCCAAGCGACCCAGGTCCCTACGGGCTCCACCTGGATGGACTGCCTGTGCTCCGCCCCTGAGGGCAGGTGCTTCCTAGTCCCTAGCAGGGAGCCGATCTCTACTGCTCGTGGACAAGGGTCCACCTCCAAGCGCAACACTTATCTTCCCTAAATGCCCCTTTAACCGCTTGATCATCTAAAAGTCCAATGAACTCCCTCACAGGCTTTCTGCTTCAGATATATTTTTTAAAGTTTTTATTTTGAGTTTTTGTCTCTTTAGCCAATATCTTTTCACATTCTCTCTTAGGCTGTCTTATCAATGTCTTACATTTACCTTGCCAATGCTTATGCTTTATCCTATTTACTTCTGATGGATCCTTCTTTAGGGATGTGAATCATATTTCGGATGATTGAAAATATCGTACGATATTTTCAAAATCATCAGAAATCGGGTGCTCCCCGAAACCGATAGGAAAACCCCATGATATTGTTCGTGGGGTACTCTTATCGTTTTGGGGGAGGGCGGGAAAAACGGCACACAAAAATAATCCCTAAACCCACCCCGACCCTTTGAAACTAATCCCTTAGCTTCCCCCACCCTCCCGACCCCCCCCAAAAACTTTTCACAGGTACCTGGTGGTCCAGTGGGGGTCCCGGGAGCAATCTCCCGCTCTCGGGCCATCGGCTGCCACTAATCAAAATGGCGCCAATGGCCCTTTGTCCTTACCATGTGACAGGGTATCCGTGCCATTGGCCGACCCCTGTCACATGGAGGGAGCACTGGATGGCCGGCGCCATCTTTAAAAATGGCGCGGGCCATGTTTAAAAATGGCACAGATTACAGTTTTATAAACTGTAATCTGCTTTAACAAGGGACATGCCAAGTCCATACCCCAACTCAATACCTTTAAACAGACAAATATCCAAAGCCCAATATTTGAGGGGAAATAAATTGTTATAATTAGTGAGGTTTGGGTGGACCCTTGGACACTGTGGCAGCTGACCACGCCCACAGGGGGCAGTCCCGTGAGGGGCCACAGGTCAGGCTCAGCTGAGGACACACAAACACAGAGATTTGATCTTTATTTAAACAATGTTGTGTAGCCACCAGAGGTGGCAGTGATGAGTAGTTGAAGTAGCCCGGTTGGGCTAGTATCCCTCAGACGCTGGAACAGCGACTCTTCTGGTGGCAGTGCTGTAGTGGAAAGAACGGAGAATAATGAGTACAGTGAAATATGAACAAGCCCCAGTAAGGAGAACCCCAGGATAGGAAGTGCAGGCCCTCGAGGAGCGAGTACCTGATCCCTGAGAGTTGAGAGGCTTGAAGGTAATGTACTCACACAGCGGTTCCACGTCGGAGATGGCACCAGGGCTGGAACGGAGGCAGGCCTTCGAGGAGCGAGTACCTGGTTCCAGGGAAAGCTCTGAGGTGGAGAAGGTAGGAGCAGGCAGCAAGTCAGGGAACATGGGCCCTCGAGGAGTGAGTACCGGTTCCTGATAGCGACCTGAAAAGCAACTGAGACCCCAAGGAGCGGGTACCCCGTTAGCATTAAGAGTCCAATGAAGATTGGAGAGGCAGAGTAGCTGGGTACGGAGAGCAAATCCCATCTGTAAGATTCCCCTTGCTAACTCAAAGGCTAGCAAACAGTGTAGGCTTTAAATATCCGGGCAGCGTGACGTCATCACAGGGGGATGCCCCTGAGGTTCACGCCAAGTAGGAAATAAGAGTGAGGGCCGCGCGGTGCGCACGCCCTAAGGTACAGACAGAGCATGGTGGGAGGAAGCACCCAAGCCGGTCCGGGGACGCCGGAGAGGACGGCAGCCAGATGCTGTGGCAGCCAGACATCCACTAACAGCAAGAGGAGGAGCAAAAGGAGAGAGGTAGGAGGAGAGCAGCCATCGGGAAGGGACGGTTACAACATAAATAGGCTGCAGCTTTATAGCATAGTCAAAACCCTGATAATAGGTTTAAGCTATCCAAGCCTTGTACTAACCATCTGTTAGTACCATCTGTACTAACCAATGTGTGTGGGGGAAGGAAAACTGCACCCCCCCCCCACCAAAAAAAACAAACAAAAAACCCTGCCCCAGCACACTCTAGGCAAGCAAGGCCAGGTTGTAGTGTGAGTGAGTAGGTCTGGGGCATCCGGACAGCCTGCCCATGCCAGCAAGGCTGTCAGCCCCCTGATCCTGTAACTTGGCTGAAAGAGGAGTCACCGGCCTGCCACTGAACCATCTTCTGTTCTTCAGGTCACAGATGACTCCGGCCAATTTCTTGAGCCTTACATCAGACAGTGCCCAATGTAACATTCTCCCTTCCCACTTTAGGCTCAGGTACCCTGCCCCACCCCCTCCCAACTGTGACAATATAAATAAACAATAAATAGAGGCAAACAACAATCAATTATGCTTGCCATAATAACATACTTAAAGTTGAAACATGAAGGAACTTCCTGACTGAAGAGTGGGAAGGTCGGTGGTTGCAATGATCCAGAGTGCACCCAGCTCACGGGAGGAAGGAGAAAGAAACCAGGCTAGCCACTGTTTGTGCTCTTTATTGTTCCTTCCAGATCCCTCTTTACCCCACCCCGAAGAGGGGCAGGGAGAGAGAGGGATCCCCCTCCATTCGCATGGAACACCAGCAGAGAGCATTGGCTCCTGTCCCAGCAGCCTAGAAAACCTCCTAAGCCACTAATCTGGTCGTTGCGGGTGGATGTATCACTCGTGATGACATGAAATCCAGGAACCAGGTTAGGGAAGGAGCAGAACTCCTTTCCAACCGTCCTCCCTTTGCGGCAGTAAGGTAAGAGTGTATGTGTGTGCTTGTGGGGGGTAGGGCCATGGCACAGGTGCCCGGTTACATGCGGAGCCCTTGCCCATGGAATCAGTATCACACTCGGAACAAGCTTTGTTACATAATGTGGGCTGTAAGAATTTTAAAATAAGTATATAACTAAATATCTCACCACAGATACCTGTTTCTCATTCCTTCCTCTGTACAGTCTTTCTGCTAGCCCTATTTTCTGTCTGTGTTATATGCTTTTGCATTTTTGCACACTCTCTCTATCACTTTACTGGCCTTGTAGCTCCTCGGCCCACCACCATTTGCCAGCTTTCTTCTTGACACCGATGATTGATGGCGCTGTATACTCCTGGCAGGCACAGCTCACCCCAGCTACTTTCTAAACCCCTCATCATTTTCTGCTCCTGCTCAAGCACAGCAAACATACATAAATATGAAGAACTGTATGCACACAACATACCTCTGGAAAAATATGTTTCTTGGAGTACATTTTATTGACAGACTGGAAATGACATTGAAATGTGCTATTTTCCTTAATACTGTACTATACCCATAAATATTTTTTTCTAACTACAAAATGATTCTCATAATAATAGCCTGGCTCCAATATTGCATTTGTAAATTCTAAGTGCCAGTTCAAACATTTTTTATTATTTATATAGTGCTGTAGGAACACATAGACAAGATAAATAGATTCTGGGAGGTCTCTGGGAGGTTCAGGAACTTGATTATTACAGAAATATGTTAAGAACAAATATATGATCAGAAAGAACCAATGTTAGGATTTTGAAGCTGTCTGAACAAAGTGCTTTTCTTAGGCAGGATTTGAGTGGACTGCTTTAACTGAGCCTTCAAATGTCTACATGACAAAACAGACATTGGGGCTAAATAAAATTAAATTAGCATTTTAAAGACTGCTTTAATTACTCTACCAACTGAGGTAAGAAGCTACAAACAGTAGGGAAAAACTGTAAAAACAGAGTTAATTCAAACTGCTAGCACAATTATAAAGCAATTATTTTTTTTTTTTAATCTTAAAAGGGGTAGTTAGGTTCAATGTTGATTATCCAGAAGACCTAGGGGCAAGATTTAAAACAGTTTCAAAAGGTGGATTTATTGATCACTTAATTCATTGGTTCAAGCTGCAAGAATCCAATTTCTGTTCCACTAACAATTTCTATAAGAAAAGCAAGAAGTGGGGTTGAAGGGAGCCCTATTAAGGTAAAATGTTTCCTCCTGCTGGGAATCAGGGATTGTTCCTGCCACACAACGATTCCTCAGTTGGGTGCAAGGAATTGAAGGAAGCTGGGCAATTGGTGGGAGAGCCCGTGAGCAGACATCTAACCTTATTTATTATTTTTTTTTTTTTAATAAAACATATGAAAATGAGCTAAATTGTGTTTGTATTTTCTTTCATGTCATTTTAAAAATGAAATGAAAAAAATGGCAAATTTTGTTTAAAATTTCCCAATTTGTTTCAAAGGAGTGCACAATCCTAAAAAAAAAAAAAAGATAAGGGAGTCCCAGGAGGGAGAAGAGGAACAAGACAGCTGAAACTACAAGTTCATATATGCATTGAGAGTAAAACCAGGACTCAGTTTGTCCTTTTGACATGGAGCTATCTGGTCAGCCTAGGTGAAAGCCATCAGATTCACTGAGTAAGGCAAACAGTTGCTGGTGATGATTAATGATCCATTTATAGCACCCTAGATGTGGAGTTACTTAACTCTGGCCTCAAAAGTAGAATTTGCATTGGCCTGTAGCACCCATCTGGTCCATGGACTGCTAATAATATAGGGCCAGATTTTCAGAGGATTTACGCGCGTAGGGGGGGCTACGAGTGCCGGGCCTATTTTATAAAGGCCCGGCGACATGCGTAAAGCCCCGGGACGCGTCTAAGTCCCAGGGCTTTACTAAAGGGGTGGGGAGGGGCGGGGCTAGAGGCCGCTGTGTCGGAGGATCGCGTGCCAACAGGCTACCAGTGCTCGCAACCTGCGCCTGCCTAGAGGCAGGCGCAAAAGGTTTGACAAAGGTCGGGGGGGGGGGTAGAGTAGGGCTGGGAGGGAAAAGTTAGGGGAAGGGGTGGGAAGATTAGGTTAGGGGGAAGGGAAGTTCCTTTCCAGGCCCTCCGATTTCAGAGCAGCCTGGGAGGGAACAGGGGAAGGCAGCGTGGCTCGGCACGCGCAAGGTGCACAATTGTGCACAATTGTGCACCCCCTTGCGCGCGCCGACCCCTGATTTTATAACTTGCGTGCGTCGGCGCAAGTTATAAAATCAGCCGTACATGAGTGCACGCCGGGTAACATGTGCATATATACACCTGCACGCTGCTTTGAAAATCTCCCCCGTAGTTTTAAAGTTTATGGTATAGTCCAGAAAAGCCAATAACTGTGCATCTCTACCCAACATCATAGGAGTCCTTCTGCAACCAACATAATATTTAGTCACTTCAGAACTGCCAGATTAGTTGCTTTTTATTATTGTGAATCACAAAACTGTGATAACACCATCTCTAGTTTTTGTAGCATTACAGTTTTTGGAAAAAAACAACTTTGCTGTTTCCTATGTACTTCTGTCAAAAAACAGCAGAGATTGTTCAGGAGCTTGTGCAGGACCCCACAAGACATCTTTATAAAAAAAAACAAAAAACTTCTGTACAGGAGAGAAAGCAGAGAGAGACCAAAAAGGTCAGTAATACAATATCTTGCTTATGGGAACACGCATTCTATTATCATTGCATTCAGAGTATGGATATTTGTTTTAAATTACTTCTTTCAACAGATGGACTAGGTTATATCACTAACACATATTATTTCTTTTCAATTATTTTGAAGTCTGCCAATATCTTAAAGGCCATTTCATCATCTAGTGTTAATACAGAAGTATAGAAGTTCTTTCCTGTTCATACTGCATGAATATTTCAAGTCATACCATAGCACAAGACAGCTGCTCTGACACATTTTACCCCAAATTCACACCATCTTATTTTACCTAGCTTTTTGCATGATTGCTGGACGTTTATTCTACCTTAAGGAGAAGAAGAATGAATTTTATATTTAATGTACTACTGAATACATTTGTAACCTACTATGGTACTGAGCAGTCAGAGGGTAACCAGAGAACAGACTTCAGGCTGGACTCTGGAAAAATCTTTTATAAATTTCTTCATTTATAGAAACAGTCAAAGCAACTTTTCTATTCTATGCAGTTCAACAAACAAAATGGAACAATGCCACTTACAATTCAGTGCAATTCTCTTTCCCAAGACTTCCTTCTTCCTCCAGGGGACCATCTAACCCCTCTGGGCCCTGCTCTTTTATTCAAGGGAGCCTACCTAACCCAGAATTCCTTGCCCGGTGAGCTCTTAAGGGGGACCAGGCCAGATAATTATGGCTGGGCCTTTAAGATGTTCTGAGGGAGTTTATTATATCCTACCTCATATTCTTTCTTATGTCCTACGGTTTAAAGACAGAATGTAGAGGACACACAGTTCCCAGGGCGTATTTCACTGTCATAGACCTCTAACTCTTCTCTCATTCACAACGCTATTGGCCACTAGGGTTCTAGGGTTCAACTGGCAGGAAGGAGGTCAATTCTCCAGAGCCCTAGTTGTCCACAGTAGTACTCACTCCTCGATGATCTCAGTAGATTTGGATTCCCCTTGGGAAAAGAGGAGGCAAGAGACTTGGAATGGTGTTCAAATATAATTTACTGCAACTTAAAAAAATAGAATATAAGCCAAAATAGCAAAAATCATGTTAATACAAAGAAGAATGAAAACTCCAAGTGCCATGAACTCTTTCTCCATCTTCAGCCTCTGAGTCACTGTCCACCCCAGTGATCAGAAAATAGGGAAAATCTCTTCTCCAAACAAGTGGATGGGAAGGTGGTGATAAAAGAAACTTACTCCCAAAAATCAGAAAAAAACAATTTTCTACAAAACAATTTTTGAAAACCATATTCCCCACTTTCACTGGACACTGGGCAAAGTAGCACCTGGGCAACTGCAGACACCACCTTGACTGGCATCAAGGCAAACCGTACCCAATCCTGTGCCTTCAGGAATCTGGGGGAGATCTCTTCTGAGCCAGGAGCAGGTAAAAAAATAAAACCAGCTCTCTCCAAAGTCAAAACTCGTTTCTCTCTGCTCTCCTCTCAAACTGGACAGTCTGTCATCCAGGTCTGTAAAGGCACTGACAAGCAATACAAAGTCCAACCCCTTTGGAACAGGCTGTGGGACCTGAATTGAGGGAACCACCAATCAACTCCTCTCCTTCTAAATCAAAAGCTACAACCAACCACACACTGCATGTGCTCAATCTAGGTTATTAAGGAGCCTGGCCAATCCCAGCACTCTGGGTGGGGAAAAATCTTAGGGATGGTCTTAGAAAATGCAAAACCCTCTCTAAAGATGGAAAAAAGGAAAACTGTTTAGAAAGGGAGTGAAGCAAGCCTTACATCTCTCCCCACTAGAAAAAAAGAAAAAGAAGGGTCAGGGAGACTGGCTCAGATATTTCTTTGTTCCTACCTCCTAAAGCAACAATCACAGATTTGACTTACAGAATACAAACAAAAAACAAACTTTGAAATGTTTGTATGCTAATGCCAGAAGTCTAAGAAGTAAGATGGGAGAATTAGAATGTATAGCAGTGAATGATGACCTAGACTTAATTGGCATCTCAGAGACATGGTTGAAAGAGGATAACCAATGGGACAGTGCTATACCGGGGTACAAATTATATCGCAATGACAGAGAGGAGCACCCGGGAGGTGGTGTGGCGCTTTATGTCCGGGATGGCATTTAGTCTCATGCAGGATAAACATCCTGCATGAGACTAAATGCAAAATTAAATCTTTATGGGTAGAAATCCCTTGTGTGTCGGGGAAGACTATAGTGATAGGAGTATACTACCGTCCACCTGTTTAAGATGGTGAGACGGACAGTGAAATGCTTAGAGAAATTAGGGAAGCTAACCAAATTGGTAGTGCGGTAATAATGGGAGACTTCAATTACCCCAATATTGACTGGGTAAATGTATCATCAGGACACGCTAGAGAGATAACGTTTCTGGATGGAATAAATGATAGCTTTATGGAGCAATTGGTTCAGGAACTGACTAGAGAGGGAGCAATTTTAGATCTAATTCTCAGTGGAATACAGGATTTGGTGAGAGAGATAGGGCCACTTGGCAATAGGGATCATAATATGATAAAATTTGAATTAATGACTAGAAGAGGAACAGTATGCAAATCCACGGCTCTCGTGCTAAACTTTCAAAAGGGAAACTTTGATAAAATGAGTAAAATTGTTAAACAAAAACTGAATGGAGCAGCTACAAAAGTAAAAAGTGTGCAAGAGGCGTGGTCATTGTTAAAAAATACCATTCTAGAAGCACAGTCCAGATGTATTCCACACATTAAGAAGGTGGAAAGAAGGCAAAATGATTACCGGCATGGTTAAAAGGGGAGGTGAAAGAAGCTATTTTAGCCAAAAGATCTTCATTCAAAAACTGGAAGAAGGATCCAACAGAAGAAAATAGGATAATGCATAAGTGTTGGCAAGTTAAATGTAAGACATTGATAAGACAGGCTAAGAGAGAATTTGAAAAGAAGTTGGCCGTAGAGGCAAAAACTCACAGTAAAAACCTTTTAAAATATATCCGAAGCAGACAGCCTGTGAGGGAGTCAGTTGGACCATTAGATGATCGAGGGATTAAACGGGCACTTAGAGAAGATAAGGCCATCGTGGAAAGATTAAATGATTTCTTTGCTTCGGTGTTTACTGAAAAGGATGTTGGGGAGGTACCCATACTGGAGAAGGTTTTCATAGGTAATGATTCAGATGGACTGAATCAAATCACGGTTAACCTAGAAGATGTGGTAGACCTGATTGACAAACTGAAGAGTAGTAAATCACCTGGGCTGGATGGTATACACCCCAGAGTTCTGAAGGAACTAAAAAATGAAATTTCAGACCTATTAGTAAAAATTTGTAACCTATCATTAAAATCATCCATTGTACCTGAAGATTGGAGGATAGCAAATGTAACCCCAATATTTAAAAAGGGCTCCAGGGGCAACCCAGGAAACTACAGACTGGTTAGCCTGACTTCAGTGCCAGGAAAAATAGTGGAAAGTGTTCTAAATATCAGAATCACAGAACATATAGAAAGACATGGTTTAATGGAACAAAGTCAGCATGGCTTTACCCAAGGCAAGTCTTGCCTCACAAATCTGCTTCACCTTTTTGAAGGAGTTAATAAACATGTGGATAAAGGTGAACCAGTAGATGTAGTGTATTTGGATTTTCAGAAGGCGTTTAAAAACGTTCCTCATGAGAGGCTTCTAGGAAAAGTAAAAAGTCATGGGATAGGTGGCGATGTCCTTTCGTGGATTGCAAACTGGCTAAAAGACAGGAAACAGAGAGTAGGATTAAATGATCTGGAAAGAAATATGACGAGTGAGATAATCAAATTTTCAGATGATACAAAATTGTTCAGAGTAGTTAAAACACAAGCAGATTGTGATAAATTGCAGGAAGACCTTGTGAGACTGGAAAATTGGGCATCAAAATGGCAGATGAAATATAATGCGGATAAGTGCAAGGTGATGCATATAGTGAAAAATAACCCATGCTATATTAAGTGCTACAACCCAAGAAAGAGATCTAGGCGTCATAGTGGATAGCACATTGAAATCGTCAGTTCAGTGTGCTGCGGCAGTCAAAAAAGCAAACAGAATGTTGGGAATTATTAGAAAAGGAATGGTGAATAAAACAGAAAATGTCATAATGCCTCTGTATCGCTCCATGGTGAGACCGCACCTTGAAAACTGTGTACAATTCTGGTCGCCGCATCTCAAAAAAGATATAATTGCGATGGAGAAGGTACAGAGAAGGGCTACCAAAATGATAAGGGGAATGGACCAGCTCCCCTATGAGGAAAGACTAAAGAGGTTAGGACTTTTCAGCTTCGAGAAGAGATGGCTGAAGGGGGATATGATAGAGGTGTTTAAAATCATGAGAGGTCTAGAACGGGTAGATGTGAATCAGTTATTTACTATTTCGGATAATATAAAGACTAGTGGGCACTCCATGAAGTTAGCATGTGGCACATTTAAAGCTAATCGGAAAAAGTTCTTTTTTACTCAACGCACAATTAAACTCTGGAATTTGTTGCCAGAGGATGTGGTTAGTGCAGTTAGTATAGCTGTGTTTAAAAAAGGATTGGATAAGTTCTTGGAGGAGAAGTCCATTACCTGCTATTAAGTTCACTTAGAGAATAGCCACTGCCATTAGCAATAGTAACATGAAATAGACTTAGTTTTTGGGTACTTGCCAGGTTCTTATGGCCTGGATTGGCCACTGTTGGAAACAGGATGCTGGGCTTGATGGACCCTTGGTCTGACCCAGTATGGCATGATCTTATGTTCTTATGTTCTTAAGAATGCAATGACCAATGGAGTCTGCCGTAGATGGGGCTCCCGACAGGTCGGTTCTGGACCCAGGAACACCCCGCAAGGTAAGCAGTCAAGGGGGCATTACAAGTGCAATAATTATAGATAAATAATAGGCATAATATATCACATCTTGACATGCATTGATGATAATATTAGCAGCATTCCATTGATTTTCATGTAAAAAAATGGAAAAGAAAATATCTAC
Organism: Rhinatrema bivittatum; assembly: GCF_901001135.1. Classification (NCBI taxonomy): domain Eukaryota; kingdom Metazoa; phylum Chordata; class Amphibia; order Gymnophiona; family Rhinatrematidae; genus Rhinatrema; species Rhinatrema bivittatum. Next base: position 96,795,355 of record NC_042618.1, read on the forward strand.
TGTATCTTTAAAACTGCAGTTGAATCAGACTATTCATGACTCAGTCCTATTAAAAAATTGCTTTGACTCTTATTTCATATGATTTATTGGAGAAAGTGCATTGCAATTATTAGAAATACCATACTTTTTTCTTTGTTTATTGCATTGAAAGGAAAAACTGAATAAAGAGAGGTATTAACTTAAAAATGAAGAATGAAATTAACAACTCGTTGACGCTTTTGAAGCAGGTAATTACAGCTTTCAAAAAATTCAGCCGTGGGTAGACAGAATAGCTGTCTATCTACATTGAAGCTTGATGGAGAAGAAAAAAACTATGCTACCTAGAGGTAGCATTTAGGATATAATAAATATGTCAATCTTATTACATTATTGAAAGTAAGCAAAAAGACAGATTTATTGGCATGTCGCTTATTTACTTTTTGCAGTTAATGTTAGTAAAATAATGTATTTATTTTTTACGAGCCCTTTATCACTGTAGCTTTGTATAACATCTATACTGTACTACTTAAAGCACTAAGTCTCCTGCCATTGATAAAGCTGGAAGAAAGTTTTACAGTGTTTGGAAGTGCTAAAAATCACTTTGGCATCTATTTTATGGAATTTGGAGGCAGGCAAAACTAGTGTGCATAGGAGCAAAACTGCACAGAACAGAGCCAAATATCCTTTCTGCAGCATGTTAAAATTCTTCAGAAATTTTACCCATTTTCATAGTTCAACAATTTTGCAGAGTAGAGACCACAGATCCCAAGCATCGCATTTTGATGAATTCCTCAGCTGCTTTAATGTTCAATATAAATGCTACTAAGAATTAATTAGAAGATTTTTAAAATACATTTATTTTACTAGACTTGGGGGGGGGGGGAGTGTTTTTTAAAAAAATAATAACATTTCTTGTAATGTAATAAATGATGGCAGGTAAAGACCAAAAGATCCATCTAATCTGCCCAGCAGCGATTTCATGAGCATTTACCCAAAGTAGATAAAATACCCACATGGAACTCAACCCTTTAGGATTACAACTGCTGCCAGCTCCATGCAGTTTTCCCTATGTCTTCCAACAAGCATAATGTATCCATATCACTGCTGCCTTGGGCTCCTTTTTATCCTTAAGTTTGATAAATACTCATTTTTTACATTTTACATATCTAAGAGACTTGAACACTTTTACATCTTATGCAGAATAGCCAGACAATCTGACATTACCAGCTATCCACACTCTTGATCTTCCTGCATCTCAGAGGCTCAGAGAAAAAAGTAGATAACACTAAGGGCTTATGCAATAAATTTTAATGTGCATGCTAAACATAGCTTGCTATTGAGGAAGGCATTACCAGGCACATTAAAGTGGTACTAAGAGGCATTTGCCCAGGCTAGTATTGCGAGCGGGCTTGAGGCCTGGTCATTGGAGAGAGCGTGAGCCCTTGGACCAAGGCATAATCCTAGGGCGAGGCTCCAAGGTACGTGCCGAGGGAGGCGAGTGTATCTGGGCAAAGGTTGGACAGAAGTTTGGAAGCACTTGGAGACTTGAGACACTTGGAGACTTGGAACATTTGGAGACTTGGAACACTCGGACACTCTGCTGAACCTGCATGCACAGAAGTGAGAACCAGCAATGCAATGCCACTTGAAAGCCCTTTCTGACCTGCTGCTTGGGAATGGTGTGTGCATCAGGACAGATGGAGGTAAAAGATGGAAGATGACTCTGGAATCAAGGACATGACAAAGGTACTGAAGTCTAGGAACTTAGCCAAAGACACTGGAGACAAGGAACTAGACAAAGACTCAGATAATGGTTAGGGTTCAGACTCAGACTGAGATTCAGGTTCAGGTTCATATTCATATTCATATTCAGTTAGTGCCCTGCACCACAGCATGCCCTACACAGCCCATGGGCTGGTCGTGGACCACGCCAAATGCGGAACAGATTCTGAACTTGGAATTTGACAAACACTTGGCACTGGAAACATGATGAAGACTCTGGGAGAGTCTTCACTGCTGCGTGCCCTACACAACCCAAGGGCTGGTCATGGACCACACCGAAGGCGAAGCAGACTCTGGACTTTAGTCTTGGACATGACCAGAAGATGGGCAAGGAACTCTGAAGACCTGGAACAGGATTCAGGGACTCAGAATTCAGGAACTCAGAACAAGGTCGGAACCCCGGAGACTCTGGAACTCATAACCAGGAACGTGACCCCAGCGTTTAAAAACAAGGGACTTCTGGAGACTTGACCAGTGAAGAAGGCAAGCTTTATTTTATTTATTTATTTATTTATTTTATTTATTTAAGTTTTTTATATACCAACATTCAGGACGGTGGTCCCATCATGCTGGTTCACAAGAAACAGGGGTGAAATTATAATAAACTTTACCATTTAAACAAAAGTGCAGAAAAGCAGTTACATATAACAAGGAAAACAATAACTTGGAATGAGAGAGGAAATGAAGATCAGATAGTTATATACAAGTATAAATAACATTGTGAAAGGTGGTTATTAACGCTAATGCTAGCGGAGCTTGTTGCATGAAGGGAGTTAGATGGAGTTGGAGTTGGGGAAGGCCTGTGTGAACAGCCACGTTTTGAGTCTTTTCTTGAATGTTGAAATGTTGGGTTCCATTCTAAGATCGGGGGGAATGGAGTTCCATAATGTTGGACCGGCTGTGGAGAATGCCCGATCTCTAAGCGTGATGTGTCTGGTAGTCTTTGCTGGAGGTACTTGAAGTGATCCTTTGTAAGCATCTCTTGTCGGTCTTGTGGAATGGTGTAATCGGAGAGGAATATGGAGATCGATTGGGGCTAATTGATGAATGTTTTTGAAAATGGTGAGAATGGCCCGAGGCACTCCATACAACTCATAGGCTGGCTGCGGACCATGACACTGGCATGCCTGGAGAAGTGGACGAGAGAGATGACCTGGAAGGCAGAACTTGGAGACGAGGACTAGAACATCAGGAACTTGACACCAGGAACAAGACTCAGGGACCGTTGAGAGACTAGGAACATGGAACAAAGAACATAGAGGAGCTCCCACAAAGAACAAGGAGCATGAAGACCTTGAAGGAGCAAAGAACTGGAACTCCAAAGACTCCTGGAGCGAAGAGGTGATACAGGAACTCCAGGGACAAAGCAACTCCTTGTGAAGGCAATGAAGGACAGACTGAAGAACTAGAAGGCTACTCACTCGCGCTTGTCATGGTAGATTCAAATGTAGACTGAACATGTCAATCCATTGAACCTTGAGTGATAGGAGTGTTAAACATTTTGCCTTTCTTCTTCCTCCCCATAGATTAAACAAGGAAAACAAGAAGATAAATACAATATTTGGCTTGAGGAGTACAAACCTTTAGTGCATGGCTTTGGTTGCACACCAGCAGCTGTACGCCGCAGCCTCAATGATGAAACAGGCTCTGGGGAAACCTCCAGTGATGTCACAGCCATGCACAGTAGGAGGTCAGGGGAAGGACAATTCCACTGCCAGCTCACACTTCCCCTTCAACAAGAGTCCTGCTGAAACGCCACAGCCTCGATGCTGAAATAGGTTCTGGGGACCCCTCTGATGATGTCACAATCCTGCATGGTAGGAGGAAGAAGGAAAGGTAATACCATAGCCAGCTCATACTACCCCTTCAGCAAGAGTTACAGCTATAAATGTATTATACCTGAGTTATGAAATTCCACAGGATTTGTCTACGGGAGAAGGTCTGGACTAAAGTGAGGAAAAACTTACTTGTTCTAGAAGCAAATAGGCAATAACAATCTGAACAGCTATTAATAGTTAGTTTTGACCCAGAAAAGGCATTTTTTGCAATTTATTTTACCTAAATTAGAGTTTATGGGATTTATATGTGATTCAATTAAAGTGCTGTATTCCAATCCTAATGTATATGTCAATGCAAATGGACCTCTCTCTGAAGCTTTTAACTTATTCAGCGGAACTCAGCAGGGTTACAGGGATGCCCACTCTCCCCTTTTTCATTCATCTTGACATTGGAACAGTTCATATTAAAAATAAAACAGGATCCTGGAATACAAAGCATTAAAACTGGCAATCAAGAAATAAAAATCATGCACTTTGCAGATGACATTTTAATGGTACTTTTCCAAGTCAAACTTTCTTTGCCTACAGCACTGAGGTCTAGGGGTGAGCAATAATTTTAAACAACATAGAAAACTGCAATGAAATTGTCTATTTCATCTCATTTTGTGAGCGCTGTAAAATGAAATTCAAAAATTCAAAACTTTCATAACATTTGGTATTTCATGTTAGTGGACACTAATGAGACATGGGGCCGGATATTCAGAATTACGCGAGCGCGTAGATTTGTGCGTGCAACCCGGCGCGCACAAATCTATGCCCGATTTTATAACATGCGCACACAGCCGCACGCATGTTATAAAATCCAGGGTTGGCGCGCACAAGGGGGTGCACACTTGTGCACCTTGCGCGTGCCAAGCCTTAGGGGAGGTCCGATGGCTTTCCCCATTCCCTCCGCTACCCCCCACCGTCCCCTCCCTTCCCCTATCTAACCCGCCCCCCAGCCCTACCTAAAACCCCCACCTACCTTTGTTGTCCTATTTACGCCTGCCTCTGGTAGGCGTAATTTGTGCACGCCAGCTGGCTGCTGGTGCGTGATTCCCTCGGCACGGCCGCCGTGCCAGAGGCCTCAGTCCCGCTCCAGCCCCCTTATGTCCCGGGACCCAAGCCCATACGTACGTCCCGGGGCTTGCGTGCGTTGCCGAGCCTATGCAAAATAGGCTTGGCGCACGCAGGAGGGGTTTTAAAGGTTTACGCGCATATGTTACGAGCGTAACCCTTTGAAAATCCACCCCTTAGTGCGCACTTACTGGATGTTAGTGTGCACTAATTAAAAATGTTCCAATAATTACAAAGTATCAATTGGGGGAGCAATTCCTTAACTAGAGGTATAGTTCTGCATTTCCTTGGCTGTCTCCTTAGTTACCTGATTGTGCTGCCAAGATTGCAAGGTGGTGTTTGTGAGGGGACAGCCGGTACCTGGTAACAAGTGTAAGCAATTAAGTGATGTCATAATAGCATCAAGTTATAGTCAGCAAAAGCATGTAATGAAAATGCATATTTTGAATTTGCTAATCCCTTTATATTTTAGAAAAGGGGCCCTGGCATTTTGGGATATGCATCTTTGAATTCCCCTGGTGTGTGGGGCAGTGAATGGAGTGACTGTATAGGGATAGGGTGACAGATGAGAGAGAGACTGGTTGGGGTGGTGATTGGTGAGAGAGAGGCAACCTGATGTGTAAGGGGGTGACTAGTGAGATGGGTGACTGTATGGGGTGACAGGAGACTGGTTGGGGTAGTGACTGTGAGAAAGAGATAGCCTGGTGTGTGGGAGGGGGTGACTGGTGAGAGGATAAGTGACTGGGATTTAAGAAGAAACTCAAAAGCTGGATGCAATATCCTACTATTGCTATTGGGATGGATTACTTTAGTTAAAATAATACCTATCCCTAAACTTTTGTAGTGTCTTGCAAATGATGCTTGTGCTTCTCAAGAAAGATATTAAACTGATTTATGGGTTTTATTCAAATTTCTTTTGGATGACTTGAAAGGCGAGACTGCCTATAGCTAAACTGATTATTCCGAATGTGGAAGGAGGTTTGGGCATTTCAAACATTAGTTATTATAATATTGCATGTATTATGACAATTTTAGGAGATTGGTTAAAGAGGAAGGGCACTTATTTGGTATTGTCTTTAGAGAGACAATTTGCAGCTCCGGTGGATTTGACATTTGTTTTACCTTCTAGGAAAGAGAATTTATCATCCTATCTTGTTCAATTTTTTCTTCTACATTCCACCAGATATGTTTGGATATTTCTAAGGAAATTATTAAAATTGTCTATGGAGGTGTCATACTGCTTTCCTTTAGTGGGTAACCCAATGTTTGTTCCTGGAAATATTCAATCTACCTTTAAGATACTTGAGGAATTACAACTATTCAGTCATTTATTGATTGGCATACAGTGCAAACACAATCTTTTGATTATTGCATCACACATTTATTTTTCATGGAGAAAGATTGTTTTGCATATATTCAATTGAGAAATTATATTTTAAAGACCTTTGCAGAATGAAATGCACTTTATTCATCTGTTTTTTTCCAGCATCTCTTACATATAACAAAGGCCATGCCTCTATATCTCTCTATATAAATATCTACATTTTGTCATATAATATTATACCTTTCAGACTTTAGCTAGTATTTGGCAAGCTGATCTCCAGGTGACCTTGGTTGAAGAAGATATTGAGGATTGCAACAACCTGATTTTGAAAGTAGCAAAAAGTATAATGATAAGAGAATTACACTTTAAAATATTACATATTAGTTTTTGGCCAGTCAGAGCATTTAAGGCTTCAATTGCACCTACTGATGGATGTTTGAAATGTTCTCAAACCAAAGCTTCATCACTTCATTGCTTGTGGAAGTTCCCAGTGGTTCAGTCATTTTGGTTGAATATTTTAAACTTTCTAATGACTATAATAAACAAATAGATTCCTGGTCTTTAGCATTTAGTTAACAGAAGGATATCTTATTAAAAAATAATGTGTCATTCTTAGGAGGGCATCCCTTGCTGGTGACAAGGAGAGAATCCTCCAACCACTCCATATGCCCTTTTGGATTTCAGGCGGTGATGTGGACCCTTATGTGCTGAGGCAACAAGAAATACCACAGATGAGCCTGACCACAGGCGGAAGTGCCAAAGAGGAACCTGAGAAGGCTTCACCTATACTAACTGTTCTTCCCTCAGGTTGAGCCCTCAGTGCAGATCGCCAGCAGGACTTAGGTGGATCCCAAGGCACAATCAGAAGCCAGGAGGGAATCTGGAGTCAAGGCAGGCAGAAGGCAAGCAGAATCCAGTAACCGGTCCAGGGTCGAGGCAGGCAGCAGGCAAGCAGAATCCAGTAACCGCCGGTCCAGAGTCGAGGCAGGCAGCAGGCAAGCAGAATCCGGTAACCGGTCCAGGGTCGAGGCAGGCAGCAGGCAAGCAGAATCCGGTAACCGGTCCAGGGTCGAGGCAGGCAGCAGGCAAGCAGAATCCGGTAACCGGTCCAGGGTCGAGGCAGGCAGCAGGCAAGCAGAATCCAGTAACCGGTCCAGGGTCAAGGCAGGCAAGCAGAATCCCAAACAGTCCAAGGTCAAGACAGGCAGCAAGCAGGCAAGAGCAGCATCCAGATTCAGGCACTCAGCAAACAAGGCAGGAACCAGGAACAGACCAGGGAACCTGTTACCAAGGCAAGAAGGCCATCTCCAGGCAGGCCAAATAGTCTTGAGTGTGTGACATCATCATTGGGACAACTATCCAATTCTTTCGCCAGAGTGTGCAGAATCGTGCACACAGATGTATAAACATGACCTATGCATCTCCTGGATGGATCCTAGAAATACACTTGTTAGAGCATGCAATGGTGGCTCCCTGCTGCGCAGAGAGGGGTGGATTTTAAAAGGCGCGCGAATAGCTTACTTTTGTTTGCGCTCCAGGCGCAAACAAAAGTACGCTGGATTTTAGTAGATACGCGCGGAGCCGCGCGTATCTGCTAAAAAACCTGGATCGGCGCGCGCAAGGCTATGGATTTTGTATAGCCGGCGCGCGCCGAGCCGCGCAGCCTACCCCCGTTCCCTCCAAGGCCGCTCCGAAATCGGAGCGGCCTCGGAGGGAACTTTCCTTTGCCCTCCCCTGACCTTCCCCTCCCTTCCCCTACCTAACCCACCCGCCCGGCCCTGTCTAAACCCCCCCCTTACCTTTGTCGGGGGATTTACGCCTCCCTCCGGGAGGCGTAAATCCCCGCGCGCCAGTGGGCCTCCTGCGCGCTGGGCCGCGACCTGGGGGCGGGTATGGAGGGCACGGCCACGCCCCGGACCGCCCCGGGCCGTAGCCACGCCCCCGTACCCGCCCCCAAAAACGCTGCCGACACGCCCCCGAAACGCCGCGACGACCGGGACCGCCCCCCGACACGCCCCCGACACGCCCCCTCAGAGAACCCCGGGACTTACGCGAGTCCCGGGGCTCTGCGCGCGCCGGGAGGCCTATGTAAAATAGGCTTCCCGGCGCGCAGGGCCCTGCTCGCGTAAATCCGCCCGGTTTTGGGCGGATTTACGCGAGCAGGGCTCTGAAAATCCGCCCCAGAGTGTCCAATGCAAGGAGTATGGGAAGGTGGCTGAATTTTAACAATCATGAATATAGAAGGCCCAAAATTTTTGACATGGACAACATCTATTTTGGATTTATTATGCCTTGAACATAAGTCGGTATCTCACTTTAGCTCCAAAAGTTATGCAATGGTTTTTAGCAAGTTGCTACCCTGCTTCTTTACCTGTAGAGACAGATATAAGAAATAAAATTCACTGTTAGATTTGTTATCAATTGTAATAGCGGTAGGAACATTACAGCTTTGATATATACTATATCTCTATTGGTTTGTTATGCCTACTTAAGTTGCTACATGACAGTGGAAGGTAAAATTCCTTGAATATAAGATACTATCTGTTAGAGATGTGAATTGGAACCGGTATCGGTTCAGATTCCGGTTCCGATTCACATCATGAAATGTTTATCTTGCAGTCCGATCGGGGTTTTTTTTATCGGCTGCGCCCGAGCCGATAACCAAAAAATACAGCCGACTCTTTAAAATGAGTTTGTTAGTATCCCCCCACCCTCCGGAACCCCCCCCCCCAAAACAAATTTTTAAATACCTGGTGGTCCAGCGGGGGTCCCGGGAGCATTCTCTCGTGCTCAGGCCGTCGGCTGCCAGTAAACAAAATGGCGCCGATGGCCCTTTGCCCTTAGCATGTGACAGGGTATCTGTGCCATTGGCCGGTCCCTGTCACATGGTAGGAGCAATGGACGGCCGGCGCCATCTTTAAAAATGGCGCGGGCCATCCAGTGCACCTACCATGTGACAGGGGCTGACCAATGGCACCAATAGCCCCTGTCACATGGTAAGAGCAAAGGGCCATAGGCGCCATTTTGATTAGTGGCAGCCGACAGCCCAAGCATGGGAGAATGCTCCCGGGACCCCCCTTGACCACCAGGTATTTAAAAATTGGGTGGGAGGGGGGGGGATACTAACAAAGGAGTTTTTGGCCTTTGACTTGACCAGTTTAAAGGGAAGGGTATACCGGTGTACCCACTGTATCCCTGAGGACTTGGGACAAGAGTGAGGATTTGAGGCAAGAGTCTGATTGCTGAAAGACCTGAAGAAGCAAGGGTAAGAAGATGTTGATACTTTTTGAGACAAGGACTCAAAGGGCTAAACTCATTGGAATAGTGATACAGTTTTTCCAGTTTGAAGAAAAGTTAAAACTTGGACCACTTGAAGTTGGATGTTTTTGTATATGGGGACTGTTGTCCTGCAGTTTTTGTGTTTGGGAATTTTCTTCTATTTGCTGGAGCCCCATTCCAGTTTTCCCACATTGCAAGGGGAGCGATTTTCTCCAGGGATAATAGTGCAAGAGAAGTGAGAAGGGAGGTAACACCTAAGATGGAAAAAATAACAATCATCTTCAGTGCTATTATATTTTTTATATTGTTCTGTATTTTTGGCATTGTGGCTTGGATGATTTTATTTAAGTTATAGTCAAGACTATTTTATTTGAACAGCATTCTCAAACTCCTGAGAGTGTTTTTCCTGATCTTCCTGACTTGCTGTTGTTATTGCCTTCCTTGTGCTGAACTCTTTAGCACCTGTTGAAGGTCCTCTACCTTCAGTGTGAACATTGAGAATAAAGAGTGGATAGACACATCAGAGAGCCCCAGAAAACCTTTCTTCCTCTCTGTCCAGATTGAATCGGACCCGAACCACCCCAAAATGAAGGATAAAGCATCAAACTTGGGGACCAGTTACTGCTGCTTATAATCTTCCCTGCTCAATCAGAGGAAATCTTGCCGTGACATCATAACCAACACTGTTCATGCAGTATCCTGAAATTTTTCCAATTCTGCAGAGTTTGCTCACTATCAGTAAGCTGGTGCTTCCAATATTTGGAACTTGACACAGTTCTGCTTGCTAAAATCATAACGTAGGCATTTTGAAAGACCAGTACATTGTGGTTCCAAGTCTGTCTGATAGGTTTATTTAAGCAATAAGAGGATAGAACAAAGAATAAATAAAATCAGATAATATTAAAGAGAATACCTAAATATCTACATATATACAGATAGATATAGATATATAGCTATATATATAGACTAGCAACTGTACCCGTTCTACGCCCGGGTGGCGAGCCTTTTTATTGGCACATATGCTCTTGTATGGAAGCGATAGCTGAAAAGGAAAAACGAAATTGTTTTCACCCAGGGCAAGGAAGTGGAGGCACATTTGCTAAAGCCAGGGCTTGCAAAGTTTATTTACTAAGCTGTCTCTCGCACTCCCCCACACCCCCTCTCCTCTCTCACACACACATTCTCTCTCACCGGCATCCCCCTCCCTTCATATAGGCTCACTCTCTCTGAAACCCACACTCAAGCATCCTCCCCACCCACCCTCTCTTACCTCCCATGCTCTCTCACACCCTCCCCACCCCCCTCTTACCAACCATGCTCTCTGTCTCCCCCCTCTCTCACACACACATTGTCTCTCACCGGCATTCCCCCCCCCCCCCCATGCTCTCTCTCACACCCTCCTGCTCTCTCTCACCCTCCTCTCCCCAACACACATTCTCTCTCACCAGCATGCCGCGGGACCCGCGCCATTCGCGGTGAAGATGAAGGCCTGGGCGCGCTAATCGCAGCACACAGGGGCCTTCCCTTTTCACCACAAATGGCACACCGGGCCTTCATCTTCGCCGCGAACGGAGCATGTGCCGCGGGATGCGCTCCATTCACGGTATGCCAGGGTCTCCTCTGCTATTTTCTGCCTGTCCCGCGATGCCCGCTATCCTTCCGGTTTTGAATAGTCTTCCAACGAGGGAGGAAATCGGCGAGGTGAGGGAGGAAATCTGCGGGAAGGAGGAATTCTGCGCAAAATCTGCATTCCGCAGTAGCGCTGAATTCCCCCAGGAGTACCTCTTGTAGCTGGTGTTGTGACATGGCCGCTGTACGTCGTGTTTGAGCCTTCAAGGCGGCCAGGGAGCTGCCTGTGCCATCTATTGGTGGGCTGGGGAACATGCGCGAGCACTGACGGACACACTACCAAGTCCGAAATATTATGGATATATAGATATATCTATATGTACAGCAAATGTCATGTCCAGGAAATGATTTCTCTTTCCTATAGCTAGTCTCACTTTTTTATATACTAAAAACTGGTGATTGCTGAGATTAGGAGCAATTTCCCCTTGCTCGCAGCATTCTTATCATTTTCTAGCACAGCTGTGGTGTTCTGTTTGGTTTTCCATCTTGGAATTGCTGGCAAGAACTAAAGTTCTCAGATTCTTGTCTGTTCATAATCATATTTTAGTGTTTTACAGTGCAAAACAGTAAATATGACTTCACTCAGGGGTTGGCCTGTGGTTTTCAAACTAGTCTTAGTAAATTCCATTACAGATGGGCATTAAAGTCACAATCCACTAAGGAGTGTGTAGTAACTCAACTGCTGAATCAGCTACCTATAGCACCTGAATGTAATCTGCTTTTAAGTGCCTGAAAGGTCGAATAAAACTGAAATAAATAAATACATACAAAAACTACTAGGCCTGTAAATGGATGGTAATGGAGCATTGGGCCCATATCTGGCTATTGCTGACCATGAGAGCCACAGGGGCTAAGTCATGTCGAGTAAGAGGGCTGCTACGGTGAGCACAGAAGCCTGGGTCAAGAGCCCAGGTGGAACCATGGAAGCAGATCTTGGTGGTAGTAGCAAATATTGAAAAGAGAATGCTGAAGGCTGAAATGGAGAAGGATTGCATGTCAACAGCAATTGAACATGGGCCAGTTGGTTATAAGAGATAGGCAAGTGCCATATGGAAGGAATGGGCAAGGGCTTCCTTTGCCCTTAGCAATTGAAAAGAGGTAAGGTTCAGAATTCCAAACCCTTAGTAGCAGAGACGGGAGAGGCGTCCAGCATGGTAACATAACTGATTCCAATGAAGCTGGTAGGAGCCACAGAGAGAATTATCTTTTGTTTGTGAAGGGTAGGATACGGTGGAATTGGTTTGCTTTCAGAAAAGAGCCTGAGCCCTGGAAAGTGTATCGGTTTCAGTGGCATCCGATGAGCTCTCACTGGTCTTTGAAAATCCAGGGAAAAGGAGTAAATCTTTCACTAAACAGTAGACATAATTGCAGCAGGTTTCCAAGGTGAACAGCCTCTGGCATGTTAGAATAATGTAGGTAAGAGAAGTTAAATCCATAATTTTGGGTTAGGGATTGGCTCTAAGTGTTGGGCTGCTTGGTATGCACTGTGACTTGCCAATGCACTGCCCACCCTTGGGGATGGTGGCAACTCAGTGGACATGAGCCAGGCTTTTCCTCTGGATTGCCTGAGCTGCGGTGGGCATCTCTCCACTATACCCTCTCTGGGTAACTGGCACCGTGATTGAGACTAATGCAGCACAGCCTAAATTAGAAGCAGCCAAAAAGCTATATTATTAACTCTTTAGGAGCTCCAAAATGCTACGTCCCTCTCAAGCCTGAAGAGGAAATGCAGTGCTTCTTGCAAATGCATAGAGCAGTGAGGGAAGCACCCAAAGGTACCAAGACTGGCTTGGAGTGGCAGGAATAGCAGTAGTGCTGGTGATTGAAAACTAAAACAGTAGGAGCAAAGCAACATAATGAGAAGAGTAGCTGTAATACCCTTCAGATGTACCTCGAGGGCTGAGCTGGAGGATGAATGGTATGAACAGCTCAAGGAGGGGTGCAGCAGGTGTGCAAAGCAATGGATGGATAGAGCACAGGAAGAGCAAGAATCGTCACTGGTCACGCTATGTACCATAGAGGAAGGTGAATTGCAGTGGTGTGTAGTCAGGGCCATCAAGGGATTCAGGGAATCCCCAGCCCTGGACCTCTTTGGATATTTTTTCAGCTGCACATCTGTGCAGCCAATAGAAACAGCATCCTGTGGCTACCTACAGGCTGCACCCCAGAAGAGGCCAATCAAAAGAAGGCTTAGCCCACAGAATAGGTAAAGGGCTTCATAGGTGTGACCATTCGCTGGGACTGGAGGCAGGCAAGTGGTAGTTTAGGCACTAATGAGTGAAGCAGCAACACAGCATGAGGTAGAAGGCATAACCCTGCTTCAACTGGAAACAAGGTCCCCCCTTCTACTCCATGTAAAAAGCAGACCAGCAGGAAGTTTGGGCCCAGTACTGGACCAGTTCAGACTTGGAACCAGCTTCTGCACCCATGCAGATCCAAGGGCAGATGGTAGGGGAATAACTAAGTGGACTATGGGGCTGTTTCTTCTAGAATTGCAGTGCTGGCATTTGAGTTGAGCTGAGAAAAAGTTCAGGGACTAGTGACAATGAGAGAGTATGGGAAGAAAGAGGGAGAGGGAGCATGACAATGAGACTGCTGGAGACTGGGTGTTCTGGGAGAGGAGAGGAGGCTGGGGAATAACACTGCTGTGGACTGTGGGGTCTCAGAGGGAAGGGAGGCTGGGGAGCATGACTGCTGGGGTCTGGGTGGGGAGAAGAGACTGGAGAGAAAGATTGCTGGGGACTGTGAAGTCTGGGTGGGGAGAGAGGGCTCAGGAGCATGAATGCAGGGGATCTAGGAGGCAAGAGGGAGATTGGGAGAAAGACATCTAGGAATTGTGGGGTTTGTGTGGGGAGAGACGGGTTGGAGTACAAGATTGATGGAGACTGTGGGGTCTGGGTGGAGAGATGGGAGAGGGAGATAGGGAGAAAGACTGCTAGGAACTGTGGGGTATGGAAGGGGAGAGGGGGCTGCAGAACAAGATTCCTGGGAACTGAGGGTCTTGGTGTCAAGTAAGGGGGCTGGGGAGCAAGATTGCTGAGGACTGTGAGGGCTGGGTGGGTAAAGAGGGCTGTGGAGCATGATTCCTGAGGTCTGGGTAGGGAGAGGGGTCTGGGGAGCATGTCTGCTTGGCACTGGTAGGTTCTGGGTGAAGAGAGAGGGCTAGGGAGTATGTGTATGAGAGCCAGAGAGTGTGTGTGTGTCTGTGTGTGTGTGTGTGTGTGTGTGTGTGTGTGTGTGTGTGTGTGAGATGGAGCCAAGCCTCTAATGAGTGTGTGTGAGTGAGAAAGAAAGGAAGGGAATGTTTGTTACATCATGTGAGCTTGTGTGTGTGAGAGCATGTGTGTGTGTGTTGCATCCGTCGGTCTTCGACGGCTTCGCCCCGCCTACCTCTCTCTACTGGCGGCGACTCCTGCTCACCTTGGACTGATGGCCGCCGTGGCATCTGCTTGCCGTTCTCTCCGGCGTCTCTGGACCGGCTATGGTGCTGCCTCCCGCCATTCTCCTTCAAGGTACCTCTAGGGCACACGCACATGCCGCCCTCAACTTTATCTTCACGTTGGCGCGAACCTCAGGGGCGTCCCCCTGTTCTGACATCATGACTCCAGGGTATATCTGCCTACAGTATTTGCTAGCTCGTTGAGTTAGCAACAGGATTCGTACGGATGGGATTCACTCTTCGTTCCTAAGTTACTCTGCCACTCCAGCTCTACCTGGAACTCTTACTACCCTTCGGGGTCGCTAATGGGGTAACCACTCCTCGGGTTCCTCTCTGCTTCTTTTAGGTGCTATCAGGAAACCGGTACTCGCTCCTCAAGGGCCCATGTTCCCTGTGTCGCTACCTACTACTTCTACCCTTCTACTTGGAAGAACTTACAGTCACCATCAGTGAATACAGATAACATCTCTCTCTACGGTACTGCTTCACCGGAATCAGGTACTCGCTCCTCGAGGGCCTGCTCTCCCTGTCTCAGAGCTCTCCTATTTCTATTTAGGACTCTGAATGCTAATCGTATTGTGTACTCATATCTCTCAGTCTCTTTCCACTACAGCACTGCTCTACAGAGGATCCGCTGTTCCAGCGTTCTGTGAGAGACGCGCCCAGCCAGGTTCTACAATCACTACTCACTATTGCCACCTCTGGTGGTTCCATAAACTGTTTAATAAAAGATTCAAATCTGTATTTGTCTGTCTGGAGTTTAGCCTGACACTGTGTTCCCTCATGGGACTGCCCCCCGTGGGCGTGGTCAGCTTTCACAGTGTCCAAGAATCCACCCAAACACCATTAACCATAACAGTGTGAGAGAGGAAAAAGTTTGTGTGGCATCCTTCCCCCAATCGACAACAATCTCAGGGTGACTGGGAATCAAAAAAATCTCATGTATGGAAAGCAGAAGATTTTTTAATCCTTACTACTTTCATTATTGGATGTTATTTGATGTGTCTGCTATTTTGAAATATTATTGTGATGTTTTGGAAAATTTATAAATATTTTTATGAATTTCTAATTATTGGATGTTTTATTTATCAGCTGTTCTGAAATGTATAATTTTTATTAGTATGGTTTTACTATTATGATTAATGTTTTATTTTTCTTGATTTTATTGTTTGTTGGTCTGTTTATGTTCTGTATGTGTGACCAAGGGAAGGGATTCTGCTAATGGATAGTGTTGCAATTCTGCCCGCAGCTGGAGCTATGGGCAGCCTCTCACCTCTCCTGCATCTTCTCCTGCAGTCCGGAGGCCACCGATGCTTCTTCAGTGTGGCTGGAGCCACTAGCCTGCTGGACGCCACCCTTGTGCTGCTCCTGCACGGCGGACCTTATTGCTGTGTTTTGCAGACTGGAGCCACTGCCATCATCCTGCCTTCGCAGCAGGAGCAGCTGACATCATCTCCACTCTGCGGCCTGGAGGCCGCAGTCCCCAGCCTCACTTGCGGCAGGAGCCGTCCTCAGCTGTTTCTTCATGACTTGGACGCCGCCATCGCTCTGCCTCCAGTGTCGGGGCCTGTTCTACGGCCCAGCCCTGCTCCTGCACTCAGTGGCAAGGATGCCGCTGTCCAAAGACCTGCCCTTTCTTCTTCCTAAGGAGCGAGGCCGCGTCTCTCTTCAAGATTTAAAGGGCCCATGGCCGGATATGCCCCGGGCCCCACCTGGAACTCCTCCCTGGGTGTCTCCTCATCCAGCCCTATAAGAAGGGCCTGCCTTCATTCCCTCCTTGCCTTGGCAAGGGGCTAGTCCTCTTCAGGACTTCTGCTTCCTGCTTCAGCCTGGCTTTTCCTTGTTCTTCGTGGGATCCCTTGTCGTTATTGTTCCTGGTCTCTGCTGACGTCCCTCCATGTTCCTGATGTATCCAGATGTCTTTGTTGTCCAGGTTCCTGATGTTCCCGTTGTCCAGATGTCTTCGTCATCCATGTTTCTGATGTTCCCATTGTCCAGATGTCTTCGAGGCTCCGCTTGTCCCCTCCCTGCGTGGTCCGTGACCAGCCTGGCTGGGTTGTGTAGGGCACGCAGTGATCCGGGTGGTCCACGACCACCCCAACTGGGGTGTGTAATGCACTCAGTGGGACAGTTCCATCAGTCGCCGCCAGTGTCCACACTTGCCAGATGTTCTCATCCACCTCTACCTCCTGTCTGGCTTGCTGCCTCTGCTGTTACCCAGAGACAGGTCCGAAAGGGCTTGGAGTGGTCGGAGGACTACTCAGAGAGCACCCTTGTGTGGTTGGCCTCCCTGAGGCTGTGCAAGTCGGCAGGGGTCTGGGCTTCCAGCCTCCGCCCAGATGAGGCTCCATCTCACCTGCCTCAGCGTTTCCTCGAAGCTCCTCTCCCGGTTTGCCGAGGTCCAAGGGCACACTCCATTCATCACTGTGCAACATATAGTTTCTGAGCAGGGGTCTACAGCATTTTGGCTTGTTCTGTTCTCAGTAGAAGATGTACTGCTTTTCTAGTGTCTGTTAGACCATTTGCAGTGCTGCTCTTTCCTGGGTAGGGTTTTTGCTGTTTGAGTCATGGGAGTTAGTCTTGTTTTGAAACAAAAAATGTGTTTCTTGGGGTGAAATGTATTGAAGTAAAAGCTGTGATAACTTTTATTGGACTGTGTAAGTACTATCCAAAAATACGATACGTGAACTATTTAGACAATATAGGACTTGTCTTTAGATGTGACTATCTCTGATCCAACATCTGAAGAAGGGGCTTATGCAGTTTTAAAAGCTTTTGTACAATATTTTTAGATACATGTATTTTTATTTTACAGGTACTTTTAGGTAACTTGTCATGTTCTATTTTCCTAATACAAGGTGTAATGGTGTTTAGGACCTGATGTAAAATTTATAGTGTTGCCGTTTCATAGATAGTTACTGTTACTGTTTGATTGCAGGCAGATAGTGCTGTTTTGGAATGGGCGTTTACCATGTTATAATTGTTTATTCATGGCTTTCTGAGGGCCAAGCCCACACCCAATATTAAAATGGATCTAATATCCAAGCAATCACTTTTATAACCCACATATGCCAGAATTCCAAACTTAAAAGACGTGCATAATATACTATATGATGTGTGGGGAGAATGCACTATATCAGGTGCCGCATCATATCTTTGTTGTTAGTGCTTTTAATCTGTATTTTAATCATTTGTCTCCTCCTTAACCCACATGTCCATATTTTTAGTTTAAATTTTCAATTTGCATTTAAAATATGAGCTGCAACAGCATGCTAATTATCACAATGTTGACTGATCTCTACAACACAGCAGGAATATAGCTGCTTATTGCATTCTTTGATCAAAGTTCTCAAGATGATATTATTCTTGAAGCCACTCAGAAGTCAAGTTGAAAGTGTTGACCGATCACCTGATGCTAAGCTGCATTTCAATTCATTTCTTCTTCCGGGATCATCATATGTATGCTCGGCTTGCTTTCTCATGTCTTTCTTCTAGTCTTTCAACTTGACATCTGAGCTGCTTCACGAGTAATATCATCTTGAAAACATTGGTGGAATTGGTAAATAGGGAATCATTATTTACCCTTTTCCACAGTACTGGGAATAGGGAACACTCTATGAAGCTCATGTGTAGCAGTTTTAAAACAATCAAAGAAATAATTTTTTCATTCAGTTTACAATTAAACTGTAGAATTTGTTGCCAGAGGATGTAGTGATAGCAGTTAGATTAGCTGGGTTTAAAAAAGATTTAGACAAGTTACTGAAGGAAAAGTCCAAAACCACTATTAGCCATGTAGACTTGGGGAAGCCGCTGCTTTATCCTGTTTATGAGCAAAAGGATTGAACCTATTTTTTGGAACCCTACGGGGTATTCGTGCCTTGGATTGACCACTGTTGAAGACAGGATGCTAGGTCTGATGGACCTTTCATTTGACCCAGTATGGCATTCCTTACTGATTTATTTATTTAAAAGAACATGTTACCTGCATCCTCCAGTGTTCAGGGCAGGTTACAACAAAAACATTCACAATAAAAACTAGGAAATGTTCATATGAGGTATATAAAAACAAAAGAAAAATTCAACTTAAGCACTGTGAGCTATACAAAAAAAAAATAATCAGACTGGACTGGGCAGAATCTAAAGGAGCATTAATAAACAATGCTAGAAGAAAGGGACTCAGAGAGGGCTGAGAAGATTAGGGATTGTGGTGTCCTGGTATGCCTGACTGAGTTTCTGATGTACTTATGTTGTAAATTTAGTTAAAAATAATTTGAAAAATAATATGGCAAATATATATAGAATTGAATCCACATAGATCATGTCAGAGTTAAGTGAATCTAATATGAGAAGGTGGATCTCTGTAGGTGGACAATGGATCTCTGTATTACCTGTACTCTGTACAGGTAGTACACAGGTAGTACTACCTGTACTACCTGTACAGGTAGTACTACTCTGTACTACCTTCATTGTCCACCTGCCTCTGTAGGTGGACAATGAAGGTGGACAATGGATCTCTGTACTACCTTTAAGTACTTAATAAGAGCTACCCCTGATTCATCAATTGTTTATACTCTTTGTCTACTGCCTTCTTAGGCCTTTCTTTCCAGCTGTCTATGCTTCCAAGTTTACTATCCATGTTGAATGTAACTTTGCTCTTCCTGTTCAAACGATTGTTTTTTGTTACAGTTCCCCAATTTGATTTAAACCGATCTGATATGGTCATTTAACCATGAAGGTCAGTATAGAAAAGTGTTAAATAAATAAATATAAGGTGAATTTAATACCATTGTCCCTTACATTTGCATTCCAATGGATAGTAATGTATAACTTCTCTATTCTTAGGAATACCATGCATCAGTTTAAGCATACATTACTGACCCTTTTTATATAGTACCTATATTTTCACAATATATACATTTCTAGCTAAGTTTTCCACCTTAGTAAAATATCTGAAAATGAGTGTTTGTTAGGACAATGACTATAACTTAGCTCAGAGTGGAACATGACAGGATTTATTAATTAATAGGTCCCTGAATAATAACCTTACCCTAGTTTGTCTTTGCTGTGTTCATGAAACTGAAAGGTAAACAACAAAGTAAACAATATCAGAAAGCCAGTGGGTTTAAATAATTGTTACTAAAATAATGTCATAATGGTATCTAAAGGAGTAGATACCTAGTGATCGATGATAGAAGAGTAACAGACTAATGTTAGGAGAGTGGCAGACTAAAACAGTTCAAATAGTTACAAAAGATTGCAACTGACAAAAAATTGCTTTATAAGCGGGATGGCCACCTCTGGTCCTTGAGGCCACAAACTGGTCTGATTTTTAGAATTGACTCATGTGCAAGTTGGCCCAGTTCTTAGATTACATGCGATTAACACTCATACATAGATTGTGGATATCCTGAAACAAACCCAGTTATCAAGAACTGCTAAAGATCCTCCCAACAGCTTCTTCAATCCCTTAATTTTCATCTTTATGCAGATCATCTTGAGCATACAAAATGTTTGCTAGGTATTACAGCAGTAGATACAATTCTGTGCAAGCTTTTCAGGCTGCATATGAAATACTATTGTTAGAATTTGACACAATACAATTTATTACTACTTGGATCATCAGTGTGTCTGATTAAGCTGTACTCCCATCCCGTTTGCCCCTTCACTGTTATGCTTTTATGTTGCTGTGTCTATCAGTGTAGAGAAAGAAGAATATATTTTTCGCAGAATTGAATTTGCTGATTGAGGCCTGATGAACTGTAACCCAAAGAGTGTCATCTCACATTCTCATACAGTACTGCTTCCACTAAGGTCGATTTTAAAATGAGCGCACGAATCGGTGCATGAGCGAGGATACACTAGAATTTTTAATCGTGCGCGCACTTATGCACATAGGGGCGGATTTTAAAAGGCGCGCGAATAGCCTACTTTTGTTTGCGCTCCAGGCGCAAACAAAAGTACGCTGGATTTTAGTAGATACGCGCGGAGCCGCGCGTATCTGCTAAAAACCTGGATCGGCGCGCGCAAGGCTATGGATTTTGTATAGCCGGCGCGCGCCGAGCCACGCAGCCTACCCCCGTTCCCTCCAAGGCCGCTCCGAAATCGGAGCGGCCTTGGAGGGAACTTTCCTTTGCCCTCCCCTCACCTTCCCCTCCCTTCCCCTACCTAACCCACCCGCCCGGCCCTGTCTAAACCCCCCCCCTTACGTTTGTCGGGGGATTTAAATCCCCGCGCGCCAGCGGGGCCTCCTGCGCGCCGGGCCGCGACCTGGGGGCGGGTACGGAGGGCGCGGCCACGCCCCCGGACCGCCCCGGGCCGTAGCCACGCCCCCGTACCCGCCCCCAAAATGCTGCCGACGCCCCCGAAACGCCGCGACGACCGGGCCCGCCCCCGACACGCCCCCGACACACCCCCCTCGGAGAACCCCGGGACTTACGCGAGTCCTGGGGCTCTGCGCGCGCCGGGAGGCCTATGTAAAATAGGCTTCCCGGCGCGCAGGGCCCTGCTCGCGTAAATCCGCCCAGTTTTGGGCAGATTTACGCGAGCAGGGCTCTGAAAATCCGCCCCATATGTTTTAGAATGCATCAACCATGCTTTAAGAATGCTCCTAACTTTAAGAGGTTACTTGAGCACAGCTAGCATGCCTGCATCTTCAAAAGGACCCTGTTGGTTTTTACATGTGCATGTCAGCACATTTTAAAACATGCCCATGCAAGGGAAAACCCAATTTTTCCAATTAGTCCATTAATTTGTCCAGTTAATATTGAGGTCTTCCAACCCCTCTAGTTATTCATCCTGCATGCCCCCCAGTTGACCCAGACCCCTCACCCTGTCCTCTAAGCCTTAAAACTCGAGATTTACAGACTTGCACCTCATCTGGAGCAGCAGTAAAGTTACGCAGATAAGCCAATGTGTACTCAGGTTTCCAGCTTTAAAATTCAGAGTTGCACTTGTATGTCTTGGCCCCTCCCCAAAATATGCAGGCCCCATCCCTTTTCTGCCCCCGTATTCCTTACGCATGCACAAGTACATATATGCATATTTTGTGGCTTTTTAAAATCTGCATTGCTTGTACGCAGCTCATATACTCACACATGTGGACATTTTTGTGCAAGGAATGTTTTTAAAATCTACCTGACTGCTTTTATTAATTAGACTTGGTACCTCAAGGCACTTTACCAATTTCACCTTTCTGCAGGAACTCTCCCTATTTTTGTTTTTCTGTACCTTCATGTATTTATTGTAAAATCTGTTGAAGACAATTTGGACAGTGTTAGGGTCCCGGGCCGTGTCCCGGGTCGTGTCCCGGGACCTCCACCTACCTCTCAGCTTGGTCCAGCCACAGGAAACCTTCGACGTCCGGCCAGGCCTGGATCGCGGCCTACCGAGACGTTCCCCATGAGAGGGAGACACCGTCGACTGCCCGCGGCTGGCCCCGCCCCCCCCTAAGCGTGTGCGCGCGCCGGGGGCTCAGCATTTAAAGGGGCCAGTGCAGGAATCGCTGGACAGCTCCCCGGATGATGTCAGGTTTAAACCCGGCAGCTACAACAGGACCTCGCCTTGCAACGAGGTTCCACAGTCTTCTGTGTCTTTAGTTGCTGCAGTGTGTCCTGATCATCCTGTCTTCTGACTCCTGACCTGGCTTGCTCCTGACTATGTTTTCAGCTTCTGCTCCTGGTTCTGGTATTGTCTTCTGACTCCTGACTCTCGACCAGGCTCCGTCCCACGACTCCATCTTCAGCCTTCGTCCCTGGCTTTGGTTTGGATCTCTGACTTCTGGCTTCTGACCTGGCTTTGCTCTTGGACTCCGACTTCGGCCTCTTCCACCATCTCAGGTATCCTGTACGTGCTGGCCCAGAGGAATCTCCTAAGTCCCAGCAGCTTCGGCTCTCACGGGCTCCTCCCGGGGGAGCCGCGGGCTTCCAAGGGTGAAGACTCTTCAGCTTCCTGGGCCCAGCCATCCATCATCCATCTCTTCGGCCACCACCTGGATCCTTGGTCGCATAGGGTCCCACCTAAGTCCAAGAGGTCCGGGTCCCTATGGGCTCCTCCTGGGGCGACCTCGGACTTCCAGTGGTGAAGCCTCTTCCAAGTGTCCTCTGAGCCGCCTCCCGGCTGTGACCCTCGCCATGGGCCCCCACGGCATACCACCAACTGTCTCAGCCGGCCCAAGGGTCCACAAGCGTAACAGACAGTTTTTCTAGGTGTAATGAAGATAAACATTTGAAACTTTATTTCAGTTGAAGTCTGTCAATCCATTTCAATGTCCTTCTGTCATGATGTGTTTGGCCCGTACTCCAGAATACAAAATAGCACACCACCCTGAACCATTTCGTAATCAATAAGAATCAAAATCTAGTAATATGCAGTAACATTTTAAAATACCTTTCAGATGTATTACTACAAACATTATGCTAAGTAACAAAACTCCTGCAGTCACTGTCAGAACATATTATATTTACTGTCAAATTAAGGCAAAAACTAAACCCAAAACTAAAAGTCTTATAGTACACTAAAACAAGGTTACACAGTCCTTGAAAACAGGTTTACAAAATTTGACTCTACATCTAAAGCAAAATAAACAGAGCATGAATACTGCATGTCAAGTACTGTAAGTCTTTACATATTCCATTGTGTAATAAATACATTTTATTGTGAAGTGCTTAATATTAATGGGAGGAAGTTCATCACAGCTTCTTCAAAGTGCCTGCAGTTAGATTGCCAAGCAACATAAAGTGATATAGTTACTCCAAGCATATTTTGACTCCAATTTCACAAAGTAAAGAATCAGATGAATGCACATGACTTCATATGCCCTGAAGATTAGCATGCACACAGGGACAGTAACTTTGAAACTAGCATGCAGGCGCATATGTACACGCATATGGTGGCTCACGCCCAAGGACATGGCCATTTTATAGCAATTGCGTGTATATGCATGCATTGTATAAAATAAGCTGAACGTGCGTATATATATGCAATTTTATATGGATGCTCGCATGTGTGCACAAATGCCACCTCTACCCCATAAGTGTGGGGATTTTAGTAGAAATGTGCGCTGACACAATTACCAGTTTCTCCAGTTCATTCCCAGTTTACCCACTTAAGGGATAGGACTTCCTACCCCCCTCCCCCAGTTTAATAGCCTCCCTTTTACTCTGTTAGCATCAGCAAAATCCCACTGACTAGCCTAGATTTTTTTTCATTTTATTACTTACACACTATCCATAGCAGTAGTAAAGTTATGCAGCAGGGGACTCTAGTGTGTGCTTGTGCACATAAATTGCGCACATTTCAAGTTAAAGTCCCGGAATTCCCATGTCCTGTCCATGTCCCATCCATGTCCCACCCTGACCATGTCCATGCCAAGCCTCCTTTTTTGTAACTTTTTATTTCTGCATGTACTAAGAGATACGTGCATACATGGATGGCTTTTAAAATCAGCATGTATCTCCTGGCTTTGGCATGCACCAGGCTTTTAAAATTCATCCCTAAGGCCATTTAGTTTGTATTCGTAATAGTAGGCTATGTAAGGCACCAATTTTCAAAGGGTTTAGGCACCTAGCTTAGGAGCTCACTCACATAAATATTCCTCTTTGAAAACTGACTAGGGATGAGCCCCTAAATTTAGGAGTCTGCCTAGGGATCTAAAAAGTTTTGAGAGAGAGAGTCAGTCTGACCCTCTCTATATATGTACCACTGTAGAGGGGCACTTTGAATTGGGGTGGGTTTCAGAAGGTGGGAAGGATTCAGGGGTTTGGTGTTACAGAAACATTCTGAGATATTCATAGTAAAATTGACATCACTAAAGATTTGTAGTCATTAGAATGGATGAAAAGTGTAACTGGAGGAAAATCAATATGAGCATTTTTTTTTCCCATCGTTTATGAATTACATTGGTTGGTTGCAGTATGGTGAGTGAAATTTAGCATCCTTACTTTGATACATAAGGTCCTGAACTCTAAATTATCATAGTGCAACAGTTCTTTGTTAAAAATGTATATACCAATTCGGATGTCACGATCACAGGAAATTCTACTTGATATTCCTTCATTGAGAGTAATGCATTTTTGTGAAACACGTGACCATACCTTTTTTTGGAAGCAGGCCCTATGTTATGGAATGCACTACCAGATACTTTGAGGTCTGAAGCAGACATAAAGAAATTCAGGAAAAAGTTAAACATTTTTCTTTTCACTGAGGCACTTGCAGCACTGCAGAATGCAGCCTAGGTTTTAAATGGGTCAGAGAGCGTACGGTAAAGACTTTGGAGTCATGGAGATTAAAGCCTCTATGCTAGGATTTGGTAACATAATTCTGTTGTAAGAGATCTATGTGGTGTTTTTATATTTTTCTGAATGTAGTTTTTAACTTGCCTAGGATTCAGATAGAGTGAGTAATACATATTTTAATAAATAAAAAATATGAAGCTCCATGGGGGTAGACTCAGGACCAATGACAGAAAATACTTTTTCAAGGAAAGAGTTGTGGGTGCCTGAAATGTTCTCCCAATAGAGTCGGTGGAGACAAAAATGGTAACAGATTTTTAAAATGCACTAAGAATTCCTAGTGGCAAGAGAATGGTAATGAGCTTAGCTATAAACCTAAACAGAAGGTATGGGGTACCTGGCATGGCAGTTACAACCTAAAAGGCAGTGGTAGATATGAGATGTCGGGCAAGGGACATGGGGGAAGGGGTTCTATATGGGAATTTCTCTGCACATCTGCCTGGGTTGGACAGATTGCTGCTGGGCAGACTATATGGCTGTTTCTGATCATTTTCTCCTGCAATTTACTACGTTACTGTGAGAAAAAAAAATAATTCACCAAAAATCCTGGTACTGCCCCCCCCCCCCCCCCCGCTCATATCCTTCTTGTCCCCGAATTCTTCTTCCGCACTTCATTCTTTCTCTGCTCCTTCCCTTCATTCTTCTTATCTTTCCCTACCCTAAATTTCCGTTTCTCCTTGGGTTTGCTGTTTCACCCATTGCATTTCCTTTATATTTGTCCCCTTCTTGCCTGTCTTCTTTTCATTTTCCAACCTTGCTGTATACATTTTGCCTTCTGTCCATTCCCTCTATCCATATTTCATTTTACACATCCTCTTTTCCCACAGGCATCTTACCATCTTCCTCCTAAACTAGATTCAGGTGGGAGCATGAGTTCTGGTATCAGACTTGAACATAAGTAGCAAGTCCATGATGACTGGCAGCAAATAAGACTGTACAGGCATGGATACAGGCGCTGTTCATTGGACAGCTGGTCTACTGGATGAGAGGTGTATAGACACACGGTGACAGTGATAACTGTTTGTGAGTGGAAGCCAGCACATGCTGCCCCAACAAACTCATTGGCAAGTAGGACACATGCAGACTTCCTTAAACACACATGGGTTATTCACCCACCAGACTACTTATATGGAGTATGTGACACTTTGTTTCCTTGTATCCATTATATTCCTGCAGATATTTCAAGGTAGCATTATATTCATAATTGATAAAGATTAATTTCATTTTCTTTTTTAATTCATTTTCCAGACTATACAAAGTGATGTACAGCAATCAGTATTACAATTTAAATCATGTATAAATTAAGAACCAAAACTGAAAGTAAACTAATACAATAATAATAACAGTCAAATAAAGTTTAAATTACCACAAATAAATGAAACACCAGCACACAGTCAATTGGAAAAGTGCATAACGGCATCTTCACACAATCAGTTAATACAAATTTTTCCTTAGACACACACAATTCCTATTATTGTATGCTGTTGAAGGCCTGTCTAAATAACCATGTCTTCAGACCATGGCAGAATTTAATTAGGTCATGCCCTATTCTGAGATTCATTGGGATGTTGCTCCCAAAGCATGGGACAGTGACAGAAAAGACCCTGTCTTAGGTTTTAACCAAATGTGTCTGAGCCATATTAGGAACTGGAAGTAGGTCCTCTTGTGAGGATCTAATTAATCAGGAAGAAACAGTGTTAGTCTATCCTGTAAATAATTAGGATGTAGTCCATGCTTAGCTTGATGTCTATACTGAAACTGTGCTATCCAGCCACAGAGCATTTTATATGGGTTGAAAGAGAAATTATTATCTATCTTATTGAAATTATGCATACCTATGATTTATTGTATAATGCAAACCTGCTTAGTGCAAAATCCACTTAAAGGTTCAACTGTATTAATATATTCACCTAATATAAGCAGCCTCGAAAAATAACACTGATAAATCTAGTGATAGATTATCTCTTGCCAGGCCCATTATTTATTTTTGCACTTTATTCTGTACTATAAATCCAGTTTTCACTTGACCATATTTCCATGTACTCTTCAGTGAACAACATAGATATTAGATGTTCGTGAAATGGCAGATTTTCTTCAAAACAGGAAGGGCTCTGCCATTGCAAGTGTCATTCACATGAACCAATGGAAAACAACTCAAACAAAACAAGAGCTTATATACCTTATTACAAATGCAAGCTTTATTATGCAGTATATATTATATATTTTATTCTAAAGTGCCTCATATCAGTGGGAAATTGTCATAAACTTGCAATATAATATCATGAAATGAGCCCACTAAGGGGCCTATCCACTGAAACTCTGGCGCACGCAAGTTTCTTCAGGTCGGGCCCTGAAGTAACTTGAAGAAAAAAAGGTTAAAAAAAAGGGGGGGGGGGATTTAGAGGGTGGGGAGGAGAGGAGAAGGGGAAGGGAGGTTAGGGTAGTAGGTAGGAAAGTTCCCTCCCAGTCAGCTCCTAAATTGGAGTGGACTGGGAGGGAACTGGGGGAGCCCCAAACTCGTGAATTTACAAAATTTTAACCCCCCCCCCCCTTGCGTGCGCCGGCAGCCGGATTATGCAACACCCCTATAGTCTCTCAAGCCATAGTGAATGACATTTTTCGGGACTTCCTCCACTCTCAAGTAATGGTGTAGCTGGACAATATTCACATTTTCTCCAAGCTTCTGGATCAGCTCTGACTGCATGAGAGAGAGGTCCTACAATGACTTCAGGAACATCAGCTTTATGCCAAATTGGAAAAGTGCATCTTTGAACAAAAGAAGCTGCCCTTTCTGGGATATATCATTTCCCAAACCAGTCTTCATATGAACCCCCAACAAGTTCAAGGCCAGCTGGACTTGCTTTGTCTAGTAGAGCTCAAGGCTCTGCAGTGGTTTCTTGGATTTGCCAATTATTACCATCAATTTGTTCATGGCCACTCCTCTCCAGCTGTATTCTTTACTGTTTTTACCATAAAGGGCATGGATACATGCAGTTGGAATAAAGATAGTGTCTGCCTCACTGCCTTCAATCGGTAGACACTATCACCCCAAGGTGATAGGTCCCATTTCCAATCTGTGCACATTAGTCTTTAAATCCCCCCTCCTCCCAATCACATACAGTTCTTTTGGATTACCACACTCCAGATGCATGACTCTGCACTTCTTGCAACTGAATCTCAGCTGCCATATCCTCTTCCTGTCTTCATGCTTTTTTAAATTACTTTTCATTCCCTCTACTCCTTCAGGCATTTCCGTTCTGTTGCAGATCTTAGTATCATCTGCAAATAGACAAAATTAACCTTCTATCCCTTCTGCAATGTCGCTCACAAAGATACTGACCAGAACTGGTCCCAAACCCGATCCCTGTGGCACTCCACTTAACATGGCTCTTTCTACAGAGTAGGTTCCATTTATCATTATATGCTGTCTCCTGTCAGTCAACCAGTTTGTAATCCGTGCCAATTCCCAAGCTTTTAATTTTGTTCACTGTTCTCCTATGCGGGACCATATCAAAAGCTTTACTGAAATCCAAATAAATCACATCTAGTGCTCTTCCTTGATCCAATTCTCTAATCGCGGAATCAAAAAAATCAATCAGATTTGTCTGACAGGACCTTCCCCTGGTGAATCCATGCTGTCTCGGGTCCAGCATAATACCAGATTGTAGATAATTCACTATCCTTTCCTTCAGCAGAGTCTACATTCATTTTTCCACCACTGACATGAAGCTAACTAGTCTGTAGTTTCCAGTCTCTTCTTTGCTCCCACTCTTGTGAAGTGGAACAACCACCACTCTTCTCCAGTCTCTTGGTACCACTCCTGTTTCCGGAGATCTATTAACTAGCTCTATCAGTGGACTGGCCACAATATCTCTGAGCTCCCTCAGTATTCTGGGATGTACCTCATCCAGCCCCATGGACCTGTGCATTTTCAGTTTGCCTAACTCTTCCCATACATTCTCTTGTGTAAACAGAGTTTTGTCTACTCCACCCCATCTACATTCATGCCAACCAGCAACTGTCCTTCTCCAGGGTTTTTTTTTAGTGAACAGCAAACTGAAGTATTTGTTTAATACTTCTGCCATTTCTTCATCTTTCTCCATTCATTGCTCCTTGTCACCTTTCAATTTCACTATATCACTTCAGACCTTCCTTCTTTCTCTGACATATCTGAAAAATGTATTGTCACCTCGCTTTACCTCTTTGGCCATCTTTTCTTCCACTTCACCTTTTGCTTTCCTGATTTCTTTCGTAGTTTCTCCTTCAGTTTTACCAGGTATTCTTTCCTATGTTCCTCTTTTTGGGATCCTTTATACTTCCTGAATGCTGATCTTTTTGCCTTTATTTTTTCAGCAACTTCCTTTGAGAACCAGATCAGTTTCTTATTCCTCTTACTTATATTTACTTTTCTGATGTATAGATTTTTTTGTCTTTGTAATAGCTCCTTTTAATTTGGCCCACTGTTCTTCCACCTCATCCATTTTCTACCAGTCTTCTAGTTCTTCTTCCAGGTACATCCCCATTTTGACAAAGTCCATGTTTTTCAAATTCAAAACTCAGGTTTACGTGTGACTTCTCTGTATCCTATTTGTGATATCAAACCATACCATTTGATGATCACTTGTGCTCAGGTGGGCACCCACCTGGATATTAGAGACATTATCCCCGTTAATGAGCACCAGTTCAAGTATCACATCCTCCCTCGTGGGTTCCATTACCATTTGCCTGAGCAGAGCCCCTTGAAGGTTGTCCTCTGTCTCTCTACTTCTTGTAGATTGCACAGAAGAGATTCTCCTGTCTACATTTGGCATATTAAAATCTCCAATAAGCACCACTTATACCTTCTTTCTCACCTTTTGGATGTCTTCCACCAGATCTCTGTCCAGTTCTTACATTTGAGTCAGAAGCCTGTACACCACACCAGTAAAAATAGATGCACCATCATCTTTTTTTAGAATGGCCCATAATGCTTCTTCTCTACCCCTTGTCCCTTACAGTTCAGTTGCTTGGATATCATTTTTTACATAAAAAGATACTCCTTTCCCTTTTCTGTCCTCTCTGTCCTTCCTTAACAAGTTATAGTCTGGAATGGCCATATCCCAATCATGAGAATTTGTGAACCATGGCTCCTTAGGAGCAACAATGTCAAAGCCCACCTTCACCATTAGCGCCTGCAGGTCTGGGCTTTTGTTTCCCAAACGATGAGCATCTGTAGTCGCAGCTTTCCAATTTTTTCTCCCTTGATTTGCTGCACTTCCTAGTCACCTTTTCTGCTTTTTTGAGCTGATTGATTTTGTTATTTTTTTCCTTCCACTTCCTGTATCGCTTGAGGATGACATGCCAATTTCATTGTCTACCTCCTGCCACTCCCATTCTCTAGTTTAAATGTCTGGTAAGATATGATCTGAATTTCTCACTTAGCATCCTCCTTCCTGCAATAGACAAATGCAGGCCATCCTTACCATATAGCCTTTTACTGCTCCATATATGACCCCAGCCTCCAATATATCCAAAACCAATTTCTGAACACCAGGTTTTGAGACAGGAATTTAAATTATCTATATGACATAGCTTTTCTTTTCCCTTTCCATGAATAGGTAATACTTCTGAATAGATGATGTGGACTTTCAAGTTATCCATTGCTTTACATACTTGATGCACCTAGCATTGAGTAGGGATGTGAATCGTTTTTGAACGATTAAAATTATCGTCAGA
Organism: Rhinatrema bivittatum; assembly: GCF_901001135.1. Lineage (NCBI taxonomy): Eukaryota > Metazoa > Chordata > Amphibia > Gymnophiona > Rhinatrematidae > Rhinatrema > Rhinatrema bivittatum. The sequence goes on from NC_042618.1 coordinate 96,825,685, forward strand.
TAATTTTAAAATCGTCCAAAATCGTTAGAGTGCACGATACAATACAAATGCCCACGATTTATCATCAGGGGCATTTGTATTGTATCGTTAAACAGGGGGCGGGAAAACCGGCACACCAAAAAAACCCTAACACCCACCCCGAACCTTTAAAACAAACCCCCACGCTCCCGAACCCCCCCAAAATGTTTTAAATGACCTGGGGTCCCGGCGCGATGATCCCAGCGCGATGTCCCACTCTCTGGCCACGACTGCTGTGAAGAGAAATGGAGCCGGTGGCCCTTTGCCCTTATCATGTGACAGGGCAAAGGTAGCACCGGCGCCATTTTGATTCCTAGCTCCCGATGTCACGCGTCCAAGAGATCGCTCCCGGACCCCCGCTGGACCCCCAGGGACTTTTGGCCAGCTTGGGGGGGGGCCTCCTGACCCCCACAAGACTTGCCAAAAGTTCAGCGGGGATCCGGGAATGACCTCTTGCACTCGAGCCGTATTGCAAAATGGCGCCGGCCGTATGGCTGTATTGCCGTATTGCAAAATGGCGCCGGCCGTATGGCCGTATTGCCATATTGCAATACGGCTCGAGTGCAAGCTCCAGTTCTCAGCTTCCCTTGAATCTATACTTAGATTTATTGGCAGCGTTCAATAGTTTAGATCATGGTATATTGTTGCGTAAACTCAGCGATTGTCTTATCATGGTTTTCTTCTTTCTTGACAGCTGTTTATTTATTTATTTAAGGATTTTTTTATATACCGCGGCACATTAAAAAACATCACCTCGGTTTACAATGAACAATAATTCAGCAACAAGCTTTACAATCAGATGAATTTAGAAAGGAACATAACAGATATAAATTAAAACCAGCTGTTCCTATAAGGTTGTTATTGGAGATGCTAACTCAGGAAAGATTCCCCTCATTATGGATGTCTCACATGGGTCATTGCTTTCTCTTTCATTATTATTTATTTATTTATTATTTATTTATTTTCCTATACCGATATTCAATTCGAAATATCACACCGGTTTACATCTAACGAGTTGTCCGAAGGCAAGCCTTATGGGGACATGATACATTTAACCTGATACATTTAACATGATAACTTTTAACATGATTCATTTAACATGATAACTTTTAACAGATTAATCGAGGAACAGAAAATAACGAGAAACTTGCATTACATAATAACTCTTATAAGCTCAAATATGTTTTCGTATAGCTTATTATGTACTACAGGTGGGGTTGGATAGGAGGGGAGAGGGAGGGGGGCATCCGGGGTTAATTTTCTAGGGGGAATGCTTTCCGGAAGAGCCAAGTTTCGAGATTTTTTTTGATAGAGGGTGTCGAATTATCCATTCTGAGAGGAGCTGGGAGGTTGTTCCATATTTGGGGGCCTACTATTGATGCAGCGCGTTCTCTTGTGGAGACTCGATGAACTTCTTTGATAGAGGGATTGGTAAGTAATGCTGTGTTAGTAGAGCGGAGGTTCCTTGTGGGGTTGCAGGGGAGCAGTGGGCCTTATAGCCATCTGGCCTTGTCATTGTGAATAGCTTTGTGGATAAGCATGAGGACCTTATATTGAGATCTGAAAAGGACAGGTAGCCAGTGGAGTTGTTTGAGTATGGGTGTAATGTGATCCGTTTGTTAGTGATCTTGCGGCTGATCAGTCTTTTGTTAATGATCTTCTGCTGATCAGTCTTCATTATGCAAGCTTATGTTGCAGTTGGACATTTCTTTTAAGGTGTATGCAGATGACATCCAATTTTATTTTCTGGTAGGGTCATTTCTGGATAAGCTGTGTGTCTCTTGTGGATTAATAGCTAGCTCTCCAGTAACAAACTGGTTTTAAATCTGAATAAAATTGAGATTTTGTTCCTTTTCTGAAACAGTTAATGTTCCCTTCTATTTTGTTTTTAATGGGGTTTTCATTTCTATCAAGTCACAAGTTAGGGATTGTGGTTGATACCACTCTCTCTCTCTCACTCTCTCTTCGGCCTCATGTTCAGTTTCTAATTCAGAGATTGTTTTTTAAACTTCGACTTTTACAGTCCTTAAAACCATTTCTACATGTTGCAGACTTCTGCACATTAATTCAGGCGTTAGTACTCTTTTCTTTAGATTATTGTAATTCTTTATTTTTGAGTCTTCTGAAGTCTACTTTGAAGGCATTGCAATTAATTCAAAACTCAACAGCTCGCCTAATCTCTGGATGTTCTTTTCAGGACCTTATCACTCTTCTGCTGATCAGTCTTCATTGTTTTTTGTTTTTTTCCTACCCTGTAAACTGCACTCTTCTGAGAAATGTTTATTAGAGGTACCATCTCATAAAATGATCAAATTAAAAGAATTGCAGGAGTGTATCTTCAGGGTGGCAGGACCTATTCTCTGGAAAGAGCTTCTTGGGTCTTTAAAACAAGAAGGTGATTTACTGAGATTTAGGAAACAACTGAAGTGTGTATATATATATATATATATATATATATATATACCAACAAACTCCCCAACAGACTACTGTCAGGGTTAAAAGCACTATTATAATTTGTAATAAAGCATTTCAAAAAATGGTTTATTTTTGAAAATATAAAATTTCAAAAAATGGTTATTTTTGAAAATATAAAATTTATTAATGGCTTCAACCAAATCACCAATGATGTGTATGAATAAATATATTACAAACCATGAAATATAACTTACTAAAATCCTCACCAAACACCTTAATATTGACCCTCCCTCCTCTTCTAATATAACCCTCAATCTGACCCTGATCAACTAAATATTCCCTCCTCTCATTGACGTTATAACAGGACCTTGTCGGGATGGGATGTAAAGACATCTAAAGGACATACACCACTAGTAGTTGATCAATGTGTGAACCAAGGAATGCGATTGAAGACACGAGATTTAAGATAGTTGAAGTACTAAGTGGTGTATTTCTTCAACATAGACCTGTTATAACGTCAATGAGAGGAGGGAATATTTAGTTGATCAGGGTCAGATTGAGGGTTATATTAGAAGAGGAGGGAGGGTCAATATTAAGGTGTTTGGTGAGGATTTTAGTAAGTTATATTTCATGGTTTGTAATATATTTATTCATACACATCATTGGTGATTTGGTTGAAGCCATTAATAAATTTTATATTTTCAAAAATAACCACATTTTTTGAAATGCTTTATTACAAATTATAATAGTGCTTTTAACCCTGACAGTAGTCTGTTGGGGAGTTTGTTGGTATATAAGCCTCAGCACTAGGGGAGATAGTATTGCCAAATTTTTGGTTATATATATATATATATATATATATATATATATATATATACACTAAATTTTCCAGCCTTAGAATGGGAGCAACTCTTTTAAATTTTGCCCCAATATATGGATATTATATATATATATATATATATATATATATATATATATATATACGTGTGCACACGGAACAGAACATGGGAAAAAAGGGTCTGGGGCATTCCAGGGTGGGGACCAACATTTATGCACATACATCCTGATTTTCAAACTGGTGAATGCAGCACATGTTGGGCTGTTACCTGTGCATAGATACTTCTGCTCTTTATCAGGTGTAAGTCTGCCAAAAAATTGCTATTGCCAAAACCTGGCTAGGTGAGGGGTCTAGGTAAAATGGGGGAAGTGCAGGCTGAAGAAAAAGAGGGGTCTTGATGTCCTAGAAATAGACTGGGCAAACTGATGGACTAAAAGGTCGAACTGGCTATTTTCTTCATGCCTGCATGTTTTAAAATGTGCTCATTTGCATGTGTAAAAGCCAATAAATCCTATGGAAAAAAATGCTAATAATGTTTCTTGGCGTAACCACTTAAAATTGGGAGCACACATAAGTGCGCTAGGCTTATTTTAAATAGTATGCACATATTTGATTGGATGATTTAAAATTCCAGCATATGTGAGCTCGCACCCACATATATATTTATGTGGGTGCGCACACACTCGTTTTAAAGTTACCATCCATCTGTATTATGAGGTTTTCTTTTTAAATTCCATTCTATCCGACACTTACTGTGAAATGCCCCTGCAACAAGATCATTCTGCTCCAAACACTTCCACTCATATCTCCTGCTGATGTTTACCTGAAATAAATTGTTCTAATGATACAAGTCTGTGTTCCCTATGACCTGACTTACAATAAGATCTTCCCAGTATGTGGCATTGGGATTTAGGAGGACCAATTTTAAAGCCAATCATGTGTAATTAATAGTAATTAATGTGTAATTAATAGTGATTTACACTCATAAATTGTAAGATAACATGTTAAATGCTATTGCAATACGCTTTAGAAGGCAGATTTCTTAAAAGCTAAAATAAATGTTTTAAATAAATAAGTAAACAAATAGATAAATAAATAAATAAATAAATACATAAATAAATAAATAGCATAATATAACATAAAAATGTCCATGCTGGGTTAGACCAAGGTCCATCATGCTTACATTCTGCCTTAAACCCTGTCAAAGCTAGGTCACAAGGGCCTGGCAGATTCCATAAAGTAGATCTAATTCCTTTTACTCTCTCCCAGGGATAGCAACAGCTTTCTTTCTTCTACCAATAAGGTGTAATGCACTTTTCCTCCAGGAACTTGTCCAAACCTCTTTTAATCCCCATAATGCTAGATGCCTTGATCACATCCTCTGGCAACAGATTCCACCGCTTGGTAGTACGCTGAGTGAAAAACTAGTTTTACAATCTCTTTTGAATCTGCTGGTTGTTCATTTCATGGCATGTTCCCTTGTTTTAGTACTATTTGAATGGGTAAATGGCCATTCTTTATTTACCCTTTCTACCCCCCTCGTGATTTTATAACCTTTAGCATGTTACCTCTCAGTCATCTCCTTTTCAAGCTTACAGCCCTATCCTGCGTAGTCTCTCTACTTAGGAGAAAGTTCAATCACGTTTATCATTTTGTCACCATCCTCAGCACCTTTACTAGTTCTGCCAACTCTTTCTTGAGATGGGGTAACCAGGACTGCTCACATTTCTCAAGCAGGTGGTGATAGAATCAAGTCCATTAGACAGAAATTAGTACAAAGAATTTAATATGCTGTGCTGCAGACCATGAAAAACCGCCATAGCAAAGACTATAGAGGTTGCATTTGTGTGTTATTTAAACTTGGAAGCACTCCCATGGGATACATAGAGATTTTCTAATGTTTGACACAATAGTGTCAAATGTATTTTTTTTTTAATAGCATAGCAGCTTCCACATCAGCTTCATCAAATATCCTGCACACTCATTGATTCAGCAAAATGGAGACATCCTTTTCTATGGTTCTTAGGATTTTCTTTCATTTCATTGTTTTTCACAGTAGCAACTGTTTTTGAATAAGAGTATTTTATCTGACTTAGAAGAGTCTAATTAAACAGCTCTCCCATGCCTATTAACTTTCACAGTATGTTAGAATACACTTCTCGGAGCTCTGTTTTAAGAGGGGAAATAAAATGTTCAAGGTGTTTTCTGTGTGTGCATTTTTATCTCAGTCAGCTTTAGTAAGAGCATATTCTTATTATTGCATGTGACCATCAGAATATAGAATTTGTATACTTATCAAATTGCATGCTCAAATGCTGTAAAGAATTCCACTAGCAAGGGAAATAGAACCAAAAATGGATCACTTAAAAGAATCATAAACAAAATTAGTGTTCTTAAGGGGCAGATTTTAAAACTTGCATGCGGACACAGATTTGTTCACGCAACCCGGCGCAAACAAATCTACACCCGATTTTATAACATGTGCGTGCTGCCATCGGCATGTTATAAAATCCAGGGTCAGCGCACGCAAGGGGGTGCACAATTGTGCAACTTGCACGCGCCGAGCCGCGCAGACTGCCTCTGTTCCCTCCAAGGCCGCTCCAAAATCTGAGCGGCCTCGGAGGGAACTTTTCTACTGCTGCCCCCTACCTTCCCCTCCCTTCTCCTATCTAACCCATCCCCCAGCCCTAACTAGAACCCCCCCTACTTTTATTTCAGAAGTTACGCCTGCCCAAGGCAGGTGTAACTTGCGCGTGCCGGCGCACCATCCCCCGGCACAGGCTGCTGTGCCGGAGGATTCGGGACCGCCCCCAGACCACCACCATGCCCCTGGACCCGCCCCCTTCCCGCCCCTTTTTTGAAGCCCCGGGACATACGCGCATCCCGGGGCTTGCGCATGCCGCCGAGCCTATGCAAGATAGGCTCGGCGCGTGCAGGGGCAGCTTTTTGGGGGTTACGCGCGTATGTTATGTGCGTGACCTTTTGAAAATCTGCCCCAAAATGCATTGGGCCATATTTTCAAAGGGTTACGCTCGTAAAACTTCAGAATTTACACATGTAACCACTCCTGCATGCGCTGAGCCTATTGGGGCAGATTTTAAAAGCCCTACATGCGCCGAGCCTATTTTGCATAGCCCAGTGACAAGCACAAGCCCCAAGACGCACATATGTCCTGGGGCTTGCTGCTGCTCCATGCAGTTTACCCCCTTGCCTTATGTTCAGGCTAGTAATATTTATGATCAAAACCACTTCTAGCAATATTTTTATTTATGTATTTATTTATTTATTTACATCTTTTTACTATACCGACGTTCAAGACAAAGATTCTTATCACCCTGGTTTACATCGAACCAAAATTGGGAAGAGTTACAAATAATACTTAACATGAGATCAAATCAATTAAAATGTGAACAAAGAAGGGAGAATAAAGGGGCAGATTTTATAAATCTGCGCACACGTGTACTTTTGTTCGCGCACCAGGCGCGAACAAGAGTATGTGGGACTTCAATAGATATGCGCGTATCCATTAAAATCTGGGGTCGGCGCGTGCAAGGCTGTCTAAAATCGGCAGCCTGTGAGCGCCGAGCCGCGCAGCCTGCCTCCGTTCCCTCCGAGGCCTCTCCGAAATCGGAGCACCCTCAGAGGGAACTTTCCTTCGCCCTCCCCCCAATTTCCTCTTCCTTCCCCTACCTAACCCACCCCGGCCCTATCTAAACCGCCCCCCTATCATGAAAGTTACGCCTGCTCAAAGCAGGCGTAACTTTGCGTGCGCCGGTCCGGCTGCCTCGCTCCATGTTCCAGTCCGGGGGCTGGTCCAGGGGCCACTGTCACGCCCCCGGGCCGGAACCACGCCCCCTGGACACGCCCTCGAAACGCCGCGTCACTCCCGACATGCCCCCGAAACGCCGCGTCACTCCCGGCATGCCCCCCAATACGCCCCCGACACGCCCCTCCATGCAAACCCTGGGACTTACGCACGTCCCGGGGCTTGCGCGCACCGCCGAGTCTATGCAAAATAGGCTCGGCGCGCGCAGGGGGGGTTTGGAGTAGGTTTTCGGGGGGTACGCGCGTATCTTTCGCGCGTACCCCTTTGAAAATCTACCCCAAAGTGTAACAGGGCATAACGTATAACAAGCGGCTCGGGGGGGGGGGGGGGGGAGAAATTTTGGCGTAGTAAGGCTAGAATAGCATGTTAACTGGAGTCCGCGTTGGAGTTAGGCGTCCGTGTTAGTGTTGTGAGTCCTTGTTGGTGTGAGGAAAGGCTTGTCTGAATAACCAAGTCTTCAATTTCTTTCTAAAGGTGAGCGCGCATTGTTCCTTGTTTATGTGGTAAGCAGACTTCTTGATAAGTCAGAAAATACTACTTGAACATGCTTTGTTTTTGGACTTGGTCGTGGAAGCAGTCCTGTGCTTTTTCCCTAATATCTGCGTATCAGTACCCGAGACTGTAAAAGTCAGGGCCCAGTATTGGTTGTCATCTGAATCAAATACTCTCCCTCCCCCCCTCTTTTTTTCCCTCCTGCTGCCAAAATGGAGAGCGTTGCTGTAGTTATGTCAAAAAGCATCAAAGCTAATTGGTTAAGGGTAGAGATGTGAATCGGAACTAATATGGTCGGCCGGCGCCATCTTTAAAAATGGCGTGGGCCATCCAGTGCTCCTACCATGTGACAGGGGCCGGGCAATGGCACGGATACCCTGTCACATGATAAGGGCAAAGAGCCATCGGGATCATTTTGATTACTGGCAGCCGACAGCCCGAGAGTGGGAGATCGCTCCCGGGACCCCCACTGGATCACCAGGCAATTTTAAAAAGTTTTGGGGGGGTTGGGAGGGTGGGGGAAGCTAAGGGATCAGTTTTAAAGGGTCATGGTGGGTTTTAGGGTTGCCATTTTTCCCGCCCTCCCCAAAACAATAAGAGATCCCCACGAACATTTTTGTGGGGTTTTCCTATCGGTTTTGGGGACCCCCTGATTTCTGACGACATTGAAAGTATCGTACGATATTTTCAATCGTCAGAAAAACGATTCACATCCCTAGTTAAGGGTAGAAATCCCCCATGCCTTCTGTTAAGGGTGCTAGTGACTGCTTCTCTGTATAGGTTACTCCCATGTACCCTTTTCTAATCCTATGCCCTTATGAAATCATTTATTGTTTTTGTCCTCACCACTTCTTCCAGAAAGGCATTTCAGGCATCCACCACCCTCTCTGTGAAGAAATATTTCCTTATGTTGGTTCTGAGTCTTCCTCCCTTGAGTTTCTTTTCATGATCCCTAGTTCTACTGTTTCCTTTCCAACAGAAAAGGTTTGAAGTTCATGCATCATTAAAACCTTTCAGATATCTGAAGTTCTGAATCATATCTCTTTTGTACCTCCTCTCTTCAGCCTCTCCTCGTGAGTCCTCCAGTATAGGCTCCATACCATTTTGGTCACCCTTCTCTGAACCATCTCCATTTGTCTCTATTCTTTTTGAGATACGGAGCGGCATTATCGCCTCTTTTTCTTACCGGTATTCCTCTCTCTATGCAGCCTAGCATTCTTCTGGTTTTAGCTATCACCTTATCACATTGCTTTGCTGCCTTCAAATCGCCAGACACTATTATCCCAAGGCCACTCTCCTAGTCCATGCACATTAGTCTTTCACCTCAAACCCCCCCCCCCCCCACCAGACACATACAGCTCTTTTGATTACCGCACCTCAGATACATGATTCTGCACTTCTTGGCTTAAATCTTAGCTGACAAATCATTGACCAATCTTCAAGCTTTCTTAAATCTCTTTTCATTCTCTCTACTCCTTCAGGCATATCCACTCTGTTGCAGATCTTAGTATCATCTGTAAATAGACAAACTTTACCTTCTATTCCTTCCGCAGTCAACCAGTCAACCAGTTTGCAATCCACAATCTACCTTGGTGCCCAGTCCCAAGCTTTTCATTTTATTTACAAGCCTCCTTTGCAGGACCCTATCAAAAGTTTTGTTGAAATCCCAGTATATCACATCAAGCGCTCTTCCTTCATCCAATTCTCTAGTCATCCAATGTTCTTTCAATTCTAAATTCATCTCCTAAGTTCTCCCCGGCCATTGGCTTATAACACCATCAATTATCTTTTTTTCTATAAATGTTTACTTTCTTACCAATTATGATCAAATAATAAAACAATATACAAACAAATACACTTTCTGTCACATCTAGAAAATTGACATGGACTTTCAGGGAGATCTTTAGCTTTGTTTACAGCATTCATTCTTTCATTTCTGTACGTTTTGCTGTTGTTTGTGGCAATATTTGTGATTTTTTTCTTATTGACTTTTGCCTGAAAATAAATGAATAACAATAAACTTAATTTTTCCACTTTTACTGAGTATGGTGTAAGCTCAGATGTTTAGATACATGTTCATTAAAATGAATGGAGTACTCATTCCAAATTTATTGTACAGAGACTAATGTCTCTGTATGCCGTTAAGTACAATTAATTAGATAGCTATACAAATAAGCATTTTCTCTCTTTTTTTTAAAGAATAGCTGTTGTAATGTACAATGTTGTGCAATGTAATATGAATGAGAAATAAAAGGCCTTTTCTGATAAAATTGATTGGTGTCACTCTGGGCCTGATTTACTAACCTTTTTTTTATTCCATTGACACAGAATGGGAAAAAGGCCATTAGTAAACAAGCTCCTTTTCAGTTGATATAGCAGTAAGGCATGACAGAACATGCATTGGAACCTCAGAATGAAAGCACATATCTTAGGTGTGCTGAGAACCATAAGACTGAATCACACAATGCTTACCTTTACAATCTATTCCTACATAACTCAGTGGCTGCTCTATTTTGTTTCATTGATTTTTCCCTTCTATCTGTGCAACTAATCTTATATGAATTTCAGAATCACACTGATGCTGAAGGGTAAGAAATGATGAACCCTGAATAGTTTCACTGCACAAAATGAAATTTTAACTTCCATACCACTATTCTGAACTGTAACATATAGTTATGGGGTGACATACAGCATTAAAGAAAGGGCAATATGCATACCTTTTGCTGTTATATCTTTATAGTGATCTTTGTAAACATGTTTATATAACATAAGACTGAATTAGAGGACTCTAATCTTTGTAATCTTTACAACTGAAACAGATGAAGCCAAATTGCAAAGGTTGATATCATGGGTAAGGTGGAAACATGGTCAGAGATAAAAATAGATATCACTAATGTGTTGCCCTGTATGCCAGGATGCTAGGATAGCACAGGCTTAAAAGATGCATTATCAGTTAAGAAAGATCTTCTTTCATAGCTAATTAGCTAAGTATTACTTCTCTGTTTAATTTTTAGGCATTCTTTGCAACACGTACTCTAGGAACACCTAAGTGCCTGACAATTTATCAGCGTAATTTTTTATTGCAAACTTACATGTGTAACTTGTCAGCAAAAAATTACACAAATAACTTTTCATGCAAGGACAGATGAAAGCCAACACAGAAGGAAAAGAGCAGGAGAAGCCAGCAGCTGAAGCAACATGGCTTTTGGAGTTACCCAGAACCCACCGGTCAAAGAAAAAAGAGAGGAACTTGAGACTAGAGTATTGGGGCTGGCAGGACTCCCCTGGCTCTATCAGCTAAAGACAAAAGCTGCCCTTCGGTGTTTCCATACAGTTGTCTAGCCCAGCCCGTCTCCCGATGTGGCGGTGGGGGCTAAAGTTAGCTACTGCCAAGTAAAAGGAGGTCAGGTCTTTGGTTCCCGTTAGGCTGAAAGGACAGGACTGCAATGGGAGAGAATATTACCGGAGCCTGACCAGAGGTGGGGTGGGGAGGAGAGTAAGTGAACATGGGGAAGAAGAGTGAATTGGTGAAGAGGAGGAGAAGATGGGTGAGTAGATAAGGGAGGGAGAATGGAGACCATGTGGATGGGGAAAAAGAGTAGAGTTGGGGTGAACTGGTAGAGGTAGAGAATGGAGAGGGAGGGATGAGTGGGGGAAGAAAAGATTGCAACCAAATGGGATGGATGGTATGGGATGGAATGGGAAATGGAGGAGAGGTATATGGGATGGGATATGGGGTGTGAACTTACCAGAGAAGCAGTGCATTCATCATATACTCCTCCTACCCACATCAATTAAAACACATAATTGAGGGGGATGGGACAACAGTAGGATTAAACAGTGAGTATATTTAATCCCAGATAAGAATACCTTTGCACATGTTGTGTGTTCCATGGAGTATACCTTTCCAACCTTGTTAAACTTATGCAACCAAAAAAAGAGAATATTAATGTAGCTAGCCCAGGTAACAGTCAAGACTAGATGACATTTATTGCAGTCAGAATTTTAAAAAAGGTGGGCAGTTTTCTCCAGGCAGGTATAGTATCTCCTGGGACTGAGAGTATCTATGTATCAGAGACAACATAATCATTCAATTGTTGATTGAGCTTTTTGGCCTGATGATTAGAGCCAAAGTAATCACTTTAAAGTTACTTTTCAAAAATAATTATAAACTATTTTTGGGACATAGGGTGTGGGTTTTTACAGCTGAGAGTAGAGCTACACAGAATAGGACAAAGCAGTTTCTTTCAATGCACCAAGAGTCCTGGATCTTGAGGCAGAAATCTTTTGAAGATATCCATATGTGATAGGGATACCGGTCCCATCACCAGTAAGACCTGGGTGAGCCCTTGTTCAGCTAGAGAGAGAGAGAATAGGTTAGAGAAGAAGGAGGTTCCATTCAAATGCAGCTCCTCCCTTTGAGGGGTCTGGAATGGCCGTCCCCCTGAGAGTCTATTTAGGAGCTCTCCCCATGATCTTGGGAGGCAGTCCCTTTAGGTTTTCAAAGAATACTGAGGTGTAGAGAAGTTTGTTTTTTGTTGTTTTTACTGGCCCAGTCAGCAAAAGCAGTCAACTAGCCCAGCCTGTGGATCCTGACCATGGTCAGGATGGGTGTCTTTTTCTAGTCCACATCTTGGCTGGTTAAGATTCTCCCTCTGGGTCTAATTTCAGGGATTTTGAGATTTTTATTAAGGATCTTCACTGGATATCTGGGCCTGTCTTGCCCACAGGGTTTGGGGAACCCTGTGGGTGGGCCACCCAAGGATAAGGAAGATATATCCCTAAAGTGGTGATGACCTGCTGTGAGGAGGGAACTCCGTTATTTAGATTCTGTTCCTTTTTGAGGAAAGAACACTTTTGTTTGAAGATCCTGGAGGAAGTTTGGCTGCCATTTCCTTTCTGTTTGAAGCAAGAGAACTGCTTCAGACAGGAAGGAAACTGATCCTCAATCATCAAGGATTCTGCAAGAGAGTACTAAAGAGACTATGTAAAATAAAAGAAGATCCAGAAAATCTCCTAACCGTGAGTAAAAGAAAACAACATCATTGGGGACACCCATTCAGAGATCACTACCCTGGGGAGAGAAAGAGAGGATTTACTCTCTGTGTCATGGACTCTGTAACATTGTTGTCAGTTTGGAAGGGGTTTTGCCCACCTTAAAAGACCCTGCACATCTGGGAGCTCCACTTCATCTTAACCCAAGAGAGTGGCTGTTTTCCCTTGTCCCTATACAAGTGACTCCTGCACAGATAGAAGAGAGAGACTGTAATAATAGGAGAAGAAAATTCTGTGGTGCTGCAGTTTCTTTTTTATGCCATTCATCATCAATGTTGGTGGTAAAGACTTTTATTTTTGACACTTCCAAAGTGACTCTAGAGTATTTATTTTGCACTCACTGCACCCACATCAGGGACAACCATCCTTTCCAAGGGAAACTACACATATAAAGGAATGTGTAAGGAAGTCACCACTGTCACATCGATCCCTGAAAGTTTACCTTCCCTCACCTACAAAGAATCCGACCTTGGGAGAAAGAGCAATTGTGAAAGAACTAGCCGGAGAGAAGTTCCAGCCCCAAAGGGCAATAAATAAGTTTGTGTCCCCACCCATGCAGGTCAGGCACACCATGGTAGGGTTACACATATAAATGTTTAGTAAAAAATTCTAGTAATCATTTGTCACCCACCAGGGGTTTAATCCTTGGCCATTTGAGGGTCTCAGCATGCTCTACACAGGCCTTGCTTGCACCTACATACATGCCTCTGTGCAGGCAACCTTCCACCTACCAGCTTGCCTCTGGACAAGTACCCTTCCCATAAACTGTTTCAGGAGAGTTTCTGGGAACAGTGTGACCTCGCAATAACCTGAGGTCACAGGATTTTCAGAAAGGCATTCACAGCCTATATACTAAAAATACTGGGATCCAATAACACTCATTTACCTGGGTCAGTAATCAATCACAAAACAAAGAGCTAATAAACTAGTTTATTAGTAAAAAGGAGTTACAGTGAACAAAAAAGGATTAAAAACTGCACTTAAACATACAAGTGAAGGGAAAAGAGATTTTAAAGTAACACTAACTGTATGCTTAAATCAGAATGTCCATAGAGTTGTACACTGTATCTTTCACATTAAAATGTGAAGATCCTGATAATCTCCTAGCAACTATCTAGCTGTTTTATTAGGATGATCTAAGAGACAAATACAGATTACATTATATTTCTTTCAGCACCCAACTATAAATTCCCTCGCTAAAAGGATTACTCTCTTTTCCTCTCAGCTATACTGCCTCTCAGTCAATTCTAATGGTCTCTTCCCACAGCTGAAACTAGAAAACAACATACTCATAGCAGCAGCATGACATTAGTAGCTCTTTCTGATTCTGGGATTAAACTCAACTAATGACTATGGATCACAATATTGTTATGCTGCCACCTGCTGTCCAACTCAAAAATTATCAGAGAAGAAATGTTCTCAAGGGGAAATTAATTTTTTCATTGAAAATAATAACATTTACATTTAAAACTCTTTTTTTTGCCATATTTGTTATATTTTATTTGACCCTATCCTAAATAATACAGCCTCATTTAGCACAGCTATAAGGCCATTATTGCCCACATAAAGCTCTAGATGTTGCCAGGAGATATTTTCCTTAATGTTGACAGTATCAGTTATTTCAAATTGGTAGCCATGGATTGACACCTTATCTTTCAACTTTTCTTGATTTTTTTATGTTTTTGATAATATCTTGTCCTATATTTTCAATATTATTGAGGGATGAAACTTTCGTCCTTTTTTATTATTTTCTATGTATTTAATTTTTTCATTATGCACTAGAGATATGCATTCATTTTTAATGAATACAAAAAATGCAATGAATGAGGCCAATCTTTGTTTCTTCTAAATGAAACAAACTGAAAATAGCCTCTGACTAAAATATCCCAAAATTTCAGGGTACTTCCATATTTATTACTTAAAAAAAAAGGCATCTTATAGCCCAGCACTGCAGCATAGCTCTAGGCTGGGGACAGCACCAAGGCCTAGCCCCGAATTCCGCCCAGAGTGGGCCAGGGTCTGCTTCTTTAAAGTGCCTGGGCTGGGAAACTGTGACCCATTTCAACTTGACATTGTTCCTGCCTGTTGTAATGCTGGAGCCAGGAAGGGGATTAAAGGGGACTTGGTTGGGAACTCTCCAGCTGCGGTATTTATCAATTACCTAACCCTGGCCTGCTTTGTGCCTGTGGCTAGGCCTTGGTGCTGTGTCTGGCCCAGGGCTAGGCCTTGGTACCAGGCCAGACCTCAATCCTAGGCCTGATTCAGAGCAGTTTTTTGGCCCAGGAAGGCCAGCAAGTACTGCTAGAATTCATTTTTCTTTAGCAGTTTTTTTTTGTTTGTTTGTTTGGGGGATTTTGTTTTTGGTTTAATGTTTTTTTTTCCATTTGGCAGACAATCTGAACCAAAAAAAAATATTTACTGAACCAAATACAAACAAAAAAATAAGCTGAAAATGAAAAAATGAACGGAAACAAAAGTTTGGGGGCTGCACATCCCTATTATTATGTAACCCTAGCAGGGTGATTAATCCCCTGGGTACACAAACTAATTTATTTCTCATCAGGGGCTGCTCTGGCTAGCGTGCCTCCCATATACAACTTTCTTTTTCCCAACAGTGGATTCTTTTTGTGGGGGGAGCTCTCGCTCATGGCCCAGGCAGTGGTGTGTGTGTGTGTGTGTGTGTGTGTGTCTTTCTGTATGGAGTTAGCTGCTGCATCCCAGTTGTGAGAGATGCTGGGACAAACCAGGCAGGACAAGGCACAGGGTACTAAATGTTTACTGATTCTGTAATAATTAAATCCAAAGTCCATTCTAATAAAGGTGAAATTACAGCTGACTGATGTATAAAGATGTTTTTTTCTCTTCTGGGTTGGTGTCCTTTATCTCTCAAATATCTGGCAAAAGCTTCCTATGGTGATTTTAAAGTGCCCAAAAGCTTTCCCAATGGCCTAACAGGACTTCTATTGAAGGGATCTCCTCAACACAGAAAAATTCTATCTGAGTCCAGTTGGTTTCACAATTACCAAGTCTGACTTGGTCCCATAGGTTGGAGATCCACTTGAGAAACTCCAAGATCTTGCTCCTCCTTTCCAGGTGTTGGTACTGGTGACTTCTTTTGGAGGAAAAATCTTTAGAATATGGAAACCAGCCTATGCCAGCCCTGGGACCCTATGGAGACGGTAAGTCAAAATCCCCCCCCACACACACACAAAACAAAGACCAAATACTTGCTTTCTGAAAAAATCTCTCCATGACTACTGATTTACTATCACTAGTGCTTGCCCTATCCAGGGTGTAGATTATTGCTGATATGTTTTAAATCCTTGTCCATTGTGTCCCAGGGGAGCCTTCTCCAAAGGGTACAAGGTTTACACAGAAGTCCCTTTTGAATAATTTCAGGATACAACTTGGCCATCTAAAATCCTCCTTTATCTTTTATCTAAATTTCTTAATCACCTAAAAAAACCCCTAGGCAATGTACAGCATAAAACATACATGAAATACTAAATATAGATTACATACATATATCAATAAATAAACTTGAAAATGGACAGGCAGTAGCCAAATCAGATGCTTACAATATGCCATAGTTTAGTAAAAAGCCTGCTTAAACAGCCATGTTTTAATAAGGATTTGAAAGTTTTTAAACTGTCTGCTAAACACAGTTCAACTGGAAAACTGTGCCACAAAATAGGTGCCTTGACAGAAAAAGCACTGTCCCTGGTTGTACACAGCCTGGCATAGGATGGAGAAGGAACATCCAGAAAGCCTCTCTGAGAAGAGCAAAGTTGTCAGTGGGGCAATATAGATGTAGTCCTTCCTAATGAGGAAGGACTAGAGAAGTTAGGGCTATTCAGCTTGGAGAGGAGACGGCTGAGGGGGGATGTGATAGAGGTGTTTAGAATCGTGGGAGGTCTAGAATGGGTAAATGTGAATCCGTTGTTTACTCTTTCAGATAAAAAGGACTAGGGGGCACTCCCTGAAGTTAGCATGTGGCACATTTAGAACTACGGTAATTGGTGAAAGTTCTTTTTCACTCAATGCACAATTGAACTCTGGAATTTGTTGCCAGGGGATGTGGTTAGTGCAGTTAGTGTAGCGGTGTTTAAAAAAGGTTTGGAATGTTCTTGGAGGAGAAGTCTATTACCTGCTATTAATCAAGTTGACTTAGAAAACAGCCACTGCCATTTCTAGCATCAGTAGCTTGGGATATACTTAGTTTTTGGGTACTTGCCAGGTACATGTAGCCTGGATTGGCTACTATTGGAAACAGGATGCTGGGCTTGATAGACCCTTGGTCTGACCCAGTATGGCATTTTCTTATGTTCTTATGTTCTTAAAGCATTGCCCCCATGAAGAAACTGAGTCAGAAGTCAATTTATAAGAATGACTGTGATTTTGTACTTAATACGTTCACTGATGGGTAACCAATGTAAATCCATCAGGATGGGAGTGATATGATCCTGTCTTTTGCTTCCAGAAATAAGACGCATTGAGCAGTAGTTGTAAGGGTTTTAGAGCTACTGCAGGAAGCCCTAGTAGAACAGAGTTACAATAATCTACTATGGGGAAAATAGAGGCTTGAACTATTGTTTCAAAATCAGATTTTTACAAAAGAAGTTTAAGACCACAAAAGATTCTTAGTTTGAGGAAACCAGACTTTAAGATGTTTTTAACATGAGAGTGGAAAGATAGCAGAGGATCTATTAATACGCCAAGGTTGCGTATCGGGGTGTTTAATGAAAAAGAGGTATTTTCAATATAAACTGAAGACAGCTAAATCTTGGAATGGATATGTTGAATCAAAACACATTGGACCGGATTTTCAAAACATTAAGATTTATGCTCGTAACCAGACTTATGTGTGCCGGGCCTATTTTAAAAGGGGGGTGGGGCGGTCCAGGGGCAGGGTCAGAGACTCCCAGCACAGCGGCCATTTGCTGCTCTGCTGGAGGATCACGCACCGGCAGTCGGCCGGCATTTGAAACTTGCACCTGCCTAACAGAGTAAAACAATTTTTTTTTTGGGGGGGGTTAGCTTAGGGCTAGGGGGCAGGGGAATTTGGGGAAGGGAAGGTGGGGTGGGGGGGTAGGGGAGCGGCCTGGGAGGAAACAGGGGAAGGCAGCGCAGCTCAGCGCGGGCTCGGCACGCACAAAGTGCGCAATTGTGCATCCCCTTGCATGTGCCGACCCCCGATTTTATAACATGCACGTGCCTGCGCTCGCATGTTATAAAATCCCGAGTCCATGTGTGCATACCAGGTAGCACATGCACATGGACGCACATGAACAGGTCTTAAAATCCACCCCATTGTGTTTTAGAGATGTTTAAAGATAGTTTATTGAAAAATAGCTAACATTTGATGGAGGAAAGGCATAGATAACCAGTTCAACAGTATTGTTCCAAGAGGGGCAGACGCGAACAAAAAATTGAATGTCATCCGCATAGAGTTTATATCCATCACACAGACTAGCCAGAATATTACAGAAGGGCACTAAATAGAAGTTAAAAAGGTTCACGGAAAGAGCTGACCCTTGAGGCAAACCAGTAGAAAAGTCCGGCCAAGAAGAATGTTTATGATCATATTCAACATGTTGAAAACAGTCTGAAAGGTAGAACTAAATCTTAGATAGCCTATTCATGTAGACGATGGAGCAAGATGGAATGGTCGACCCTGTCAAAAGCTGCAGTGATGTCCAGAGAAACTAAAATATATGTATTGCATGAATCAATGCCTCTTCTGAAAGTATTTATTAAGGATAATAAAAGAAGTTCAGCACCTGATGGGTCTCAATGAAGTTAATTAGTTGAATGAGGATACTTTCAATCACTTTGGCCAGAAAAGGCAGTGAGGAAATGGGCCAATAGTTGCTTAAATCTGATGGATCAAGACTAGGTTTTTTAAAAAGAGGTTTAACCGAGGTTTTCTTAAGAGATTTCGGAAAATCTCCTTTAGATAGTGAAAGATTAATTAGAGATTTGATGGAAGGTAATACATTATTTTTTATGCTCTTAATTGAGACACTGCAGGGATTCAGTGCACAGTAGGATGGATTCAATTTAGAGATCACTTGTTTGAGTTCTAACGCTGAAGTTGATCCAGGATGTTGCGCTGGAGGTGGACACTTGGCCTGGCGCAGAGTTGGTACGACCCACTGGTCAGACCCAGAGAGCATCTGCTACCAGAAGGCAGAGCTCACAAGGAGACAGAGGCAAGCTGGAGCTTCGCCAATAACAGTCCGGGGTTTCCGCAGGTTGAGCCCTTGGGTACCCGGACCATCTGGACTTAGGTGGGCCTCTGGAGGTTTCCCGGAGAGATGACAGAGTAATCAGACAGGCGAAGATCAGGCTTGGAGAAGACAGCATAGTTGGACAGGCAGAGGTCAGGCTTGGAGAGGTCAATGTAGTCAGGCAGGTGGAGGTCAGACTTGGAGAAGACAGAGTAGTCAGACGGGCGGAGGTCAGGCTTGGAGAGGTCAACAGAGTCAGGCAGGTGGAGGTCAGGCTTGGAGAAGATTGCATAGTCGGACAGGCAGAGCTCAGGCTTGGAGAGGTCAACTTATTCAGGCAGGTGGAGGTCAGGCTTGGATAAGACGGCGTAGTCAGACAGGTGGAGATCAGGCTTGGAGAGGTCAATGTAGTCAGGCAGGTGGAGGTCAGGCTTGGAGAAGATTGCATAGTTGGACAGGCAGAGGTCAGGCTTGGAGAAGATTGCATAGTTGGACAGGCAGAGGTCAGACTTGGAGAGATCAACTTAGTCAGGCAGGTGGAGGTCAGGCTTGGAGAAGACGGCGTAGTCAGACAGGTGGAGGTCAGATACCAAGTAATCAAAGATAGGGTGTTCAGGAACCATGACACAGCCAAGAACCAACAGGAACAGGAATAACCTTGTTGCAAAGGCAAAGGCTGAAGTGACGACTGAGCCCTTTTGTAGGGCTGAAGGTGGAGTCGCCCAGATGACATCACAGGAAGGACTAGCCTTTTAAATCCGGCGAAGAGACATGACCCCGCGCCTAAGAAGGAAGCAGGAAGGAGTGCAAGAACTTGGACAGTGGCCCTGCTGAAGAAGCCGAACAGGAGGAGGAGCGGACCATAGGACAGGCCCGGATGTGGGAGGCGGCTTCCTGCCACATGAGGACACTGAGAACGGCTCTCCCTGCCGCGAACCACTGGTATCTGTGGCCTCCAGGCCACAAGCAGAGGAGTCAGGTCGGCGGCCTTTGCCGCAGGAAGTCCTGGCATCAGCGGCCCACGAGAGAAGGTAAGATGCTGCCCGCGGCCCCGGCTGTGGGCAGAAGCACAACACAGGATGGATCAGAGTTAGTGATAGAGAAAGAGGTCCAATTCTGAACAGTAGAAAAGGCAGAAATGAGAATGTTGATGAGAATGTTGAATCAGATTCAAAAACTGTGCCCTAGTTCTGCATATCCTCTGTAAGGGTGGGGTACAACATCCTCATCCTCCTCTGTTCTCTCTTCCTCCTCAACTGTTGTGGCATGAGTATCCACTATCCATAAGCCCATCAGAGTTATTTTTGAAATTGATTTTCCACCACGGACTCCCACTCCCAATATGGCCCTGTCAATCCTAGGTATATTCACTCTTACTCCCAGTTCAGTCCTGTCAGCTCCAGACACACACACAAGTATAAACCAGTATGTCCCATTTAATCCTCAGTATAACCCAGTTTATCCCAGTTACACTCACTCACACCCCCATTATAGCCCAGAATGTTTCAGTGAAACCCCAGTATAGCTCAGTCTGTCCCAGTTAAACTCACAGCCACCCCCTTGCCTGCTGCCGTGTCCTCTCTCCTGTAGAAGCCAGTCCTCCTCACACCAAATTGCAAAACTGCATGAAAGTTTGAACTTGTGTAATAAATGAGCAATAGTAACTGTACTCACATAGTTTTGGTGATATTCACGCATAACGTTATGCACGCACACACAAACCACAACTCGACATGCCTCCAATACATCCCCTTTTTTCACATGTAATTTTACTCACAAAGGTGCATATACACATGTATGTGACCTGTTTATAAAATATGGTATGTGCACATGGAGAGAGAGGGAGAGAATCTGACACATATACATATCTCCCACTGTAAGAAGGAGCACTTTCAACTCAGGGTGGGTTTGGGGGTGGGGGGGTGCAGTATTACAAGGGTCTACAGACCCTTGCTCTAGATAGACTAATGTAACACTGCCCCCCCAAACAAAAACAACCCACCTTGAGTTGAAAAAGCCCCTCTTACAGTTGGAGATATATAAAGTGTCAGATTCTCTCTCTCTCTCTCTCTCTCTCACCTGCCCCGGTGTTCAGGATCCCTCTGGCCCAAAATCTCCAGACTTGTGCCTTACCAGGACCAGTAGTAAAGTTACACAAGTAACATTGCATTGCCATGTTCAGCCTTACAAAATTCGAAGGATATGCGTGCAAGTCTTGGCCCCACCTCAGTGAGTATATAGAGCCATTTTTGTGCAAGCAATGCTTTTAAAATCTACCTGATAGTGTTTTTAAAGATTTACATGATTTTTTTCACTCACAGGTTGCTTTATTTTAATTTCTGTTTCTTTCACATTGTCATGTTAACTTAAGGTACATCATTAACAGGTAGCCATTTGAACAGTCTTACTACTATCACACTGCCTTTTCTATCAAGGGTGATCACAGAAAAGATGATTCAAAAGGCAATGAAGCAACACTCTCAGAGGGTTTCTTTGATGGAGCATTTCTCAATTTCAGGAGATTAGATTGCCTTTCCTGGCAGCAGAATATAAGGTGATTGACACTTGTGGCCTCTGAGCTGCTAGCAGAACCATTGCTCATGGCCAATGAATGCAAATATAGGGATAACTATTAAATGAAGTCTAAAAATCCATTTCTTTGTGGCTTATCTGGCATGAGTGCTTATTCATTTAAATGAGGGGATATTTATTTATGATAATTCTTTACTTGTTCCTAACTGGCCCCAGCTTTTAAAAAGAGTTTCATCATTTAAATCAGAGCCAATGTTTTCAGAGCATTCTAGAAGAAAAATAATTGGACTCCATTAGCATTCTAAATTTCATTACATTACCTGTATCATTTATATTTTCATTATTCCATCCTGGTTTCCTAATTCTGTTAGTCACTGTTTTTTCATGCATCTTGCAAGATGAATGTAAATTAAATCAAAAGGTATTGCCTTGTGTGAGACCCCTCTCATTTGTATTATGGGATAATTAAAGCATTCAGCACTCACACAAACAAGAGTTAACTGGGCTAATTTATAATAACTTGTGTGCAAAGTACACGTAAACATTTTTGAAACCTGCCCTCCTTGTAGGGCTGATTTTAAAAGCCCTACGAGTGTAAATCCAGAGGATTTACTTGTGTAGGGGGGTTAAGTGCGCCGGGCCTATTTTATAAAGGCCCAGCGACGCGCGTAAAGCCCCGGGACGCGTCTAAGTCCTGGGGCTTTACAAAAGGGGCAGTCCAGGGGTGGGGCAGGGGCGTGACCAGAGGCCTCCGGCACAGCGGCCATTTGCCACTGTGTTGGAGGATCGCATGCTGGCAGGCTGCTGGTGCGCGCAACTTGTGCCTGCCTCCAGGCAGGCACAAAAGTTAAAATAAAATTTTTTTTTTTGGGGGGGGGGGGGGTTAGGATAGGGCTGGGAGGGAAAGGTTAGGGGAAGGGGTGGGCAGGTCAGATTAGGGGGAGGGAACGGGTGAAGCCTGAGGGCATCGGCACGCGCAAGGGGGTGCACAATTGTGCACCCCCTTGCGCGTGCCGACCCCTGATGTGTGTGTGCGCCAGGTAGCGTGCGCACATGTACGTTCACGTGTATTTTTGAAAATCTACCCCACGTGTCTCTCTGTCATACCAACAAGGAAGCTAATCTTCTACAAAAGAAAATGAGGTTTATTTCTATTTCCTAAGAAATGAAAAGCAATGCATTGCAAAACTAGGTTAATGTAACACAAACAAAATGGGAACAAAAAATGTTGTCTTTCAAAGAACTCTTGCTAAAGTTAGGCTCTAAAAAATGTTAGGCAACCCTCTCAGCAATGCTAGAGTCCTTTCCCCAAAATGAATACTGAGAATCAATTTTAACTAAATGTATATATTTGTCTCTTACCTCTCTCCTGTTTAAACCATCCAGAAATCCTAGTCAAAACTGCACCAAGAACTCTAAACCGGTCCTTTCCCAAACAAACCAACACCAAAAACTGAAATGGGAGATACCTTCTTCACCACCACGGGGACGGGCTCCTGTGGCAACCTTGCTTCAGTGGGGAGGGGGGATCTTTGCCACATTGGAAAAGGACTCCCATGGTGGCCTTGCTTCACTGGGGGGTCTTCGCCATGCTTCGGCAGAGGGATTTCACCGCCACGGGGATGGGCTCCCGTGGCGGCCTTGTTTCGGCAGGTCTTCTTCACCACCCCGCAGCCTCTCCTGCTGCTGCCACTGCCCTGCCAGGTGTGCCGGGAAGTTTAAAAAAAAAAAAATCATGTGATGGGAGAGACTGGCCCAACCAATAGGGCAATCCGCCCCTGCCTGCAGAAGCAGTATTCACTTCAACACTCAGCTGGGTCTGTTAGTAGCAGTCGTCATGGGACCCCTTTTGCAATCCAGAGGACACTGTTTCAAAAGGGGATGAGTATTCTTCAAGCTGCTCCCATGCCGTCGGCTCCTTCCACCACTCAGGCAGCAGGCCAGCAGCAACAGTCCCCCCCCCCCAGTATAAGTCATAAGCGACAGCCCACAATGGAGCAAATGAGGTGGTGTTCGGTCACGCTGTCACGGGGAAAGAGGCAGGCAGCATCCAAAGTGGTGACTAGGAGCATAGGCAAAACAGTTGCTTTAGATGATCGGCTCCTGCAGTTAGTGGAGACAGAACGTGGGGTTCAAGTGTCTGCTGCAGGTGAGAGCACCAAACTACAAAATGCCCACCGGGACCACTTCTAGTAGAAAGGTCATCCCCAGTCTGGACAATCAGTGCCATAGTCGCAAGCAGGTGCTGTTGGGCAAGGCAGAGGGGAGTGGTGTGCATTTTACTAGCGACATCTGGTCAGCTATTTTTATTTATTTATGCTTTTTATATACCATCCTTCCAACAGAAGATCGCAACGGTTCACAAACACTTCATGCTCTTTCACTCTCTGACTGAGGTAGTGGCAGGCAGCAGCTCCACAGTAGACAGTGTCAGGGTACAGGTGGGCTTTGCTGCATACCCACCTGTCTGAAGAGGGCCATACCTTGGCCACTATTTTAGCAGCAGTTAAAGACATGCAGAAGGGCTGGCAACTGGACCAGAGAGCCAGAAGTCAAAACGCAGGTTTCTTCCTGACTGACAATGGCTCTAATATGTTAAAGGCAATATTTGATGGAAGATATCAGGGTGTATGATGTTTTGCTCACACTCTGCATCTAGCTGTAAAGGACGCTCTGGAGCTGGGGTTGAGGGCCCTTGAAAAAGTCTACCTGCATAAGTTAATAGAGACATAAGGGCTGGTGTTAGCTGTTTTGTTGCCCTGTGCTAACAAATATTGTGCTGCCCCTCCCTCCCCCCCCCCACACACACATCATTCAGTCTCTGTCTCGGGCCTGCTGAAAAAAAGCCCATTCCCTTCCAGCGACCTAAACTTTAAAACTGTCGCCCCTCTAACCTCTGGGTCTTCACCCTCTCCCTTGGAACCTATTTCTGGTATAAATCTTATACCCTTCCACCTTGCCTCTTGCTCTCTCCATGTACACAGTTAAAAATGATGCATTTATAATAACAGATTTTACATGAAAAAAATATTCAAAGTACAGTCTTCTGAAGTAAAAAAAAATATTACAAGTATTTGCATGTATTTCTTTGGTGCCAACCAAATAGCCCTACAAAAAAGATACTTGGAACCTATGTGGCATTAGAGCTACTGTAATGCGTGTTAGGTGTGGGCTTGACCTTCAAAAAACCATGAATAAATTACAATTAAAATATATCTGCCACAGCAAAACAGCACTAACTGCCAGCACTTAAAAATTTAACAACTCTACCTATGAAAAGGCAACACTGCAAATATTACACCAAGCCCTAAAACACCAATACACTTCCTATTAAGAAAACAGAATATACTGTGCTGCTATAGATTCCTACATGCTAGCAGAATACCTCTCCTCGGTCACACATGCAGAACACAGGCAGACCCTCACCAAATACAGAATAAAGAGACCATAAAATATAAATAGAAACATGCAGACAAAAACTGAATAGGAAAACCACAACAAGTGCAACAATGGAAAAGCAGAAACCACCACCAAACCCCAGACATTAAACATAAAATGAAGAAATATAATAAATACATTAATCATAATAGCATAAACATTCTAATAAAATGAATATTTCAAAACAGCTGGTAAATGGATGATAATTAAAAACTCATAAACAATTTGTTTTTAATTTCTCAAACACCAATAAAATATTTCAAAACAGCAGACACATCAAACAGCATCCCAAAATTAAAACAAATAAGGATAAAATAATTCACGCTCTCCATACCTGGAAACATTTGAATTCCAATCACTCTGAGAGTGTCGTGGAGTACTGAGAGAAGGATGCATAAACTTTCCCCCCTCTCCATCTCATAGATATATATCTATACATACACATACATACATTTGCTCTCTCCCTCATACGCTCACATGCTCCCTCTTACATACACATGCTCACATGCTCCCTCTTTCTCACACACATTCTCAGACTCACACAGGTGCTCACTTATGCTCCCTCCTACATATACATGTTTCCTCTTATATACACATTCTCACATACATACACACACACACACCAAGATCCCTCTTTTTCTCACATATACATACTCAGAAACGCACACTCACAAACATATACCTGTTCAGACACACACTATACCTCAACCTTTCCTAATATAAACAAGAATTTATTGCTCAAAAAAACTTACTACTATTATTCCATCATCATAAGAACATAAGAACATAAGAAAATGCCATACTGGGTCAGACCAAGGGTCCATCAAGCCCAGCATCCTGTTTCCAACAGTGGCCAATCCAGGCGATAAGAACCTGGCAAGTACCCAAAAACTAAGTCTATTCCATGTAACCATTGCTAATGGCAGTGGCTATTCTCTAAGTGAACTTAATAGCAGGTAATGGACTTCTCCTCCAAGAACTTATCCAATCCTTTTTTAAACACAGCTATACTAACTGCATGAACCACATTCTCTGGCAACAAATTCCAGAGTTTAATTGTGCGTTGAGTAAAAAAGAACTTTCTCCGATTAGTTTTAAATGTGCCCCAAGCTAACTTCATGGAGTGTCCCCTAGTCTTTCTACTATCCGAAAGAGTAAATAACCGATTCACATCTACCCGTTCTAGACCTCTCATGATTTTTTTTTTTTTAATATTTATACTTTATTCATTTTTCAATTATTATGACATAACATGTCAAAACAAAATACGGGTAATATTATCTCATTATACTCAAAGTACACAAACAGTTTTAAATAATATTGGAGCCTAAATTCATAAGTCCCAACATCATTTTACTTAAAAATCTGAGATTTATACCCATATTACTATGAAATTTTAACAGTAAACAATCTATATCATATAGAGCTCTTCTATGAAAAATATATTTAAGGAAAAAGAAAGTACAGCACCCTATTTCTTTCCTTTTACGTCAAGTTCTCAGCCATTATTATTCCCTAATTTTTTTTTTTGCCTCCAGGAAGGTTTTTAAATCCGGTGGCTCAAAATACACATATTTAACTTCATTGAGTTTTAATAAACATTTACATGGGTATCGCAATGTCATTTGAGCACCAATCTGCTCAGCTAATTGTCTCAATTCCAAAAATTCTTTCCTTTTTCGTTGCGTTGTTTTAGCAATATCCGGGTATATCCATATTTGATGGTCATAGAATTTTACAGATCTATTACGTAAGAATAACTTTAGAACTGTGTCTCTATCCGATGGGAACACAAATCTTACTAAGACAGTTCCACTCTTTTCCACCAAGTCGTTGTCGGATGATTCTAATAACTCAGACACATTTAATGGAGATGATTGATTTTCTTTCACATTTTTAAATGAAACATAATAGATCTTTGCCAGCGGTAGTGTGGCTTCTGTTGGAATTTTTAGGATTTCATTCAGATATTTTTTAAATTGTTCATGTAATGACATATATTTGCTTTGAGGGAAATTAATGATTCTAAGATTCAAGAATCTTGAATCATTTTCCAGTCTTTCAAGATTTTTCATCTGGCTCCTCTCTCCTTGCAATAACCCCACTTGAACTTTCTGAATTTGTGTGACTTTCAACTCAAGTTCCTCAATATGTGAATTTTGTTTTCCAATCTGTTGCTCTGATTTTACAATTCTTTCATTCATTTCCATCGTAACTTCAGTCAATTTAGAAATGGCTTTCTCCAAAGTTACAATTGCCATCCATACTGAATCTAATGTAATAACAGATGGTTTCTCCAATTTATTTAAGGGAGTTCTAATGGCTTTTCCTATCCCTCCAATATCCAGCACCTCATGGTGCTCTTTGGTGGGTCTCTCCTCCATTCCCCTAATAGAGCTTCCATCAATATTCCCTTGGATATGTTTTTCTCCACTATCCTCAGGAATTTCTTTTTCCCTTTCGGGTAATGCAGATGTTAAAAATTTCTTTTCAGAAAAAACATTTTCCAGATGGCTCTCCAAAAAGGGGGGGGGGGGGGGGGGTTGACGGTGCTCCCGGGCTTAGTGTAGTATCTGAAGCAGGTGAGCCCAGCTTTAGCTCTGAGGCTGGATTCACAGCGCTTCCCTCAGGAGTAGTCCCAGGGACTGAACTGAAAAAACTCTCAATTTTAGATTGATTGGGGTTCGCTGGGGAAGATGTTACTGCGGATTCCCTCAGCTTTCCCTTCCTTTTGGTGTGGGGCATATTGGTATGCAACACACAATAAAAATACAAAAAAAGAAAATCTTATACTAAACTCTTGAGAGCTGTCAGTTAACTTTCTTAACTAGTTGATTGTTACTGCTATTTGAAGGCAAGGAAAAGGAGTTAAACAAAACTTACTTTTAAGGTGAAGGAGATTTAGGAGTCACCAAGCAAAGCCGCGCGCCCCTTAGGCGCGCGCGGCTTGGACGACGCGCGCGCCCTCGGCAGCTGCGCGCCTGGAGTGGGCCGGTTTTATGGGCCCCCGATGACGTCAGCAACCGGAAGTGCTTGCTTCCACCGGGGCAAAACTCCTTTCACCCCGGAGCAGGTAATCATCCAAAAGGTAATTTCTTTGCTATTTACTGACTGCTGGGATCTTCTCTCCTTTCTCCTTCACCTCCAGACCTCTCATGATTTTAAACACCTCTATCATATCCCCCCTCAGTCGTCTCTTCTCCAAGCTGAAAAGTCCTAACCTCTTTAGTCTTTCCTCATAGGGGAGTTGTTCCCTGCATCTGTCTCAGATGCAGGGAGTTGTTCCCTGCATCTGTCTCAGTGCTCCCTCTCACATACACATGCACTCCCTCTTTCACATACATGCTCAGATACATACACATGCCTCCTCTCACACACACATGCTCAGACACTCACACACACTCTGCTTCTACTCACACACACACATACATACTCAGACACCCACACACACTCTGCTTCTGCTCACACACACACACACACATGCTCAGTCACCCCCACACACTCTGCTACTGCTCAGACACACACACACAACCATGCTCAGACATGGTTATACCAAGGTCTCTCCCAGCAGCCCTGGCTCTCCACGTCTGCTGCAGGGCAGGTTGGGAACTGTCTCATGGCTTTTTTTCCTTCTTGTCTCCTAGAGGTTTGGGAGCCACATGGTCCTGCAGGCTGCAGATCCTCAGCTTCAACACACGGCTCTGCAACTCATCTTGGCTACATGGCCCTGCAGCTCCTCATCATTATCACCGAGCAGCAGGTTGGGAAATACCATGCGGCCGGCAGCTCTGTAACTCTTTTATCTTTGCCTTGTGGCGGGTTTCAAACTGCCATGCAGCCCTATGGCTCCTCCTCTTTTTCACCGCGCAGCAGGTTGGCAACTGCCGTGTGGCCCTGAAACTCTCTCATGTTTGCCGTGTGGCAGGTTGCCCCTACGGCTCTTCTTCACCATGTGGCCCTGCAGCTCCTCATTTTCATTGCGTGGAGGTTTGGGAACCACCGTGCGGCCCAGCAATTCCCTCTTCTTCGTTGCTGGGCCCTGCAGATCCTCTTTTTCTTCTCCTTGTGGCGGCAGCAGCAGCTCACTCAACTTGGTGGTGGCCCTCAGGCCGCCGCCCCCTCCAGGTCACTGCCCTATACAAGTGCATGGCTTGCACAGTGGGTTGTGCCAGCCCTGAGAGAAGTACAGGAAAATAGCTCAGCACTTCTACAGAAGTGTGAAGGTGGGGCAGCTTCTCTGTGAAAAGCAGGATGATTTAGAGAAACCTCACAAGCATCTTATTCAAGATGTGGGTACCCACGGAAATTCTATCTATATGATGTTGCAGAGGCTAATGGAGCAGCAGACATCCTTTCATGATGTCTCTGGAAATGGAGATAGATGTGCAGTGTCCCCTAAGGCATCATAATAAGGTAGTTATGAGACAACTGGTGAAAATCCTCTTTAAGGATGCCATGGAGGAACTGAGTGCTACAAGTACCACCTTGGGAGATGCTATCCCCATAGTAAACATCCTAGAGGAAAATATGGAAGGCTTCAAAGAAGAAGAGGGAATGAGGGCTGAAGTGCTGCGCTGTCTGTACTCTTTGCAAAAGCAGGTGATAGAGAGATTAGGACCTCTCACCACAAACCCCACAAAAAATGCTTGCTACATTTTATGATCCCCATATGAAAGGGAGACACACTCTAGGTAAGCAATGTGATACATATGAAGAGCATGTTGATAGAGAAGGTCTGTAAACCAGAGGGCGAGAGAATGGGGCAGAAGAGGGATGTAGCAAAGGAGGAAACATCATCAGCAGGCATAGTGCAAGTCATAGCAGCACTCTGTCATCAACACCTAGCACTCTTTCCTCCACTGTATGTATAAGGTCAAAGCCAAGTTGCCCAGAAGGAATCCTCACTTCTGGCACAGGTGATTGTGAAAGCAGCTGGAAAGAAACAAACACGGCCAATCCAAGCAATCTCTGTGATACATTATCTCACAGAGACCATTGAAGACATGTCCACAGATGTGCTAGCATATTGGTCCCACAAGTCTACTATCTGACCAGACCTAGCTAGAGTGGCTCAGCACTATCTCTCTTGCCCACCAACTAGTGTGCTCAGTGAAAGAGTCTTATTGATGACAGGGGATATCATAAGCCTTGATCACTCACAGCTGTCACCATATTTGATAGAAAAGCTAGTGTTCCTTAAAATCAATCTGCCTTTGTTTAGGTTCCCAGATCTGCCATGCAAGTAGCAAGATGAATGAAAACAATTTGAAGGCCTTGTCTCTGTTCTGCTTGTCTGCTTGCTGTGTCTGAAATACCAGTAGTGGGGCCTACATCCAGTATCCACTATCCAGAAACATTAACTGATTGTAGCTACCTGCTGTGTCTCCAACACCACCGCTGGGTCCAGTCTCCCAGGCCTGAAAATGTAAAACCAAGTGCTGAAACACACAGAATACAGATACCTGCTGTGTCCCCAACAACACCACTGGGGCCACAGTCCTCCTAAAATGCTGCTGCTGCCTCCTAGGCCCAAAATGCCAGCCAAAGGGCTGAAACACACAGAATCCTGATACATGCTATGTCCCCAATACCACCACTGAAGCCACAGTCCTCTTTACATGCTGCTTCTGCCTCCTAGGTCTGAAATCCAAGACCAAGAGCCAAAACTCACAAAATGAAGATATGTGCTGGGTCCTGAATACCACCAAATGGGTTACCCTCCTACTAACATGTTGCTGCTCACCTTAGGCCTGAAATCCCATCCATAGAGCTTAAACACAAAGAATGAAGATTCCTGCTATGTCTCCAACACCACCAGTTGGGTCTCATTCCTCTTAACATATTGTTGCTGCCCCTAGGTACAAAATGCCAGCCAAAGGGCCAAAACACACAGAATGAAGATTCCTACAATGTCCCCAACACCACCAGTTGAGTTACACTCCTTCTAACATGCTGCTCCTGCCCCCTAGGCCGGAAATGCCAGCCAAAGGGCTGAAATGCACAGAATAAAGATTCCTGCTATACCCAAATACCACCAGTTGGGTCGCACTCCTCCTAACATGCTGCTCCTGCCTAAACACACAGCATGAAGAAACTTGCTTTGTCCCAAAAACTGTTTGCGGCAAAGCTGGCAAAGGAAGTCAGTGGACTCATGCCTCAATGGTGGTGTTTTCCACTGAGTTCCTGTTTCCTTTGTTCCAAACACCACAGCTCGGGCCTTACACAGTTTAAGCCTGCCATGTTCCATCCATAACCAGTATGTTCTGACCCTTCCAGCTTAAGCATACCATGCTCTATCCACAACCACATACTGATACTTCCTTGGTCTGGGTCAAAGCTCTGGCATAGGGGTCTGGTGTTGAGCATTGAGCCTGAGCCTGGACCATGATGCTAGATCACTGATGGAGCAGGTAAGATTCTTCCTTTTTTTAGGGTCTTGGTCAAGGCCCCGTTGTTAGGTCTGGGACTGGGCCTTGGTTGAGACCCCGGTGTCATGCTTGGGCCTATTCCATGGCTCCTGCATCAGGCTGCGGCCTATGCTTAGGCAAGTCCCTGGCCTCAAGCCTAGACCTAGGCCCAGGTCCCAGTGTTGCACTTGGGCCTAGGCCAAGGCCCTTATTTTGGGCCTCACCCTATTTCCTAGGTGAGGCCCTGGCTTCGGGCCTCTGCCTAGGCTCAATGGATCAATTTGGTTTTCAAAACAAAACGTGAAAATCAATTAAATTTCATCTGATTTTCAATCATTTTGCTTTGATAATAAAATAGGAAATCTCATCTAATTTCCTATTTTGTTTCTCCTGAATGCCCATCCCTAGTAAACAGCATATATATATATATTTTTAATTCCAATCAAAAGACTATTGCAGTAGTCTAGGCAAGATAAAATTAAAAGCCTAGACCACTGCAATTTTCTGATCGCTAGTCAGCAAGGATCTGGCTTGCTTAAGGAATTATAAGTACATAAAACTTTTTTACATATATGTTTAATCTGAAGAACCATAGTCAACTGACTATACAAAATTACTAGAAGGTCCCTATCCTTGATATTTGGTGGTGATCTGAATCTCTTGTCCTATAGTCAAACTCATCAAATCCTGAAATTTCTTATGGCTAATAAACAGGGCTTCACATTTTGAAATGTTTAGCTGCAATTTGTTTTTAGTTAGCGATGATGAATGAGTGAAATGAATTCACCTAATTGTTTTACAACTGCTACATTATTAGTACTTAATGGAAAATATAATATAATTGTAAATCATGTACATAAAACAAATAATGGATTCTGAATGAACATAACAATTCACTAAGTGGAAGTAAATACAAATTAAACAGAAATGACGAAATAGAATCTACGCTCCTGGTGCTCCAGCACTGAATCTTTCAGACAGCACTGGAAGTATACATTTACTGTGCTGTTATATCTTAAAAACTAGAATGATAGGAGCACAACGATGCAGTGAGAACGGTAGCCGTAACTAGGGATGTGCATTCGTTTTTTGATGAATTAGGAAATTGTACAATATTTCCTAATTCGTCATGTATCGGTGAAACCGATAAACGATCACATTTTCCACGAATTTTCAGAAAAAAATCTTTTTTCGGTTTAGTGCGCACTAACGGTTTTATGTTAGCGCGCACCAACCCCGAAACGATTCGCCATGAAAAAAAAAAAAAACCGAACCGCGGGAGACGAAATTTCCCGCGGTTTTATGAAACCGAAAGCAGAAATGATCGCCGGTATGATGCACATCTCTAGCTGTAACACCCCCAAAGCGAGTTCTTGCACATGCATAGAGCAGCGGTGTGAGCAAGCACCGTAATGTGGCAAGAATAGCTTGGAGTAGCAGTGGCAGCAGTGGGTGTTGGTTAATACTTTATAAAAACTAGAATGGTAGGAGCAGAACAATGCAGCAAGAAATGTGGCTGTAACACCCCCAAAGCTGTGGTGTTGTCCCGTTCATGTAGCATTTTAAAAACACCGCTGCAGGCAGCAAATGTACCATTGTTAGGGACTGCAAAGTTTATTTGAAATTATTAAAGATCCTGTGCCTTTCTGTTTTGAAATGGGCAAAATATGTAAGCATGGTTATAAACCTTATTTAAACTTGAGAGCTGGTGTGCATCTCCAGAAGCAGACATTGCATTCTACAATGTATGCAACATTCTAAGTGACATTCTGGAGGGGATTGAAGGTTAAGTTTATTTCTTTGCGGAGGATATTAAGACCTCTAACAGAGTGGATAGGCCTGAAGAAGTAAAGAGCCTGAAAAATGATTGAAGAAATTTTGAAAAGTAGTTAAAACTTTGGCAGGTAGAATTTGATACCAAAAAGTGTAGAGACGTGCATCTGGGGTGAAATAATCCAAAAGAGCTGTATACGATGTGGGGAGGGGAAGGGGTGAGAAAGATTTATGTGTACTGACCAGGAAAAGGATCTTGGGGGTAGTAGTGTCTAGTGATCTGAAGGCGAAGAAGCAATGTGACAAGGCGATGGCTAAAGCCAGAAGGATGCTGGCTGCATAAACAGAGGGAAAACCAAAGAAAAGAAGATGAGAAAGCCCTTGTACAGACCTTGCTGAGGCCTTACCAGGATGGGAGTACTGTGCTGTGTTCAGTTCTGAAGATTATATCTCAAAAAGGATAGAGATAGCAGCAGTCTAGAGAAAGGAGACCAAAATGGTGTGGGGTGTAGATTGGAAGACATAAAAGGAGAGGCTGAAAGGATCTAAGTGTACATCCTGAAGGCGATGATGTGCAAGGGAGATAGAATTAAAAAATCCAAACCTGGAACGATATGAATGATACACCAATTTAAAAACGTTTCTAGGGGAGATGACGCAGTGTTTTGATTCTGCTCATCGAGCAGCCTCCCAACCACCAGAAGGCCTCAGCAACTGCTCCTAGCCTCTCTCCAGCCATAGTTTCCATGATCACATGACTCAGCAGGGCCCAGCTTATTTAATCCTGCCTCTGCTTATGCGCAGGGCCTTGTAATTGAGATTGTTCGGCTCCCTGCTTGGCCCCACATCTCTGAATGCTTTGTGGCTTTCCTAAGCCTTCTGTTACTAGCTTGCTCTGTTATTTTCTTAAGCCTTCTTGTTCCAAGTTTGCTCTATGTCTTCTCTAAGCCTTCTTTTTCCAGCTTTGGCTCTGTGGCTTTCCCAAGCCTTCTACTTTAGCCTTGCTCAGTAGCCTCCCTAGACCTTCTGTTTTTGCCTTGTTCAATGGCCTCCCTAAGGCTTTTGTGTTACCTGTATGTCTAGTCTTTGTCTCATCTGTTCTCCTGTTCCATTGTCCCAGCCCACTTCAGTGTGTCATGCCTCCCTGGTCCATAGACTGGGTCCCCTCGCCAAGGCCTTGCCCAGGACCGAGGCCTGATGCCAAGGTCCAGCCCAGAGGCTGGGTACTGATGCTAAGGCCTCAGTCTGAGGCTGTAACTTTTCCTAGAGGCCATATCCCGACACTGGCACCTTGGTCCTGACCAACTAAATGTACAATTGAATCTTTATGGGTAGAAATCCCTTGTGTATGTATGAGATGGTGAGTGTATAGAAGAGTGAGTGTGTGTGTGTGTGTGTGTGTGTGTGTGTGTGTGTGTGTATATATATATATGAAAGGGTGCCTGTGGGTGAGTATGTGTGAGAAGGAGTTTGTGTGTGTGTATGAGAAGGTGCCTGTAGGTGTGTATGAGAGGGTGCCTGTGTGCGGGAGTGGGGGTTAGAGAGAGGAAGCATGTGTGTGTATGCGTGGGTGAGACAGGAATCATGTGTGAGATATACAGAGGAAGCGTGAATGTGTGTGAGAGAGAGAGAAGGAGGAAATGTGTTCTGTCTCTTTCACACACACACTCTCTCAAGCTCCCTCTGTCTCTCACCAAATGTGTTTGTGTGTCAGAGACAGAGGAAGCATATTTTGTTTGTGTCTATGTGTGTGTGTGTGTACCCCCAGCTTACAACAATCTCAGGGTGACGTATGGAGAGTGGAGGATTTTTTAAATCCTTATTAGTTTTGATTACTGGATGTTATTTGATGTCTGCTGTTTTGAAATATGTTATTGATGTTTAGGAAATTTTAAAAATTTTGTACAGGAGCTTCTAATTATTAAATATTATTATATTTATCAGCTGTTTTGAAATGTATGTATTTTTAGTGATATTACTATTCTGATTGAGTTATATTTCTTGATTGTATTGTTTTGAGGAATAGTGATTTTCTGCTTTTCCATTGTTATACTGCATACAGAATCTGGCTTGTGGTTTCCAGTTCAGTTTTTGTCAGCATATGTGCGTGTGTGTGTGTATGTGTGAGAGAGAGAGAGAGAGGAGAAGTAAGTGTGTGTGTGTGTGTGTGTGTGTGTGTGTGTATGCATGCATACTCCTAGTCTAAAACAATCTTAGGATGACAGAATTGGAGAGCAGGAGATTTTTAAAATCCTTATTAGTTTTAATTACTGGGTGTTATTTGATGTGTCTGCTGCTTTGAAATATTTTAGCGATGTTTAGTAAATTTTAAAATTATATATTGGGGGTTGCCAAAGAAGTATCCATCCCAGGTGCCAAATACCTCTGCCCAGTATAACCATATATATCCAAGTTACCATCTAGTAAGTCTCAGTCTGTCTCAGGTACACTCTCTCCCACCTCCTAGCGTGCTCCTGCATCCACTCACCCAGGGAAGACAACTTGCCAAATGTCAAATCAAAAATCGAAAGGAACGTTTTCACTTGTGTGCATAAATTAGCAGCAGTAAATGAACACTCATGAGTATGTTCAAGAGTATGTTGCTTTTAAAATACCTCATTACACGCATATATTTATTTTATTTATTTATAACTTTTTTTATACCGAAGTTCAGGTAACAGAATTATTTATCACTCCGGTTTACATTATAACAAGTAGAAAACAATGACAACATATGTCTTACAATGAACAAGGGAGTGAACAACTTGGATAATATAACATAACATAACTAGGAACAGTAGCAGTATGCACTATTAGAGCGAAACTAGCGCATGGGGAGGGAGGTTTGCTAATGGGGGGGGGAGGGGGAAGGAAGGTTGTTCGTGGAGGGGGGGAGGAGGGAGAAATTTCTTATTGATGAGTAAAAACATGAGCATAGGTTCTGGACGTCAACAGTATGCTAACCCCACCCTATGTTAATAGTTTCAGGTGTGCTTGTAAGTATGTGTGTGTCACAGTGGCTCAGCATCTTCCCAATGCATGCTTGTAACATTTGCATCTATGCAGTTGTCAGTTTTAATTCTTTGTTTTAGACATGGTTGCTTGTTTCATGCAACTGAAATACATGTGATGTATTAAATAAGTGGCTATCAGCTCTCCTATTATTTGTTAAATTTTATTTGTATTTTTTTCTAGATATTGCCCTACTACTTTGTCGTCTTGTGTACATATGACCTTACAAACTTTGGATGGCTCAAGACTTATTGGACATCATAAATGTTGGCATTGTTCCATTTGTCCCATTATTATATCATTGAAACAATATTTTAATCCTGTGAAAAGAAGCACATATAGGGGCGGATTTTAAGAGCAGGGCCCTGCGCGCCGGTGAGCCTATTTTACATAGGCTCACCGGCGCGCGCAGACCCCGGGACTCGCGTAAGTCCCGGGGTTCTCCGAGGGGGGCGTGTCGGGGGCGGGCCCGAACCGTGCGGCGTTTAGGGGGCGTGCCGGGACCATTTCGGGGGCGGGCCCGGAGGCGTGATTACGGCCCGGGGTGGCCCGGGGGCGTGGCCGCGCCCTCCAGACCCGCCCCCAGGTCGCGTCCCGGCACGCAGGAGGCCCGCTGACGCGCGGGGATTTACGCCTCCCTCCGGGAGGCGTAAATCCCCCGACAAAGGTAAGGGGGGGGGCTTAGACAGGGCCGGGTGGGTGGGTTAGGTAGGGGAAGGGAGGGGAAGGTGAGGGGAGGGCAAAAGGAAGTTCCCTCCGAGGCCGCTCCGATTTCGGAGCGGCCTTGGAGGGAACGGGGGTAGGCTGCGCGGCTCGGCGCGCGCCGGCTATACAGAATTGATAGCCTTGCGCACGCCGATCCAGGATTTTAGTGGATACGCGCGGCTCCGCGCGTATCTACTAAAATCCAGCGTACTTTTGCTTGCGCCTGATGCGCCAGCAAAAGTAGGCCTATTCGCATAGTTTGAAAATCTACCCCATAATTTGCAACATTTTAATACCTGTGACAGGTTTTGTCAACTATGTCTCCTTCTTTGGAACTTTAAGTTGGGAAGACTAAGCAATGCTTTCACAGGATCACTGAACACTGTTCCTGTGTGTGTCTGAGATGAATGGAGGCACTGTTACTTGCTTATTGTATTGAACAACAAAATGATTTTAATAGCATGAAATGTTTTGTCATTCATCATGCTAAGCAACATTCAAGGGAAGGTGATCAAGAACTACATCTCAGTCATTTGGAGCAACAATTGATCTTTTGACTTCAATCTATAGAGCCTTATTAATAATAGTATTGAGTGGCTCCTATTTTTATGAATTTCTTGTCTTTCATTCATTTTTGTAAAGTGAATCATTAGTGCTATTGTGATTGGGTGTATTCTGTGATGATTATGAATTGATTGTCTCATACACTTTACTGAATATCGGTCTCCATCATTTGGTCTGCCTGGACTATTTATATATTTATTTCTTGTGCTGGTTGACTTTGCAGCTCTGAATATTCGATAATAGGCATTATACCACATTACAGATGACATCTTTTTCATTTGTGTTTTCTTAACATATTTTTAAAAACATGCAGTTTTTAGCTTTGCAGTAACAGTTCAGATAATTGACATATTGAATAATTTAAGATGCCTTGCTGCAGCATTTGTGAAGTGGGCCACATTGACTTAATGTTTTTCCTCATCATAGGGATAGTGATTTCCTGTTCAAGAAGTCTGGAAAAATGTTGGGTCTGAACATTGTACAATCACATATGCATTACAGCTAAGAACTCAATTTGTTCGTTTTGAGTAGATGGACAATCTTTATCCTATATTTCAACTGAGATTGGACTAGGTAGATATAGTTTTGGAAGACATTTTGAACATTATTTCACATATAGGGCCGGATTTTAAAAGCTCTACGCGCATAAATCGCCTTAAGTATCCCGGGCCTATTTTATAAAGGCCCGGCATCGCGGGTAAAGCCCTGGGACGTGTCTAAGTCCCGGGGCTTTAATAAAGGGACAGTCCAGGGGTTGGGCATCGAGTGGTCAGAGGCATCCGACACAGCGACCATTTGCCGCTGTGCCGTGGATCGCGCACCGGCTCTCAGCTGGAGCGCGCAACTTACTTTCTCCTCTCTCTCAGTCACACACAAGTTCTCTCTCACACATAGGCTCTCAGTCACTTACATATACACATGCTCTCTCTCTCACTTACATAGGCTCTCAATCACACAATTACACACATGCTCTCTCTTTCTCTTATATGCACAGTTCTCTCTCACTTACACACATATACATGTTATCTCTCACACACAAAGGATCTCAAGCACACACAGGCTCTCAATCACATACACATAATCTCTTTCACACATACAGGTTCTTAATCACTCACTTACATACATGATGTCTCTCACACACACACACACGAGATCTCAAACACATATGCTCGCTCGCTCACTCACTCACTCACCCTCTCTCTCCCCCCACCGAACAACTAGTGGCAGCATTAGCCTCTTCCTCTTTCACCCCTTGCGGCCTTGAGAAAGGAGTCCCATCAGCTGCAGAGACTGACGTTGCTTCGGGTCACGCTGCTCTTCTGCTTCGGGCTGATGCTGCATGCACTTCTACCTAGCATGGTTTCTTCTTCCCATGTGTATGGCCGCTGTTCACCACTTCCTCTTCCGGGCTGCGGGGCGCAGGAAGAAGAGACCATGCTGACTCCAGCTCTCCTGCCGTGTACCACCCAGGCTATTAGCATTTCAAGCCCAGTTGGAGGAAGAGTTCTCATCTTGCTGGGGCAGAGGGAGCAGCTGGGTCAGCGGGGGATTGGGAAGTGTGGCGACACACCGGTTGAGAACTGCTTCTCTAGGGTATACATAATATATAGGTTCAAATCATATGGCTTTTGATGTAGATTCTGTACTATTTTGCTAGCCTTTTCTGGACTACCTGTATCCTGTCTCCATTTTGTAAGAGGGAAGAGGAATAGCCTAGTGGTTAGAGCAGTGGGCTACAAACCTGGAGACCAGCGTTCGTCCCAATGTCACTCCTTGTTACCTTGGGCAAGTCACTTTACTCTCCATTACCTCAGGTACAAACAGATTGTAAGCCCTCTGGGGATAGGGAAATACCTACAGTACCTGAATGCAAACTGATGTGATATCTCAGATCAAATGTCAGTATAAAATAAATAAAATAAGAAGAATATCCTCCAGACCTGCACACAATATTCTAGATAAGTTTCTCCAACATCCTATACAGAGGCATTATTATCACTAACTTTTTCTACTATTCATACATTTTTCTATGCATCCTAACATCCCTCTGGCTCTGGTCACTGCATTATAATGATGTTTTGCTACCTTGAGATCATCAGACATTATCACCCCAAGGTCTCTTATTATCTCAAGGCACCTTCCCTTTCTCACTGAAAAGTGGCATCATCAAACTGATACTGAAGAAACTTGGGTCAGATAAAAAAATATTAAACAACCATTACCTAGTCTCTACCCTCCCCTTCCTATCGAAGCTAATAGAAAAAGTTGTTTATTTATTTACAACTCCTTGGCCATCTTGAGGAAAACAACATTTTACACTATCAACAATCTGTTTTTAGGAAAGGCCACGGAACTGAATCTGTTCTACTAGCCAACACTAAAAGCATCCACTTGCATGCTGATCAAGGTGGTGTTTTCCTCCTCATCTTGCTAGATCTCTCTGTCCCCTTCGACACAATTGATCACCAACTTCTGAACCAGCGTTTACATGACATTGCATTGAAGGTATTACCCTAAACTGATCTGAATCATTTCTCTCTAACAGAACCCAATAAACCCACAAAACCTCAAGCGCTCATGTGTGGAGTCCCGCAAGGCTTTGTCCTCTCCATTATTCTTTTCATCATTTACATCTGTCCGATATATGACCTCATTCAGGCCTTCAGCATTGAGTGCCATCTTTTTGTGGATAACATTCAACTCTGCATTAAAATCAGAGCTAACCAATCCCCCTCCATTTCAAATCTCACTAATTGTCTTACATCAGTAAAACAATGGCTCAGCAACTAGAAGCTCAAATTGAACCCCTCTAAATTGGAACTTCTGTGGATTAGCAGCCAAAGTGATCCCTTAAGGCCATCACCTTATTAGTTAGACATACAATTACATCCCAAAGAATCAGTACAAAGCTTAAGGGTTTTACTTGATCAAATCCTCAGTATGAAAATGCATATCTCCAAAGTAGTAAAAACTTCATTCTTTTATCTGCGTCAGATCCACCAATTACAGAAAGACCAGGAAAAACACAATCTAGCTACAGTAATCCATGCATTAATCACTAACAGAATAGACTACTGCAATTCTTTATTCAATGGCATCTCCTTATACAATTCAAAATGCCTCCAGCTCCTACATAACAAGCATCCTAGTAAGAACTAAGGCATCTGACCGTATACAACCTATCCTACCTCAACTACACTGACTACCAATAGAGAGCAGGATCAAATTCAAAACACTTTGGGGCGGATTTTAAGAGCCCTGCTCGCCTAAATCCGCCCAAATCCAGGCGGATTTAGGCGAGCAGGGCCCTGCGCGCCGGTAAGCCTATTTTACATAGGCCTACCGGCGCGCGCAGAGCCCCGGGACTCGCGTAAGTCCCTGGGTTTTCGGAGGGGGCGTGTCGGGGGGCGTGTTGGGGGCGGGTCCGAACCGCGCGGCGTTTTCGGGGCGTGTCGGGAGCGTTCCGGGGGCGGGCCCGGGGCGTGGCTGCGGCCCGGGGCGTGGCCGCGCCCTCCGGACCCGCCCCCAGATCGCGTCCCAGCGCGCTAGCGGCCCGCTGGCGCGCGGGGATTTACTTCTCCCTCTGGGAGGCGTAAATCCCACAACAAAGGTAAGGGGGGGTTTAGACAGGGCCGGGCGGGTGGGTTAGGTAGGGGAAGGGAGGGGAAGGTGAGGAGAGGGCAAAAGAAAGTTCCCTCCGAGGCCGCTCCGATTTCGGAGCGGCCTCGGAGGGAACGGGGGTAGGCTGCGCGGCTCGGCGCGCGCCGGCTATACAAAATCGATAGCCTTGCGCGCGCCGATCCCGGATTTCAGCGGATACGCACAGCTCCGCGCGTATCTATTGAAATCCAGCGTACTTTTGTTGGCGCCTGGAGCGCCAACAAAAGTACGCCTATTCGCGGTATTTGAAAATCTACCCCTTTGCTTTTGTGCATTGTTGTTTTTTTTAGTCCATTTGTTTTATTTGTTTCGGCCCGTGGGGTAGATCTTAAAACTTAACGCGAGTGCATCCATGTGCGCACGCTACCCAGCACGCACTCATGGACACGCAATTTTATAACATCCACGCGCCGAGCCGCACTGCCTTCCCCCATTCCCTCCCAGGCCACTCCGGCCTTGGAGGGAATTTCCTTATCCCCCCCACCCCACTATCCCTTCCCTTCCCCTACCTCCCCCGCCCTTTCCCCCCTACCTTTCTCTTCTGTTTTTTGTTGTTTTAAAACTTACTTTAGCCCTGGGGATGAAGTAGGTTGCGCGTGCCGGCCAACTGTCAGCACGTGATCCCCAGCACCATAGCAAATGGCCTCTGTGCCAGGAGCCTCTGACCCTGCCCCTGCCCCACTTCCGCCCCACCCCCTGCCCCGTACCGCTCCTTTAGTAAAGCCCCAGGTCTTTATAAAAGCCCGGCGCTCATAAACCCCCCCCTGCGCGTAAATCCTCTGGATTTACACGCGTAGGGTTTTTAAAACCAGTGTGCAAGTGTCGAGCAATCAGAATATACACGCATAAAAACGATGGCATGCATGCATATGTGCACCTACTTGAATGGGCATGTACCATCAGTTTCGAGCGTGTACCTTACATTCGTGAAATATGTGCACATAGCCAAAATGAATGAAACGAATGACCCAACGAATGCACATCCATTTGCACTCTGCCTTGGGCGTCTGCTAGACTATCCTGCACCAGATTTTATTCCTTTAGCTGTTAAATTCTAAAGATCTGGAACATTCTCCCATTATCCCTACTTTTGGAACCCATATATCTCACCTTCAGACAGAAAGCTAAAGCGTGACTCTT
This sequence comes from Rhinatrema bivittatum, assembly GCF_901001135.1. NCBI lineage: Eukaryota > Metazoa > Chordata > Amphibia > Gymnophiona > Rhinatrematidae > Rhinatrema > Rhinatrema bivittatum. The sequence goes on from NC_042618.1 coordinate 96,867,790, forward strand.
TAGCCAAGCACTCCCAACAGACACTTCCTGTCCAGCAAACTAGTTACCACAGAATTATTTCTATTTCTACAGCAAAAACAAAACAATCTTTGAATCAGACTTTAAATATAAAGATCCTCAACCAATATTGTTGATTTAATACTACTGTAACCTATTTAAATTTATTGAAATCTACTTTGAGGCCATTCATGGTAAAAAGTTGAATATCAAACGCCAATAAATACATAAAAATATCAGTGTCACACCCTCCTTTCTCCCTTGGATTTTTACTTCCTAAATGCATGATATTGCATTTTTCTTTACTGAATCTTTACTGTTAATCACTTGATGATTTGTGTTTCTTTAGTCCTCTCCTCATTCTTTTTACTCTGGGGTTTTTATGCTGTTGCAGATTTCATTATCATCTGCAAAAAAAGACAAAATGTCCTTCTAATTCTCCCCTCCCCCCACACATGCATGCATACATACACATACATCTAGAATTGCCCACAGACTCCCAAGGAAACTTATCTTTACTATTTCTATAGAGTGAAAAAATGATTTTTTGTAAAACTGTTGCCTGCACCCTTTACCCTGTAAAAAAAAATACATGTACAGTGCTTTTAAAAAACTCAGTGTATTTTCTCTTCATTAATATATTCAATTGTTGACATCCAATTGTAGATATATTTTATATAAAAAGATTATGTTCTGTATATTTGGAAAAATACATTAAATATTCAAATAATAGCTCACATGCATAAATTATTGCATGACTTTCAATGATAAGAATAGTACCTGCATTCAGAAGCACAGGAAGCATCAATATATCTTGCTTAAATAAGAAAGAAAAATGTATGGAACGGGTACTGAATCTGTAGTAAGATTAATCTTGAAATGAGCGTGAGACCATTTATAATCAAAATAAAGTATATACTCCATTTCATTAATTTCTAGGCCTTAAGAAACTTGCGTCAGTCGAATTGCAGCTCTGGGCAATAGACTAAAGCAAACACAATAACAAATGATGAATGTGAATAAGCTTATCTATACAGAGACAGCATGTGGTGACCACACAGGTAGAAGCTGATAACATTTTTTATATAATATGTTTCACCATGAATTTCAGGCATGACTCAACTATATTGTTGTAGTTATCCACATTCTAAATTATTGTCTATGTTAATCTCATTGACCAATCATAGAACATTTAGCTCCAATTGGTATCACAGAATAATATGACAAATAAATATATATGTTTTTATATTTTATGAAGAAATGTAGTTTATAAAAAAAATGATTTCAATTAAATAATTTTTGGTGACAAAATCTCTCCAAATTAATATCAAAGCTTGAGCAACTAGTAAACAGTGAATATAATAAGTACAAATCAGTCAAGAAAAATAATTCTTATGAATACAGAGCATATGCAAATAGCTGAATCTACTAAAAAAGTATGAGAATCCACATTTACATTTTATAGAGTTTGTTAGTGTTTAATAATGGATATCTTAACAAATAATTGACTTTAAAATTATTATTAACTATTTAAAATTATACTGTTACACAGCAAAACTGGCTGCAATATGGAAAATTAGAAAAAAAACAAAACTCAGTTTACATAAATTCCAAGGGGCAGATTTTAAAACCTGCGTACGTGGCCTACATTTGTACGCGTTACCCCATGCACACAAACGTACGCCTGATTTTATAACATGCGTGCGCAGCCGTGCGCATGTTATAAAATTCAGGGTCGGCGCGCAAGGGGGTACACGCCGAGCCCTAGGGGAGCCCTGATGGCTTTTCCCGTTCCCTCTGAGGCCGCTCCAAAATCCGCAATGGAGATTACTCTGCCCATGGGGAGGAGCCCCGTGGGGAACCACTGCAATAGGCTGAACTCAGCTAGCAGACACAGTATGGGTAGAGTCTTTATTGTACTACTGTAGATAGATGGTGAAAGCAGGAAGGTAAGTCACTGATCCACGAAGTGCCAGTACGTTCAACAGGCTCAGAAGTATAGTCTCACCCAGATGTTCACGATAGGTGGGAGTCCGCAGTGCAGGTAACACCATGGCCTGGGTGATCAATGAAACTTCTCCCGGAAGTATTTCTCCATGGATAGATGACAATAGCAGACACTTAACTATTGGTGTGGTAGGAATCCATAGATGTTCAACCAAGCGCTTCAGGATAAAATTACCTCCGGCACCGGAGTCCATGAGAGCAAGAGTCTGAAATTCAAGACCTCCGCAAAGCAAAGATACTGGTAATGATAATGTAGGAGTAGGAGAGGTGAGGCCCAGGAGAAGTCCTCCTGCAGATCCCAGGCCCGTCAGTTTCCCAGACAAATGGGACAGGTTTGTACTGCGTAACCCGATTAGCCACAGTACATGCACAACCCCATGCACGTGCGATAACGTCTCTCCTTAGAGGTCAAATGGCTTCGTCCTGGTTGCATAGGCTCTTCCTCCTCTAGGGCTGCAGTTGGTAAGCTGGAAGCAATAGGCACAGGTTTAGGATGGTTAGCCCCCACTGTAGACTTTCGTGGACTCAGCCTCCTGAGTACGATCGCGCATACGGAGGTCGATTCTCCCCACTAGTTCCATCAGGGACTCAAGGGTATCAGGAAAATCACGAGCCACTAATTCATCCTTTACTCGAGAGTTGAGACCCTCCATGAATATGGCACGTAAGCATGCATTGTCCCAATGTAGTTCGGATGCTAGAGTCTTAAATTCAATAGCAAAGTCTGTAAGTGGCTTGTTAATTGCTGAAGGTTGAGCAAGGCAGATCCAGCGATGGTCTGGCGAGCCGGGTCATCAAACACAGACTTAAAAAGTTTTAGAAATCCTGGTAGGTCATTCAGGATAGGATCTTCACAATCCCTTAACAGTGAAGCCCAGGCCAGGGCTCATCCTTCTAGGAATGACAGGATGTAGGTGGTCTTTGAAGCTTCAGTGAGAAAGATTAACAAACCCTCTGCACATCTTGGCTTCACCCGTAAAGCGGGTTGGTGTGGATAAAGGTACAGTGGTCTTAAGGATTACCATTGGTGACAGCAATTCCTTCACAGGAGGAGCTGAAGAGTTCAGTTGAGCGTTTAACTGATTGAAGGCAGTAGCTAGGCTCTCCAAAGACTTTTGTTGTTCTGTGATCTGCTGGGCTAGGCCAGGGATGGCCTGCAGGGCTGTGAGCTGAGCCTAGTCCTTGGAGTTAGCAATCTGTTATGTTTGTGGCATTATGGACCCTTGGTCACAATGGAGATGACTCCACTCATGGGGAACCACTGCGATAGGCTGAACTCAGATAGCAGACACAGTATGGCTAGAGTCTTTATTGTACTCCTGTAGATAGATGGTAAAAGCAGAAAGGTAAGGCACTGATCCACGAAGTGCCAGTACGTTCAACAGGTTCAGAAGTATAGTCTCACCCAGATGTTCACAATAGGCGGTAGTCCGCAGTGTGGGTAACACCACGGCTGGTGGGTGGAGCTAGAGCACCGGATCATAATGGTACTCACAGGAATAAAAGTGTCTGCTTGGTGGTAGAATGGTGGGACCGAAGGTTCGTGATACAGGATATAATGGCTGATAGGCCCTAGAGGAGCAAGTACCCGGTGGTCCAATATCCTGAAATGTAGAAGAGAGAGAAAGACCCCCGAGGAGCGGCTGCCTTAGTTAGAGAAGGTCCGAAGGGTAGTTGGAAGCGAGAGACCCCCGAGGAGCGGGTGTCTAGAGCTTCTACAGGACCAAGGCCCTTGGAGTGAAAGCGGTGTCTAAGCGTGCAGCTTAGAGCGGTCAGAGTATCGAAGTGAAGTCTTTGCTAACTCAAGGTGGTAGCGGAAGCGGAGGCTAGATATACCTGGAGGTACTGACATCATGTGGTGGGGCCGCCCCCGAGGTTCCCACCATGACATGTATTTGAGCGTAGGAGATGTGCACGCTCGCGTTAGGAGGCCACGGAAGTGAGCATGGTGAATTGGGATGCCCATGCTAGTTTGGAAATGCCGAGACCCTCGGCACCGGAGGCAGCTATCTTGCCCAAGGAGAGAGAAAGAGGAGAAAAAGAGGTAAGGCGACCGACGGACTCAACAATACTGTAGAAGCATAGAACATGATGGCCAATAAAAGCCACTTGGCCAGTCCAGCCTGCTTCTCCAAATCTTCAGTTCAGCCATGCAGGCCATTATTCTCCCTTGGAGATCCTCTGTGCTTTACCTATATTTTCTTGAATTCTGAGATTGTCCTTGTCTCTACCTCCTCCACAGAGAGGCTGTTCCATGCGTCCACCACATTTCTGTAAATAAATATTTCATTAGATTACTCTTGAGTTTATCCCCTTTTATGCTCATCCTATGACCCCACATTCAAGAGCTCCTTTTCCATTTAAAGAGACCTTCCTCATATACATTTATTCCTTGGAGGTATTTAAACATCTCTGTATTTTCCCTTCCAGTCTTTCTTCCAGGGTATACATATTTAGATATTTTCATCTGTACCCATATGCATTATGATGATTATTGCATATCCAGCATAGTTCTCTGCTTCAACGGCAGGGGAGAAGAAAAACTGTTACTTCACACATCCAGCAGAGCTCTCTGCTTCAACGGCAGGGGAGAAGAAAAAAGGGTTCGCACTCACAAAGCGGGGAGTAGCTGGCTTGTTACGGCGGTTACTACCCCAAACCAAATGTGCCTGATACTTCACTCTCGATGCATATCCAGCATGGCTCTCTGCTTCAACGGCATGGGAGAAAGACTGATACATCACATATTTCCAGCATAGCTCTCTGCTTCAATGGCAGGGGAAAAGAAAAACTGATACTTCACGCATATCCTGCATAGCTTCAACAGCAAGGGAGAAGAAAAAAGGATTCGCACTCACAAAGCGGGGAGTAGCTGGCTTGTTACGGCAGTTACTACCCCAAACCAAATGTGCCTGATACTTCACTTTTGATGCATATCCAGCATAGCTCTCTGCTTCAACGGAAGGGGAGAAGAAAAACTGATACTTCACGCATATCCAGCATAGCTCCCTGCTTCAACGGCAGGGGAGAAGTAAAACAACCAATAAGGGCTGTATAACATAGTCTGGGTAAAAACAAATAAGCATGGGTGTAGCTTGCTTATTGCGGCGGTTACTACCCCTACTACCCCTAACTAATCAAGCTAGATATTTCACTTGGATGCAGCTCCATCACCGCTCTCTACATTAATGGTGGGGGTGGAAGGGAAATAGAACCAAGAGCTAAGAGAAACAGATAAGTATGAGAGAAAAAATGAGGGAAGGTTGCTGGGCAGACTGGATGGGCCGTTTGGTCTTCTTCTGCCGTCATTTCTATGTTTCTATGTTTCTATATGACCATTTTAGTAGCAGCCTTTTGGACCAATTCCATCGGGTTTATATTCTTTTGAAGGGGTAGTATCCAGATTTGTGCATAATACTCCAAATAATTCTCACCAGAGACTCAGGCAGAGCTAAGATCACCTCTTTCCTGATGGCTATTCCTCTTCCTATGCCCTAAATATCCTTCTGGCTTTTGCTATTGCCTTATCTACTTGTGTGGCTACCTTAAGAATATCAGATATGACTCTCCCCAGATCCCGTGTGCGTAATTGAAATCACTAGTTTACCAATATCTCCACCAGTCCACCCAGTCCTTCTCTAGGTCATCGAGAACCTCCTAGTTTTTCATCCTGAACTCTCCCCGATTCACCCAGACTACCCACCTAACCAATAGCAGACAACAGATGAGTCTAATATCAGTTGCACTAGATAAATAGCAGATGTATAATTGTGTGAATAAGTTGCCAAATATATTTATGCAAATCTCTTATAAAATAGATACTTACATGCGTTCCTCTTGGCCCTGCCCTGGAATACCCCTAGTTTGTCCCTGTTTTGTGCAGAAAAATGTGCATGTGAAACTGAAAATATATGCATACTGTGAAGGCTCACCGCCCGTGCTGCCCTAGGTGTCGCTCTTCTGCCTCTGGCTCAGGCCTTCCGTGAATCCTAGATACCCTTGGAGTCCGTCAGCTGCATATAACTCCCTGGGTCCAGATCTCAGCTGGCCTTGGCTTTGCTGGGCTTCTGGGTTCCCCTCATAGGGAGTTGGGGGTGAAACAGCCCCCAATCCCCCAAAGACAACACAGAGAGAGATAGTTTCTTCAAAGCATTTTATAAAACAATAGAGGGGTGTATTACATTTGCTTCATCACCTCCCCCATTCACCTCTGCCCTTCCTTGGTAGCTCCAGGCCTGAGCAAATTATCCTGCCCTCACCCCAGCACTCCAGTTCCCTTACAATCCGTACTGGGTCAGAGGTACTTTCCAAGTCTCCAAAAACGGCCCTACTTAAACAGCAAACACCCCGTGCTCTTGGGAGCCCCCAAGCCCCAACTTCGCTTAAGGTATCAGTTATACCTCTTCCCTTTCTGGCTACTCTGTTTCCATGTGATAGCCTGAGGATTCTTCTCCCCCGGAACCTACCTCCATCTCCTCCTCCTCCTGCTTCCTGGCACTGGCTTTTTCTGGCCATTGCCACCACGCAGGCACGCCCTCCTCCTCTAGCTCCATGGGTTCAGCTGTATCTGACTCATTAGTCTCAAAGTCTGCCAGCTGCTCACCTCCAGGCTCTTCCCACAGGTCAGGTGGTGATTCTAGGAACCTGGGACTTGTAGTTTTTCTCCCCTTCACCTGCTCCCTCTGCTGTCCGTCCCCTGCGGGATGCAGGGCACAGTTATTTGACTGTTATTTTGGTGGGAGAGTGGGCTGGTGCCCCTCTCCCGGGCGTTTTTTTTGTACGGTCTGAAATAGGCCCTCTGCTGTCCGGCTCTAGTATTACCTGCCGCCTTATAGTGTCTTGTCTGTCCCTGCCCCCGGCAGTGCTGCACTGCATCACCCCCCCCCCCCCCTTTTAAAAACCCTGGAACTCTTGGACGCAGGAGTTCCAGTCTCCTCCGCCAAGCGAGAAAGGAAGTCCGCATTGACATGGTCCTTGCCAGCCCTATGGCGGACCTCAAAGCGGTACGTCTGTAACGCCAGGTACCACCTGGTTAGCCGTGCATTAGACTCCTTCATAACATTGAGCCACTTTAACGGTGCATGGTCAGTGATGAGGACAAAGGACCTCCTGGCTAGATAATACTTCAGTGAGTCTATTGCCCACTTAACCACCAAGCATTCCTTTTCAATAGTGGCGTATTTCTGTTCGTGCGAGTGCAGTCTTCGACTTAGATATAATACAGGGTGCTCCTCACTATGGTCAGTTTGAGAGAGGACTGCCCCCAATCCCATCCCCAAGGCATCCGTTTGTAATACAAAGGGGAGGGTAAAGTCGACGGCTTTTTATACCGGATCCCCACACAAAGCTCTCTTAAGGCAGTCAAACGCTTCAGCTGCCAGCTCGGTCCACCGTAACTGGCTTGGCATTCCTTTTCGTAGCATGTCGTTTAAGGGGCAAGCCAAGTCAGCGAAATGGGGAATAAACCGTCTATAATAACCCACCAACCCCAAGAAGGCTCGCAATTGCTTCTGCGTCTCCGGCCTTGGGTAGTCCCGAATACACTGAATCTTGACAATGAGGGGTTTGACCACGCCTTTTCCTACTAGATGCCCGAGGTACTTGATCTCACGTTGCGCTATCCTGCATTTCGCGGGGTTGGCTGTCAAGCCCGCTTCCCTTAGAGATTGTAGGACGGCTTTAACTTTTACCAAGTGGGACGTCCAATCTGTGGAGTAGATTATGACATCGTCCATGTATGCAGCGGCATAGCCTATGTGGGGGCGTAACACTATGTTCAGAAGGCGCTGACAGCTGGCGGCAGCGCCCTGTAGCCCAAACGGCATGGTACAAACTGATACAAGCCTGCTGGGGTGGCAAATGCGGTCTTCTCTCGAGACTTTTTCTCCAAAGGTATTTGTCAATACCCCTTCGTTAGGTCTAATGAGGTTAAATAGTGAGCCATCCCCAGCCTTTCCACCAAATCATCTACTCGGGGCATGTGGTACGCGTCAAAACTAGAAATAGCGTTCACTAGTCTAATGTCTATGCAAAAGCGTAGGGTCCCATCTGGCTTTGGCACCAGAACAATGGGGCTACACCATGTGCTACTAGACTCCTCGATGACGCCTAACTGCAACATCTCTTCTACTTGCCTTATGACCTCCGTCTGCATGGCCTCAGGCAACCAATAAGGCCTCCTCCTAACCACTTTCCCGGGTGGTGTTTGTATGGTATGTGTAACTAAAGTTGTCCACCCTGGCAGCGGAGAAAACACATCCCCGGCTTGTCTAACTACCCTTTCAATCTGGGCTCTCTGCAATGCGTTAGCTCCTCTCCGATTTTTTACCCCTTCATTTGGATCCAACTCCCTTATCTGGGGGCCCAGATCCACCTCCTCATCATGTATCATGCCTGCAGACAGGCTCTCCCTCTCTATCCAGGGCTTGAGTAAATTTATATGGTATACCTGAGGGCACTTGAGACCTACCTTAACTTGATAGTTTAGGGGTCCCAGGCGCTTAATTATCTTCCCAGGGCCCTTCCATTTGGCTAAAAGCTTATTAGGAGACGTGGGTACAAGTACCAGGACTTGGTCTCCTTCCTGGAATTCCCGGTCTCTAGCCCCTTGGTCATAATACTGCTTCTGTTTCGTTTGAGCCCACCTCAAATTCTCGTGGGCTATGTTCAAAGCTGTTTCTGCATGCAGCCTCAAACCCTCCACATAACTTATTATGTCTTGGGGATCCGCTTCCACACCGCTCCACCGCTCCTGAATGACGTCTAACAGACCCCTGGGTTGTCTTCCAAAAATTAATTCAAATGAGGAAAACCCGGTGGATGCTTGAGGCACCACCTGCGAGGCGAATAACAAAAAGGGAATAAGTCGGTCCCAATCCCCAGAATCCCTCTCCAAACAACTATGCATCATAGCTTTTAAAGTTTGGTTGTAGCATTCTACCAGGCCATCTGTCTGGGGATGATATGCGGCAGTGCGTGTATGCTTTATGCCAAACTGGATCCATAAACCTGCCAACTCTCGGGACATAAAATTGGTTCCTCTGTCCGTTAATATTTCCTGAGGAAAACCGAACTGACAGAAGATCTTAATCAGCTCGGGTGCTACTACTTTGGCTCCCGTGGACCTCAAGGGGACAGTCCACGGATATCTCGTTGCATAATCCAACACCACTAGGATGTATTGGTGTCCCCTCTTAGTCTTTTCTAATGGCCCAATTATCTACAGCTATACGGTCCATGGGTGCGTGTACTACTGGCAAGGGTACCAGGGGTGCGCGGGAGGGTATTCTTGGCGAGACTAGTTGGCAGTTGGGGCATGAGCTACAATACTTCCTAACCCCGCTATATATTCCTGGCCAAAAGAACCTCCTCTTGAGCCTAGCCAGAGTGCTATGCATGCCCAAGTGGCCCGCCAGCGGATGCTCGTGGGCCAAGGACAGAACCTCCTTCTGGAAGCAACTGGGCACCACCAGCTGTCTATGTGGTCCCTGCCCAGTTAACCCTTCTTCTACCCTGTAGAGTAAACCTCCTTGAACCATAAAATAAGGATATAATACATTGCCTTTATTTGTAACGGAGTGACCAGCCATTTTTGCTTGTTCCCAAGCCGCCTTCAGAGCTGGATCCTTGGCCTGTTCCTCCTTAAATTCCGGAAACCGGTCTAACAGTGTTCCCACTATCTGATTAGTGTGCTCCTCTTCTTCTCCTTCCCAAAAATCTACCTGTCCTCGTTTTTCCCCTCTTTCTCTCGGTGCGGGGCTTGCGACCTACCCCCGGCTCCTCCACTACTCCCTCCTCCTCGAAGGGAAAAACTTCCCCGATTACTGGTTCGGCGTCCGAGGCTACCTGTGCTTGGGTCTGCGCCCTGGTAGTCACAAAAGTTTGCTTAGCTCCCAGTACCTCAGGGAGGTGCCTCCAGTCGCGTCCCAATATGAGGGGTACAGGTAACACCTCCGCACGGGCCACTTCTAGTACCTCCTCATATGGGCCCCACTGTAAGATAACCTCATACAATGGATGGTTAATTGCGTCCCCATTTACACAGCGTATCAGCGCCTCCCCCGTTTGGCTCTGGGATGAGTTTATCCCTGCAGCCATCGCTGTTTTCCCCGAAATCAGCGACTGACTAGTGCCCGTGTCTATGAGGGCTTGAACGCAGTGCCCGTTGACCCTAACCCATTGAAAATATGGACTTTGCTCCCTCGAGGCTTCGCCCCCTCCCCGCTTTGGTGGTTGCGCATACCCGACTGCTAGGCGAGGGCACTCCCTCTGGAAGTGTCCTGGTTCCTCACAATGAAAGCACTTGAGTGCCCCGGGCTTCCTATGGGGTTCCCAGCTCCGACCTTGCCTCTCTTGCAGACGGGTCATCCCATCTAGCTTCTGAGATTTGTCGCGTAAGGTTACGAGGGTGTCCGGGCTCTCTCCCTTTTCCAGAGCCAACTCCCTAGACCCTTTTGTCTTTGTAGAGGCCGAGCCGTCCCCTACTGCGGCTTCGGCGTCTAGATACCTTTCTGAATTCACAATGGCCTTCTCGAGCCCAGTCATGCCTTGGCGGACCACCCAATTCCTCATCGGGGAAGGTAGCACATCTATATAATGCTCTAGCACAACCATCTCCATTATCTTTGTTACCGTCTTACCCTCAGGCTCTAGCTACCTATACGCCAGGTCTTTTAGGTGCTGGGCCAGGGCCCGAGGTCTATCTCTGGACTGAAAACAGGTTGCCCTGAATTGGCGGAAATACCAGTCCTGGGTTACCCCAAGCCTATCCAAGATAGCCGCCTATAAGACTGCATATTTGACGGCCTGCTCCAGGCCCAACGCCCTGTAGGCGGCCTGGGCCACTCCGGATGGAGCTAGCCTGGCAGTCCATTGTTCACGAGGCCAGCCCGCCACACTGGCCACCTGCTCAAATGTAATGAGAAAGGCCTCTGGATGATCATCCCCCGGCCCCATCTTTTCCAAATGATTGTTCAGCGGGGCTTCAGTTCGCAAAAGTCCCGCAGTCCCTGAAATCTGTTGGGTGGTACCTGAGGGTCCTGTTGTAAGCTGTGCCACCCATAGTTGTGTGACCTTTCGCTGTTCATCTAGAAGCTGTAGCAATGGTCGTTGTTGCTGCTGCTGTTGCTCCATCATCTGGCGCATTAGCTGCTGCATTCATTCCTGCTGCTGCTGCATCTGTGCAGTTAACCACTTCAACACATCTTCTGACGCCATCTCTGCAAGAAAACAACAAGAGGGGACCCAAGTGTGGCCATTCAACAGCTGACCCCTCTTGCTCCTTATCTGGGGTAGCCCCCCACCCCGTAGCTCTAGGGGCTTACCAGCTGCTATTCATTCACTAGCAGAGAGCGAGTAAGACGAAGGGGCCCGAGGAAAAAAAAAATGTTTTTCTTTTTTTTTTTTTTGAGCTACCGCCCCGGCCGCGGCTTAGCCTCTTCCCCCCACCACGCTGGCAATCCTATTTTGGGCCTTCCTAGGTACTTTTACCTTCCCCAGGTCAGTAAATGCCCTGGTATATCTTTCTCCTCTTTAAGGCTCCTCTGGAAGGCGAGTTCTGCAGGATCCCACTGCTGCCACCTTATGTGAAGGCTCTCCGCCCGTGCTGCCCTAGGTGCCGCTCTTCTGTCTCTGGCTCAGGCCTTCCTTGAATCCCAGATACCCTTGGAGTACGTCAGCTGCATGTAACTCCCTGGGTCTGGATCTCAGCTGGCCCTGGCTTTGCTGGGCTTCTGGGTTCCCCACATAGAGAGCTGGGGGTGAAACAGCCCCCAATCCCCCAAAGACAACACAGAGAGAGATAGTTTCTTCAAAGCATTTTATAAAACAATAGAGGGGTGTATTACATTTGCTTCATCACCTCCCCCATTCACCTCTGCCCTTCCTTGGTAGCTCCAGGCCTGAGCAAATTATCCTGCCCTCACCCCAGCACTCCAGTTCCCTTACAATCCGTACTGGGTCAGAGGTACTTTCCAAGTCTCCAAAAACGGCCCTACTTAAACAGCAAACACCTCGTGCTCTTGGTGGCACCCAAGCCCCAACTTCGCTTAAGTATCAGTTATACCTCTTCCCTTTCTGGCTACTCTGTTCCATGTGATAGCCCGAGGATTCCTCTCCCCCAGAACCTACCTCCATCTCCTCCTCCTCCTGCTTCCTGGCACTGGCTTTTTCTGGCCATTGCCACCACTCAGGCATGCCCTCCTCCTCTAGCTCCATGGGTTCAGCTGTGTCTGACTCATTAGTCTCAAAGTCTGCCAGCTGCTCACCTCCAGGCTCTCCCCACAGGTCAGGTGGTGATTCTAGGAACCTGGGACTTGTAGTTTTTCTCCCCTTCACCTGCTCCCTCTGCTGTCCGTCCCCTGCGGGATGCAGGGCACGGTTATTTGTCTCGTATTTCGGTGGGAGAGTGGGCTGGTGCCCCTCTCCCGGGCATTTTTCTGTACGGTCTGAAATAGGCTCCCTCTGCTGTCCGGGGATGCAGGGCACAATTGTTTGTCTCTATATTTCATTGGGAGAGTGGGCTGGTGCCCCTCTCCCGGGCAACTTTCGTACGGTCTGAAATAGGCCCTCTGCTGTCCGGGGATGGCAACCTTGCCTTCCCCCCAGGTCTATTTTCGTTCTAGGCTGAAATAGGCCCTCTGCTGTCCGGGGATGGCCACCTTGCCTTCCCCCCAGGTCTATTTTCGTTCTAGGCTGAAATAGGCCCTCTGCTGTCCGGATGCAGGGCACAGCTGAATCTGTTTTATAGTGTGTCCTGCGAGATGCAGGGCACAGTTGTTTGTCTCTATATTTCATTGGGGGAGTGGGCTGGTGCCCCTCTCCCGGGCAACTTTCGTACGGTCTGAAATAGACCCTCTGCTGTCCGGATGCAGGGCACAGCTGAATCCGTTTTATAGTGTGTCCTGCGAGACGCAGGGCACAGTTGTTTGTCTCTACATTTCATTGGGAGAGTGGGCTGGTGCCCCTCTCCCGGGCAACTTTCGTACGGTCTGAAATAGACCCTCTGCTGTCCGGATGCAGGGCACAGCTGAATCCATTTTATAGTGTGTCCTGCGAGACGCAGGGCACAGTTGTTTTTCTCTACATTTCATTGGGAGAGTGGGCTGGTGCCCCTCTCCCGGGCAACTGAAATAGGCCCTCTGCTGTCCGGCTCTAGTATTACCTGCCGCCTTATAGTGTCTTGTCTGTCCCTGCCCCCGGCAGTGCTGCACTGCATCACAATACTTTTGATGTTTAGAAAATAGCATGCATATGAATATAAGCTACTTATGTGCATACATGCAAATTTTGCACATGTAACTCCTTATACATTTTATTTTATTATATTTTATTTATTTATTTATTTTTATTTACTTATTTATGCGCGCATCTCTCCTCCAATTAAAGCTCCAGTGGTAGGAAGGCTTCCATGGCGCACAATGATGACATAATTGACTAGCAGTACTTAAGATCAGCCCCACAATATATCAACAACTCAGCAACTAGTCATCCAATGTCCTTCATTCCTGACTGCATTGCTGGTTTCCTGCATTCCAGTCCACCTTGCTGTGTTCCAGGGTCCTACTTGCTCTTGTGTCCTGAATCATTTCCTTCCTGCCCTTAAGAACATAAGAACATAAGACTTGCCATATTGGGTCAAGCCCAGTATCCTGTTTCCAACAGTGATTGATCCAGGTCACAAGTACTTGGCAAGATTCCAAGGGGTAAATAGATTCTATGCTGCTTATCCCAAGAATAAACAGTGGATGTCTGTAATTCCACCTTAATAATGGGCTATGGACTTTTCCTCCAGGAACTTGTCCAAACCGTTTTTAAACACAGCTACACTAATAGCTTTCACCACATCCTCTGGCAATGAATTCCAGCCTTAATTAAGAATTGAGAAAAAAATATTTTCTGGTATTAGTTTTAAATGTATCATTTAATAACTTCATTGTATGTCCCCTAATCTTTGTACCTTTTGAAAGAGTAAACAACTGATTAATGTATACTCATTCCATTCCACTCATTATTTTATAAACCTCTATCACAGGGGTGGCCAACTTCGGTTTTCAAGAGCCATAAACAAGCCTGGTTTTCATTTTCAGTATGTCCACAATGAATATGCATGAGAAAGACCTGCATGCACTGCCTCCATTTTATGAAAATCTATCTCATGCACATTCATTGTAGTTATTCTGGAAAATTGAACTGTTTGTAGCTCTCAAGTAATGGAATTGGCCACCCTGTGCTATCATATCTCCCCTCAGCCATCTCTTCTCCAAGCTGAAGAATCCTACCTCTTTAGCCTTTCTTCATAGGGGAAATGTTCCATCCCCTTTATCATTTTTGTCACCCTTCTCTGTACCTTTTCCCTTTCTGCTATATCTTTTTTGGGATGTGGTGGCCAGTAGGGATGTGAATCGTTTTCCATATCGTCTTAACGATAGAAATCGTGTGGCAGGGCAAGAAAATCGTCTTAGGCACGATTTTTTAGTTAAAAAATCGTTAAAAATCGTTTTTTCCGATTAGTGCGCACTAAATCGAGTTAGTGCGCACTAACGGGAGTTAGTGCGCACTAACTGGGAGTTAGTGCGCACTAACTGAAAATGATACAATTTGACACTTTTCAGGTCAGTTAAGGTCAGTTTAGGAATGAATATGTATTCCTATTGGCTGCCCTCTTATTTATTCATGTTACCAAGTTTCCTACTGACAGTATATGGGGGATGGGAAATGGAAACAGTTGGTAGCTTGACAAAACAAGTAATGTGATCAGTCAATGTGACTAGAACTTGTGCCCTAACCCTGATACCAGGGGTATTGTGATCTTCCTGCACACAGTGCCCTATCCCTATTAATACCAGGAGTGTTGTGATCTTCCTGCACACAGAGCCCTATCCCTAATACCAGGGGTGTTGTGATCTTCCTGCACACAGTGCCCTATTCCTGATACTGGGGGTGTTGTGATCTTCCTGCACACAGTGCCCTATTCCTGATACCGGGGGTGTTGTAATCTTCTTGCACACATCCCGGTATCAGGGATAGGGCACTGCATGCAGGAAGATCACAACACTCCTGGTATTAATAGGGATAGGGCACTGCATGCAGGAAGATCACAACACTCCTGGTATTAATAGGGATAGGGCACTGCATGCAGGAAGATCACAACACCCCTGGTATCAGGGATAGGGCACTGTGTGCAGGAAGATCACAATACCCCGGAGGAGTGAGGGTCAGGCAGCTCATCCCTGTCTGTGAAGCCAGCCTCTCACTAGTAATGCAGGGAGGGAGCTGTCTCAGACTTCACCATCCTCCCCCCCCCCCCTTACCCACACACCATTCACTAGCTGGGACATGGGGGAAGTCAGGAGTGAGGGTCAGGCAGCTCCCCCCTGTCTGTGAAGCCAGCCTCTCACTAGTAATGCAGGGAGGGAGCTGTCTCAGACTTCACCATCCACCCCCCCCCCCCCTCACCCACACACCATTCACTAGCTGGGACATGGGGGAAGTCAGGAGTGAGGGACAGGCAGCTCCCCCCTGTCTGTGAAGCCAGCCTCTCACTAGTAATGCAGGGAGGGAGCTGTCTCAGACTTCACCATCCTCCCCCCCCCCCCCTCACCCACACACCATTCACTAGCTGGGACATGGGGGAAGTCAGGAGTGAGGGTCAGGCAGCTCCCCCCTGTCTGTGAAGCCAGCCTCTCACTAGTAATGCAGGGAGGGAGCTGTCTCAGACTTCACCATCCTCCCCCCCCCCCCTCACCCACACACCATTCACTAGCTGGGACATGGGGGAAGTCAGGAGTGAGGGACAGGCAGCCCCCCCCTGTCTGTGAAGCCAGCCTCTCACTAGTAATGCAGGGAGGGAGCTGTCTCAGACTTCACCATCCTCCCCCCCCCCCCTCACCCACACACCATTCACTAGCTGGGACATGGGGGAAGTCAGGAGTGAGGGTCAGGCAGCTCCCCCCTGTCTGTGAAGCCAGCCTCTCACTAGTAATGCAGGGAGGGAGCTGTCTCAGACTTCACCATCCTCCCCCCCCCCTCACCCACACACCATTCACTAGCTGGGACATGGGGGAAGTCAGGAGTGAGGGTCAGGCAGCTCCCCCCCTGTCTGTGAAGCCAGCCTCTCACTAGTAATGCAGGGAGGGAGCTGTCTCAGACTTCACCATCCTCCCCCCCCCCCCCTCACCCACACACCATTCACTAGCTGGGACATGGGGGAAGTCAGGAGTGAGGGTCAGGCAGCCCCCCCCTGTCTGTGAAGCCAGCCTCTCACTAGTAATGCAGGGAGGGAGCTGTCTCAGACTGGTATCAGGGTTAGGGCACTGTGTGCAGGAAGATCACAAACACTCCTGGTATTAATAGGGATAGGGCACTGTAAGAGATGACTGTAGTAGATTGAATAAAGATCTGATGTTTCTGCTCTCCTCACACCAAACAAAAACAACACACAAGCAGAGAAGCCCTTCTTACAAAGCTGAGCTAGTGAGTTAAGTAGGAGGAAAAGTAAACATACTGGTGCCAGTGTGGCTACTTAAAAAATACACTTACCAACAATCAATTACATATATTTGAACTGTGTACAGTTCCAGCCAGGACCACCTTTCTAAAATGCACAGTGATTGGCAAATTCAACATGCACTAGCATTTCAGGTGCCTGCTAACAAAAATAATAAACAAACAAGTTCTAGTCACGTGAGTGCTGATCATTACATTACTTTTTTTGTCAAGCTTCCAACTGTTTCCATTTCACATCCCCCCAACCATATTGGTAACATCAATAGATAAGAGCACAGCCAGCCAATAGGAATACATACATACATATTCATTCCTAAGTGACCTTTACTGACCTGGGAAGTGTGAACACTTTGTTTCATTTTCTGTTGGTGTTCGTTAGTTTCCAGTTCCATTTCCCATCCCCCCAACCATCAGCTCAGTGGTAACCTTGGTAACATCAATAGATAAGAGGGCAGCCAGCCAATAGGAACACATATTCATTCCTAACTGACCTTCAGTGACCTGGAAAGTGTTTATTTGTATCATTTTCAGTTAGTGCGCACTAAATCGAGTTAGTGCGCACTAACGGGAGTTAGTGCGCACTAACTCGATTTAGTGCGCACTAACACGATTTAACGATTTTTAACGATAAATCGTTAGAATTTCTATTGTATCGTGTTCTATAACGATTTAAGACGATATAAACATTATCGGACAATAATTTTAATCATTGAAAAACGATTCACATCCCTAGTGGCCAGAACTGCACATAATACTCCATATTCTTCATTCCTTTCCTAATAATCCCTACCATTCTATTTGTTTTCTTGGCTGCTAATGCACACTGAGCAGAAGACTTCAAATTATGATCTTGTCTTTCTCCCTCCCTGGTGGTGCCTTTTAGTCCTAGTTATCCTCTGCCTCCCTGTTCATCTGCCTTGCCATCGCCTGTCCTGATCAATGCCTGGATCTCAACACTGCCTCTAGCCACCTGCCCTGGCTATTGCTTGTACTTCAATTCTGTCATTGGGTGCTTGCCTCGTCTGTCACCTACACTGTGGATCCTACTGCAAGTCCTGCCTGTCCTGCAGAACCCAAGGGTTCAACCTGCAGGGAAGGGGGGTGTATAGGTGAAGTCCTTGTATTCCTTGGACCTGCCTGTGGATGGGACTGCTACTGTCTATTGAGGCCTGACTTCTACCAGTATGAGCTAGGCAGTGTCAATTCAACAGTGGACACAGGCTCATACATTCCTGTTTCTGACACTATGTCTATCTCTGCAATCTTTGTCTATTACCTTGAGTCTTAGTTTACCCCTCTTAATAATATAACTTAGCTATTTTTTCCCTTTGGAAGCTTGCAGTCAAGATACAAGAAGTATTCTTCCATTTGATCAACATCATATACATGAAAAATTACAAATTTGTTTCTGAAATAGTAAACAGTAGAACACATTCAAGTTTTCCTTGGCTAAAATGTAATCTATATATTTGGTGTTATATCATCCTCCAGGCCTTGCTAATATTGATTTGTGACCTATTGCTGAATTTCTTGAGCTCTCTACATTTCCTGCTGATAACTTTTTGGTGCTAGGGGATTTTAATTTTCCAGTTGATTTGCTTTACTCTGTCAAAGCAACCACATTTTTATCTGCTATGACTGCTCTTGGATTTAAACAAGTGATCCAATTTCCCTACCCATACTTCTGGCCATATTTTAGATTTTGTTGTTGGTTTTTTTTTTTTTGTAAATCTGCTTTGGACCTGAATTCGTTGTTCAATCTGAATTATTCTGCTGTCTCATTGACTGCTCACAGGGTAATCCATTTTACATGTAGACCTATTAATATTTCCGGTTCTGTTTCCATTTCTCTTCTGCCTTCATTAAGATGTAGTCCTATTGGCTATTATAGTCGATTGCAATGGGAAGTGGATGTTAAACATTTGACATAGACCTTTCTACTATGATCGATTACTGGAATTTGGTAATTGAAAAGATACTATTGTTCCATGAAGATATAAATCTTTATCAGCGGGCTTGGAAAGGTTCCTCCAACACCACTCAACTTGTTTTAAACTTCTATTAGGTGATGCCAAGTCAGCAGGAAACCATGGGTTATTTGCACGCTTCCTTGAAGCATGCTTCATGTGGCAAATATAAAAATATGATTGATGCTGCTAAGAAAATATTATTTTTCTCAAAGAATTCAAGTAGCAGGAAACTACCTGCATGTGCTTTTCTCTTATTAAATCTATGACTAATGTTCCTGTTTCATATATATTGTTGGATGTTCTTGATGCAAATATGTTAGCTTAATTTTTAGTGAAAAAGTCTCGAAATTTCATGCAGCTTTTCAATCCATTGGTTCAATGATATCTGAGGCCTCACGCTCTGAGGTCTCATGGGGTAATTTTCACCTGGTATGAGCATTAGATATCACTAAGCATTTGACAAATTTAAAATCTGCCTTTAGTGATTTGGACCCTTGTCCCATTTGGCTGTTAAAGCTTCATCAGATATATTTATTCAGTATATAACCCAGGGCCCAATGTAATAATGTATGCTCAGCGGAGCACCTAGTTTTATCACAGTTGTGTATACATTTTTTGTGCACAAACTGTTTCCAGATACATCAAATAATTTTGCACACAAAAATGTGTGCATAAAACTGTGCATACTGCTTAGCACCCTCACACAGAGATATCCCATGTTAATAAAGGCATTAGCTAACATCTTTTACCCATCCTGCCCCCACTCCCCAATGCAGAGAGGTGCACTGGTTTAACTCATGTTTTCTAGGCACTGGAAATTTCACTTCTGGTCAGAGAAAGGGGCTAAAGGAAAGCAGGGAGAGGGGGAGGGGCACACCAAGGGATATGGTAAAAGTGAGCACTTGAGTCAGGAAACCACCTAACCCTAACCACTCTCCAGATCACCAACCCCGAGGTTTCAGAAGAATCAGAAGATAGGAAAAGGTTCTCCTTTCTACTATCATTGAGAGGGTTGGGGAAGGGACTGCAGAAACAGAAGTGCAAGAATCCCTGCCTCCACCAACACCTTTGACCTGACTCCTATTTTGGAACCACATGGGGAAATGGAGGAGGATGAGAGAGGAGGTAGATGATCCTCTGCAGTCCCTCACTAGTGATGGCAAAGGTGACATATGTGACAATGACTGAGTCTATGCAGAATGGTTGGGCCCAGGCTCCTAAAACTCTGAATCACCCAGTGGTGGTTTTGAGCTAGCTCTACTATGCCCTTTACCTTTAGCTAGTGACTCTCCCTGCCCCAATCTCTCCCTGGAGGAGGTGAGAACACTTCCCCCTTGCCTGTGTCTACCGCCGACTGAGGAAGCATGAGGCCCATGGAGATCATGGGTAAGGGAAACAGTGAACCAATTCCTTGGCCCATGGCTAACTCAGAGAATTGAGTCAAGCCCTGGGACTAGCCCTTGGGGGTCTCCTGCCAGGGCAGGGGGGTTGAGGGGTCACAGGAGACTGGAAGGATTCAGGGAGAGATTGGCTTTCAGGGAACTACTAGGAGTATACAGGCCATGATAGTGCAGGGGTGGGCTTCCCACTGGTGCAACCACCTTCTGGGTGTGGCCTTTTACCTGCAGGAGAGTGATTGCCCAGATTGGCTCCCCCAAATGGATCTGGGGGAAACTTTAGCCCAGCCCACACAGCTCATAGTCATCAACCTTGCCCTGCCAGTGGGAATTAAGACATTCAGGAGTATATGCACCCTTGAGACTGGGTTGTACACATGTAAATGTATTTTACCCATGTAAGTGGTCTTTTGAGAATTGCGACAATATATGCCATTAAATTGTCAATAGATTTTACATCATGTAAGTGTACTTTAAGAGCTTAAATGGGCTTTTGAAAATTGCTACAATAGTAAGTTACATTTACACTCATTACTCCTTCGAAAATTACCTCCCATGTTAGGGAATTTTTCCTTCCTCCCTGAAACAGGCCATAGTTTATCCTAAGCTAAAAAAGCACATGTTGGTCTCTGTCTAGCCATGAAACTAGTAACCTATTTCCAATTTTCCATTATTAGCTAACTTACTGAAAAAAAAAAGAGTTTTGAATCCACTGCAAGATTTGTTTGGAGGAATTCTCAACCTGTGTCAATATGGCACTGGTATGCTGCTGCTTTCTTCCCTTGATTTCCTGCAACAGGGGTTTGATGGTGGAAACGCCTATTTCATGATACATATCTGCATAACAACTGCTTTTGACACAGTTAATTTTTACTTACTTGAGTACTTGAAATTGTAATAGGAGCACCGATTGTAAATTGGTTTTCTTCTTTTCTAACAGATCATTCACCACAAATTAGGATAAGAAATTCTCATTCTAAATGGGAACCTTTGACCTCTGGGTTTGCACAGGGTTTTGCTGTATCAGCAGTCTTTTTAAACATTAATATAATTCCTCTTGTTAAATTACTTGCAACTTTTAACATTCAATATTGGTTTTATGCTAATGATATAAGGATTATATTTACTTTTGATTCTCCTGATTTGACTGTCTCTTCTCTTTCCATTGCAAGCTGAAATTTCTTGGATGGCTAAGGGTAAACTGGTTCTTAATTTAAGCAAAATGAAATTTTAATGGAATGGCCTCTTGGCCTGACTAATTTTAAACTGGAAAGTGTCACTTTTCCAAGTCTTTCTAAATTTCAATATTTGAGGGTTATTCTTTATTCCAATCTGTCCTTGAAGTTTCAGATACGTATGTTAACTAAGATTGCCTGTTACAAATTAAAACTGGTATGACACATTAAAAAGATCTTATGAGAAGTTGAGACCAGAGCTAGAACTTTCTCTGTTATGGCTCCAGAGCACTGTAGTGCACTTGCTTTTGATTTCTATTCTCAAGAATGTTATTTAAACTTTTGGAAAAAAGTGAAAGCCTTTTTTCATGAACATTCACTAGCAGTAGTGTTTGAGTATTTTATTGAGGTTGTAATTCTATTTTTCTCTTCTTTTGGAGTTTATTCCTGGTTTTTTAATTGTATTGTTTTGATAATGTATGTGATAATTGTATTATTTATGTTGTACTCTGCTGAGATCTAATTGATGGATTGGCAGATTATAAATACTTTTAAATAAAATAATCAATTTTTTATTGGTATTTGTCAGTTCAATATTTCACAAATATTAAATTCACTGTATGGATTTAAGTTAGCCTCTAAAATATGATGTCTATTTTCTTTCCACCAATACAATGTGTTTCTAGCTTTTAGTCTTTGAATTCTTTTAGTTTATTGAACTTTTTCTCTTAAACTATCAAATTAAGATAAAATCATAAAAAACAAGTTCCTTCTGACTCTATTATTGACAGCCAGGGAATTTCCTTTCTTAAAAGTCATGCATCTATTTAGCCTAGCAGTTACGGTCTAAAATCTCTCTCTGAGACAAATTGGCCATTGAGTTGTGCAGTTCTAATCAATGCAAATATGGATTCCTACAAAAATCCATGCATCTACCACAGCTGGCTGTCAGAAACAAATAAGCAATTTAGCAACTTAATTTAATGGCACCCTCATGACCAACTGCAGTTGGCATGCAGATCACCTACATCTTTATCCATCCTTTTATTAAAGGCTGTTTGTTCCATGCTAGTATTGATACCAGTTTTTGAGGGGAACTTGTGATAGCAATGATAATGCCAAAACAAACAGTGAGACAAAGCCAAATAATTCTTGGAGACCTTAAAGTCATCCAAATAAACTAATATTTTTTAATTAAAATTACTACAACTGTAAAACCAATCAGACATTTAGACCAAGCAGACATTTAGATATTTTCATTTACTTGAAGGTTTCCTAGAGAATTTGTAAACAGATAATAAGGTTCTGATAGATTATCTTTACCAGCAGATACAATAAGATGTACCCTTGCAGTTTTGACAAACTACTTCTTGTAGATTAGAGGGGTAGGGAGTACATCAGATGATAAGTCTGTGCCTCTGTTTGTTTCGTATAGAATATGATGACTCTAAAATTCCTTTGTCTTGTTTTATTTCTTAAATCTATTTGGAAGTATGTCTCAGTCATGGTTGATGTCATCCCTGTCAATCATGGGTCACATTGCAGGCACTCTGAACAGAGTAATGGTGGCTTTTCATTTAGTAGTTTGTGTCTTCACTGCCAAACATGATTCCTTTTTTGGAAGACCAGGAAAATAACAGGAAAGTAGCCTTGCAGGACCTGTATACACACAGGAGCTATAGATCATTCTCAGTAGTTTCAGCAAATATGTTGATCTTGGCTTTTTCACTAGGATCATTAGTTTGTAGTAATTCATTTTGGTCAGCATGAGCTGTTACACAGGTCAGTGCTTCCATGAGGCAAGCTAGATAGTTGCCTAGAGTGCCAATATTTTGGTGGCTGCAAAATCCTGCCAGCGTGAAGGTGCTATACTAGAGTCAGTGCCGCCAAAGAAAGAAGCATTGTGCTGGAGCCATTACTATTGGTAGGCAGGAGTGCTGTGCTAGAGCTAATGCCAATAGGTAAATTAGGGTTGGGGGATGAATGAACAAAAATTTAGCTAGGGCACCAAAAACATTTGCACTAGCCTGATGTTACAGAAGTTAAGATGAGTGGCTGTCTTTTTATCTTATATGTCTCTAATGTCCGGGTGGGTGCCCACCTCAGCACCAGTGATCATCTAACGGTATGGTTTCATATCACTAATACATTTCGGAGAAGTCACACAAAGACCAGGGAAGTGGATCCATAGGTTTTCCCGTTGGGTGGCGAGGCAGAACAGAAGAAGTGCCTGACCAGCTGACTCTCGGCACTGGAGACTGAGGAGACTGTGGAGGCAGACGAAGAGTCGAGACGTCGAGGAGAGGAACTGTGTCTTTGCCACTGGAAGCCCACGTCCCCCCAGGAGGAGCCTGGCCGCTGGGACTTAGGTGGACCTTTGAGAGGTCTAGGAGTTGAGCGTTCGAGCAAGGGTAAACTGGAGCTTCACCCCTGGAAGCCCAAGGTTCCCCCGGGAGGAGCCCATAGGGATCTGGGCCGCTGGAACGTAGGTGGGCCCTTGGAGACGGTGGTCCAGAAGAAGTCCAAGGTCAAGTGCCAGAGGGTCATCGCTTACCAGTACAATGTCACATGCCAAGGGATCGCCGCTTGCCAGTCCAAAGTCACACATCAGGAATCACCACTTGCCAGTCCGAAGTCACACACCAGGAATCACCACTAGCCAGTCCGAAGTCACACACCAGGAATCACCGTTAGCCAATCCGAAGTCAGGAACCAGGAACACCAAGATGAGACAGGAACCAGGAACAAGGATCCAAAGCACAAGAAGACTCACTGAAGCAAGCAGACTTAAACAGCGCTACAAGAGATGTTGCCAAGTCAAGGAATGAGCAGAGGAAGCCTCCCTTTATACTTCCTCTACTCAGGCTCATTGAAAACAGCTGTAAGTAGTTAAAGGGGCTTGGCCCCTTTAAATCTAGAGAGGAGGCATGGCCTCGCGCCTAAAGATGGCGGCAGCCATCTTGGATTTCCTCCACGGAGGAAAGACTGCCGGATGCCGTGAGGGAGGAGCAGGGATGGCTCCCCACCTGGCGGCCATCCCAGGGACCCGTGCCGGAGCAACGGGCACAGACTTAGGGATTACTTTAGAGGCTGCCGCGGCGGGTCGCCGCCGCAGGCAAGGTAGGGGACCACGGTGGTGGCCGTCCACGGCCACGGAACACAACAAAAGAAGACCCTGGAGAAGGACCATTGCTAGTTAACAAGAAACTGGAGGGGAGTGGAATGGATGAAACTCCATTTATGGAAGAGAATGTATGGGAAGAGCTAGGAAAACTGAAAGTGGACAAAGCCATGGGGGCTTGATGAGGTTCATCCCAGGATACTGAGGGAGCTCAGAGATGTGCTGGCAGATCCGCTGCATGACCTGTTCAATAGATCCCTGGAAATGGGAGTGGTGCCGAGTAATTGGAGAAGAGCGACGGTGGTCCTTTTTCACAAGAGTGGGAGCAGAGAGGAGGCTCGTAACTACAGGCCAGTTAGCCTCACCTCGGTGGTGGGAAAAGTATTAGAATCACTGATGAAGGAAAGAATAGTGAACTATCTTCAAGCAGCAGAATTGCTGGATCAGAGTTAGCATGGTTTCACCAAGGGAAGATCCTGTCAGACGAATCTAATAGACTTTTTTGATTGGGTGACTAAGGAATTGGATCAAGGAAGAGCACTTGATGTCATCTACTTGGATTTTAGCAAAGCTATTGATATGGTCCCTCACAGGAGGCTTGTGAATAAAATGAGAAGCATGGGAGTGAGTGCCAAGGTGGTGGCATGGATAGCAAACTGGTTGAAGGACAGAAGACAATGTGTGATGGTAAATGGAACTTACTCAGAAGAGAGAGCGGAGATGAGCAGAGTGCCGCAAGGGTCGGTGTTGGGACCGGTCCTGTTCAATATCTTCATGAGCAACATCGCAGATGGGATAGAAGGTAAGGTTTGTCTATTTGCGGATGATACTAAGATCTGCAACAGAGTGGACACACCAGAAGGAGAGAATGAGACGGCATTTAAGGAAGCTGGAAGACTGGTCAAAGATATGGCAGTCGAGATTCAATGCCAAGAAGTGCAGAGTCATGCATATGGGGTGTGGAAATCCGAAACAAATGTATTTGATGGGGGGTGAAGGGCTAATGTGCATGGAGCAAGGGAGAGGCCTTGGGGTGATAGATCTAATGATCTGAAGTCGGCGAAACAATGCGACAAGGCGATAGCTAAATCCAGAAGAATGCTAGGCTGCATAGAGAGAGGAATAACGAGTAAGACAATGGAAGTGATTATCCCCTTGTACGGGTCCTTGGTGAGGCCTCACCTGGAGTACTGTGTTCAGTTCTAGAGACTGTATCTCAGAAGGGACAGAGACAGGATGGAGGCGGTCCAGAGAAGGGGGACCAAAAAGGTGGAGGATCTTCATCGAATGACTTATGAGGAGAGACTGAAGAATCTAAATATGTATACCCTGGAGGAAAGGAAGAACAGGGGTAATATGATACAGTCTTTCAGATACTTGAAAGGTTTTAATGATCCAAAGTCAACGACAAACATTTTCCATTCGAAAAAAATCAGAACCAGGAATCATGATTTAAAACTCCAGGGAGGAAGACTGAGAACCAGTGTCAGGAAGTATTTCTTCACGGAAAAGGTTGTGGATGCCTGGAATGCTCTTCCGGAAGAAGTGGTGAGGACCAAAACTGTGAAGGATTTCAAAAGGGCATGGGATAAACACTGTGGGGTGGATTTTAAGAGCCCTGCTCGCCTAAATCCGCCCAAATCCGGGCGGATTTAGGCTAGCAGGGCCCTGCGCGCCGGTAAGCCTATTTTACATAGGCCTACCGGCGCGCGCAGAGCCCCAGGACTCGCGTAAGTCCCGGGGTTTTCGGAGGGGGCGTGTCGTGGGGCGTGTCGGGGGCGGGCCCGAACCGCGCGGCGTTTTCGGGGCGTGTCGGGAGCGTTCCGGGGGCGGGCCCGGGGGCATGGCTACAGCCCGGGGCGGCCCGGGGGCGTGGCCATGCCCTCTGGACCCGCCCCCAGATCGCGTCCCGGCGCGCTAGCGGCCCGCTGGCGCACGGGGATTTACTTCTCCCTCCGGGAGGCGTAAATCCCCCAACAAAGGTAAGGGGGGGTTTAGACAGGGCCAGGCGGGTGAGTTAGGTAGGGGAAGGGAGGGGAAGGTGAGGGGAGGGCAAAAGAAAGTTCCCTCCGAGGCCGCTCCGATTTCGGAGCGGCCTCGGAGTGAACGGGGGTAGGCTGCGCGGCTCGGCGCGCACCGGGTATACGAAATCGATAGCCTTGCGCGCGCCGATCCCGGATTTCAGCGGATACGCGCGGCTACGCGCGTATCTACTGAAATCCAGCGTACTTTTGTTTGCGCCTGGAGCACCAACAAAAGTACGCCTATTCGCGGTTTTTGAAAATCTACCCCTGTGGATCCATAAAGTCTTGAGGATGTGAATGAAATGAAGAGAAGATGCATGGGGGTGGCTGACAGGAATGACGGCTACTACCTTATTCAATAAACATACACATGGTTAATGCGACTCCAAATTAGCTCTATGCTTCAACGGCAAGAGGAAATGTGGTAAAAAGGATCTGCATTCACAAGTAAGCATGGGAGTAGCTTGCTTTTTATGACGGTTACTACCCCAAACCAAATTAGTCTGATTCTTCACTTTCAATGCATATCCAAGCAGCTCTCTGCTTCAATGGCAGGGTGGAATGAAAAAAAGAGTATTTATATTCAAACAACCAACAAGGACTAAATTGCATAGGCTTGAAAAACAAATAAGCGTGAGAGTAGCTCGCTTGTTATGGCGGTTACTACCCTGAACCAATCAAGCCTGATACTTCACTTTGAATACATATACAGTGCAGCTCACTGCTTCAACAGCAGGGGGAATGAAGAAAAAATGATTTATATTCAGACAACAACCAACAAGGACTAAATTGCACAGGCTGGGCAAACAAATAAGCGAGGGAGTAGCTTGCTTATTGCGGCGGCTCTACCCTTAACCAATCAGGCTTGATACTTCATATTGATGCAGCTCCAGCACTGCTCTCTACATCAATTGGTGGGGTGAAAGGAAATTAGAACCAAAAAGTTACCAAAATGGGCCCTGACCTCACCCGTCAGAGTAACAGATAAGTATGAGAAAAATAAGTATGAAAGCTTGCTGGGCAGACTGCATGGGCCATTTGGTATTCTTCTGCTGTCATTTCTATGTTTCTATGTTTAGAACTGGACCAGAAACCTTGTCCCATGTAATCCATAATGTCAGAACCAAAAATGATCACCAAAGTATGATAGAACATAGAGCATGGTCATTGCCACAAAGAGACCTGGATTCATTAAGCTTATGATCCTTTTAGTGCACTTGCTGCCACTGCTAGTGTTTCTAGAGCAGTATTTAAAGTCACTTGGGGGGGGGAGGGGTGTTTAAGGGGACTAAATGACCTTATGCCAAAATCTGAAGTGAATTTAAATTAAGCTATATTCTGATCCCATCTATCTTTGCAGGTCACTGCAATACTTGAGCTTTTACTTATATTCTAAACTGGAAGAGCAAAGATTTGATGGTGTTATTCAAGGTTATTGAAATTCTAATAGAATCAAATTGGAATGTTCTGATGTAGGAATTTACTCCAATTGTCTTCCGAGTCTCAGGGTAGACCTGAAGAACATAACTGGCCAAAGTTCCAATTTCAAATATTTAATTCAGCTAGATGTAGGAGGAATTCAAGATTTAATATAGCCCAGAATATTTACATAATTTAACAAGAGAACCTGTATAAATAAAAATATACCAGATTGAATAGCATTGTGTGTGACTCCCAATGGTTGCTGGTAGAGCTCTTTCTGGTTTTAGTGCATATACCTTAAATGACCTGGGCAGTAAAACTGCCCATGAATCTCTTAAATATGCCTATGACATGTAACTTTAAATGCATAATAATAAGTGATGGTAATTAAAGGATGAAGACATGTCCTATAATTATGCAAATGCATGGCTATAGAAATTGAATATAAGAAAGGTGTTGATACTTTATGTTGAATGCTAAAAAAAAAAATGTAAAACTGAATTTTCTCTTAAGAAGATGGGAACAAGAGGATTCTAGGATAGCAGTTTAAAGTAGCCATATGCAAATTTCAAAAAAAGTGCCAGTGAGTAAATTTTGGATTGATATCAAGACATTTAAAAACAATAGAAACTTCAGGGACAGATTCCCTTAAGTAATATTTAAAATGATATAGCAAATAATCCTATCACATGTAATCAGACTCAGAAGTCCCATAGCTTTCAGCAATTCTCAGTGTCAGAAAGGTAGGTATAGAATAATAGAAGTCAAAATATTTTTTAAATTACACAGTGCTAAAATCATATAACAGGATAGTACATTAGGCTAGTCAACATTATCTTAACTCAGACCAAAGTAATAAGAGAATCAGGTTTCCCTGCTGTAACCTTGGATTTGTTTATAGTAGTTTATTCCAACCTTTATATCAGAAAATTCAAAGTGCCACTGGTTCCACTTTATTGATTGTAAGATATTATATTAACATACAGCATCTGTTTGAAACATTAATTTTGAATTATTTGTGTAGAATTTTATACTGTATACCCTTCTACTAATAATGGCATAATTTGTGAGGTTTGCTGTTTTTTAAAGATGAACCAGCTCTTATAGTGCAAAATGTTTGTTGAAAAGGGGACTTAACTAATACAATAATTACTCTCCTTGTCTTCCCTTACTTCTGATAACTGTTGAGATAGAAGATGTCATTTCTTTGTTTTTAAATTGTTTATTTAAACAAGGCACATTTTGATGAATGAAGATCCAAGGGTTATCCGTATGTCTGTTGTTTTATGTACCTTTGAGTTAAAGGCAACACATCTATTCCCTAAATACCATCTTTAAAAATATAAACTGATGGAATATAATGAGGTAAACTATTGAAAGAGAATGCACTTGACTAGTATAACTCTACTAAATGTTAGGTAGTGTAGATTGTTACAACTGATATGTGAATTCGTTTTCAATGAAATAGACAAGGGCAACAAAATTGTCTATTTCGTCTTGTTTCGGGAGCACTACAAAATGAAAAAAAAAAGACAAAATTTTGGAAAAATTACTATTTCATGTTCAGGAAAAATTTGGTTTCAAGTTAGTGTGCACTAACGGGAAATTCGGGTCCTGCTGAATTACAAAGGCCCGAACTGCGGGGGGTGAAAACGAAGCCTGAACCATATGGTTCAAGCTTTGCACATCCCTACTAACTATAGTTTTCTCATTTATGGACTTAGTGTGCACTAACAGAACTTAGTGCAGACTATCTGGATGTAAGTGTGCACTAAGTTCCGTTACTGTGCACTAACTAGTTTTCCTAATTTCGGAGTTAGTGTGCACTAACAGGACTTAGTACGTGCTAACGGGATGTTAGTGCGCACTAACTAGAAATGTTACCAGTAAGTTAAAAAGTGTCAATAGGGGAGCAGTTCATTGCCTAGAGGTATGGTTCTGCATTCCCATTGGCTGTCTCATTAGTTACTTGTTTGTTTTGCCAAGGCTGTAAGGTGGTATTTGTGGGGTATGGACAGTACCTGATAACAAATGTAAACAAACAAGTGATATAATAATACCATCAAGTTCTAGTCAGAATAAGCAAAAGCATATAATGCAAATGCATATTTTAAAATTTGCCAATCCCTTTCTATTTTAGGAAAGGGGCCCTGGCATTTTAGGATATGCATACTTTTAATTCTGCTGGTATCTGTCTGTGTTTTTGGGTGAGGGGGCAGTAACTGCTGAGAGGGGAAGTGACTGGGGTAAAAATATGAAAAGGCAGGTGGGAGAGAAACTGGTTGGGGTGATGACTGGTGAGAGAGAGGCAAGTTGGTGTGTGTGTGTGGGGGGGGTGACTAGTGAGAGGGAGATTGACTGGGGTGACTATATGGGGTGAAAGGTGGGAGGGAGACTGGTGAGTGGTGAAAGGGGTGACTGTATTGGGTGACAGATAGGAGACAGACTGGTTGGGGTGGTACTGGTAAGAGAGAGGCAGCCTGGTGTGTGTGGAGGTGACTGCTGAGAGGGGGAGTGCCTGGGGTGACTGTATAGGGTGACAGGTAGGAGAGAAACTGGTTGGTGAGTGGTGAGATAAAGGCATCCTAATGTGTGGGGGTGACTGGTGAGGGGGAGTGACTGGGGTGACTAAATTGTATGACAGGTGGGAGAGAGATTGGTTGGTGAGTGGTGAGAGAAAGGCATCCTGGTGTGGGGGGGTGACTGGTGAGGGGGAGTGACTGGGGTGACTAAATTGTATGACAGGTGGGAGAGAGATTGGTTGGTGAGTGGTGAGAGAAAGGCATCCTGGTGTGCGGGGGTGACTGGTGAGGGGGGAGTAACTGGGGTGACTATGGAAGGATGGGGGGAAAGAAACTGCTTGGGGTGATGATTGGTGACAGAGAGATAGCCTGTTGTGTGTGAGGTGGGACTGGTGAGAGGGGAGGTGACTGAGGTGTCTATATGGGATGACATATGGGAGAGAGTGGCAGCCTGGTGTGTGTGTGGGGGAGGGAAGACTGGGTTAAGACAAGCCACCCCCCACACACACCAGGTTGAATCTCTTTCTCTAGTCACGACCCCAACTAGTCTCTCTCTCACCTGCCACCCCATATGTTCACCCAAGCCACTTTCCCTCTCACAAGTTACTCCCCCACCCACACCCAAACATACAGACTCACACCAGGGGAATTCAAAGTTGGGTAGATTTTAAATAGGCCACGCACATAAAATCCAGCCTTTACGCATGTGGCCAGGCCTTGCGTGTGCCAAGCCTTTTTTCAAAAAGGCCCGGCTACACTCGTAAAGGCCAATATGCGCATAAGTGCCGGCCTTCCTGCAAGAGGCGAGCCGGGGGGTGGGGAGGGGTGGGGAGGGGCGGAGCAGGGGGCAGGCTGGGACAGCACCATTGATGGCTGTCCCGGAGCCTCGCACGCTGGCCGGCTGCCAGGGCACGCAGCTTACTTCAGGTTGGGCCCTGAAGTAAGTTGGAAAACAAAACAAAAAAAGACAAAAAGATAGGATTTCGGGGTTGGGGAGAAGAGGGAAAGGGGAAGGGAGGTTGAACAAATAAGAAATAATTCTTCGCTTAGCTTTTGGAAATAGGGAGGCTAACTTCAGAACAACTCCACGGAGACCCATATACTATATTTATATGGTTTCATGCAGATTTGATATAGCATTTTAGAATCTGCATGGATCCATCTAAAATACTTATATCCAAAATACGCCTCCCCCAAAGAATGCACATTATTTTGCGCATTTTCAGAATTTTAGTGCACACACACTTTTTCCCATGCATGTTTCTGCTTTTCCTGGGGCAGGCCAGTTCCATAATGCCCCTCCCTCTCACTCCCAGCAAGACCAACCAACTTCACCACCAGGGACATGGCCAGGGTGGCCTCCTTGCTGGTTAGAGACAAGGAGCAGCTATTCCCTATCCCAGAGAGGATCCAACAGAACAACTGAACCATGCAGCAGAGTTGGTGAGTCCTGCAAATAGAGTTTAATTGTATAGCCTCCTATCCCCACTGGTAAGTACCTTGTGGGAAATAGGAAGGTGGGTGAGAGTATGGTGGGGATTTGGGATTTGGGGTTGGGGATTTGGTGGGAAGAGGGTAAGGGGGGTTGGGGAAATGTGGGACAGAATGTGAGGAGGGGGAAGTTAAGTCAAAAGCCAAATAGCATATATTGATGTGTGAAGAAACAGCAAAGGTTAATTGGAAAAAATGGAAACATATCATTGAGGAGATCACAGAATCAGCAACACTGATCTAAGACATTTTATTCCTAATTCTCATCTGTATAGATTGAGGACCTGAAGAAGAAGGCCTGAGAGCTGTGCCGCAAGGAAGGGAGTTGTTTGGCAAGCTGTATGAACATGACCTGTATATTTCCTGCTTCCATCACAGGCCCCACTATTTCCCTGCCACATACTCTATTCTGCCACTAGCTTCAAGAATCCCTCATGCACATTAACTTCTTTCAACTAAAACCCCAAGTCATGAAGTACAACTTTTAATGCACTCACAGGACAACTATAGAAGTAAGCATGGTATTAGAATCTACTCCTATTTTATTTATTTACAGATTTTTTTTTACACCGCCTATAATAGAAAACTGTGCTAAGTGGTGAACAATAAAGGAGATTCCAATATATTGGCAATTAAAACTTAGCAATGCAGTAAACATAAAAAAAAAGTATCATGAAAAAGCCTGTCGAAAATAGTAAGCCTTCAACTGTTTTCTAAAAAATTTGTAATCAGAAAGAATTCTCAACTCCGTCAGCAGCTCATTCTACTACGTAGGAGCAGAAACAGCGAACGCTCTAGTATGAATAGTCTGAAGATGATGGCTTTTTACATTAGGAACAACAAGTAAACCCTTATCAGCAGATCTTAAAGACCGTGAGGGAACATACCGTATTAATTTAGTAGACAATGGAACAGGACCAGAAGAATAAAGGGCCTTATGTACAGGAGTCATAAGTTTAAATTGAATCCTGTACTCAACAGGAAGCCAATGAAGTTGACACAATGCAGGGGAGATGTGTTCCCTGATGGAATGGGAGGTAATAAGTCAAGCAGCAGCATTTTGTAATAATTGAAGGGAAGATAGCATATACTTTTGCAAACAGACATATAATGATTTGCAAAAGTCTAATTTTGTCAAGATAAATGATTGCACTGCTATTCTGAAATCAGGACTGGCTCAAATATTTCAGGGGAGAAAGAAACCAGAGCTTAAAAATGACTTAAAATGGCTTGCAATAATACCCTTACCGGGAAATGTCTATGCCTCCCTTCTAACAAGGACCCTTTTCCCTGTGTCTACATCATGGCTGTTGATGGCTTAGAATCCAAGGATATGGGCTACCTCAGAGCCTACTGTATCACTAGGTAGACACCATGATGTAAAGGACCACTGTACAGAAGCTAATGCATCTCAGGGAACCTATATATGGCCTTGAAACTCCCTATAGCAGATGGGTGTCCCACAGATAGGATCACTTCCCATTGCCTCCTCCTCTTCTAGAAATTGAAATATATGCTAATCATATTATTTATTTATGTATTTTAACATTCTTATATCCCGATAAATCCAAATACATTGTCCAATGCGGATTACAAATAAATACACATAAATTACAATAAAAATAAAAAATAAAAACAATATCAATCACATAAAATAATCTCTCAAATACAAACTTTTTACTAATTTCCTAAAACTTTTTCTGTCCTCCACCTGCCTGATTTAATCTGGAAAACTATTCCACATTGTGGGCACTGCAAAAGAAAATGATTGTAAGCTAGTCTGCTGTAACCTAAAATCCTTATTCGACAGCACAACTAACTGGCAGGACCCTGCTGAATGTAATACATCCTGTGGAATGTACTATTTCAATGCACGAGAAACTATACAATATTATTCCCCAAAAAGCAATTTGCATGTTATGGCCATTCATTTAAATTCAGCTCTCTTTTTCACTGGAAGTCAGATACATGTACAGTATGTATGATACAATATGTATGATGCTGCATTTTGTACTCCTCTGCACAGCAGCTGATGGCTTGCCACACATTTTGTCTCTGTTCAGAGGAGGAGCAGCTGCAGTACTGGGTACCTGCAGCTGCACCAGCTGCAGGTACTCAGTACTGCAGCCACCACTACCACCAGACCCTGTCGTCGCACAGCAGCTCTAGATGGTGGCCCTGGGCCTCAGCCTATTCAAATGCAGCTTGCTTTCCCCTCTCACATAGGACTTCCTTCCCATTTTGCACAGGGTCCTGAGGGTCCCCAGGCTTTGCTGTGCATGGGAGCACAGCAGCTCGCAGGGAAATGTCCCCCGGATTTTGGCCTGCAGAGACAGGTTCTGTTGAGTGGAGCACCCGCTCCAAGCCCAGAGACCCCGAAATTGGGGCTATTGGGGATGCAGCTCAGAGGGTGGAGGAGGATGTCCACAAGCTGCAGAGTATGCAGTTCCCTGCCTGGACTCAGCACAGCAGAAGGACTTCCTCTCCCTGGCCCACTGAAAGAGATGCATGACTAAACTGTGGCCTACTTACAATGGCTTTAATACATTCTGGCAGCTCCCACCCTTCTGAGCTTGCAGTGCCTCCACGACACCGAGACTCGGCAGCATAGCCATTTTTCTTCCCTGATTGAGCAGTGTGCCTCCCTTCAGGATTGTTCAAGCCCCCCTGGAGGGCCCGCGCCCCCCCCAGTTTTATCACTTCTGATGTACAGAAAAAAGTGGCAAAGGTTATATACACAAAAATCAAACAGTAACACAGATGAAATACATAATATCTAAGGTAAAAGCAAATGACTATCATTCTGTTATATAGTACAAGATGGCAAATAACCTCCCTCTTGACATTATGCATTAAGATAGGGGTGGCCAACTCCGGTCCTCAAGAGCCACAAAAAGGCCAAGTTTTCAGGATATCAACAATGAATATAAACATGAGTTAGATTTGCAGACAGTAGAGGCAGTGCATGCAAATTTATCTTATGCACATTCATTATGGACACACTGAAATCCTTTGTTGTTCTTGAGGACAAAAATTGGCCACCCCTGCATTAAGACAACTGCTCTGCTACCTTATAAGATATAACCAGAGCAAACACTAAATGATAAATATAAAATGGAAAAAGCTAATAGTTTCATGTCATTTGAGGAAGAGGCTTCTAAGCATTCCAAAGAGTTATTGTATGCATAGTATTCTATATATGAAAACATCTCATTAAATCTAGATTTCATACTGATTGAAGAAGAGACCTTGAGTTTCCTCATGTGGCAGAATCCTCTAAAAATTGGGACCTCAGCCCCATGAGCTTACCTGGTACTCAGAACATACAGGGTAATCCATGGAGTCTGACAAATGCTGGATTGTAGCCTTGTGGTATTTTTATACTACAGAAAAAGGACAGCTGGGCATTGTGCTATCTCTTTTGAGAGCAGAGTGAGACTACCTTGGATAAAACAGCATTTGACTTAAGCTGCTAAAGAAAAAAAGCAGCTGCAAGATTAACAGCCTTTGAAAAAAAGCAGGAAGAGGCAATACTAGTAGAGGGAGAGCTGCTTGAAGAGACTGACAGAATTGTGGAGACAGTGAGATTCCCTCAGACTCAGGATGATACAACAGTGTGCCTCAGTCTCTCAGAAAGAGGAGGACAAAGCCAACATCTATTGGGCTGCTTTCCTGGGCAGTCTGGGATCCGGCCGTTAGCCCATGAAGGGGCTGAGAGGGTAGAAAGAAGCCAGTGCAGCAGTGTTTTTGTTCAATTTGTCTTGGGGAAGCTAGCCTGCAGAGAGAGAGTCAGAGAAACCCAGCAAAACTTCCAATAAGCCAGAAGCTGAGAGCCAGGGAGCCTTTCTGTGGCATCATCTCAGGCTGTGTTCAGCCAAGAACATATTGAGGAGACTGTCCGTGGAAGAGGAAATCAGATAAGTGGAATTTGGCGATCAGCAGATGTGGGGAGAAAAAGAAATTGCTTTATAGCTTAATCCCATGAAGCCCAGAAAAAAATAAGACCTCAAACTCACTGTTATCTACTAGCAACCTTGCTGATTGCTGTTTTTCCTGGAGGGCGGAATTTTTCCTGGCGGGTAGAGCTTGACCAAGAGTTCAGAAAGGAGTTGCACTACAGCCTGATCACAAAACATTTTGGATTCTTTCATTGTTATTTTTTTTTCAACAAAGGGTCCCATCATTAAAATCTTAGGGATGCACCTCTATAGAACTAATGACTGTTGGGGAGGGGTTAAAACAGGATTTGGGTATTCAAGGAGAGATCACTCAAGTTTTCTTTTTGCTAACAAAAGTCCTGTTCATTGTCTAGTTCAATTACTCACTGCCAATCCTGTATCTGCAGTATACTCAGTGATTACCCATTGTGTTGTTTTGCATTTTCTATGTGTGCATGAGAAATTGTCATTTGTTTTGCTTCTTACCATAAATAATAAGGGTTTCCTGTTATCGTATGCATGTAAATATTCTGTGTTTGCATTGTCTCTCTGAACTTACTGATTTATATCTCTGTTATTAGAAAAAGTTATCAAATGTTCTTGCGTGATGTGTGGTGATTGTCCAAGGTATATTGTGCAACAGAAAAAACAAGGAGGTGGATATTCAGATGCGGAGCAGCTGGTTAAGTAAGCCTAATATATCTATTCGGCCAACTTAATGGGGATATTCAGCAGCTCGACTGTGCTGCTGAATATTCCTGGCTGTCTTAAAGGTAGTCGGGTAAGTATATCTGGTCAACTTTAGGACTGCCCTATGGAGCGACCAGAATTAGCCGCATAAGTTAAGTGGCTGACTCCGAATATGCGGCTAAATCTGGCCTACTCGGACACCCCTCCCCACCACCCCTGGAACGCCCCTGACTCGTGCGTTTAAATTTAGCTGCATACGTCATTATGCAGCTATAATTTAGCCACTTACGGTTTTAAAAATGTAGCTAGTTTACTAGTTAGCCATTTAGATGGAAACATCAAACGTTAGTACCGCATCGATGAGTGTGTCTTTTTGAAATTGTTTTACAGTATTTACTTTTGCTCTGTATATTGATTCTGTTGACATTTACAGATACATTCGGCCCCTTGGTGAAGGCAGATGCCGAAACGTGGCCCGTGTTGGGCTACTACACCTTGAGCCTCTCTTACTTTGGATATACGGGCTTTTCTTCGCAAACACCAAGTTAAGTAAAAACTGCATCTCAAGAAGCTAATATAATGCAATGACATGTTATGAATATGATTTTCAAAATGCTATGACTCTATTCCCATAACTGGACTTTGATTTCACTAAGCATAAAAAATTCATTTTGAGACCTATGATTATACTTATTGGTGCATACAAGTTCATGCTATTTAGCATTGTGATCTATGCCCACGTATGAGGTCCATCAAATGATACAAAAAAATCGTGATCCACGGTGTATTTATTTGGGTTGTAAAATTTTGGTACTTTAGCCTCTACTGTCAGTATTATTACCTATATGGTTTTACCTACCTCAAACAACGTTTGAGAGATTTTTGTGATTCTAACTTTTCAGTTATCCATCTCAAATTTGCTTTTGAATATTGACCTCAGGGAGTTATCTGAGAAGGGCACTAGTTGTCTATTCCTTTTTATCATCTCATGTGACATTCCTCCCCTTTGTCATAGAGGAAAACTACATCCCTCAAGGGTGGTGGGGGGGGGGGGGGGGGGGGGGGGGGGGGGGGAGGCGACCACACTCACTTCTAATGGTACATACAAGCCAATATTCAAAGAAAGCTGGGTACCTGACCTATGCACCTCAGTTTTAGGAACCTATAGGTTGGTGAATTTTCAGCCAAACATATGGTACTAAGTTTTAGGTCGAATATTCACCTAACTTCAGATACTTAAATGTAGTCCCTGGGCGGGAATAATGCTGGTATTAAACGTGAAAGCTCACATCTCTATATTTGGACCCTGCTTGCATAGTTCTCACCACTTTACATTCCATTCAAGAGAGTTCAGGATCTGATGTGAGGGGCAAGCTCGGCGTTAAGTCCTTTTTGTGTTGTTTTTGCCTAATCTCATGAGCCATATCTTGTAAACAGCACTGACAATCTCTTCACTTGCACAGCAGCA
Organism: Rhinatrema bivittatum; assembly: GCF_901001135.1. NCBI lineage: Eukaryota > Metazoa > Chordata > Amphibia > Gymnophiona > Rhinatrematidae > Rhinatrema > Rhinatrema bivittatum. Next base: position 96,905,517 of record NC_042618.1, read on the forward strand.
GTGAATTGATGGTTTTTAACAACTCAAATTGAAAATTGTCCAATTAATCTTCACAAATGAGATTTAATAAATTTGTGACTATACTTTTTCCAGCAACCAGCTCTCCCATTACTTCGGTCAATTCCTATGGTGATTGGACTCCATACATCTCTTCTCCTTGTAATTTAGTCCTCAACTCCTTTGGAAATAGATGAAAAATTATCCCAAGTTTCTTCCAGAAATTACATCAAAGTCCCACTTCTCATTCCTTTCCCATAGTCCTCGCTATCCTTCACTCCCCACTTAGTGGCACTTGAAGGGCAAATTATCACACGCACTTCTCTGATGATTATCAAAATTCATACACAATTCTTACAGCATATCTCAACTTCTTCTCCTAGAGAATGGATAAAAGCCCATTATTACTTGTTGATACCTCTTGTTCTCCCAATCCTTTCAAAAGGAAAGGTATTGTTCCCCAATCTAGCAGCATCTGAGCCCCTTGGCCAGAGGGTACTCAGTAACACAAAAAGACACAATTTTACTCAAAATAACCAAATAAGAGGCAGGAATGCTGAAAAAATAACTTGCTCCTCTGGCAACTAATACAGTTACCAAAAGCATGGACATAACTACTGGTGTAGGCACTCTGTCTCCTTTCTTGTCCCAAGTCTCTGTTTGGAAAGACTCCACAGGCCTAACCAAGGAAAATAAACTAGGATCAACATAGGACATGCTGCTCTTCAGAAGGTTAACTCAGCAAGTTCAACTCAAAAATCCAAACTAAAATCCACACCCTAAAATGGTGACAGGGGTTTATGAAGGCTTTGAACATGCCACCTGTTTCTCCCATATGTGGGAGCAACACCCAAACCTCTGCTTCATTATTCTTTCTGTACCTCCCCAGAATTTTGATTCACTCTTTTAGGTAATAAACCGAAAGGTTCCTTACATATATTTAGGGTTGCTATTGATTCCCTAAATTTAGGTTCCAAACCATAGGATTTATCATTCCACTATAAATAAAGCAGAATGATGAGCTGCGGCCAGAAAAGGGGCATGGTGGGGGGGGCGATAGTGTGCAGCCGGCCGCATCGTGGCGGTGCATTTTCACTCACGGCGAGGCCGATGCTATACAAAACGCGGAAAGAGGGCGCTGAAAAGTCAGCGCCTGCTTTTTTAACAAGCGCATAGTGCCCGCAGGGGGGGGGCGCCATGCTATAAGCAAATTAGGGGGGTCGCGCTAGCAAGGAGGCGCTAGGGTCGCTTGCGCGCCCCTAGCGCCTCCTTGCTAACACAAACCCGCGGCGACTGCCGGTTACGAAAACCGACACCTGTAAACTCGGCATCGGTTTTCATAACCGGCCATCTGCCAGTAATGAAAACGGATGCCGAGTTTACCGGCCTCAGCCTTCATAACTCGGCGGTCTGCCGAGGTGTTTTTTTTTTACTTAAGAAGTACAGAAAAGCAGTTTTTTCTGCTTTTCTGTACTTCTTTTACATGCGCTCAGGTATTAATGCCTGCTCCAGGCATTCATTAATACCTGAGAGCTAAATGTGCGTCTGAGACGCAGACTTTTTTTTTTTTAATGTGGAGTGAATGAGTAATAGCCTCATTCACAGGCATTTGCATGTGATGAGTGCTATCGCATTCACTCCTCGTTGGACGCACGTTAAATAGGCGCTAATCCCCCTATTGCATTAGGAGGGTGAATTAGCGCCTATTTAACCCATGTCTGACTGCGGGTTATACAGTGCGCTCGACAGGGCGCTCGACAGGGCCGAAGCACTGTATTGCTTCGGCCCCTGCGTTTGCAGCTGCGCCGCGCACTAGTATCGTGTCCATAGTGGCAATGCAAAAGGTGGTGTTATTTCCAGCGCTACTGCTGGCAATAATGTGTTAAACAAATTATTGCCCGCATAGGTACTGGCATAAAAAAATGTTTTTACCCCGCCCAAACCCTGCCCTAAACCCGCCCATTAACCTCATTTAAATGTTAAAATCATGATGTGATCGTTATTGCGTAAACACGTGCACTGGCATCATAGTCCATTTTAATCGCGATTTGAAAAATGACCCCCTAAGTTAGTTGCCTGGCTCTGAAAATCAGTGCTAACAATCTAAATTATTTCGTGTGAACTGACCCTGCTTACTTTTTAAGCACCTACAATTTTGGAGCTTAGTGAAAAAAAAAAAGGTTCCTAACCTTAGGCACTGAGTAGGAAAAAGCTTTTCATTTTTGCAGATCTGTGCATGCACCCAACCCTTTAAGTTAGGCACCAAGATCTTTTGAATATCTACCCCTTTGTGACTTGCAAATCAGTTTAATATGCCTGCTGAATGTCAATTAAGCTCTTAATGTAGTTATTCATAAAAGATAATTTTAACTGTGATAGACCAAAAGGAATGCTTTTCAGAACAAACATTTTAATGTTCAGAAGTAAATCAAATATCTATGATTATCATTAAATGACCAACAAAAGTCATGCATTGGCACAATGGAAATTATTTCCATTACAAAGAACAACTTGTGGGTTGGAAAGGTACAGTAGGTATTTCATCATTAAAAACACAAGCTAGACTTATCGCCAGATTATAAAAGTATTCATTTAATAGGAATAAACTAAATAAGCAGAAGGTAAAATCTCTTAAAAGCCTACTCTATCTATATATAAGTGGTTCTGAATTAACATGAAAATTGCATATAATATTCCTTGAAAATTATAATTATAAAAGACGGAACATGACAATATGTTAGGTTTCTTGTACTGCATATTGCCTTGATCTTGAGAAGTATGAAAATAAAATGAAATGGATTATGGTGCCAATGTGACAATGTTCGCAATGTTCTTTAAGAAAATATGGAGAGAACTGCTTGACTCCACTAAATCAGCTTCAAAATGGTTTGCAGACTGACATGAAGTCCCTCTCGGTAATGAATTATATCAGATAGTCAGCAGCCTCAGTATGTAACTTCTTTGAAACACCATAGCATAGGAATGAAAGAATGGATTGAAGTGTTTTGCTTTAGTTAGTTGCATTAGCAAATGCTCTATTTGAGTAAATCCCTGCTAAAGTCCATTTGAACAATTCAGAAACCTGAATCACTTCTGCCTTATTCACCATACCAGTACTCGCTAGTTTTTCTCATTTAAAAGCTTTCAATTTCACAAGATGTTTGCTTTGAATCCCTAGTTGCTGTATGAACACAAATGAGAAATAAAGATCCAAGATCTCTATTTAGTCAAAAATCTTTGGTAATGTATACCAGGGATGAGCATTTGGGAGAAACAAAATAGGAAATGAGACAAAATTTCCTGTTTCCATTTCAGATCATGTTCAAAACAGAACAAATTAAATTCTGACTAATTTAACTGCGTACATCAAACTGACATTGTCCACTGGGGTGAATGCACTGAAGTTAATTAACACTGGTGTGACCCCAGCACATGGCATCAGAGTTTAAAGAAGAAAGCTGTGAGGCCTGGGCTCCAAGCCTGGGCTTGACTCTAGGCCAAGGCCCAGGCATCAGGATCTGGCCTCCAGGCCAGTACCCAGTATTGGGCGTGGGTCCATGCCAAGGCCCCAGCATCAGGACCTGGCCTCTAGGTCAGGTCATGGCATTGGACCTGGGTTTGAACCCTAGCTGAGGCTGAGGCACAGGCATCAGGCCCCAGACTCCAGGTTGGGCCCTGGTGTTGAGCCTGGGTCTAGGCCAAGGCCCTGGCATCAGGGCATGGCCTCTGGGCTAGGCCGCTGCATCGAACCTGGGTTCGGGTCCTGGCCAAAGCCGAGGCCCAGGTGTTGGGATCTGTCCTCCAGGCCAGGCCCCGGATTTGGACCTGGGTCTGAGCTGAGACCCTGGCATTGGGGACCTGGCTGCGGGCTGCGCCATGGTGTCGGGTCTAGGTCCACGTCCTAGCCTAGGCTGAAGTCCAGGCATCAGAACCCAAGCCCCAGCCCTGGTGTTGTAATCCAGCCCCCCTCATCCTGGACCTTGCATAGGGCCTAGGCTGAAGTCGTGGTGACCTACCGGAGTCAAGACCTACACAAGGCCAAGTCTTCGGGTCCAGCTGGCCTCATCTGTGAATCCCCCCAGATCGGGTAAGTGAGGGTCAGGGAAGATCTCGGTCCCAGAATTTTTCTGGATGGGAGGGCTGAGTGGGGGCAGAGAAAAGCCCTGGGAGGCCCCATGTCTTTTTTTTTTCATTTTTGAAGGTTTTTTAAAATATTTATTTTGTTTTTTTTAAAACTAAAGAAACAAAATAAACATTACATGAAACGAATTTCATGGGAAAAAGCCCCCGCAAAAACATTACAAAATTTGAAACATAATTGTCCCCCTTCCCTTCATTTTCATACAATAAATTATTAACAGAGTAGATGAATTTTCATTTCATTTACAATAAAAGGTGAATTTAATTAAAAAAAAAAAAGCCATATATAAGTGTATGTGGTCTGAGCGCAATATGGGGTAGATTTTCAAAGGGTTACGCACGTAACTTACGCGCGTAACCCCAAAAACCTGCCCCTGCGCGCGGCGAACCTATTTTGCATAGGCTCGTGGCGTGAAGGGGCGTGGGCGTGGTGGAGGTCCGGGGCAGTCCGGGGCGGTCCTGGGGTGGGATCGAGGCCTCCGGCACAGCGGCCATGCCAGATGTTTGCCAAGTTTTGCTGTTAGGATAACTGACGAGTTTTTGGGGGGAATTAAAAAATGGAGGGAAAATGTAGATTATAGTTAGAAGCTACAAATGTACAGATATACAACATCATTTTAAAACTGGCTGATGTAAGGGTAGTTGTTGAAAAAGGTGCAAAAGTTACAGAATGTGTAAATTAAAAAAAATAAAAAATACACCAAAAAAGTCATTGACAGAATGATGTTAGTTTCTTTTCCAAAAGACTTACAATTGAACTGCACAGTTTTAAAGGTCAAGAGCCATGGGGGTTGAATTATTTGAAATGTTCTATTAAAAGAAGAAGAAATATCTCCTTAGCAGTGTTGGCTTACAATTAATTATTTATAACTATATAAATCCTCACCGTTTCACCTCCATCCTTAAGGCTCATTTTTTTTTATATTTGCTGACACAAATAATCTTCTCTGACTGATTTTCTGTTTCTACTAGAAAATAATATACAGTCATGTATTCTATTTTTTATTGAGACTGAATGAACCGGGGAACATTTAGGTAACAGAACTTGGGCTTTTTGTCTGTGTTATCTCATATTTATTCTGCTCTGATCAACAGAGGCACAAAGTTACTAACAGTGTGCAATAAACAGTAACACAGTGGATTTCCAGCTGGCAGAAAAGTATAATGACCATGTCAGAACCTTTAGATTTTCTTCTAGACATTAGAAACAGTCTGAAGGTACTTGGCCTATGCCTGAGACAAATGATATTTATTGGTTTAATATTCAAATACAGTTATTTGAACTAAAATATGACAGTAATTCTTTTGATTGTGCTCCAGATTAAAGATATAACAAAACAATGACATTCAGTGGAGATTATAGAATTTAACATATCTCAGATATTGTATAAAATGCTCATGCTTTGACTGATTCTTTATTCTTCTTAGTTTATTATGATCAACTATCTTCCTCCACTAATTGAAATTTCTATAGGTGTATAACTGAGCCTTCATAACTGAGCCTTCTTAATTTACTTATTAAAAAATAAAAGGTCATATTTTGAAGTTCAAACCAATTCAATATTATTTTATAGGCACAATTTGTGATGGAGGGAATTCTATAATTCAAGTTGCAACTCAAGGAAGCCTAAGACAGAGAAATATTTTAACTCTGATCAGGGAAATGAACAAGCAGCATAAAGCTATTTACTACATCTCTGCAGAAAAAAAGGGGCCATCCCTATAAACACTTTATAAACATTCTTGAGGGGTGCAGCCAAAATGATGGTGAGTTGCGCTCCCTGTGTGTTGCTCTGATTTACCTTTTCCTCTAAATCATTATTCCGCTAATATACCCTCAAAGAAGAAAGTGAGACTGAGACAATTCCCTCCAGAATCACCTACATGAATACCTGGACAATGCACTTTGACCTCCATGGTGAGCCGTTTGTCAGATATGCCGGGGGAGTGGCTTCCTCTGTGGACTTGGATGGGGGGGGGGGGGGGTAGCATCAGACCAGCTGGATGATACTTTGAGTCCCCCTGAACACAACCTCCAAGGCAGTTGGGGGCAGCCTAAGTTGTGACACTGTTTCAGCCACAGTCCTGATGATGTGGCTGCAATTCCAGCGGGAGGGGCCACCGCTCAGAGAGAGATGTCACGGCCAAAATCTATCTGCACTGGAGGAGAGGAGGAGCAGCTGTTTGGTAATGCTCTATCATAGGTTAGTCAGTTTGGAGAGATTGCTTCTTCTCTTTTCAGTAAGCCTTTAGATCTCTTGATAAGACCTCCGGAGGTAACGCTGGACACTAGTCTGTAGTCAGTATTGGCTCGCGTTCACAATGCTATTTCCAATTGTGCCGCTGATATACATCTCTTGGCTTGCATGAAGCTCAATTTTAAAACTCTCAGAAATTGGAGGATAAGGTTAATTTGATGGTTAAAGAAGTTCAAGAAGTGCAGAAAGTTAATTTTTCCTTGATTCAAGACAAAAATTTAGTTCACGGGAAGGTAGTACAATTTGAGAATTTTTCTAGACACCTGAATCTTCAATTTCTGAGTTTTCCCAAGTTATATGGAATTATGGTCAGATACACATTAAAGAAATACTTCATTGAGGTTCTAGGAATATCAGAATAGGATTGTCCTTCTATTAGTAAAGCCTTCTTTTAATCTTCTGAGAGAAGAAATAGAATCTCCACTGGTCCTCCCTTGGGCTTCTCTGCTCAAGATACTGAACTAGATATCTCAGCTTTGCTTGAGAGTTCATTATTAGAGGGAGAAGAAAGAGGGACACTTCTGGTTACATTCTTGGTTAAACAGGACTTAAACATGACATTGAAACTCTATTTTCAAAAGGCATAAACCTTATTCTATGGGAAGAGATTTTGGATCTATCCAGACATTGCAAAATCCACTCAGGAGAAAAACAAATAATTTCTTGCAATGAGTCATGAAACTTTGACTCTTGGTACCGCTTTTCTGTTTAGGTACCCTTGCAAAATTATTGTTACATATTCTGGCTATAGAAACCAGTTTTTCTCTCCGGAATAGTAACTTATTTTCTTGAGCAAAAGAATGTTGCCAATACTCAGCATGTTTAATACATATGTTTAAACAGATGTATTCCAACTTAATACCACGTTGATGCCTTTTCTTTTTTTCTTTTTCTTTCCTTGCTCTCCAGTAATATACCTGTAGGAGAGAAGGCAGAGAAGAGCAAAGTTAAATATAACTTAGACTTGGGCATTGGGCAGTTCACTGGACAAGGTTAGAGCAGTTTTTCTGGGCCCAAGCTGTCACTCCACCTACATATGAGGGTGACAATGAGAAGAGGTTAGTTGGTATATGGTGGTAGTGATAAGTGCATTCCTAACTAGAAGCTAGATTCTGGTGATGCTTTCTTCCTGGAAGTCATTACTGTGAGAGGATGTAGGCATCATAAGTAGAGATGTGATTCAGCTGAACCTTTTGGTTCGGCCTTCGTTATCGGCCTACTGTGGGAAATTGACCTGACTCTTCTACTAGGGCTGTGAATGCTGCCTCCACAGCATCCCTAGCTCTGGTTGCCTATGACTAATGAAGAAGAAGATCTGAACTGAAAATCAAACACAGGTCTCCAACATGGCTTATGCAAAACTGCCACCATGTCACTGGACTGCTGTATATAATATGCTTACATAGCAAATTCCTATATTTGCCCTTTCATCTTCAAAAAAATTGGCTTATTGTAAGTTAATGTAGCAAAAAGATTAAAAGTTATTTTCCTATAGACCAATGGTGAACAATTCCAGACCACAAAGACGATAAACTGGTTTGATTTTTCTGAATATCCACAATGAATAGCCAAGAGATACAATCTGTTCTTGCCATATGTCACACTACATGACTAAATAGATGGATACACTTTTGTTTAGCTTCATACATGAAGACAGTTCTTAAACTTGTGATAGGGGTCCAAGTAGACACTAATATTTCCCTTGTAATTTGAATATTCCATGACTTTAGAAGGGTTGTGTGATGACCCCCACCTTTTTGGAGATTTAGTATCTGGGGTTCTTTTTCTGCCATCATTTACTGTGTTACTGTGTGTTAGAACCAGAAACGATATAGAGAGGAAGAAGAAACTTGTATTTTTTACTTCTTTTTAACATGAATTTTGGGGAAACAAAACACTCCAGTATAAAGAAGAGAGAAGCAGGGAGGGAGAACTAGGCTGGGATCCTAGAGGTATACAAAATAGAATAAGGCAGAGGACCAAAAAAGAGTTGGGGTGGGAGGAGAAACTTTATTTTTATTTCAACTCTTTTTACATTTTATTTAGTGGACAAAATACCCCAGTATAACCAAGCAAGAAGTAGGGTGGAAGTTCTAGGCTAGAATGCAAGTAGCAATCAGAAAAATGACTTTCAAATCCCCACAGTGTAGCATCTGGTGCATGGCAGCTAAGCATAGTGGCAGCACAATCTCCAAGGTGGTACATCTGGGGCATTGCAGCTAGACATAGTGGCAGCAAGACTACAAAGGTAGTATATCACTGGCATAGTAAGTAGGCATAATAGCATCAATACCTCTAAGGTTGTTTCTGTTATGTTAGTGGACCCTTGTTTCGAGGTAAATGGCTACCGTCAAAAGGCGAGGCCTCTTGGACTGTAGAGGCTTGCTAGAAGACTTCACCCCTGGAAGCACGCGATCCCCCCAGGTGGAGCCGATAGGGGTCCGGCCGCTGGGACTTAGGCGACTCCTCTGAAGACTGTAGAAGGTCTGGATGCAGGTGCCTCCTACAGGTCATGGGTTCCAGACGGCTGGCGCCTCCAGCTGGTCGTGACAGTCTTAGAACGGAGTCAAGGAAGAATCCAAGCCGGTCCGAGAATCAATATACCAGCGGGGTCAGAGTCCAGTCCAGGGTCAAAGCAGAAGAAGGGTCCAGAGCCATACCGAGGTCAAGCCAGGAGAAGGGTCCAACACCGTACCGGGATCAAGCCAGGAGAAAGGTCCAACGCCGTACCAGGATCAAGCCAGGAGAAGACACGTCCACCAGTCCAGAGGTCAGAAGCCAAGAATCAATCCACGGAGCAGGGGAGAAGAGTGGGACAAAGAACGAAGAACCAGGAGCCAGGAACACACTCAGGCAGGAACCTCAATACCAAGCCAAGGTCTGAGAAGCAGATCTTGCCTTTTAAACCCCTGGAAGAGGAAACAGCATCAGAAGGGAGCCACGACATTTCCTGTTGTGGCCCCTTTAAATCAAATCTTCAGCTGCGCGTGCGGCTCTAAGAGACCAGGAAGGAGGAGGAGTCATCGCAGCCCCGCTGGGTTCCGCGGCTGGCCAGGACAGCGGCCAAGGCCACGAGAAGATCGTCGGAGGAGGCTCCCTGCTCCTGCAGGAGCCTCCGGGTTCCCCCGATGACTTTGGTGAGTTACTGCTCCCGACTGCGGTCCGCCACGGCCGGCGGCCATGACGGTCGGCTCCGGTCGCGGCTTGCCGTGGCCGGCAGCCATAACAGTTTCATTCAACCTGCCACTTGCATAGAAATTCTGTATAACCCAGCAAAGATAGAATCAGTTTTTAAAAACCCAACTTTTCAACCAAGCGTGGTGCAGGAAGAAATAAAAGTGAGTAGTGTTTATGCTGGTCAAGATATCACTGGTGAAATGCTGGCCACTCCTGTCTGCCTTAGCCAGCTGCTCCTGGATGCAACTATTGCACTAGTTGTACAGGGTGTGGATAACCTGCCTACTAAATGTTGCCCTGGAAGGAATTTAGTAATTATTTATTTATTTATTTATTTTATTTTTTATTTGTATATACCGACATTCTTGTATAATATACAAATCATACCGGTTTACATTAAAACAGGATATGCAGGAAAAAAGTTACCTTTGTCAAATACATTTAACATTAATAACAATGAAAATTGTTAACAAGGGATAACAACTATGAAAAAAGAGAAAGGTAAACAAAAGTGGAAGAAACATAGAAGTTAAAAAGAAAAAAAACGAAAAAAGGTAGCATCAAGGGTTGCAGTTGAGTAGCTGAATTTACACCACTAGTTAGGAGGTTATGAATAACTGGCTAACTATCACAGCTATGCAGAAGCTAAGTATGTTTGTAAGAGTTTCTTACACATGCTCAGACTTTACATTGATAGTACTTCAGTATCATGTGATCCAGATAGCTGTTTTTTTAATTGAAATTTTCATAATATACAAATTAAATATAAATTAAATTAAACAATAACAATTTTCTTTAAACATTTACAATTAAAATATAATTTGTAATTCTTTCTCAATTATTAATTCTCCCAACAGCTGTTATAGGCTAGGGAAAAGATGCTGCACTGTGATTTGTCCTCTGTCTGATCTCCTTGACAACTTGCTCTGCCTGAGATCCCAGGAGGCTGTGATGTCACAAAGGCAAGATATGGTAGCCTATTCCTGTTTGCTCAGCAGCACAGCATAGATCTGAATGTGTCATAAACTTCAATGGGAAACAAATAAATGAGAAAAACATTTGGGGTGGATTTTATAATGTGTGTGCGCATCCATGTGCGCATGCTTCCCGATGTATACACATGGATGTGCCAATTTTATAACATGTGTGTGCTATCGCGCGCATATTATAAAATCCATGGGCCATTGCACATGCGCGCTAGATTTTATAATCCGCGCATGTATGTGTGGGTGGTGCGCGCAAGGGGGGGGGCTTTTACAATTTCCGCACAGCGACACATTCTGGCCTTACCCAGTTCCCTCCCATTACTCTCCAATTAAGGAGCGGACTGGAAGGGAACTTCCCTACCCCCTACCTACCCTCCCTTCCCCTTCCCCTCTCCTCCCCAGCCCCTACCTTTTTTTTTTTTTTCTTTGATTCAAAACTTACTTCAACTCCTAGGCTGAAGTAAGTTACGTGTGCCAGCAGCCGGGTCTTTGGGACAGTGATCAATGGCACTGTCCCAGCCAGCCCCACCCTTCCCCACCCTTCCCCACCCAGAACATGCCCCTTCCAGCCCACCCCTTTGAAGAAGCCCGGCACTTGTGCGCAGACCGAGCTTTATGCGCATGGCCGGGCCCCTTCGAAAATTCGCTCGGTGCGAGCAAGGCCCAAGCACATGCATAAAGCCCAGATTTTATGTGCGCAGGGCTTTTAAAATCCGGGCATTTTTGTTTAATTTCGTGAAACCTTTCCAATCATTTTGGAGGTCCGCAAATGAAACAAAAACAGGCTTATTCATTGTGTTTTACACATTCCTTTCAATCAAATGCACATCCCTAAACACTAATGTAAACAATGTCTCATAAAAAAAGTGCCAAAATAAAATATTAATGGAACCCAGAAAACAAATCGGAAGCCGATCCAAGGTTGCTGTGTAGCAGTAAAAAAAAAATGGAGATCGGTGTACAAAAGGACCTTTATTGAAAATGCCCGACTCTGGCCGAGTTTTGCTCTTTGTCAAGAGCTGCCTCAGGGGCTATCTATATCAGCAGGGTGGATAGTACAAAGTTTTACTCCCGCTCTGTCTACTGAGCCGCTTGATCATAACGTTTATGTTCAATTCGTTCCTACTTAGTATTGCAGCTGCCTGTGTAATAGATTATGTATTGACATGATCCTCATTACACAGGCAGCTACAATACTAAGTAGGAACAAATTGAGCATAAACGTTATGATCAAATGGCTCAATAGACAGAGCGGGAATAAAACCTCATTCTATCCACCCTGCTGATATACATAGCCCCTGAGGCAGCTCTTGACAAAGAGCGAAACTCGGCCAGAGTCGGGTGATTTTCAGTAAACGTCCTTTTTGTACACCGATCTCCATTTTTTTACTGCTACAAAAGAAAATATTAATCCACTTTCATATCTTATGAAAGTCCCTTTCATTTCATCACCTGTAGAGCCTTCTTTTGTTTCTTTCTTAATGTAAAACATGTTCTTGGCACTAGAAAGGACAGAGTAATATCTTCTTTATCCTTTCTCTGTAACTTCTTCTATATACTAGGGCTACATAAGAAGCTTTGACCATATGTAAATGAGAGCAATGATTGCAGTAGTCATAAACAATTTTGGCTTCTTGCCTTCAGTTTGAGCTAATACGGCAGGAATATGTTTATTGTACTGTCACCATGGTGCATAAGGAAAGCAAAAACACATATTTGAAAAAGAAAAACAAGGGTGGATATTGTTATGAAGCAGGTAAGGTATCACACAATTTCATGCAAGGAATGGTCTAAAAGCGGGCATTTATTTGATTTTTCCAAGATAGAGCTGACATTTTCTAACGAAATATATACTTATTTTTATTTCATAAAGCTCTCAAATAGCATTTGGCCATAATATTCCATAGTACAAATTTGGGTTAATCAAGCAATTCAGCTTAGTACCCAGAGCATACTTTTATTTAAAAAATTATCTTAAAATAAATGCATTTAATTCTTCATCAGACATTGGTTTTCAAATTTCTTTCCTCTACTTATAGTAGGTTAAATTAGGAAATGATATATTATCCTCAAGAAGAGCATTGTTTAATTTATAAAAGATTAATGATTCATAGTTCTGAAAAGTAATTAGATCTACAAGTTACTTAGTCACAAACCTTTGATCATACTGATTTAGACCTGATGTTTCTATATGTAAATTTAATTACAACTAGTTGTTATAATATTCAGTTTCAAAATAAGTCAGATATCTACCTAGCAGCCACTGTGCCATATCTCCTGATTTTAACGTCATAGCAAGGCCATAAGAGGAGTCCTGGGCCTCATTCTCCAAAGAACTCCACTCTCAAGGCCCTTTGTTCTTTCTCCTACCAGCTTCCTTCTTAACCATCTTCCTGTACCCTGGATGGTTGGAGAAAACTCCTTTTGCTGCCTCCATGTGCTTTTCCATTTCCCAGGCATTTTAAACTGGAATAGGATGTAAAGAAGAATATAACTCAAATAAATAAATAAATTCCAATACAGGAAAACAGAAGCTACAAAATGTTGATCAGCACTCTATTTCCAAACCTCCATACTCTTCCTGCACTTTTGCACAGATCAACATAGACAGAGAGAAATAAATGAAGCAACTAGAGAAGCAAGGCACCAAAAAATGTCTTCAAAGACACCTCCCTCACACTTCCAAAATCACACACACACCCTCACACACATACTATGCTCCACTCAAACTTGCACATATACCCACATACACAACACAGCGACCACAAACCCACACCTACATACCACGCATGCAGTTGCACACATAGAAAAACACACCCCATCCCAGCACACTCACACATACCCTCACCTATAGCCCCCACATACTTTCTGCACTCACATACACCCTCACAACGTATATCCTACCTACACATACAGTCATACCTTCAGGAACACACACACATACACACACACACAAATCCTACAGTCCCTTCTACCTGCATAAAACCTGCACAGACAACCTTCCCAAACAATCCCCTAGCCACATACATCCATCTCTTTTCTGTTTCCCAGGCATTTTAAACTGGAATAGGATATAAAGAAGAATATAACTCAAATAAATAAATATATTCCAATACAGGGAAACAGAAACTACAGAATGTTGATCAGCACTCTATTCCTCTCTATGGAGAGATGGATGTGGAGGATGTATATAAGTAGTAGCCTAGTGATGTATATAAGTAGTAGCCTAGTGAGTAGAGCAATGGTCCTGAACGATGGAAGCCAAGCTTCAGTTCCCACTCAGGAACTGCTAAGGCAATTATTTCTCCCTCTAGAACAAATAAATGCAGGTATAACCTTTTTTCACTCTAGGGTGTTTCTTCGTAAAGAGTTTTCCCAACAACTTAGGTTAAGTGATAATATAAGGTCTATGTACCAATCTCAAACTTGTATATTAGTCAATATTAGCAGAATGTCTTTTATTCAATGTAAGATTTGTGGTGCTTATGTCTGTTTGGAAAATTAAGGATTGTCCAATTTGCTTTTGACTGTCTGCAATGAAAAAGGAGCTGACTCATTTGAAAGCAGAATTGTCCAGGTTTCACAAAATCTCTCCTTCCTTGCAGTTTCCAGAATATCTCCCCCAGCTCCCACAGAGGATTGAGAAACCCATGAATAAATGGTTTATAATAGGCTCTGGAAGAAAAAGACCTGTGATTCTCAGACACCTAATTTCCCCATCTGTGAAGCATCCTGTATATCCCTATCTACTCCCACAGAGAAGTCAGATATCCAGTATATCAAAAACCCAGGAATAAATGAATTACAGTAGGCTCTGGCAGAACTAGGTCCGAGATGAAGAGATTCCCACTCTCCTTGCAGTTACCAATATATAACACCTTTGTTGAATTGGAAAATTAAGAAGCCCCAGCAACAGAATATGAAGTGATGTCTGAAGGGGAAATAGTCAGCTAATGCACCCAGAAACCCTTTAACATGATCAGATGTCAAAAACGAAAGTTTCTTCTGCTGAGAGACTTGGTCATCAGAGGAATCAGTTTCCCAGTTTGGGAACCCATTTTGATGGGGACACAACAGTTAAATGCCTTCCAGGATCTTTATCTGGTAGACATGCAAATCAGATAGTCAATGCAATTATAGAAGAAAGTAGGGGCTTTAAATCTTTCTGCAGTACAGAAAGATTTCCAACATTTAGGGAATAAATTGCAACATTTAGGGAATACATTGCAAAGACTATTGCCTTTTCAGAAGTATTACCTGTTCATGGAAAGGGACAGGCAAGGGTGATCTTTATATATAAATTCAATTCCTGGCTCAAAACCTGATGTAAAGAAAGTGGTTTTTTTGATACATTGGAGGCTGAGGCAATGTATAGACTAGGAAAAGGCTATATGGTTAGAATCTCAGATCATACATTAACAGGCATTTAAACTAAAAGGTTGAGGTGGTATCAGATGGCCAATGAAATTGACATATCACCCCCAAGTAATACAAGAAGTGGGAGGAGAAAACAACAAATTCACTCAGCTCAAAAAAGCAGTAAAGGTAATTAGAAAGAGCAGCATAGAAAGGAAAGAAATGTGCAAAGCTATGACCACAAATGCTTGTAGTCTGGGCAATAAAATCCCAGACCTGCAGGCCCTAATGGTGGAAATAGACTTGGACATCATTGCTGTTACGGAAACATGGTTCACTGAGTCTCATGATTGGGATATGGCCATTTTGGGCTCTAGCTTGTTAAGGAAGATCAGGAAAGGGGGAGGAATAGCTCTTTATGCCAAAAACAATATACAAACAACTCAAATGCAAGGGAAGTGGGATAGGGAAGAAGCGTTATGAGCTGTCCTGAAAAAAAAAAAAAAGAAGATGGCACTTCCATTTACACTCGTGTGGTCCATGGGCCTCCAACTCAAACAGAAGAATTGGACAGAGGTCTGGTTGAAGACATCCAAAAGGTGGGAAAGAAAAGAGAAGTGCTGCTTGTTGGAGATTTTAATCTGCCAGATGTGGATTGGAGTATCCCTACTGCTGATTATGCAAGAAGTAGAAAGATAGTGGATAAAGCTTTCTGACCTGAACACGGGCAATTGGAGAAACAGCTTGCCCCAGAAGGACCCCGAGGACCATACAAAGAGGCGCACTGCGGGATGTGGGAGGGGGACCTCAGCAACAACTCCTATGTTGGTACCTGGTGGTTTCTGACCTGAATGCGGACGATTGGAGAGATAGCTTGTCTCAGAAGGACTCAGAGGACCATAAGAAGAGGCACGCTGTGGTGCACCGCTGCCAATGTGCTCCTTCTGAAAAATGTTTCTTTTCTTGTCTATTAAGTATGGGAAGAAAAAGGAAGGGAAAATCCACACCATCGGTATCTTCATCAACTCCAGCTCATGGTCCAATGGATTCCCATGTGATTACAGCTAATTCACCACGGCGGGAACCGAGTATAGAATTAGCTGGGATTTCATTATTCCCAGAAGTGCGTTCTCCAAAGAGGCAAAGCAAGATAGCATAACATTTTCCAGATATATCAGAGAAAGGAGGAAATCCCAACTGGGTATTGCAAAATTTAAAGGTAACAAGGAACAATGTGTGGAGAAGGACAAAGAAATAGCAGAAATATTAAACAAATACATCAGTTTCGGTGTTCCCTAAAGAAGACCTAAAGAAGGAACATTGCTGATTGACTAGACCATGGATAGGCGTGGAGAATTTGCAACTGGGTTTTCAGAAGAAAATGTATGGGAAGAGCTAGGAAACCTAAAAGTGGACAAGGTCATGGAGCCGGATAAGGTACATCCTAAAATACTATAGGAGCTCAGAGATGTTCTGGCAGGTCCACTGAAAAAGCTGTTCATTAGATCCTTAGAAATGGGAACAGTGCTGTGTGATTGTAAAAGAGTACTTGTGGTCCGCTGGCACAAGAGTGGTAGCAGAGAGGAGGCTAGAAACTGCAAACCGATTCAGCTTACTCGGCTGTGGGAAAATTAATAGAGACTCTGTGAAAGAAAGGATAGTGAACTATTTGCAATATGGTGGATGCAGGACCTGAGGCAGCATGGATTCACCAGGGGAAGGTCCTGCCAGACAAATACGATTGACTTTTTTATTGGGTAACTAGAGAACTAACTCAAGGAAGAGTGCTCAATGTGATTTATTTGGATTTCAGCAAAGCATTCTGTACGGTCCTCCATAGGAGACTCATGAATAAAATAAGAAGCTTGGGTGTGGACGCCAAGGTTGTGGAGTTGATTACTAACTGGTTGACTGACAGGAAACAATGTACAATGGTAAATGGAACCCTCTGTGTTAAGATAACAGTGTTAATTTGAGTGCATTGAGGATTGGTTTTGGGACCGGTTCTGTTCAATATCTTCATGAGCGATATTGCGGATGGGTTAAAAGGAAAATTTTGCCTTGTTGCGAATGATGCTAAGATGTGCATCAGAGTGGACATGCCTGAAGGAGCAGATGGAATAACAAGTGGTTTAAGAAAACTTGAAGAGTGGTCAAAGATTTGGCAGCTGTGATTCAATGCCAAGAAGTGTAGAGTCATGCACCTGGATTGCAATATTCCAAAAGAGCTGAATGTAATGGGGGCAAAAGACTATTGTGCATGGTCTAGGATAGGGATCGTGGGATGATTGTGTCTGAGAATCTGAAGGCAGTGAAGCAATGTGTGAAGTTGATAGCTAAAGCCAGAAAGATGCTGGGCTACACAGAGAGAAGTATAACCCGCAGAAAAAGAGAAGTGATACTGCCCTTGTATAGACCCTTGGTGAGGCCTCACCTAGAATACTGTGTGTTCAGTTCTGGAGACCATATCTCAAAAAGGACAGAGACAGGATGGAAACGATCCAAAGTAAGACGACCAAAATGGTGTGGGGTCTGTTTACAAAGACCTACAAGGAGAGGCTGAATGATCTAAATATGTATACCCTGGAGGAGAGGAGGTGCAGGGGAGATATGATTCAGACTTACCTGATAGGTAACAAACCTGTTCTGTTGGAAAGGAAACAGTAGAACTAGGGGACATGATATGAAACTCCAAGGAGGGTGACTCGGAACCAATATCAGGAAATAGATCTTCACGAAGAGGGTTGTGGATGCCTGGAATGCCCTTCCAGAAGAGGTTATAAAGACAAGAACAGTTAATGGATTCAAAAATTCATGTGACAAACACTGCTGATCCCTAAAGGCTTAAAGAAAGCGATAGTATAAAATTTGTGCATGGGGGGTAACCTGCACAGAGTGTCAGCTACTAATCATAACAGCATTTCAGGTGGCACCGCTACTGACAGGGAAAGCCAACAGAAACAATAACTTTAAAAATTAACTGGCTATGTTTGAATATAAGTGGAAGCATCGCGAACGGGTAAGTGCATACCTCACTCCTGTCTGAGGATTTTAGGGTTGGTGGGGTGGAGGACGGGGCAGCCTGATTTCTATTTAAAAACAGAATAGTGGGGGAGGGGGGCTTGATCTGCTAACTCTGCAACATCTTTTTACAAGGGCTTTGGAGGGTGGGGATTGCACAGCCTGATAGCGACATTTATAATTATAAACTACCCTCCTGTCCTATAGCATCAAGGTAATGTTTATCTGCCTTATTTATTATTTGCTTAATTTAATTTATGTATTCAAAGTTGAACTTAGTCTGTTATCTAACCTATTATAGATCAATCGTTTGTTATGTTTCACGTAACTCATATAAATTGTTTAATATGTTTCATGTAATCTACCTTATAAATGGCCTGTGACCGACGGCCCGCAAATGCGCAGTAGAGCACAGCTCTACTGCGGCATGTGCGGGCAAGGACGTTGGTCAGAAAAAAAAAAATGGCGGTGGGGCCGCAGGAGCGGGAGAGGAAGCAGCGCGCCGCGCGCCGGCGCGCGCGGTGCCGCTACTTCTCCTCCCCAGATCTGCCGGCAGATCTCGGGGGGGGTGTCACTCCCGCGCCCCCCCCCCCCCCGAGATCTGCCGGCAGGAGCGGGAGGAGAAGCAGCGGCGCCGCGCGCAGGCGCAGTGCCGCTACTTCCGCCTCCCCAAATCTGCCGGCAAGATCTCGGGGGGGGGGGGTTGTCACTCCCGCGCCCCCCCCCCCCCCGAGATCTGCCGGCAGGAGCGGGAGGAGTTAATGGAGCCGGGTGAGGGTTGCGGAAGTCGCGCTTACGGCGCCGGGAGGAAATGGAGGTGGGTGAAGGGAGGGACTGAGTGGGAGGGAGGGAGAGGGGGACCTGAGTGAGTGGGAGGGAGGGAGAGGGGGACTGAGTGAGTGGAGGGAGGGAGAGGGGGGACTGAGTGAGAGGAGAGGGAGGGTGGGAGGAGTGGGGGGGAGGGAGGTGGTGAAGAGTGAGGGGAGAGAGAATGGTGAGGGGGAGAGTGAGAGACAGAGGTGATGTAGCCCGTTTTAACGGGCTTTACGGCTTGTTCCATATAAATCGTTTGATATGTTCCTTGTAAACCGCCACTTGGCGGTAGTTATTTCAGTTACCCTGTGAACCGGAGTGATATGTATTTTTATACAGGAACTTCGGTATATAAAAATCAAAAATAAATAAATAAATAAATAATGCCTCTGTATCCGCGCCATGGTGAGACCGTACCTTCAATACTGAGTGCAATTCTGGTCACCGTATCTTAAAAAGTATATATAGCTACACTGGAAAAAAGTGCAGAGAAGGACTACCAAAATGATAAGAGGCATGGAACGACTGTCCTATGTGGAAGGGTAAAGAAGTTAGGGCTGTTCAGTTTGGAGAAGAGACAACTGATGGGGCATATGATAGAGGTCTACAAAATCATGAAAGGACTTGAACAAGTTAATGTAAACCAGCTATTTACTCTCTCAGATAATAGAAGGACCAGGTGGACTCCATGAAGTTAGCAAGTAGCTCATTTAAAACAAATTGAAGAAAATTCTTTCTCACTCAGCACATAGTTAAGCTCTGGAATTCATTGCCAGAGAATGTGGTTCCAGCAGTTATTGTAACTGGGTTTAAAAAAGGTTTGGATAAGTTCCTAGTGGAAAAACCATAAACTGCTATTACGGTAATTAATAAGCATTGATCACTTCAAATTTATCTGTTTGGGTACTTACCAGGAACTTGCGATTTGGATTGGCCACTGTTGAATACAGGATACTGGGCTTGATGGACCCTTGGTCTGACTCAGTATGGCATATCGTATGTTCTTATTGTTTGGAAATAATTGTGAAAGAACAAGTTGCAAAATAAATTAAGTTCCTAGTGTGAAGATACCTAGCTGGCTGTATCTTTTCCACTCACGTGATGCTTCCGGACTAGCCTCCAATCACTGAAACCAGTCTCACTTTTCAGCAAGGAAGTTTGATTTACAAATTAAATCCCTTTCACTGCAGCTATTCTTACATGATTCTGTGCAAAATAAAAATTCTAGTTCTATCTGAGAAGCTACTTAAACTCTTCCAAAGAAGTCCCTCTCTAAACTAGTATTTCCTGGTAGTGCTAGTTAGTTTCCTTGTCCAGAACTCTCTCTGCCTCTCTGCTGTCACAGCTGGTAAAAATGCTTTCATAGGTCCAGGACTCTGCTTCCTATTTCATATCCTTCCCTTTTTATCCCCATATTTCATAGCATATTCACCTTTTTCCTAGGATTCCAACTCCTAGGGCCCTTTTCTTCTTGCCGGAACCTGCGTCACTTTCACCCCTGGGAACCTTCTTGGAGTGCACTCTGGGACCTGAGCTATATAGAGTATAGACAATCTGGTATGGTAATGTCATTGAAAGGCCTTGCTGTGCCCTGGTAGAGTATTGGGGAGATAATTCTGATCTCCAGTTTGTACAGTTTTGATCATGTGGCCCTAATTTGAGAGTCCATGACCTTCATTTGGTACATGGAGAGCTCAGATTTATGCTTCAGACAGCACTATTTATGAAATAGTTCACTTTCTTTGCTATAAGACCAAAAAATAGTGTTCATCATATCTCCCTTCTTTACTGCTAAGAAAAGATTTCCTAGAATACAGTTTGATGTGTTTCAAACAATTTCCACTGGGAACTAGAAAATGAATTAAGTTATGACTTTGAGAAATAGGACCAGTCAAAAATAATTTCAGAGCTCTACAAACAAGATACCTTTCTCTTCTTAAGGTGCTTTATCATTGCCAGGTATACCATGGATAAAGAGTTAAGGTCACTGTGGAAATGTACCTAGGAATGCTGTGTGGAAGCAAAATAATGCCTTTAAATGGCATATGTTGCTTATGGTTTTGTATATTACTGGCATTCTTCACTTTTAGCACAATCTATATACTAATAAGAATCCCACCCCATCCTCTGTTAGGAGGCTTCCCCTTGACCTACACAAATGGTTAATGTTTCTTTAGAAAGAATAAAAGGTGTGTTTTGCTAAAGATATATATTTTTTTTAAATCATGGGTTGGGAGTGGAATTCTGGTTTTAAGATAGATGCACTGTATGGCATAGAAAGGAAAAGGTATATTGACTTCCCTCTGTGCCTTCTTTCCCCATTTTGGAACTATAGGATGATATTGTGATGAGACTGGTGCTGCTGCTGGCCACTTGCCCTGATGCATCCTTTGGAGGGGGTGTGGTATTTGTGAGTTTGACATCCTCTGCT
This sequence comes from Rhinatrema bivittatum, assembly GCF_901001135.1. NCBI lineage: Eukaryota > Metazoa > Chordata > Amphibia > Gymnophiona > Rhinatrematidae > Rhinatrema > Rhinatrema bivittatum. Next base: position 96,926,696 of record NC_042618.1, read on the forward strand.
CAGACTTGGAAGTCTCTTTGAGAACAGGGCAACAACTACCTCCTTCTCCAGGCCCTGCTGCATCAATGGCTAGAGTTCCACGCCAATCAGCATCCAAAGTGACACTGTACTAAGCTCTGGGTAGAGGAAGCATCACCAGTGTAGGTCATGTCGGTGAAAAGATTTTGGTTCAAGATGTGAAGCAGGGTGCTGTAGTAGTCTTTATGATGAAACTCGCGGCAGTTAGTGGGCTGGAGTTATTGTGACCGAAAAGCCCATGAATGGTCTTCATTCTTTTTTTTTTTTTATTCGTTTGATTTATGTTCTTGCCTTACAGGCTGGCAGACTTGCAGAAGAGAACCCTGTTGTGGTTGGCTCTCTGGTCCCTGCAGAAATTAGGAACGGGATTTCATTCTTATAGTTATCATGCCTTGGAGCATAAATGTTGCAGGAAATTTGACTTTGCTATTACCAAGATGGAGACAGCATTGTCAGATAGAATGGATCTAATATTTAATTTTACTAAGGAGTTGAAGAACAAGATTTTAATCCAGAAAACTCAAATAAAGGAGATTAATAATTGTGTACAATTTCTGAAGGGTCAGGTTAGGTTTCTATTCAGGACTTGGATATAGCATTTTTAAATCCAACTCTCTCCCCCTATAAGAAAGTTGACTATATTGAAAATGTGACCAGGAAAAAAACTTTAAGTTGAATTTTCAAAGGCTTAACATGGAAAAAAGGCCATATATGTATGTATGTGACCCAAAAATATTTTTAATTAAAAGGGGCCACATATACGTGATATGTACATTTACAAGTAAAAGTATACATGTAAAAATGGTACATGTCAGGACAGGGTTTGCACGTACCTTGCGTAATGAATTATTTTAAAAGTGAAATATGCGCAAACATCAAAATTATAGGAGTACATTTACTACTGCTGGGTAAGTAAACCCAGGAGTAGACTAGGGGTGGGAGGCCTTGATAAAAGGCTTATGCGAGAAAATGTAGACTGGTCATCCAATGCCGACCAGCATTTTGAGAGTGTTCTACCATTAACTTTCTGCATCGGTGGAACTCGCCGCCAATTCTCCTGATGCAGAGTTTCCCCGATGCAGAGAGTTAATGGTTGAACACTCTCAAAACGCTGGTCGGCATCGGGTGACTGGCCTATATTTGCTCGCATAAGCCTTGGATCAAAAAAACTAAGGGCAGGATTCATTATTCCTCGTGGAATGATGAATCCTGTGAAAAAAGGGGCGGGGCGAAGGGGAGGCGGGCCTGCGAAAGGTTCGCAATGGCGTGTGGCCGGTTGTAGCCTTTCATGCGAATAGCGCCACCATAAAAGGTGGTGCTATTCGCAGCGCTAACTGCTGGCGAGAATGTTCCTCACATTATTGCCGGCAGCAGTGTTGCAGCTGACTCCTCCCCCGCCCCGACTCCTCTCCTCCAGCTAATTTGCTTTATATTGCATGCAAAAAGGCCCTTTTCGCATGTGATATGGCCTTATTGCATGTGTTAGGGCCTTATCGCACTCTGGTGTGCCTCTCCTGCACAGGTGGGTACATAAATGTATTTGTTACTCTTTGGGGCTGGCTAGCAGTTCTGTCTCCCTCAGTTCCCCAGGTATGGATTCATTGGACTGGGGGAAGAAAGGAGTCCTCTCAGGTCCCGATGTAATAGGGGTGGTTTCTTTACACATTTACTATTGTTTACAGTTAATCCCCTGGGGAGGATGTCTGTCCTTTATGTATGTGTAGTGCATACAAAATAAATACTCTGGAGTCACTTGAGTAGTATCCAAAATAAGTCTTTACTGTTAACACAGCTAATGATGAATAGCACAAAACTCAAACCACAACACCACAGAATTATCTCCTCAGTTTACAATCTCTTCCCTTATCTGTGCAGGACTCACTTGTTTTGGGAACCAGGGAAAACTCATTTACATTTTACATTTACTGAAATTTATTAATCGCTTAACACTAAACAGGTCTAAGTGGCATACAAAGTAACAGTCATAAAAATTCAGAAATAAGATAAATACAAAAAAACACAAATTAAAACCTGTCAAAAGAACTAAAATCAAAACATAATGTCAACTAAGCAATTAAAAACATAAATAAATAAAATATATTTATTTATTTAAAGACATTTATTGCCCACTCTTCTTATGTTCAGAATGGGGAACAGTGAGGTCAAACAAGATTAGACATAAGAGGGTAGCTTGTCAGTTCATATATCATCCAGGTATAATATCAGTCAATATAATATTGTATTATCATAAGGGGGGAGGGAACTAAATAAAACAGCATAAAACATTTTCAAATAAGACTAAAACAGATAATAATAAATAAGTAATACAAAACAGACTTAAAATATACAATTTAAAGAGAACAGTCTTAACTTTTCTGAAATTTTTTATCGAGTCACACTGACAAGTTCTATTGGAAAAGAGTTCCAAATAATAAGACTGGCCACTGAAAAAGCACGCTCACGAGTGATGTGTAGACATGCAACTCTGGAAGATGGAACATCTAGCAAGCCATGTTGAGAAGAACGTAAAGTTGTAGTTGGTTGGCAAAATTTTAAAATAGCATTGGCCCATAGACAAGTCTGGTCATTAAGTAGCTTAAAAATTGTCATTCCAATTTTCTCATTCTTGGATTAATTAAGTGGAGCTCCCAGATGGGCAGGGTCTTTTAAGCTGGGCAAACCACTTCCAAAACTGCTGACTTACAAAAATAGTCTATGGCACAGAGAGTCAAATATCCTTTTTTCTCTCCCCAAGGTGGTAAACACCCGATGGGTGCTTCCAGATAGTGAAACATTCCTTTATTCATGGTTAGGAGATCTTCTGGATAATTTTTGGATTTTACACACAGTCTCTTTATTATTCTCTGCAGGATCCTTGCTGATAAGGAATCCTCATGGGAACAAGATGTTCTCTTGATTCAAAACAGGAAGGAGGGGCAACCAAACTTCATCAGGGGTGTACTTTCCCTATCCCTAGGTGGCCCACACACAGAGTTCCCCAATCCCTGTGTGCAAGACAGGGCCAGGTGACCAGTGAGGTTCATAATAAAAATCCCTTAAAGTAGACTCAGAGGGAAACTCCACCAGACAGGTTGTGGTACAGGAAGAAGAAAACCCTCCCGACCCTGGTCAGGACCCACAGGCTGGGCTAGCCTGCTTTTGCTGACTGGGACTGGAAAAACAACAAAAGATAAACTCTCTACACCTCGGCAATTCTTTGAAACCTAAAGGGACTGCCTCCCCAAGCTCCATTTGGAGAGCTCCTAAATAGACTCTCAGGGGAACGACCATTCCAGTCTATACAAGAGGAGGAGCTGCATTTGAATGGTGCCTCCCACTACTCTAACCTTCTTTCTATGGTCTAACTTAGAGTTCACTCAGGTCTTATTAGTGGGCGGGATTGTGGTCCCTGTCACATTTGCAAACATTTAAAATTGAAAAAATATTGAACATTGATATATCATCACAAGGAGATTTCTGATGACAGTTGTTTCCTCCCCACTGCGCCCAGGCTGTTGAGCTGTATCAGTTTGAGGTCTCTGTTCAGTCACAGCCCTGTTGGATATTGAGTTGTTCATTTTTTGTGTTTGTATTTTACCACTCAAACTTTGAGTTCTTTTGAGAAGTCTACATCTTGATACCTGCCAGATTGGCCTGGATGGCTAAGTGATCGGCAGAGATGAAGGCCCAGTTGCTCGGGGGGGGGGGCTATCCTCCTCAGCCATCTGTGGCCATGGAGAGTGGGGAACTTTTCTTTCTGGTGGCAGCAGGGGTGATGTTGCAGGCTGCAATGGTACAAGCGATGAGAGGTGACATAAGAGGAAGTGGAAAAGTTATGGAGGGTGGCGGAGGCTTAGACCTACCTGGAAACATCTGAGTTCTGCTCAGCCTGAGATTTGTGAAGGGAGGGGAGGGGTGGAAGGGCTCTGCAGACTCTCTCTCTCTCTCTTAGTCCACCTTTCCTTTCCCTCCTCCCTGGAAATTACTTACTTCTTAATTAATATTCTTTATCAGATAATAAAACAGTTTTCACCTTTTGCTGCCTTTGGCTTGATTTTCTGGCTCAGCATAATTTTTTTTGCTCATTCTCTGTCCTTATTTCTTTTCCTTTGTTTTCTCTCCCTCTTTGGTATCCTTTTTCATTTATCTTTTCTGTTTGAGTTTTCTCTCTCTCTTTTCCTTCTTTATGGCTTTTCTTCAGCAGCAGATGCTTTAAAACGCTCTCTTCCTTTTTTCTTCCCTTCTCCTGCTTATTCTCCTTCTTTTTTCTCTTCCTATTCATCCTGCCTGCTCTGCTTTCAACGTTCTTCCTCCTCTTTCTCCTGTGCTCTCTCCTCCATTGTTCTTTCAACCTGTCCCCCCCTTAATATTACCCTAGAATCCTTCCCCCAACCCAGGGTCCTCTTTCTCCATCTCCTGCCATCCCTTGTCCTCCTCCCCACTCCTCCCCACTCCTCACATTCCCCACCCCCTTGCTCTCATCCTGCCCTAATTCAACCCTCTCTCTTCCGTGCTATCACCTTCTCCCTTCCCCTTCTTGTTCTCATAAGAACATAAGAAATTGCCATTCTGGGTCAGACCAAGGGTCCATCAAGCCCAGCATCCTGTTTCCAACAGAGGGCCAATCCAGGTCACAAATACCTGGCAAGTACCCAAACACTAAGTGAGACCCCATGCTACTGATGCCAGTAATAGCAGTGGCTATTTTCTAAGTCAACTTGATTAATAGCAGATAATGGACTTCTCCTTAAAGAACTTATTCAAACCTTTTTTAAACCCAGCTACACTAACTGCACTAACCACATCCCCTGGCAACAAATTCCAGAGTTTAATTGTGTGTAGAGTGAAAAAGAACTTTCTCCGATTAGTTTTAAATGTGCTACATGCTAACTTCATGGAGTGCTCCCTAGTCCTCCTATTATCCAAAAGAGTAAATAACCGATTCACATTTACCCATTCTAGACTGCTCATGATTTTAAAGACTTCTATCATTTCGCCCCTCAGCCGTCTCTTCTCCAAGCTGAACAGCCCTAACCTCTTTAGTCTTTCTGTTGGTGTTTGAGGTAGTTGTGGGTGGATTCTTGGGCCGGTGGCAGATGACCACGACCCCGGGGGAAGATCCCGAGAGGGACCACCAGTTAGGCTCAGAGTATGGAGTCAGACACATACTAGTTATTTTATTAAACAGTATAATGAACCACAAGAGGTGGCAGTAGTGAGCTGGAAGTGCCCGGCAGGGCTGTAGTCCTTCAGGTACTGGAACAGCGATCCTGGATAACTGAGCTGTAGAGAAACTGAATACACTGAGTAGGCAGGGCATGCCGAGTTCAGGAACAGAACCTTGATGGTAACACTCACACAATAGTCTCTAGAAGTAGTCCAGGTGTTGGAATAGGTTAGGCCCTCGAGGAGTGAGTACCTGGTTCCAGGGAAAGCTCTGAGAGAGAGATGGTAACTCATTGGTGTAGTAGGCAGTGATGACTTCCAGGCAGAATAAGTATTCAGCAACCAGTCCAGGAACATGGGGCCCTCGAGGAGTGAGTACCGGTTCCTGAGTGGTGACCCTGAAAACAAAGAGAGAGCGATGCCCCCGAGGAGCGGGTACCCCTGGTAAGTCCGAGGAGGCAGAGCAGCTTAGGTAGAGTAACCCTTGCTAACTCGATTAGTTAGCGATTTCTGAGACGGTTAGCGATTTCCGGTACGGATGACATCATCTCAGGGGGATGCCCCAGAGTTTCGCGCCACTGCTGGTACATCAGTCAAGGCCGTGACGCACGCGTGCCCTTAGGCTCTTGTGAATCATGGCGGATTGCAGCGTCGAGCCACTCCGGGGACACCGGGAGAAGTCGGCAGAAAGACGCCGCGGCACCCAACCTTCCACTTGAGCAAGAGGGAGTCGCCAAGGAGGTAAGGAGGGTGGAGTGGAGACGTCAAGCAGCGATGGTCGCAACACTTTCCTCATAGGGGAGCTGTTCCATCCCCTTTATCATTTTGGTTGCCCTTCTCTGTACCTTCTCCATCATAACTATATCTTTTTTGAGATTCGGCGACCAGAATTGTACATAGTATTCAAGGTGCGGTCTCACCATGGAACGATACAGAAACATTATGACATTTTCTGTTTTATTAACCATTCCGTTCCTAATAATTCCTAACATTCTGTTCGCTTTTTTAACTGCTACAACAGTCTCTCCTTTCTCTTCCCCCACACTTTTGATCTCTCCTCTCCCCCTTGTTCTTCTTTTCCTTCCTCCTTCAACTCCTCATCTCTTCTCTGGCTGTCTCTTCACTCCACCCACATTCTTGTCTCTCCCTTTGCCTGCCCATTCTTTTCCCATCCTTACTTTTTCTTTTGCTGCCCCCCATTTTTGCTCCCCAACTCTCCTCTCTCTCACACCACACCTTCCACAAACAATCTTGCTGTCTTTTCTCACTGTTCCCTCCCAGCTCTTATTCTTGTTTTCTCCTCCTACTGACAGCCCACCCCCATTTCACTAAAATACACACACAGAGGTTTCTTTTGTTTTCTCCTTTCTTTGCCCCCCCTCCCCCCTCCCCCTTCCCCCCTCCCCCCCACATACACACATTCAGTTTTTCTCTTCTCCCTCCTTCGGATCTCTCATACCTATGAATAGTTTCTCTTGCCATCTCTCCATTGGTTTACCCTGATTTGCGCAGGACTGGCAGAGCCTCCCTGCCTCTCACTCTTCAATTATCACAATGAACCAATCAGCAGCCAGAGGCAGAGAATTAATAGCAATGCACCTGCCCACTCCTTAGCACCGATGGAGGAAAGAGACTGCAGCTGAGCAGTCAGCAAGTTGTAGGACCTGGAGATCCTGGGTGCTCTCCCAGAGACTCGGAGGCAGGGCTCTAAACCCTGATTCTCTGTTTCAAATCTGGAGAGTTCCCAGGTATAAGCATAGGTGGAGAAGCCAAGTAGATAGGTAGAACTCTGGTCTAGGGAAGCACCATCGAGGTGGGTAATGCTGCAAAAGCTGGTAGGGGCTAAATCCAGAGAACCATCATCAAGTTTGGAGCTGGTAGGGACTATGACTGGCAGGGGGACATCCTCTGCAGCATCTCCCTCCATACTGCAGTCTAGGCCTCTACTGCATCACTAATGCTCATCTCCTACCCTAGCACCCTGCATCTACTGCCACGCACCATGCATCACAATCCTGAGTCCTACCATTTCCTCCACCAGTCCGGCATTCAATTCAACCAAGCATCCCTTCACTGGTGTGCCCTGAACCTCCTCTTCTTGAGAGACAAGGTCCTCCTCTACAGAGCTGGAATCATCCTGGTCATCTGCAGGCTGTTGGAGATGCATGCATGCATGATAGAATAGCTGTCGCCTGGATCTCAGCTACTTTCTCCTCCTTCAGCTCCTCCTCCTTCTCCATCACGGGCTGTCACTGCTCTGATGTTAAACGCTCCTCTGCGGGTCTTTCTTCCTCCTCATTGTCCTCCTCTGGGCTATCAGACAGCATCCGCTGCCTCGCCTTTCTGAGGACATTTGGTCCTGGGCCGTCAGAGTCATCACCCAGCCGATCCTCTGCAAACTGAAAAATTATTCACATTTTAAATATACATGCTATGTGGATATTTCTCTTCACACTCATGCTAACGTATACATTGAATTTCTATTACCTAAATGATAGTTTCCCTTCCATACAAAGAGTAATAGTGTTATTATCACTGGTAAGTATGAATGTTATTCCTTACAGATAAAGAGTCTGTATAGGTCAGTTGGATCTCTGACTATTTAAAGTCCAATCATTTTCCCCATATCTTGTTTTCCAGTCTTCAGGCCATTCTCTTATTTTCTAACTGAATATAATAGAAGCCAAATAACAAAATAAGCACTTATTTACCAGCAGCAATGAACAATTAAACAATCATTCAAATACAGAAGTACAGATACCAGGCTATGCTGAGCTTAATCTCCAGGATCAGTCACAAACTATGCTCCTTTTACTTTCTGTAGCATTCCTTATCGGCAATGCCTAGGAATAAGTTATGTATACATTTTAAAATGCACATTTTGTAATAATAAAGTTGAGTTTTGATTTGTTAACAATGGAACAAACCAAAAATCAACTTAGTCAAAAATATTGGAAAATGTTTGGATATTATCAGTTCATTAAAAAAAAAAAATACAGTTTTCCCAGACCTCCTACACCCCTCCCCCATTACTGAAATGCGGTATCCAAATGGGATCCTGCCACCACCAATATGCATTGACTCAGTTAATATGAGAAGGGCATAACCTGCCAGATAGACCTGGATACATGAGCATCTGCATTTCTTTTCTTTAAAACTGAATCTTTATCATTTGAATCTTAAACAAAGGCAAAATTAAGCAAGCATAATTCATAAAACAAACATTACATTCTCTAGTCCACATTAAGAAAGAGGGACACACAAACCTGAGGCAAAAATAAGGAAAATAATTAAATATTAATAATAGAGAGGGAGGCGAAAATTACATATAATGCTTTAAACACCCCACCATGTCATAATCTAGATCCAATACTAGCCTGCCTCTTTGTCATTCAGGAACCTTCCTAGTTGACCTGGGTAACATCAAGCTAGGTTGAGAGAACATTGCACAAATCTCATCTTTGGGTGAGTTCCTCACTCCGAGGGTCATCAAATGTTCACAAGAGAACACTGTTCTGTTTGTACGTCTCACTTTGAATATCAAAGTGGCCCCTAACCCCCTACACTAATACCTAATCCTCACCTCGAGTTACTAGGTGGCCCTCCCATACAGGGTGATCCAGTACCGAGCGGTAGGAAGAGCTGCGTTAGTGCCTACGGCACCCGCGGTTACCGCCCGCACAGTGCAGCTCACCTACCGCTCGATCCTGAAGCCTAATTATATGTAAATGTAAGCCGCGTCCGAAAGCCTTAGTCCCGCGCAACCCAGGATACTGGATAGAGCGCCTATACAGGATCCTGGGTGCGCGGGCCTAAGGCTTCACGCCACGCTGGTATCTGTCATTTCAAATGTCATTTGAAATGACAGATACCAGGAAGTCTGGTCCGATCGGATGCAAAAATAAGTTGCTTCGCCGCTGTCCATCTCTCTCCTCTCCTCCCGAAGCAGGCCTTGCTCCGGGAGGTGGAGAGAGAGATGACAGCGGCGAAGCAACTTACTTTTCCATCTGATCTGACCCGACAGCGTTCTCCCCCCCTCCCGGAGCAAGGCCTGCTTCGGGAGGAGGGGAGAGAGATGACAGCGGCGAAGCTTTCCCCCAGCCCGGACCCCCAACCCGGACCCGACCGGACCCGACCTGACCGCTGTCAGTCTGTTCTCCCTCCTCCCGGAGCAAGGCTGCTTTCGCGCCCTGCTCCGGGAGGAGGGAGAAGAGGTGACAGCGGCGAAGCAAAAAAAAAAAGGGGAGCAAATTTTGTTTTTTTTCAAAAGCGACTTACTTTTGGGATCTGTCAAGATCCCAAAAGTAAGTCGCTTTTGGACGCCGGCAAAACTTATCTTTTTTGCAGCCATCAGCCATCAGCAGGAACACGATCTGGCTCCCGTAGCTCCTCCCAACAAGATGGCCGCCTGCACGGGGAAAGCGTACAATTGGCCGCTGAAGACGTGACGTCACGACATCACGTGTTGAGCGGCCAATTGCACGCTTTCCCCGTGCAGGCGGCCATCTTTGTCTTCATCGGGAGGAGCTACGATCGCATGTGTTCCTGATGATGGCTTCAGAAAAGTAAGTTGCTTCATCGTTGCTAGTGTCCCCCCTCCTCCTGGAGCAAGGCGGCTTTTCGCGCCCTGCTCCGAGAGGAGGGGGGACACTGAAAAGTTGCTTTGCCGCTGTCAGTGTCCCCCCTCCTCTCGGAGCAAGGCGGCTTTTCGCGCCCTGCTCCGAGAGGAGGGGGGACACTGAAAAGTCGCTTTGCCGCTTTCTTCATCGTTGCTTCGCCGCTTTCTTCGTCGTTGCTTCGCCGCTGTCAGTGTCCCCCCTCCTCTCGGAGCAAGGCGGCTTTTCGCGCCCTGCTCCAAGAGGAGGGGGGACACTGAAATGTCGCTTTGCCGTTGCAGTCTCCGTGGCAGCCCCAGTCCGGACATCGGAGGGGGGCTGCAACGTTTTTTACGCTTTTTTTTTTTTTTTTGGCTTCGGGAGCAGGGGAGAGGACTGGGGCTGCCACGGAGACCGGCACCCATGATTGCGGCCGGTGCAGGCGAGCGGGGGCTGGGGGAAAGCTTTCCACCTACCCTTACCCATGCCTCTACCGCCTGGGTCAGGGTAGGTGGTAAGTTTCCAGGTTAAACGCGCGACAAAACGGCAGGGAAAGGTAGCGATAGTCGGGGCGCGGGTTACGGGATTGCAGGTGAATAGCTAATTCGCTCGTTTGCATGCAATATCGCGCTAATTCGCTCGTTTGCATGCAATATACATGCCGCGGGCGGAAGGGGTTGCCCAGGGAATTTAGGACGCGGTAGGAGTAGGTTAAATGGGATTCGGGATCGCAGGAAGGGCTAACGTGGCCGAAAACGAAGTTAAAAACAGCTTAGGAGCAGGGTATACGCGGCCGCACTTTACAGGATAGGCTTGATAGAGATATAAATACTTATCTAGGGTGAGGATATTATGGCTAGTCAGTCTCTCTCTCTCTCTCTTTCTCTCTCTCATGCTATTAACACATATAAAAACACCTTATAGCATTTTGAAAAATGACCCCCTAAGTGAGCCAGAGATCTCCAGGGGCTGATTTTTTCACTTGATAGATATTCTTAATCTTCTACAAGCAACTATAGGTGATCAAATGTCTTTATTGAAAACAGATCTTAAAGCTTTTTCAGCAGCCTCCAACAATTTAATTTCAGATAAGTACTTCTCAACCTTATCCAATCTTGATACTTTTAATAAGAGTCCTCATATATTTTACCCATATGCTCATTTAACTGGAGCAAGGATTTCTCTGCTCTTGATACAACTTTTCATATGTCTAATAGGGAGATATTATTAGGAACTGAAGATTCTATAGGCAACTCATTCCCAAGAGTATTAACCCCTGTCACCTCAATTATCAAATCTTGAGATAAGCTATATTCCACTTGCAGTCTTAAAGTAGGACTCTCCTTAATCTCTGAAAATGCCTCCTTTGGAGAGTTCTTAGGAGTAGAAAAGTTAACTGGATTCCTACCCATGGCTTTGGCATGTCACTTTTCATATCTCAGGGGGCCCATTTAGATGGCGGTCACAGGCCTTGGGAGGAGGGGGGAGATCATGATCACCAGCATTTCTCCCAGCTGGTCTCCCAAAGCTCTCCCCTCCTCTCACAGCAGTGGCCCACTTCTCAAGGCAGGCATGCTGCTTTTCAGGTCTCAGGGGCCCATTAGATGCTGGTGTCACAGGCCTCAGAAGACAGGGGAAGGGTTTCCCTCTTCCACCATCCCCTACTTTAAAAAATGTGATGATCCAAATCCCCCCTCCCCCACCCATACCCAAGAACCCCTAAAAGTGTTCACCAAACCCAGCAGGAAGGAGAGAGGCTCTTTACTTCTGGTTGGCCTGATAATTAAGTGTCGATAGAGCAGACAGCTTCCGACACATAATATCAATTTATTAATTGCACTCTAGGTTGACCAGACCAATCCCTCTCAGTGAATTCTGAATGGGGATTAGCCCTTCACTGACATCTGGATAACTTTATCTGAGACAATTTAGCAGCACTTTTATCCAGATAAGTGTTGCTGACCATCCAGACAAAGTTACTTGTGTAAAGTTATCCAGGTAACTTTGCCACTCACTAGATCATTGAAAATATTATAAGGATGTGCATTTGCTTTACCCAAATGGGTAAAAAGGGATAAATGACGCCATTTTTTGTTTGTTCTAAATGGATCAAAATGAAAATGGCCTCATATGAAAATTATCCTAAATTTTCAGGTATGTTGGTTTTCATTTGGAGTGCAAAATTTATTTAAAAAAAGGCCCTCAAACCCTCCTTCCACTCCAACAGAAGTTGTGGAGCCTGTGTCAGGCCCAGCCAGGGCCCTTTTGTCTCTCCAATCCTCAGTCCTTCTGCAAAATAGGTCCAGGATTGGGCTTACCCAGCTGGGCGTAACTAGGCTCAATTAGGGCCTAGCTGGACCCCTTTTACCTCTTCTCCCCGTTAATAAACAGGTGGGGGGGTCAGGGACCAGGGATCACCCTGGCCCTCACCTGGAGGTTTGAAAAGACAGAAGCAATGCCAAATCACTCCTGCCCCATCCAGTGCTCTTTAACAATGTCTATGCTGAATTTCCTGAGCGACACTGAAGTAACATCAATTAGGTACCTTTCTCATGTGCAGCCATAGAACATGATGCCAGTTGCACTTGAGACAGGCACCAAAATGATGTAAGTTTGTCACCACTCAGGAAGGCTGGTGCCTTTCTTGTTAAAGAGAATAGTGCAGGAAAAATTGGGCATCAGTGCTGCCCTTTTGAACTGACAGACCACCAGGGAATGGGTGAGTGGGTGACAGGGAAGTCCCCAACCCTCAACCTGCCAGATATTTTAAGAAGGGGGGGGGGGGGGGGTCAGAGGGGCCTGTCCAAGTTCCAGTTGGACCAAGCTAGGCCTGGCTGGGTAGGCTACGCCCAGACTTATTTTGCAGTAGGGAAGAGGGTCAGAGGGACCCAGCTCTGGCCCAGGAGCTTCCACTGGGGTAGAAGGGGGTTAAAAAAGCCACCATGGGGTCCATTCCAAGTTGTTTTTTTTTGTTTCAGCCAGATTTTAACATTTAATGATTTTTTTTTGATTTGTAAAACAAACTGAACCCAAAAAATACTTTAAATGAACCAAAAAAAAAAAACCCTCAAAAGGACAAAACAAACAAAAACAAAGATTTATTTGGCTGTACATCCCTAATATATTAATGTGTTCAGCTGTATAGACTTCATTTCATATTTCCCTATTTCTTTTTTTTATTATAAAGGTGCTTAGAGAAGAAAACTCCATTTTAATCTAAGATAGAGAATGAAGCAGTCAACTGATGCAAAAATTTAGCCTTTTCTTTTAGTGACATTCAGCACAAAAATGCTTAATATAACTCTATAGAGTAACACCAGCAGGAAGTCTAGCGTATTTTAATAAGTTTCAATGTGTTTTAATTTTCAGCTTTATTTGTATAATAAATTCTCTAGGGCATTCATATTTATTTTAATTTTCATATAATTTTCAGGAAAAAACAAGGACATCATCTGTTTAAATTAATATAATATTAGTAGCGAAAAAAAATTATGAATGATATATTCCTACAAGCAGTTTACAGTATATTGTTAAACAATATTCATTTAATCTAGTACCCTTGTAAAGCTTTTTTCCAAAAGGGAATGTATTTCTGTAAAGTAGTGATCAGTCGAAATAGATCTACTATAAGTATCTTTCCATGCTATTGCAATCATTGTTATGGCCACTAGATGTATCAGATAGTATTGATTTTCATGAAGCCTAAAGACCTTTAATCACAGAGAGGTCACCTAATATGGGGAGAACTTTAGGCAGGAAACTGAAGAACCGTAATGAATCTTGCAGAATGGAAAACCCCCAAATCACAACTCTGACACTTTCAAAGAAAGCTCCAACAACCAATATAAGTATTGCTATGGTACAGTGGCCTCAGAATGACATTTCACCAAGGATGGAACAGACAATTACCTTTACAAGTGTGAATATATACGCAGCACAGAGCACTAAAAAGGTTCAAATTGCAGTGGAAATCTGCAGAAAACTCCATAAAGGAAAAGAAATCCCTCTGGGCACTTACAAATTTTCTGCAGAAATTTGGAACATTCTAAATCTAAATACTATGGGGTATATTTCAAAGAAATTTGGTGCCTGACCATGGGAGTCAGTTACCATATTGTAACACTGACATTTGGATTGGGTTGAATGCTTAAATGTAGTTCCCTAAATTTACTAGGTGATGTATAATGAGTGGTACAAGGAATGGGAAGTTACCTGGTTATTAGCGGAGTCATTTATCAAATTACATTAGGGCCTTATCATGCACAATAACTCCATAATGCACACGATAAGGCTCTAACGCACGCGATAAATACCACATTGTAAAATGTGAATGCAAATCAAAAATTAGTAGTTGAGAAGGAGGGGTTTGTGTGGAGTAAACGGAAATGAGGGTCTGCTAGCGTGACGTGTGATAGAGTAATGCACAATGTCTCGGGATTTAACACCGGAAATAACTACACCTTTTTTTTTTTTGTGGTACTATGAAATAAATATTTATTGCGGCCGATATCGCAGATTGCGGGTATTATCGCAGCGATTATCTCACACGATAAAAAGAGGAATGATAACGCACACACCTACCAGGCCTTTCTGCCCCATTAAAAACACCTATTCTTACTTGGTCTAGCTCCCTAAAGCCATAATGCTTGTGGTGAGTTTAATTGTTGGGGGATACTGGATGCTTCGGGAGGCTTGCCGCAGATGACAACAAGTGGAACAACAACAATCTCAAGAACAGGCAAGGCCAGTTCTAAGCCCTCCTAGGAAGATCCTGCACCTGAGGCAGAGGCACGAGCCCCCAGGGTCAGGGCCCAGGGAAGCGCCTGGCACACAGGTGGCCACGGCGGAGGAGATACATCCTTTCTGGGCATGCCAGAGGACTATGTGGTTTGCAGGTATCACCTCCGCTCTCGGGCTATCCTGGAATTATATGAAGAAATCCGAGGGAATTTAGATCCAGTCAGCGAAAGGTGCTTGCTTGCTTCACCAAACAGTTGGCCATCCTGCATTTCATGGCAACTGGCTCCTTCCAAATGACAGTAGGGATCGTGGGGAGAATGTCCCAAACCACTTTTTCCCGCTATCATGACCAGGTCATCACATCAGTCTCTGACCTTATTAATCATTACATAGCATTTCCTCAGGACAGGCAGGAGGACTTGATGGACTTGAAGAGAGGCTTTTATGCCTTCACAAATTTTCCCAGTGTTCAGGGAGCTATTGACTTCACTCACAAGGCCATCATTCCACCCTGTGACAGGGAGGAGATGTACCGCAACAGAAAGCCCTTCCACTCCATCAACTTGCAAGTCATCTGTGATGCTTGAATACAGATCCTCGATGTGGTGGCGAGGTATCTGGGAGCCACACATGATTCCTTTATACTTAGCCAATCGGGCCTCTCTGAAAATTTTGAGGATGGTCTGTATGGTGACGGTTGGCTCGTAAAAAAGAGATGCTTTTTTCTATATTCTGTCTCTGGCTACATGTTTGTGGCAAATGTTATGGAAATGGGGGAGGGGGTGGCTGGGAGGGAGGAAAAGCTTTGCTGCCACGACAAGTAGCTTGTACAGTTACATCTGTAGGCCATTGGCTCAGGGCCTGGCTTTTTCGCCCCATGCTGCAGAGGCCTGCAAATCTTGTGATGGCAAACAATGCACCGGCCCTAAAGCTTGGTGTGTGAGCAGGCACTATACACTTTCAACATGTTCATTTTCAAAATGGCCTTGTTCCTATCCTTCCATCAGGAACTATTAAAATCTCACTGGTTAATGACAAGCTTGAAGTATTCACACTGCTGGTACTGCATGGTCACGTGTGGCCAGTTAGCGAGGCATCATCCATATTGTCGGCCTCACACGCCCCAACCAGAAGCAGTGTCCTGTGGATGTTGGCAGCATGGCATATTCCCTGTGTCGGGGTTCACAAATTGGTTTATATGGAGGACATAATGCAGAGCTGGCAGGGAAATTCGCAATCATACCATGAGGTATCATTTTTGCAGTTAACACAGGTGTGGCAGCTCTTATGTATTGCTTCAAGGTTGGCAGCCTGTTACACATCAGTAGCCTTAGCTCGGTTGTGAGGGCCTGACACGCAATTGTTGGAATACCCAGAAGCGATTTAGTAATCCTGAAGAGCTGAGCTACTTTTGGCTACTGCTATCTAGAGATGTGCTTCGTTTTTTTCTACCGGGTCGTTTTTCGGTTCGAGTACTTCGTGGTACATTTCGGGTTTTCTCGTTTCGTTTTTCCGAAAAACGAAACGAGGAAACCCGAAAATGGGGCCGAAAAACGAATCAGTAATCGAAGCTAAAAAAAACCCCACCCCAAGCACTTAAAAACGTTTTAAAGCATACATATACAACCCCCCCCCCCATCCCGATCCCTCCCCAAGACTTACGAAGATCCCTGGTGGTCCAGCGGGGTCCCGGCTTCTATTTGCCCTCCGTGCCCTCCGTGCCAGTGCAAGCCGCGCGCCTCCGAATAGCCCGAACTACCATGTCACAGGGGCTTTCGGCGCTATTGGCCAGCCCCTGTCACATGGCCATCGGCGCCATCTTGTGCTCCTATCATGTGACAGGAGCTGACCAATAGCGCCGAAAGCCCCTGTGACATGGTAGTTCGGGCTATTCACTATTCAGCACCATTTTGAGGCGCGCGGCTTGCACTGGCATGGAGGGCACGGAGGGAAAATGGAGGCCGGGACCCCGCTGGACCACCAGGGATCTTCGTAAGTGTTAGGGAGGGATAGGGATCGGGATCGGGATCGGAGGGGGGGGGGGGTATTAGCTAATTTAAATGTTTGGGGTGGTTTGGGGGTGTTTTTTTTATTTAAAAAAAAAAATTTGTGCCCCTCTCCCCAGGCAAACCCGAAAACCGAATTTCCCCGAAAGTCGGGGAAAATTCATTTCGGGTTTCGGGGACAACGAAATGCCAACGAAGTAGGAAATTTCGTTGAATTTCCTACTTCGAGCGAAAAACGATACACATCTCTACTGCTATCCTGCACATATACTGGCCCAGAACAATGTAACATGTACTTAGGCTAGGCAAATCGCCCTTTAAGGTTAAGGGAAAGGTACAGGCTACCTTATACAGTTTTACAGGATGCTGGCAGAAACGAGGTACAACGAGGCCTTATGCGCTACCTGCTATGTCATTGAACGCACCTTCGGCATTCTCAAAAGTCACTTTCGCTATTTGGCAAGACAGGTGGAGCTTTAATGTATGCCCCACCCAAAGTTGCAGATATAGTGCTGCTTTGCTGTGTCTTCCATAATCTCGCTCTACGCCATGGACTACGAATGGAGATACATCTGGATCTCCCCTGGATCCCCCGTGTGTCCCCACATGAGATGAAGACAGTATGCTGAGTGCCAGCCAGCTTCACCAAAACCTTACATAACTCTACCTTGCCTGATAGGCCTCATATACCACATCCCCTTCCAGGGAAGGGAGGCCATTAGACTTTAAGCTGCTGCTCTGCTTGCTATCATTTTTCTTTCTGTCACTGCTTCTCTGTGTAGGTCAGAGTGTAATAGAAAACATGTATGCCTACTCAGGATTCATCTTGACAATGGAGCAGTAGACTGTACTTGAAAAACCGTTGTGAAAATAAAGGTACATGTGGCTACCATAATGTGCTCTGCCTGATAATGACAGTAAGAGAGGCATGTGTAGCATGACAGTTTGTGGCCTAGCTACAGCTAGCACCTTGTGCCTTGCTGGACCTCCCCAGCAGAGCCCATCCTAGTGCTCAAATGTGGATGAGGTAGTGCCACTAGTGTGATGCCATTCTAGTTGCTCCTCAAGCATGGAGGGCTACAGCTCTAGAAATGCTGTAAATCTAAAATAGCTTTGAAGCTTAAAGACACAGCCTAAAGATACAGGTAGACATTTAAGGTTTCAAAGACAGATTTCCCATTTTACTGCCTCATTCCATAGCTGAGAAATGTGGGCATGTGAAGTAATACACCTGTTCTGGGTAAGTTTAGTGTCACATGGGCATGCCAAGTCACAGTTGACACCACTGCATCGCCAGTTTCAGAGTCACTACTGACTAGGTTTTCCAACTGTATATAGATTTACAGGACATGTTCATCCAGTCCTGGTCTTACTCCCATGAATGCAAGGATCAATAGTCTTGGTTTTGCTCAGAAAAGCTATAGGGAAGTCAGATGAAATTCCCGCATGTAATGGGTTCCAAACCAGGACAGGATTTACCTGTCCTGAAAATTAGAGCCAGTTGACAACCCTACTGCAGACATCAGTGTGTTCTAGTAGCACGCCTTCCCTGACAGCCTTGGGTAAAGCGCCTGTTCTACCTGGTGCCATTCCCACAATGCACACAGGTCCTTCCAAGCTAGCAAACCTCTCGGTGGTTGCATGCACCCCATCACAGATGGACTGTACTACACCTAGCTATGCAATTTATAAATGAGAATGTTCAGAATGTGAGGGCCTGGGCTGACGTGATGTTATGTAGGTTCCATTACCTTCTAGGTGAGCCTACACTAGGATGCACGTCCAGCTCTGTGAAGGCAGGATTGCGAATCAGATGATGTCCTGCCTTCACTTGTATTTTCCAATGACCTCTGAGAGTTTCTAAGCACGGTCAGAGCACCCACATCTCTTCTGAGCAGTTTGATGTCATAGAAGCCAACAGTAAGATTTGTTTGAACCTCCTGACTTCAACCCATCCATCACAGGTAGCCTTAATAAGCAATGGAGTTGTCAGAGCGCTGCAAGGCCCTTGGCCATTATGGCTCACCGATAGTCTTGTGGTGCAGCTGTATGGACATATGTATGTACCCAGAACATTTTCAAGGTATTTTTCTTTTACCTATAGCTAGTATCTCTTACAGTACTGGGGTTCAGTAGTCTCTGCTTTCTGGTTTCCTGGGCTGGAGTGGTGCTTACTCTGATTAGCCTGGCCTTGGGTACCTTCAATGGGTATCCTGGAGAAACAGCCTTTAGTCTCTTGCCCTCCTGCCTCCAAAGTGGCGTTAGAAGTTTTGTTGTTGTTGTTGTTGTTGGAGGCTAACAGTGTCAAGACTCGCTATAATTCTGGGCCCTGGCCTGCCTTTTCCAAAACCTAGGCGAGAACCCTGTCCCAAAACAATGCAGATGACAAGCCATTGCCTGTGCCATTTTGATGCCCCACTTGCAACTCTAGTCACTGACGAAAGGGAGAGAGAAAAAAAAATCAAACGTTAAAGGGGTAACTAGGAAGCTGGGGCAAGCCTTGGTTCCCCTCTCACCCCAGTCTGAGAAAAAAAAAAAAAAAGAGTAAACATTGAAACACCAATTGCCAAACCTCCAATGATTGCCACAGCTTTCAGTCCAGTTCCTTGCTCACTTGCTGCAGCTGTAATCAACACACCCCAGGTGATTGCTGTCCCGTTCAGTCTCTATGGGTAAAACAGAGTCCAAACAAACCAAACAAAATCCTTACAAAGCTTTCTCACATGTTGTGAGATTGCCAGAGATTTTATTTTTTTTCCAACAGCCCACGGCAATAATACTGCAACCTTCTGTTTAACAGTAACATTTCTTAACAAGTCTCTTTAGCAGTATAATACTGCTGGGATTTCACCTCCCTCTCCTCCCATGAAATCCACTTTGATGCAGGCCTCAGCTACCTGATTTTTTCTTTTTTTCCTTTTTTCTGTGAAAGAGCTTTGTACTAATATCCCAGCTAGGCCTACCTCCTTTAAAATTATTATGAGGTACCCATGAGTTCCGGGTTGTCTTGGGACTCCTCTCTTTCTTCAACCTCCATAGGTTCTGGCTCCAAAAGCTCTGCTGCCTCCCCTCTTAAGAAGGGTTCTCCTTCCTGTTTGAGAAGAAGTCCCACCCTCTTCGTGCAGCATGTCTTCCCACTCTAGAGCTGTCTCACCCCTCCCTACTCGATCTCTAGGAACCCAGGGCCTTTGGGCTTGGTCACTCCCACCTTCCCGCCCCTCCTGCCTCAGCGCTGGGGAACCTGGGAGTTGTAGTACTGAAGGACTGTTCCAGATTCCCTAGATTTCCTCTGTCTCTGCCTAGCTCTTTGCCTTTGCCCCAGTAGCAGAGTAGGGATAGCAGGACCTCCACCACATGGTGCTATCGGTGACCACCCTTAAAGCACATAGGCTGAACTTTCCTGCGCCAAACAGCTTGCAGATAGTTCTATTTCCAATGTCACTCCACACATTTCTGTGCTTTCATGCTTGCAGGCCCTCGCTGATCCACATGCCTGTCATGACTGCTATCCTCTAGGCTGTGCCTCATGTGGTGTAAGTGACATTTATAGATAGTGGTGAACAGTAGGGATGTGAATCATATTTCGGACAATTGAAAATATCGTACAATATTTTCAAAATCGTCAGAAATCAGGGGCTCCCCCAAAACTGATAGGAAAACCCCACGATATTGTTCGTGGGGTTCTCTTATCGTTTTGGGGGAGGGCGGGAAAAACGGCACACAAAAATAATCCCTAAACCCACCCCAACCCTTTGAAACTAATCCCTTAGCTTCCCCCACCCTCCCAACCTCCCCAAAAACTTTTCACAGGTACCTGGTGGTCCAGTGGGGGTCCCGGGAGCGATCTCCCACTCTCGGGCCATCGGCTGCCACAAATCAAAATGGCACCGATGGCGTTTGCCCTTACCATGTAACAGGGTATCCGTGCCATTGGCCGGCCCCTGTCACATGGAGGGAGCACTGGATGGCCGGCGCCATCTTTAAAAATGGCGCCAGCCATCCAGTGCTCCTACCATGTGACAGGGGCCGGCCAATGGCACGGTTACCCTGTCATATGGTAAGGGCAAAGGGCCATCGGCGCCATTTTGATTAGTGGCAGCCGACGGCCCGAGAGTGGGAGATCGCTCCCGGGGCCCACTGGACCACCAGGTAATTTTAAAACATTTTTTGGGGGGTCGGGACGGTGGTGGAGGCTAAGGGAGCGATTTTAAAGGGTCGGGGTGGGTTTTTAGGTTTTGTCCTAACTCCCGTTAGTGTGCACTAACCCGATCAACGATTTTTTCACGATAAATCAGTGGAATTTCTATTGTATCGCACTCTTTAATGATTAATGACGATTCAAAAAATGTTGGACGATATTTTAAATCGTCAAAAAATGATTCACATCCCTATTCAGTTATATGGCCTAGGCCATATGGTCTTGCCTGCTGGATAAGTGGCAAGTTGGAATGTGCAAGGGCATTTTAGAATGCAAGGTCATCTGGAGGGCAAACCTTGTTCCTAGTGAACCATTAACCAAAAACCGCACAATGAAAGGAACCAACCAGGAAGTGTCTTTTTCAAGCCAGTGACCACTTTATTAGCGAAGACATGTAGTCCACTATTTGAAATAAATTAAATGTCTTAGGTGATTACATTCTGCAAGGACAAGACAGCAAATAGCACAAAACACTGTAAATGTAATGAACAGCACATTCTGTGTAGACCTGTACATACATTGTTTGAAATGGCATCATTACATATAGAGGCTTAGCATCTTATCATTTTGGCGTGGTTTGGCCTCTGTGGGAAACAGGTTGCTGGGCTTGATGGACCCTTGGTCTGACCCAGCATGGCAATTTCTTATGTTCTTAGGAAGCAGAAGTGGCACCCCCAATTACTATAGTATACCTTTAATGTTGTACCTGATAGCAGCCTTGCTATGTTATAGCTAGGAAAAGGCCCCAGACAGTCCATGTAGAAAGAGTGCACTCAAGTGAACAGCCTAAGGAGAAAGGCAGCAGAGGTGAAGGCCCTAGACAGTCCATGTTGAATGAGTGCCCTCAAGGGGACAGCCTAAGGGGCAAGGCAGCAGAGTTCAAGTGAAGGCCCCAGCAGTCCATGTGAAAGCATGCATTCAAGGGGACAGCCTAAGAAGCAAGGCAGCAGACTTCAGCAAGAAGGTAGCAGGTCCAGGACCAAAGAGTGCAGCATAAAGGCAGGAGGGCCAGGAGGAGACCCAGCAGCATGGAGGCAGGAGGCCCAGGAGGAGACCCAGCAGCATGGAGGCAGCAGCAGCAGGAGCTGAGATGAGAGGGTTCCTTACCCTAAGGCTTGGGTCTTTACTTTTACTAATTAACAAGAACTGAACAGAAAATCTACTTCCTTCTGAAAAGCAAACTCAAAATCCATGTAGACCATTAGGAGGAACCTGCTTTTAAACCAGGAAGAGTAACCCCTGGCAGCCACCTCATGTGAGGGTGCTGTAACAGACATGGTGCATTCCAATTTCCTCCTCCGCGTGCATGACCCTTCCTCAAGGCCACATCTTCATAGGGATTACAGTGTGGCCCTACACCCAAAAGAAAATTTCAGGACTGGATCTGTTTAAAGAATCTGTGTACTTGTAGCACATGGATCTGATAGTTTAGATAACACATTGACAAAAAGAAAATTCAACAGGATGCAGAAGTAGAGAAGAGTTTAAATGCTGCATCTCAATCAAAGCTGCTCCTTCAAATACAGTCTGCCATTCACAAACCATGATCTATGCATAACTAGGTTTGGAAAACCATAGTGCAATGACGGTTTAAAAAGACGCCAACAGTAGAAGACTCAGCTTAAGATAAGTAAATCCGACTATTTACCAATATAGCGTACATCCCCTGAAGAAAGACCTATCATGGTCAGAAACAAGGCCTTGTCGGGTGGACTTTAAATTTTATAGTTTATAAGTCGGTATTACGCTGGCAGAATGGACATCAAGCAGAATAGTATGTTTTGAACTTAAATGAGTTCATCTCACACTCTAACAAATTATTGGGGTAGATTTTCAAAGGGATATGCGCGTACCCCCCAAAAACCTACCCCAAACCTCCCCTGCGCGTGCCGAGCCTATTTTGCATAGGCTCGGCGGTGCGCGCAAGCCCTGGGACGCGCATAAGTCCCAGGGCTTGCATGGAGAGGCGTGCTGGGGCGTGGCGGGGGCGTGGCGGTCATGACGCGGTGTTTCGGGGGCATGGCACGGGCGTGGTTTCGGCCCTACGGAACAGCCCCCGGGTCGGGTGATGGCGCGCCAGCAGCCCGCTGGCGTGTGCAGATTTACGCCTGCTCCAGCGATAAAGTAAGTTCCCTGCCTCCGTTCCCTCCGAGGCCGCTCCGATTTCGGAGCGGCCTCGGAGGGAACGGAGGCAGGGTGCGCGGCTCGGCACACGCAGGCTGCCCAAAATTGGCAGCCTTGTGCGCGCCGATCCCGGATTTTAATGGATACGCACGGCTACGCACGTATCTATTGAAATCCCGCGTACTCTTGTTCGTGCCTGGTGCGCGAACAAAAGTACGCATTCGCGCTAAATTATAAAATCTACCCCATTGTTAATAATTTTAAAATTCACTGTGCACTTTTCATTCAAATAAAAAAGATTTTCAAGGTTGCTGGTGGAAAGTTCGTGATTAAAATGGAAACATTGCAAGCCAGTAATGCATTGTAAATTTATGAAACATTCCACTTCCTCCTTCTAAAAATTTTTCAGCAAATTTATTTAGTGTCTTTTATAAAGTTAGAGGTTTGTTACCTCTCAAAAAATCATAAATCTTCTAGAGTAATTCATTGGACATTTTTCATATGAGTTGGAATTGATTCTGTAGAAGAAGTGTCCATTAAAAAAATTCTTTGGTGCATAGGATATTTTTGGTTAACCAGGTTTATAAGCAAAAACTTAATTGCGCACTAGAGAGGGTCACAGAATATGATCCATAGGTGAAAGGTATTGGTTGATATTTTCAGAATCTTGCCTTGTTCTCCCTACAGGAACAATTTTCAAACTATCCACTAAGGGAAATTTTTATCCTTGGACTATGCAGCAATTTCAAAGAAGAAGCATATTCAAACTTTCCCTTGGAAACTGGACATGTCCAAAGTACCAATGGACTCTTGCACCTGCATTATTGCATGTAGATTTTCTATGGAGTATAACATGCAAAGACCTGAAAATACAATCTATGCATGTTATTTTCTGATCCTGCCCAAACACAAGAATGCATCTCTTAAATATGAATAAAAGTATGCCTGTTGTGCGGGCAATAATCAAACGTTTTTATGTGGGTAAACATGTTTGCCCTCATTATATATGCATTAAACAATAAGCTGCTATAATTTACAATATTAAAATAACTCTTCTATACTAAGATACCTAAGCATTTCAAGTCATTACATCCTGAAAGAATGTGACAGCTGATGGTAATTGATATAAATTATAATGGCAACCTAGCTGTCTTTTTCCTTTGCACACCTGTACCTTAGCATTACTAAGTGGCAACCTACAGACTGACAGAGCCTCCCAGCTGTTATCCATAGATGCTGTTCTGTGTGGTTGCTAGGAACATTTTAATTCTGTTAAGCTATTAGTAGTGCACATGGTACCTTGCAAACTGATAAAGTTAATGTAAATTGTAGATTTCTCCCCTTTAGCCTTTCTCAGTGATATTAAAATTTTGCATAAGTTAATCAAAGTGCATAATTATTTTTTTATCTACAAGAAAACAAAAAATCATTCTTTTTCAAAATCATTTTGATTCCAAGTCTTCCAGTTAAAAAAATCCCTCAAATATAAGAAAACTGTCACACTATATTAATATCAATATTTATATAGCATGTAATATCTATGGAGCTCTGCAGAACAAATTGTTAATGTAGGATATGTTTTATGCTTAAAGCATTTTGCCTTGCTGTTCACTAGTCACCATAAAAAAAAAAAAACATAGCAGGCAAGCAGTCCCCAGACTCAGAACAGCATTTGAACCAAAACAATAATCTGGTGACCATAACTAATATTGGTAGCCTAAAGGCTGCACTATAGTTAGGTAAAGTAGCAAAACTCAGGAACTCATTCAAAAGTTAATAGGAAAAAAATAAATGTATTAAACAAGTACGGCCACAATTATCAACATTTCAGTCCAAACTATCTGCACATTAAACAAAACTGGGTTTTTGTTTTTTTTGTTTTTTTTTAATTTCCCTCCATCAGTTGAATATTGACATCACTAAAAGACTTCCTTTCAGTAACATATATAAATAAAATAAAAAAAGGAATTGTCATGCATGCTGCCAAGTTGGTTATCTGGCCTCCATTCCAGAGTCTGGCTATTGCTCCTCAGACCAGCCAAGAAAGGGGATGGTACAAAGGCAGAACTTGCAGTTCCTGATGAGTAGACAGTGCTGGCTATCACACAGTGGTGCCACCTAGTGGCCAGATTCAGGGTGGACACGTACAGGGTTCCGGAGGAAACTGTGGTTTGTGACCTCTGGCCTCTGGATGCTGCTATAATGGCTGGGCTAACTGGAAGGGGGAAAGGATTAAGCACTTAATCTTAGCACTATAGCCCAAAGAAACAGGAGGAAACTGGTAGACCAAAAACAAACAGAACTGAGAAGCATTTCATTAGCATACAAAAATAAAAAAGACAAAATATGAAAAGGCAAAATGCTTTTAAACTTCATTTTCACCTTGAAGAAGGTCCAAATAATTTGGACAACTACATTAGCATTTCTGGGTTTGCTTGTTTAATAAATAAATATATTTTTCATGTTGGTTTTTGAATGAATGATTGACTTTACCTGGTCATCCATAAATGTAAAGCTGGACAAATGGAGAAGGCCCAGATTTGGTCCATTCCTCACGTGGACCCTTAGAAAAGGCTGTTCCTTGCCACTTTATTTAAGGGGTCTTGTCACCAGCACCCCTAGCTTTTTTCCTCACGTTTACTGGGAGTTTTCTTCTTTGGGAATTTTCCTCTTCCATGACATGGCAAAGACATGAAGGAAGTCAGTGAGGGAGTTGCAGCCAACCCCCAGGATGCTATTGGGGCGGCTGTGTCCAATTTGGAGGTGGTGGCGGGGCAACTAGAAGCAACAACTTTTCCTGGGTCTTCCTCCAGGCTAGGGAGTTTGGGCATGCTGGCAGGTGAAAGTCTGAGGGGTGAGGGATCGGTCCCCCTTGCAGTTGGGCAACACAATCCTGAAGTGGCAGGTTTCCTCAGTAGATATCCCCTGATTTGAGAGTTGGTCTTTGATCCCTTCTCCTATTCGAGTGGCAGGTAAGATGCAGCATGGTAGGTTGGCAAGCAAGTCTTCCTCCAAAGGAAGAGGTGGTTCCAGGTCCGGAGGGACGAGTACTGCTGGATTGCCAGAAGTGCCTCGCAAGAAGGGTAGGGTCCTCCAACATGGTGGCTGAGGTCATGATAACAAGGTGGCTCTTATGGCAGGCACGGGTGAGACAGAAGTGGTTGGAGATGAAGCAGAGTCTGGTGATGCCCCACCCTGGGAGTACCTCCCAATCATGGGAGTCAGCCGGAGATCAATTTGCAAAGGCAAGAAGCCCTGGGTCATGCTGCTATGGAGGCCTGGGATTATTGGTGTTTGGAAGAAGAACACAGCTGGTGGTGACTCTGTGCCTTTTGGGAATTGGTGGCCTATGCAGCCTGGTGGTGGTACCCAAATAAAGTATGAGGCTGGTCAGGTTGGGGTGGGACTAGGCCAAGGAGGAGTGGTGCAGGACATTGGCCAAGGTGGGAGGATGGCAGTGTTTGCCAGGGAATGGGAGATATAAGGCCTTAGGGAACTGGGGCAAATAGAGGGCGTTGGTATGCCATGAGGTCTTGAGGCTTGGTCAGGGAGTCAGGAAAGATGGGGGAGCCCCAGGTGAGTTCATGGGGATTGCTACATCAAAGCAAGGTGGGGGGGGGGGGGAGCTCAGGGTTTCATGGTCTCTTGTTTTGTAGGTGATCAGGGCAGCGATGATTGTCCAGCCACCACCTCCAAATTGGACACAGCAAGAGAACTGAAGATAGCATGATCCATACTGGGAGGATACAGATCCAGGTCATGGCAGGCATTCAGGCCCATCAGCAGGATCCAGTGATGCTGTTGTGATACCTTCATATGATGAGTTATGGGTGGGGAAAGGAAGAGGAAGAGGTCAAATGATCAATCTTCTTTCTCCTCTTCTAGTCCTTCTTCGAGAGGGTTTGTGTGGTCAGGTCCTGAATCATAGGTACAGGTCCTAAAAAGGATATAAGGCACTCCGCCTTAGTTGTCCTGATGGATTTGTGGAAAGGGGTGCCAAAGAGATTGATAAAGAAAGGAAAGAATATTTAAACTGACATTTGTAAGCTGTTGGAGGGAGAAGGGGTGCAAAGAAGAGGAAGAAGGATAAGGAGGGCAGGTCTAGGAAGAAGGTGTCAGGGAATATTATAATTTGGATTCACTGTTTTCTTAGGTTGGCGACTGTGAGGGGTCATTACAATCCAACTCAATATGGTTCTTTGTTGGCATATGCTCACAGCATTTTGGTTACTTATAAGGATAATGATGGATGGGCCTGGCTTAATTACAACAAGAGGTTCTGTGACAAAATGGATGAAAACTGTCATATGTTATGGGATATCCAGGACATCAGTTTGTGGTCGACTCAAATGATAAATAATGGTCAGTTATCTGGGAGTAGGACCATGGATGAAGGGGAGGCAGATAGTTCCTTTCATCCTTCCCATGATGCCAAGAAAGGAGATAGCCAGCCTCAGGCACAGGGCTCAGGTCAAGATGTTTGTTGGCATTTCAACAAATCTTCCTGCCTGTTACCCAATTGTAAGTTTCAGCCCTCATGTTCCAGTTGTGGCAGGTAATTAACACCTCTAAGTGTGTTAATTACCAGCCCAGACCTGGGGACAAGGATGCTAAATAGAGAGGTTTAGACCATTAGGGTTCCATTTGGTTGGAGGATATGAACATGTTGTTGGATTCCTTCCCTGATACTATTGTGGTTGGCAGTTTATACAAGTATGGTTTTTGAATTCCTTGCACCAGTCATGGGTCTTCGTGAGTGGGGGGGGGGGGGTCTAAATCCTCATCGGTACAAAGTTTTAGGGATATAGTTTGGAGCAAATTGTCTTCTGAGTTGTAGGATTGTGGATGCTATTATGCTATTGTTGATCCACCATTCACAGTCATGGCATTTGTTTCCAATGGTGGTAGAGACCAAAAAGGAGCTGGAGAAATTTAGGTTGATTATGAATTTATCATTCCCTCCCCTTCCCACCACCACCTCTCTGGGTCTTTGATGAATGATTTTGTGCTGTGGGAATGGTGCACTGTGAAATATGCTTCTTTTGAGTCAGCAGTTGCCTTGGTCCAGAGTGTAGACCCCGGTATGTTGTTGCCCATTCATCTAGATATCTTCCCCTATTGAACTTTAATTTTGAGAGACAATTTTTCACTGACAAGTGCATCCCATGGGTTGTTCAGTGTCATGCTCCTTCTTTGAGTTGTTCAGTACTTTTGTCTTCTGGGGTGACTGTATGCTCAACAGGAATTGATAGTATGGTACACTATTTGGATGATTTTCTGTTTGTGGGACTAGCCAGGGATAGTGCTTGTGCAGATATTTGTCTGTTTTTTTGTGGGTTGCTGACTAATTAGGTATTCTGAGTGCTGCAGAGAAAACTGAGGGCCCTGCTTCTAGTCTCACCTTTTTGGGCATTGAATTTGATTATGTGGCCTTGGTTTTACGGTTGCCTGCTGACAGAATAAGGATCCTCAGGGACTTGGTATCTCAGGTATGGGCAGTGAGGAAAGTCACTTTATGTCAGATGTAATCTTTGATTGGTTCATTACATTTTTCATGCAGAGTCATCCCTATTGGTTGGGCCTTTATCAGGAAGTTGACAATGACCACTGGTGGAATCATGAAAGGCATCATTTCATTCATGTTTCTGCCAGGATTTGTCAGGAGTTGGGGTATAGTCAAAATTTCTGAAGTCTTTCAGTGGCATTTGTTTTATGCCATTGGAACTGGTTACTAACTGGGACTTGGAGCTGTATATCAATGCAGCTGGTTCAGTGGGATTTGGGGTTTATTGGAAGAGGGCATAGTGTGCTAACTGTTGGCTTCCCTCTTGGTTCAAGTTGGGCCTGACCAGGAACATTGTCATTTTAGAGCTTTTTCCTTTGGTGGTAGTTTTGGCCTTATGGGGAGCATCTTTGTGGAATATGCAAGTTCTATTTTGGTGTGATAACCTGGGGGTAGTGGAGGTTATAAAACATCAGTCAGCCAGGTGTGGGTAGGTATCTGCTTTATTACAGGAATTTGTCTTCCTGTGTTTGAAATGGAACATTACTGCTAAGGCACAGCACATTCCCGATCTGGAAAACTCTCTAGTCAATGTTCTTTCTCGTTGCAAATGGGAGGTGTTTCAAAGACTAGACCCTTTTGCAGACTAATTCAGAACCCCTATCCCAGCGTACTTCTGGTGGATTATGATACCGAAGCAATGACTCCTATGATTCAGGGATCTCTGTCAGCAGCTACATGGGCAATTTATGTGAAAGGCAAGTGTGTTGTAAGAGATTTTGTGGGTCTGGCCAGGTATCCATGCAGCAGTTATGCAGTTTATCTTATCTGCAAAAATAGCTGGTTGTTTCCTGGCATCAGTTTGATCATACTTTGCAGGATTTTCCTTTTACCAGAAGGTTAGGATTTCGACAATCCATTAGTTTGTTTTCCTGTTCGTCGTATGTTGGGGGGTTGGAGAGGGTTGGGAAAGAAGTCTGCCCCTCCCGCTCTGGACAAGCAGAGACTGATAATGTTCTGGGATTTGGAAGTGATGGTGGAGGCCTTGCCTCAGGTGTGCTGGTTAGTCTTTAAGGTGTTCTTGTTCAGAATCATGTTCATGCTTACAGTTGTTGGTGCCTTGCATGTCGGTGAATTGGTAGCCCTGTTGGCAGCTAGGCCAGGGATGCCAAGATTGTTGTGTGATAATATGCGTGTGTAGTGATTTGGTGCTCTGGTACATTCAACATTCTAAGGTGGATCAGGCAGTGTAGGGGCAAGACAGGTTGTGTAGGTTGTGGGACAAGATTGTATATCCAGTTGATTGAGTTGAGGTTTTCTGAGGTCTTTGTCCTTTTGGGGTAGATATCTTTTCATGCATGGGGACAGTTGACCCATTATCAGTTTGCCAGTGCCTTTAAGCAGGTTATTAGTTGCTTGGGCTGAGAGGTGGGAAATTATGGACTCATTCATTTAGGAAAGGTGCTGCTACCAGTGCAGCACAGGCTGGTTTGTCCAGTACAGCACATTGGCAAATGGCATTCATAAGTATTCATTAGGTATGTTCACCTCCAATCTGGGGGTCCTCCAGATATTGAATTTTTTTTGGCTTCCTGCTAATTATCTTTTGGTTTCTTTTAGGTTTATGGTAGGTGCAGGTGATGAAAGGGTGTGCCTAGTTCATGGTCCACAGTTTTGCTGGGCTTTCCGAAGAGCCTTGATCCATCCTTATGAAGAAAATGTGGGCATGTCCAATGGTGACGGAAGGATCCAATGGATCAGCACTCAGGGAATGCATTGATGCCAGCTGTTGCCAGTTGTCTCAGAGTCACTGCATGACATGGATGCTCTGGAAGTTGTTGCAATCTATCTCTGGGATAAATATAATGGTTCATGGTCCTATCGTGAGTTCATCATGGCTGTGAGGAAAGACTTGGGAGTTCTGATGAATCTGTTGCCACTAACACAATTTGGTTGGTTGGATATAATCAAGAGATCGAAATGTGATTATCACCCTCTCTGGAGATGAGGTTTGAGGAAGGTTAACAAACAGATTGCTGCTTGGTTGGAAACGCAAAGGGGTTTAGAGTTAGGCATATCTGTGCAAGCAACAGATGGTTGGATGGATTTCACATTTCCAACCTAGGCATTGATCTATTTAATGATGATCTCCAGGAGGTTTTTGAGAGCATTTTGTCACATGGTTATGGAACCATAGTTTTTTGGGGAGAAAATGGGTGATTTTAATTATCCCTTGTTCTGAGGCCATAACCCGAGCCATTCTTAACCATTAGCCATTTTGGTTGGCTCATTTTGGATGTTCTGCAACCAATGTTTGTTAAAGGGGGCTGTTTACACAGACAGTGAGGAGCTGCTTAACTGGATTGTGTTGGTGCAGTAGTGAGGGTGTCCTGAGGTGTGGCAGCTTACCAACGGTGAAGCGTAGGAAGCCAGGATTTGCCTGTTAGAAGTTATTGTTGGGGCTGTGGAAGTAACCACTCCTAGGCTGGGAGGATGGAGGTGGGATATGAACTATTGTACTATGAAGTTGATGACTGGAGTTTATATAAGTGTTTTGGGCTTGGGTTATTTGTCAATAAACTTCATTATTGTTAATTCAATATTGTTGTGTTCAGTGTGTGCTTTGTGCTGGGTACGGGAGAGTGGGAGAGTGGGAGAAAGTTGGAAGGTCCTGGATGCCCATGTTACAAACAGTAATTGATTTATGCAATGTCTTCCTAACTAAGGGGGGGGTCATTCATCAAACTGCATTAGGGCCCTAATGCCTGTGATAACAACATAATGCCTGCGTTATTTATCGCATCACGAGATGTGTGTGGAAATTTTAAAATGTTCCCAAACTGGATAGAATAAATTAAAATGAGGGGTGCTTAGCATGCCATTGTGGGTATTAACTACACCTTTTTTCCTGGCATTATGCCCACAATAGGTATTGTTATTGATGAAGCAGGATTTGTGATAAATAAATATCACAAATGAGAGAGAGAGCGAGAGAGAAAGAGAGCTTCTGTACAAGGCTCTTATGTAAGAAAACTATTTATACCACTGTAAGAAGGGCAACTAGTAATTCGGGGTGAGGTTTTAGCGGTGGCCTAGGTTTTCGGGGCCATTTTTACATGCACAGTCAGAGGTACGAACAGCACAGTAGGCATCAGTGAAGATTTTATTTGACATATAGTGATTACAGGCTGTCCCGGCCCACTCCCCATCCTGCCCCTCCCTGCCCATACCACGCGCCCCCCCCCCCCCCCCCGGGCTGCCCCTTTTCCCTCGGCTAGCACTTCTGCGCGTACCAGGGTTTACATGTATGGCTGGGCCCATTGTAAAGGCCACGCACGTAAACCCCGGTTTTTACGCGCATAGCCCTTTGAAAATTTACTTATTAGTCAGATACCTTTTTGATCTTAATTTACTAACTAACCCTTCAAACTCTCTTTTATAAATTTCCACAGTAGAACTGAGAGACAGGCAGACTGTTCTTCAGTGGCACTGTATGTGCACTAGTATAGTGCAAGAATGTATTTCTACCTGTTTTTTCCTCAAAGATTGTTTTCTCAATGTTTCCATTTTCCATTTTAGTAAAAAATACATCTAGGAAAATTTTCTAATAGTCTGCAGATTTGCAAAGTCCACAGGTACTTTTACTACTACTACTACTACTACTATTACTTAACATTTCTATAGTGCTACACAACATATGCATCTCACTGCAAACATACCAAAGTACAATCCCTGCTCAATCTAATAAGACAAACATACAGGACAAGAGACTTGGGGTATGTCATAAAGCAAGACAATGGTTATGCAGTAATATGCAACTCTCATCCTTGAGTGCTGCCAGCAAGTCTGGTTTTCAGGATATCCACACTGAATATGCATAAGATATGTTTGCATATACTGTTTCCACAGTATGATAATATATCTCATGCATATTCATTGTGGATTTCGAATACCAGACCTGTTGGTGGTACTCAAGCACTGGAGTTGCCTACTCCTATATTTGAAATTGTCAAAGAGAAATTACCTAATACTAAGGGAAATTAGCTAGCATAAACCAGGGGTTCTCAACCCAGTCCTTGGGACACACCCAGCCAGTATAGTTGTGAGAATACTCACAATTAATATGCATGAGACAGATTTGCAAACAATGGAGGCAGTGCATGCAAGCCTGTCTCATGCATATTCATAATAATATCCTGAAAATCAGTCTCACTAGGTATGTTCCAATGACTGAGATGCAGGCAGCCAAGAGGGGTAAAAAAAAATCCAATTGATGCATACTGATTTTTTTCCCCATGATCTAAACACACTCCTGGAAAGCCTATTTAATTCATCTAAATGTATGCAAACTGTAGAAGCCCTTGCATACTTTTAGATAGAGAAGTCAATTTTCAAACAAGTCAATTTACCTAATATTCAGTACTGGCTGGATAAAGTTATCAAGCTAACTCTACTCAGAAAAATTATCCAAAAGTTAACCAGATAATTAAAAAAAACCAAACAACCCAGCAGCCATGCAGCGGCGGATTCCCTTCCCAGCCACCTAATATCTTAAAAAATTGGAGGAGGGGCCACACAGCAATAATCCTCCCCTATCCCTGAAATTCCTTTACTTTTTTATTACCATAAGAACATAAGAAAATGCCATACTGGGTCAGACCAAGGGTCCGCCAAGCCCAGCATCCTGTTTCCAACAGTGGCCAATCCAGGCCACAAGAACCTGGCAATTACCCAAAAACTAAGTCTATTCCATGTTACTATTGCTAATGGCAGTGGCTATTCTCTAAGGGGCAGATTTTAAAAACTTGCGCGAGCGCGTACTTTTGTTCGCGCAGCAGGCGCGAACAAAAGTACGCTGGATTTTATAAGATACGCGCGTAGCCGCGCGTATCTTATAAAATCCGGGGTCGGCGCGCGCAATGGGGTGCACATTTGTGCAACCTGCGAGCGCCGAGCCCAGCGCGCGCTGCCTGTTCCCTCCGAGGCCGCTCCAATTTCGGAGCAGCCTCAGCGGGAACTTTCTTTCGCCCTCCCCCCACCTTCCCCTCCCTTCCCCTACCTAACCCCCCCCCCCCGGCTTTATCTAAACCCCCCATCCTTACCTTTGTCGACAAAGTTACGCCTGCTTTCAGCAGGCGTAACTTTGCGCGCGTCGGCCGGCTGCCCCGCTCCGTGGTCCGGTCCCGGGGGCTGTTCCGGAGACCGCGTTCATGCCCCCGGAATGCCCCGGACCAAAACCACACCCACGTCGCCGCCCCCGAAACGCCACGCCCCGCCCCCTAAACACCGCATCATCCCGACACGCCCCCGACAGGAATCCCCGGGACTTACGCGCGTCCCGGGGCTTTACGCGCGCCGGCGGCCTATACAAAATAGGCGCACCGGCGCGCGCGGGCCTTTGAAAATCCGCCCCTAAGTGAATTTAATAGCAGGTAATGGACTTCTCCTCCAAGAACTTATCCAATCCTTTTTTAAACACAGCTATACTAACTGCACTAACCACATCCTCTGGCAACAAATTCCAGAGTTTAAATGTGCATTGAGTAAAAAAGAACTTTCTCCGATTAGTTTTAAATGTGCCCCATGCTAACTTCATGGAGTGCCCCTAGTCTTTCTATTATCCGAGAGTAAATAACCGATTCACATCTACCCGTTCTAGACCTCTCATGATTTTAAACATCTCTATCATATCCCCCCTCAGGGGATATGATATGATATCATTGCTCCAGTTTCATGTAACTCTTTTTCCTGATAATACTGTTCTATGTAAAGCAGCATGATGTACCTACAAATGTCGGTAGATAAAAACCGGAAATAAATAAATAAATAAATCCCAGCCCCTACCTTAAAAATATTCTCATATCCTTATCCCCAAGTCCCTAAAACTGTCCCCAAAACAGAGTAAGAGGAGGAAAGGCTCTTACCTTCTCCTGTTCTGCTCAATACGAAGTGCCAGTAGAGTTGACAGGTGCAAGCGCTAAATATTATTTAATTCACTTCGCTCCTGGGTTTAAAAGACCAAGCCCATTCTGAGCCCATTCTAAATGAAGATCAGCTGCTTCCATGTTAGTGAGTGCTGAACAGGTCTTTCTCTGGTCAACGTTCTCCTTTCCTCCCCATAGATGCAGAGTGGGAGAAAAGCCTTATTGAATCTGTCCCTTAGAGTTGCTGAAAACAGTATGCTGACTATGCATAAAAGTGGATAATTTGCATTGTTAAAAATACAAATTGGTTTGCTATAGAAAACAGTTGATATTGTCATATATTTAAATAGTTTATATTAGTCTTTAACATATAATTAAGCAGAAATAGAATGAGCTATCTTGTTAGCTATCCAGCTAACTTTACTGTCCTGCCAGCAAAGTTAGCAGGATAAATTTATCTAGCTAACATTGGCAGTATATTTTGTGGCAAAGCCACATCGTTGAACATACCCCACTATCTTAAAATTAGCTGGATAAGTTTATCCTGCTAATTTTAGGACTGCTTTACAGCACAGCCTGAGTTGGCCAGATAACCAATCCAGCTAACTCTGAATATCAGAGTTAGCTGGATAACTTATCCAACTAACTTAAATCCACCCTGGAACATCCCTACATTATCCAACTGAATTTTACCTGGATAATGAGTTATCTGGCCATAATTTAGTGGGATGAGTGGCAGAAATATTCAAAAGTTGGCATTTGGCCAGATAACTCACAAGTTATCTGCAACATACCATTGAATATGGATCCCAGTGTATTCAAAGGGAGGATAATTTTTAACAGCACACGTAGGGCTAAAATCTGCGGATATCTTTAACCTGAATTTTCAAATTGTATCATGCACATAAATCTGCTTTGAAAACATAAGGGTGTCCCTAGTATGCATGCCAACATAAACGCATGGAGTTACCCCTGTTCCTGAGCAGATGTAATTTTGTGCATGTAGATTATTATGCATACAATTTTGAAAACTGAAAATATGCACATAAATCCTTTCTCCACTCCAGCTTCATCCTATAGAATGCCTCTTGCAAGTGCATGTAGAAGTATACATGCAATGGAGCTACTGTACATATTTTCTTTCACACGCACTGGCCTCCTGATCATTTTCAAAAGACAATTTATGTGCATAAACCAGGAATTATGTGAATAAAGATTTTTGAAAATCAAGCCCTATAAGGCTGATTTGCTGCCTTTTTTCCCATTCTGTGTCTATGGAATAGATCTTAATTAATCAGACCCTAAACCTCACTTTAGTGTAAGCCAATTAAAATATCAACACGTTTCCACTTATTTTGCACTATTTTGCCTATCTTCTGCATACTATAGTTCAAACAAGTAAACAGTGAAATTCTGTTGTCTCAATGGGCTCAACATGAAAGGAAATGCAATGGTATCACCATCAAACAAAATGATTGTCAATGTTAAGAGGATATAATAATAATATCTAAAATAATATTTTGAAAAGTTACCTAATTTTAATGTCATTGTTCAGTTGTTAATGACTGAAAAAGCATGTATGGTTGGTTACTAGAAAACAGTGCCCCTTTCAAATACTAAAAATATAATTAAAAATCCAAACAAAGGCCACTAAAGATAAAAACCTAAGCTGAGATTGAAATCCAGCACTAGACCCACATGCATGCACCTTGATTTGCTGTACTTAATGTGAGATCATTGACAGCAAATGTAATGGCAGCTGCTTTTATAGAATTTCTGCCACATATTCAGAAATAATAGAGATCTTCCTTCATATAGATTCGCTTTATGAACTCTTTATGAATCTCACCACTGCAAGGCTCAATAGCTTTAAAATGACCCTATAAATATTCACTGAAAATAAATCGCTTTATGCATACTGGCTTTATCTGAATTTTATTTTTTTTCTGGTGAGGTGGACTACATAGTAAACTGTAGAGTTCTCCTCCAGTAAAATCATTACAGTAGGAATCTTTCACACCAGCCAATTTCATCAAATTGTTTCAGCATCTTTATATCAACTAGTCCTGTGAATTGCCAGAGTAGTTTGCCCTGAGAAATCGCTTCATAGTTTAACAAAAAATAGAGCTTACAGTATAACTGTGGTCTTCATGTCTTTCGGCAAAATATGGCTTCATGTCTTTCCCTGAAAACACAGCTGTAACGATGTTAGGGGTTTAAAGCACTGAGATCATGTGACTTGCCTTGTTGCTCTGGATACATTAGTTGCTGATAGAGTATTGGATTAGATTCATGATTTTGTCACTGGTATACAAGTATAACCCCTTGTGGATGTTTTAAGTCCCAGGGCTCACAATCCAATTTATTTCTTTGGTGTTGCTCCGGCTAGCTGACATGTAGCCTGCTTAACTGTCAATCCCTGGGGGGAATTCTTTTTACGGGGGCAAGCTCTCGTTTATGGCCCAGACAATGTAAAAAGGTCACCAGTGCATGTCTTTAAAATGTATGTGCTTCCCATGAAATGAGATGCAGTAAAAAAATGTCAGACAGGACCAGGACTGGGTGTAAAATAATAGTTTACGGATTCATAAAGTTAAACAAAATCCATTTGTCCAAAAAGATGAGTATACATCTGATTGTTGGTACAGGATTTTCTTATAGGTAGGTATGTGTCCTTTGTTACAGACATCTGGGTAGAGTCCATGGTGATCTTAAATGTGCATAACTCTCCCAGTGGCTGTGCAGGAATCCTATGGAAGAAGTCCCCCTTACATTGCAAAAATCCTACCTTTAGTCATCTTCTCCTCCTTGAATATCCAGCCTGTCCTGTTCCCTTGATGGGTGGAAATCCAGATGGGATCTCCTGATTTAGGTTCTTCACTCCTTTAGTTCAGTTGTTCCTTCATCCTTGGTTGTTTCCGTTTCCTGAGGATTTCTCTTAGAAACAAATCAGGGGCATCAGGCTTTATCACAGTATTTCAATCCCAGTGGGGAAGGGGATCCAAAACCTCCCCACTTAACCCAAAGTCAAAAAAATATTTTAAAACTTAAACTGTATACTTCTTCCGGAACTGGTATTCAAGCAGTCACAAGAGCTTGCCACATTCAGGTTGTGAATAGAGATGTGATTTGGCCGAACCTCTTGGTTCGGCCTTCGTTATCAGCCCGCCATGGGACATTTCGTTTTCCCGTGGTTCGGGTTGATTTTATTTCGGCTACCCCCCAAAACAAAACCCGAAACCCGCCCCAACCCTTCAAATTTAATTAATTACAATCGCTCCAAAACTTGCTGAAAGTCCCTGGTGGTCCAGCGGGGGTTCCGGGAGCGATCTCCCACTCTCAGGACGTTGGCTGGCAGTAATCAAAATGGCACCGATGGCCCTTTGCCCTTACCGTGTGACAGGGGCTATCTGTGCCATTGGCCGGCCTCTGTCACATGGTAGGAGCAATGGCAGGCATAAATCTGCCAACAAAGGTAAGGGGGGGGGGTTAGATAGGGCCGGGGGGGTGGGTTAGGTAGGGGAAGGGAGGGGAAGGTGCGGGGGGTGAAAAGAAAGTTCCCTCCGAGGCCGCTCCAATTTCGGAGTGGCCTCGGAGGGAACAGCCAGCACGCGCCGGGCTCGGCGCGCGCAGGTTGCACAAATGTGCACCCCCTTGCGCACGCCGACCCCGGATTTTATAAGATATGCGCGGCTACAAGTATTTCTTATAAAATCCAGCGTACTTTTGTTCGCACTTGGTGGGCGAACAAAAGTACGTGCTCGCGTGTTCTAAAAAAAAAAATGGCGCCGATGCCCCTTTGTCCTTACCATGTGACAGGGTATCCGTGCCGTTGGCTGGCCCCTGTCACATGGTAGGAGCACTGGATGGCCGGCGCCATCTTGGCCAGCCAACGGCACGGATACCCTGTCACATGGTAAGGGCAAAGGGGCATCGGCGCCATTTTTTTTTTTTAGAACAGCTGATGCCTGGGAACGGGAAATTTCTCCCCGAGGCCCCCCTGGATCTCTCCTCTCCCCGAGGCCCCCCTGGATCTCTCCCTGAGGCCCCCCGAGGCCCCCCTGGACCACCAGGTAATTTTAAAAGGTTTTGGGGGGGTCAGGGGGGGTCGGGGGGGGTCGATTTAAAGGGTCGGGTGGGGTTTTTTTTTAGCGGTGCGGGCCTCCCTAAAAAAAAGGGTCGGGAGGGTGGGGGGTCGATTTAAAGGGTCGGGTGGGGGGTTTTTTTATTGGGCCATCAGCGCCATTTTAATTAGTGGCAGCCAAAATGGCGCCGATGGCCCGAGAGCGGGAGATCGCGCCGGGACCCCCCCCCCCCCCACTGGACCACCAGGTAACTTAACATTTTGGGGGAGTTCGGGAGGGTGGGGGAGGGTAAGGAATTGGTTTTAAAGGGTCGGGGTGGGTTTAGGGGTTGTTTTGTTTTCCCGCCCTCCCCCAAATAATTCCCATGCCCTATTTAACGATACAATACAAATGCCCCTGACGATAAATCGGGGGCATTTGTATTGTATCGTGCACTCTAACGATTTAGAACGATTTTAAAATTATCTGACGATAATTTTAATCGTTCAAAAACGATTCACATCCCTAGCCCAGACATCTCAAGAGGATAGCTCCTAATAAGCCCAGGGGGGCTAGTGGCAGTGGTAGTCATTGCATTTCTAGTTGCTCAAGAGCAGCCAAGAGGAACTCTTCAGCATGCACTTGTCAATCCAAAACATCCATTGGCCTCCTGAAGTCAGCTTGCATTTCTCAGACATCTTTCCCTAACCTCTGGATGGCAGCCCCAAAGCTTCTGGATTTGGACCAGCTGATCCAGGGGATGCTGGCCAGATTCAAGAGCAAGCTGCCTAGCAAGAATTCTGTCCCTTTCCTAGCAATGGTTGGCAACCATCCGGACCTGTGTCTTGAGGTCCCAGGGGAAAACAGGAAGGAGGCCCTACAGGGAAGAAGATAGGAAGCGGAGGCTAAGATCCAGGGCCACCAATTCAGGATGGTGGCTGGCTGCCATGCCATTGTAGATCATGGTGCTGGCTGTTGGCTACCTGTAGCTGGTACAGCAGCTGCATCAGCAGAAGGTCAGGTCTGGAGCATCTTCCTTCTCTTCCTGCTCCTCTTTTTTTTTTGGAGCTGGTGGTGTCTGTGAAAGAGAAACAATTCTGTAACAAACTGTCAGCTGATGTGCACTGGGGTTTGATGTCTATCTGCTATAGAGTGTTTCATGGCCATAAATATATTCTATCAGAAACGCTAGCCTCTGTACAGCTGTCATTTACATCAAGGTGCCTATTTAGTGATAATGGTTCTGAGGTAGCCCCAGTGGATAGGTAGTATGTGTTGGACTGTGTCTTGGATTTCAGTGTTTCAACAGCCATTATACAGCCACAAGGCAATGGGTCCTTGTTGGAAGGGAGGTATAGAGATTCCCTGGTAGCAGTATTTGGAGTTGTTTTTAACACTCTACTTATATAGTTGGTCTGTGAGTACAGTAAAAGTAGTGGCTTATGACATTGCAGGTCATGAACCAGAAGTTGTGTTGTGTACACCATTCTGCTGGATGAACACCTATTGGTTCTAGAAGGAAGATGCTTTATGCGTATGTGGTTATGCTTCCATCTATTGGAGGAGCAATAGTGGGGTCTGTGATGGAAGCAGGAAATGGACAGACTATGTTGACATCTCCCAAATCCTCATTTAGAGAATTTACCTCTGGCTTCCTGGCATGCAGCTGCTCCAGCCATTCTCCTCTCCAGGCAGCACTGCTCCCAGGCCTTCTTCTTGAAGTCCTTAATCTTTACAAATGAAAAGCTGGAATGGCCGGAATGCAGTTCTCATAGTTATATGATGCATGTTCTGTGACATCCACAATGGCATGTTTCATATTTATAAATATAGGAGCATGGAGAAGATGGCTGTCCTCAACAAATATTCCATACAATATTCAATGGTAATAATGTACAGTTTATTAATGAAGGGACTCCAAAATGCCAAAGCACTTTTTAGCAAAGATCAATATGTCCCCCGATATGGACACCATGTTTCACCAACCAAGGCTCTATCGGGAGGGACTATGCAGGCAGTAGCTCAAACACTCTAAGGAAACAAATAAACAATAGTCATAAAATTGCAAGGACAAATAATTTGGGGACAGGCACAGGGAACAAAAGAATATGAAAGAAATTAAGAAAGAAACATACCTTCAATGCTTATACATGGTCATACTAGGAGTCCTTACAGATAAAATTGAACACATTTAAAGACCCTGGCTTCAGAGCCTAAACACTGCTTTGTCCACTCCGGTAAAAGCTTACATGACCAAGGAAAGGCCAATCAGAATTTGACCTCTCAAAAAACATGTAACCTATAAAGATCCAGTATGTCAAGGTAATAAAAGCGGAACACAATAGAATTAATACAGGCAATGTAATCAAAATATCACTTAATGCTACAAAAAATGTATCCATTCTACGTCAGCATTATGGTGAAAGAAATTGCAAAGTAAAAATCCATTGATGTTCCCTACACAATAATTGTGCAGAGAAATTCCCGCCCCGGGGGGGGAGGAAGGGCTGATGACACAGATTTAAAATTTTTGTTATCCATAAGAGAATGGGAGATGAAAAGCCAATGTGATACTAGTAGGGCTGGAAATGGGTTCAGACCCAGGCCAGAACCCACAACCGGACTCGAAAGCTGGGTCCTGATGCCGAGGCCTCAGCCCAGACCCAGGCCCAATGCCATGACCCGACCCAGAGGTTGGTAACCGATGTCAGGGCCTTGGCCTAGGCCAGGGCATAGACCCAGGCCCGATGCTGCGACTTGACTGGGAGGCCGGGTCCAGATCCAAGGGCCTCGGATCAGACCCAGGTCTGACACTGCGAACGTACCCAGAGGTTAAGTCCTGACTCCGGGGCCTTGGCCCAAACCCAGTCCTGACGCCGCGACCCAACCCGAATGCCAGGTCCCAATGCCTAAGCCTTGGACCAGGGCCGAGCATAGGCCTCGGAGCCTCTTCTTTGTCCTCTTCCTTTTTTGGCACTTGCAAGCCAAATGATGCCATCCACTGGGGTCGAGCCAGAATTAATTAACTCCGGCGCATTCATTCCAGCGGATGGCACTATTTTGATGTACGACCTAACCCAGAAGCTGGCTCCCGATGTTAGGCCTGAGTCCTGGCCAAGGCCCCCGGTGTCAGGACCCAGCCTCTGGACCAGGTCATGATGTCAGGCCTGTGTCTGGGCCTAGGCTCTGGTATCAGGACCTGGCCTCTGGGTCAGGTCACAGTGTCAGGCCTGGTTCCGGGCCAACTTCCTGGCATTGGGACCTGGCCTCCTGGTCTTGGCAACAGGTCTGGGTCCAGGACCTGGCCTAGGTCAAGCCCCTGGTGTCAGGACCCATCCTCCTAGCTGTTGCCTGCCCCTGTCTCAGACAGTTGACACTAGGGTAATTCCAGGGACTTGGTCTTCAGGTTGGGTCTTGGCATCAGGCCTGGGTCATCAGGACCCGGCCTTCGTCAGATACCCAACAGATAAACTTACCTTATTTTTTGTTTAATTTTTGGGGGTCTTGGCCAAAGCCCCGGCGTCGGCCCATGCCACTTTTGAGACCCTAGTGTTGCGCTCTGGGCTAGACCATTGCCACTGCTCTGGACCTCAGCTTATGCCCTAGGCGAGGACTCAACTTTGTGTCTAAGCAGACGTGCTTGTCTCGTGATAGGAGGCAGGCAGCATCAAAGGCGGTCACATACTGCACTGGGGCAATGATTGTACTGATTAACTAGTCTTTAAAGTTGCAGGAAAACATGAAAGTTAAGCATTTGCTCAAGCTGTTATCTCCTACTTACAAAGTACCCTCTCAAACAACATTCAGCAAGCATGTTACCCCCAGCCTGTGCTTGCATGGAGGCATAGATAGCCAAGGTGGAGAAAGGAAGCATCCATTTCACTAGGGACATCTGAACAAGCCAGAACTCTGCATATGCCTACCTTACCCTGATGTCACACTAGTGACAACTGTCTGAGACAGGGGCAGGCAACAGCTCTAGTGGGAGCAGAGAAGCGGTATACAAGAAGACTGTTTTGCACATCCAGCTGATGGATATCAACCTTATCTTGGTGAATATCTTAGCAGCAGTAAGGAAAATGATAAAGAGATTGCAGCTAGAGTGGAGAGACAGGAAATTTTTTCCAGTTTTTTTATGTGACATACAGTGATAAAATATGAAAAAAGCAGTGGAAGATGAGGGCTATGAAGGGATCCATTGTCATTCACACTTGCTGTACATGGAAGTTAAAGACAAACCTGGGAGCCAAGGAGCAACATAGCAGCTTAGAGTTGCGACCGCAACCTACAGGTCCTGATACGGGTGCGGCCGCTAGCTCATGGGAGCATTTGAGCCCCTGAACCACAGCATAACTCAGAAAGGAGCCCCGAGCCACACTGTGGGAGGTGAGTGCATGCAAGCACGGGCGGAGCAGGAACAAAGCAGGACTGGAACTAAAGCAAGGAACTCTAAACAGGCACCAAGCAGGATCAGCCCTCCGCTGGACCCACACTCACCAATGAGACTGAGCAACGCAATGCTGCTCTCAGGAGTAGCCCTCCGGCCATTAAAAAGCCCTTTCTGACCCGCCGCTTGGGAACGACGAGTGCGTGAGGCCAGATTGTGTCTGAGGGCAGGAACAAGATGAAGACTTGGAACTTGGAAGGACTCAGACAAGGACCTGGAACTTGGAAGGACTCAGACGAGGACTTGGAACTTGGAAGGACTCAGACAAGGACTCGGATACTCAGAAGACTCAGAACAAGGATTCAGGTTACTCAGAAAACTCGGAACAAGGATTCAGGACTCAGGAAAACGTATTGGGTGAGAACTGCATTGCAGCATGCCCTACACAGCCGCCTATGGCTGGTTGCAGACAACGCTGAGCGCGAAGCAGACTCCAGGCGAAGTAGTGGAACTTGAGACTGGAACATGTTGAAGATTCAGTAGAGGCCTGCACCGGGGTGGGCACTACACAGCTGCCTGTGGCTGGTCGCGGACCATGCTGGAGCAGAGCAGGTTCTGCCAGAGTCTTGGGCATGGACAGAAGCAGGCAAGGAACTCCGAAGACTGGGACAGGATTTAAGACTCAGAATCAAGACTAGGAACTTGGAACTTGGAACTGGGAACATTAAAAACAAGAGTCTTCCGGAGACTTGCACTGCAGATGAGAAGAAGGCCTTGTACCAAGAAGCGCTCTACAAGCCCCCCATGGGCTGGTCACGGACCATGACGGTGGCATGCCAGGAAAGGTGGACGCAGGAAATTGGGAATTGGTTGCAGAGGCAAAGAAAAAAGGCATCAGGACCAAGACATCAGGAACACGGAACATCTGGAACATCAGGACTCAGGAACAGAACCATGGAACATCAGGACATAGAACAGGCGACGAAGGAGCTCCAATGAAGGACGAGACCAGGAACATCAGGACGAGGAGACCAGGAACATGGAGTGAAGAGCCATCTAGACACGTGAAGACCACAGAGGACCTTGACCCGAAGAAGAACACAGACAACTGTGGATTCTGGTTCCAAAGGCCCCGAGGAACAGGAACTGAGCCCTTTTATAGGGCTGAAGCAGGAAGTGGAGTGAAGAGGACTTCCGGTGGGGCCGTGGGCATTTCCCACTGCTGACCCTTTAAATAGATTGAAGAGGCGCACGTCGGTGCCTAGAGGAGGGCCCAAGGATGAAGCAGGACAATGGACAGCGGCGTTCCTGCTGCGCAAATGAAGGAGGGAGCAGGAAGGCATTGGGAGCGGCCTCCAGTCCGCAAGATGGTGTCGGCAGCAGAGCGAGACATCCCGAAGGTGGCACAGACTGCAAAGAGAATCCCAGGAGGCAGCTTCCTGCTACATAAGGTGTTCCAGTGGCAGCGCTCAAGCTGGAAAGTCAGAGGTGGCAGCGGCGGCTCACACGCCTGAAGAAGGACAAACATTACCGGCCCTTCCTGCAGCGAAGAAACGGCATCGGCGGCCGGGCCTCGGGAGGTCCCGGCGGCGGTGTTGGAAGCAGTAGCGGGGTCCTCAGGGCCACATAGGAGAAAGTCTGCAACAGCGGCCCTGTCTGGGAGCGGGCCTAGGCAGTGAGGACAGCAGCGGTCCGGGGCGACAGCGCTTGGGGCAAGTGAAAACCTGCTCGCGGGATGGGGTCTGCGAGCAGGATCGTACCACTTATATCTGAAAGAAGCGATCAAGAGATGCAGGAAAATAGAGGAATATTTTCATCAGACATTGAAGGGTAGGCAGCAAATGCATGAGTAGTAGGAAGAAGTGGGGGGAGTCTGATTCAGGATGTAGGCACGAAGTCGAATTCCACCAATCTTATGCTGCAGAGGTGGAGCAACAGACAGTCCTTCATAATTTGGTTCCTGAAGGTGAAATAGGTATAGATCATCCCATGGTGCATGATGATTGGGTATGTATAGCAGGATATGAGTCCTGAAGCCCTTCAAGGATGCCAAAAAGGATCTCAGGTCC
This sequence comes from Rhinatrema bivittatum, assembly GCF_901001135.1. Classification (NCBI taxonomy): domain Eukaryota; kingdom Metazoa; phylum Chordata; class Amphibia; order Gymnophiona; family Rhinatrematidae; genus Rhinatrema; species Rhinatrema bivittatum. The sequence goes on from NC_042618.1 coordinate 96,971,490, forward strand.
TCAAGAGCCACCCTGGGAAAGGTGATCCCTATCGTCAATATCCTTCAGGTTAAACTAGATGATTTCTGGCATGAAGAAGGACTGGCAGGATAGGTTTTATTGTTCATGGATTTCTTAAATTAGCTACTTCAAGATAGTCTGAAACCATTCACTGAGAAAGATAGTTATAAACAAACAAAACAGCAAATTTGGGGGGCCCAAAATAGGATGCATTGTTTCCCTCATTTACTTTAATGAGAAACGAATGAACAAATGACATAAATAAACACAATTCTATTTTCATTTGAAACAAATGAAACAAATTTTAAGAGCACACAAAAACTAATGAACTGAAACAAAAATGTTTTCTGCACACCTCCCTTCCTGCAATCTCTAAGAAGCAATGAGACCAATATTATGTTAGCAATATAAATAAAGTCAAGCTTGTACTCTGAAACACATGGCTAACCATTGCAGAGGCTCAAAACATAGCACTACATTTCCACATTGATATCTAATTATTACATTGTTTGCAACTTGCCAGACAGACCAAACTGCTTGCAGCTCTATCAATATAGCCTGCCACATAAATCCAGCCACATATCTGGCTGTTTGTGTTTCCACTTGTACTTCTAGCATTTCATAGTAAACTTTTCATCATTCATTCTGGGATCCCCACCACTTATTGTTGAGTCAAGCATGTAAAGTGCTATAAATATATAAACACAGACATTAACACTCAGTCATGCTTTTTGCTATCTCATCACTTTTATCAACTAAGAATCCTCTGAGCTTCTTCTATGCACTCTTAAATTCTGTTATATTTTTAGTCTCCACCAACTACCCTGCAATGCATCCACTTCCCCTTTTTATGGAAATCAATTTTCTGGCATTGTTCCTCATTCCATTTGGATTAACATACTAATTAATATGTTAGCTAAATTCATCAATTCTCATCTCTTGCCCCCCCCCCCCCTCACTCCTCCTCCCCTCCGACAGCAATAGTAAGTCCCATGGCAACAATTTTTGTTTCATTTATTTTGAGTAAATAATTGATTTATTTTAAGCTAGAACTTGTTCTAGCTATTAGTTAATTTTATGTATATTTTAAATTTAATTTGACTTTGATTGTTCTTTTAGAAAATTTTTATTTTACCTAATGTAAACCGTTTTGATAAAATTTATTTTTATAAAGCGGTATATAAATACTTTTAAATAAATAAATAAATAAATAAATAAAAATAATAGCATGCTTGCATTATTGAGGCAAATCTTTAGTGCATATGTTAAAAAACGTGGTGCATCACAACATCATAAGTGACTTTTAGCTTGCACAGTAAGATAATTTTCAAAGCCCTTTATTTGCTTAAAGCCCAGTTTAATGCATGTAAATGTCTGTTTTAAAATTGAACTAGGCTCAGTGTATGTAAATGTATGTACATAACTTGGTTTCATGTGTTCTTTTATGCACACTGAGGAGAGATATTCCAGGGTGCCGAGTTGGGGCACAGTTGTAACTTTTTGAGGGTAATTTTCAAACAGGTCACAAAGCAGGAAAATCTGCATATACTTTGTATATGCAGATTTTACCAAGTATTGTCATAGAGAATATATACACATGAATAATTTTTTAAAATAATCACATATACACAAAATTAATATTGCATTTGGCCAAGCATATACATAAATAACACATACTTTACCGTTATATGGGCTGTTACCCTCTGAGGGGGAAATTTTGTAACATCATGCATAAGGATTAGTCTAGTGGTTAGAACGGTGGACTGTGAACCAAGTATGTCAAGGCTCAAATCCTGTTGCTACCCTTTGTGACCTTGGGCATGTCACTTCAGCCTCCATTGCCTCAGGTACAAACTTAGGCCCAGATTTACTAAGCTATGATGTAGCTATAACATGCTGTTTATTAGAGATGTGAATCGTGTCCTCGATCGTCTTAACGATCGATTTCGGCTGGGAGGGGGAGGGAATCGTATTGTTGCCGTTTGGGTGTGTAAACTATCGTGAAAAATCGTTAAAATCGTGAGCCGGCACACTAAACCCCCCTAAAACCCACCCCGACCCTTTAAATTAAATCCCCCACCCTCCCGAACCCCCCCCCCCAAATGCTTTAAATTACCTGGGGATCCGGCGGTGGTCCAGAACGGCGGCGGTCCGGAACGGTCCCCTCAATAGAATCGTGTTGTCTTCAGCCGGCGCCATTTTTCAAAATGGCCGCCGCAAAATGGCAGCGGCCATAGACAAAAACGATTCGACGGAGGAGGTCGTTCCGGACCCCCGCTGGACTTTTTGCAAGTCTTGTGGGGGTCAGGAGGCCCCCCCAAGCTGGCCAAAAGTTTCCTGGGAGTCCAGCGGGGTTCCGGGAGCGATTTCTTGCCGCGAATCGTTTTCGTACGGAAAATGGCGCCGGCAGGAGATCGAGTGCAGGAGGTCATTCAGCGGCGGTCCGGAACCCCCGCTGAACGACCTCCTGCAGTCGATCTCCTGCCGGCGCCATTTTCCGTACGAAAACGATTCGCGGCAAGAAATCGCTCCCGGAACCCCGCTGGACTCCCAGGAAACTTTTGGCCAGCTTGGGGGGGCCTCCTGACCCCCACAAGACTTGCCAAAAGTCCAGCGGGGGTCCGGAACGACCTCCTCCGTCGAATCGTTTTTGTCTATGGCCGCCGCCATTTTGCGGCGGCCATTTTGAAAAATGGTGCCGGCTGAAGACAACACGATTCTATTGAGGGGGCCATTCCGGACCGCCGCCGTTCTGGACCACCGCCGGATCCCCAGGTAATTTAAAGCATTGGGGGGGGGTTCGGGAGGGTGGGGGATTTAATTTAAAGGGTCGGGGGTGGGTTTTAGGGGGTTTTAGTGTGCCGGTTTTCCTGCCCTCCCCCTTCCCCCGATTTACGATTTTTTAACGATAAATCGAGGGAATTGGTATTGTATCGTGGCCCTAACGATTTTTTGATGATTTAAAATATATCGGACGATATTTTAAATCGTCAAAAAACGATTCACATCCCTACTGTTTATTACTCGATATTTTGACCTGAAATTCGCTCCTATTACAATGAGTTTCTTTACATATTTGCATGCATCCATTTTACAAATTCATGCAAAGCAGTTCTTGCATGATCAAACCCTTGCAAATAAAATAACGCCATGATATTTTAACAAGTTTAGAGGAGGTTTAGTTAAAACATGTTAACATGCATCCCAATGGCCTCACAATGTTTCTTAAAAGGCCAAACAGCCCAAAACTAAACCTCCTCTAAAACACCCCTGTCCACCCCACTCCTGCTGCCTCTAGAGGTTGTGCTGATCCCCAAAAGTAGTAAAAACAAATTGAATAACACTAACATGGTGACATCCCAACCTCTACTCTAACCCCTCCCCTTTGGCCAAGCAAAGTCCCCCCATGCTAATAACAACCCCCTAGTTGCAGGCCCTCCTGGCTCCCATCCCCAACCAAAGCCTAAATCCCTGGGATCTAGTAGGTACCCCATTCCCCCAACCCTGAAAACAGATCTTGGTGATCTAGGTTAGCTCTTGGACAAAACAATCCTTTAAAGAGTACCCCTCCCATATATTTATTTAGTATTTTTTATATACCGAAGTATAGCAGAGTTGCCTTCACTCCGGTTTACATATACAAACAACATGTTACATTGAACGGTGTATAAATATAAAATTAACACTAATGAGAGAAGACTTAGCAATGAGAGTTAATATAATAAAAAAACACAGGGTGGATACCCTGAATAGGTTAACAGAGATATCTAGTAACATCATAAGAAAGGGGGCATCTGTATCATGAAACACGGGGATTTACCAAGGTGGATACTGAAAGATAGCAGGCATTGTAAGAGTGCTTTAAAGTCATTGAGTGCTGTCTTTGAAAGATTGGCGGAGTAGCCAGGATTTTAGGTCTTTTTTGAAGGATTTAGCGTTTTCTTGAATGGAGAGGAAATGAGGTAACTCATTCCATAGCTTTGGGCCAATAATGGAAAAGGCTCTGTTTCTGGTGGATGATAATTTGGCCTGTGGAAGTGAGGGAATCTCTAGTTGAATATTACTAGTAGTTCTTGTTGTTCGTTGAGGGCAATGTATGTGGGCAAAAGGGGCAGTTTCAAAGGCTGGGTTGGGGCAGATCTGCAAGCACTATAGAGAGTTTAAAAACTGACCTCACCTTTTAGTGAGCATTTATTGCCCAAGTTTTAGTACATGCACATTAGGCATGTACGGAGACATTTATTTTATTTTGGTTCATTTCTTTTCATTTTGGGATCATTTTTATATGTTTTTTCATTTTGTGGACTCTTTTACATTTCTTTTTTCCTTTTTAATTTGTTTCAGAAAATAGTAAGCACTGTTTTCAATAATATTCACTATTTTCTGAAATGAAAGCACCCATAAGTTTTGGGATTTTCAGGGGCATTGTGCTTTCATTTCAGGGAAAAACAAACCAGAACAAAAATGTCCTCTTCTGTTCGGAATACTATTCATTTCAAAACAAGTGCACTAGGGATGTGCACAGGAAACATTTTAATTTCAATTCAGTCATTCATTTTGTAGAACACATACATTCATTTCATTAGTTTTAGATGAAATAAAAATTTTTGTTTGCTCATTTTATTCATTCATTCATTCAATTGCCATTATAGTCAATAGAAGAAGAAATGCAGCCTATTTTGGGCTTCCAAATTGAAACTTTCTAATTTTTTCTAATGAAACTGGTGAATAGTCATCATCATAAAGGTAAAAGCATGCCATTGCATCAAGATTATGTCAATGTGGTATCAAAAGTGGCATGAAGAGCCCCTGCAATGTGGCAAACTGGCACCAACAGTGGCAGGAGTTTTCCAAGGTGACTTTAGAATAGCAAAATAACTAAAACTGGCCACACAATCCCAAGGCTGTAAGAGTGAAGCAAATAGCACCAACAGTTGCATGAACCTCCCAAGGCTGTACGGGATGGCAAAGCAGCATCAAGTATTGCATGAATAATGAATAGTTCAAAGTACTAAGAAGGGGGAATAAAGCACCATAAGAAACAGAAACTCCCCTGGGCAGTGACAAATGGTAAAAGAAACTGAAAGAGTGGCATGAAGACCCCACAGCAACTTGAGAGATGCAAAACAATTATCCAAATAGCAAAAACACCCCAAGGCTCCAAATGAAGGGCAATGGGTACTAACCAAATTGATAAAAAGCCCTAGGCAGGGATAAACCAGACAAAATCCCTGAAGGAGGCCTAATGTCATTTCCATATGGAATCATTAGGTGAAGGAAATTGCTGCTCAGGCTAAGAGTTGATTTTCATTAGAGGCTAAGATGCTACTGACTAGAGACATCAAATGTTTTTTAACCATTTAATAGCCTGTGATATGTGGAATCCATGATACGATTCCTCTTCTCAATCAATTGGTTACAGGGACCACTGACCCCTTGCAACGTCACCAGGAATCTCCGCTCAACCAATACAGGCCTACTCACCACTCCCATCATTAAGGAAGTACATAGAGTCTCCATAAGAGAACGCGCTGCATCTATAGCAGGCCCTCACCTCTGGAACAACCTTCCTCCTTCTCTCAGAACTGACCCCTCTACGCCCTCCTTCCGAAAGAACCTCAAAACCTGGCTCTTCCAGAAAGCATTCCCTCCAGATAAATAATTCTGCCTTTGCTACCCATTCCTTCCAACAGATAAACAATTCTGCCATCCGCTCACCCGCTCCCCTGGCCCTGCCAGTTCCCCTCTCTGCCACTGTACATAGTAAGTTAAATCAGAACATATTACTGTTAAAAAAGTTATTTTGTAAAGCAAGTTATATTTGTAAAGTTATTTTGTAAAGCAAGGTGTATGTACTTAGTTAATCTGTTAAACTGTACCATGTCATTATAAGACTTGCCTTAGACATCATGTTGAATGTAAACCAATGTGATATGTCAAATCGAATGTCGTTATAGAAAAGTAAATAAATAAATAAATAAGCTGCTTTCAATAGCTACGAAGAAGTAATTATGGAGGGGTGTGGTCCTGATGCTTTATGTCTGCAGGTCTTACCTTTGACAATCAAAGACAGAGGAACCATGCTTAGGTACCAAGACTGGTGAAAGCAGGACACTGGCAATTATTAAAACTAAACTGGTAGGTACAGAGCAAATCAGCAAGAAGCTTAGCCATAAAATCCCCAAGGCATACCTCAAGGCAAAAGCAGAGAAAGAATGGTATCAAAAGCATGAGGGGTGGTGCAGCAGACATACAAAACAATGTATGGACAAGACAAAAGCACAAGTCAGCAAGCACCATATGGGAAGAGGATTTAGACTGAAGCTTGAAGACAGCTAGAGTGGGAGATGCCTATTTCAGTAGAAGGAATATGGTTGAGCCTACCAGTAGTATATGCTTATGCTTAACTGTAAAGATCTAGTGGTACCTGGAGTAGCATGAGTAGAGGTGCAGAAAGTGTGCAAAGCAACAAGCCAGGGCAAGAGCAAGAGTCAGCAATTACCATAGAGAAATAAGATTTGAAAGGACCTCATAGCCAGCTAGAGCAGGGAAGGAAGCACCCAAAGGTAACAAGACTGGCTTGGAGCAGCAGTGATAGCAGTGGTGTTGGCCATTATTAAAAACTGAAATGATAGGAGCAAAGCAACACAGCAAGGAGAGGTGTCATAAAGCCCCCAATTGTGATGGTCCCCCGAGGAATGAGACAATGTTGCGTTCGTCGGTGCTAGACGGCTTCACCCCGTTTGCCTCACCTTGTTCACGGCTCCTCCCATTTACCTTGGGAAAATGGCTACCGCCACATCTGCAAGCCACCCTCTCTGACGTCCCCGGAACGGCTATGGTGCTGCCTCCCGCCATGCTCTTCCCAAGGGCCTACTAGGGTGCGCGCTACTCATGTCTTTATTCCAGCATTGGCGCGAACCTTGGGGGCATCCCCCTCTAGTGACGTCACGCCATCTGGGTATATAGCCTGTATTTTATTGCTAGCTCACCGAGTTAGCAAAGGATCGGAAAGGATTGGATAGGATTGGATTAGTCCGGTCTAAGCTACTCTGCTGCTTTCGTGCTGCCGCTGGAAGCTCTCTCTCTGCCCTTCGGGGTATTGACTAACCTAGGTACTCACTCCTGGGGGCCCTCTGCTTTATTTCAGGTGCCTTATAGGGATCAGGTACTTGTTCCTCGAGGGCCTGCTCTCCCTGCCTCAGTGCCAGTACCATCTACTTCAACCTAGTGGAATCACATACCTACAGCAACCATCTAGTGAGTAACCTAACTCTCAGTCTGTCTCATCCACAGCACTGCCTTGCTGGGAAACCTACACTGGAATTCCTCTATACCAACGGGGTGAGAAGGGTCCCCTCTGCCGAGGGTCCCAAGACTGCTACATCCAGACTACCTTACTACTGCCACCTCTGGTAGTATACTTCAAGCTGTACAATAAAAGAACTAATTCTGTGTTTGTGCATCCTGAGTCTAGCCCAGTACTGTGGCTCCCAAAAGGAGCTCCTTCCCGTGGGCGTGGTCACCTGCCACAGTACCCAAGAATCCACCCAACACCGCTTAACCATAACAGACAACAAAAGGAAGAATGATCAAAATCACAAGGAGTGGTGCAGTGAGTGTGCAAAGCAGTGGAAGGCCAGGGCAAGACAAGAGTCAGCAAGTACCATAAGGGAATCAGATTTGAAAAGAAAATTGAAGACAGTTGGAGTAGGAGATGCTTATCTCAACAGGAGGAATACTGGTTGATCCTACCAGTGGACTAGTTAATGCTTCTATTAAACTGCAAAAGCTGAATCATACATATTATGACCAGTACAGTGAAACTGTGAATGACTCATTAAATCATTTATGATTCCATCTGTTACTTGAATAACTGTGATGATTGTATAGCTAATACATGCTGATGAGTGCTGATCCCAAGGCATGGTGTGAAAAATCACAGACATCATAAAGGCATAAAAGCCCTCATGGCATACAGTGTGGGAAATCATAGCAACAAAAAGGCATCAAAGCTTCCAAGGACAACAAGGCGGGGAATTACAAGACTAAACCTCCAAGCAATGGAGTGCAGTCTGTCACAAACAGCACAAAGGAGTCTAAATGCCCAAAGCAAAGCAGGTGGTCCTTTGAAAGCAGCACAAAGAAGTCTGAACCAGCAAAGTATGTAGTGCAATCCATTGCAAACAGCAGAAAGGTGTCTAGACTACAAGGTGTGATGTGCAGTGAATTGCAAATAGTACAAAGTTGACTAAACCACCAAGGCATGGAACACGATGAATCACAAACAGTATAAATCTGTCAGAGCCACCAAGGCATACGGTGCAAGGAATCACAAACAGAATAAATGCATCTAAACAACCAAGTTTTACAGGTGTGGGGAATCGCAAACAGCAAACATGCCTAGTCAGGCCTTGACAATAAGATGGAAAACCATAAAAGGGAAGGAGTGGGAGGAAAAACTTGCATTTTATTTTTCTTTTTTCACATTTTTTTTAGGTCAAAGAACCCCAGTACAACCAACAAGCAAATAGGATGGGAAAAGTAGGTTGAAATTGTAGAAGGGTAGAAAAAAACAAATAAGTATAAAAGAGAGTGAGAGGAAAAAACTTGTGTTTTTCAGTTCTTTATTCAATTTTGTTTTCTGAGGACAAAATATTTCAGTGTAACCAACAAACAGGGTATAAGAACTAAGCTGAAATCTAAGCTCTAGTCATCCTGAGACTGTCCTGGATTGGAGGACAGCGCACAAACTTTAACCCCTTTCACACATATATATACAGACCCACATGTACAGGCACTCTCTCACAGACACCCATGCAGGCACAGGCACGTTCTCTCACAGAAAACCACACAGGCACCCTCACACACACACACATACAGAGGCACCCTCTCATACTTAAACTCACACAGGCACCCTTTTATTCACTCACACACCCTCTCATACACACATGCACCGTCTCATATACATGCACACACACCCTTTCATACACTTATACACATTCTCATACACATACACACACACACACACATACACCCTCTCATACACACACACCCTCTCATACACTCATACATACACACACACACATACACACACCCTCTCATACACACAGGCACCGTCTCATATACATACACACACACACCCTTTCATACACTTATACAATTTCTCATACACATACACATACACACACCCTCTCATACACTCATACACACACACCTTCTCATACACAGACACTCACTCTCACAGGGCCAATCTCTTGTACTTTCACACACATTTTGGACCTCTTCTTCACTGGCTGGCTGCAGAGCATGGCCTCATCTTCTACTGCCGGCTCCAGGGAAATGCCGGTGGCACTGCAGGGCCTCTTCATTTGCACTGTCTCAGGGGAAAGGCCACCGGCACCTCAAGGCCTCTTGTTCTGCCACCAGCTTGGAGGAAATGCTAGCAGCATCACAGGGCCTCTTCTTCTGCCGTAGGATCTTCCATTTTGCTGTCAGGGAATAGGAACCCCACCAGCATGTTACTAATCAACGCCACCACAGGACCATGGTAATAGCACCCCTCCCCTTGTTATCACCCGGGGTGGACCTCCCCCCTTGCCCCCCCTTAGTATGCCACTAGTGCCAACATCTTGAATCAGATACTCGTGAGGCATCCCAAATTCATCTTGCTTCTTACAGAGAAGCTGGCTTTCCCTCATACTGCAATGAAAATGCCTTGCTAGTTTCCTGAATTTCCCTATTACTACTACTACTACTACTACTACTACTACTACTACTACTACTACTACTTAACATTTCTATAGTGCTACACGACATACACAGCGGTGTACAAACATACAAAAAAAACGGAGCTCGGGATCTTCGGCGCTGTTGGCCATGCCTCTGCGCATCTACGCGCACACAGACCGCCTGGCCGCTTGTAGGGTCAAGGGCGGGTCTTAGCTCCACGGTGCACCCTCATTGATTCTCTGTTATAAGGAAGTCCCTGCCTGCACTTCTTTGCCTTGGCAATCGGGTCGGCTTATGCTAGATTGCCTCCATGCTTGTACTTGCTCCTGTCTTGTTCCAAGTCTCGTTCCAGGATCCGATCGGGGACCACAATTTGCTGCCAAGTATTGGCGTTCTCTATGTAAGAAGTTCAATATCTCCTTGAGCTACACAGGGGCCTATCATCCACAGGCCAATGGCCAAGCTGAAAGGACCAATTGGACACTGAAGACATTCCTCCGTTCCTATGTAAATGAACAGCATGATAATTGATTTGATCTTTTTCCTTGGGTTGATCTGTCACACAATATGCATCTTGCTGCAGCCACCGATGTTTCCCCGTTTTCTGTGGTATTCGGACGGCAGCCCTGCCTGCCTCTTCCTGTTCCTTTGACAGTTCCATCTCCAGCGGCACAATCCATGGCTCACACCATTCGTCAGGTATGGAACAGAGTAAAATATCTCTTTCTAAAGCCACTGAAGGCTCCAAGTATAACTCTGATAACCATAGACGTCCTGCTCCAATCTCCCATCCCGGCCAAAGCTGTGGCTAAGTACTCGACACATATGACTGAGACTTCCCTCTCATCGGTTAGGTCCGAAGTACATAGGACCATTTCCTGTAATCCGAAGAGTGGGAGCGGTATCATACCAACTCCAGCTATCCCGTGCCATGGGCATCCATAACACGCTCCTTGTGTCCTTGTTGAAGCTGTCGGTCCTCTCCTGGCCCTCATGCAGAGTTCCCTCTCCTCCATGGGTCTCTGATGAACCTGATTCCTCCCTCCAGGTAAGAGAGGTCCTTGATGTCTGGCGACGTCGAGGAAAATGGGAATATCTCTTAGCCTGGGAGGGTTATGGGGCCGAGGAGAATTTATGGCAACCTTCCCATAATATCCTTGATAAGGATCTCCTGAAAACCTTTCATAGGGTTCATCCTGACAAGCCACGGCCACGTAGGAGAAGGCCTAGAAGGGGGGATACTGTTATGCACCATGGCCATGCCCGTCCCACGCAAGGGCCTGCTCATCTTCATGGTACCTCGGTAGGTCCTGAGTCAGCCTCCCTAGTGGCAGCTGGCTGCTAGCACTTCCAAGCCCCAGCATCCTGCAGCCATGGTCACCGGGCTGTCCACTGCGCACCAGGCCTCACGCCAGAGCTCGGCATCTTCGGTGCTGTTGGCCATGCCTCTATGCGCGAGCAGACCGCCCGGCCTCTTCTAGGGCCAAGGACGGGTCTTAGCTCCTCGACGCGCCCTGATTGAGTCTTTGTTATAAAGAAGTTCCTGCCTGCACTTCCTTGCCTTGGCAATTGGGTAGGCTTATGCTAGATTGCCTCCATGCTTGTACTTGCTCCTGTCTTGTTCCAAGTCTCATTCCAGGATCCTTCTGTTCCAGTTCTGTTCCTTCCTTGTTCCTGCTTCCTAGTTCCAGCGTCCTTCTGTTCCTGTTCATCTGTTCATCTTCCAGGAAGTACCTCTGGACTGACTCTCTGGTACTGACCTCGGCTTGCTACTTGACCTGCCTGCCTGTCTCCGGACTCCAGTCTGTTCCTCGACCTGCCTGCCTGTCTCCGGACTCCAGTCTGTTCCTCGACCTGCCTGCATGCCGCCTACCTCCTGACTCGTCTGTTCCTCGACCTGCCTGCCTGCCGCCTGCCTCCTGACTCCAGTCTGTCCCTCAACCTGTCTGCCTGCCGCCTGCCTCCTGACTCGTCTGTTCCTCAACCTGCCTGCCGCCTGCCTTCTGACTTCAGTCTGTTCCTTGACTCGCTTGCCTGCTGCCTGCCTTCTGCCAGTCCGCCTGCTAATCATCTCACCTGCCTGCTGCCTGCCTTTTGACCTCAGGAAACCACAAAAAGGTGGATGCCACAAAGAAGTCTTTTCCAATTCTTTATTGGTGGAGACGTGTAATATATAATTGTTCTTAAAAAGCCTGACTCTGGCCGAGTTTCGCCACACTGAGTGGCTGTCTCAGGGGCTTAATTATAAAAGCAAGTCAGAGGTCAGAAGAAATTTCTAAAAACTCATCCGCAATACACATATGTCTTAATGAAAGTATGATGTTCTTAATATTTTCACAGCGCTTCGAGTGGAGACCAGAAGTATCGTCAGTTTACAGCACCGGTTTTGAATTGAAAATGTGAAAATATTAAGAACATCATACTTTCATTAAGACATATGTGTATTGCGGATGAGTTTTTAGAAATTTCTTCTGACCTCTGACTTGCTTTTATAATTAAGCCCCTGAGGCAGCCACTCAGTGTGGCGAAACTCGGCCAGAGTCGGGCTTTTTAAGAACAATTATATATTACACGTCTCCACCAATAAAGAATTGGAAAAGACTTCTTTGTGGCATCCACCTTTTTGTTGTTTCCTCACGGCTATATTGGATCGCCTACCTTGCTGTTTCTTGGGCCCCTGCCTTTTGACCTCAGCCAGCCTGTGACCTCATCTGACCTTTGGTACCTGACCTCTGCTTTGTTGACCATTCTTTGGACGGATTCTTGGACTTTGACCATTGCCTGCTTGACCTCGTCTCTAGATTCTGGCTCGGTTCCTAGCCTTGTTATTACCTACGCTATTCTGGTCCTCCTTGTTCCACCTGACCTCCAATCTCGAACCTGACCATGCTCCCCTTCTGTCTGTGGGCACGCCGGACTTCCACTCTCCCAGGAGACCCTGCGAGGCCCACCTAAGTCCAAGTGGCCCGGGTCCCTACGGGCTCTTCCCGGGGGGATCTCGGGCTTCCAGTGGTGAATCTCTTCTTAGCCTCTGTCTCCTTCCGTGCTCTGCCACCTGGGAGCAGTTGCCTCCTGGTCCCTACCAGGAGGCGGATCTCCACTGCCACAGGACAAGGGTCCACCCCCAAGCGCAACACAAGGGAAGTCTTGCCTCACAAAACTCTTATATATTTTTGAAGGGGTGAATAAACATGTGGACAAAGGTGAACTGGTAGATGGGCATATTTGGAATTTCAGAAAGCATTCGACAAAGTCCCATGTGAGAGGCTTCTAAGAAAACTAAATAGTCATGGGTTAGGTGGCGATGTCCTTTTGTGGATTTCAAACTGGTTAAAAGACAGGAAACAGAGAGTAGGATTAAATGGTCAGTTTTCACAGTGGAAAAAGGGAAACAGTTGAGTGCCTCAGGGATCTGTACTTGGACCATGCATTTTAATATATTTATAAATGATCTGGAAAGGGGTATGACAAGTGAGGTGATCAAATTTGCTAATGACACAAAATTATGCAGAGTTGTTAAATCTCAAGTGGATTGTGATAAATAGCAGGAGGACCTTGAGAGAAGCTTCCAAATGGCAGATGAAATTTAATGTGGACAAGTACAAGGTGATGCATATAGGGAAAAATATCCCTTGCTGTAGTTACTAGGGATGTGAATCGTTTTTTGACGATTTAAAATATCGTCCGATATATTTTAAATCGTCAAAAATCATTAGGGCCACGATACAATACCAATTCCCCCGATTTATCGTCAAAAAATCGTAAATCGGGGGAAGGGGGAGGGCAGGAAAACCGGCACACTAAAACCCCCTAAAACCCACCCCCGACCCTTTAAATTAAATCCCCCACCCTCCCGAACCCCCCCCCAAATGCATTAAATTACCTGGGAGTCCTCCGTAGCGGCGGTCCGTGGCTAAATCGGGGGAAGGGGGAGAGCACGAAAACCGGCACACTAGATCGTGAGGTCTTCAGCCGGTGCCATTTTTCAAAATGGCCGCCGCAAAATGGCGGTGGCCATAGACGAAAACGATTCGACGCAAGAGGTCGTTCCGGACCCCCGCTGGACTTTTGGCAAGTCTTGTGGGGGTCAGGAGGCCCCCCCAAGCTGGCCAAAAGTTCCTGGGGGTCCAGCGGGGGTCAAGGAGCGATTTCCTGCCGCGAATCGTTTTCCGTACGGAAAATGGCGCCGGCAGGAGATCGACTGCAGGAGGTCGTTCAGCGAGGTCCGGAAATCTCGCGAGGGTTCCGGACCTCGCTGAACGACCTCCTGCAGTCGATCTCCTGCCGCGAATCGTTTTCCGTATGGAAAATGGCGCCGGCCGTACGCGTATGGCCGGCGCCGGCCGTACGCGTAAGGCCGGCGCCATTGTCCGTACGGAAAACGATATTACAGTATCCCCATTTACAGTACCACTCTACTGTGTGTGTGTGTGTCGAAAACTCTCTCTCTCACACACACACACACACACACATAGGGGCGGATTTTCAGAGCCCTGCTCACGTAAATCCGCCCAAAACCGGGCGGATTTACGCGAGCAGGGCCCTGCGCGCCGGTAAGCCTATTTTACATAGGCCTACCGGCGCGCGCAGAGCCCCGGGACTCGCGTAAGTCCCGGGGGTTTCGGAGGGGGCGTGTCGGGGGCGTGTCGGGGGCGGGCCCGAACTGCGCTGCGTTTTCGGGGCGTGTTGGGAGCGGTCCGGGGGCGGGTCCGGGGGCGTGGCTACGGCCCGGGGCGGCCCGGGGGCATGGCCGCGCCCTCCGGACCCGCCCCCAGGTCGCGTCCCGGCGCGCAGGAGGCCCGCTGACGTGCGGGGATTTATGCCTCCCAGAGGGAGGCGTAAATCCCCCGACAAAAGGTAAGGGGGGGGTTTAGACAGGGCCGGGCGGGTGGGTTAGGTAGGGGAAGGGAGGGGAAGGTGAGGGGAGGGCAAAGGAAAGTTCCCTCCGAGGCCGCTCCGATTTCGGAGCGGCCTTGGAGGGAACGGGGGTAGGCTGCGCGGCTCGGCGCGCGCCGGCTATACAAAATCCATAGCCTTGCGCGCGCCGATCCAGGTTTTTAGCAGATACGCGCGGCTCCGCGCGTATCTACTAAAATCCAGCGTACTTTTGTTTGCGCCTGGAGCGCAAACAAAAGTAGGCTATTCGCGCTCCTTTTAAAATCCGCCCCATAGTGTATATGTATATTGTTTGCATTCAATGCTGAATGACAGTGTCTCCTTTTCCAATCCATACACATAAGAACAAACGGAATAAAAAATACTAGCAGTCTTGTAAAACTGTTTTTCTCTTCACTTCGTCAGTGTGCACTGCTTAATTCACTGGTGTCCAGACAGACAGAAACAAAAAACTCACTAGCACTTAAGCACTGCTACAATCAAAATCAAAATCAGCAGCAGTTCCAATGTCTGTCTTTCTGACAGTGCTGGCACATTGAGTGACACCACTGCAGCACAGAGAAGATCAGAAGCAGCTCTTTACCTGTGCCAAATCTAAAAGTTTCTAAGCTTATTTTCTGTGAGAGCTTCTACTAACATGTCCTTCTCTGCCAAGAGCTAGAGAAGAAATACAAACTGCTTCTTGCACATGTTCAGACTTTACAGTGGGAGAATATTAGCATAACATGATCCAGATAGCAACTCTAGGCTAGTTAGAAAGATGCTTCATTGTGATTTGTCTACTGTGTGGTTTCCTTGCCAACTTGTCCTGACTCAGCTCTACCAAGGCTATGACGGCCTTTATCTGTTTACTTAGAGCAGAGCCATAGACTTGAATGGGAAACATAAATAAATTAACAAATATTTTGTGTTTCATTCATGAGACCCCGCCATTTGTTTTAGGAATTCACAAATGTAACAAATATGGACTTATTGGTCAAGTGTTACCCATGTGTTTCAATGAATGCACATCTATAATGCATAAGCATATAAGGGCTACTAAAATAGTCTGAAATAGAAATGAAAGGGGAGTTGCAGTGATTATATATTATTTATTTATTGACTGATTGATTGATTTTATAGACCGTCATTCAGTTGAAGCATCACAATGGTTTACAAATTTAAGAGTGCTAAAAGGTACATTCATAAACGGTAATAAAATATTGAAAAAGTTACATTAGTATATAGATGTTGCCCTCTATGAGTCTTAGGTTATATTGAAATCGAGGTGGGAGGGGAAGGGAGGTTGAATGTGTTTATAATTTGGCACAGAGAAAGAGAGCCCATCTATAGATCCCTAATTCAAATCTTTCTAAGGCTGATAGAGGCCTAAACAGATTACCATATACTTGTCACTTTGTGGCCTCTATGAAATGAACTTAGCAATTTTCAGTTCATCTTGGGATTATCAGAATTAGATGCCAAGAAGATTAATTTTTCTGTAACAAACAAAGAGTCTATCCCAATAAGCAAGTGCTGAATGCTTCTGACATTTAACAAAACTGAAAGAACAGATGGCATCTTTCACTAATGGAAATGCAAAAGGAGCCTCTGGGTGTCCTACAAAATGTCTATGAAGAACTAGGATGAAACATAGTAATAAGGCAGGCATATGGAGAGTTCTGCAGCATGCTAGTAATTCAGAACAAGTTCAAGAACCCTTAAGGAGGCCAGGATGTATGCTCAAATTCCCTTTTTAAAAAGGTAACTCTGTTTGATTTCTTGCAACAAGTTTTAATTATTTCAGTCTATTTATTGGAACATATTCTGTATTGAAAACACAGCAAGTCATACACTGTTGCATAATTAATTGGCGGCCTAGTGAAGTCTGAAACCTAAACAATTACTGTATGTGATTTTTCATTTTAAATTATGTTATGACTAGTTATCTTTCGAATGATTGAGTCCCAAGTATTTATACAGTATGATATAGCAGATTCATTTTGAAAAGTTCCAAGTACCCTTTATATGAAATAAACCCAGAGAGCAATTTACAACTGTGAATATAGGTAGGTAGAAAAATTATTTCTATGGCATATAAGGCATTAAAGCCCATCATTATTACTTCTATAAACAGCCTTGCAGAATGAAGCCTCCAGAGGGATATGAATAGCACAGGTATGCTACTCTTCTATGTCAGTATTTAGCCTCCAACTCATGGCTATGAAAGGTTGATGTGAGCAGAGGTGCAACATTTTCTAGGATGCTCGGATATATTTAAATAGCACTGATAATCACCAAAAGCAAAAATTCATGAAGCAGCCTTTTGCCATTGATGAAAGCAATATTTGTAATGGCAATGTAAACCTTTGTTCCCTCTCTGGAAGGTTACAAGGGCTCTTCAGTGACCCCCCATTGCTGGGGGGTCACTGCTCAATACCAAAGATGAGTTCCTGACTCACTCTTTCAAATGCTGACATGGATTCCTTCAACAGGGGAAAAGATTAATCTCCAAGACTCAAAAATCTTCCAGAGACTGAGATTTTTCAGGGGGGGGGGGGGAGAGAGGAGTTCTAGTCCTTGCTTGTGCACCCTCCTGGGATTCCCCTTATTCTTTTTCCTGAGAATTAAGGCTCCCTTTGATAGATGCTGGGCTCCTTGATTCCCAAGAACCCTGTTTTGGTACTTAAGAACATAAGAACATAAGAAAATGCTATACTGGGTCAGACCAAGGGTCCATCAAGCCCAGCATCCTGTTTCCAACAGTGGCCAATCCAGGCCATAAGAACCTGGCAAGTACCCAAAAACTAAGTCTATTCCATGTTACCATTGCTAATGGCAGTGGCTATTCTCTAAGTGAACTTAATAGCAGGTAATGGACTTCTCCTCCAAGAACTTATCCAATCCTTTTTTAAACACAGCTATACTAACTGCACTAACCACATTCTCTGGCAACAAATTCCAGAGTTTAATTGTGCGTTGAGTAAAAAAGAACTTTCTCCGATTAGTTTTAAATGTGCCCCATGCTAACTTCATGGAGTGCCCCCTAGTCTTTCTACTGTCCGAAAGAGTAAAAAACCGATTCACATCTACCCGTTCTAGACCTCTCATGATTTTAAACACCTCTATCATATCCCCCCTCAGTCGTCTCTTCTCCAAGCTGAAAAGTCCTAACCTCTTTAGTCTTTCCTCATAGGGGAGTTGTTCCATTCCCCTTATCATTTTGTTCCATTCCCCTTATCATTTTGGTTTGATACTCCAGTGCTTGAGATCTTTCTCCTTTCCACCTTTCTTTTCCCCTCTGATCTCCTTTGGAATCTTTTCTCACTGGATTAGAGCACTGGATAGGCAGCGCTCTCCTTTATTCCTTGTATCCCCCCACCCTTGGTAAAGGGGGGGTCATCTTCAGAGGCTGTAGAGCACTGACCCACTCAGATGTGTGCTATGAGGAACAGGATTATCTGAGGGGACCAAAATTTGGTGTTCCAAACAAGAAAAAAAAATTATTAAAGAATCCAAATTTTAAGTCCAGAAGGAGGTAATAAAACCAGCAAAATAGTCCATAACTCAGGAAAAATATAGCACAGCTTCTCGGACAGTCCAGCAGTTTAAATAATATTTACGGTACTCACTTTCTCATGTCACTTGAGTACAGTTTCACTGAAGATTTTTCAGTTTCAGGCCCCATTAAGGCCTTTTTCCTTTCTTTAAGCACCACTGAAGAATGAAAAACTTCTCCTCTAACACACACAACTGTCTTCATCCTTCCTTGGACTGGATGGTGTTCCGGATCAGAGGTTCCACTCCTTCCAGCAGGTATTTAGCTCTTACTAAGGAGAGACTCATATACTCTCCCCATTGGATCAAATATCACCACACCCTAGTCCTGAACTCCTCAGGACCTGATTCAGGTTCTAACACTTCAGAAATCCTCCTAACTCCTCCTCCCTGTGACTCATGGAGTCATTTTATACACCACCTCCAAAACCATCCCCGTTGGGGAAAGGGCCCTCTTTTTTTCCTCACTACCGCCTTCACATCCCTTGAACCCTCCATTATTGATGCACTCCTAATGATAAAATACAGTACCCCACTGTGAACTTGAGATGTGAACTTATCCACATTGCTGGGCCCCAGGAAACTCAATTCTTCCTACTCCTGCATAGATCTTAGATTCATGCACTGAACTCAGATTAAGGTTGTCTTTCCCCCCAAAAGAAACAGAAGCAGAGTGAGAGATGCATTCCCTTAGGACAGCTGGATCCCTCAGGAGCAAGCACATCTGTGAAGTATCAGTTTTTAGCTCATTTACTTTATGCAAGTTTACATGAAAAATATACCCATGTACTTTTTAACTATTCAGGCTATTTGAAAATTGGCCTCTAGATTTTATTTATTTATTTATTTAAATTATTTTACTAAACCGATACTCAAGACGCGGTCTTATCGTACCGGTTTACAATAGAACAGGGGAAACCAATTAACAACTATATAGAAGGTAAAAAAGTTACATCAAACAGGGAGCGAAAAACAAGGGAGCTGGAGGACAGGAAAGATATTTTAAAAACGATAATAACTGAAGAGTACTAAAATAGTCATTGAAAACCATGAAAACAAAAGACAGCGATGCAAAATCCGCTAGATTAAGCTCGGCAGTGGGTTAATCTTAGGTAATTATACACAATTATTCGTAAATCTTGTGGACGGGGGAAGCATGGGGTGGTAGGCAGGGGGGGAGGTGGGAGGGCAGGGAAGGGGGGGGGGGGGAGTAGGGAGGCGTTCAAGGGTGAGAGACAATGTGTTTGATAGAATGTTCCTTCAACCGTAAGCTTGAGTGAACAGCCAGGTTTTCAGTTTCTTTCTGAAGGAGAGATGGCATTGTTCCTGGCGTATATCCGGGGGAAGCGAATTCCAATGAAGCGGACCCGCTGTTGAGAGTGCTCGCTTATGAATGGAGTTGTGGACCGAGGATTTGTTGGGGGGGGGGGCCTTGAGAGAACCTTTGTAGGCGGATCTGATCGGTCTTGCGGAAGAATGTAGTTCGAGAGGGATGGAGAGTTGGAGTGTGGATTGCTGGTATACAGATTTGTGGATGATAGTGAGAGTCTTGAATAGTATTCTATAATGGATGGGTAGCCAATGAAGAATTTTTAGAATAGGTGTGATGTGGTCCTTACGACGTGTGTTTGTAAGGATCCTGGCAGCTGCGTTTTGCAGCATCTGTAGAGGTTTAGTAGAGGAGGCGGGAAGACCGAGTAGTAGAGCGTTGCAATAGTCAATCTTTGAAAACAGTATGGCTTGCAGCACTGAACGGAAATCCTGGAAGTGTAAGAGCGGTCTTAGCTTCTTCAGGACCTGTAGCTTAAAGAAGCATTCTTTAGTTGTAGCGTTAATGAACTTTTTGAAATTCATTCTAGAGTCAAGGGTGGCCCCAAGGTCTCTAACCTGGCTAGCTAGCGGAATAGTTGTATTATTGGCAGAGGGGTTGTCATCGTTAGGGGAGATAATCAGGAGTTCTGTTTTGGAGGTATTAAGGACCAGGTTGAGACTCGAGAGAAGAAGGTTGATGGCGTGTAGGCAGCTGTTCCAGAAATTTAGAGTAGATGAGATGGGGTCCGAGATGGGGATTATGATTTGAACATCGTCCGCGTAAATAAAGTGGGTAAGGTTGAGGCTGTTTAGAAGCTGGCATAGAGGGAGTAGATATATATTGAACAGGGTAGGGGAGAGTGAAGAACCCTGTGGTACTCCTTGTTTTGAAGGTATGGGGTGGGATTCTTTGTCATTAATTTTAACTTTGTAGTGCCTATTGTTTAGAAAAGATTTGAACCAGAGCAGTGCAGAGCCAGAGATGCCTATTTCCTTTAGACGGTTGATGAGGATAGAATGGTTAACCGTGTCGAATGCTGCGGAGATGTCGAGTAGGGCTAGCAGGTATGATTGTCCTTTGTCAAGGCCCATCAGGATGTTGTCCATTAGAGAGAAAAGAAGGGATTCTGTGTTAAGGCGTTTCCTGAAACCGAATTGAGAAGGGTAGAGAATGTTGTGGGAGTCAAGGTAGTCTGTGAGTCGGATGTTGACCAGCTTTTCCATTATCTTGGCTATAAAAGGTAGGTTTGCAATGGGGCGGAAATCTGTTAAGAAATTCATGCATTAATAGGGTCTCTATTTTGCTAAACAGAACAGGGGGATGTGGGGAGGGGAGGGTGGATCCTGCAGGCCTGCAAAGTTTTTTGTTAATTTTTGAACTTGCCTATCTAATTTTAGGCCTGGGTTTTTTCTGACCAGAATTAGCCGTATAAGTTTATCTGGCTAGCACTGAATAGCAGCACTACATTTTGGCCATACCTCCAGAATGCCTCTGCCCTGACTTTTTTATCTGGCTAAATTCTAAAAGTTTAATAACAGAAGTCTGGATGGCAAGAGAGAGGAGACTCCTTCTTGTTGGGAAGACAACCAAGGTTCTTTGATTATTATTACATAGTAAATGAGGGCAGTTAAGACTAAAATGGCCCATCTAGTTCACCCAGTTGAGATTCATCTACTTTGGGTAGATGCTCATAAAAATTCCCCTATACAATCCACCACCAACTCTCTCCACTCTGGTCTTTTACTCCTTCTCTCAACCTTTTTCCTGCCACTGCCCTCCATATCTGACTCAAACATGTTCTAAATCACAGATTTTTGCACTTGTTTTATTTGTGAAAAGATTTTCAATGGACAATAACACAATTAGGCTTGACAATATGATCTATAGGCCTGATTTTCAAAAGCATTTACATGCTTAAAAATGGGTTTTACATAAATAAATACACTTTACCTGTGCAAGTAAACTTTTTAAAATTGCTACAAAATATGCCATTGAATTTTCCATAGGATTTGCTCATGTAAGTGCATTTAGGCACATAAATGGCTTTTGAAAATTGCTACAATAGTAGTTACATTTACATATGTAAATCCTTCTGAAAATTACCACCAACATGCTTCATTTTCTAACTATGCTGATAAATCACCCCCAGAAACATACAACTAAAA
Source organism: Rhinatrema bivittatum (assembly GCF_901001135.1). Lineage (NCBI taxonomy): Eukaryota > Metazoa > Chordata > Amphibia > Gymnophiona > Rhinatrematidae > Rhinatrema > Rhinatrema bivittatum. Next base: position 96,993,132 of record NC_042618.1, read on the forward strand.
GAAATATGTTGTGGAACAACACATAGGCTGTATCTTTAAAATATGTGCAATGCGCCCTTGAATGCGCATACATGTGCAAAAGTAGGAATTTTGTAAAGTATGCGCAAGTGTGCACACATTTTGCAAAATATGCGCATATGGACGCAGTCGATTGTTCAGATAAGTGCACATGCATTTACGCATGTATGTATCTTTGTGCACAAGTATGTGCACACTCACACACACGAGGGCGGAACTTTCTGTTCTTCCCAGGTCTCCTGTAACACAAGATGCCTCCACCAGCACGCCAGCCCAATTTTACCACCACTTGGCATCTCTGGTGAAGCCAATGAAAAAAGGCTTTTTCCATGTGCTGGTGAGAAGCGCTACTTGTAGAGAAGCAGGCAGACCTAGGAGGACCTCCAGGCTGCATTTAATAGAGAAGCCTCCTACCCATGTGGGGTAAATGGTGCATTGGGTGGGCCAGTAGGGTCTGGTGGTGGGTAGGGGTGCTTGGGGTGGGCCAGAAGGGGCAGGGAGTGGGTAGTGTGCGCATGGGGGGGCTAGTAGATGCTGGGGGTGGGTAGAGGTGCATGGGGTGGGCCAGTAGGGGCAGAGGGTGGGGGGTGCATGGCAAGAGCAGTAGGGCAGGGGAGTGGAGGTGCATGGGGAGGGCAGGAGGGACTGGGGTGGGTAGGGATGCATGGGGTGGGCTAGTAGGGGCTGGGAATGGGTAGGCAGTGCATGTGGGGGGGGCAGTAGGGGCTGGGGGTAGATAGGGGGAGAGGTGGGCTAGTAGCGGCTGGGGTGGGTAGGGGTGCATGTGGGGATTTACTAGGATGCCAGAATTGTCTAAAATATAGCACCTGAGTAAATATACGTGTGCCTGTATAATGTAACATATATTAAAAAGCATGTTTTATATACATATATAACATATAAGCAAACATATTGACTCAGGTGGTATATAGGGGCCTGCTGCATGGTTCTTCGTACTCCAAAAAACTGTCCTCTTTATGTAAAAGGATATACTCACTGCCTGCACTGCACAGCTGCCTTAATAGTAACCTAGAGTATTAGGGTCCTTCATGCAGGCTGCCTATTCAGGTGCCATCGTATTACTTCTATGTTCAGTAATGGAGTGCAAAGAACCAAGTTGCCAACTTCAGACATCAGTAGGATACATGATGACATACCATTCTGGAAGACCCTGTTACAGTTATAGTTTCATCCTATTCCTCCCTATAGATTGAGGACCTAAAGAAGAAGGCTCAGTGGCTGTGCCTACGCAAGAGGAGGTGGTTGGACAGGCTGTGTGCTTGGTGGCAAGGCTGGAGATAAGTTCATCTAGCCATAGTTACATGGTCTGTATAGGCCCTGTTTCTATCAGTACACACACATGGGCCTACTGGTCTGCATGACCCTGCCTCTGCTTTCAGCTTACCAAAATCCTCATTCACCCACACTCACACACACATCAAGAATGCTCTCCGGGGTCATAGGCAGCACTGTTATGAGGTGTTCATTGAAAGGTATCCTCTGGACTAGCTGAGTTACCTTCTGGTTCTTCACAAACACACAAACATTTCATTGCTTGCAAATGATATGGGCTCTATCCAACATAATTGGTATGTACAGCCTGATGCTCCTACATGCCTTGCTATTTAGACCACACCTATACATTCAAACCTGTCACAGAGTGTAACACACAGCCCATTGCACATGCAAGGCAGCATCAAACAACCAGCTGAAATAGATATTCTCAATCTCCAAAGATATACCTCTCAGTTAGGCACCACATATAAGATGTCATAGCCTCATATCTATTAGCTTTTCCCTTGCCTTGTATCTTCCCAACTAAAGCAATACCCTCTAACAGAATGAAAACACATGACTCACTATTGCTATTCTCTTCACAGATGACAATACGTCGCCGGAGGAAATGGAGGAGGAGGAGGAGAAGGAAGAGGCAGCTGACGATGACCCAGTCCCAGCCCACCACTGGGGAGGAGCAGGCTGCTCCTCCCCCATCCCAGCCACCAGCAGGAGAGGCGCCAGTGGTGGTGAGTCAAGCCCTCGCAGGGATGCACCCCAGACCACAGCACCCTTGCCCCCTCCAAGTAAGGCCTCCAGCCCTTTTGGACCGGGGTAGCAGGGACACCGAGACCCAGCCTGGTCAGCCTTTGCTAACCGAAGGAGGCCCCCATCACTCTCAGCTTCTTCCTCTGTCAGCTGCTGGCCTAGCTGGAGAACCAGGCTCAGTGTCTGGAGTACCGCTCCAGGCGCTGAGCCTGTTTCTCAGCAGCGGCTTACTCAGGCCACGCGGCTGATGGAGGAACAGCTGAAGGCAATGGAAGCTACCCTTTGGGGTTTCACCCAAGCTAGCTGAGGCCCAGCAGTGTCATGGCATGATCTTGCTGGCCTTGGCTTGGCACATGGACTTGTTTTGGAGAGGCCCCAAAATCTGCAGTCTCTGGCCTCCCTATTGCCTTGGCCCCTTTTTCTGTTTTTGTAAATAGTTTTGGTTCCTAATTTTTCCTACCCCTGTCCTATTTATTTGATTTTAGCCTTTTAGATTGTAAATAGTTTTACATTAGTTTTTAAAGACATCTGTTTTGTATTGCCAATTGTGTGTGTCTCTCCTTTCTTTGGTAGGCCTTTGTTAATAATATTTCACAGGTTTCCAGGGTTTATCTTGTTTATTCAGAAAAAAACCCTCCAATGCTAACAATACCTCTGCACTGAGAATCTCAATTCCTTGGTTTTTCTCAGGGGGTCAGGACTCCCAACAGGCTGATGCAATAATCTTGGTGCTGCTAATAAAAAGGGCACAGGTTTCCACTGCATATTTTGTAATGCCAATATTATTTAGGGCAAACTCCTCATGCAGTAAGCTGATGATATGCTAATGTATCCAGAGTTTATAAATGGTAATAAATTGTACACTGTGCGTTTGGAAAAGGTGCAATGGTCATTTTAACTAGGGAAGAGGTTTCAGGCATCCCTGACAGGTTATCTGTGTAAGTGGTGGCTGCTGCCAGTTACTTGGAGAAGTCAGTTATTATCCGGGTAAATGGGGGCAGCTGCCTGCACTGTGTTAGAATATTTTTCATGTTTCTGTTACTTTTTTGACTCTTTTTAGAATAGCACTGCAAACTTAACTCCAGCTGTAACCAAGGGTTAAATTTCAAGCACAAAATAAAGTCCGCTGCCCAGATGTAGCTCTCTGCATCTCAGAGAGATGCTGGATCAACTATACTTCCTTGAATCCCAGAAAGGAATTCTGGGTTGTTTCTGCAAAAAAGACAGCAAAACACACTTGTTGCAGAATCAGGGTACAATACAAAGGAATAAAGGGAAAATATGATAAATCATTAAACAAAGAATCATTAATCTCGAGGATGAGGAAATTTAGAGGAACCAAGAATAGTTAATGAGCATGATATCACTACAAGGTAAAGGAAAAAAGCAATAAACAAAGAAGGATCAATTCTTTAACTATTTACCATAACTGAATTAGCAAGCACTCTCAGATGGAATATGCAAGTCAAGGAAAAGCTGCAATTGAGAAGGTTCAAAGAAGGTTCAAAGAAAGCGTATCGAGCATTATTGAATTTCATAAGGCATTTATTTACAAGGATATCTAATAATAACCTGAGCTCATGGTCAAAAATGTTTTTCTATCTTGTTGGGTTGCCCTAGTTGGGGTAAAGCCATATTTTTTGACCATAGTATAATTTATCTCTATTATGTAGAAAAAGTCTCAATATAGAATCACGATCAGGGGTAAAAAATAAAACTAACAAGTAAAGTCCCCAGATATTCAACCTGACCCTCCACAGATGTTTCCACAAAGGCAGAAAGATCAGTAACTCCAGCAATCTGCAATGGTGTTCCTGAAGAAATAGTGTCTTTCTTTTCTGTAGAGTAATAGATCTTGGAGATAGGTAGAATGGCATCAACAGGAAATTGAGAATCTCTTGCAGATATTTCTTAAATTGATCTTTCAGAGATTGTAAATTTATATTGGGAAAATTTAAAACTCTCAGATTTAAATATTTGAGGGAATTTTCTAAATTCTCCAACTTCTTGGCATTAACAAGTTCTCCTTGTACCAACTCAGTTTGAATAGACTGAAACTGGTTCACCCTGTGGTCCAGCTCTTCAATTTTGCAAGTATGAGCTAAAAGAAGTGGATCCATAAAATGAATATGCTGTTGAGTATCAGTCATTATTGAAGTCAAAGAGCTCTCCAGAGATAGTAAAGTCTTCCAGAGTCTAAGGTAATAATAGCCGGCTTAACCAAGGTCGGTTTAAATGTAGCGCTTACCGCACCTTCCTGGCAAGTGTCAACAGCACCCTCCTGAGACACTGCTAGGTCCCCTCTGCAGACCTGAGTAGAAGCTAAGGCACCAGGGCCAAGATATGCTGCTTCTACAGATGAAGCTTGCTCTTCCAAAGGCAGCTAAACACAATTTGCAGCACCACCAGCAACACCTTCTGTCATGGCGGTATACCAGGTCCCAAAGTCATAAAATGTGAAGGTGGGGAGGGAGTTATCGGTGCTCTGGGACTCAAAGATGTCTGTATGTCCAGCAGTGCCGATGTAGCTCCTCAAAGTGGACCCAAAGCTCGGAGCAGAAGGATCGATAGCAGTAAAGCCCTCGATATGCGGCTGAGTTAAGGTAGGTAAGGGGGGAGCCATGGAAACCTCCCTGATCCGTTCTTTCCTCTTGGTATACAGCATGAGGCAAAAAGATAAGTATTAATGGGGAAAAACAGAGCTTCAAATGTAGTGTTCTCCCTTCAAAATGCCACCTTGGTTCCCCTCCCCAAAACTTTCTAATTAAACTAACGTACAGAGTTATGTGGCTGGGAGAGGACCTACTCCAGACTCACCGGGGGTAAGTGGATTACATATAGGAGCCCTATTACCGCAGGGTGAAGGGGAAATAGAGTATACACATTGTAATTAAGGAGTGGGTTTGGGATGCTGATTCTCCATCAGCATAGCAAAGAGAAGGAAGGGCTTGGATGGAGAAAACCCTATAGTCCCTGTCAGCCCTTTACAGTTTTCCACTGTGAGCCTGCATGCCCAGTCTACAGTACTCCTTTAGCTACCTGTGCTCATCCAGAATATACAGAGTGTGAAGAAATTATTAGGGTACAAGTTTAAGATTAAAGATTTATTTCAATCCCATGGACTTCACATATCTCAAAACATACGTGCTATATAACACAAACAACTGAGTTGCAATAGCTAGCTATTCAAATAAGACTCTTAAACATCCCTAACTTTCAGTCAGCAGATCCATCCCTATGCTGTTAATTATAGGCATTGACAATCCCTTCAATGAACAAAAAAAAGAATATCTGTCTTAAATCCTACCCGTCAAAGGGCTTCAGGCAGCTCCCAGTAGAAATCAATAACTCTCTCCTTGTTGATATACAATGCTGGCCCCCTCAACTTCTTCTATGAGCTGAACATGAGATGGACTAGAATAGTAACGAGATAGAAAATATTTAAAAGAGCTAGTATAGCAGCTGGAGGTTCAGGCGATATGGAATTTTCCCCAGCTAGTTCACATTCGTACTGATTTCACCTCACAAAGGGATGGGAGGGAATCAGAAAAGACATGGGCGACATTTAAAATATGGCATGGATCATTTTAGAGATACAGGATACTTAGAAGTACATAGGAGTTATAGACTTCCTATATTAATACCCATTAGAGATGTGAATCGTGTCCTCGATCATCTTAACGATCGATTTCGGCTGGGAGGGGGAGGGAATCGTATTGTTGCCGTTTGGGTGTGTAAAGTATCGTGAAAATCGTTAAAATCGTGAGCCGGCACACTAAAACCACTAAAACCCACCCCCGACCCTTTAAATTAAATCCCCCACCCTCCCGAAATGCCTTAAATTACCTGGGGGTCCAGCGGCACACTAAAACACGGCACACTAAAACCCCCTAAAACCCACCCCAACGCTTTAAATTAAATCCCCCACCCTCCCAAACCCCCCCCCCCAAATGCCTTAAATTACCTGGGGGTCCGTAGCCTTAAATTACCTCCGTAGCGGCAGTCCGTAGCTAAATCGGGGGAAAAGGGAGAGCAGGAAAAGTGGCACACTAAATCGTGTAGTCTTCAGCCGGCGCCATTTTGCAAAATGGCCGCCGCAAAATGGCGGCGGCCCTAGACCAAAACGATTTGACGCAGGAGGTCGTTCCGGACCCCCGCTGGACTTTTGGCAAGTCTTGTGGGGGTCAGGAGGCCCCCCCAAGCTGGCCAAAAGTCCAGTGGGGGTCCGAAATGACCTCCTGCAGTCGATCTCCTGACGGCGCCATTTTCCGTACGGAAAACGATTCGCGGCAGGAAATCGCTCCTGGACTCCCGCTGGACACCCAGGAACTTTTGGCCAGCTTGGGGGGGCCTCCTGACCCCCACAAGACTTGCCAAAAGTCCAGCGGGGGTCCGGAACGACCTCCTGTGTCGAATCGTTTTGGTCTATGGCCGCCGCCATTTTGCGGCGGCCATTTTGCAAAATGGCACCGGCTGAAGACTACACGATTTAGTGTGCCGCTTTTCCTGCTCTCTCCCTTCCCCTGATTTAGCTACGGACCGCCGCTACGGAGGTAATTTAAGGCTACGGACCCCCAGGTAATTTAAGGCATTTGGGGGGGGGGTTCGGGAGGGTGGGGGATTTAATTTAAAGGGTCGGGGTTGGTTTTAGGGGGTTTTAGTGTACCGTGTTTTAGTGTGCTGTGTTTTAGTGTGCCGCTGGACCCCCAGGTAATTTAAGGCATTTGGGGGGGGGTTCGGGAGGGTGGGGGATTTAATTTAAAGGGTCGGGGTGGGTTTTAGGGTGTTTTAGTGTGCCGGTTTTCCTGCCCTCCCCCTTCCCCCGATTTACGATTTTTTGACGATAAATCGGGGGAATTGGTATTGTATCGTGGCCCTAACGATTTTTGACGATTTAAAATATATCGGACGATACTTTAAATCGTCAAAAAACGATTCACATCCCTAATACCCATGAGCAGATGGAGAGAATAGACAATTTCCCTAGAAATAAATAGGTGTTACAGACTAGGGATGTGAATCGTTTTCCATATCGTCTTAACGATAGAAATCGTGTGGCAGGGCAAGAAAATCGTCTTAGGCACGATTTTTTAGTTAAAAAATCGTTAAAAATCGTTTTTTCCGATTAGTGCGCACTAACTCGAGTTAGTGCGCACTAACTGGGAGTTAGTGCGCACTAACTGAAAATGATACAATTTGACACTTTTCAGGTCAGTTAAGGTCAGTTTAGGAATGAATATGTATTCCTATTGGCTGCTCTCTTATTTATTCATGTTACCAAGTTTCCTACTGACAGTATATGGGGGATGGGAAATGGAAACAGTTGGTAGCTTGACAAAACAAGTAATGTGATCAGTCAATGTGACTAGAACTTGTGCCCTAACCCTGATACCAGGGGTATTGTGATCTTCCTGCACACAGTGCCCTATCCCTATTAATACCAGGAGTGTTGTGATCTTCCTGCACACAGTGCCCTATCCCTAATACCAGGGGTGTTGTGATCTTCCTGCACACAGTGCCCTATTCCTGATACTGGGGGTGTTGTGATCTTCCTGCACACAGTGCCCTATTCCTGATACCGGGGGTGTTGTGATCTTCTTGCACACATCCCGATATCAGGGATAGGGCACTGCATGCAGGAAGATCACAACACTCCTGGTATTAATAGGGATAGGGCACTGCATGCAGGAAGATCACAACACTCCTGGTATTAATAGGGATAGGGCACTGCATGCAGGAAGATCACAACACCCCTGGTATCAGGGATAGGGCACTGTGTGCAGGAAGATCACAATACCCCGGAGGAGTGAGGGTCAGGCAGCTCCCCCCTGTCTGTGAAGCCAGCCTCTCACTAGTAATGCAGGGAGGGAGCTGTCTCAGACTTCACCATCCCCCCCCCCCCCCCCTTACCCACACACCATTCACTAGCTGGGACATGGGGGAAGTCAGGAGTGAGGGTCAGGCAGCTCCCCCCTGTCTGTGAAGCCAGCCTCTCACTAGTAATGCAGGGAGGGAGCTGTCTCAGACTTCACCATCCACCCCCCCCCCTCACCCACACACCATTCACTAGCTGGGACATGGGGGAAGTCAGGAGTGAGGGACAGGCAGCCCCCCCCTGTCTGTGAAGCCAGCCTCTCACTAGTAATGCAGGGAGGGAGCTGTCTCAGACTTCACCATCCTCCCCCCCCCCTCACCCACACACCATTCACTAGCTGGGACATGGGGGAAGTCAGGAGTGAGGGTCAGGCAGCTCCCCCTGTCTGTGAAGCCAGCCTCTCACTAGTAATGCAGGGAGGGAGCTGTCTCAGACTTCACCATCCTCCCCCCCCCCCCTCACCCCACACACCATTCACTAGCTGGGACATGGGGGAAGTCAGGAGTGAGGGTCAGGCAGCTCCCCCCTGTCTGTGAAGCCAGCCTCTCACTAGTAATGCAGGGAGGGAGCTGTCTCAGACTGGTATCAGGGTTAGGGCACTGTGTGCAGGAAGATCACAACACTCCTGGTATTAATAGGGATAGGGCACTGTAAGAGATGACTGTAGTAGATTGAATAAAGATCTGATGTTTCTGCTCTCCTCACACCAAACAAAAACAACACACAAGCAGAGAAGCCCTTCTTACAAAGCTGAGCTAGTGAGTTAAGTAGGAGGAAAAGTAAACATACTGGTGCCAGTGTGGCTACTTAAAAATACACTTACCAACAATCAATTACATATATTTGAACTGTGTACAGTTCCAGCCAGGACCACCTTTCTAAAATGCACAGTGATTGGCAAATTCAACATGCACTAGCATTTCAGGTGCCTGCTAACAAAAATAATAAACAAACAAGTTCTAGTCACGTGAGTGCTGATCATTACATTACTTTTTTTGTCAAGCTTCCAACTGTTTCCATTTCACATCCCCCCAACCATATTGGTAACATCAATAGATAAGAGCACAGCCAGCCAATAGGAATACATACATACATATTCATTCCTAAGTGACCTTTACTGACCTGGGAAGTGTGAACACTTTGTTTCATTTTCTGTTGGTGTTCGTTAGTTTCCAGTTCCATTTCCCATCCCCCCAACCATCACCTCAGTGGTAACCTTGGTAACATCAATAGATAAGAGGGCAGCCAGCCAATAGGAACACATATTCATTCCTAACTGACCTTCAGTGACCTGGAAAGTGTTTATTTGTATCATTTTCAGTTAGTGCGCACTAAATCGAGTTAGTGCGCACTAACGGGGAGTTAGTGCGCACTAACTCGAGTTAGTGCGCACTAACACGATTTAACGATTTTTAACGATAAATCGTTAGAATTTCTATTGTATCGTGTTCTATAACGATTTAAGACGATATAAACATTATCGGACGATAATTTTAATCGTTGAAAAACGATTCACATCCCTATTACAGACTTCCTATATTAAGCCCATGAGCAGATGGAGAGAATAGACAAGTTCCCTAGGCTTAATCTTCCAGACCTCTTATTTTATTGTATTGTTATCAGTTCCCTGAACTACTTTGTGCTGGGGCAATATGTTCTGTACTAGCTCCTGAAGGAGGAGGAGTTAGCAATCTGTTACTTTCTCCTTCTCCTGAGGGGTGGAGCTAGCGATAAGACCTGCTCCTCCAGAGGGGAGGAGTTAGCTATTTAGAGAACTGTTAGCGAATTGTTGTAAGATACTCCTGTAAGGAAAGGAAGTAGCAAGCTGTTACTAATCTGTTAAGGAGTAGCAATATGTTATGGCTCAACTCTCCAAGGAAGAGGAGTTGGCAATAGGTATAAAGTACTTCGCAATTGAGATAGCAATCTACCATGCCCCCCGCTATGGAGTAGCAATCTGTATATATATAAGCTGCTGGCAAGTCTCAGAGAAACAGGAGTAGCTGTCTATATAATACTTCCGAGAGCGGAGTCAGTGGTCTGTAGTGGTTAGCTCCCACAAGGTGACAATAGTGAAAGGAATGACCACTTGGAGGAAATGGTGAATCCCTGCGCCGATGGTAGATGACAGCGCCCCCAGGAGGAGATCCTGAGAGGAACCACCGACTAGGTTAGAATATGAGATAAACACAATAGTTCTTTATTAGACTGGAAGCTGGACCACCAGGGGTGGCAGTAGTGAGTCGTTATGTCCGGCAAGGCTGAAGTCCTTCTGATACTGGAATATAATCTCTGGGTCGCTGAGCTGTAGAGAGAGACTAGAAGTAGTGAGTAGACAAGGTATACTGGATACAAGATGGTACACTCACAATAGTAGATGTCTGCAATGGTCTCTAAGCCAGAGAGAGTCTTCAGTACATGCAGGAAGAGGAGCCGTAGGCGAGCACTGGTTCCCACAAACAGTCTGTAATAAGAACTCACAAAAACTGTATAAGATTCTAGGAACATGGGCCCTCGTGGAGTGAGTACCGGTTCCTATCTGTAATCTTACCAATGTACTCTTGTTCTCTGTACCTGCGATAACTTCTTGGACGGAAGGGAGTCTTCAGAGCAAATAGGAATGTAGGCCCTTGTGGAGCGAGTACCAATTCCTATGTAATAGAACTCACTGTGTTCACGTCCATGATTGCCTCCAGGCAGCGAGGAGTCTTCCGAGTGTTCTGGCAATCTGAAATCAAGAAGAGAGAGCCGAGCCCCCATGGAGCGGGTACTCCTGGTAAGTTTGAAAAGGCCGAGCAGTGGGGACAGGTTCCCCGGCTGACTTGAATCGTTGGTGCAAGTATCGTGGACTGCTGAAGCAAGTCCAGTTGGAGTTCCTTGCTAACTCGTTAGAGGTTAGCAAACAAAGACCTTTTAAAGTACAAGTAGATGACGTCACTACGGGGGGATGCCCCCGAGGTTCGCGCCCTTGCTGGTACAAAGTCTGGAGCGCGCGCGCCCCCTTACGTCATTGCGGACATGGCGGATCCTTAGCGTCAGGCCAGCCCAGGGGAACTGGGACTATGGAGGCTGAGAGAAGCCGTGGCTGCACTGTCCATCAGAGCTGAAGGGAGTCGCATCCCAGGTAGAGAGAGTGGAGCAAGGGGCGAGAAGAGGCACGAACGCAACACAATAGCAACTGAATGCAGAAGCCCACATAGCAAACCTTAGGAAGAATGCAGGATCTGGATTGCAAGGTCACAGAAAGTATCATTCCAACATGCACCTATGATAATCAACCCATTCCATCACACGCTAAGCAAGTCAGGTGTTCATGTTATCCACATTGATTATGCATAAGCAGGAACAGCCTCCCCTTGATTGCTTAAATGATCTTCACTGATATCACTGTGGATATCATTAACACTTGGCCCTAGATATGTCCTGATGAGTGGATGGAGAATTGCAAGTAGAAACTATCTGCCAAATTGATGCATGCACAAATCCCCATGAGCGCACATGATATGTGTATTGATCATCGTGCGCACACATGTTCTGTGTGGACTTTAATTATATACTCACACAAGCTTGTTCGCGCACATCAACCCCATCTGTGTGCGTAATGTCCACATGTACTCATGCAAATTATCCAGCCTACAAAAGTAGATTTTGGTCATTTCTTGTCCTACTTACACTATGTGTCAGGAACATGGAGAAATGAACAGGAAGTCCAACCTCCTACCAGGTGAGGTAATCATGCTGGTAAAGCATGTCATATGGGTCCAGAATCTGCTGTACAGTCCCCAGTCCAAGAGAATGGGAGCCTCCAGGAAGGAACAAGTCTAGAAGAGGATCCAGCATGCTTTTAACAGCATTTACCACCAAAATCGCAATATTGGTGAGCTGAAGCACAAGTGGCGTGACCTGAGACGGCTGGTGAAACAGAAGTAAGCCAAGATGGTTGCAGAGGGATCAGGCAGCCAATTACCTTCACCCCATCTGAGCAGTTGGTGTTCAGCACTCTATCTGAAGCTGCTGTGGGAGGAGTTGGCTGCCTAGACACCATGGTGAGCATAGTATATAGCATAGTGAAATGTGTGTGCTCGCCTATGGTATAGAGAGAGCTTAATGGTTATATGTCTACCTATCAGTATGCACACAATATAACCCAAAAATAGGGATTTGAATCGTTTTTTGACGATTTAAAATATCGTCCGATATATTTTAAATCGTCAAAAATCGTTAGAGCCGCGATACAATAACAATTCCCCCGATTTATCGTCAAAAAATCGTAAATCGGGGGAAGGGGGAGGGCGGGAAAACCGGCACACTAAAACACCCTAAAACCCACCCCGACCCTTTAAAATAAATCCCCCACCCTCCTGAACCCCCCACAAATGCCTTAAATTACCTGGGGTCCAGCGGGGGTCCGGAACGACCTCCTGCAGTCGAATTGTGTTGTCTTCGGCCGGCGCCATTTTCAAAATGGCGGCGCAAAATGGCGCCGGCCGAAGACAACACGATTCGACTGCAGGAGGTCGTTCCGGACCCCCGCTGGACTTTAGGCAAGTCTTGTGGGGGTCAGGAGGCCCCCCCCAAGCTGGCCAAAAGTCCCTGGGGGTCCAGCGGGGGTCCGGGAGCGATCTCCTGCCGCGAATCGTTTTTCCGTACGGAAAATGGCGCCGTCAGGAGATCGACTGCAGGAGGTCGTTCCGGACCCCCGCTGGACTTTTGGCCAGCTTGGGGGGGCATCCTGACCCCCACATTTTGAAAATGGCGCCGGCCGAAGACAACACGATTCGACTGCAGGAGGTCGTTCCGGAGCTCCGCTGGACCCCAGGTAATTTAAGGCATTGGGGGGGGGGGGGGTTTCGGGAGGGTGGGGATTTATTTTAAAGGGTCGGGGTGGGTTTTAGGGTGTTTTAGTGTGCCGGTTCACGATTTTCACGATTTTAACGATATTTTAAAAACCCAAATGGCGACGATACGATTCCCTCCCCCTCCCAGCCGAAATCGATCGTTAAGACGATCGATGACACGATTCACATCTCTACCCAAAAAACACTTTGCAGTCATCTCTTGATCCACCACACAGGACAGGTCTATTGGACAGCTCTGGCAAAATTCCAGGACCGGCTGTTGTCCACATAGAAACATAGAAACATAGAAATGACTGCAGAAGAAGACCGAATGGCCCATCCAGTCTGCCCAGCAAGCTTCACACATTTTTTCTCTCATACTTATCTGTTTCTCTTAGCTCTTTGTTCTATTCCCCTTCCATCCCCTTCCACCCCTTCCACCCCCACCATTAATGTAGAGAGCAGTGATGGAGCTGCATCCAAGTGAAATATCTAGCTTGATTAGTTAGGGGTAGTAGGGGTAGTAACCGCCGCAATAAGCAAGCTACACCCATGCTTATTTGTTTTACCTGGACTATGTTGTACAACTAGAAAGACAACCTTTACTACTTCTTTTCTGCAGCTTCCTATGCCAGTGCTCAGAGGTATTTATTTAGCATGGTAAAGCTTTCTGTGCTATTTGTGGGGTGTTAGAAGGTATGCTGACAGGAATAAAACAGCTGCAATTTTCTGAACACAGGAAAGCAAAGTAAATGTTAAACTTTTTGTTGCACAGGCTGTATCCTAAAAGAAAGAAAAGAAGTTCTTTGTTGGGGGCTATTTCTTCTGTCACTTTCCACATCTAAGTTCCCCAAGGGGGTAATAAATGTATGTTGAAAGAAAGAGAAGTGTGTGTGTGTGTGCGTGTGTGTGTGTGTGTGCGTGTGCGTGTGTGTGTGTTACCATAGCTCTATGGGAAAAGCACCCTTACAAAGGAAGCTGGATTCATTAGATGGGTTTTTAAAACAAAAGGCAGTGCCTACAATTGGTGTACAGGTACATCCAGGGCTCACAGATTTATCAAGTCAGACTGTGAAGGTTTTCTCTCTCTAGGGATGTGTACCTTAAGGAAGGGACTGGGAACATGCTTAGCCTCCATGGGGTGGGCTGGGATCACCTAACAGTGACTGCATCCACTACCACAGTGCCTGGGGTCCAACCTATCAGTGTCCTGTGGTCCCAGCAGTGGAAACTCCATTAGTGGTGTCCTGTTACTTTCGCTGCTTCCCTTCCTTTCACTCCTCTTGAAAAGATAGGCAGTATCTCCATGTTTGTTCTAGACTGGGGACCTATTAGGTAGAGTAAACTGAAACTGCTCCTTCTCCTTTGAAATCCTAAATACCCTTTCACAGTGTATCCTGGATTAGCCCCTCCTGTTTCCTCGGGGACTCCCAAAACCAGTGTATTTCAAGGGAGGGTGGTATAGAATGATATTCCCCATTATAGCTCTATACCAAAATGCTAGGAACTGGAGCCATATAGAGGAGACCACTGGGGATATTAACCTAAGGAAAAAAAACACATTCAGGCCAATGCAATACTGTGTGCTAGCTGCAGCGCATGGCTCAACACGCGCTTGGACACGCGTCCATAACTCCCAATGCAAAATGGGGGTTAATACGTCCAAAATGCATGTCCAACCAAGCATGTAGCTAATAGCACTCATAAACAGCAAAGAGGAGCACTTCTGCACGCAGATAATCACAGCAGACAACAGAAAATGTGCAGAACAAATTCAATGTCCACACAAACTTTTTTGTGGTATAATTCTTTCATTTTAAACGGCAACTCCACAGTGTGTAAATTACAGCATTCAATTACTGGCATTCCTAGTGATATTTGTGCAATGTTCTCTCAACCTAGCTTGATGGACTCTCTACCTGGGTAACATCAAGCTAAGTTGAGAGAACATTGCACAAATCTCATTTTTGAGTGAGTTTCCTCACTCCGAGGGTCATCAAATCTTCACAAGAGAACACTGTTCTGTTCGTACATCTCACTTTGAAGGTCAAAGTGGCCCCTAACCCCTACACTAATACCTAAACCTCACCTCGAGTTACTAGGTGGGCCTCCCATAGAGATATAAATACCTATCTAGTGTTGGTACATTAGGGCTAGGCTCTCTCTCCCCCCCCCCCAGGGTTTTGGTTGTATGTAGAAAATACCACCCTTATCTCAAAGTGCAAAAACGTTATGGCAATTTGCAGTAACTTAGCTCTTCACATAAGGCCGGATTTTAAATGCCCTGCACGCGTAAATCCGGCCGGATTTACTCGCACAGGGCCCTCGCACGCCGGCACGCCTATTTTGCATAGGCCGCCGGCGCGCGCAGAGCCCCGGAACGCGCGTAAGTCCCGGGGCTTAATAAAAGGGGCGGGGAGGGGGTATGTCCAGGGCGTGTCCGGGATCAGGGGGCGGTTCGGGGTGGGTCAGGGGGCGTGGTGCCGGCCCGGGGGCGTGGTCGAGGCCTCCGGACCAGCCCCCGGGTTGGGTGATGGCTCGCCAGCAGCCCGTTGGCGCGCTCAGATTTACGCAGATTTACGCCTGCTTTCAGCAGGCGTAAATCTGGCAACAAAGGTAGGGGGGGGGGTTAGATAGGGCTGGGGGTGGGTGGGTTAGGTAGGGGAAGGGAGGGGAAGGTGGGGGGAGGGCGAAGGAAAGTTCCCTCCAAGGCCGCTCCAATTTCGGAGCGGCCTTGGAGGGAACAGGCAACGCGCGCCGGGCTTGGCGCGCGCAGGCTGCACAAATGTGCACCCCCTTGTGCACGCCAACCCCGGATTTTATAAGATACGCACGGCTACGCGCGTATCTTATAAAATCCAGCGTACTTTTGTTCGCGCCTGGTGCTCGAACAAAAGTACGCACTTGCGCAATTTTATAAAATCCGGCCCACAGGTATTAGCACAAATTGCAATAAACTGCCTATTACCATAAAACATGCCACTTTTTCTATTGCATGCGGTAATTAGTGCATTTTGATAAATCCAGGCCTAAATTACTCTCCTTCCCATTCACTATTTTTATATATCCCAAGTGTGGCATGTGTTGCATTATAAACAAAAAAAAATAACCTTTAGAACTTCATAGAGAAAGGCAGATTAAGAAGACGTTTTCTTTTTTTTTAAAGTTGGATACATTTAAGATAAAGCTAATTGTGCTTTTTTTTTAATGTGTCTCTCTGTATGTTTAGTTGCTGAAAATAAAACAAAATATTGTCTCAGAAAGTTAACATACTTTTGATAAGAAATCAAAGTGAAACATTATGCTGAGATACAATAATGAAAAAAGCACTATAGCGCAGGGAAGATTTTTTTCAGAATCAAATTACTTTAGTGAAAGGTTACATTTGACAATGACTGTCAAAAACCTTGAAACGATAAATTTATTACAAGATTTGGGTCAATGGCTCATAACATCAAGGCCGCTGCCATTGTTCCCAATTTCCATGGTAATGGAATATTGTAACCATTTTTTTAGTTAACTGTACTTCAAGGATTGTTGAACAGGAGATCAATGGTAACCCAACTTTGCCCTAAAGTTCAATGATAATTCTGTAGCAGCATGAAAGCATATTCCCAGGTAACATATAGTATGTAATTTCAACAATTAGTAAATTATAAGAAAATAAGAATTGCCTTACCCGGGCTCCATCCTGCAGTGGCCAATCCAGGTAAAAGGTACCTGGCAGGACCCCAAACTGTAGATAGATCCCATGCTGCTAATGCCCAGGGATAAGTAGTGGCTTTTCCTAAGTCTATCTGGTTAATAACAGTTTAAGGACTTTTTCAGGAACTTGTCCAAATCTTTTGTAAACCCAGCTATACTATTTGCCTTAATCACATTGTTCAGCAATTAATTCCAAAGCTTAATAGTGCGTTGAGTGAAAAATAATTTTCTTTGATTTGTTTTAAATGTGATACTAACTTCATGGAGTGCCCCCTAATTTTTGTATTATTTGAAAGAGTAAATAACCGATTAACAATTTCTCATTGTATTCCACTCATGATTTTATAGACCTTTATCATATCTCCCCTCAGACGTCTCGTCTCCAAGCTGAGCAGCCCTAACTTCTTTAGCATTTCCTCATAAGGGAGCCATTACATCTCCTTTATCATTTTCATTGACCTTCTCTGTATCTTTTCCATTTCATCTATATCTTTTTTGAGATGTGGCAACCAGAATTTCATACAGTACTCTAGGTACAGTCTCACCATGAAAAGATACAGAGGAATTACATCTTTCTCTGTATTATTCTTTATTCCTTTCCTAATAATTTCTAACATTCTGTTTGTTCTTTTTTAACCACTGGCGCACACTGAGCCGAGGAATTTAGGCATTGTTCACGATGATGTCCAGATCCTTTTCTTGGGTTGTAACTTCTAATATGGAACCCAACATCATGTGGGTTATTTTTCATTATGGGCCAGATTTTCAAAGGGTTACACTCGTAAATCCAGAGGGCTTTCGCACGCCGGGCCTATTTTCAAAAGGCCCGGAGACACGTGTAAAGCCCCGGGAAGCGTGTAAGTCCCGGGGCTTTACTAAAGGGGCAGTCTGGGGGCGGGGTGGGGGCAGGGTCAGGGTCAGAGGCTCCCTGCATAGCGGCCATTTGCCGCTGTGTGGGGGATCTCGCACTGGCAGTCAGCCGGTTTGCGCAACTTACTTCAGCCCCAGGGCTAAATTAAGTTCTAAAACAAGAAAAAAAGAAAAGAAAAATGTAGGGGGGAAAGAGCGGGGGAGGTAGGGGGAAGAGAAGAAAGGTGGGGTGGGGGCTAGGGAATGGGGGAAGGCAGCGCAGCTCGGCACAGGCTCGGCACGCAAGGTGCACAGTTGTGCACCCCCTTGCGCGAGCCAACCCACAATTTTATAACTTGTGCGTGCAAATTATTAAATTGGGCGTACATGTGTGCATGCCGGGTAGCATATGCACCTTTTAAAATCTACCCCTATGGGTTGAATTTTAAAAGTGCCAGATTTGTTTTATAACTTTGATAGGACTTCAACTTGGGGCATAGTTGCTTCAGTTTCTGTGAGATGCCAGCTATGGCACTCACTACCAGAATCAATACGAATGATCCCAGAAAGAAAGAGATTACAACGAGAACTAAAGACTTGGCTATTTAAAACACCTATTACTCAACTTAACCCTATCAGAATCCAGAGTAACAATAACAAGGACAAAGACAATATTAAATAACGAGAGAATGAAAGAATTTCATGACTATAACCACATATCTCTACCTATGGCATTTAATTACATTACTATAGACTCACATGACCACTCTTTGTATTATACCAAAGTGTGCTGACCTAAATATGTAACACCGAAGTATGTGTTATACCAAAATTCATGCTGACCTAAGTATATGTCTTCCCAAAGTATGTGTTGACCAAAAATATGAATGCTATTCTTGTAAACCATTGTGATCTTCATTTGGAACGACAGTTTATAAAATATCTAAATAAATAAATAAATAAATAAATAAAGATGCCCCTATAGGCACGTATATATCGGCTGCATGTGAGCAATGCATATTATTAAAAAATGCTAATTAAGGGGTAGATTTTCAAAGGGGTACGCATGTAGGATACACGCGTACCCCCCGAAAACCTACCCCAAACCCCCCCTGCGTGCGCCGAGTCTATTTTGCATAGGTTCGGTGGCGCGCGCAAGCCCCGGGACGCGCGTAAGTCCCGGGGCTTGCATGGAGAGGCGTGCCGGGGGCATGGCGGGGGCGTGGCAGTCGTGATGTGGCGTTTCGGGGGCGTGGCGCGGGTGACGTGACGTTTCAGGGGCGGCGCCGCGTGCATGGTTTCGGCCCGGGGGCATTCCGGGGGCGTGGCCACACCCTCCGGAACAGCCACCGGGTCGGGTGATGGCATGCCAGCAGCCCACTGGCGCGCACAGATTTATGTCTGCCTCCGGCAGGCATAAATCCGCCGATAAAGGTGGGGGGGGTTAGATAGGGCCGGGGAGGGTGGGTTAGGTAGGGGAAGGGAGGGGAAGGGAGGGGAAGGTGAGGGGAAGGTGAGGGGAGGGCGAAAGAAAGTTCCCTCCGAGGCTGCTCCTATTTCAGAGCGGCCTCGGAGGGAACGGAGGCAGGCTGCGTGGCTCGGCGCATGCAGGCTGCCCAAAATCGGCAACCGTGCGCGCGCTGATCCCGGATTTTAATGGATACGCGCGGCTACACGCATATCTATTGAAATCCCGCGTATTCTTGTTCGCGCCTGTTGCGCGAACAAAAGTACGCGCTCGCACAAATTTATAAAATCTACTCCAGCGTGCGTATATGCGCATGTGTGAGTAAAAAAAAAGGGCAGAGTTGGAACTTCTCAGGGTGTTCCAAGGCAGGCCCAAAATTTACGCACATAAATCCAAATTTTAAATTTGACGGCCGCAATACGTGGTCGGGCTGTTAGTCGCATATCTTTACTTTTGCTCTTGATGAATCTGTTTAGGCCTAAAATGACTAGGTCTGAGTCATCTGAGGAAAAGTGCAGGCTGAAGAACTACAGGCATCTGGATGACCTAGAGACAGACTGGGCAAACTGGTAGACTAATCAGTGAATGGGAAGGAGAGTAACTTAGATTGGCAATGCATACTTGATAGAACTGGACATCTCTGTCACGCAATCTTGTCATGGAGTGTGAGCTCTTGGGCTGAGGCATGGTTGACGCAGCCTAGCCAGTGAACCCCCTAGGCTCATACTGTAAGTAGGAGACATGGTCAGGGATGAGGGCTGGGCTTTACTTATACCAACCTCCTTTTCATGCAGGTTAAGCTTTTGGGTTCTGGGTTCCAGCAAGACTTAGATGACGGTCCCAAGTTGAGCAGTCAGGCGGTCTTGAGAAACGGGCCTAGGTCAGAGCAAGCAGAGATCAAGCAGCATCGGAATCCAGGCAGAGGCCGAAGCAGATGGAGATCAAACAGAATCAAAGTCCAGGCAGAGATCAGGGCAGGCAGAGATGAAGCGGAGTCAGAATCCAGGCTGGTGTCAGAGTCCAAGAATCAGTCAGAGAAGGAATAGACAGGGAAGTCAAGGATGAGCGCAGACAAGACAGCACCAAGACATAAGGACAAGGACAGGTAAGACTAGGACTGGAACGGAGCAGGACAAGGAAGGGCAAGGCAAAAAGGAGAGGAGCTATACTGCAGACAGGCAGAAAGGCATGGTAAAATGAGGCAAAGTTGGGCAAAATGAGGAGCAAGAGGCAGAACTGCCGATACTACAGGCTAGACGCAGGCAGGAGGACCCATTGCGAAGGCACTGGCTGGGAGTATGGTGAGGGTTTAAATGCCTCAGCACACTGGTTCCCGCCACAGGTCCTACTTAACAGGATGCATGGCATGTACCCGTGCCTAGAGGAAGTTTCGAGTGCAAAGGAAGATGGTGGCATCCTGGGGTGAGTGTGGCTGGTCTCATGGCCATCCTGCAACTGGCCAAACATTACACATGTTTTAAAATTTGCTTACTTGCACGCATTAAAGATGAAAAGTCCTAAGGAAGATATGCAAAATACGTTTGCTCAAGTAGCCACTTAAAATTAGGAGCACATATACATGCAGTAGGCATATTTTAAATCATACACATGCGAATGAGTGCATGATTTAAAATTACAGCATATGGGCGCTTGTGCACCAATACGCTCGTATATGGGTGCCTACAGCTTGTTTTAAAGTTACCGTCTATGCGCATTATTTTGCACTTGTCCACATTAAATTTCATCTGCATTTGGATGCCCAATTTCCCAGTCTCGCAAGATCTTCCTGCAATTTCTCACAATCCACTTGTGATTTCACTAGTCGGAATAATTTTGTATCATCTGCAAATATGATCACCTCATTCATCATTCCCTTTGGCAGATCATTTAAAATATATTAAAAAGCACTGGTCCCAGTACAGATCCTTGGATCACTCCACTATTTTCTTTTCTCTACTGAGCAAACTGACCATGTATTCCTACTCTCTGTTTCCTCTCTTTTAACCAGTTTGCAATCCACAACAGGACATTGCCTCCTATCTCAAGACTTTTTATTTTTCTCAGGAGTCTTTCATGGGAGACATTGTCAAGCAGCTTCTGAAAATCCAAATACACTATATCCACTGGATCATCATTATCCACAAGTTTAATAACCCCTTCAAATAATGTAGCAGATTGGTGAGGCAAGACATCCTGGGGTAGATTTTCAAACCAGCGCGAGCGTGTCCATGTGCACGCTCTACCCAGCGCGCGCACATGGACACGCGATTTTATAACATGCAAGCAAAGGCGCGCGCATGTTATAATATCGGGGGTTGGCGCGTGCAAAGGGGTGCCCAATTGTGCACCTTGTGTGCGCCAAGCCCCCGCCGAGTCGCGCTGACTTCCCCTGTTCCCTACCCCCACCCCACCTTCGCGTTCCTTCCCCTACCTCCCCCACCCTTCCCCCCTACCTTTTTCTTTTTTTTTCTTTTAATCCAAAACTTACTTCAGCCCTGAGGCGAGCGATCCCCGACACAGCGGCAAATGGCCGTGGAGCTGGGAGCTTCTGACCTCACCCCGCCCCCTCCCTGCCCATTTTTGCAAGCCCCGGGACTTACACGCATCCTGGGGCTTTACGCGTGTCACCAGGCCTTTTGAAAATAGGTCCGGCGCGTGTAAGACTGGTTACATGCGTAACCCTTTGAAAATCTGGCCCCCTATGTGTAAATCCATTAATTCATACTTTTCTATATATTCTATAATTGTATTCTTTAGAAAAGTCTCTATGATTTTTCTTGACATTGAAGTCAGGCTTACCGGTGTATAATTTCCCGGATCACCCCTGGAGCCCTTTTTAAAGATCAGTTTCACTTTGGCCACTCTCCAATCTTCAGGCACAATAGACAATTTAAGAACATAAGAACATGCCATACTGGGTCAGACCAAGTGTCCATCAAGCCCAGCATCCTGTTTCCAACAGTGGCCAATCCAGGCCATAAGGACCTGGCAAGTACCCAAAAACTAAGTCTATTCCATGTTACCGTTGCTAGTAATAGCAGTGGCTATTTTCTAAGTCAACTTAATTAATAGCAGGTAATGGACTTCTCCTCCAAGAACTTATCCAATCCTTTTTTAAACACAGCTATATTAACTGCACTAACCACATCCTCTGGCAACAAATTCCAGAGCTTTACTGTGCGTTGAGTGAAAAAGAACTTTCTCCGATTAGTTTTAAATGTGCCACATGCTAACTTCATGGAGTGCCCCCTAGTCTTTCTATTATCCGAAAGAGTAAATAACCGATTCACATCTACCCGTTCTAGACCTCTCATGATTTTAAACACCTCTATCATATCCCCCCTCAGCCGTCTCTTCTCCAAGCTGAAAAGTCCTAACCTCTTTAGTCTTTCCTCATAGGGGAGCTGTTCCATTCCCTTTATCATTTTGGTCGCCCTTCTCTGTACCTAGTAATAGATCTGTAATTTCATTTTTTAGTTCTTTTAGAACTTTAAGCCATCTGATTCAGGTGATTTGCTAATCTTTAATTTATCACTCTGCCTTACTATTTTATACTAGTTCCCTATGATTTGTTTCAGTTCATCTGATTTATCACCATCACCCATTTTTGGCACAGGTATTTCCCCATCACCCTTTCCAGTAAACATCAGAGCAACATTATTTAGTCTTTACGCTATGACCTTGTATTCCCTACCAACCAATTGCCTCACAGGCTTCCTAATGCAGATATATTTCTAAAAAAAATTTATTATGAGTTTTTGCCTCTCTGGCCACCTTATTTTCAAATTATCTTTTTACCTGTCTTATCAATGTTTTACATCTAACTTGTCAATGCTTATGTGTTTTCCTATTTTAGCTATATAGATCATTTTTCCAATTTATTAAAGAAGTTCTTTTCATTAAAATAGCCTCTTTCGGGAGGACGTGATGTCACCAACTAAGATGGATGTCTGACCCCTCCACAATTCTTAGCTATTTTACCATGATTCGGTGGATTTTCGCTGACCTTTAAGCACACAAAGTGGCTAGCAAAAAAAAGACTGTGGATCTGGTGAAATTTTCTTACGATGCAGGGGGATCATGATTTGCGACCCTGGCAGCCAATCCTGCAGGCCCAGGCCATGTGCTCGCGTCGGAGGATAACCCAGGAGAGTCCCCGGGTCAGGACACGTCCCTCGCATCTTTAACTAAACGCGACTTTCATACCTGGTTTGAGGAACTCCCGCAGGATATTAGATCGCTGTGAGAAACTGTCAACGCTAACATCGATAGACTCCGAGAGGACGTACGTGACCTAGGCCGGCGGGTGCAAGAGACTGAAGGGATCCTGGAAACGCATGGTGCACAGCTGACTATGCTCGAGGACGACATCATGGTGCTCCAGAAACACCACGATGAGACGGTGTTAAAACTCGAGGACCTTGAGAACCGGTCCCAGAGGTCCAATATCAGGATCTGGGGCCTGCCGGAGATGCAGGAATTTGCCAACTCCATGGAAGTGGTACGTAAGGTGTGTGCAGCATTCTTAGCTTCGGAACCGGGGTCAAATTCAGGGGAGCCGCACCACCCAGACATTGTGATTGAGCAAGCCCATCGGGCCTTGGGGAATCCCCCGAGAAACACACTGAAAGATATCATAGCATGCCTCCATAGCTTTTGCATTAAAAAAAGACATCATGCGCTGTGCCCGACGTCTGAGCCTGTTTATCTGGGAGGGACATGAGCTCCAGATATACAATGACCTGGCGCCCGTGACCCTACAGCGGAGACAAGAGCTCCAAACCCTAACCTCAGTTTTTCGGCATGAAAACGTGTGATACCAGTGGATTTACCCGTGGGGCCTGGCTTTTACCATGCACGGGTAACCTCCCAAGTAAAGACCCCAGCAGAGGCAGCACCGATTCTGCAGGTCACAGGCCTATCACTACCTCTGGGAGAGAAGCCATCAGCCAGGTTGCCCGGACAGGCCTGCCCTCAATGGCAATGGGTTGGAAAAGGGAGATATCCTCTCACCAGGAATCCAGTGGAAGCTGGCAACCCAGCTTTGGATACACCAGCCTGAACAGAAGGACTTCTATTCCTCACTCCTGGCGAGGAAAGAGAAAGTGGTCTCCGATGTGGACTATTGGTCACCAGTGGGGCTGCTGGGAAGGGGTCGCATAGGGGAGTGCTGGACTGATGGAGGCAGATCTCCTATTTGGAAGAGCAGAGCACCCCCCACCCCCCCATCAGCGATCCTTTATACCTTGAAGATGGACTCGACTGAGGACTGTATATGCGTTTAGATGTTTTAATTGTAGACCATGTTAGTTGTAAAAGTTTGAAACTGACACCGAGGGGCAGAGGTGGGGATCCTGCTCCAATCATATGGACTTTGATGCATCTGTATGATGGTGGAGGGGGAGTGACGGGCTAACCTCCCTTTTGGTAAGGGTCTACCTTTATGGTGGACAGGGGTCTAGTGGGATGGGAAGGGGGGAAGGAAGGGTTTCAGGGGGAGAAGGGAGGGGGAGGGTATGGGAGGGGGGAAGGGGCTGTGTGGGAGGGGGTGGGGGGAAATTACCTGGGTATCTGAGGGTTGTGTGGCTGAAGTGGGTGGTTTGTTTATCTGTGCTAACCTTATCAGGGCTGAGGGAAGCCTGGAAGGAGGGGGGGGGGGGCAGATACCAAGAGATTATGGCTGAGCTTAAATATATTTCGTTGAATGTTAAAGGCCTGAACTCGCCCTATAAGCGCCACTTGCTATTTAAGGAGATGACTCGTTTACAGGCCTCCGTTGCCTTCATCCAGGAGATGCATTTGCGATGCTGGGATGAACGCCTGCTTCGCTCTGCCAAATATCCCTCACAGTATTTTGCACCTGCCTCTGCCCAGCATAAGTATCAAGGGGTTGGGATTTTGTTTGCGCAGCATCTCACGGTTAAAATATTGGATCAATATCACGACCCAGAGGGCAGATTTCTGCTCTTAAATGTAGAGGTTCACAATTCGCAAATGGTAGTCAGTGTTTACTGCTCCCCAGTACAACAGCTAGAGACCCTGATTGAGCTGAGGCATCGGATAGGGGAGTTCCCTAGTGCTCGGGAGGTTGTGGCTGGAGACTATAATATTGCACCAAACCCTTGTATGGATACCTCGACGAAGTCTCAGGGGGGCAAAGGGAAAAGTAGACGTGCTCTAAAACAGTTCATGAAGGCAGGTCAATTAGTGGATATTTGGTGCCTAACTTACCCGCATAGCCGGAATTACACTTTTTTCTTGCACCCCATAACTCATATACACGTATTGATTTTTTTCTTGTTTCCAAGGACCTTATTGAGCGAACAGGAGCTACAGATATTGAAAGAATTACCTGGTCGGATCATGCTCCCATAGTGTGGATGCAGGTTGGCTCTCCAACCTGCATCCACACTATGGGAGCATGATCCGGTTGTAAGTTTTGGAGATTAAATGATTATCTCTTGAAACTTAACTGTATCAGGAGCGTCTGGAGGAGAGGCTAGAAGATTACTTTAATTTAAATATGGGGGCAGATGCCTCCCCTATCTCTGTTTGGGAAGGAATGAAAGCGGTCATGCGGGGGCATCTGATTAGCCTGGGCACATACCATAAAAAACAGGTGAACAGGAAGAGGGAAGTCTTGCTGATGGACTTGGCAAGCTTGGAATGTCGGCACAAACAGCACCCGGGGTCAGTGCGGGTGGGGCTCCTGACTATAAAAAGGGAGGAGATAGTGGCTTTGGACACTGCAGTGCTTGCCCACAGCCTAGATATTTTAAAACAGCAATACTATAAATTTGGAGGTAAGAATAGTCGGCTCTTAGCGCGGCGACTGCAAGCTAAGCGCCTTAAGACCCTGATATATCAGATCAGGGCAGGGTCAGAGGAGATGCTGCGAGATCCGGAAGTGATTCAGACTCAGTTCAGAACATTCTATGAGATCCTCTACACCCCCCGAGGTAGAGGTTTCTGAGTCAGACATTTCCTCCTATCTGGCAGGGATTGACCTACCCAAACTGATGGAACAGGAGCAGAATATAATGGGCAAACCTATTTCAGAGTTGGAGGTAGACTGGGCAATCAAGGATTTAAAATCTGGGAAAGCTCCGGGGCTGGACGGATTTACCCCTTTCTTTTATTTAAAAAAAAAAAAAAGTATAGGACTATCCTACAAGGCCCTTTAGCTCAAATGTTTAATTATATCAGGGAGGGAGGTCAACTGTTACCCTTTGGGAATATAGCGGGTATTACCATCATCCCTAATCCAGGGAAAGATTCTATTAATTCTGTGCCTTTTAGACCCATTTCCTTAATAAATGTTGATCTGAAAATCCTGGCCAAAATATTGGCTTACCATCTCCGGGCAGAATAGATAGGTTAATTCATGTGGATCAAGCTGGCTTTATACCGGGCCAGACGACGGCGGACAATATCCGGAAATTGATCAATTTGATTCACAGTTCCCAAACCCAAGGCGACCCAGCAGCCTTCTTGACTATTGACACCAAAAAGGCTTTTGACAGGGTGTATTGGCCCTTTTTGTTCGCAGTATTGGAAAAAGTAGGATTGGGGGGGTCCTTCTCCACCTGGGTTAAGGAGCTCTATAGGGAACCACTTGCATGCTTAAAAATTAACCATAGTTACACACCAACTTTTCAGATACGGCGTGGAACTAGGCAAGGTTGTCCATTGTCTCCGCTTTTGTTCGCGCTTAGTCTGGAATCCTGGCGGAGACTATCCAGCGTTCTACAGAGGTCAAAGGGATTCCCGTTGGTTCTCATCAATATAAAATCTCCCTTTATGCCAATGATATTATTTTCTCACTCACCCACCTACTACCTCTCTGGCTGCCACAAGACGCTTACTGGATGAGTATGGGCAGCTTTCAGGGTTTAAGGTAAACCAGGATAAATCAGAATTAATGCCTGTTAATTTTTCTAAGGGTTTGGAGTGGGAAGGAAAAAGGGGGGTCCCATTTCGATGGACGTCTGGCCTCATTAGTTATTTGGGGGTTCATCTGGGATTCAATTTGAATGAGTTAGTGCAGTTAAATTACCAACCCTTGGTACGAAGTTTATTGGGCGAAGTGGATAAATGGCAGCGGTTGCGGCTCTCGTGGTTCGGGAAGATCAATGCTATCAAAATGAAGGTTTTTCCCAAACTGGGATATCTTTTTCAGTCCTTACCATGCCTATTCCCGACCCATGAGTTGCAGCTGCTGCAGCGGAAGCTCCTTTTCTTTCTTTGGGGTAGGCACCTGCCCAGGGTTGCCCGAGCAGTGCTCTGTCGGACTCGGCGAGAGGGTGGCGTGGGCCTCCCCTCTCTTTCCCACTACTATGTAGCATCTCAGCTTAAGTATGTGATTAACTGTCATGTGCTTGGGACTCCTAAGCAATGGGTGGAGATTGAACAAGCCTTAGTGGGTGGCCTTCCTTTGTATGCTTTGTTTTGGTCTGGAATGGTACCTCCTCGGGAGGTGCGGGACTTCCCCCCGACATTGCAAAGTACATACATTATCTGGAAACGCTGGCGACAAGGGCTGGTAGGAAGTAGGACGTATGCGGACCTCTCGCATATTAGGTATCTGCCTGCTTTTTCCACTGGGAAGACAAATTCAGATTTTCAACGATGGAAACAATGCAGTCTCACCTGCTTGGGACAAGCGTGGAATACAGAGATGATCTCTTTTACACAGTTGCAAAACAGGTATGCCCTTCCCAGTGCCGACTTTTTAGCTTATGCTCAATTGAGACATTTTGACTCCACTAGTGGGGTGGCATCTGACCTCCAACAGAGGCGGTCGTTTTTTGAAGGCCACTGTATTCTGGCTGGCAAACTACAGAAGATCATTTCAAACGTTGTTGGTAGGGGGTGATTTTTTACCTGCTACTCACTTGACTGCCTGGGAGTCTGATTTGGGAGTTACTTGGGACAGGGGCCAATGAGAAGATTGTTTTTGCCATTTAGGACAGACGTCTATGTCAGCGGCTATGATGGAAAATCGGTATAAATTACTGTATCGCAGGAATTACCCCCGACCCGGTTGGCCCAGTGGTTCCCGGGGATCTCGGCTTTGTGCTGGCGACAGTGCTCTCAGGAGGGCTCATATCTACATATGTGGTGGCTTTGTCCTCATATACGGGTATTTTGGCAAGATTGTCAAGAGTGGATGGATGCTATCCTGGGAGTACAAATTCCGATGCGGGCAGAAATTTGGCTCTTGGGATACCCATGGGGGACGCTCTCGGATGACCATCAGGCTTTGTTTACTCATGTGGTGACAGCGGCTAGATTACTGGTAGCAGCCCGCTGGAAGTCTAAAGATATACCGACTCACACTCATTTGCTTACAAAATTGTGACAGATAAGTTTGATGGAAAAATTGACAGCTATACGGCGCAATTACATCTCAAAAATTTATAGGATATGGACAGCGATGTGGCCCTACCTCCCCTACTAAAGGGTGAGATGTAGGCTTTTTATGCTGTCTTCTACCTTTGCTATCTGAAATGGTGCTTGGGGGGGGGAGGGAGGGTTGGGGGTGGAGGGGGAAAGGGGAGGGTATACAACGGGGGGTGGGGCAATATATACTGCGATTTGACAGCTTGTTAGATAGTTGATTCGGAGCATGCTATTCCTTATAGACAGTACCTCTGTTGTAGAGAATGTTTAAGATGTGATCTGAGATACTTGTTTGGTTGTATGTTACTCTGAGTTTATTGCCTGTTCTTCTACAGCTGTTTGTATGTTTATACATTAAATCAATAAAATTGTTAATCCAAAAAAACCCCCAAAAAAGCCTCTTTCATCTCATCTTTTAACCATGCAGGTTGTTTGGCCTTCCTTCTGCCTTTTCTAATTCATGGAATACATTTGGTCTGGGCTTCCAGATGCATTAGATACAAAAGAATGTTCAGTTTTCACAAAACCGATTGTTCAATTTTAGAAAACAAAAGTATTTTTATTTATGATTTATGGTACTTTGAATTTAATTTTAGCATGGTGCTAAGCAGCATAATATTTTTATATTTATTCTTTCCTAGATACTACCTCCCTTCAATACATTTCAATAGAACAGTGGTGCACAAACTCAGTCTTTGAGGGAAGCGACCCAGACAGATTTGCACAATTTCTACAATAAATTTGTATATTCTATTTGCAACCGCAACCAATTAATACAGCGACCTACAGATCACAGGTAATCAAACAAACACATATAAATGAACTAGTACTAAAGATCAACTTCAAATATAAAGATACCAATCATGAAACTGCAAACTTTATGGAAAATGTATATTTTTATTTTATTTTGTTTACGAGACCTCAAACCTTACACTTCAATAGCACTCATGCTGCGGGGAAACACTATTATCATCAGTCTCTCTGTTTCTAGTTTTTTTCTTGCATATAAAATGTCAATCAATCTCTCTGTTTGTTGTTTTTCTCTTGCATAAAAAATATTAATGACACCACTTATCTTATTTATAAAGTGTGGGCAATCAGTCAAAGAGATTGATTGGCATTATATATGCAAGAAAATAAAAGAACCCTTTAAGTAGCTTGCATGCTGAAAAGATAGCACCTGGTCCAGGTCCTGGGTTGCTATACAGTTCATAAAAAGCAGCATAGTTTTGCTCAGAAAGTATGTGCATATGTTTCAATATGCACAGATATTTGCAATATAATGAAAGCACTTGCTTTCTCTATATATTTTCTAAACATATACTTGTATATTTTATGTGTGAAAAAAAAGTATAAGATGTGCATTTAAGAACCCTGACTTATGTGAGGAGGAAGGTATATTTTAAAGTATGTGCTTGTACCATTTGGACAATACTTGCATGTGTACTTCAAATTACCAGTTTGCCGATGCCTCCACCAATTCACCCAGTTCATCTCTAGTTCACCTACACTCTCTAGAACTTCAGCCTGAACTCCCCCCAGTTCACCCAGACCTCCCACTCAAAAATTGCAGACAGGTATGATTTCACTTGCGCTAGTCAATTAGCAGGTATAAAATTGTATGAGTAAGTTTTAATATTTATTTATTTTAGTTATACATGTAAATGTCTTATAAAATAGCAACTTCCAAGCATACTTCTTGACCCCACTCCAAATCGCCTCTAGACCACCCCATTTTTGCACCAGGAAGTGTGCACTTCAACCCAAAAATACACACATACTTTCCATTTTTATAAAATTGCATGTATGCGATTACATGCTGCTTATGTGCATATTGCTATTTTTCTGCTTGTGACCCCTTTGAATATTTACTCATTAGTAAGAACATAAGAACATAAGAACATACCATCCTGGGTCAGACCAAGGTTCTATCAAGCCCAGCCTCCTGTTACCAACAATGGCCAATCCAGGCCATAAAAACTAAGTCTATTCCATGTTACCATTGCTAGTAATAGCAGTGGCTATTTTCTAAGTCAACTTAATTAATAGCAGGTTACAGGTAATGGACTTCTCCAAGAACTTATCCAATCCTTTTTTAAACACAGCTATACTAACTTCACTAACCACATCCTCTGGCAACAAATTCCAGAGTGTAATTGTGCGTTGAGTAAAAAAGAACTTTCTCCGATTAGTTTTAAATGTACCACATGCTAACTTCATGGAGTGACTCCTAGTCTTTCTATTATCCGAAAGAGTAAATAACTGATTCACATCTACCTGTTCTACACCTCTCATGATTTTAAACATCTCTATCATTTCCCCCCTCAGCCGAGTCTTCTCCAAGCTGAAAAGTCCTAACCTCTTTAGTCTTTCCTCATAGGGGAGCTGTTCCATTCTCCTTATCATTTTGGTAGCCCTTCTCTGTACCTTCTCCATCGCAATTATATCTTTTTTGAGATGCGGTGACCAGAATTGTACACAGTATTCAAGGTGCGGACTCACCATGGAGCGATACAGAGGCATTATGCTTTCATGGCTGCTGCTGCACATGCCTCACAAATGTGCTACATTTTTTTGAAGGCGTAAATAAACATGTGGATAAAGGTGAGCCAGTTGATATAGTGTATTTGGATTTCCAGAAAGCATTTGACAAAGTCCCTCATGAGAGACTTCATAGGAAATTAGAAAGTCATGGGATAGGTGGCAGTGTCCTATTGTGGATTGCCAACTGGTTAAAGATAGAAAACAGAGTAGGGTTAAATAGTAAATTTTCCCAATGGAAAAAGGTGAATAGTGCCGTGCCCCAGGGATCTGTTCTGGGTCCAATGCTTTTTAATATATTTATAAATGACCTAGAAATGGGAACAACAAGTGAAGTGATCAAATTTGCCAATGACACAAAATCATTCAAAGTTGTCAAATCACAAGAGTATTGTGAGAAAATGCAAGAGGACATTACAAAACTGGGAGACTGGGAATGCAAATGGCAAATTAAATTTAATTTAGATAAGTGCAAAGTGATGCACTTAGGGAAGAGTAACCCAAATTATAGCTACAAAATGCAAGGTTCCACATTAGGAGTCATGACTCAGGAAAAGGATCTAGGTGTTATCTACGTGAAATCTTCTGCTGAGTGTGCAGCAGCAGCCATGAAAGCAAATTGAATGCTAGGCATTATTAGGAAAGGAATGGAGAATAAAACAGAGAATATCCTAATGCCTCTGTATTGCTCCATGGTGTAACCTCATCTTGAGTACTGTGTTCAGTTCTTGTCTCCACATCTCAAAAAAGATATAGCAGAATTAGAAAAGATACAGAGAAGCCCAACCAAGATGATAAAGGGGATAGAACAATTCACCTATGAAGAAAGGCTAAAGAGGTTAGGATTCTTTAGCTTGGAGAAAAAATGGACCTGTGGCAGATGACCACGCCCACGAGGGGAAGTCCCGTGAGGGGCCACAGGTCAGGCTCAGCATAGGAGACACACACACACACTAGTTCTTTTATTATACAGGATAGGTGAACCACCAGAGGTGGCAGTAGTGAGCTGAAAAGTAGCCCGGTTGGGCTTGTAGTCCCTCAGGCTCTGGAACAGGGATCCCACAATGGCTGTGCTGTAATAGAGAGAACTGATATTGTGAGTAGTAGCAGGATATAAAGAGTTCAGGAATAGAGCCTTGTTGGTAATGTATCACGCAGCGGTCTCTCAGTGTGAAGCACAGGAGCTGGAGTAAAGGCAGGCCTTCGAGGAGCGAGTACCTGGTTCCAGGGAATAGCTCTGAGAGATAGAGATGGTAACTTACAGATGTTATAGGCAGCGGTGTCTTCCTGGCAGAAGTGGAGTCCAAGTAGTGAGTCCAGGAACATGGACCCTCAAGGAGCGAGTACCGGTTCCAGACTGCGACCTGAAAGATAAGAAAGAGAGAGAGGCCCCCGAGGAGCGGGTACCCCAAATAGAGTAGGTCCGAAGGAGGCAGAGTTGCAAGGTACGGAGAGCGAATCCCATCTATTAGGAAACCTTTGCTAACTTGATTAGCTAGCAATCACGTAGGCCTTTTGTATCCTGGATGCATGACGTCATCACAGGGGGACGCCCCTGAGGTTCGCGCCACTGAAGGTACTTGAAGCAGGGCCGTACGGCGCGCGCGCCCTAAGGCAGCTGAACAGCATGGCGGGAGACAGCGCCCAAGCCGGTCCGGGGACGCCGGAGAGGATGGCAGGAAGACGCTACGGCAGCCAAATGTCCGTCAACCGCAGGAGGAGTCGCCAGAGAGGTAAGGAGGGCGGAGTGAAGACATCGGGCAGCGATAGTCGTAACAATTTGCCGCCTGCGGGACGGCCCCGCAAGTAACTGCACTCACCCCAATGCCAACAGGCCTCACCACAGCGGGACACTGTACAGTGACACAATGCAACAGGACACCACCAGGATCGTCACCTCCGAACCTCCTCCTAGGCGCGCACATGCAGGAAAAGCCCACAGTGCCCTTGGATGATGTCAAAACTCTTTGCCCCGTAAAAGGGCTTCCCCGACGTTCTCTCTCTGTCTCAGCAAAAAAATTGCTTTGCCTTGTCTTCACTCTCAGCCTTGCCTTGTCTTTAGCCCCAGTATTCAGATTCAGCTTTGTTTCATCTTTAGCTCTAGCCTTGCTTTGTCTTCAGCTTCAGCCTTGTCTTCAGCGATGCCTCATCTACAGCCTTAGCCTTGTTTGTCTTCAGTTTTAGCCTTGCCTCAATTCAGTCTCAGCTTTCCTTTGTCTTTAGCCACAGTCTTCAGACTCAGCTTTGCTTCGTCTTTAGCTCCAGCCTTGCCTCATCTTCAGCTTCAGCATTGCCTTATCCTCTGTTCTAGTCTGGACTTCAGTTTCAGTCTGTTCTTCAGCCTTAGCCTGCTCATCAGATCCGACTGTAGATATAGTATCCTGGACCCTACTTTAACCGGGCCAGTGTAAAGAATCGTTCACCCACTGTCGGCACAGACCTTGAGGCTCTGTTCACAAGGTTGCGTCAATTGCACTATGGCAAGAGGGGCTCACCCTCCCACAGCTCACAACACATGTTCTGTGTTTCTAGATTTTGAGGAATTTCCAGATAACAAAACCCCCAAATGCCATTCGATCTTTTCAAACAGTTAGAACCAGATTTCTCAAAGATTTTGCCATGGGTGCAGAATGGAGAGGGAAAAAAGTTCCTTATAAATCAGAGCCTTCGCATTGTAGATAATAATATCCACACCCATCCTCACATCTTTGTCAGCACTAATCTGTATGCTTCATTACTATTAATGATCATACTGATCAGTCTTAGAATTGGTGTTTATAAAATAACTAGACAAAATGTTCATCAAAAATTGACAGGAGCTCACAGTTTGGCATAGGGATAGAACAGAAGGAAGTGACTTAATGCCTTCTACTCTTCTCTCTTCCCTCTCTACAGCCCATTTCTAACCTTTTTATCCCCTCTCTCACAAACTCTCTCTATTCTCCCTTCCTCTACCACCAGCCTCATTCTCTACAATGGCATCCCTTACCTGCCTCTCTCCCTCACTTGCTGCTATCTCGGTACCGGCCTCAGATGGGTAAATCATCTTCCTGCCACTGCGGCTAATCCAAACCTCACGGGCTGATCTTGCCACTCTTGCTGCTGCCTCCACTCTAGACCCTCATGTGTGCTAATTTTATAACCCTTTGTGCTCCTACCTCTCCCCAGTACATCAGCTGTTCAAGGGTGTATGACAGATGCTAGCTTTTATGGTATAGGATAGGACTGAAATGAAAATGTTAAAATGTAATAAAAATGTTTCCCAGAGTATAGTAGTAAAATGATTATTTATTTGTCTCAATAATTTTGATCCACAAAGTGTTGCCATAACCTCGATTTATATAGTTTATTTCAACCGCTATTCGTACCAACTAAGAGCATGCTGGAACATTGAGGGAAAAGGTTTTAACAATGACATATGTTAGTTCCTAACCTTTCCACAATGTACACTGGTATATGTGGGCTAAATTAGGCCAACTGAAGTTTTGCCAGACAAAGATCAAAATTGGCCTGTCAAGACAAATTTGCTGTCTCCCACAGAAACAGAAATGCTTTATAACAGATTTTTTGTACTGAATAAAGGAAGATGACATCTTTTTGAATTCCTGTCTCTTAGCTGTGTTATTTCTCATTAAATTATGGCTTCAGATCTCTGTTGCCAGGCTTGTCTCCACAATTTCAGAGTAAATTTTGCTTTTTAATGGAGACTATAAACTAGCCTCCCTGATGTTTCACACATTAAAAAAAAAAAATACAGCAACAGTTAGTTACAATCATTACTTCTTAAGGTAGATAAGGGGGTAGGGGGATTGCAGGTTGCAATACTTTTTATTTGAGCAACATAATAGTAAGTCAAAGAAGTTGTAGTATCAGAAGCTTTTGAGACCACATCAAAAGAAGGGCCTATTTCATTAAAAAAAAAAAAATTATTACAATCTCCAAAGAACTTTTTTTCCTCCAGGACTAAAATTTTGTACAACTTGATTTGTTATACAAATATTTCTATCTTTGTCATGCATTGTCCATAGAGGCAATCAATTTGGAAAATGATAGTATAAGCACTATTGGGCACGTTTTCTGTAAGCCTTTAGTCGAGGTTAACTTAACTGGCTAAAATGTAACCAGCTATCTAACCCCTGTGTAGCTTAACTAAAAAATTACAGGTGAATTTTCAAAAGCTGACATGAGCGAAAATGTGCATACATGCACGTATGTGATGTATCCATGCACAAATCTGCTTTTTTCTAAAGGGATCACATATGTGTAAAGATAAACATTTGCAAGTAAAAGTACAAGTGAAATAAGGGCACGTTAGTGGCATATCAAGATATGGTTGCACGTACGTGTGTAATGAGCTATTTTAAAAGTGACTTACATGCAAACATCACCAAAACTATGCAAGTACATTTACGCACACAACTTCAAAGTTTCATTCTATTCTGCCACATGGTGTTGGACGAGCTGGTTTCTCCAGATGAGAAGGCACAGCAGCAAGCTACAGGGTAGCAGTGCATGTCCCTGGCACAAGCTGGCCTTACTTGGGAGGGGGATTACTGGAACATATTGGGCTATACTGGGGGGAATGAGTGAGTGTACCTAGGACTGACAGAGCTAAAATAGGGGGTGGGATTCCATGGTGGTGAGACCATATCCAAAATGACTCTTACGGGTTTATATGTACCCATGTCACAACAGTTGAGGAGGGAGAGAGAACAGAAGAGAAGGAGGAGGTGCCTCTTTCAGAGACTATACAGGACTAGGCCTCAGTTTTCATATCTTTCAGAAGAACAAGTCATGACCAGGTTCAGAGTTAACAAAGAAACCATATGTACCTATGTCAGCTGTTAGAGCAGGAGTCAGGACCTGCAACTTTCCACCTGCAGGGGCCACATCTTTCCTGTACACATTAAGATCTCTACCACGCTGGCATTTTTGGCCTCAGGCACCTTTCAGCCACCTCCATGGGTTACAGCTGGAATATGCCAATCCGCCACTTTCCATGTGTATAGATCATCAGTTCCTGGCAGTCATTCTCAGGAAAGCACACCTCAGAGCAGACAGCAACAACAACAAATAATGACTAAGTTGTAATAATTTTCATGGAGGCTATAGATTGCAATCACCTCCCTATAAGGGCACCAGGATATGACGAGGCCACCTACCTTTTCAGAGAGGCTTTCAAATGACCTTGAATTGTTTGTGCGTTTTATTTGTTCATTTTGTCGTAGATTATATTGCTTTTATGTATTTTGTTACCCACTTAGCATAATTTTATTAATATAGATGGACTAGAAATGTTTTAAAATAAAATAAAATCAAAATAAATACCTCGACTGCAATGGCATCCACTCCCTCAATATGCAGGTAGTCTTTGACGCCAGGGGAATCATCTTGTACATATTGTCCAGGTTTCTGTGATCCAGTCACAATACCTACATCCTGTCACAGTGAGGAATTCATGATTGCTTCCTTCCAGGTAGACCACGTCACTAGGGGCTGGCTTCTAGGTAAGAGTACACTTACCACTACCATCACACAGCTACTAACCTCTTCTTTTGGAATTTTTCATGTCTATATGCTATATTTCTACTTATGTTATATTCTAAGAGCGGCTTTTCTTAACTAATGCGAACAACTCTTTTAAAATCTGAGGATGGGGCCTGGAGTGTATGCAAGGCTGTAAGGTTTGCCTATGGCACCTAATACCCCTGCACCAGTCCTGGCTGCATTGTATCCACAAAAGAAAGCAAGATTCCATCAGGAATTATGTTGCTTTGGGTTAATGGCTCTTCCCAGTCTCAGCAAGGGTTTAATTTTCTTTTTTTTATAAGCCCAGGAAACGGGGGCGGAGCAAGATGGCCGCTCAGTAGCTGAATGCTGCATGTGAGTTCCAGAGGACAAAACTTTTGAAAATATTTCTTGTGAATCGTTTCCTTAACTATGGGACGGAAGCGAAAGCCGCGAGGGGAACCTTACCCTGCAGCCCCTCCAACTGCTTGCGTCGCTGGTCCGATGGACGCACATGTGGTCTGCAAAGATTCCAACTCAGGATAGCAGCCATTAGAGAGAGGGGGAGGGGAAGAAGAGCTACCCTCACTCCCAGGATCTTTGTCACCTCTAAGCCCTGTGGAAGGAACTCCCCCCGGGAATCCGGCTGTAAGTTGGAACTCTTCTGAGTCTGGATCGATGCCGCTAGACCGATGAGTTATGGGACAGAGCTCAGCAGGGCAAGACACAGGAGAAGCAGTGACCTAAGGCCCAGAAATGCCATTGGAGCCGACCGGGGAGGAGGAAGAATCGTTGTTGGAGCAAGCTGGAGGGGCAGTAGGAGGAACACCCGAAAGAGCTGAGTTAACCATGGTAAGACCAGCTGTATTTACTTTAGAGACTATATGGCAGACAATAGTGGACATGAAAACCTCTATACTGGCTCAAATGAAACCTCTAAGCGATACAGTAAATGAATTGGAAGAAAAAGTAAAAATGGTGACTAATTTGAATTCTGAGCTGGAGCAGCAGATAATAAATAACAGAGATCAAATAAGGAATACAACAACTGCAAAATGCCACTATAAGGGAACGAAAGAGTATTTCATTGAAATTGGAATACATGGAAAATGCGATCAGGAACAAAAACCTGAGATTTATTAACTTTCCACAAATATTAATGGTGCCCCCTCGAGATATTTTTAAAAGATATCTCCGGGAAGTACTAAACATAGGAGAAACTGAAATGCTACCAATATCAAAGTTATTTTTTCTTCCTAAAACTAAGAGGCCTTTGGAACAAGATGGAGGGATGACGACTTTGGTCCCTGTTAGTGATCAACCTTTGGACATCTCCGCGTTCCTAGAGACTTCTGATACTGAGATAGCAACACCTGCAACTCTGATTGTCAGCTTAACCTTAGAACCAGATAGAGAATGGTTATTGAAGCTTTGTCTCAGAAAAAGAAATGTGTTGTTTTTGGGATGCAATGTTAGGGTGTTCCCAGATGTTACACGGGAGATGCAGAAGAGGAGAAAGGCCTTTCTCTTCATGAGACCACAGGTATTATAACTGGGGGGGGGGGGGGGGCTTTTTTCCTGAGGTATCCCTGTAAATTGCCTAGTTAAGCACAAAGGTAATTCCTATGTGTTTTATGACCCTCCCCCAGCTGTCTCAATTCTTGGCAGGGAAAGTACCCCAAGCTCCACAGAATCCAGAGACAACTAATCTAGTTCCTGTAATATGTAATAATCTTTGTAAAAGCTGCTGATGCAGTCTGTATTTCCTTGATATTGCTATTTGTTAATTACCTTAGGCAGTGTATCTCCTACCCCCTCCATTTGAAGGCTTGAATCAGGACAGAAATGTTTTTGATTTCTGAAAATTATTTACCTGTTGTGAAATAATAATACTTCTGTTTCTGTATTTCCTATCAAGAGTTGTCTTGTCAAATTATGTAAAACTGCAGAAAGATAAAATGTATTTATTTATTTATTTTTCTATACCGATATTCGATTTGAAATATCACACCGGTTTACATACAACGATTTGTCTGAAAGCAAGCCTTTTGGAGACATGGTACATTATAACATGGTATATTTTAACAGATTAATCAAGAAACAAAATATAAAGAGAAACTTGCATTCCATAATAACTCTTTTAAGATTAAATATGTTCTGACATAATTTACTATGTACCACGGGTGGAGAGGGGGGCTGATATTGGTCAGGAGGGGAAAGGGAGGGGGTCGGGGGTCGGGGATTGATTTTCTGGGGGGAATGCTTTCCGGAAGAGCCACATTTTGAGATTTTTTCGGAAGGATGGTGTCGAGGGGTCCGTTCTGAGAGGAGCTGGGAGGTTGTTCCATATTTCGGGGCCTGCTATTGATGCAGCGCGTTCTCTTGTGGAGGCTCGATGAACTTCCTTAATGGAGGGAGTGGTAGGTAAAGCTGTGTTAGTAGAGCGGAGGTTCCTTGTGGGATTGCAGGGATACAGTGGGCCTTGTAGCCATCTGGCCTTGTCATTGTGAATGGCGTTGTGGATGAGCATCAGGATCTTATATTGAGATCTGAAAGGGACAGGTAGCCAGTGGAGTTGTTTAGGTATGGGCGTGATGTGATCTGCTTTTTTGCTGTTTGTTAGTGATCTTGCGGCTGCATTCTGAAGGAGCTGGAGAGGCTTGAGGGTAATAAATAAAAAAATAAGCCCAGGAAACACTATGGATTACTTCTGGTCCCTCCTCCCCTGGAGTAGGTAGGCAGAGCCGAGCCTGGAGAATCGTAAAAGCAGCAGACTGTGTAGTACACAGTCAACGGGAATGCACTGGAGTGGTAGGAGGGTGGTGGAGGACTGGAGGCAAGCTATAAGCACAGGAAGGGAAGGGGTAAGCCAGGAGAAAATGTTTGGACAAAGTTGGGGAGTCTTCTGTCTGAGATGAGTGGACTGAGCTCTGAATGGAGCAGCTGGCTGTGGAACCAGCAGTTCTCCTGGAGAGTGGGACTGGGAAAAGGAAGGAGCTACTGCAGAAAGGAAGATCTTTACACCATGATGAGGCAGTGCTGGGTTTGGGGCACTCATTCTGTGAGCACAAATGCAGCAGCATAACAGTAACATGTCAGAAAGAATTTGTGTTTCTGTCTCAGAGAAAGAGAGAGTCACACACACACCCATATACACACTTTATCTTTGTCAGAAAAAGAGAGACAGAGTGAGAGAGAGTTTGTGTGTGTGTGTGGGGGGGGCATCTTTCTGACACAGATGCACACACACTCTCACTCTCAGTGTGTGGGTGTGACTGAAAGAGAGTGTGCATGACTGTGAGAAAGTGTCTGAGAAAGAGTCTGTCTTTTTATGTGTCAGTGTGTATGTGCCAATAGGTTCTGCAATCTAAAATCTGTTTGTATGACTGAGCCTGTGTTTGTGTGTCTGACACTGGCTGGTACTGCAGTTGTCTCATTACTTGCAAATGGTTCAAGAACTGATTGGTTGGCCAGACCAGGAATGCTGGAGATATATATATATATATATATATATATATACTGTATAGATAGATAGATAGAAAATCACTTATAGAGATTTTTGCTGCCTTGTGGGAAGCCCAATCAATTTGCATTTATTTGCTCACCCCTGGTCTAAATTGTGCTCTACTTCTCAGCTATTTAGGAAAAATGTGCTTTATTGTTTAGACATTTTAGGTCAATTCTGCTAGGTTCCAGGATTCAATTGGCTTGATTTTGGGAGCTGCTATTGCATATTCTGCAGGGAAAGTGCATGAGGGAGTCAAATACCCCATGGGCTGATAATGAAAAAATCCCCTGGCCTGATATTTTACTGCAATCTACCCCTGGCAAGACGAATAGGTTGTCAGGGAGTCCATGCCATACTGGAGGAGCGGGCCAGGGGTATTAGCAGGAAAGGGAAGTGAAATGGAGAGAAGAGGGGTGTAGGGAGTGAAAGAAGAGGGGTAGTGCAATAGGGAAGTGCAATGGGGGGGGGGAGAGTGGAAAGGGAAGAGCAGTATGAAGAGGAGAACAGTGAGTGGAAGAGGGAAGGGAGGGTGGAAATGCAATGGGGAAAGACCAACTCAGCCACACATACCCAGACACACAACCCCATCCCACTCCGGCAACACATACACATCCAACCCCTCTAGCCACACACACACACAGACACACACACAGCCTGCCACCCTTAGCCACACACAGACACAGACACACACACACACATACACACAGTCTGCCACCCTTAGCCACACACAACATGCCACCCCATATCACTATATCCCCCTTAGCCACATACAACCTTTGCCACCCACATCCTGCAACACAATATGTAAAATATTGAAGAGAAATTGATTTATGCTTTATTAAATTGAATCTTCCTAAAAATGCACCAAAAAGGAGGGAACAGTACGAAGTGATACTCCAGAGTCAGAAAAGCGCAGATAAGGCTCCCTACACGATAGAGCCTGCAGCTCCGAAATGCGGCGAGCGGAACAGATGGCCACCAGGAAGACAGCCTTGAGAGTGAGATCCTTGATCGTCGCACTTCGCTGTGGCTCGAACGGCGGACTCGACAGCGAACGAAGCACAAGATTGAGGCTCCAGGAGGGACAAGGGTCCCGTAACGGCGGTCGTAAATGTTTGACCCCCTTAAGGAAACGAGCAATGTCAGGGTGCTGTAGCAGGGAGCTGCCGTCACGCAACAGCGAGCCCAGGGCGGCCACCTGGACCCATAGGGAATTATAGGCGAGGCCTTTGTCCACCCCCGCTTGTAAGAACTGTAGAATCTGAGGGACGGAAGCCTTAGTGGGTCTCGTGTCCTGGCTGGCACACCACAGCTCGAATACTTTCCAGACCCGAACATAGGCCACCGACGTCGACGTCTTACGCACCTTCAGCAGCGTTGATACTACCGCCTCCGGGTATCCCCGGCGCCGGAGGCGGCACCTCTCAAAAGCCAGGCCGCAAGACAGAAGAGTTCTGCCTGTTCGAAAAATACCGGACCCTGACATAAGAGATGGGGGAGGTGGCCCAGTCTGACTGGCCCGTCGATCACCAGCTGCAGCAGGTCCACGAACCAGGGTCGCCTGGGCCATTCTGGGGCGACGAAAATCACGGTTCCCTGATGGCTTTCTATTCTGCGAAGCATCCGGCCCACCAGCGGCCACGGTGGAAATGCGTAGAGCAGCAGGTGTGGTGGCCACGGGAGAGCCAGCGCATCCACTCCCTCTGCGCCGTGCTCCCGCCGGCGACTGAAGAAGCGTGGAGCCTTGGTGTTGAGAGCGGAAGCCATCAGATCTAAGTGGGGGGCGCCCCACCGATGGACAAGAAGTTGCATCGCTTCCTGGGATAGGGACCACTCTCCGGGGTCCAGCAGCTGACGGCTGAGGAAATCCGCCTGAATGTTGTCCACCCCGGCGATGTGCGAGGCCGCGATCCGGACGAGATGACGCTCCGCCCATTGCATCAGCAACGCCGCCTCCAGCGCAACCTGCCGGCTGCGTGTGCCGCCTTGGCGGTTGATGTAGGCCACCGTGGTAGCATTGTCCGAAAGAACTCTGACCTCCCGGTTCCGGAGAAGCGGCAGGAAATGTCGCAGGGCTAGCCTGACCGCCCTGGTTTCCAAGCGATTGATGGACCACTTTGCCTCCAGCTCTGACCACGTCCCCTGTGTGGCGCTTCGATCGCAAACTGCTCCCCAGCCCACCAGGCTGGCATCGGTGGTCACCACCACCCATTGTAGCACCTCCAGGGACACGCCGCGCACCAGGTTCGACGGCTCCAGCCACCAGCCCAGGCTGTCCCTGGTGTTCTGCGGGAGCGGAAGGCTCATCTGGTAGTCCTGCGAAATGGGCTTCCAATGGGAGAGGAGCGCCCACTGCAAGGGCCGGAGGTGTGCAAACGCCCAAGGCACCATGTTGATGGTAGATCCCATCACCCCCAGGAGTTGGAGGTAGTCCCAGGATGTGGGATCCGGTAACGCAGAGAACCGCTGTATATGATCCCGCAAAGCCTGCGCCTTGTCCTGACACAGAAAAACTTTGGTCCAAAATACAAACAAACAGACAGAAAGCAGAGAAAAATACAAAGGCAGAAGAACTGAATCCCACTGTCTGGACTGATCCAGGTACGTACAGGGAACACTATATCCCCCTTAGCCACATACAACCTTTGCCACCCACATCCTGCAACACAATATGTAAAATATTGAAG
The DNA here is from genome assembly GCF_901001135.1 of Rhinatrema bivittatum. Classification (NCBI taxonomy): domain Eukaryota; kingdom Metazoa; phylum Chordata; class Amphibia; order Gymnophiona; family Rhinatrematidae; genus Rhinatrema; species Rhinatrema bivittatum. The sequence continues at coordinate 97,035,574 of NC_042618.1, forward strand.
AGAAATTGATTTATGCCTTATTAAATTGAATCTTCCTAAAAATGCACCAAAAATTGTAATTTGAGCTGTGAAAACATTAAAAAAACCCTATTTTTGTTACCCAATAAATAAACCTGAAAAATAAACCCCTGAAGTTACAATTTATAAATCCTAATCTAGTTCAACAGCAAATTTAATCTGTTTCTTAAATAGCCTTAATCAGAGGTCCTCAACCCAGTTCTTGTGACGCACCTTACCAGTCAGATTTACAGAATATCCAGAATATCCCTCCTGAGCTCTTTAAAACTTCTTCTTTGCCATTCTGACTTTCATACTATTTCTCAATCTCTGATCTTGTCCTCTCTCAACCACTGTAATATTTTATTCTTGGGCCTTCCTAATTCATACTTAAAGTCTTTTCAATTAATTCAAAAGTCTGATCTTTGGCTCCCCTTCACAGGATCACATCTCCCCCGTGTTAGCTCTCTTGCACTGGCTACCTGTGCCAGGTAATTTAAAATTCTCTTTTTGATTTTCAAAGCTCAACACTATCTTGTCCCACTTTGTATTGTGTCTGCAGTATTCACTTACCAGCCAGGTCGACAACTCTTTTCTTCTCAGTGCCTCCCTGGAAATCCCTTCACTGAATAAAGAAACCAGATCTTTAGAACAATTGGTCCCATCTTATGGAATAACCTGTTTGAAAAGATCAGGGCAGAGAAGGATCTATTACGTTTTAGGAAAATGCTTAAAGCACACTTCTCCCTGGCATTCTCTCCCTGAGGTTCCCTTGTCATCTTGGTTGTGGCTTCTGTGTTCCTTGATGACTTGTAGCTACCATTTGTTGGATAATATTGATGTTCTGTTAGTTATACTTGATATATGGTTTTATGGTGTTGCTTTCTTATCTTTTATTGTGTTTTGATTCAAATGTGTTTTCATTTATGACTATGGTCTGTTCGTTCTACTGTTATTATATCTACTTATGATTATATGTGTGCTACTGTTAACCACCAAGATCTGTGGATTGGTGGAATATACATCTTTTTAAATTAATAGATATGCAAATGATTGATATGCATGCAATAGAGGTAATGCATGCAAATCTACCTCATGCATATTCATTGTGAATAGCCTGAAAACCTGACTGGCTAGTTGTGTTCCAAGGACTGGGTTGAGAACCACTGGCCTAAATAGACGTAAGAAACATTAGAATAAATGGTTCTTCCTCTTTCCTTGCTTTGTGCTTTTCATATGTATAATTAAAATAAGTCCAAAAGGCTTGCTACATAGTAAACAAGCTACCGAAACATGTCCTCCACATCCCCTTGCATTTGGTGGTCCACAGGGCAAGGCCACGAACCACCACGCTTACCTCCAGCCCCAAGCCAGGTCCTCCCTTGCTAGATGCTGACATGGATGCCACAAGCCATGGCACGGTAGACCTCTGCATTCAGCTTGATGCCATGTGGCGGTATGCTGCCATCTCTCCTGCTGTCCATAGGTGCGCGCACCCGACTTCCCCTAATTTAAAGGGCCTGTGGTAGAAAATCCTCCACGGCTCACTGATGACATCACAGCCTGTGGCCCATAAAAGGGTCTTCATCCCTTCAATCTACGCCTCAGCAATAGGTCGACTACCTCTGGTAGAGCAAGTTGTCTCAGCGTGTTCCTGGCTTCCTGGTATTCGTTCCTGTATTCCTGGTCTTCGCTCCTGTGTTCCTGGTCTTCAGTCTTGGAAGTCCCTGGTCTTCATTCTTGAGTTCTTTGTCTTCATCCAGTGGTCAGTCTTCAGTTCTTCATCTTGTCCAGTGGTCAATCTTCAGTTCTTCAGGGTCTTCTGCCTGCCTGTGCTGTTCCTCATCTCCCTGCCTGCCTATCCTTCCCTTCTTCCCTCAGATGGATCTCTGGTTCTGACCTCGGCCTGCTCGACCTGCGACTACAACAGAACTCCTCTTGCCACTGACCACCGACTGATTCTCAACTATGACTGAACTCTGCCTGACTCCGACCATTGCCTGACTCTCACCACATCTGAATGCCGCCTGTCCTGACCGCTGTCTGTCTTCGACTATGCCTGTGCTAAACTTGCCCTGGATCCTAGCCTGAGTCATCCATCTCCACAGATCTCCACCTTGTCCACCGAGGCCCAAGCCTAAGTCCTGGCAGCCCTGGCACCCGAGGGCTCAACTTAAGGGGAGCGAGGCCTGATATAGGTAATGCTTCAGTTGGGGCTCTGCCACAGCCAGCTCTGCCAGCTGATGGTGGGAAATCTGCAGGGCTCATCCCTGTAGGTTGCGCCAATTCCACCTCATTCCAAGAGTCCATGCTCACAAACCTCTAATCATGGGGTGTCCTCTCCCTCCTCCCCCTTGATGCCACTATCTGCTACTGTTGTTCAATATCTGGCCTAGGTAGTGCCACCAGCAGTACACCTCTATTGCTTTAAATGTCTTTGACAGCTTTTAGGTGGCCTCCTTCAGTTACTGTTGCTTTCTCTCTCTGCCATGCTCCACCCATTCCTTTGTGTCCACTGGCACATGGGAACATGAAAAAGAAGCAGTAAACCTTTTACCAATCTCCATCACAATAGAAATTTTAAGACCTGGACCAACTCAAAATCTCAAACCCAAGTTTCGAATTCACATTGTGACTGAGGTTTAGCTCTCTGGATTTGCTTCAGATATGAATTCAGCCAAACTTGCCCAACTGGGATCATTTCAGCTTCTGGAATGCAGCTTTTTTCTAACTTCATTTAGGATTCCAAGGGGTAAACATACTTTAACATTAAGCAGATATCATCATGCACAAGTGAACGTATCCTTTCATGAATTGGTGCAATGATGTAATTACTGATCTTAGCTGCTGTGCAGTTATTGTCACTGAAAATTTGAAATCTTGTGAAAATATGAAATGCAAATTATTCAAATACATCGTGAGTGCCAAGTAAATCTGACAGTTTGAAACATAAATTCTAATTTATTTAAATGGTACAGTGTTTCACTTATGTCAGGATGAGAACATCTAGGCCCAATAGAGCACAAAAGGAAACAAACTACACTGTAGAATGATAATTGTCATAACAAGGGTTCCACTATATTCATCACCACAGATTAATTTCTGTACTACTCACAAAGATTTTGAGTGGCAAAGGCTATATTTTTCTATCACTCAGGAATCCTTTGCAATGTAAAAAGATACATATTTTAGCAGAGGATGCTCCTTGCCCTCTTTATTTTATCTCACAATAACAGAATTGCATTATTTCATAAATATGGAAATGAATGTTAGTTTGCCTACTAAACAGAGGTAATAATTGCAAGGTAGCATTAACAATACCAAGAAAAATGCAGTGGTTGTAAATGATAGAATAAATATATGGTAACAGCAAGAAATGATTTAAGACAAGAAGGGAAACAGTATTTCACATGCTCATCTGTTCTTGTATACAATTCTACTGCCAAGACATAAGTTACACAATTTTCATAAACTAATCTAGTCATTCTACATTTTGAGCACTTTCCTGATGAAAAGAAAATGGTTGTAATACTGAATGTCTGCTTTGATTGCTATCCATTACTGCCTCAGCAAAGAAAATGTGCATCTTGGTGCAACCAGCCTGATGATTTATTCATGAATATAAGTATGCTGAAGTAGGACCAAACATTCTTACTAGTGAAATGCCACCAGACAGCTACTAAGGTCAGCCATGTGATGGTTCAGTGGCTTCCCTGGTCCATTCCATTTTACTGTTTGTCCATGCAGTTTGACTTTGGCAGTAGCTTTCCAAATATTACAAACATAAGACTTTGTTTATGAATACACGACAAAGAAAATGCTAGTGAATCCTGGCAAAGATTAGTAGATCTTGCTGAATTTAATGTATTTTTAGAGGTCAATTTTCAAACAAAACAGTTACTCAGGTGAAATCGTCAGTGAAAAGATTGTCCTACCCCCTTTACAGGGACTTTAACCAACACACAAAGAGGAAAGCCTGGTGGAGAGTGGAACTAGCAGACAATGTGCAGGGATTTCATGTTGAAATCCTCATGCCTGTTTTACAGTACCTGCTTTGTGTTACGATTCTGCCCTCCCGGGCAGCTTCTCCACCCTATTTTCCCCTGCCTTTTTAACAGCCCGGAGGCTGCTGACATTTTTCAGCATGACTGGTGCCGTGCTGAGACTGCACACGTGGCAGCAGCCGCACGCGGATAGCCCCTCGTGGCACGGAGGCCATCAACACTCTCGTAGCATAGTTGGTGCCGCCCTGCAACTGCTCCAAGTGGCAGGAGCCGCGCTTCTACATTTCCATGTGTCCGGAGATCATGCACCTTACCCTGGGTCCTCCAGGGAAAGAGGGCCTGCATCCCTGGTCTTTCCTGATGGCTGGAGAAGCTAGCAGTCCCTCTTCAGCAGCAGGTTGCTGCCCCTGATCCCCGGGCCTGTCCTAAGGCCTGCTTCTCCTTCTACAGGCTTCAGTGTGGCAGCAGGGCCGCTGTCCAATGTCCTGCATAGCTTCCTGCTTCCTTCTAGGGGGGCGAGGCTGGCTCTTCTCTCCATATTTAATGGAACAGCATGGGAGTGGTGCACCTCTGATGTCATCATTGGATCCGCCTCTTCTGCAGTATAAAAAGCCTCAATCTTCATTCCAGCTTGGACTTCGCAAGGAGCCAATCCTCTCTAAGACTTCTCTACCATCCAGCTTCTCAAGGCTTGTGTTCTTCGTTGGAATTCCATGTTTGTCTTCTTCGTCCATGGTCTCTCAGCTTCGTCTTCTACTTCAGACATCTTCATCTTCAGATTGTCTGGACCCTTTCTCCATTATCTGATGTCTTCATCTTCGTCTACCTTCATCCTGATCTTCAATCAATTCAGACCTATTCCATGGCAACTTAGCCTCAGATGCCCTGGTTTTTATTGTCCTCGCTCCGAGTTGACCTCGTCCTCGTTGAAGCTTTTATCTTCAGGCTTCAAACTCTGAGTCCACTTGAGCTCTGCGCTGAGTGTGGCCACTGAGTCCCTGGATCCTGAGACCTTCCTGAACCCCTACCAGATTTTCATCACCGCTACCTTTGCCTAAAGATTGGTCTAACCTGTACCTTGGCATTTCCCTTGCCTAGTCTTCGTTGGCCGTGCAAGGCTCGCCTTGGCCCAGGCTTCATTGGAGCCATCGATATGTCCTGTATGGGGAACCACAAGCGTGGTCCGCGACCAGCTATGTTGGGCTGTGTAGGGCGTGCCGGCTGGCGTGGTCCGCGACCAGCCCTCATCGGTTGTGTAGGGCACGTGAGGTGCCCTACACAACCAGTTTGTGGATCTTCTGACTCTTCGTGATACCCACACGTTCCTCGAGTCTGCATCTCAACTCTGTCAGTAAGCCTGAGTACCCTCTCAGTCGAACTTCAATCAACTTGAGACTTTGTTTCTTTGTGAACTCCTCAAGTTCCCCATCCTCAAGTCTCTGTCTTCGTCTTGATGTCTTCATCCTTTGACCACCATTTGTCCTGTCGCAGTTGCTGCTCCATGCAGCAGGTCCGAAAGGGCTAGGAGTAGTCGGAGGACCACTCATGAGACCAACATTGCGTTGTTTGGATCTCTTCTGCTGCATACAGGTGCGGCGGTGGTCAAGGTCCATCTCATCATCCTACACTCGGACGCCTCTCACCTGCTGTGGTGCTTGCTGGAGCTCCTCTACAGCTGCGTCATCGCCCGAGGGCACACGTTCCACCAGAGATGGGTCCGCTACTCGCGGTCCCACAACACTTTGTATTTGCTACATTTTCAAAGGTAAACACTATGGGGAGTTTCGTTTAAAAATATACCGTACCCGAATATAAAATAACTCTGTGGAGAGTTTTTCTTTGACAATACACTGTACCCATATATAGGATTCAAGGTGCTCTGCCTGGTCTTCCTACTCCCCAGTGTTTTGCCCCTCAATTCAAAAATGCCAACCAGGTTGTTTTATACGATCAGCCACTAAACACATACTTGTGATACCACCCACTAAGTTTCTGAAACTTACCTTATCCAGGAAAGGAATATTTAGTGCGGCAGCATCATTACTATGGATGAGATCAGGGACGAGAGTGATGGCCACCATTTCAGAAGGCTGATAAAAACCCACTTCTTCTTACTTGCGTTCAATCTGTCAGGCACCTAGATAGCAGGGACTATCTCTTAGAGGGGGATCTAAAGCTATTTGCTGTATGTTCCGTCTAATGTATCAATTACTTAGTTTATTGTAACTCCTGATTTTACTGATTGTATATGTGTTGAGCTTTGTAACTTGATTGTGAATGTAGGGATGTAATCCGCTGAGATTTGTGGATCAACAGAATATACATTCCTTAAATAATAAATACAAAATAAATATAAAATGTAATAAAATTTAGTTTTAAAAATCACCCCAGGGAAACCTAACCTTTCAAACCTATTTACAGTATAGCATTTGTGTGCGCAAATGTATGTGTGGGATTTATGCTAGTATTTTATAAACAGTGGAGTGGGAGCTTTACAGTTTTATAAAATACACATAGTTTTGCTTCTGAAAGAACATATGCATGTTTTAGTATGCACGTGGCGCATGTGCACAGGTGTGCACATTTGCCAGCTTTTGCACATGGATGCGGTAATTTTAGAATACACGCGTGTATATGCACGTGGACGTGTGCCTATTATAAATCGGCTATACATGTGTACATGTGCAATGACTTTATATTGATTGTGTATGTGTGTGCAAATGCTGCCTCGATCACATAAGTGGGTTTTTTTTTTAAGTAGATACATGCGCCGACACAAATACCTGTTTCCCAGTTCGCCCAGTAAGTGAACGACTTCCTAAACCCCCAGCTAACTTGCCTCCCTTTTACCCCCATTAGCCCCGACCCTTTAAAAACCCCACTGACTAGCCTAGTTTTTGTTATTTTATTACTACATGCCGTCCATAATAGAAGTAAGCTATGCGGTAAGGGACCCAGTGCAAACTTGTGCACTTAAATACTTACGCACAGACTTCATGTTACAGACTCGGCCCGCCCATGCCCTGCACAGACCCTGCCCATTTCCCGCCCCTTTTTTGAACTTTTTGAGTTGTGCACATACTCGCACAGTTTTTAAAATCCACGAGGCAGGCACGAGGCTGAGTCATACTCGTATCTCCCGGCTTTGGCACTCATAGTACTTTTAAAATCCACTAGAAACATTTTGTTGGCACAAAATAAATAACACATACACATAATAACCCTGACTGATATGTGCAGACGGGTATTTTAAAATGTATGTGCATATAGGGGTAGATTTTCAAACCGCGCGATTTGACCTACTTTTGCTGGCGCATCAGGCGCAAGCAAAAGTACGCTGGATTTTAGTAGATACGCGCGGAGCCGCGCGTATCCGCTAAAATCCGGGATCGGCGCGCGCAAGGCTATGGATTCTGTATAGCCGGCGCGCGCCGAGCCGCGCAGCCTACCTCTGTTCCCTCCGAGGCCGCTCCGAAATCGGAGTGGCCTCGGAGGGAACTTTCTTTTGCCCTCCCCTCACCTTCCCCTCCCTTCCCCTACCTAACCCACCCGCCCCGGCCCTGTCCAAACCCCATCCTTACCTTTGTCGGGGGATTTACGCCTCCCTCTGGGAGGCGTAAATCCCCGCGCGCCAGCGGGCCGCTAGTGCGCCAGGACGCGACCTGGGGGCAGGTCCGGAGGGCACGGCCACGCCCCCGGACCGCCCCGGGCCGTAGCCACACTCCCGTGCCCGCCCCCGGAACGCTCCCGACACGCCCCAAAAACGCCGCGCGCTTCGGCCCCGCCCCCGACATGCCCCCGACACGCCCCCCTCAGAAAACCCCAGGACTTACGCGAGTCCCGGGGCTCTGCGCGCGCCGGTGGGCCTATGTAAAATAGGCTCACCGGCGCGCAGGGCCCTGCTCGCCTAAATCCGCCCGGATTTGGGCGGATTTAGGCGAGCAGGGCTCTTAAAATCTGCCCCATACTGTTTTGAAAATACTTGCATGCGTACTTGAAAACACTAGTTCATCGATACCTATGCCAGTTCACCCAATCCATGTGCAGTTCACCCAGACCCTTTAGCATGTCACCTTGAACACCCACCTATTCACACAGACCTTCCACCCAAAAACAGCAGACAACAGACAAGTCCAATTTCACTTGTGCCAGACAATTAGCAGATGTAAACGTGTACCTATAAGTTTGATAATGTAAACATGTATATCTCTTACAAAATAGCAACTATCTCATGTACTCTGAACAACCACCACAAAACGTCCCTTGCCCTCCCCTTTTATCTGCTGCTAAAATGTACATACAAAATAGGAAACCCTTGATTAAAAAAGCAAATCCATGAGTACATGCTACTTATACACGTTTGCCATTTTTATGCATGAAACTGCTTTGAAAATGTACTCCTTAATAAATAGCTTAATGCCAAAATGTACTATGTTAGCTTTTCATATGAATCTACTGATACAGTGTTTAACCTCATATTTTCTCTCCTCACTCTTCTCCATTGAAGTAAAGGAGATGGTTTCTCCTCCATTAATAATTGTTTATTATCTTTTAACCATAAAACATGGTGACAGATGTGGCACAATAGTCCTGGGTTTCTAGATTATTGATCTATTTCTTAGGTATTTCATTTTATTGCTGTATAATTTCTATGATTTTTTTTATTTAGAATATTTGTTACCTTTCCCCTCCAATAAGATTCAGGGCAAGATACAATAAAATTACATAAATTAAAATATTAACAAGACTGTAGAAATAGACAAACCATCATTTGTGCTGTGTACATATATCTCCAGATTAAGAATGCAATAAAGCGGATACAAGATGTAGCTAGAGGAGGAGACACCTGTTAAATGGCTGACATATAAGGAGAAATCACGGTCTAACTTATTGGCAGAAACACTTTGCTGAATAAGAATGTCTTGGGTTTTTTGTGAAGGCTGTAGTGTCCTTTGTGTTACGGATGTCGGAGGGCAGGGAATCTACAGAGTGGGTGCAAAGAGGGAGAATGATCTCTCTCTCTCTTCTCTCTCTCATCTCTGTCAGACATGCAGCCTTTGGGGAAGGAATATGATGTATTTTGATTGCTGTATTTCCTTGATGTGAACTGCCTTAGGTGGAAATTATCTCAAGGAAGGCAGTATAAAAGAGGAGCATAATATAAACACAGACTGCAGAAAGGCTGCTTCCCTGGCATAAAATCCATGCAGGGATTCTGTGCTATCTCATTTATCAGCAGAGCTTGTAGGTGGCTAGCAGGCGGCGGTTTAAGAACGGCTCAGTTTCTGTTTATCACGGCAGTCGGAAAACAGAAGCTAAAGTGAGGATGGCTGCCATGTTATGTATCTCCCTTTTCCAGTGCAAGTGGTTTGCTGGGGAGCACATTCACTACCTGCGCTCAGTCCTGCCTCATGTTCTGCCATACTGGCTTGGGTTTCTTCAACAGGGTAGGGGGAGGGGTCCACCTCCTAAGGCGAAACATTAAACAAGGTATGGTATTCCAATAATTAAAGTTTTTGCTGAAACAGTTCAAAATACAAATGACACCTGATACAGTCTTTCAATGAAAAAACCTATACAGCAGGCACTAATATGATACAAGGAGTTTGAAATCCTTGCCCTGGGATCCCCTTACTCCTCTGCCCGGTGTTTAAAACTCTCTGGATGGATAAGAGAATCCCTAGCACCCAAGGCACCCTGGCATACCTGACTCTCCATAGGCCCCCTTCATAATTATGTAAACCCCTGGGCTGGTTCTCACAGAGAAGTCTATGGGCTACCCTCAGTTCCAAAGGTTTAAAATATTCAGATTTTCTCAGACACTTGCTAAAGCTCCTCTCTGAGCTCTAAGATTCCCTGTCAGGGGTAGGGGAGAAGAGTCTTTCCCTCCAATGCCTTGAGCATTGCTAAGACTGCCTCTGCATTCAGAAGGAAGATACTGGAAGCTGATTGTGGTTGCTGACACTTGATGATGGAATAGTGAAATGTTTATTTAAAACCAAGGAAATCTCTGTAGGGCGATATCTCCCTGTTTACCAATGATGCACCAGTTATGAATTAAAATAGCCATGCACAGGATAAATTCTGACAGGCCCAGACCCTGCTATAGCAGGAGAAGGAATTTTACCCAGGTGAACTTTAAACTACCTTTGCATCAGTGGAAACTAGAGGCCTTGTTCAAATGCAGTATAGATGCCTTATCAGAGAGGCCTGTTTGTCAGTTCCTGTGCAAATAAAGATACATACAGAAGAGACATTACGACTTAAGATCTAAGCAAGTGTCAAGGATATTCAAAAAGAGGCAGCCCGAGACAATGCTGACCACTCTAACACAGCTTGGCATGCCGACGTGGCAGTTTCTTCCCCAAATAAATGGGGGGGGGGGGGGAACGGGACATGCCAACTGCAGTACCCTCCCGAAGTAATGAAGGGGGAGAAAAAGACCTGCAATGTGGCAAGAGACCCTTCACCCACCACAAGGGCGGCTATGCATGATCTTATGCATATTTATCAGTGGAGAAGTATAAGACAGGGGGGCAGGAGGCTAAAAAGAGATTCAGGTCTGAAAAGGAGAAAGAGGCCTGAAAGAAGAAGAACCTCCTGGCAGAGCGACCCAGAAACCAAAAAGGGAGCAGGTACGGAGGAAGAGGGGGACCAAATCCTGAACGCAAACCCAGAGAGAAAACCTTGCAAGCAAGAACCTGTGCTGAGGTGTCCCAGGAAGCAAAAGGAGTGTCCGAAGCTAACCAGATCTCCCTGCCACCAGGTTGCCTAAGAAGGGTAGAACCAACCCTGTCTGCCAGTCAAGCCAGAAAGCAAGCCTCTCCCCTGCCCACGCTCTCCAGTACTCCTGCCAGAACAGAGGACTCACCTGACAGTTAGAATCAGGGGTATGTAAGTTAGTCATAAGCAGGCTAAGGTTTATGGCATGTTTTGTTACCACCCATGATACAGAACTTTCTTTAGGGAAAACTGGTGTTTAGTAGCCAGGATGTTAAAGATAAGAATTATTGTTATTTTCTAATGCTATGTCCTGCCAAATCTCATAAATAAAAGTCTGTTTCAGAGGAGCATACACATTGTCTTTTACCTGACTTAGGATCGAAAGGAAGGTGGGAGGACCGCTAGCAGTGTCTGGTAGCAGACAGACCCCTGCAACCCCCAACCAGCCTACATCTGCAATAATTAAGTCTTTGGTCCTTCTAACTTAGAGGAAATAAAAATCATGCCCAAATTAACTGTCATAAGCACCACCATTCATTGGATGTGCACACACCAAAAGAATCTCTGACATCAGAGAACCAGTCTTAAGTTAGCATGAATTACATGTCTCAACATTCTTAGGTCACCTTGACCAGTAATTTTCTATTTCTCCTTTTTTCTTTCAGCAATCATACATATTTACTTCTGGCATATCTTTATATTTGCATCGCTAAGCATGTCAGAACATCTTTCCTCTGTAACCTTTAACCTTGTTCCTCTTTTCATCCTGTCCCATACGTCTGAAGATACAGCCTTAAAGCATATTTCCTGCACAGCTGTAAGAATTCAGTCACGCTAAATATATTCTACTAATTGCTTGTCCCTACATTGCACAATCATTGACCTCTGCCCACTTCTGATAACTAACACTGAGCAAGCTGAAAACATGGCCTGGCTACTCACAACACAACTTCTCATGCAATCCAGTCAATTTACATTTCTGATTTTGCCAATAAATCTGTACGCGACTGAGTGTACCGACAACTCTTTCATTCTACCTTAAGGAGCCCAGTTCAGGTTTGTAACCAAATCCTCCACAACGGATTCTGGGTGAAAGGAGGTTCCCTTCACCTACCATAAGAACTCTGGCCTAGAAAGCTTGCGGAGGCCCTAGGGATCTAGGAGGACTTCCTGGTATATTTGTACAGACAATTGAACCTAACGAAAGGTGAGCCAATATTTTGTTTCTGTAAGTGTGAACCAAGTCCTCCGCAAATAAATACTTGCACCAAAACTGGACTAGTTAGGTCTCATTGTGTTCCTGGATTATTCCTGAGGCTACAGCAGGCCTGAAAATTTTACATGTGGTTTTAGCAGTGGAAGGTTTTTGCTTAAGTGGGAAGCATAAGTAAAAAACCCATAGCCTCTCAGAAGAAAAAAAAAAGTCCTTTCCTGGGGCCCTCGGACTTCAAATTCTACTATAGCAGGCCAAGAGGGCTATCGCTGCCTGGACAGTCAGGGATCAAGTAATAAGTTAGGGTTGGACAGGCCAGCAGGTATTTTTGTTTTCTCTGCTTTGTGTGAGTTATCTGTTTGGGAGCTGGCCCCAAAGGGAGATAAAATGGAACAAATAATTCAGGTCCTGGCCACAGGTCAGCAACAGCTGCAGACTGCTCTATAAACACAAATAAACAGCAGTGGCTGCAAGACCAATTAATGCAACAAAGTTAAGTCTTAGCTAGCTGAGGCCTAGTAATTGGAGATGACATACATAGGAATGGTAACATTCAAACTGGTGCGTGGACGCACTTTGGTGCATGTGCATGCACGATATAAAATACAGTAGGCACATCAATGTGCGCTCAGTTTTAAATGCCACTTCTACTGTGTAAGTCAGTAAATTTTAAAAAGGGTGTGCATCCACATCATTACTATTTTATCATTTCATTCACCAATTTGCCTAGTTTTGAGCTAGATCCTACAAACAGCTTCTGGTTTAATAGCCTGCACTCCCCCCAATTACTCCAGATCCTTTAAATCCCTCTGAAACAGTTGGGGTATTTTTTCTGACTTACACCTCCTCAATAGTAGAAATAAATGTATGCGGCAGGGGACCTGGGTGCATGCCCAGGCACATAGACAGATACACGCGCATTTCTTGGCCCTGTCCTGGAACGTCCATGTCTCACCAGACCATGCCCCTTTTGGAAACTTATTGAGATATGCATGCCGCACCAAGATGCACGTGCATCTCAAAGTTTTGAAATAGGGTTGGGTGCATATGAGCCTGATTTTTGCTCGCATGTGTGTGCTGGGCTTTTAAAATTCACCTTTAAAGTTCCATGTTTCATACCCTTCTCCAGATGTTTATTATTTACTCTTTACTTCTTATCCATGTTCCTCATTTCTTGCTGGTACCTGCAGGGTACCTCCCCTTTTCAATCTTCAATATCCAGCTGGAGCACACTGAAATCCATCTTGTATAGATTTGACTCAAATATGTTCGCAAATCCATAGTCATGTGGGTTTCTTTTCCTTTTCTAAGTAATAAATGAATAAAGTTTAAAAGCTTCTTTCAGAAATCTACGTCAGTTGATTGAAATGCAAGGCCCTGATAGTTATCTCCTTGCCTATATTTTCCCTCAACCCTAAAATCAAACACTCCACATGCTTTATACAAACTGAATCAACACCGGGGTCATTCTTCAAAATGCGTTAGGCCCTTATTGTGGGCATTAGGGCCCTAACACCAGTGATAACGCTATAACGCATGTGATATTTATTGCAACGCAAGAAGTGAATGCAAATTTCTAAAATTTATTCAAAGGGGAGGGGTTGGGCTGGGCTCTATGAAAATGAGGGGCATTAATGCAACTTAACACACGTTTTTAATGCAGGAAATAACTACCACCTTTTTTCCTGGCGTTTTTTTTTTTCTTTTGCAGCTGTGATAGAGCTTAATTGTAAAAAGTGACAAGAAAAAAAACTATTTGGCTTTTTTTCATTTTTATAATGAATTGAAATGAAATGGGATATTTTGTTAAAATTTTGCATTTTGTTTCAAATGAATGCCCATCTCTATTGTATGATGCGGGTGGTACCAAGCAGGGAAATGAGGTCAGAGGTTGATGATGCATTTAGATAATCTTCACATAATTTTGAAATCTATCAGTACTTGGGAGCTTTATACAGTCACAGATGACTGAGTTTTTGCTGAACACTGGTGAAATAAATATCCTCAAGACAGTTGCCAGTGACATTTTTATGGCACTAACATAAGAGATGTTTAGAAAAGCCTTCCAGTGCCATGGTTTCTTGGTTAAGTTAGTCAGCAGAAATTGATATACAAACTAAGGCCTAGATTCATCAAAATGTGATAATTGTCACATGAATAACATCTGCAATAGGGAAAAGGGGCATAAGCTTCTTTATAAGGCTCTCATAGTAGTCAACTATTTATACCACTATAGGAGGGCCAGCTAGTAACTTGAGGTGAGGTTTTGGTGGTGGTCTAGGGTTTTGGGGCCAGTTTTACATGCACAATGAGATGCACAAACAGCACAGTACACATCAGGGAAGATGTGACGTGATTTTGAGTGAGGAAAGTCACACAAAGATGAGATTTCTACAATTTTCTCTCACCCTAGCTTGATCGTACCCTGGTAGAGAGTGCCCCAAAAAGACACCCCCTATGCACATAACCCCCCACAAACATTCAACATATACACCACACACATACAACCCCCACCCACAAATACTGCCCCCATACCTTCAAATCGCATCCACTACCTACAAACGCACAACCCCAGCTCCCAAACCACAATCCCATACATCTTGAAACCCTCCACAAATGCATCCCACTCACAAAACCACCTACCCACTCAAGAATACATACAAACCCCACACACTTATCCCCCAAATATATCTCCCCACACAGATACCCACACTTCACACAATGCTATACTCCCAGCCTATGCAGCCTCACATTCTCAAATACAATTCCCCATCATGTATGTATACAAAGCCACTAAACCGTACACACACATACCACACAGATACAATGCACCCTGTAATGGAAGTTTGTCTGGGATCTAGCTATACTCACACTTACTCAATGCAGGAAATGAAAAGGATACAGAAAAGGTAGTTGTTATAATAAACAAGGCTTAATATGCCTCTGAGAAACTATGCAGAAAGGTAGTTATTATAATGCTTAAAACACTTCTGAGAAACTATGTAGAGAAGATGACAAGTGGCAAGTGGTACCTTATAAACTAAAAAATGTATTGAGGCATGAGCTTTCGAGGACAGAGTTAATGTCATCAGATATATGAAGTGTAGTACAGGAAGTGGGTAAAATATACTTGATGATGGGTAGGTGGGGGGAGGGAAAAATACAAAGAGAAGGCACGGATTAAGGCAGGACAAGATATGGAAAGACTGTTAATAGGATTATAGTTCAGCCTACTGACAACTGAGGTAAATGTGAAAAATATATGTTAATCTGAAACAGTTACATTCCTAGATATTTGCAGTGTACCATGAAGCCATGGTCTCTGTTCAGACCTAGAATGACGGTGTTAAATTTTTTGATGAGTTCTAATTCAGCAATTTCTTACTGGAGTGTTCCTTTGAAGTTCTTTGTAGGATTATGCAACCTTAAGGTCAGAAAGAGAATGTCAGAAGAAGATAACATAAGTCTAGGGTGAACAACTGCCCAGTTTTGGACCGGACAGTCTGGTTTTTAAGCTAATTGTATAGTGTCCGGTTGCAGAGGTAACCAGGCACTGTAATGTTTGGTCAAAACTGCATGCATGCATGCCCCTAGGACAGCGTCGGCACTATATTGGCTGCACTGCATATCATCCAATCAGAGAATGGCTTGAATGATTATGGTGTCTGCTGTCCCTCCAATCAGATGTCTGGTCTTTGTATCAGGAAGCTGATGCAGCCACAGAAGGAAGAGGAGCAAGAGGGATTTGCAGATATTTATTTATTTATTTATTTATTTATTTATTTATTTATTTATTTATTTAAATCTTTTCTATACCGTCGTTAAGAAGGATCCGTCACAACGGTTTACAATAGGGCACATAAAATAAGGATGCTGAGATATATTAATTTACACAAGTGCCGTAATGCTTCGGTACATAGTTTTCTAAATGATAAAATTGGTTTGTGATACAATACTGTCCAGGAATTATCAGTTTAAAAACAATTCTAACTTTATAAGTGTCAATTTATCTTCTGTTGAAGAACGAGAAGGTAACGTAAAAACAAATAGAAATACAGCTACGCACCTTATTTGTTTAAACCTTTCACTTCGCCTGCCTCACTGTTTCTCCTTTTCTGTTTGGTAGGCTTGCTTGAATAGCCAAGTTTTTAAGCCTTTTCTGAAGGTTTTGTTGTCTATTTGCAACCTTAACTCTAGTGGCATGGTGTTCCACAGTATGGGTCCTGCCAAGGATAGTTCTCTATCTCTTACTTGAGTTAGTCTTGCTGTCTTTATTGATGGGATAGTAAGGAGTGCTTTATTCGCTGATCTAAGCTTTCTGTTTGGTACGTGTACGCGGAGGGCTGTGTTAAGCCATTCCGCTTTTTCGTTATGTATTAATTTATGTAAGATGCAAAGTGTTTTGTATTGTATTCTCTGCTCAACAGGTAACCAGTGTAACTCGGCTAGGGTTTCAGTGATGTGGTCTCTTTTACTTTTTCCGGTCAAAATTCTTGCAGCAGTGTTTTGTAAAATTTGTAGTGGTCTGAGTGAGGTATATGGTAAGCCTAGTAGTAGCGCATAGAAACTGTGCTTGCACATCGAGTGTTCAAGCTACAGCTAACTTCCACTACATCTCCTACCTACAGCTTGCTCAGTCAGTCATGCTATTCCATCACTGCTGCTGCCTTTTCCTAGCCATGACTTGTGCTGGTGCCCCTCCCAACTGTCTGCCTCTTATTTTCTAATGACTGCTGTTACTGCAGCTCAAACCAGACAATTCAGCCAGGTAAAACAGGAATTGTTTATAAAGAAAAACAGAAACCCTTGTCCCTTATCACATAAGAATTACCTGGAGTAAACAAAAACATTTAGGGGTAGATTTTCAAAGGGTTACGCGCATAACCCCCAAAAACCTACCGCTGCCTCCCCCTGCACGCGCTGAGCCTATCTTATATAGGCTTGGCGGTGCATGCAAGCCCCGGGATGCAGGTAAGTCCCAGGGTTTGAAACAATGGGCATTCTGGGGGCGGGGCCGTGGGCGGGGTGCCGGTCCGGGGGTGTTCCGGGTCAAGACCGAGGCTTCCGGAACAGCCACCGGACCGGGGGATGTAGAGCCGGCGTGTGCAAGTTACGCCTGCCTCTGGGCAGGCGTAACTTCTTCGACAAAGGTCGGGAGGGGGGTTAGATAGGGAAGGGAGGGGAAGGTGCGGGGGGGGGGGGCGGAAGGAAAGTTCCCTCTGAGGCCGCTCCAATTTCGGAGCGGCCTAGGAGGGAACGGAGGAAGGCTGCTCGGCGCGCGCAATTTGCACAATTGTGCACCTGCTTGCGCACGCCGACCCTGGATTTTATAATATGCTCACTGCTGTGCGCGCATTTTTATAAAATTGAGCGTAGATTTGTTCGCGCCGAGTTGCACGAACAAATCTATGCCTGTGTGCATGTTATAAATCTGGCCCTTAATGTACTGCAGTGACACTTTCCTGTCCCTCTCCCTGCCCAGCATCCCCTATCCTGACTCCAGGGGGGCGGGCCTGCGCTAGCCGGTTTCGCACCCAATAGCGCCACCATAGGAGGTGTAGCTATTGGGAGCGAAATAGGCAGCGAAAAGGCACTTACCTTTTCACTGTGTGCGCCGTCGTCGCGGAGTCGGCCCCGGTGATGCCCCGACTCCTCCTCTTCCGGGGCCGACTCCGCCCCCATTTTGGTATCGCACGCGAAAAGGGACATTTCGCGTGTGAAACGTCCCTTACCACGTGCGATACGTTTGGAAAATAAGGCCCATAGTTTGAAGCTGAGATGAAATCTGAATTTCTTTATCAGTGAGAAACTTATATGTATCAGCCCACTAGCCCCTTCACATATTTTTCCCTCCAACACTGGCTCATAAAATGGTGTCACCAGCTCATTTGCATATGTAACCTTGCATTATATATGTGACATGGGTTTCTTGCTGTAGGTTATTACTTTAGGGTTAACCAACTTCAGACTTTGCAAGGCTAAGGCTGTAGAGAGAAGTAGATATATACAAGAGACCTGCAGTTCAAGTGATAGCCCAGCACCAATAATGAAACTACACACCTCATTAGCATGTAACAGCATTAAACATTATTGAATGGTAGAGATGTGAATCGTGTCCTCGATCGTCTTAATGATCGATTTCGGCTGGGAGGGGGAGGGAATCGTATTGTTGCCGTTTGGGGGGGTAAAATATCGTGAAAAATCGTGAAAAAATCGAAAAAACGTAAAACCGGCACATTAAAACCCCCTAAAACCCACCCCCGACCCTTTAAATTAAATCCCCCACCCTCCCGAACCCCCCCCCAAATGACTTAAATAACCTGCGGGTCCAGTGGCGGTCCGGAACGGCAGCGGTCCGGAACGGGCTCCTGCTACTGAATCTTGTTGTCTTCAGCCGGCGCCATTTTCCAAAATGGCGCCGAAAAATGGCGGCGGCCATAGACGAACACGATTGGACGGCAGGAGGTCCTTCCGGACCCCCGCTGGACTTTTGGCAAGTCTTGTGGGGGTCAGGAGGCCCCCCCCAAGCTGGCCAAAAGTTCCTGGAGGTCCAGCGGGGGTCAGGGAGCGATTTCCCGCCGCGAATCGTTTTCGTACGGAAAATGGCGCCGGCAGGAGATCGACTGCAGGAGGTCGTTCAGCGAGGGTTCCGGCGCCTCGCTGAACGACCTCCTGCAGTCGATCTCCTGCCGGCGCCATTTTCCGTACGAAAACGATTCGCGGCGGGAAATCGCTCCCTGACCCCCGCTGGACCTCCAGGAACTTTTGGCCAGCTTGGGGGGGGGGCCTCCTGACCCCCCCAAGACTTGCCAAAAGTCCAGCGGGGGTCCGGAAGGACCTCCTGCCGTCCAATCGTGTTCGTCTATGGCCGCCGCCATTTTTCGGTGCCATTTTGGAAAATGGCGCCGGCTGAAGACAACAAGATTCAGTAGCAGGAGCCCGTTCCAGACCGCTGCCGTTCCGGACCGCCGCTGGACCCGCAGGTTATTTAAGTCATTTGGGGGGGGGTTCGGGAGGGTGGGGGATTTAATTTAAAGGGTGGGGGGGTGGGTTTTAGGGGGGTTTTAGTGTGCCGGCTCACGATTCTAACGATTTATAACGATAAATCGTTAGAATCTCTATTGTATTGTGTTCCATAAAGGTTTAAGACGATATTAAAATTATCGGACGATAATTTTAATCGTCCTAAAACGATTCACATCCCTATTGAATGGTTAGCAAACTTGGTCAATCTGCTCACTCCACAAATATATGAATACTGTAGAGGCTTAGACATTAAATCCTGCTCAAAGGTTTCAAACTGGTATTAAATCAGCAGCTAACTCCAATCTTTATACAGTCTTTGCACTGATAACAAAGTCCTAGCTTGTGTCCTACTGTGGAGCCATTTGAAAGCTGCAGGGCGGGAGAAGACTTCAGTGTTTCTTCTGTTACTAAGGGCTGATCCCTCCTTACAGCAGCCTCCAGCCAAGAGAACCCTAAGTCTCTGGCAGTTCAAAGGCCTCTAAGTCTTTCACAACATGGATCCTTAATTAAAACAGAATTTCTTTAGTTTCAGGGCAGAGCAAAGCAGAGAACTCCCTCTGTCTTGCTGAGGAAAGGGTGATCTGGCTGCAAATGCCTCTTTCTGAGTACAGCTCTCTTCGTTATCACACAATCAACATTTAAATGTAATATTTTGTAAGGACAAATACATTGCTTATAGTAATTCAACTAATAACAGTAGTTTGCATATTTTTAAATCCTAACAACTTGCACTATTATATAAGCAAAATAATGATGAAACTCCATTACAAGCTCGCTAACTGCTGTACAATTCACATGAATGCAGATATAAATGGTTTGTAACCTTAATTAAAACAGAATTTCTTTAGTTTCAGGGAAGAACAAAGCAGAGAACTCCCTCTATGTTGCTGAAGAAAGGGTGATCTGGCTGCACATGCCCCTTCTTGACTGTGGCTCTCCAGTGTGTTTACAGCCCTTAAACAGACAGCACCCAATTGGCAGCTTCAGTGTCACAGTGATAATTTTTTGATAGTGACTTTGTCTTCTTACTAAATTTGGGTTCACATAGACAGATACTTTCCTCAGGATTCCAGTGACAAAATGGAGTATGATTTTTTTTTCTCTTTCACTGAGAAAATTTGTTTGGGAATCCAAATTTTTCTCTTCCAAATAATTTGGAAAGGATTTTGAAGTGATTCACGGCATTTTCCAGTGTTTCAGATTCTCTCTTTACCGTAAACCCTACTTCTATAACACCATAATATATTTAAAAATCCCTACTCAAACTTTCATTAAAATAAAATATGTAGAGGGTCCTCTTCCTCCATTTCTGCTCCAGAACAAGGCCTTTGAAACCTCACAAAACCCCTTCAAAAACACAGGATGTATTTAGTTAGGCATCTCTGACCTGACCAATATGGATTTTCAGGTCCACCTTAGGCACTCTAGGGTATTTTTGACACATTCTGAGATCACAGACCACCTTTGGCTATCAGGAAAAGCTCCTCCAATTTGGCCCCAATGCTTATTTTGTCACCATTCTAACTTTAAAAAGAGCTCTTGGACCCCTAAAATTGATTTTGGCAAAATTCAACTGAGGTTTTAAATCCAAGGTGGGAGTCAGGCAGGCTGTCCCCATCTAGAATCGCTTTTTTTTTTTTTTTTTAATATCTTTGTTGCTCAGATCCATTTTTATAAACTTTTAAAAGTTCTTCTGACCTCTGTAAAACCAGGAAGTACCTCCTTCTTGTCACTTCTGGGTTGATGTCAATTCTCCTGCAACTTTATTGCACATTGCAGTCATCAGATTCTCATCAGCACAGGGAGGGAAACAAGAGCTCTTACAGCTGCTTGCACATTTTTACTATGCAGCATCATTCACAGTAGTCCTGGGGGAATTCTGCACTACTGCAGAGCACAGAATTTGTGCACGATTCCCCACCTGCGCAGAATTGACATTTTCTTCACTGAATTTGGCAATTATGTGCAGAAAATGGCAGAGGAGACCCTAGCATGCCGCAAACGGAGTGAGCAAAAATGAAGGCCCTCGGTGCTACGGGACGCATGCCATTCACCGTGAAAATGAAGGCCGCCAGTGCCGCAGGACGTGCGCCATTTGCAGCGAAAATGAAAGCCCCCGGTGCTGCGAGTGTGCTCTGCTCGCGGCAAAGATGAAGGTCCCGGTGAGAGTGAATGTATGTGTGTGAGAGGAGAGGGAGAGGGGTGTGAGAAAGGGGGGTGTGAGAGAGGAGAGGGGAGGATGAGAGAGCAGGGAGATGGTTGTGAGAGAGGGGAGGGTGTGAGAGAGGGGAGGGGAGAGGGGTGTGACAGAAGGGAGGGGAGGGTGAAAAGGGGGGGGGGGAAAGAGCAGGGGGGTGAGCAGGAAAGGGTGAGAGAGAGCATGGGAGGTGAGGGGGAGGATGCTTGAGTGTGGGTGCCAGAGAGAGGGAGCCTATATGAGGAGGTTGCGAAGGAGTGTGCATGTGTGTGAGAGATTGGGAACTTGTGTGTATGAAAAAGGGATTGTGTGTATGTGAGGGTGCTAGCCTGTGTGAAGGGATTGTGTATGTGTGGGACAGAGCCTGGGTAAAGTGGTGCGTGAGAGAGAGACATAGGTAGCCTGTGTGAGGATGTATGTGTGAAAGAGAAAGGGAGCTTGTGTGGGTGTGTATGCAAGAGAGAGGGCCCTGTATGAGGGGATGTGTGTGTGTGTATGTGAAAGAGTGAGGGAGCCTGTATAAGGGTATGTGTACTAGAGAGAGGGAGCATGTGTGTGAGAAAGGGAGGGACAGAGGGAGCCTGTGTGAGGGGCAGTACTGAAAACAGGGTCAAACTCTGGGACTGGTAATAGAGTGGATGGGGTTGAGCCTAGAGGAAGAGGGGAAAGATACTGGCAGGTGGAAGAGCTGGGGCCTGAGAGGGCAGAGTGGTCAGGGGAGTAGGGAGAGCGAGTGGAAGGGACACTCTTCTAGTGAATTTCTAGGGAAATTCTGCTCAAAATATTTAAAATTCTGCATCTCTAAGTAATAATTTTTTTCTGTATTAAAATATAATTACTTAAAAGACTGTCATGTAAATTGTGTTATTTTGACCAATATAAAGATTGCAGAGTTGTGCAGAATTTTAAGTTTTTGTGCGCAGAATTTTTAAGTTTTTTGCACAGAATTCCCCCAGGAGTAACCCAGTGAGAACTGGTAAAAAAAACACGCCACATACCAGCAATGTTTTCTTGGAGCCCAGGTTCCAGGTCAGTAAAAAAAAAAATCTTTACCCCCTTATTTTTATATTTTAACTCTGGTTACACAGATATGAAATTAAACAACTGAGCCTTTGTAAGGGACCTATATGTTATTTTTAGGGCATACATTAAACTCATTTAAGTTAATACATGGATAGGTGTATATATTTTTTACATCTTTATTGAGTGTTTCTTTATTGCATGTAGTAAATGTACACTAAGAAATATGCACTGATGTTAATGCACCCATTTCTTAGCTCACATTTAGTACATGACCCCCTACAAGGCTTTATGAATTTCGGAAGCTAAACATTTGAATCAGTAAGATTATAGTATTTTTTCTTACTCATCTAGATACACTTTTCTCCAACAGAATAGAAACGTTCAAGGCTATGATTTTTATTCTGATCATTTCTCACATGATTTCTAATAGACTTACATGCCAATGGCAGCTTTCTAACAAAAAGAGTATGAGAAATATTTAGTTACAAACTTAGCAGTGACCAGGAATGATTTTTTTTTAGATAGGATGAATTTAAGAGAATATCAGTTCCTTACAGAAATGGTAAAGCCAGAAGGCGCTAACCTTTCCAAATCTGTTTTTTTTTTTCTATGAAAAGAAATGGAGGTTCTTCTGGATTAGCTCGATTCAGAAAACGTCAGGATAATCAGAATACAGGGCTGCAGGAGAACTGGGCCTTGGATCCAGTTTCTCACTGATAATTTAATGCCAACCTTCCCCTCAAGTCTGAGTCCAGGGACTTGATTCTTACAGATAGTCCATAATCTTTCCCTGAGTTATCCTTAATCTTACTTGCTCCATTCATCACATTCCAGCAATACATGGGTATTGCTAGTAATCCCTCACCAAATTACTTCCAGATTTAGCCTCTGGGTTTACTATTTAGCTTCATTTTTTTTACTAATCTCTCCCAGACTCTAGTTTCCAGCAACAATCTGGTCTTATCCACCTTCTCATGGGTTTATGCAAGTTTCACTGAAATAATGAAGACATAAACATTGCCTCTGTAAATTCCCAGAGCTCACAATGTTTTACATTTGGTGCATACATGCCAATTTATCTGAACTACAGGCTATTCTTCAAAATAGTCAGAATATCAGGTACTCTTGCGCCATAACTTTATAATAACATTAAACTAACTCTAACAGATAACTATGAATACCTCAGATTTATTATTGAAGGGTAATTTTAATTGCTACTGCATGCATAGCAAAAGGTATTTTGTCTAAATATTGTTTATCAAGGCTTTCAAACACACAGGGCATCCACATTTCTTGATGAGACTTAGCCAAATACCTTTATTAAAGGGGTTGTTTACTAAGGCAAGGTTTTTTCCCTGGAAGGAGAAATACCATTGCAGGATTTACTAAGTACTAAGTACCAAGTACCACAGCTTATTTATTTATTTATTTATTTAAGGTTTTTTTATACCGGCATTCATGAACTCGTTCACATCATGTCGGTTTACAGAAAACAGGGGTGCGAATAATACAACCAAACATAAATAACGTGATGAAGAGAAGCAGTTACATACATAAAGGTATGTGTACTAGTAACCAAACATAAATAACGTGATGAAGAGAAGCAGTTACAATTAACAAGGGCTAATGAACTGGGAATGTAAGAAATAGAAAGAGATAGAGGAGGTTAATTATATACAAAAGTACAATATAAATATGGCAAACATGGCTTAGCAATATAAATATGGCAATATAAATATGGCAATATAAATATAAATATAAATGGCAATATAAATATAAATATAAATAAATAAATAATATAAATATAAATAAATAAATAAATATGGCAATATAAATATAAATATAAATATAAATATGGCAATATAAATATGGCAATATAAATATGGCAAACATGGCTTAGCAAACCCCGTGGTATGTTTCTTGGTAGGAAAATATCGCTGGGAAATAAACAGCAAGTTATTATCTCCCTAAAAATTCTCTGCGATGCTGGCTTCACAGCCTGGGACCATCATCTTGGTAAAGGGTCCGAGAGGTCCTAAGTACCCTTCTCCCAAAGTGTTACAATACTCTTGGGGGGTCTTGTAGGATCCCCTTGTCCCACCTATCCTGCTGCCCCTTGAGGCAGTCCCAGTGGAGGAAATGTTTAAAAAAGAAAGCAGAAATATTCACTGCACAGCCCCCCCCCCCCTTCAGCCTCCCAAACCCCGCCCCTCTTTCAAAATTATCCCCATCAAGTCTCTGACCCACAGGCCTCAAACTCCCCTCCTCCAAACTAGCCATCCCCTCGACCCTCCCCCATATCATTCACGTCATAGAAAAACAGCTGGCAGGCACCATTTTTATGACATCCTAGGCCCTCTGGGCCCCACTAGGCCACAGGGATTGAAAGTATGGAAAGGGGAGGTACAGGAGAGAGAGAGGATGGGGGAGGGGTGTCAGTGGTCAGTGCGGTTTATGAGGGGAGGGGGCCTCTGCAGTGACTATTTCTGCTTTTTAAAAATTTTCTTTATTGGGGCCACCTCAAGGGGTAGCAGGAGAGTGGGACAGAGGGTCTGACAAAACTCTCAGGAGTTTTGTCAGACTTTGTGGGATTACTTTACACCGCTTGGGCCCTGTGGCTCACTGCCCCAGGGGCATCAGGATGCATCTTAGTGTCCTGATACTTCTGGGAAAGTTAGTTACTACTCCAGAAAATAACTGGCTTGCGATTTTTCAGGAAAGTCACGTTGCTTTAGATACATAGATAGGATAGCTTTAAAAGACCTGTGCTTGAGCCTATATACTCGAGTACACAGATTTACCCCAGTATTTTACAACCCATGAGTATCATATTCACACGGGCTATAAAATATACATAAATCTACCCTGCAACATTCACATGCATGCAAAAGATACACGCAAATAGATATTGAAGTTAGCTGGATAAATTCCGTTTTATCAGTCTAACTGGTGGTTTTAAAGCGCTGGATACGTTTTAAAAACGCTACTTATCCGGTTAAGTAAGATAGTCGGATAATTCTCAAACAAAGCTACTTATCCAGATAATTAGTTTATTTGAGACTTATCTAGCTATCTTACTCAGCCAGGTAATTTATCCGGTTAAGTAGCGCACAACTACTCTGTGCGTGTATTTTTACTTCTTACTTTAAAAATATATGCGGAGAGATTTTACATGCATACATTTACATGCATTTTGCTCCCGTAAGCTGGCTTTTATGCATGTAAGTCAGGAGATTTTCCAATATGCGCCCGTCAATAAAATTACTTATTTTACTAATTCATCCACCAGTTTGCCCAGTCCATCTGAGGGTCTTTGAGACCTTCCTGGCTCTCCAGCCTGAACTGCCCCCAGTTTATCCAGACTGCTCACCCAGTCAGTATTTCACATCAAAGATGTTTTCTCTCACTTATGCCAGATAAAGAACAGGTGTAATATATGCGTGTAAGCTGCCAAATTTGCATGCATACATTTCTTATGAAATTGCATCTTACATGTGTAAATTTTGGCTCCACCTCAGATGGCCCCTGGACCTTTTCTACACGTGTACATTTACTCATGAAACCTTAGGCCTGTGTGTTAGAGGTTTATAAAACACACATGTGTATGCAAGTACATGCTATTTACGTGCGTTATAAGCTCAATTTTAAATGTGCAATCTTTTGAAAATTCACCTTTAACAGAGTAAACGCTTGGAGCTGCCTTCCTCTTGGTTTAAGATTTTATTTTGGGGATTATCGTGATGGACAGCGATTTTCAAGTCAATTTTGTTTAGCTTTGGCTAATTGATACTTTTAAAGGTGAATAATTGAGAAGTTTGATCTTAAGTAACTATCAGAAATCTGACAAGGCAATAATTGATGAAGCCTATTAGGGCAGTTGCTTTTCCTACTCAGTAGAGCTAATTCATGCTGGGGTTTTAAGCTTTACTATTTCCTTTATGAGTCTCACTTCAGTGCTTAGGTCAAGCTCAGTTAAAGGTTTCTGGAGAGTGTAATGTAATATTGCAGATTTTCAAGCTGGTTTAGTTTGTCTTTAAAGAAAGGTTCTTGCATTTTCTCTTCATGACATTTTGCTATCCTTCAAACTGTGAATAAAGAATTTTAGAAGCCATTTATCTGACATTCTGATGACATGGCCAATCCATCTCAGCTGAGCTATGCAGATCACTGCTTCAGCGTCTTTTAGTCTGGTAGGAGACAAGACACTAATGTTAGAAAGCACACCCTGCCACCTAATGAGCACAACACAAATGACAAGTTAGCTTCTTTTAAATGTTTATAGAAACACTATTATGCATATGTAATTTTAATCTCCATTTGATATTTAGGGGGAGATTTTCAAAGGTATTCACATGGGTTTTATGCAAGCAAAGTTTGCTTCAGAAATAATCATTAAAGACTGTGAGATCGATTTTAAAAGCAGTGCTCATGCAAAATGCCCACATACGTAGGCATTTTGCATGAGCAACGCGGATTTAAAAAGGTTGTAAAGTACGCACATATATTCCCATGATCACATAAAAAATAAGAGAGCAGGAAAGGGGCAGGGCATGAGCAGGGAATGTGTGGAGCATGGACGTTCTGGGGTGGGGCCAATAGTTACCCGCATAACTCTGTATTTTAAAACTGGGACCGTGGTATGCGTCGACTTGTTATTCTTTTAGCTTTACTGCTGCTCCAGATGAGAAGTAAGTCTGTAGATCTCAAGTTTTAGGGCTTACAGGACAGGCTGAGGGGTCTTGGTCAACTGGGGGGCATGCAGGATGAACATAAGAAATTTCCATGCTGGGTCAGACCAAGGGTCCATCAAGCCCAGCATCCTGTTTCCAACAGAGGCCAAACCAGGTCACAAGAACCTGGCAATCCCATGCTACTGATGCCAGTGATAGTAGAGGCTATTCCCTAAGTCAGCTTGATTAATAGCAGTTAATGGACTTCTCCTCCAAGAATTTATCCAAACCTTTTTTAAATCCAACTACACTAACTGCACTAACCACATCCTCTGGCAAAAAATTCCAGAGCTTAATTGTGCGTTGAGTGAAAAATAATTTTCTCTGATTAGTCTACTTGCTAACTTCATGGAGTGCCCCCTAGTCCTTCTATTATCTGAAAGTGTAAATAACCGATTCACATCTACACGTTCAAGACCTCTCATGATCTTAAAACCTCTATCATATCCCCCCTCATCCGTCTCTTCTCCAAGCTGAACAGCCCTAACCTCTTCAGCCTTTCCTCATAGGGGAGCTGTTCCATCCCCTTTATCATTTTGGTCACCCTTCCCTGTACCTTCTTCATCAGAATTATATCTTTTTTAGATGCGGCAACCAGAATTGTACACAGTATTCAAGGTGCAGTCTCACCATGGAGCGATACAGAGGCATTATGACATTTTCCGTTTTATTAACCATTCCCTTCCTAATAATTCCTAACATTCTATTTGCTTTTTTGACTGCTGCAGCAACCTGAGCTGACGATATCAAAGTATTATCCACTATGATGCCTAGATCTTTTTCCTGGATGGTAGCTTCTAATATGGAACCTAACATCATATAATTACAGCAAGAGTTATTTTTCCTTATATGCATCACTTTGCACTTATCCACATTAAATTTCATCTGCCATTTGGATGGCCAGTCTTCCAGTCTCTCTAGGTCCTCCTGCAATGTATAACAATCCACTTGTGATTTAACTACTGTGAATAATTTTGTATCATCTGCAAAGTTTATAGCCTCACTCTTCGTATTCCTTTCCAGATAATTTATAAATATATTGAAAAGTGCCAGTCCAAGTACAGATCCCTGAGGCACTCCACTGTTTACCCTTTTCCACTGAGAAAATTGACCATTTAATCCTACTCTCTGTTTCCTGTCTTTTAACCAGTTTGTAATCCACGAAAGGACATCGCCTCCTATCTCATGACTTTTTAGTTTTCTTAGAAGCCTCTCATGAGGGACTTTGTCAAATGCCTTCTGAAAATCCAAATACACTACATCTACTGGTTCACCTTTATCCACATGTTTATTAACCCCTTCAAAAAATGAAGCAGATTTGTGAGGCAAGACTTCCCTTGGGTTAATCCATGTTGACTGTGTTCCATTAAACCATATCTTTCTATATGCTCTGTGATTTTGATCTTTAGAATAGTTTCCACTATTTTTCCCAGCATTGAAGTCAGGCTTACTGGTCTATAGTTTCCCAGATTGCCCCTGGAGCCCTTTGAAATATTGGGTTTACATTGGCCACCTTCTAGTCTTCAGGTACAAAGGATGATTTTAATAATAGGTTACAAATTTTAGCTAATAGATCTGAAATTTCATTTCTGAGTTACTTCAGAACCCTAGGATGCATACCATCTGGTCCAGGTGATTTGCTATTCTTTAGTTTGTCAATCTGGCCTACTACATCTTCTAGGTTCACAATGATTTGGTTAAGTCCATCTTACTCATCACCCTTGAAAACCCTCTCTGGATCTGGTATCTCCCCAAAATCCTCATCAGTAAACATAAAAGCAAAGAATTAATTTAGTCTTTCTGCAATGGCCTTATTTTCCCTAAGAGTCTCTTTAACCCCTTGGTCATTAACTGTCCAACCGACTCCCTCACAGGTTTATTGCTCGGATATATATAAAAAAGATTTTATTATGAGTTTTTGCCTCTACGGCCAACTTCATTTCAAATTCTCTCTTTGCCTGTCTTATCAATATTTTATACTTAACTTGACAGTGCTTATGTTTTTTCTTATTTTCTTCAGATGGATCCTTCTCACAATCTTTCAGGCCGATACAGTACAGTACGCTCCAGTGGAGCGCACTGTTAACCTGCGATTGGATGCACGTTTTCGACACGCTAGCTTTACCACTTATTCAGTAGGGGGTAATAGCGCGTCGAAAACACACGTCCAACCCCCCCGAATCTAATAGTACCCACAACATGCAAATGCATGTTGATGGCCCTATTAGGTATTCCCGCGCAATTCAGAAAGCAAAATCTGCAGCCAAGCCGCACATTTTACTTTCAGAAATTAGCGCCTACACAAAGGTAGGCATTAATTTCTCCAGGCACCAGGAAAGTGCACAGAAAAGCAGTAAAAACTGCTTTACTGTGCACCCTCTGACTTAATATCATGGCAATATTAAGTCAGAGGTCCCAAAAGTTAAAAAAAAAAAATTTGAAATCAGCCCGCGGCTCGCGGGTTGAAAACCGGATGCTCAATTTTGCCGGCACCGGTTTCCGAACCCGTGGCTGTCAGCGGGCTCGAGAACCAATGCCGGCAAAATTGAGCATCGGCTATCAAACCCACTGACAGCCGCCGCTCCTGTCCGAAAAGAGGCGCTAGGGACGCGCTAGTGTCCTAGTGCCTCTTTTTACCTCCGGCCCTTATTTAAATATTTTAGTTTACTGAATCGAGCGCACAGGACACTGGCCTGTGTGTGCGCCGGGAGAGCGAGCGCTCGCCCGCTCTCCTGCAAACCTTACTGTATTGGCCTGTTTGAAGGATGTCTTTTTGACTAAAATAGCTTTTTTCACCTCACCTTTTAACCATGCCAGTAATTGTTTTGTCTTCCTTCCACCTTTCTTAATGCGTGGAATACATTTGGACTGCGTGTCTAGGTTTGTATTTTTAAACAATGTCCATGCCTGTTGAACGCTTTTAACCTTTGCAGCTGCACCTTTCAATTTTTTTCTATTTTCCTCATTTTATCAAAGTTTCCCTTTTGAAAATTGTGGGCCAGATTTTCAAAGGGGTATGCGCGTAAGATACGCGCATACCCCTCGAAAACCTGGCCCAAACTCCCCCTGCACATGCCGAGCCTATGTTGAGTAGGCTCGGCGGTGCTCGCAAGTCCCGGGACACGTGAAAGTCCTGGGGATTTCCTGGGGGGCGTGTCGGGGGCGTGTTGTGGCCGGGATGTCATCGGGGGCATTCTGGGGGCTTGGCCATGGCCTCCGGACCAGCCCCTGGACTGGACCATGGCGTGCCGGCGGCCGGCCTTTCGTGTGCATGTTACGCCTGCCTTGAGCAGGCATAACTGGTGCATCAAAGGTAGGGGGGAGTTTAGATAGGGCTGGGGGGGTGGGTTAGGTAGGGGAAGGGAGGGAAAGGTGCGGGGGGGGGGTGGAAGGAAAGTTCCCTCTGAGGCAGGCTGCGCAGCTCGACATGCACAGGCTGCCGATTTTGGGCAGCCTTGCGCGCGCCAACCCCGGATTTTAATGGATACGCGTGGCTACGCGTGTATCTATTAAAATCCTGCGTACTCTTGTTTGCGCCTGGTGCACGAACAAAAGTACGCGCGGGTGCAGATTTATAAAATCTACCCCTTTGTGTTAGAGCTGTAGATTTACTTATTGCCCCCTTCTAGTTATTAGTTTAAATTTGATCATGTTATGATCACTATTGCCAAATGGCCTCACCACAGTTACCTCTCTCATCAAATCCCGCATTCCACTAAGAATTAAATCTAAAATAGCTCCCTCTCTCATCGGTTCCTGAACCATTTGCTACATGAAGCAGTCGTTTATTACATCCAGAAACTTTATGTCTCTAGCATGTCCTGATGTTACATTTACCCAGTCAGTATTGGGATAATTGAAATCTCCCATTATTACTGCACTACCAAATTGGTTAGCTTCCCTGATTTCTCTTAGCATTCCATCATCTGTCTGACCATTTTGTCCAGGTGGATGGTAGTGTACTCCTGCCACTATACTGTTACCCAATACACATGGGATTTCCACCCATATAGATAGAGCAACTTTCCACCCATGTAGATAGAGCAGCTTTTAAACTAAAACAAGCGGGAAAGCGGACAGTCACTCAGCAGTGCATGGTTCGGAGGAATGTATCCCTGAAGGATACTAATGAAGCAGGAGAGTTAGGGCATCCCAACAGAGAGGTTCCAATAAAAGCAAATGTAGTCCATGTACCTCTATGTAAAAAATCACCTGAGCTAAAGATTTCCAAATTTCCAGATTTCTCCCAGTTAAGGCATCCTTGTTATAATGTAACATTATGCTCCTTTAAATTGTTACTTGTTGATTGGTTGGTTATAGTTCTGCTTAGTTCGATGTAAACCGAGTTGATTTGATTTGTATCAAGAAAGTTGGTATATAAAAGCCTTAAATAAATAAAATAAATAAATATAGATTCTACTGAGCATTTAGTCTCTTGTATGATCTTTATCCTGTTCTACTCTATACCCTCCCAGACATAAAGTGTCTGGGAGGGTATATGATCTTTATCCTGTTCTACTCTATACCCTCCCAGACATAAAGTGCCACACCCCCACCAAGTTATCCGATCCTCCCTATCATTGCGATATAATTTGTACCCTGATATAGCACTGTCCCATGTGTTATCCTCCTTCTACCAGATCTCTGTGATGCCAGTTATGTCTATCTCATCATTTACTGCTCTACACTCTAACTCTCCCATCTTACTTCTTAGACGTCTGGCATTGGCATACAGACATTTCAAAGTGAGTTTTTTGTTTGTATTAACAACCTGCTTTTCAGTTGATATGGATAATTTGGAAATCTTTAGCTCAGGTGATTTTTTTACATATAGGTACATGGACTACATTTGCTTTTATTGGAACCTCTCTGTTGGGATGCCCTAACTCTCCTGCTTCATTAGTATCCTTCAGGGATACATTCCTCCGAACCATGCACTGCTGAGTGACTGTCCGCTTTCCCGCTTGTTCTAGTTTAAAAGCTGCTTTATCTACTTTTTAAAAGTTATTGCCAGCAGCTTGGTTCCACTCTGGTTAAGGTGAAGCCTATTCTTTCGGAAAAGTCTCTGCCTTCCCCAAATGTTTCCCCAGTTCCTTACAAAACTGAATCCCTCTTCCCTGCACCATTGTCTCATGCACACATTGAAACTCTGGAGATCTGCCTGCCTCCGGGGCCCTGCATGTGAAACAGGAAGCAGAGAGGTCTTGAAGACCTTGATATAAAGTGGGCAAACAGGTGGACTAACTGGAAAAACTGGGTTGTCCCTCATGCGAGCATGTTTTAAAATCTACCTACATACTTTGCCGTGTAAAATCCGTCAAAGTCCAAAGAAAGATACGTGAAGTACATTTTCTCAAGCAATCTCTTAAGATTATGTGCATACTTAAGTGCAAGAGGTGTATTTTAAAATATAACATAAAATAGTAACATAGTATTGTCAATAGAAAAAGACTATAAGGTCCATCCTGTCTGCCCAGCAAGTTTCTTATGGTAGCTCCGTGCAGGTTTCCCCATGTGTGTGTTAAGGATAGTAGCTACTGCTCCTTGCAGATTGCTCCCATGCCTTAAGTTAAGGGTAATAATAGGAAGTTGGAACAATCAAAACTAAGCAACTGTCAAACCCATAGCAAAATTACTGCTAGCAACATTTTTATGTGGTGAGCAGCCTTCCTGATAATTCAGACAATGCTGCTTGAACATGCTTTGCTTTTGGATTTGGCCATAGAAACAGTCCTGTGCTTTATCCCTAATGTCAGTGTATCAGTACCCCAGTCCATAAAAGTTGGGGCTCAGTGTTGGCTGTCTTCAGAATCCAATACCCCTCACCCTGCCATCAAAGCAAAGAGCGATGTTGCAGTTGCGTCAAAAGCATTAAGGCTAATAGAAGGTAATCCCCCATGCCTTCTGTCAATGATACTAACTGCTGCTCTGTGTGCTTACCCCCTTGCACCCTTTTCTTCATCATCATCCACAAGCTTTTAGGAATCTCAGGCCTTTTTAAATTCATTTACTGTTTCATCCTCACCACCTCTTCCAGAAGGACATTCAAGGCATCCACCACCCTCTCCATGAAAAAAATTTCTTTATGTTAATTCTGAGTCTTCCCCATTGGATTTTGATTTTGTGACCCCTAGTTCTACTCTTTCATTTTAATGGAAAAGGTTCAAAGTTCTTGCATCATTAAACCCTTTCAGGTATCTGAAGATATGTATCATGTCTCCCCTGCACCTCCTCTCTTCCAGGGTATATATATACAGATCCTTCAGCTTCTCCTCATAAGTCCTCTGATACAGATCCCATACCATTTTGGTCTCCCTTCTCTGTACCACCTTCATCCTGACTATATCCTTTTTGAGATACAGGCTCTATTAATGAACACAGTACTCCAAGTGAAGCCTCACCAAGGACTGATTAATCCTCTCTCAATGCAGCACAGCATTCTTCTGGCTTTAGCTATCGTCTTATTGCATTACTTTGCTGCCTTCAGATAGGCAGGCACTATCACACCAAGTTCTATCTCCCAGTCTGTGCACATTAGTCTTTCACCCCCCATCACATGAGGGGGGTGATCAAATTTGCGGATGACACAAAATTATGCAGAGGAGTGAAATCTCAAGTGGATTATGATGACTTGCATGAGGACCTTGTGAGACTGGAAGATTGGGCTTCCAAATGGCAGATGAAATTTAACGTGGATAAGTGCAAAGTGATGCATATAGCGAAAAATAACCCTTGCTGTAGTTACACAATGTTAAGTTCTATCTTAGGAGTTACCACCCAGGAAAGAGATCTAGGCATCATAGTGGATAATATATTAAAATCGTCGGCTATGTGTGCTGTGGCGATCAAAAAAGCAAACAGAATGTTAAGAATGGAATGGCAAATAAAATGGAGGATGTCATAATGCCTCTGTATTGCTCCATGGGGAGAATGTACCTTGAAAACTGTGTGCAATTCTGGTCACCGCATCTCAAAAAGGATATAGCTGCACTGGAGAAAGTGCATAGAAGAGCGACCAAAATGATAAGGGGCATGGAATGGCTACCCTGTGAGGAAAGGCTAAAGAAGTTAGGGCTGTTCAGTTTGGAGAAGAGACGACTGAAGGGGGGATATGATAGAAGTCTACAAAATCATGAAAGGACTTGAACAAGTTAATGTAAATTGGTTATTTACTCTCTCAGATAATAGAAGGACTAGGGGGCACTCCATGAAGTTAGCAAGTAGCTCATTTAAAACAAACCAAAGAAAGTTTTTTTCACTCAGCGCATAGTTAAGCTCTGGAATTCATTGCCAGAGGATATGGTTACAGCAGTTAGTGTAACTGGGTTTTAAAATGTTTAGATATTGATAAGTTCCAAGAGGAAAAATCCATAAACTGCTGTTACGGTATTTAATAAGCAATAGTAGCTTGTGATTTATCTCATGTTTAGGTACTTGCCAGGTACTGGTGACCTGGATTGACCACTGTTGGAAACAGGATATTGGGCTTCATGGACCCTTGGTCTGACCCAGTATGGCATATCTTATGTTCTTATGTTTATACAGTTCTTTTGGATTACCGCACCCCAAATGCATGACTCTGCAGTTTTTGGCATTGAATCCCACTGCCAAATCCTCTTACCAGTCTTCAAGCTTTCTTAAATTACTTTTCGTTCTCTGCACTTCTTTAAGCATGTTCACTCTGTTGCAGATCTTAGTATCATCTGTAAATAGACAAATTTTACTTTCAATCCCTTCCACAATGTCATTCACAAAGATATTGAACAGAACCGGTCCCAAAACCGATCCCAGTGGCACTCTGCTTAATACCGTTCTTTCTTCAGAGTAGGTTCCATTTACCAATACCATTACACACTGTCTCTTGTCAGTCAACCAGTTTGCAATCCATGCTACTACCTTGATGCCCACTCTGAAGCTTCTCATTTTGTTTGCCAGTTTCCGATGCAGGACTGTATCAAAAGCTTTGCTGAAATCCAAGTAAACCACATCTATTGCTCTTCCTTGATCCAATTCTCTAGTCACCCAATCAAAAATATTAATCAGATTTGTCTGACAGGACCTTCCTCTGGTGAATCCATGCTGCCTTGGGTCCAGCAATCCATCAGATTGTAGATAGTTCACTATCCTTTCCTTCAGAAGAATCTCTATTAATTTTTCCACCACTGAAGTGAGGCTATCTAGCCTGTAGTTTCCAGCCTCCTCTTTGCTCCCATTCTTGTGAAGCGGGACCACCTTGCAACATATTTTTGTTCGTCAGTATGCACATGTATGGGTGCACACATGCTCATTTTTTAAATTATCCTATGTATGTGCAAAGTACATGTAGTCTTTACTGCTATGCGGGCTGTTGAAAATTACCTTCTTAAAGTCAAACTTGTTCTACAGTCGAACTTACTGAGACTAATTTTATAACTGTAGATGTAAGATGAAAATCTGCATGAAGCGGAGTTATTTGTGTAAGTCTGTTTTGAAAATTGGGAAAAACGTACGGAAAAATGATTCGCGTGCAGGAAGTCGTTCCCGGACCCCCGCTGGACTTTTGGCAAGTCTTGTGGGGGTCAGGAGGCCCCCCCCAAGCTGGCCAAAAGTCCCTGGGGGTCCAGCGGGGGTCCGGGAGCGATCTCCTACGCTCCTGACGTCGGGGGACAAAAAAACAAAATGGTGCTGGCGCTACCTTTGCCCTGTCATATGACAGGTCAAAGGTAGCGCCGGCACCATTTCTACAATGCACCGGAGGTCCGAGAGTAAAAGATCACACCGGGACCCTTCCTCTGGACCCCAGGTAATTTAAGGCATTTTGGGGGGGTTCGGGAGGGTGGGGGATTTATTTTAAAGGGTCGGGGTGGGTTTTAGGGTTGTTTTAGTGTGCCGGTTTTCCCGCCCTCCCCCTTCCCCCGATTTACGATTTTTTGATGATAAATCGGGGGAATTGTTATTGTATCGCGGCTCTAACGATTTTTGACGATTTAAAATATATCGGACGATATTTTAAATCGTCAAAAAACGATTCACATCCCTACTGTCTATTTACTACTTCTAGTCTCTCTCTACAGCTCAGCAACCCAGAGATTATATTCCAGTATCAGAAAGACTTCAGCCCTGCTGGACACATCGACTCACTACTGCCACCACTAGTGGTCCAGCTTCCAGCCTAATAAAGAACTATTTGTGTTTATTTCGTATTCTAGCCTAGCCGGTGGTTCCTCTCAGGATCTCATCCTGAGGACGCTATCATCTGCCATCGGCCCAGGGATTCACCATTTCCTCCAAGTAGTCATTCCTTACACTACTGTCACTCTGTGGGAGCCAACCACTACTGACCACTAACACCGCTTACGGAAATATTATATAGATAGCTAACTTCTCTTTCTATGGGACTTGCCAGCATCCTATATATAACAGATTGCTACTCCGTAGCAGAGGCATGATAGATCCAAAATAAAAATTTAAACCCCTCATCTTCCTTAATCCCCCCCCCAAAGACTTACCACAACTCCCTGGTGGTCCAGCGAGGAGTCAGGACGCCATTTCTGCCATTTCTGAACTCCTTTGCAAGGAGCACGTGACGTCGGCGTCACGTCGGAGTGACACGGCGTCACGTGATTCCCCGCGCGATCGCTTCGGGGGACCCTCGTTCGACCCAAAAGGAACTTTTGGCCAGCTTGGGGGGGCCTCCTGACACCCCCAAGCTGGTCAGGAGACCCCCCCCAAGCTGGTCAAAAGTTCCTTTTGGGTCGAACAAGGGTCCCCTGGAGTGATCGCGCGGGGAATCACGTGACGCCGCGTCACTCCGACATGACGCCGCGTCACTCTGACGTGGCGCCGACGTCACGTGCTCCTCGCAAAGGAGTTCAGAAATGGCAGAAATGGCGTCCTGACTCCTCGCTGGACCACCAGGGAGTTGTGGTAAGTCTTTGGGGGGGGATTAAGGAAGATGAGGGGTTTAAATTTTTATTTTGGATCAACAATCGCGATTTCCAACGTATTCAACATAGCTATGTTGAATACGTTGGAAATCCGATCGTTTTCGCCTCATCACTTTTTTAAGTTAAAAAAAAAAAATAAGTAGCGTTTTACATTTAAGTTCAAAACGAATGCACACCCCTACCAGTTCCCAAAGTTCATGTTCTGACTCTGACCGCTCACAGCAGGAGACAATATCCTCCCAGTCTCGCCTGCGCACAGCAGAGGCAGGACCTGAACTATGAGAGGAAGAAGAAAATGAGCTGGAAGAGCCACTAAGTGAGGAAGACAAAAATGTTGACTGCTTGTGTCTCAGCCGCTTGCGCCTTTCCCTGCCCTTGCGCTCCTTTGGGGCAATTTCTTCAATGCTTTGCACATCAGGCTTACCCTGCTTCATCTCGGGCGCACCAACAGCGAAAGGGGCCTTGACAGCAGCTTCAGTGACAAGGATCTGTGGACAGCAACTCTGTGACAGACTCTGCTGAGTGCACTGTCGACAAGCGGTGTCTCTAACTGTATGTGTCGCCATCTATATCTCACAATGGGCCATCTAGAGATGCTGCCAGCCGCTGTCTGCAACTGTGGCTACACCTGTATTGCTCCGGGAAATGACTGAGCCCTCCATATTCGGGATATGGTGAGGATCCTGGTGTGGGTACGGTGGGGATCGGAATGCATTTGCTGAATAATGAGGCCAACCAACCCACCTGGGTCATGGGTCAACATCGTAGGGCCTGCATCCCCAATAATACATGGCGCTGGCCAAGCCCCCATAGGGGTAGTAGTCGTAGGAGGGCCCATGGTACAGCTTGTGCCAAGGGCTGGGGCTGGCGTGGAGATACTCAGATGGAAGTCGGCCAGGATGGGGATCTGTACCACATCTCATTTGGTCTATGTGAGTTCCTGACACTGGGCTTGCGAAGAGATGCCGAAGCATGTTCTTCATGGCTAGCCAGACTTTGTGCATCTGAATCGGGCAGCACATTAGTAAGGATAGGCATGACGACTTTCATCTGGATAACTGCCCAATCCATGATTTCCCCAGGGGTAAGCTGAGATGTATCGGTGCTGAGGGTAACAATGCCTCCGCTGATACCCTTCATCGCTTTTCCTCCTTGGTCCCCATTTCTTGCCAAATTAGCCAAATTTATGTTTCGGGGCTCCTTTATTGGCAACGTTTGCTCCTCGAGGTGGCCCAGGTGCCCTACCTCCTTCCTGTCGGTTTTGAGCTCCCCTGTGGTCAGAAACACCAGCAGGTGGGAGAATCACGGGGTCGGGACCAGAAGGTTCCGGACCAGTGGGTACCTCGGAGACAGGGGTACCTAAAACTCCCGTAGCGCACTGTGCTGGGGCCTGCCGAGCTACAACCGAGGAGTTGGACCTCAGGGACATCTATACAAACATTGGCAGCGTCTCCTTACAGTAACGCAGAACCAGTATCGGCTGAATCGCAAACCAAATTAAAATAGGATTCTTTTTTTTTTGTTTTTTTGGGGAGCGTGACAAGAACCAGCAGGAGTGCAACAAAAGCAGTGGGCAGCTCTAAGTTTAGAACTGAGGGGCTGTGCAGCTCAAAGTCTGAAGCAAAACTTCCCCGTGGAAAGGTGCAGCTTAGAATTCCCTGAGGAAGGGAAATTAATTTCTAGAGCTGTGAGATAATTTAATTCATAAAGTTTTTTTTTTTATTTGTTTAGAGAGAAAGGAGAAGCGGGCTCACCAAGAGCTATGGAGCTCCAAAACAACTCCGCTCGGGGCCGAGGAGGAAGAGGCTGGCCCAAGGGAAGCCAGCAAGATTTAAATCGTCCACCAGCCACCCTCCCCACAACGTCGGCGATGCGCGCTTCCCCCAGCCAATTGAGTGGCCCGACATCGTGGCACATTCTAATGATGTCATTGTTCCTGCCGCCGGAGCAGTCGGGTGGGAACGCTGTCATCAGTGGCACCGCCGCATCACCTCACCCCCTCGGTACCAGCAACACGATGCCGGCGCCATTCTCAAGCATGCAGAGGGGATGGGAATCTGACCCCTCCCCCCACCAAACAGAGGTACGTCGCCAGCTTGGCGGAGGCAGCCGACCGCACATGTGCAGCAGGCGCTCAGTTATTCACAGCGCCCACACATCTGTGCTGGGGAGCCGCCCATTAGTTATCCTACCCTAGGGATGACTATAGTTTGGGTTTCATTTAAACCATAAAGCCAAATATGTGCAGCACCCCATGCATAGAGTGGAGTCCCACCTTGGATAGGCCAATTCTAGTATTTAAAGACTATCTATGAAATGAACCTAACTTTCAATAGGACCATTGATGACCAAAAATGGTAAGAATACTTCACAAGTCTGTACAGAGAAAACATTCTCTCAAGCTCTGTGTCAGTCTGGAGACTCAAGGAGTAGCAAGTTCATTCAGAATTTGGTTAGTTTTTAACGAAATTAGAATTTATGTTTCTTGATGACTTTTGAAAACTGCTTCCTGCTTTGTTCATGGACAGCTTTTGTTTTCATATTTCACTTGCACTCTGCAACAGTAGTTATGCAAATAGCTTGTAATAATTGCTAAATCATATATCATATAGGCTCCTAATTAGAGATGGATGATAAATCTGAGCCATTCGTGACTTGACTATGGTAAGTCCAAACTATTTGCAGCTGAACTTCAAATGCCACATTGGCCTGGTTTGTATTGAATATTTGTTTACATTTAAATCATACCTACTAAATACAGATTAAAACAAGTTGGAGAGTGGCACATAAAACAAAACAGGAACATTTCATAGACCTGTATTTCAATATTTTTATTGGTTCTTTAGTAATAACAAACAGTACAGTATTTGCTATGGGTGAGGTTCCTGGCTGAGTGGGAAGGGCTATCATTTGACTCCTGCAGGGTTTAAGACACAATGAGACTTTTAGAGAGTAATTTTCAAAGGCATTTACATAGATAAAATAATACTTTATCAATGGAAATGGCCTATTATAAAATTGCTTGCCCAATATGCCAGTAAACATTTTGGGTATCTCATATGGAGATTGGGTGAGGTTGGAACTTATGCACATACTTGTTGATTTTTTTTTTTATGTAAAGTATAAGGTCAATTTTCAAAGAGTTTAAGTACCTAACTTTCAGAGTTAGGATCCTAAATTTCTACTTTTGAAAATGTCCAAGGAATGAGAGCCTAAATTTAAACTCCTTGTTTCACTAGGCACCTAAATTTAGGACCCTAAAATGGTGTCCCCTACTGCCAGACTTCTCTTTGCAGCTTCCCCCTGGTTCCTCCCTTGGAGGTTCCCCAGGCCAGGTACTGCAGTCTCTATTGCCTACTTTTACCCTGTTCCTTCCAGGGTGTCACAGCTATGAATTTTGTTTCTCTCACCCCAGTTGGTGAGCTGGGCTTAAGAAAACGTAGTCCCAGGTTGACCTGATAGTTTAAAATCTCTATAGCCTTACTTTATCAAACAACAATAGTCCCAAAACTATGCAGTAATAAAGAAAATCTTTCCTTCATCGTCATTCCTGTTACTCACAGTTGCTTCCTCCACAGCTTAGGACTGGCTTGTACTCTATGGATCTGGTTCTAGGGGAACCAGGCCCTACTATCACCTCCCACTGTAGTCTGCAGTCGTGGTTTGTTCCTCCCCTTTTACTATGGCTGAACTTCTCCACCCATGGCTCCTGACCTGCAGATTCCCTGAGTGTATCCTCTTCTGGAGGGGTCTCCACCACTCATCTCCCAGTTCCATTGGCTCAGGCTCGTCCTCAAGGCTGCTGAAAACCTCCACCTCCATCTCCTCTGTTTCTTCTCCTTGTTCTAATAGAACTCTTTCCTGTTCCTGCCCCACCCCTTCTTCTAACAAGCTCTCAACCTTCTCCCACCACATCTCAACTTTCTCCCCCCACCCCTCGATGAGTAACCCCTGTGCTTTATGTATGTTGGAGTCTGACTCCTATGCTGACTTCTTTTACTTACTGGATCTCTTTCCCAGATTTTCCTTCTTTTATTGACCAGGGAAATATAATACCCATCACAATTACTTGCCTAAAATTTGCAAATCAGATAACATTGCTTGCCTCAAAAAATTGCAAGCTGTGTTATTTGATTCAAAATTAGCTACAACTCAAGAGTTGTAGCTAAATTTCCCTGAAAACATCTTGATTCCCAGAACCAATAATTTATTTATTTATT
The DNA here is from genome assembly GCF_901001135.1 of Rhinatrema bivittatum. Classification (NCBI taxonomy): domain Eukaryota; kingdom Metazoa; phylum Chordata; class Amphibia; order Gymnophiona; family Rhinatrematidae; genus Rhinatrema; species Rhinatrema bivittatum. The sequence goes on from NC_042618.1 coordinate 97,076,633, forward strand.
TATTTATTTATTTATTTATTTATTTGTTGAGTTTTATATACCATCAGTCGGTAAAGCCATCATAACGTTTTACAAGGTTTAACTTGCAATACATTTAACAATTAAGCAAAAAGTATAACAGGATGCATATTAAACACACATGAGAGACCTCCGATTACAAAGATATTAACTAGAACTAGCACTACGGATTGCACGAACGGGTGCACAAAGGGGGGTGATCCACTGAATAAACCCCCCAAGTGTGGCAAAGACCCCAAAGGTCTCTCAAGACCCCCATCACATTTCTATGCTGCCAGCTGAGGTGGCTAAAGTATCCAAAATAAATTATAAGGCCATAAAATTTAGCACAAACACTGCCCCACACCTCCAGACCCATCCCATTTTTCTAAATTCCCCCAGCCTCCCCAACCTAGCCCATCTGCCTGACCTCCCCTAGACTTAACAAACTTGCCCTGATAGTCTAGTGAGGGTCCAGGGTTCCCCTAGTGGTGGCCATTTTCCAAAATGGCACCAGTCAACTAATAGCTTGTCTTTGCCCCATCACAAGATAGGGGCAGCCAATGAATTTTGGAAAATGGCCGCTGCTGGATCCGGAGCCTAGGGCACGTTCCAGGCCCCCACTAGCCTATCAGGATAAGTTTAGTTTCAGGGGAATTCAGAGGGTGGAAGGGCCATCCACCAGTGGAATTTTTAAAAAGAAGAGAATTTGGGGTTCGAGCCATTGCTGCAATTTTATAGCCTTTAACGTTTATTTTGGGGACTTTGGCCAACTCAAGAGGCATTCTGGGGGTGTAAAGAGGCTATTGAGAGAACCCTGGGGTCTTTGTCACAATTTGGGGGATTTACTTGGGGCAGATTGGCCTTTTTATTCATGGTGTCTCCATAGCCTGGGGATGCCATTGCGTGGAATTTGAAGGGGCTGCTAAGCTGCGGTTCTGAGTATTGGAGCTTAGCAAATCCCTGGTATTTTCCTCCTTGGGGAAAATTCCACAGCTTAGTAAATGACCCCAAAGTTAGGTGTTTAGCACTGATTTTAAGCAACTGGCACCTAATCTAGGGCCTCATTTACTAAGCATTTTCCCCATAGTCACAGAATAGGAGAAAAGCCTTAGTAAACCAAGCCCCTAGACAGGCAAATGAATAGCAGGTCTTCATTTAGGATCCTTAATTTTAGGGATTCAAATTTATGTTAATTTTTCAGCTCAAAGCTTAGGCTTCTAAGCTCGAATGAAATTAGTTGCTTCACATAGGTCCCTAATTTAGATGCTTAAATGTCAGCACTTAGAGGGTAACTTTCAAGCAACTCTGTGGCTATACAGAGGTCTATGACAGTATTTTATAACTTGTTTATATGAGGTACACACAGACTATAAAATGCACATATGTCTGCTCCCAAACATATGCGTTTATGAATGGTTATGTGCAAATAACTGCAAGGCATTGAAAAAGCATATTTAAACACTTTGAAAGCACATACTTTTTCTACTTATTTTAAAAACATACATGTGTATATTCTACTTGAGAAAAAAAAAATCGTGACTTGCTCACATAAAACCCTATTTTCATGCAGAAGTCAGTATATTTTAAAACATGCGCATGCAACTGAAATCACCAGTTTGCGGAAACTTCCACCAGTTCACATAGTGCTTCTTGAGGCCATTGCAATGCTTCTAGTTCTTCACTCTGAACTCCCCCCCTCAGATCACTCAGATCTCCCACCCAACCAAGAGTAAGCAAGTATGCAAGATAATTAACAGATGTAAAAGTACACAAATAAGTTGACAAATGTACATGTATAAGTATCTTATAAAATAGTAACTTGCGATGCTTTGCCCTCAAAATGCCTCAAGACCATCCTTTTTGTTTGCATGTAAATGTGTGTGTGAGGTCGAAAATATTCACATACTTTTGATGTTTTTAAAATTGTATGCACACTAGTACATGCTACTTACGCGCGTATATGCTAATTTTACATGTGTAAAAGTTTTAAAAATTCATCCCTTAGATTTTTTGAATATCTGCCTCTATGGAGTAAATTTTCGAAGAAGTTTCATGTGTAAAAAAGAGCATATTTGATCAATAAAAAAAAGGAGGATATATCCACTTTTTTAATTCTTTTTTTTTAAATACTATTAATTGCACTCATAAAAAAGAGCATATACACATGTAAGTAGCATATACCCACATACATGCTATTTTATAAGCGCTGAGAGCACATGCATATTTTCCTGTGTTTGCATTTTACCTACAGATCAAGCAGGTGAGCTAGGGAATTCTGGGGCAGGGAATTCTGGGGCAGGGTTCAGAGGTATTTGTAGTACAGTACTTGCTATTTTGTAAGACATACACACGTATGTATTACTGAAATTATTCATACACTTTTATATCTGCTACTTGACTAACACAAGTGAAATCAGACTTGTCTGCAGTTTTTGGGTGAAAGGTCTGGGTGAACTGGTGAGGGTTCATGTTGAAGTGTTAGAAGGTCTAGTTGAACTGGAGATGGACTGAGTGAAATAATGGAGTATCGGCAAACTGGTGATTTCAAGTTATGCGCACAAGAATTTTCAAAATTGTAAATGTACATACTTTATAAAATGCCTGCCTCCAAGTATAAATTGGGGTTATTATGCATGCACATTATAATTTTTAGGCACATGTTTATAAAATAGGCATTTATTTATATATTTTTATTTAAATATCTGCTTTTTATTTATTTATTTGTTCATTTATTTCCAATAATTTGTATTCCACCTATCATCAGGACCTGTTTTAGGAAGATTCCAGGTATTCAAACATAAACAATAACATTTTTATTTATTTAGGTAGAGAAAGTATGTGTTTTTTCCATGGGAAATATTCACGCATACTGAAACTTATGTGCATACTTTTGGAGCAGAAATATGTGGTCTTTTATAAACTGTGCAGCTGCTGCCGCATAGCTTATAAAATACTAGTATTAATCTCCATGTGTACGCTTACATACGTAAATGCTATACCAAGGATAGCTTTGAAAGTTAAACTCCCTGTGCATAAATTCTTTTGGCAAAACAATGCACACCAAATAGAAGGTGTAATTGTGTGTGCATATTTTGGTGGGACAATTTTCAAAGAGGACTTAAGCATGCAAGTAAGTCCATTTTGAAAACTGGTGTGACTTCTACACATATTTGCTTGCTAATAATCAAATAATTTTCTCCTATATTTCTATTGTAAATGTCAACTCTTACATCTAAAAATACAAATAATTGTGTAGGCTGTCTACAATCTGATTGGCATTTTATCCTGATTTTTGAACTGGAGTTTTGTCTTGCATTCTCCCTTCTTGCTTTCCATATCCCACTTTTGGACCACATGTCACAAGTATAAGAACTATCATTACGGGATTTTTCCCAGTCATGTGACTTTTCTATGCACAAATCAAAACTCTTGATATACAAATCTTAGACTATACAGCATGACTATCTATAAAGGTGCTTGCAGTTATGAACTAGTATTGTACTTTGCTTTTTAAGTAAGCGAGAAGCAAATGGAATACATAAATAATTACAAATAAAGTGCTGTAGACAATTTTCATATTAATTCTGCTCTAGGATTATTTTGAGCAAGTAATATAGTATGCATGATTATTCAGTCAAAAAGCCATGGTACGATATGTAAAAGAGACAACTTTCTTAATCAATTTTCTAAAGTCAATTATTTAGTGATGCTGGTCTTTTACCATAAAAGTAAATGAATTAATGTGGAAGAAAGCTTACTTGTTTCATTTATTTTCAGCAATAACTGTCTCACATTCTGCAGTCTGCAATGAATATGTGATAGAGCAAAAGTGACACCTTCAGTTCTTATACTGTACTTTGGTTAGTTTGAATTTTTAAAACTGAGTCCAGAAGATAGAAAAAGGAATTGTTATGACCTTAAGGTAGGCTAATCCATTTCCATTTGAATGGCCTATAATCACGGGTTGATGTTTAAGCAATCTTTTTGATTAAAATCTGATTGCTAGATTACAAAACTTGTTTGCGGCTGTTAAATAGAAAGTTCTAGCATGACAAAAATAAAGTCATCTCTTCAAGAGGGGAGACTAATTTTTTTTTTACTGAAAAGAATTCTTTTTGCACACAATTCAACCAAATTCAAGATGCAGAAAAATATGAATCCAAAAGTTGTTTATTGATTTTGAAGGGGGAGGGGGGAAGCATCATGTTAAAAAAATGTGTAGCTCATGAAAATTGAATAAATCACCTCTTTAGACCTGCTCCTACTCCAATTTATGTAATATATTACAAACCTCGTTTCACTATGCATGAATCCATTCCTTTGTCCCAGTGAGGTGGCAAGCAGGCATCCCCCTTGCCCACATCACCAGCAAGCTATCATGGAGCAGATAGGGTGGTATTTCACATCACTGTCCCAGGGTGAGAGAAAGGCAGCATCAAAGGTGGTTACATAGTGCATCAGGGAAATAATTGCCCTGGATGATTAATCCCTGCAGGTGATGAGGAATATGGGATTTAGGACACCGCTGCTGCACCTTTTAGCCTCCAGTTACAAAGTGCCCTCTAGGAAAACATTCATCAGTTGACAGGAGGGACCATCATTCCTTTCCCTAGCACAGAAGAACCTTGTAGAAATTTCAGCTACACATCAAAGATGTGGGCACAGACCCATTGGTACTGTGGGCATACAAAGCCATGATCTGGTCAGAGTTGGATAAGGTGGACCATCATTTCCTTTCTTGTCCACCAACCAGTGTGACTAGTGAAAGTTATTCTCAATGGCAAAGGACATCATGAGTCCACATTATTCACATCACCAGATTTGGTGGAAAAGATTGCCTTCCTTAAAATAAAACTCCCTCTGCTGGATTTTCCTGAATTTCTGTGCAAGTGGCAGAAGGTCTGAGTGTACATCTACAGTAAACCAATGTCCACACATTATTACTGCCTGGCCTGCTTCTGCTGCAGGAGCAGACCAGGCAGCAACAGTAGTATAAATTCTGCATATAAAAAACTAGACTTTGGAATTTCTATTGTTAGAAATATCCGGACTTAAAATTTAATCAGGCAAACTGTTTGAATATCAACCTCTAAGTTTTCAGCTGAAGATGTTACTAAATGTATGTACCTATTTTTCTGTGGATACTCCTTCCTTGAAAAAACTATGCCCATAGTTTTAAAAATGAAAAACTGCTTATGTTGCTGCCATCCCTGACTTAATCCTGCCTTTCAATCAAATCTGTTTTCCCCCACAAATAAAAGTATGCACATTGTTGATCACCACATAAACTTTTAACAGGGAAAAGAGTAGACAATCACTTTTTAAAATTTCCTTTTTGTGGGACAATTATGAGACAGATCATGGACCTGAAAGCACATTTTGAAATCCAGCCATTGAGGAAGGGAGAAGGTTCAATGTGCCCATTTACATTTGCACCTGCTTTGAAATGTACCCATGAAAAACCATGTGGGACTTTCATTCTCTGTGGATTTTCACTCTCCGACCACCTTCTGCTCTGACTCCGCCCTCTTTTGGACTTAGGTGAAAGTACCTGCACTGTGACCAGCCTGCGTACTTTTATCCACGGAGGGGAGGAAGCGGTTTTCAGCATGTTTTCTCATAAGTAAACAACTGTTTACCTGCAGTTAAAACTCTAAAAATGTTCCTCTTTATGTATCCTCCTAAGGATTGGTTACCATGAATTTATAAAATACATTAGGAATAGGAATATAATTTCAAGAACATGGAATAAACTTGCTTAGCTCACATTAGAATGTCTTCCATGTTTTGTGATCAACTAGTTTATGGAACACTAATCATGATGAATGAACATTCAGGCATCACTGTGAATTTTGCCATATCACAAGTGATATAAATTTGAATGTTAATGAGGCTCAATATATTTTTATTAAAAGCCAATAAAAATGTGCCTGTTCTGTTTACTGCAAAATGGCTCAACACAAACTAAGATTCATTATCTTTATTATAATCCCTGCAAGCAAATCGTTGTGGAGTTTTACTTTTAGGGCAAGAAGGAAACTTCCTGTAAAGGTTTTATAGATGGAATTTTAGCATTCCAAATATAAGAACATTCTATGAATGTTTTATATGCCAGCTCCAGGAATTTTGCAATTAACATTAATGTTTAAGCATGCCAAATTCTGTCATTATATAAATTAATAATGTCATCAGGAAAACTGATCATTTTTTCTTGGATTCATGAAAAAAGAATTATCTATCACTGAGGGGGTCATGTTCTAAAGGGATCGCATGCGAAAAGGGAGTTTTTGCATGCGTGCGATACCTAGATCGGGGCGGGTTCTGGGCGGCATCCGCATCGGAAAGGGAGGAGTCAGGGCGGCATCAGGGCGGACGCCGCGAAGCCATCGCTGACGGCGAAAAGGTAAGGACCCTTATCGCTGTCAGTAACGTGCCCAGTAGCACCACCTTTCACGGTGGCACTATTGGTTTGCGAAAGCTGGCAGCATTAGCACCGTGGTGGTGCGATCGCTGCCGGCTTTCGCAGACCCGCCCCCCGCTTCGCCCCCCAGTACTGCACGATTCACAGAGCCGCGCGACGATAGAAAATCTAGCCCTATGTTTGGTCCGTTAACATTTTTAAGATGATGCTTTGTTGAAGCAATAATATACAATGTTCCCAATCTGAAAGTCTATCCATAGCATAAAAACAAATTTTGTGTGTAATCATCTGTTGTTACCAGATACAGTACCATGCTCATCTTGGACAATAAACGTTTCTTCTTACCTTTGCTACATAAAAAATGGATTTATAATTGCAGCCATCATGCATATTAGCCTCTCTGCAACCCCACAGTTTGAATGCTTCTCACCCAAATTAAAGAATCTGAGGGTAACTTTCAAACAACTTCATGTGGCACCCATATACATGCATCTATGGCCACATGGAGATTTACTACAGTATTTTATAACCTGCAAGTATCAGGTACACATATCATAAAATACATGTATATCTTCCCCCTAACATACTCATGTACTTTTCCTTATGCACAAATATCTGCAATGCATTGAAAGCATGTACTTTTCCTCTTTAAAAAAACATATGAATGTATATATTATGCAGATAACAAATTGTGACTTGCTCACGTAAAACTCTTTTTCAAATGAAAGTCAGTATATTTTAAAACATGCACATGTAATTAAAATCATCCGTTTGCCGAAACCTCCACCAGTCCTGCGCCAGGTCTTCAAGTCCCTCCTAGGTCTTCACTCTGAACTTCCTCCAGTTCACCTAGACCTCCCACCCAACCAATAGTAAACAATAGATGAGTCTGATATCAATTGCACAAGATAATTAGCAGGTGTAAAATCACACGAATAATTTGCCAAATGTACATTCATAAGTCTCTTATAAAATAGCAACTTGGTCGCATACCTCTTAGCCCTGACCCGGAATGCCAGCTATTTGCGTGTGTATATGCTAATTTTAAGCGTTAAATTATTTGAAAATTCACCCCTCAGAATAAAATTTGCATTTTCTTAAAAAAAAAAATATATGAATCAGATGCCCTGTATACTTTGGATCCCAAGAAGCAAGAAGGCAGGCGATCTATAAAAGCCGTTAGGAAAACAAAAGGAATAGATGCCAAGGTCTTTTTCAATTCTTTATTGAAGTGGAGATATGTCTAAAATAATACTGCCAAACTCTGGCCGAGTTTCGCTGCTCTCACACCGGCTGCCTCAGGGGTTTAGATATATATATTTTGGACTCAGGTTAGCTGAACAAGCTATCAGCTTGTGTATCAATATTGTTTGTACATATGTAATTCTGAGTGGAGACCATAATCCGGATGTGAAGCGCAAGGAGCCAATACATGAATCATATCTACAAGACTATGAATTGCATTTAAAAAGATAAGATTCAATGCCATTGTAGATTACGTATGTAGAAACAATAGAGATGTGAATCGGAACCGGAATCGGTTCTGATTCCGGTTCCGATTCACATCGTGGGTTTTTTTTCATCCGGCCCGATCGCGGTTTTGTTTATCGGCTGCGCCCGAGCCGATAAACAAAAAACCCACCCGACCTTTTAAAACTAATCCCTTAGCTTCCTCCACCCTCCCGACCTCCCCAAAAACTTTTTACAGGTACCTGGCGGTCCAGTGGGGGTCCCGGGAGCGATCTCCCGCTCTCGGGCCGTCGGCTGCCACTATTAAAAATGGCGCCGATGGCCTTTGCTCTTACCATGTGACAGGATATCCATGCCATTGGCCGGCCCCTGTCACATGGTAGGAGCACTGGATGGCCCTCGCCATTTTTAAAGATGGTGCCAGACATTCAGTGCTCCCTCCAAGTGACAGGGGCCGGCCAATGGCACGGATACCCTGTCACATGGTAAGGGCAAAGGGCCATCGGCGCCATTTTGATTAGTGGCAGCCGACGGCCTGGGAGCGGGAGATCGCTCCCGGGACCCCCACTGGACCACCAGGTACCTGTAAAAGGTTTTTGGGGGGGTCGGGGGGGTGGGGGAAGCTAAGGGATTAGTTTTAAAGGGTCGGGGTGGGTTTAGGGGTTATTTTTGTGTGCCATTTTTCCTGCCCTCCCCCAAAATGATAAGAGAACCCCCACGAACAATATTGTGGGGTTTTTCTATTGTTTTGGGGGAGCCCCCAATTTCTGACGATTTTGAAAATATCGTACGATATTTTCAATCGTCCGAAGCCCAATTCACATCCCTAACAAACAATATTGATACACAAGCCGACAGCTTGTTCAGCTAACCTGAGTCCAAAATATATATATCTAAACCCCTGAGGCAGCCGCTGTGAGAGTGGCAAAACTCGGCCGGAGTCGGGCTGTATTATTTTAGACACGTCTCCACTTCAATAAAGAATTGAAAAAGACCTTTGGCATCTGTATACCTTCTGTATACCTTGGGAAAATCAAATACATTTTCCTTATCCTGGTTTTAAGACACACCCGCACTCGGAATTGCAGAATATAAGATCAGGTTTTTTATATTATGCATGAGCCTTATTATCTTTTTCCCAATAAAAAAGTCACTTTTCTGTTATTACCAATGCCTGGAACTGAAGAGGAAGCAAAATGTCATCTCAGACTAATCACTGTACTTTATAGGAAGCAATGTGCATTAAGGATAGCATGCTTTGACAGCTCAGAGCTAACTTTACAAAGTAACCTAGCACTGAGTGGGTATATCAGAGGAAAAGGGATTCTCATCTGGCTCACACAAAAAGCCTTCATCAGCTTTTAACTTTTCATGAACTAAAGCACACAAGAAAACAGGAGAGGCACAGAACAGTACAGTTGCAACTCATATATACACAAACCATCATGCAGCCCAGTAAACTTTCATCAGTGTCAATTTCTAATGTCTAAAAATCACCCAAACAGTATTAATGGTGGGATTTTAATGACAGGCAGAAAGGGTTAAACTAATATTGATGTTACCCCGGTAGAGAGTCCATCAAGCTAGGTTGAGAGAACATTGCCCAAATCTCATCTTGGAGTGAGTTTCCTCACTCCGAAGGCCAGCAAATCTTCACAAGAGACCACTGTTCTGTTCGTAGGTGTCACGTAGAATGTCAAAGTGGCCCCTAACCCCCTACACTCTTACCTAAACCCCACCTCGAGTTACTAGGTGGGCCTACCATAGGGATACAAATACCTACCTATGGGCCATGATATTATGGTCTCTCTCTCTCTCTCTCTCTCTCTCTCTCTCTCTCTCTCTCTCTCTCTCTCTCTCTCTCTCTCTCTCTCTCTCTCTCTCTCTCTCTCTCTCTCTCTCTCATGTCAAAAAGGCCATAGCTTTATTAATATAACACTAATTCACCAGAGCTGCCAAATGCTTATACAATAACCCCCAAGAGTACATCTGCTTCATCCCACTGCCCAGCAAGGAGTCCCATCCATGTGACTGAACCCAATCACATGCATATACTCAAGGTACAGAGTATCAAAATAACCTGCCATCTAGCAGATTCTTTCACATTACCCCCAAAATAAACCTGAAGTATAAATCAAACAATAGAATGCAAGATCCTCAAAACAACTCACTAAGACATGAAAACCATAACTTTGTATCTTCATTATTTGAACTCTATGCCTTTTGTTCTAGTTCAATGTTAATATGTACCAGAAAATAGGATTTGAGAAATATGCTAGATAAATGCCTACCTTTGCATACCACCCCTGAAACCATATTTGTCTGTTAAATGTGTTATAATTATGAATGTCACTTTGTAAACTGTTGCGATCTATAAATGGGATGACGGTATATAAAATGTGTAAATAAATAAATAAATAGTATCAATACTTGATTTTTTAGAACCTTAATACAGTATAGTTTTTGCTTTATATTCTGTATAGTAGATATGTAATGCAAAAAAGGATATTAACTTCACTGTACATACTATTTGTCTTCCAAGATTTCTTACTTTAGTGCCAACACACAACCAGTGTACAAAACTTAGGGTGAAAAACATTCCAAGTACAAGCACGAGTGTGTATAAGTGTGTGTTTAGTCTTGATTTTGTGACATCCCCAATGTTACTGATGTTGAGATAATTTGCAGTTCTGGGAAAATGTTATAACCTAGTCCAACTCTATGGAATTTTAAGATGTGTGGGCAGAACTGGCTGTAGGGCAAATGATGCTCTGGGCGAAAATTTTCTATGGTGCCCCCTAGACATTTTCTTTCCTTTCTCCTCCTCACTCCATTCATTCTCTCCCACTACGTCATCCAGGCATTTCCCCCTTTCTTTCTCTATCCATTCTCTCTCCTCTTCTTCCCTTTCTCTCGCTCGACATTGTCTCCTTTCCTAGCCCATCTCTATCCATTTCTCCCCTCTCATCTTTCTTCCAGGCATTCTCTCCTCCTTCTCATGTACATCTTCTCTTATCCCCACTGTCTCATGTATGATGTATTATTTTACAAACATTGCATAACAAAAACAGTCCAATTTACAGTAATAGGGTATTCAGATTCATCACCCAGCTATGCTTTTTTAAACTTTCTTTATATTGATCTATAAAACATGTCCAACAGCAGAAATACAGAATTATACTTTCACAGGTGAACTTTAATGTACCTAATGTACAAATTTTGGAGTCACTTCAGTAACAGCAAGAAAAACTCTCCACTACCAGGTACTTTAGAAATAACATAAAACCCAACAACAAAAAATCATTCTTAGCCTATATAACAAATCTGCTACTGCAAAACAGTACTAACTTCCAAGACTCAGGGGGTCATTTACCAGATGGATCGCATGCGATACCAAGATGGGGGCGGAGTCGGACCCGGAAGAGGAGGAGTTGGGGCGTCACCAGGGCCGACTCCGCGAAGACGCTGCGGACGATGAAAAGGTAAGGGCCTTTTCGCGTCCTATTTCGCGCCCAATAGCTACACCTTCTATGGTGTAGCTATTGGGCTACACAGCTGGGTGGCTGGTGGGCGTGAGGATTGCCTGGTAACATGCCTACCTGGTGCGAAGGTGGTGGACCTCACGCATCACCTAGATAGGATTTTAGACAGTGCTGGGGAGGAGCCGGCTGTCGTGGTACATGCGGGCACCAACGACATAGGAAAATGTGGGAGGGAGGTTCTGAAAGCCAAATTTAGGCTCTTAGGTAGAAAGCTTAAATCCAGAACCTCCAGGGTAGCATTCTCTGAAATGCTCCCTGTTCCACGCACAGGTAACCAGAGGCAGGCAGAGCTCCCGAGTCTCAATGCATGGATGAGACGATAGTGCAAGGAAGAGGGATTCAGTTTTGTTAGGAACTGGGGAACCTTTTGGGGAAGGAGGAGTCTCTTCCGAAGGGATGGGCTCCACCTTAACCAGGGTGGAACCAGATTGCTGGTGCTAACCTTTAAAAATGAGATAGAGCAGCTTTTAAACTAGAACAAAGGGGAAAGCCAACAGTCGCTCAGCAGAGCATGGTTCGGAGAGAGGTATCTTCAAAGGATACTAATGATGCATTAGAATTAGGGCATCCCAACAGTGAGGTTCCAATAATAAGAAAAGTAGTCCAAGTGCCTGTAACTAAAAACTCACCTGAGCTAAAAAAAATTCTAACTTATCCCTATCAATTAAAAAGCAGAATGAAAATACAAACAAAAAACAAACTTTGAAATGTTTGTATGCTAATGCCAGAAGTCTAAGAAGTAAGAATGGGAGAATTAGAATGTATAGCAGTGAATGATGACATTGACTTAATTGGCATCTCAGAGATATGGTGGAAGGAGGACAACCAATGGGACAGTGCTATACCAGGGTACAAATTATATCGCAATGACAGAGAGGAGCACCCGGGATGGCATAGAGTCCAACAGGATAAACATCCTGCATAAGACTAAATGCAAAATTGAATCTTTATGGGTAGAAATTCCTTATGTGTCGGGGAAGACTATAGTGATAGGAGTATACTACCGTCTACCTGGTCAAGCTGGTGAGACGGAGAGTGAAATGCTAAGAGAAATTAGGGAAGCTAACCAAATTGGTAGTGTGGTAATAATGGGAGACTTCAATTACCCTAATATTGACTGGGTAAATGTGTCATCGGGACACGCTAGAGAGATAATGTTCCTGGATGGGTTAAATGATAGCTTTATGGAGCAATTGTTTCAGGAACCGACAAGAAAGGGAGCAATTTTAGATCTAATTCTCAGTGGAGCACAGTATTTGGTGAGAGAGGTAACCGTGGTGGGGCCGCTTGGCAATAGTGATCATAATATGATCAAATTTGAATTAATGACTGGAAGAGGAACAGTATGCAAATCCATAGCTCTCGTGCTAAATTTTCAAAAGGAAAACTTTGAGAAAATGAGAAAAAGTGTTAGAAAAAAACTGAAAGGAGCAGCTACAAAAGTAAAAAGTGTGCAAGAGGCATGGTCATTGTTAAAAAATACCATTCTAGAAGCACAGTCCAGATGTATTCCACACATTAAGAAAGGTGGAAAGAAGGCAAAATGATTACTGGTATGGTTAAAAGGGGAGGTGAAAGAAGCTATTTTAGCCAAAAGATCTTCATTCAAAAATTGGGAGAAGGATCCAACAGAAGAAAATAGGATAATGCATAAACGTTGACAAGTTAAATGTAAGACATTGATAAGACAGGCTAAGAGAGAATTTGAAAAGAAGTTGGCTGTAGAAGCAAAAACTCACAGTAAAAACTTTTTTAAATATATCCAAAGCAGAAAGCCTATGAGGGAGTCAGTTGGACCGTTAGATGATCGAGGGGTTAAAGGGGCACTTAGAGAAGATAAGGCCATCGCAGAAAGATTAAATGATTTCTTTGCTTCGGTGTTTACTGAAGAGGATGTTGGGGAGGTACCCGTAATGGAGAAGGTTTTCATGGGTAATGATTCAGATGGACTGAATCAAATCACGGTGAACCTAGAAGATGTGGTAGACCTGATTGACAAACTGAAGAGTAGTAAATCACCTGGACCAGATGGTATACACCCTAGAGTTCTGAAGGAACTAAAAAATGAAATTTCAGACCTATTAGTAAAAATTTGTAACCTATCATTAAAATCATCCATTGTACCTGAAGACTGGAGGATAGCTAATGTAACCTCAATATTTAAAAAGGGCTCCAAGGGCGATCCGGGAAACTACAGACTGGTTAGCCTGACTTCAGTGCCAGGAAAAATAGTGGAAAGTGTTCTAAACATCAAAATCACAGAACATATAGAAAGACATGGTTTGATGGAACAAAGTCAGCATGGCTTTACCCAAGGCAAGTCTTGCCTCACAAATCTGCTTCACTTTTTTGAACGAGTTAATAAATACGTGGATAAAGGTGACCCGGTAGATGTAGTACACTTGGATTTTCAGAAGGCGTTTGACAAAGTTCCTTATGAGGGGTTTCTAGGAAAAGTAAAAAGTCATGGGATAGGTGGCGATATCCTTTCGTGGATTGCAAACTGGCTAAAAGACAGGAAACAGAGAGTAGGATTAAATGGACAATTTTCTCAGTGGAAGGGAGTGGGCAGTGGAGTGCCTCAGGGATCTGTATTGGGACCCTTACTTTTCAATATATTTATAAATGATCTGGAAAGAAATACGACGAGTGAGATAATCAAATTTGCAGATGATACAAAATTGTTCAGAGTAGTTAAATCACAAGCAGATTGTGATAAATTGCAGGAAGATATTGTGAGACTGGAAAATTGGGCATCGAAATGGCAGATGAAATTTAATGTGGATAAGTGCAAGGTGATGCATATAGGGAAAAATAACCCATGCTATAGTTACACAATGTTAGGTTCCATATTAGGTGCTACAACCCAAGAAAGAGATCTAGGCGTCATAGTGGATAACACATTGAAATTGTCGGTTCAGTGTGCTGCGGCAGTTAAAAAAGCAAACAGAATGTTGGGAATTATTAGAAAGGGATTGGTGAATAAAATGGAAAATGTCATAATGCCTCGGTATCGCTCCATGGTGAAACCGCACCTTGAATACCGTGTACAATTCTGGTCGCCGCATCTCAAAAAAGATATAATTGCGATGGAGAAGATACAGAGAAGGGCTACCGAAATGATAAGGGGAATGGAACAGCTCCCCTATGAGGAAAGACTAAAGAGGTTAGGACTTTTCTGCCTGGAGAAGAGATGGCTGAGGGGGGATATGATAGAGGTGTTTAAATCATGAGAGGTCTAGAACGGGTAGATGTGATTCAGTTATTTACTCTTTCGGATAATAGAAAGACTAGGGTGCACTCTATGAAGTTAGCATGTGGCACATTTAAAACTAATCAGAGAAAGTACTTTATTACTCAATGCACAATTAAACTCTGGAATTTGTTGCCAGAGGATGTGGTTAGTGCAGTTAGTATAGCTGTGTTTAAAAAAGGATTGGATAAGTGATTTTATAAACCTCTGTTATATCCCCCTCAACCATCTCTTCTCCAAGCTGAACAGCCCTAACCTCTTTAGTCTTTCCTCACAGAGGAGCCATTCTATCCCCTTTATCATTTTGATTGCCCTTCTCTGTATTTTTCTAGTTCATCTATATCTTTTTGCAATGTGGAGACCAAAACTGTATACAGTACTCTAGGTGTGGTCTCACCAAGGAGACATACAGAAGTATTATGGCATTCTCCACTTTATTCTCCATTCCTTTCTTAATAATTCCTAACATTCTGTTTGCTTTTTTGACCACCACTGCAAATTAAGCCAAGTATTTCAAAGTATTGTCCACAATGGCATCCAGATCCTTTTCCTGGCTTGTAACTCATAATATGGAACCTAACAATATGTAGCTACATCATGTTGGTTACGTGTTCACATTAAATTTCACCTGCCATTTGGATACCCAATCTCACAAGTTCTTCTTGCAGTTTCTCACAATCCACTTGTGATTTCATTGCTTGGAATAATTTTTTGTTATATACAAATTTAATCACCACACAGTTCTTTCTCTTTTTTGGATCATGTATAATTATGTTAAAAATTGCCCATCTCAGTACAAATCTCTGAGGCACTACACTGTTTACCTTTCTCTGCTGAGAAAACTGACTATTCCTTTTCTCTATTTCCTATCTTTTAGCCAGTTTACAAGTCCACAATAGGACATTGCCTCCTATCTCATTGTTACGCCTGTCAGTCGCAGACGGCTGTGATCACTAACGCTCACCTCTTTCTTTGCTGCCTTGTCATCTTTTGGAAGAATGGTGGTCTCTGCCAACCATCGTCGACCAGCCTGGTATTCCCGGGATGGCATGGGCACTGCCGACCACCATCTTGTTTCAGGAATTACCTAGTTGCACTCGCGTGCGGGCCACCTTTGTACACGTCATGGCAGGAACCTCGGGGGCGTCCCCTCCGTATGACATCATCCATCTGTTGTACTTAAGCTGGCTGGCCCTTCAGTTAGACGAGTTAGCAAGGAGTTTCCTTGT
This sequence comes from Rhinatrema bivittatum, assembly GCF_901001135.1. Classification (NCBI taxonomy): domain Eukaryota; kingdom Metazoa; phylum Chordata; class Amphibia; order Gymnophiona; family Rhinatrematidae; genus Rhinatrema; species Rhinatrema bivittatum. The sequence continues at coordinate 97,092,548 of NC_042618.1, forward strand.
TGCCGAATTCTGCTCCATCCTTGGACTTCCGGTTCCAGACTCCACACTTGACGAGAGACACTCTGGGTACCCACTCCTCGGGGGCCCTTCCTCGTCTATGGCTATCTGCTCCTCGGGCCTTCCTGCCTTGGACTTCTATCTGTCCCGCTCCCCGGGACCTCTCCTGGAACTACCTCCTGTGAGTACCTTACTACTACGGACTTCAACTATCCCAAGCCTCATTGTGGGATCCTCTTCAGTGTACCCTGTGCCTCGGGCCACTACCGCATCATCCCAGGAGGAACCTCTCTGGTATACCCTGTGCTGCAGGACATTCCAAAGTTGAATATTCTTGGGCAGTGATGGCGAACTCCAGTTCTCGAGTGCCACAAATAGGCCAGATTTTCAGGATATCCACAATGAATATGCATGTGAAAGATTTGCATACAATGGAGAGAGGGCATGCAAATCTTTCTCATGCATATTCATTGTAGATATTCTGAAAATCTGGCCTTTTTGTGGCACTCGAGGACTGGAGTTCACCATCACTGCTCCATTGTCTTCTGGATCAGGAACATAACATACGTGCATACGTTTACCTGCATATCTGGTGGGTAATTTTGTAAAAGGCCATTTCTATACATAAAACCATAATATACCCACAAAAGGCCCTTTTTAAAATTATCCTCAGGGAGGATAATTTTATAGTTCTGCAGTTTCTGATAAAGTCTGCTTGTAACTTTTATACTCAGTCTTTACCCCACATTTTCAAAAGAAAATTATGTGCATAAGTTTACTCTGAAAAAGCTTGGGTAATTTGGGTAATTGCCCTTCACTTTGCACAAAATAACCCCTACAAACTTACACCTACTCTTCGCAGGGCATAAATTTTGAGAGTTCCCTTACATTCAAGAAAAGAAGTATATGTGTAAGTCCCAACTGTGCTCCAATTATGCCCCCAGGAACAACTATCCCCGGTGTGCATAAAAGCACTCACAAAATTGGGTAGTGTCTGAGCCCTAAGCAATTTTTAAAAACCATTTATGTGCCTTAAACACTGTTTTATGTGTTGCGGTCCCGGTCGCCAGGCTAGCGACCGGGTCCTTACCTTTCTGCCGGCTCCCACGGGGCTGCCGCTATCCGCCGCGTCTGGGGCCTGTAGGGCCGCATGGCAGCGTCTCCCTCCACGTGGAGACGCCGCCGAAGGTCGAGCCTGACTCCTCCCACTGCCTGGGCACGCGCGCGCGCGAGGAGGGGGCTCTTAAAGGTCCAGCACCCGGAAGTGCTGAAACGCCCCGTTCCTGACGTCAGACGCTGGCTGGCTATTTAAACCAGCGTCTGACTGCCTTACCTTGCCTTTGCAACGTGGTCGCTCCTTGAGTGGTTAGTTGCCTTGTTCCTGCTTGTTCCAGCCGTGCCGTGCTTCCAGCTCTGGGTCCTGCTTGTTCCAGCCGTGCCTTGCTTCCAGCTCTGGTTCCTGCTTGTTCCAGCCGTGCCTTGCTTCCAGCTCAGGTTCCAGCTCGTTCCTGCTGCGCCTTGACTCCAGCTCCGACTTCACGATTCTCCTTGCCTTCAGCCAGCCACGACCCTCGGACTTCTTCACGATTCTCCTTGCCTTCAGCCAGCCACGACCCTCGGACTTCTTCACGATTCTCCTTGCCTTCAGCCAGCCACGACCCTCGGACTTCTTCACGATTCTCCTTGCCTTCAGCCAGCCATGATCCTCGGACTTCTTCACGATTCTCCTTGCCTTCAGCCAGCCACGATCCTCGGATTTCTTCACGATTCTCCTAAGTCCCAGCGACTCGGACCCCTACGGGCCCCTCCTGGGGGGGTCTCGGGTTTCCAGGGTGAAGACGTCATCCTTCAGCTCCAGCTAAGCTCCGCCTCCCGGCTCATTACCAACTGTGGACGTCGTCCATATCAGCCGGCCCAAGGGTCCACTATTGACTTTCTTCACAACATAACAGTTTGCAAAGGCCATGGACTCGGCGGACTCCTCTCCTGTGCAGGCCATCCCTGGCATGGCTCAAAGAATCCAGCAGCAACAGCAATGCCTAGATGTCTTGGCTGCTACAGTGGATCGTTTAGCCAGCCGCTTGGACGCCAATCCTCCATCGGTGGCACAACCTCTGCCTCCACCGGCAGTTCAGATTCCCGCTCAGACTCAGCTTCCAGCGCCTACACGTTATTCCGGGGATGCCAGATCATGCAGGGTGTTTTTGAACCAATGCTTCATCCGTTTCACCGTATTACCGGGGCAGTTCCCGTCCGATGCCGTCAAGGTAGCTTACATTTTGTCTTTACTCGATGGGAGGGCCATGCTGTGGGCCTCTCCCATGTGGGAGAAACAAGACGCCATGCTGCACAACTTACAGGATTTTGTGACTCATTTCAAACAGACTTTTGACGAACCAGCTCGTGCAGCTACCGCTACCACTGAAATCCTGCAGCTAAGACAAGGGTCCCGCTCACTAGCAGAATATGCTATTGAATTCCGTACTCTGGCAATGGAACTCGGTTGGCAGGATGACTGCTTACGGGGTATTTTCCTGGAAGGACTCGCAGGTCGTATCAAGGACGAGTTGATGGCTCGCGACCTGCCCCTCACCCTGAATGGGGTAATAGACTTAGCAGGGAGGATAGACCGACGATTGCAACAACGAACCAAGGAGGCTCGAGTGCTTCGTCGTCCCGTTTCCTTGGCACCTTCCTTCTCCAGGTCTATGGTAGTACCTCACAAAACATCATCGGCCACCGGCAGTTCCTCGGAGGAACCTATGCAACTTGGAAGGGCGCCTCTAACCGAGGAAGAGAAGAAACAACGCCGCATCCAGGGTCTTTGCCTATATTGCGGTACTAAGGGTCATTTCCTTGCTCAATGTCCTGCAAGACCGGGAAATGGTCGAGTCTAGGGAGAAATGAGGAGATTCCCCTAGGCTGTGTTAATCCTGCTCCTCAATGTACAGTTCCTATAACCTTGGAGTATCCTGGAGGTTCCTTCCAGACACTAGCTTTGATTGATTCCGGTGCCGGAGGGAATTTTATCTGGAAAGAACTGGTACACCAGCTCGGACTACCTACTAAGCACCGGAGACCCCCATTACGGGTTACCTCTATCCGGGGAACCCCGTTACCGGGATACATTTCTGAAATCATGATGCCTCTCACCTTACGAACTGGTGTGCTTCACACAGAGACAATCTCTTTTTTACTACTTGAGAAATCTGTGCACCCTGTGGTCTTGGGACTTCCCTGGTTGCAACAACATGCTCCTGTGATCCATTGGGACTCCCTCCAGATTGTGCAATGGAGTTCTCACTGTTTCCAGAATTGCCTGGATCCTCTTCCAAGTTCAGAGATAGTACTCTCTCACTCAGTCCTAGAACTTCCTCAGCCTTACCAAGAATACTCTGACGTGTTCTCTAAACAAAAGGCCGAACTCCTCCCATGCCATCGGCCTTTTGACTGTGCCATCGATCTCTTACCAGGCTCCACCCCACCACGGGGTAGGGTGTACCCTCTGTCACTGCCAGAGACTCGTGCAATGTCGGATTACATCACGGAAAACCTTGCTAAGGGCTTCATTCGCCCTTCACATTCCCCTGCAGGAGCTGGGTTCTTTTTTGTATCCAAGAAAGACGGCTCCCTCAGGCCATGCATAGACTATCGAGGCCTGAATTCCATCACAAAGAAGGATCGCTATCCTTTGCCGCTAATCCCGGAGTTACTCGATAGACTTCAAGGGGCTAAGATTTTTACAAAGCTGGACTTGCGTGGGGCCTATAACCTTGTTCGTATTCGTCTGGGTGACGAATGTAAGACAGCGTTCAACACTCGAGATGGACATTATGAATATCTGGTAATGCCTTTCGGCTTATGTAATGCCCCAGCTGTCTTCCAGAATCTTATGAACGAGGTTCTCCGGGAGATGCTTCATTCCTTTGTCATTGTTTACCTCGATGATGTCTTGATCTATTCCCAAGATCTCTCCTCCCATCGCCAACACGTCAAACGGGTTTTGCAGGCGTTAAGAGACAATCATCTATACGCTAAATTTGAAAAATGCCAGTTTGAGTGTGAGTCCCTTCCGTTCTTGGGTTACATAGTTTCCTCGTCCAGTTTCCAGATGGATCCAGAAAAGGTGGCAGCCATTACCAACTGGCCTCGCCCGTCTGGCCTGAAGGCTCTACAAAGATTTCTTGGCTTTGCCAACTTTTACAGACATTTCATACCGCATTATTCCCAGAAGGTAGCTCCCCTCACTGCGCTTATACGCAAAGGAGTTAACGCTCATGACTGGTCCACTACCGCCTCGGAGGCCTTTGAAGCGTTAAAACAAGCTTTCTTAACAGCCTCGTGCCTACGACACCCAGATCCACAACGTCCCTTTATTGTGGAGGTCGATGCCTCGAATCTGGCTGTCGGCGCCGTTCTCAGTCAACACGATGCTTCCGGCAAATTGATGCCATGTTCCTACTTTTCTAAAAAGTTTTCACCTGCCGAATGTAACTACGGCATCGGGGACAAAGAACTCCTAGCCATCAAGTTAGCCTTCGAGGAGTGGAGGCAATGGCTAGAGGGGGCTAATCATCCGGTAACCGTGTACACGGACCACAAAAATTTATTGTATTTAGCCCAAGCTCAACGGCTAAACCCGCGGCAAGCAAGATGGTCACTTTTCTTCAGTCGTTTTAATTTCCTCCTCAAGTTTCGACCAGCAGAGAAGAATGTGCGGGCCGATGCCCTCTCTCGCACTTCTCAGCCGGAGGAGGAGGAGGACTCACCACAGACCATCCTGGACCCTGCTTGTATTCAACTAAGTATCACCTCCATAGCCCCCGCAAATAAAATTACTGTTCCTAAAAGACTACGGAAGAAAGTTTTGTCTTGGGGACATGACTCGCTGACCGGGGGGCATGCTGGTAGGCTACGAACTTTGGACCTTATAAATCGCTACTATTGGTGGCCCGGCCTTCGCCGTGACGTTTCCACCTACATCAACTCTTGTCCTACTTGCGCCCTGCAAAAACCACTAAACGGCTCTCCGAGAGGTTTTTTGCAACCATTACCCATACCCACAGAACCATGGACCCATATTGCCACGGACTTTATGGTGGAACTTCCACCTTCGCAAGGCAAAACCGTGGTATGGGTCACAGTGGACCGCTTCTCTAAAATGGCTCACTTTGTGCCTTTGCCCAAATTACCTTCCGCCACTGAATTGGCCTCTCTATTCACACATCATGTATTTCGTATACATGGTCTGCCTCAGGACATTGTGTCTGACAGGGGTCCTCAGTTCACAGCCAGGTACTGGAAAGCCTTATGCAAAAAGTTCAAGATCCAGTTGAGTTTCTCTACCGCTTTCCACCCACAAAGTAATGGGCAAACAGAACGCATGAATCGTTCATTGAAGTTGTTCCTACGAGCGTTCATTAATCACAAGCAAGACAATTGGGTAGAACTTTTGCCCTGGGCGGAATTCGCATATAACAATCAAATACATACGGCGACAGGGAAGTCGCCTTTTTAAATCGTGTATGGTAAACAACTCAAACCACCATTACCTCTACCAGTACCAACCTCCTCACCTGCCGCTCAGGTTACCGCAGACCAGTTGAGTAAACTTTGGTCCTCTGTTCAACATCGACTCCATAAAGTCGCACGCACTGCTAAACACCACTACGATCGTCATCGAAAACCTGCATTCACTTTCCTTCCAGGCGATCGAGTGTGGCTCAGTACAAAGAACATTCACTTGAGACAACCGTCCAAAAAACTCTCACCCAAGTTCTGTGGGCCTTTCCGCGTAGCAGAGAGGGTAGGTTTAGTCTCGTATCGCCTTCGACTCCCTACCACTCTACGCATTCATGATGTCTTTCATGTTTCTCTTTTGAAACCAGTAATTCTTTCCAGATTTCACCCCAGACCGCTCGATGATGGTTCCACCACTACGGTTGAGGATCCTACATTCCAGGTACGAGAGGTCCTTGATGCGCGCTTCGCCAACAGACGTTGGGAATATCTGTTGGCTTGGGAAGGTTGTGGGAATGAGGACAATACGTGGGAACCTGCCCGCAACATTTTGGACAAGACTCTTCTGCAACAATACCATCAAGACCATCCTGACAGGCCAAGCCCTTTGAAGAGGGGGCGTAAAGGAGGGGGTACTGTTGCGGTCCCGGTCGCCAGGCTAGCGACCGGGTCCTTACCTTTCTGCCGGCTCCCCCGGGGCTGCCGCGATCCGCCGCGTCTGGGGCCTGTAGGGCCGCATGGCAGCGTCTCCCTCCACGTGGAGACGCCGCCGAAGGTCGAGCCTGACTCCTCCCACTGCCTGGGCACGCGCGCGCGCGAGGAGGGGGCTCTTAAAGGTCCAGCACCCGGAAGTGCTGAAACGCCCCGTTCCTGACGTCAGACGCTGGCTGGCTATTTAAACCAGCGTCTGACTGCCTTACCTTGCCTTTGCAACGTGGTCGCTCCTTGAGTGGTTAGTTGCCTTGTTCCTGCTTGTTCCAGCCGTGCCGTGCTTCCAGCTCTGGGTCCTGCTTGTTCCAGCCGTGCCTTGCTTCCAGCTCTGGTTCCTGCTTGTTCCAGCCGTGCCTTGCTTCCAGCTCTGGTTCCTGCTTGTTCCAGCCGTGCCTTGCTTCCAGCTCAGGTTCCAGCTCGTTCCTGCTGCGCCTTGACTCCAGCTCCGACTTCACGATTCTCCTTGCCTTCAGCCAGCCACGACCCTCGGACTTCTTCACGATTCTCCTTGCCTTCAGCCAGCCACGACCCTCGGACTTCTTCACGATTCTCCTTGCCTTCAGCCAGCCACGACCCTCGGACTTCTTCACGATTCTCCTTGCCTTCAGCCAGCCACGATCCTCGGACTTCTTCACGATTCTCCTTGCCTTCAGCCAGCCACGATCCTTGGATTTCTTCACGATTCTCCTAAGTCCCAGCGACTCGGACCCCTACGGGCCCCTCCTGGGGGGGGTCTCGAGTTTCCAGGGTGAAGACGTCATCCTTCAGCTCCAGCTAAGCTCCGCCTCCCGGCTCATTACCAACTGTGGACGTCGTCCATATCAGCCGGCCCAAGGGTCCACTATTGACTTTCTTCACAACATAACATTATGTGTATAAATTTCAGTATGCATACAAATAAAGTGTATAAACTGATCTATGCAGTAACCTGCACTAATGCTTGCACTATTCATTATTCATTTCACCCACATTAAGTTAACTGATCATGGCCAAGCCTGGATTTCCCACTAGGCAGTTACCTAAGGGCACCACACTCAGAGAGATGCATCTTATTCCATCCCAGCAGCACTTTTTCATATGCACTAGTTAACCTGAATGGCAGTTCAGACCCACACCTTCTAAATACATGGATTCATGGACTGGTAGCATCTGAAGACAATAAAACAAAATATGTTCCTTCAAGGAGGGTATAATGGGATCCTGCTGCTCAGGCTGAGTGGTGCTTGTGAGAAAGTGCCACTGTGCCAGAGTAGGAGGCAACCGTTTCATTGTGAGGCATGTTCAGAGGAAGAACCTGTGTCTTTAATGGGTGGGTCTAATGGGATGCGGCTGCTCAGACTCAGCTTGTGAGAAAGTGCCACTGGATTAGAAGAAGAGGCACCGGTTTCACCACAAGGCATGTTTGGAGGATGACATTCCCCTCCTCCTCTCCTCCACCACCACCAGCACTCCTGTTCTTGGGAAAGGAAGTTTCCCCTTCCACCCGATGCCTAGGGGCACTCATGAGATAAATCCTGCCTGATTGTGGCTGCTACTATGGAGATCATATAGGTCAGTGTGCAAAGCAGCAAAATTACCATTTCATAAAGGACGGAAACCCAGCAAGACAAGGTACTGGGCTGTTCTTCTCTTCCTGGCTTCTTATTGATCCTCTAAGGAGGTTTAAGATCTGGAGATGTGTGTTTCACTAGGGTGATACAACAATGAAGACATTCTGTCAGGTAACGTGTCTTCTAGGTGGCCATGAGAAGGGGAATGGCTCTTCCAGGGGAGACAGGAAGAGGAGGACAGAGGAAGGGAGTTTGTCATGGGCAAAGAGTTTAATTGAGATATGTGGGGGCAAGGGGATCTGTGCTAACCAATCCAAAATTACAAGATTAGATAGCTTGGGGGCAAGCTAACACATGGAGCCAAAGAGACAAAAAAAATCCAGGCAGGTTGATTTTAGGAACATTGTGCATAGTTCTAATATTTTAAAAGATACTTAACAATAACCTGCTGGAGTAAAATCATTTCTGTGATTGCATTTCTGTTCTGACTCTTGGATATATTAGGATTGTTTATAGTTAAAAGGCCTGTACAGGAGTCAGTAGTCCTTGGCATGTGTGCCACGGGATGGCATGTGAGCACATTTCATCCAGCATGCTGCTTCTCCTGCCACACTATGCCATGGCACTGTGATTGAGCATGTTCACATTTTTTGATTGGCCATGCTGATCATGTGTATTTATTGGGGAAAAACAGCATATACAACTTGAAAGTGATAGTCTGCAATAGGGGTGTGCATTCGGATTGACCGCATTAGTAAAACGCAACTCATATTTTTTTTTTACTTAAAAAATTGATTCGACATAAACGATCGGATTTCCCACATATCGAACATAGATATGTTCGATATGTGGGAAATCGCGATTGTTGAGCCAAAATAAAAATATAAACCCCCTCACCCTCCTTAATCCCCCCCCCGACTTACCACAACTCCCTGGTGATGGAGCGAGGAGTGAGGACGCCATTTCTGCAATCCTTGGCGAGAAGCAAGTGACGTCGGCGGCACGTCGAGTGACGCCGGCGTCACGTGATTCCCGGCTCGTTCGCGCCGGACGGCTCGTTCGGCCCAAAAAGAACTTTTGGCCAGCTTGGGGGGGCCTCCTGACCCCCCCAAGCTGGCCAAAAGTTCTTTTTGGGCCGAACGTGCCGTCCTGCGCGAACTAGCCGGGAATCACGTGGCGCCGCGTCACTCAGACGCGACGTCACGTGATTCCCGGCAAGTTCGCGCCGGACGGCTCGTTCGGCGCGAACAAGCCGGGAATCACGTGACGCCGACGTCACGTGATTCCCGGCAAGTTCGCGCCGGACGGCTCGTTCGGCCCAAAAAGAACTTTTGGCCAGCTTGAGGGGGTCAGGAGGCCCCCCCAAGCTGGCCAAAAGTTCTTTTTGGGCCGAACGAGCCGTCCGGCGCGAACTTGCCGGGAATCACGTGACGTCGCGTCTGAGTGACGCGGCGCCACGTGATTCCCGGCTCGTTCGCGCCGGACGGCTCGTTCGGCCCAAAAAGAACTTTTGGCCAGCTTGGGGGGGTCAGGAGGCCCCCCCAAGCTGGCCAAAAGTTCTTTTTGGGCCGAACGAGCCGTCCGGCGCGAACGAGCCGGGAATCACGTGACGCCGCGTCACTCGACGTGCCACCGACGTCACATGCTTCTCGCCAAGGATTGCAGAAATGACGTCCTCACTCCTCGCTCGATCACCAGGGAGTTGTGGTAAGTCTGGGGGGGGGATTAAGGAGGGTGAGGGGGTTTAATTTTTTTTTTTGCACATATGTACATATACCCAACTCATTGGATTTTTTTTATGTCCATATTGGCCGCAAGTGGGACCCCCTTTCGGACATAAAAAATATGAACATAAAATTTTGCTCTGCACATCCCTAGTCTGCAATATGATGACATACTGTGGAGGAGCGATATTCCAAGGCTAAATTTTGCCAGGAGGGGCACATTCTTCCCTCCCAGCCCCAAATGCTTAAAGAAGTAAAGAAATAAAGTGACATGAATTCTTTGGGAGCCCCCACCCCCTGACACACACACATACACACACACACACATACATACACACAAACTCACTGGAGACCAAAGGATTTTAATGAGAGATTACACATATGTACACACTCCTGGCATGCCAACTATTTGGCATTTTTTGACACTCAGCCAAAAAAAACATTGTTACTCTGAAAAAGCTTAAAGAATGTGCTTAAAGAATAATCACAGTTTCCTGGGGCCCTGACTTGAAATAGCAGTGCATAGTGCATGTTAGAGTTTCAATGGGCTGAAAGAGTTTTCAGATGATGTCATGCTCTACAATAAAAACAAGATTTGGAATTGATTATACACTGTACACAATATTGCAGTATAGAAGAAAAATTCCTTTGAACTTTGACGCTAAACATTGATAAATGTCAGTTTTGGTTGCTGGAACTCAAAGAAAAACTTTCAACAAGATGGGTACAATCTAACACTGAAAAAGTTCAATTTGCCAATGAAATGCCAAGCCCAAACAAAATAGAATCTCTGATATACCTTAGAATAAAAAGTTCCAGGGCTAAATTCGTACTTCACTTTCCAGTTCTGAGAAATCCGCTAGAGGATATAAATGATTGGTTGAGGAACCAAAAGCACAGCTAAAATGGAATAACCTAATAGATTTTATCACAAAAGAACCTATTTAAAATTTTATGATCCCAGCAGAACAGTAAAACTGTCCTTTGATGCATGAAGAGATGGATTGGGTGCAATTTCACTCCAACCATATCAGGGAGCCTGGTTTCATGCATTATAACATATGCTTCTTGTTCACTTAAACCTGGAGAAGGATGTTATGTGCAAATGGAGGAGATTTGAGAGGGTTATTTATTATATTAAAATAAACTTTATTGATTAAAAAAGATTTACAAAGCTATCATCAGATACAAGGTCAATTCAACAAAGAGCAGTTCAAAAATAGGGGCAATAATGAAAAGGTCATGGGTAAACACATGCAACCCACATAAAAACATGGTTTGATTATTGCTTCCACCACATCTAGTAAAAGTATGTGTACTTTGAAACAGCATGCATAATTTTTCACGCAGAAAAAAAAAAAGGGGCAGCGTTAGGTTGGTACGAAAGCAAGTGCAGATATTTAATCTCTGCATGTACTTATGTTATATTGTGCATGTTGATTGCATTTAAAAGAAAATAATATTAAAGCAAAAAATCTATGGGGCTTCTGAAGTAAGGAGGAGGTACTGAGAGTTAATCTGGAAAGAGGGAATGGAATATCTGTTTTTTGTTGCACTGGCGATGGAATGGAGTGCAACTGGGAGCTCTCCAGCATGGGACAAGGAGAGTGTGTGCCCTTGCAGTGAGGACGGTCCAAGTCTGGAGGCAAGAACAGGCAAGGAAAGTCCATGAAGATTTGGAACAGGCGCAAAGACTTTGAGCAGACATGAAGACTTGGAGCAGACGTGGACGAGGAAAGTCCTTGAAGACTTGGCGTAGACATAGACGAGGAAAGTCCTTGAAGACTTGGAGATAGACACAGAGGGGGCGAGCAAGACCCTCAGGTGCCCTACACAGCCCAGAGGCTGGTCGTGGACCATGCTGTCCTCAATGCACCCTACTCAGCCCGATGGCTGGTCACGGACCACGTGGGGAGCGGGACGGCTCGGAAGGTCTCATAGCACAGGAGTGAAGCAACCCCTTGGATCCTCCAGAGTAGGGACAGGTTTCCGGAGCAGATAAAACATGGAACTTGGAACTTGGATTAAAAACAAGGAATCTCCGGAGGCATGGGTTAATCAGGACCTGGAGCATCAGGACCGGGATGAGACATCAAACATCAAGACTGGAACAGAATATCAGGACTGGAACCATGGGTGAAGATCAAGGATGTCAGGCAAGAGCTGGAAATGAGGAGTCCATAGGAGGACTAGCCCCTTGCTGAAGCAAGGACTGACAGGCAGAGAAGCCCCATGGGAGAAGGGATCTCCCTGGGAGGAGTTCAGGAGGAGTTAGAGGGACCACTCCCTGCTGGCCCTTTAATTACAGTGAGGAGATGTGGCCACGACCCCTAGGCAGAAAGGGAAGAACCCTGGACAGCGGCCATGCTTGCTGCTGAGGAGACAGAGCAGGGCTGGGCCTAGGAAACAGTTCCCGATGTGCGAGGCGGCTCTCCTGCTGCCGAAGGAGGAACAGGAGGCGGCAGGAGGTGATGTCAGCAGCCCAGCCGCAAAGGTAGGAGCGGCGGTGGCATGGACTCCAGGCTGCAGAGATGGCCCAGCCAGCGGTGTCCTGCCGCGGGAAGCACGGCGGCATCGGGGGAGTCGGGCCAGCCAGGTAAGGAGCTACTCATGGCTAGGCCTGCGAGCAGAACCTCAACATTTCTATCGCCGGCAGAAAAAATGGATATAAATTTAATGGAGGATATTCACAGCATTCCTAAGAAAGGGGAGGTGCTATTGCTAGGTGATTTCAGTCCATTAGATATTGATAGGGATATCCTAGCTATGGTGTCGACTACAAGCAGGGAGATCCTGGATTCTCTAAAGGAAAAATTACTCCTTCAACTAGTAACAGAACTCAAACCTGGAGAGGGGTGGAGTGGGCAAGGGCAATGCTTGACATAATGCTGACCAAAGGGGAGAGTGTTTCTGATGTCATAGCGGATCATCATCTGTGATCCGGTGATCACTGGATGATATGATTCATTACTAGATGTAAGGCGGTGATGGTTCAGGCAGACTAACTACATTAAAACTACCTGAATGATTTTGTCAAGCTGGATGGAAAAATATATGAAAACTGGAAGAGCAGTGAGCAAAACTAAAAGGAGATACTATAAGGGCAGCTAACCTTTTTGGGGCCGATGCAGTACAGTGCACTCAGCTGAGTGCACTGTATAACCCGCAGTCAGATATGGGTTGAATAGGCGCTAATGAATCCCCTAATTCAATAAGGGGATTAGCGCCTATTCAACACGCGTCCGACGCAGAGTGAGTCTAATAGCGCTAATCACGTGCAAATGCATGTGATTGAGGCTATTAGCATTCACTCCAGATGCAAAAAACAAATGTGCATCTAGGATGCATATTTAGCGCTCAGCAATTAACGCCTGCCTGGAGTGATATTAAGTAGGAGGAAAAACAAAATTAAATAAAGTTAAAAAATAGAAAATAAAAAACCCACTGGCAGTCGAGTGCAGGAAACAGACGCTAGAATGACAAGCGTCTGTTTCCTGAACCCCCTGGCTATGTGGCTGTGCAGAGTTTAGGTAAAACCGACATTGATAAACTCAGCGTCAGTTTTCCTAACTGGCAGCCCGCCGACGCAGATCGGGTTCTCATTAGCAAGGAGGCTCTAGGGGCGCACAAGCAACCCTAGCACCTCCCTGCTAACGTGACCCCCTAATTTAAATATTGCATATCGCCCCCCTTGGAGGCTCCTGGGGCACGTTAAGAAAGCGGGCGCTGACTGTTCAGCGCCCGCTTTCTGCGCATATTTATTACATCGGCCCCTTTGTTAGGAAAATAAAGGTAAGAGGAAAAAGAAAACAGTTTTCTAAAGAGGTAGCTGAAAAGTAAAGAAAAAAGGTTAGCATTCATAAACTATAAGAGATCACACAAAGAGGAAGACTGACACTATCTGGAAAAAGTAAGAGAAACAGGGAAAGCAGATAGGAGAATGATGATTCAAATGGAAGAAATAGTTAATATGGTAAAACAGGGTGGCAAGACTTTTTTTTAAAGATATATTAGTGATAGGAGGAAGTGCATAAGCGGCATTCTGAGGCTCAGAGGTGAAGGGGTGGAATATGTAGAGGCTGAAAAGGAAAAAGTGGAATTACTTACCAGATTTGTTCTGTCTAAATTATCTAGTGGCCAAGTATAAGAGTTGTTTATATTTGCATTATTATGTGCCTTTTAAAGTGGGGCTGCTTTAATTAAGATAAATGTGTGGAATCTAGTTTTTTGTAACTTTGTAAAAAGTAAGGAAAAACAAAAAACCTTTTTGTTTCTAGCTTTGTACTTATTGGGAGGGACTGATTGAGCAGTCATAAGATTAGTGTGTTCTACCAGATCAGAGCCATTTTGTCTACAGGTATTCCTGTGCATAGATGCTTCACCAACCAAGTACACATTTTAAATTTTTCCTGTTTAAATTATCCAGGGACCAAGTATAAGAGATGTCTATTATTATTGTGTGCCTTTTTAGAGAAAGACTGCTTTAATTAAGAAAAATATGTGGAATCTAGACTGTTTTTGTAAATTTGTAAAAAATAAAGAAAAAATCCTAACTTTCAGTAGATTAGATAAGCTCCTATTGTTAAAAGCTCTCCTTCCCTATTCCTCTATCCACTCAGCCCTTAGATTACTTTTTTAATACAATCTTGCTAGGGTACATAATTACAGTAATTGCTAACAAGATACTTTGCAAATCTTTATCATATTAGAGTTCCTTATCAAATCAAATTAACATAGTGGCTATTATTCAATAATAGGGATGTGAATCGTTTTTCTGATGCGGGCCATCCATTGCTCCTACCATGTAACAGGGGCCGGCCAATGGCACCGATAGCCCCTGTCACATGGTAAGGGCAAAGGGCCATCGGTGCCATTTTGATTAGTGGCAGCCGACGGCCCGAAAGCGGGAGATCGCTCCTGGGACCCCCACTGGACCACCAGGTACTTTAAAAATGTTTTGGGGGGGTCGGGAGGGTGGGGGAAGCTAAAGGATGTGTTTTAAAGGGTTGGGGTGGGATTTTTGTTTATCGGCTCGGGCGCAGCCTATAAAAAAAAAAACCGATCAGATCGCATGCAAAAAATTTCACGATAGTTCCCGAATCTGGAATCGGAACCGATTCCGGTTCCGATTCACATCTCTATTCAATAATATCAACTGTGGTGTTTTGAGGCTGGTGGTTACATAGAATGTCCTCCTGAAGAGGTGGACATAGTAATATAGTCCTTTTCTGCCATCATTACTATATTCAGGAGGCAAACATTGTAATATAGTAATGATGGCAGAAAAGGACCAAATGGCCCACCCAGTCTGCCCAGCAGGCTTCTTATGGTACTATCTACTGTGCCATGCAGGTTACCCCATGTTTCTCTTAAGGGTAGGAACTGATGCACTGTGCAGTTATCCCCAAGCCTATTGATAACCCATAAAAAAGATACTGCTATCTACATTTGTACTGAGGGATGAGTCTCTTTGAAAATTCAGACAGTGTTGCTTGACGTGCTTGGATTATGGACTTGGCTGTAAACGCAATCCTATGCTTTTTTCCTTATATACGAGTATCAGTATCCCAGACCGTAAAAGTCAGGGCCAATGTTGGTTGTCGTCTGAATCCAGTTCCTGTTCCTCCATCCCCCTGCCATCAACATGGCAATGCTGCAGTTGCATCAAATGCATCAAGACTTATTGGTTAAGGGATGTAATCCCATGCCTTCTGTTAAGGGTAGTAACTGCTGCTCCATGTAGGTTACCCCCATGCTTAGCATTTCCCTAGACTGTAAAAGTAATAGGAATACTCTGCAGGTGTGACGGGGTCTATATCCCAACCCGGAGATATCGGTTCAAAACCCCAGAACCAAAAATCCCTGAAAGGGAGGGAAGGAAAACACAGAGACACCAAGCCAGGGAAGTACCCTGGTTCCTTCCCCCAGTTGCTCTAAAAGACTGGGAGTCTGGTGCTCCTCCTATTGTGGAAGAAGGACGGCCATCGCAACTTCAAGGAAGGTGAGCTGTTGGATAAAGACTTTGTTTACTGTTTTGGGATTTACCTACCTAAAAGGACATTTTCTCAGGGAAACTGCTGGCGGGTGGTTGTATCTATTGGGGGTAAGCTGAATATCCCAGAGATACAGTGGGAGGTGGCAGTTAGGCCCATTGGGCCAGACTTTTGGACTTTATAAAAACATATGGAACTTTAGTTTGGATGTTTTTGTCCCCATGTTGGATGTTTCTCTTACTGAAAAGCAAAGGCAAAGGTTTAAAGGTGGACTTGTTGAGACTAGCTGTTGTTGGCTCACCCACTGGTTCAGCGGGGCAGGTACCTGCTTTTGGAACAGGTGAGAGATGGTTCAAATCCCGTCTGGAATTTGTAAAAAGAAAATATATATAGCTTTCCCATTGAGTTTTCAAGTGCATAGAAAACTGACACCTTCAAGACAGGTCCCATCAAAAGCAGACCTGGGAGCATACCCCCAAGAGGAAACATGACAGCAGGCCATCCCGAAGCCTATATGTAAACTATAGATATAATAGAAAAGTTACTTCATTTCCATTCTTTAGTCAGCAGAGCTAAATGTCTTTGTCCTACATCGTTTCTAATTCTGGAGGACTGGAGACAGATCAATGTGGCTCATTTTTACAAAAGTGAAAGTGAGGAGTCTGGGAACTACAGGCCACTTAGTCTGACCTCTGTGGTGAATAAATTAATGGAATCACTGCTAAAACAGATGATAGTGCAGTTTCTAGAATCCAGCTTGGTTTTACCAGAGGCAGGTCTTGTCAGACAAATCTGATTGATTTCTTCGACTGGGCGAATAGTGAGTTGGACAAGGGGAAAATGCTAGATGTAGAATACTTAAGAGTTCAGTAATGCCTTTGACAGAGGTCAGCATATGTGACTTATTAAACTGAGGGTGCTTAGTATGGGTGTTACAGTTTTGGCTGCAGTGCAACCGCCTCACCACCAGGGGTCCCTCTAGTGCTGGCTCTCCTGACAGGCCCAGGCCATCTCCCCTGTCCACTCTTTGTTCTGGGTTGGCCCTTATAACCCTGCCTGACAGTTCCCTCGGTGCTTCGGCATCGAGCTCACCTGGGCTCCCTGCTCGAGCCTTGCGCAGCCTTCGGGCCTTTCCTTGCCTTGCCCGGCCTTCGGGCCTTTCCTTGCCTTGCCCTGCGCGGCCTTCGGGCCTTTCCTTGCCTTGCCTTGCGCGGCCTTCGGGCCTTCTTCCTCGCTTCTCTTACCTGGCCTACGGGCCTACTGACCTGCCTGCTCTGCTTACGGTGTGTGGCCTACGGGCCTTCTGTGTATGTGTGGCCTACGGGCCTTCTGACCTGCCTGCTCTGCTTACGGTGTGTGGCCTACGGGCCTTCTGTGTGTGTGTGTGTGGCCTACTGACCTGCCTTGCCCTGACTACGGTGTGTGGCGTACGGGCCTTCCGTGTGTATGTGTGGCCTACGGGCCTTCTGACCTGCCTGCTCTGCTTACGGTGTGTGGCCTACGGGCCTTCTGTGTATGTGTGGCCTACGGGCCTTCTGACCTGCCTGCTCTGCTTACGGTGTGTGGCCTACGGGCCTTCTGTGTGTGTGTGTGTGGCCTACGGGCCTTCTGACCTGCCTTGCCCTGACTACGGTGTGTGGCCTACGGGCCTTCCGTGTGTATGTGTGGCCTACGGGCCCTCTGACCTGCCTGCTCTGCTTTCGGTGTGTGGGCCTACGGGCCTTCTGTCTGTGTGTGTGTGGCCTACGGGCCTTCTGACCTGCCTTGCCCTGCTTACGGTGTGTGGCCTACGGGTCTTCTGTGTGTGTGTGGCCTACGGGCCTTCTCTGCCTTGCCTTGCTTACTGTGTGTGGCCTACGGGCCTTCTGTGTGTGTGTGGCCTACGGGCCTTCTGACCTGCCTTGCCCTGACCCAGCCTAGACCCAGACACTGCTACTTGCCGCCTGCCCTGACCCAGCCTAGACCCAGACACTGCTACTTGCCGCCTGCCCTGACCCAGCCTGAACCCAGACACTGCTACTTGCTGCCTGCCCTGACCCAGCCTGGAACCAGACACTGTTTCTAGCCATTCCTGTCTCTCTCCACCTGGAGCCACCCTGCTGGGTGGTGTTCACGACTCCTGACCGGAGCCCAGTCGTAACAATGGGCTCTAAGGTGGCTGACTGGATTAGAAACTGGTTGGGAGGAAAAAAAGGGTAGTGGTAAATGGAGTTCATTTTAAGGAAAGGGGCATTACTAGTGTTATGCCACAGAGTTCTGTCCTTGCACTGGCTCTTTTCAACATTTTCTTAAGTGATATTGCTGAAGGACTACTGGGAAAAGTTTCTTTTTGCAGATGATACCAAAATCTGCAGCAAAGTAGAAAGCTATGGAAAACATGAGGAGGGATCTAGTAATGTTTGAGGAATGGTTTAGATTCTAGCAACCAAGATTTAATGCTAAAAAATGCAGTGATACATTTTGGTTGTAAAAATTTCAAGGAAATGGTACAGTACAAGGGATGACATTCTTCTAAGCATAAAACAAGAATGAAATCTGGGGATGATCATATCTGATGATATTAAGGTAGACAAACCAGGTAGATAAGAGAACAACAAAAGCCAGAAAGATACTTGGGTTTATAGGTAGAGGAATGGTCAACAAAAATTTGGAGGCAATGTTACCCTTGTATAAGTTCCTCATGAGACCTCATTTGGAATACTATGTACAATTCTAGAGACACACCTTCAAAAGGATATAAATCAGATGGATTGTGTTCTTTGTTATAAAACATATAGGAACAGACTTAAAGATCTAAATATATATATTATTTTATTATTTATTTACTTTTATATACCGGTGTTCAATTTTACATATCACATCGGTTTACATTTAAACAAAATTTGCAGGAACTTATGCGTTACCTTTGTCAAATACATTAAATATATGTAGAGAAAAAGCAGAATCAGAGTGCTATGACAGAGAAATGTAAATATTTCCAAGGTATCAATGGGAGGTGGGCCTCCTTCAATGGAAAGGAGACTTTGGAACAAGGGGGTCATGGAATGGGTGTGAAAGGGGGTTAATTCAGAATTAATCTAAGGAAATATTTCTTTGTACAAAGGGTGGAAGATGCATGGTACAGCCTCCCCGTAGAGGTGATGGAGACTAGGATGGTATCTGAATTTAAGAAAACATGGACAAGCACATGAGATCTCTGAGGACGTGGTAGGGATTGTAGAGTTGATCAGTTATTTATTTACTTGTGTTTATAGGCTGCTATAAACACAAGTTTATAAGTAGTAAGCCTGAAGCGGCTTACTACTTAACATACACAGCCAACATGTTTTGGAGGGGCAGACAAGATAATCCATATGGTCTTTTTCTGCTATAGTATTTCTATGTTTCAAAGGGAAATTCCCTGAGGAGTTTCCCTTTGAAAACAAACTTGCAGTCTTGTGAGGTCTTTACTGCTGTTATGACCGTCGGTGTACTTACTTCCTGCACTGCTCTCCTGCCCTCCCCGGAGCTGCTCGCGGCTCAGGCCAGCTTTCACTGCCGCATTCCCCGGGACTCCTCATGGCAGCCTGGACGCCGCCGCCATCTTCCTCGACCGGACCTTCCTAGGCACGCGCGACCACTGGGCCCTCCTTTCAAGCCTCCTTGATGGGAACCTCGGGGGCATCTCTGGTTGAATGCATCATCAGACCGGTTTATTTAAACTCCACCTTCATCCTCAGCTAGCCAACTTGGCAACAAGTTCCATACATCTTCGACTACTGCTTCCTGTTCCTCATACTACGATTCGTGCCTTGGATGTGAACCCTGTCTGGTTCCTGATCTTCAGGGGCCAGTGCATGCAATGGGGACTTGCTCTCCTTGCTGACCCCGCTTCTCGGGCTGGCTCTGCGTCTCCTGGGTTCTATCCTGCAAGGCCTCCCATTCCTCAGGAGTACCTCTAGGACACCTCAACAATTTGTGAGTTCTACTAAGGGTCTTCCCTGCTCCTCGGGGTTGCAGCCGCATTCTGAACTGGACTGGCCATGCCTCCCCCTCCTCAGGACTGTGCCTTCATATTACAGTGATTGCCAGAGCTCCCCCGCTGCTCGGGGTAGCATTCTCCGGCTTCCCTGGGACTTGTGCACTTCCCCGCTCCTTGGGGTTGTGCCTACGAATTATATTGGGACTGCCTATACTTCCCCGCTGCTCAGGGCAGTGCTACGTCATCACTAGAGGCTCAGCTCGAGCTTCCCTGTCCTATGGGCTGGCCTACGGCATTACATCTTCACTCTACGCTGTGCAGCTTTCCCCTTCAGGGTTGCTCTCCGGTGTACCTCCTGATTGGTCAAGCCTCACGCCCCCTGCTCTGCAGTCTGTCTGGCATCCCTTCCCTCAGGATCCCTGCCCAGGTATTGCCTCCAGTCTACTCTCATGGGGGTCCTCTCCTGGTGCTGCGGGATCTCTCTATTGCCTCACTCAGAGCTCTCCGCTGTCTCTGACCTCGCCTCCCGACAGTGCAGACCTGTGAGGGTCCTTCCCACAGGTAGTAACAACTTGCATCTCGGGCCAAGGGCCCACATACCCACAAATCATAACAACTGCAAGATCCCCACGGAGTCTTCAGATACACATTGTTTAAAGTACAAGAATAGGCATTTTAAATATATTGCAGACATTTTATACATCCTAAATATTGCTAGACCACATCTGTTCTGACAGACAGACACAGTTGTGGCTTGCAGTATCTAAACTGAAAATGGTTTAGTCTTCATCTTCTTCCTCTGGTCAGTTAATGATGGTGTAGCTCCTGAGCATTATCTGGATCAGACTGCAGAAACCTAGATGGATGCTGTCCTTTTCTATAGCACAAAGCAATTTCTAAAAAAGAGAAGGACATCCTTGATGAAGTGGAGAAGTCTCCAAGCATCTTGGACGGCTCCCCATTTACATATCCAATTCATAGGTTATCCACTGGTAGGTGTTGTATCTGCTCAGGATGCAATCTTTGAATTCAAAGGGTTCTGCTTTCAGTATCTCATAGACAAAGGATCACTCCCAGTGTAGGTCAAGTGCATCCCATTTGCTGTGTAGAGCCTTAAGCAGTGCCTGTACATGAAGAAGCATCCTTGCTGGCATGAATGTTCTTGTGATCATCTGCCCTATATCGCCATTTGTGTGATGTCTTCATGCTGGTTATCAGTCTCCTAGAAATTAAGTTTTGCCATGCCATTGTGCAGGTGGCTTCCAGGAGTTTGGTTGCAGGTTCCACGATGCCCTTTGCTCAGATTAGCTTGTAGATGCTCTTTGGAATCCACAAGACTGGCTTCATATGTTGTAATCTGAACTCCTTCGCAAAATCTTTCACTTCTTTGTAGAGAAGAGAGTGAGTCCAGTTGTTACCTTCCCAGATATCCCAACAAAGTCTTCTCTAAGCTGGGAGTAGAAAGAACCTAAGCATGAGGTATCCTGCATGGGCTCTGGAATTTCTTGTTAGGGTAATCCTGATGCTTCAAAGAAGCTCTAGAGCATTGTAACAAGATCAGAGACTCCATTGCCACCTCTCCCCCTTCTTACCTTTCAAGTACTCCTTGTACATAACTGCACACTTTACATGATCCATCTAGGCTGAACAATGCTTGTGAAAAAGTACTTCTGGGAAGGAAGAAGAGGTGGCCCTTTTAGTGAGGCATCACAAGGCCATTGCCTAGTGGGAAATCCAGGCCTGGCCATGATCAATTGGTTTAGTGTAGGTGAAATGAACAGTGTATAGAGCGAGCATTAGCACATGTTAGTGTATAGATCTGTTTATCCACTTTAATTGTATTCATACTTTACACATACTAGACTGGGTTTATAATGATTATTAGCACAGTTAAATTAGCTTTACAATAGTGGAAATAGTAGAAGCCTTCCCATACTTTAGACCAGTAGTCCCCAACCCTCTCCTAGAGCCATACCTATCCAGTTGGGTTATCAGGATTGCTACAATGAACATGTATGACATAGATGTGAAACATTAGAGACCCAGTGCATGAAAATCTATTTCATGTGTATTCATTTTGGATATCCTGAAATCTAGACTAGTTAGGTGTGCCTCCAGGAAAGGGATAGGAAACACTGCCTTACTAGCTTCTTTCTGCCCAGGAAATCAGAAATAAAAATGAATATTGATGTCTTTGCTCTAACTCAATGGTATTCACTAATGGTCCTTAAGGGCTGCAAATAGATTGAGTTTTCAGGATATTTCCTATTGCAGTGGTTCTCATACCTGATCTGAAGGACCCTTAGCCAGACATGTTTTCAGAATATCTGGAATAAATATGCATAACAGAGATTTGCATGCACTGCCTCCATTGAATGCAAATTTATCTCATGCATATTAATTGCAGATATCCTGCAAGAGTTCTCCAGAAAAGGTTTAGGAACCATTAATCTAATGAACATGCATGAGATAGATTTGCCTACAATTGAGGTAGTGTACATACAAATCAATCTCATGAATACTGATTAGGGATATCCTAAAATCCCAACCTGTTTGTGCCCTTGAGGACCAGAATTGAATTCAATTGTCTCAACTCATGGCTGAATTATTTTTAAATTCTCTTAGGTATAATTGTTCTTGTTATATGCATCTTGCCAGACCTCTAGAATATAAGATATTTCAAAATAGAAGTTTTATTTTTTTATTGTTATAGGGCACCCTGCCCAGGATACACACATAGTGTTCTACAAAAGATCAAAGAAACACATCAATATTCATGCAGCCAGGCATGCCTGGATTGGTTTTACTTAGTCATCAGTGATGGATTAAGGTTGAAGCTAACTAAGCTACTGTTTAGGACCTTGCCATATGAGCAGCCTCTAAAAAAGAATAAAATGAATCCATTTCAAATTTAAACAAAATTAGCTGATAAAAAAGAGATGGAAAAAAAGAAGTTCCTCTGTAAATATAGATCTTTTCAATCAAATATGTCAACATATGCACTTCTAGCTAAAAAAAAAAATGCACTTACCTGCCCTTTACCCTTCACTAATTATTCTTTACTGTCAGACAGTAGGCCAGGGCTGAGAAAAAAATAATTACACTTGTAAAATTTATATTTCAATGAATAGGTCTGCTATCAATCTCCTAAGACATTATTTTGTTGGCCAGCTGCTACTGGAAAAACATACCATTTTGTAGGTCACCTTGGTAAAATTTTGGTTGTGCCTTCACAATTTATTTAAATAAAAATAATTTCAGTGATGATAAAATTGGGAAAAATGTGAGGTTGAAGATGCAGTGTTGTGAAGCAATCCTGTCAGTCTCATACTATACTATCCTGTCAATGTCCCAGGAATGACATCAATATATAGCGTCCATCTTGATTGATAAGGCTTAGGCATACTCTTATGTTTACATTCCAGCACTTTTACTCATATTGACTATAAATTTTATATTCAGAAAGCCAGTGAGTAAATAAGCTATCCAGGTAAAGTTTCTTGGATAACTTTACCAAGATTATATCAGCAGAACTGTCGGGGCATCTTCGCTGGTTAAGGGTAACCCCCATGGCCAGAGCAGTCAGAACAATATGCAGGGCAAGATCATCTGCCTGACATGCCACCTCCGCCTCAGGTTGAGCCTTCAGGTTCTGGTGTGCCAGTACCACCAGTCACTGGTGGTACTGGCACAGGCACTAGAATGTACCCACTGAAAAAGGGTAGGACTGGAACAGCAACAAGAATACAAGGGTGTCCACAAAGCCAGATACAAGAAATTACAAGACAACATGAAGACCAGCACACATGACAAGAAGCAGACAGGAAGAAGGCAAGACAAGAACAGAACAAACGACAAGACAAACACAAGGATCCAGACGGCCACAATAAATGGGTCAAATGTAGGATAAATAACAAAACAAGAAGAAAAAGCTAAGAACTATGGAGGGCCACAGCAAGGACTGAAGTTAAACCCAAGCTAAGGCAAGGAACGTCTTCCATTCATCACCGGGGCGAATCCGCACCAAGTTGTAAGCACCCCGCAGGTCCAGTTTCGTGAAGACTTGAGCTCCTTGCAACCTATCCAGAAACTCGGAAATCAGAGGAAAAGGATAACGATCCCTCTTGGTGATAGCGTTCAGACCTCTGTAATCGATGCATGGCCTGAGTGACCCGTCCTATTTCCCCACAAAGAAGAATCCCGCTTCTGCGAGTGACTTAGAGGGTCTGATAAACCCCCTGGCCAGGTTGTCAGTGATGTATTCTGACATGGCATGGGTCTCCGGTAAGGACAGAGGATACACCCTACCATGAGGAGGCATGGTTCCAGGAAGTAATTCAATGGCACAGTCAAACAGGTGATGCTGAGGTAAAATCTCGGCCTCCCTTTTAGAAAATACATCAGCAAAGTCGGCGTAAGGCACTGGTGGAACCACTGAAGAGAGAGCCAGAGAAATACGGGGTCCTTGGATGGTTTTGAGGCAGTTGGTAAAACAGAAGGGGCTCCATTTAGCAATCTGTAAGGAGTCCTACTGAATGACTGGAGAGTGTTGCTGCAGCCAGGGTAAACCTAAAACTACAGGATGAACCGCTTTATCTAGAATCAACAAGGAAATCCTCTCGGTGTGGAAGACTCCTGTGCGCAAGGTGAGCGGGACCGTGGTGGCAGAGATGTCTCCGGGGAGGAGAGTACCACGGATAGAGGTAATGCGTAAAGGAGGCTTACATGGGCGAGTGGGAATCTGTAGTTGTTGGACCAGATCCGCCAGGATAAAATTCCCTCCTGCCTCTGAGTCTATGAAGGCGATGGTCTCGAAGGAACCACCCGAGTATTCCAAGGTGATCGGTACCATACATTGAGGAGCAGCATTGACACAGCCTAGGAGTAGCTCCCCACGTGTTCCTAGGCGCTGGAGTTTTCTGGTTGTTCCTTACATTGGGCTAAAAAGTGACCCTTAGCCCCGCATTAAAGACACAAGCCCAAGGTTCGACGCCGGCGCCTCTCCTCTGCCGAAAGAGAGGTGCGGCCCAACTGCATGGGTTCTTCCGTGGAGTCCTCTGAGCGTGCAGTCTCCCGACTGGACGAAGCGGTCACAGACCTAGACAAACCGGAGGCAAGGGACATGGGGTGCCAGGTTGAGCAGCCCTCCTTAGCCCTTTGTGGCAAGCAACGGTCGATGCGGCCTGCCAAATCTATAAGCTCATTGAGGTCATCAGGAATGTCGCGGCTCGCTAACTCATCCTTGATCCGAGCCAATAGTCCCTCAAGGAACACTCCTCGAAGGCTGTCTTTTCGCCATCCAACTTCAAGGGCGAGGGAGCGGAACTCTAAGGCAAAGTCCGCCAGAGGCCGAGACCCTTGTCTTAATTGCAGCAGTTCAGAAGTAGCCGTAGATAATCTTGTGGGTTCATCAAATGCCAACTTGAAATTGGTCACAAACTGTGATAGGTTGTTCAACAGCGGATCATTGCGCTCCCACATGGGAGAGGTCCAGGTCAACGCCTTTCCATCCAACAAAGACAGAATATAGGCCACCTTTACGGAGTCTGAGGGGAATTGACTGGGAAGAAGAGAGAACCTAATGAAACATTGGTTCAGGAATCCTCTGCAGGTTCTGGCATCCCTGGAGTAACGTGACGGAGCCGGCAGGTGAGTAGGCGTGCTGACCGATACTACGGGTGCGGGTAGGGGAGCCGTAGGAGCCTCTGGGGGTGAGCACCTCCAGGCAATGTTGTTGCTGCTGAATCCGCTGTGCCATGCCCGGAATGGCCTGGAGACTAGACAGATCCGCCGAGTCCATGGCCTTGCAAACTGTTGTGAACGGATAAGTGGACTCTTGGACCGGCCTTGTGGAGAAGATGGTACATACTCCGCTGAGAACAGCAAGGCCGGGAGGCTGAGTCAGGTGAACGCGGATGTGGTACTCTGGCTCTGGAGCCCCGCGACCTCCCAGGAGGAGCCCATGAGGTCCAAGCCACGGGAACAAGGAGACCTAAGATGCTGAATAGATGGCTTTGCCCTGGAAGCTCGCGACCCCCCGGGAGGAGCCCATGAGGTCTGAGCCACTGGGACTTAGGAGATCTACGAGGCTGAGAAGTTGGCTTCACCCTGGAAGCCCGTGGCCCCCCGGGAGGAGCCCGTGGGGTCCGAGCCGCTGGGACTTAGGAGATCACAGACGCCGAAGAAAAACCTGAGACAGACCAGAGTCAAGGCAGGCGCCAGGCAGAAGAGTCAGGAACAAGGCTGAAGTCAGCAACCAGGAAGTCAAGCAAAGTTTCACGGACAGGAATCCTCAGGAACAAAGGCCAGCAGGGGCTGGAGGCACCTGAAGCAGCGCAGCACAACGAGGAACAGCAAGAACCTCGTTGCAAGGTGATTTGTTGTGACCAGACGCCAGGTTTAAATACCAACCGGTGTCTGACGTCACTTTGGGGGCTGACCCACGGTTTGGCGGGAATTGCCCTTTAAATCCTTGCTCCTTGCGCGCGCGTGCGCCTAGGAGGGGAGGGGCTACGTTTAGAGAGTCGGCGGCATCTCCCTCGTGGAGATACCGCTGCGGCACCACCCGACCAGGCCCAAGCTGGTGCGATCCCCGCGGGAGCGGGCACCCCAGGCCTGGACCCCGCCGGCCACGGCCCGCGGAGGCAGGTAAGGGCTCGGTCGCTGGACTGGCGACCGCGACCGCAACAGATACATATACATAAAAATATGACAGTGCTGAATCATGTTGCAAACATGGCTGCCAGCAGGACCTCCAAGCCCTAGGAGCTTGGAGGACTAAGGCAGCATGGAACACAACCCAATGAGGGCCCATGCTGGCAAGAAGAGAAGGGCTGAGTCCTCACAAGAAGTGGATAAGTGTTCTGCTGAATGTCCAAGTAAGGTTATCTGAGTAAATTTTAATTTGCTATTTATACAGACCAACTTTTCTGCATACATTTAACCATGTAACACTCAATATGGCACTTTTCAGATAATATGTTAATCCACCCTCATCTTGCCTCCAACCCTGCCTTGTCTTGGTAAATTTGTCTGTACAAAAAATGTGTACAAAGTTACCCATACATGGGAGGGAGTATTTTTAAAAAGGAAGATTTATGCATGTAAAAGTCAATTTTATTCTCATAAATCTTTTGAATACTAATCTCCTTATGTCTTCACTCCCATCATCTTCATTTTTGTTTAATTGCATAGGGCCATTTACACTTAACTAAGAGCTTCAGAATGTCATAGCCCAGTATTTCCCAATCCTTTCTTGGAGGCACACTTATCCAGTAAGGTTTTTAGCTGTGCCCTCATGAATATGCATGTGATAGATTTGCATACAATGGAGACCCAGTGTATGCAAATCTCTCATGCATATTCATTGAAGATATCCTGAAAACCTGACTGCTGTCATAAGCCAGCCCTAGTATTCATTTAGATCAGGGTTTCTCAACCTAGTCCTCAGGATGTGCCAGGGCCAGTCAGATTTTCAGGATATACACAATGAATATGCCTAAGATAGATTCACATCTACTGCCTCCATTGTATGCAAATCTATCTCATGCATATTCATTGTGGATATCTTGAAAATCTGACTGGCTAGGTACATCTCAAGGACTGGGTTGAGAACCACTGATTCAGATTACTATTTTATGTTATATATACTTGTCATTCACATAGGGGCTGATGTAATTAGACCCATGGCAAAACAGGCGCTAGTTATGGGCGCACGGCTGAAGATGATGCTTCCACGGGATGTAAAAAACATAAATTATGCAAATGATTTGTGCGCAGAAATCCACGCACATGAGGAAAAATGTGCGTACCTAAGCGTGGTAAGGGCCTATGTAATAAGCGGCCGCAATCACGCTCAAAACCCACACTGATAATCCGCACATAAAAGCAAGTGAGCGAACGCGTCTCCCTATTAAGTGAAAATATGACCCTGGAAAGTATTTTTAATATTTCAAATAACTGTGCTGCAGAAATCATGGCAAATATTTTCATGGATGCTAATTCACACTGGCATAGAAGCGAGATAGGTGCTCATTTGGGC
This sequence comes from Rhinatrema bivittatum, assembly GCF_901001135.1. Lineage (NCBI taxonomy): Eukaryota > Metazoa > Chordata > Amphibia > Gymnophiona > Rhinatrematidae > Rhinatrema > Rhinatrema bivittatum. The sequence goes on from NC_042618.1 coordinate 97,120,045, forward strand.
ACTAATCTGGATGCTCAGGTGCCGACATAGGCACTCAGCCGGGAGTGAATATGGATGCTCTGGTGCCCAAAAAGGCATCTAGCAAATGTTGCCACTCAGGCGCTGAGCTAGGCGCTTAGTTGGTCGCAAATCTATATGATTGGGTGCCCAGAAAGGCACCTAGCTAATCTTGCTGCTCAGGCTCTGAGGTAGGCACTCTTCTGGCCGTGTATCTGGCCACTCGGGCGCTGAGCTAGGCACTCAGCTGGTCACAAATCTGGCCGCTTGGATGTCAAGAAAAGCACCTAGGGAAGCACCTATCTAAGCTGGCCGTTCCGATGCTGAAAAACGCGCCTAGCGATGCTGGCCGCTCGGTTGCCCAGAAAAGCACCTAGCTAAGTTGGCCACTTGGACGCAGAGATAGGCTCTCATCTAGTTGGTTTTCAGGACACTTGGATGCCAACATAGCCCCCCCCCCCCCCCCCGAGTCGACACAGACACTTAACTCGTGCCCTGACCGTGGCGGTACAAATCCCACACTAGCATTAGCGTGGTTCCCTGCATTGCCTATGATTAGCTAATTGCCTCCTTTGCATGCTGTGAGCATGCATTCATGCAGGAAAATCTGCGGGTCTGTAAGCGTGTTCATACGCGCTTTTTTCCCACGCACAAAACCCTTATTACATCCCCATATAGGGATTTGCACAGGAAAACGTGCATACAAACATGCGTACAGACACTCAAAAACCCGTGGCACCTTATTACACCTATAGTGATTCCGCCCCACCCCCTCACTCCCACTGCTTGTTATGCTCAGTGGCTCACAGGATGGACCCACAAGCTGCCTCACTCACCCAGGACGCCACCGTCTGCCCCGCAGGACCCTCCTTGGCAGCAGCAAGAACACCTCCACCACATTTTCCTATTTGTGGTATGCTGCCACCTATGCACACACCCATGCAGATCCCTGGATCTTGTGGGCTCTGCAGTGGGAGACATTACCATGGCCCCTTCTGGTGATGACAGATTCTGGCCCTTCATAAGCCTCCCTCCCACGGATGCCCAGTGCCTCGGCAACAGGTCCCTTGAGCATCTCTCATCAATGCGTATTGCTATTCCCTGTTAGTCCTGCTTTGCTTCCTGTTGGTCTGTCTTGCTTCTTTCCTTGCTTGTGTCTTATCTGTGCTTCATTCTTGTTCCCTTCCAATCCCTGCCTTGCTTGTTGTGGATCTCTTTGTCCTACTTGTCTTATATTGTCTATCTGCTTCTTGGTTCTGTTTGTCCTGTCTGTCCTTGGCTTGCTCACCTGGATACTGAATTTGGCTTCGATTTGTCCTCCATGAATTGCTGCCTGGACCTGATGCCTGCTTAGTCCCATTTCTTGCTGTCTGTCACCCACTATGACCCTTGGTCTGTCTTTCGATTACACTGCCACAGCTAGGATCCTAATTAATTCAAGGCGAAGAGACCATATCACACCTATCCTCAAAAATTTACACTGGCTCCCCATCAACTTTAGAATCCTGTTTAAGACCCTGACCATCATCCACAAAACCATCTACTTTCAATACTCTCTCCAATTCAAAATTCCGCTCAACCTTCACGCCTCTACGAGACCGATCAGAACGGCATATAAAGGATCTCTCCAGGCACCCCCTACTAAACCCTCACTTCACCCCTCCATTCGGAAACGTGCTTTGTCCACTGCCAGACCATCTCAATGGAATTCATTACCACCAGAACTTCGCCAGGAACAATGCCCTTTCACCTTCAGAAAGAAACTGAAAACATGGCTTTTCAAACAAGCCTTCCCTTGAATGGCCACATCTCAAGTAAGGGATTGTACATAAATCTTCTTTCATATCTCCCAGTCAGAACCACCCTGCTCCATTAATAACTTTCATAACTCTGACAGCTCTCATGCTTCAAACCTGTATTAATGCAAACCTCCCCACGAGATTCTCAGCCCTCTGTTCCCCCCCCCCCTCCCACCCTTCGGTCTTTCCCCCTCCCCCATCCCTCTTGACCCCTCTCCTCCTAGTCTCTACTCCTTTTCCGTTCTTTTGTCACCCTGCACAGATGTCACCACCCCTGGAAGAACTGTTTGTTTGAGTACCTACTAGGTCTTTCGCCTAGTTACTATTATACGTTGCTTGTTATTTACTCTATAGTAGCGCTATGTTAAGCTAATTCTACCTCTCTTAGTTGTCCTGAATTCATCACCCTGTTTTTTGTAACTTTCTCCTATATCGCTGGTTATCCCTTGCTTTGCTGTAAACTGGTACAATAAGATACTCGTCTTGAGAATCGGTATATTAAAAGATTTTAAATAAATAAATAAGTAAATACACTGTCTGCCACCCACCTTGACCCTTGGCTTGTCTTCTGATTATGCTGTCTTGCCATCCACTTTGACTCTCGGCCTGCCTATTGGATTATGCCATCTGGCTGCCAGCCCTGACCCTTGCTTGGACTTTAACTTTCACTTCTTCTATGACCCCAGGGACCCACCTAAGACCTGCTGGATATCAGAACCAAAGGGCTCAACCTGTGGGGAAGACGGTTGGTAAAGGTGAAGCTCCAGTTAGTCCTACCTCAGGGCCTATCTACCTGCTGTAGTGTACCACATTACAGCCCAAGGGTCCACTTCTCCTAACACTGCTACTGCCAAATCTCTAGCACATGCTTTTCTTTGTTCTTCTCAAGTACTATAGTAGTTTCCTATGTAATAAAGAGCAGTCAAAAAACTAATTAAAAGAAAGAATCTGTATTAAGTGAATTGGTATAAGTTGGAAATCCATAAAAAAAAGGACATTAATCATCAGTTTCAAAATAATGAAAACACAATGACATAGCTGAGCTACTAACCTCAAATAATGATTGCAGATAAGCCACAAATATGTACATTTTATTACAAATCATACTTGAAGGGCATTGAATGCAATTATGCAGTGATATCAGCCTTTATAGGTGCATTATTAAGTCTATTTTACAAGAATTATATATATTTGTATCATAACTTGATCGTCAGTAGCTGATGGAATCACTTTTGGCATTTTTCCCTATAACTTTTTCCTCAGAAAAAAAATCTTATGTTAAAATGGGAAACAATAATTTAAAAATGTAATATAAAAATAGGGGGTAATTTTCTAAAGGATTTACACACTTAAAATTGGGTTTTGCATGTGTAAATGCACTTTACGCTTGTAAGTAGGATTTTGAAAATTGCTACAACATATGCCATTGAATTGTCAATAGGTTTTATTCATGTAAGTGCACTTTAAGCATGCAATGGACTTTCTAAAATTGCTACATTTATGCGCTTAACTCCTTTGGAAATTACCTCCTAAACAATGTTCCTAGTAGTACCCATGGTTTGCCTGAGGGGAGTCTACAGTTTAATCCTTTTCACATTACCTCTTTCTCTCTCAACCTCTGGATTCAGATTGATAATATTGGACTGTGGATAGATTGTTAGATGACTTTTCCATATGACTTTTCAGAAGTTAACTTAATCATAACCTTTCTTCACACCTCCATCTCCCTTTTCTCCCCTCAAGTTAGGGAGAAAAGGGCATTTTTAGGCTGGGGAAGAGCCTGAAATGAGGAGAGAGAGAGAGAGAGAGAACCTCTGGGGTACCAACATAGTAAGCAGCTATTTATGCTACTATAGGAGGCCCACCTAGTAACTCGAGATGAGATTTAGGTAGTAGTGTAGGGCTTAGGGGCCACTTTTACATGCAGAGTGAGATGTATGAACAGAACAGTGCATTCTTGTGAAGATTTGATGTCCTTCGGAGTGAGGAAACTCACACAACGATGAGATTTGTACAATGTTCTCTCAACCTAGCTTGATATTACCCAGGTAGAGTGCAGTTTGATAAATCTAGGCCTAAGTAAGGTTTGTATATACTAAAATTGATCAAAACTGTATCAAGTTCTTGTAGGAAAAGAGAGTTTAATGAGTTCAGTAATGCCATAGTATTTGTTTGGTTTTTTTGTTACATTTCTAATATTCTATTCTTCTGAAAACGATACAATACAAAATGTGTACAAGCACTGTCTCGTAATATTGCCTACCAAAACTATGCCATATCCAGTTGCATATGAAAGACTATATTTATACAGCCTGTTCCTGATGCTGGTAATGCTGTGAAATAAACTAGGCATGCTCAAGCAAGTAGGTCATGTGCCCCTTTTGTAACCATATCATTTGGAAATCAGTTTGACCAGCTTCAGCAGTCATGCTCCAGGTAGGTTCTGTTTTGTTCCCTAAGGCAGGCTATGCCCAAACAGTGGGACACATTGACACACAGGAACTCTTTGGTTGTATTATTGTTTAAACATTAATATTAATTTCTATAGAGTTGAGGCAATCATTTAAAAGAATTGTTTTATTTCCTTAAAAACAAAAACGTAGACCTTTTGGGGTAAATGATTGACATATTGCAATTCAGCTCAATGCAGAGTATACCAAGCCTTTTGGGCATCTGGTAACTTTTCTCCTAATTTTTTAAAATATAATTCTTTCTAATATGGTATATGGTTTGTTTGACACTTTATGAGCATTGTCTGACAGACAAAGATTTGCTAATATGAAGTGGATTTGTTTTTGTGTTTGCCCATTCCCCTTAACACAATCAACTTTTGTGTCAGCTATGTTGATGTGCCCCTAAGTTCTCTTATTCTTCGACATTACTGGACTCAAACTTAAAGAAGCTTATTAGAGTGAGTGCTTCATAATTTATCATCTTTGATGTTAAAAAGAGCAAAAAACTAATCCTTCTAATTATGGCATATAGCATCAGTTAGAACATAATTAAATCTGTAATTTTATGATTTATAATCTTCTGGGTTTTTTTCTCTATAAAGAGAACTCTAATTTAACCTATAAATACATAGACTAGGGATGTGCATTTGTTCTAAACAAATTTCAAAAACGTGACAAGGGCAATTCATTTCATTTGGGGGACCCCGAAAAGAACTGAGGGCCCTGCAACTGAAAAGAACCATATTTGTTGTGTTAATTTAAAATGAATGCACTGGGTGTAGACCTGAGGCTGGATCCTCACCTGGAGCAAAGGCTGAGGCCCAAAGCAGGGGCTGAAAACTAGGCCCAAGTGCGAAGCTGGGGTCTCAGCCTAGGCCCCGGGTAGGCTGCGGCGTCGGGCCTGAGCTTAATCTCCAGCCTAGGCTGAGGCCGAAGTGTCAGCCTTGAGTAGGCCAAGGCCAAGGTCACAGTGACCTACTATGGCCACAGTCTACACAAGTCCGAGGCTTTAGCCTGAGCCAAGGACTCACCAGCGGATCCACACCAGACTGGGTAAGTAAGAGCCAGGAAGGATCCTGACCCCGGCATTTTTCTGGGTGGAAGGGATGGGTGGTGGGCAGGATAGGAGGCCCTTTTTTCTTTTTTTTATGTTTTTGTGTTTTGTTTTGTTTTTTTACTGATTGATTCTTTTTTTTTTTTTTTTGCACAAATGAAACAAATCACACATTCCAGAAACTGAAAAAACCTCCCAAAAATGAACTGAAAAACAAAAATGAATTTTGTATCCCTGCACACCCAACATAGACACAGATATGCCAAGTTTCATGCAATTTGCATGAGACTTATACATCAGGAGGGGGTCTTATGCTCTCATGCTGTGAATGAGTTTATTAGTAAGTGAGAGAGAAGGGGAAAAGGGAAGGAGTGGGGGAATGAGATGGCCCATGTGACCAGAATAAAGGAGCAGGAGAAGCATTGTCCCAAGCACCAAGAGAAAAGAAGAGAAGTCCCGTCAGCTGCAGGGGTTGAAGATGCTACAGTTTTTGCATTCTAGAGGGTGAAAAGACTATGTGTGTGCGCCTGTGTGCAAGTAAGTGTGACAGCGTGAGCGTTTATATATGACGGAATGAAAAGATAAAGACCTGTAAGGGAGGCTACCATCCAGCAATTCCTGGAGCTCTTTTGTATTGGTGGGCATGGACATGTGAACCCTTAGGAGTGGTGCCAGAAGAAGAATGTCCAGTATGAGAAGATCTATGGATAGCCAACAGATGACAAGCAAAACCAGGCAAGAGATAGGCAATGTTCAATAAGCAGGCACAGGCCAAGACAAGCATCAGGCAAGGCAAGGTCTGGTAAATAGGCTGAGATCGAGGCAGGTGGCAGATAGGGTGAGGTCCGGAAAACAGGCTGAGGTCAAGCAGGTGGCGGCAAGGCAATATCAGAAATTGGCCAGATCAGGATTGAAGGCAAGAATCTGGGCTCAAAGATTCGAGATATGCAGGGACAGGCACTACCCACCTGAATGAGCAAGCTTATATGCAGGAGGATTGATGACATCATCAGTGCACCACAGGAAGTCCAGGATGCTGGACCTATAAAACCAGGATGAGGAGTCTGGGCAAGGCAGGTAACAAAAAAGGAGTTCGTGCCAGAGACCTTGCCAAACCTCTCACAGGTAGCAGAACTCAATACTGTGGCCAGAGACATAACACACTGGGTGCCCTTTTGGGAGCAGAGATCCATGACTGGCAGTATGTTACAAGACATACACTTCAAAATAAATGATGATGTCCAGATATAGTCTTTAGAAGAAATATGCCAAAATCTTTATTAAATAGGAGGGTTAATATTCAAATCCTGGCCTGCTAAGTAACTTTGCCAAACAACACTTATCCAGCTAAGTTATAACGATATTCAGTGGCATGGCTATGCTACTGAATATCTGTGCGTATATTGCAACTTTACCAGATAAATTATATCCATCTAAGTTTAAACATGTTATTCAGCAGGTCTAACTTAGACAACTATTCCAGCTACGTATCAGTATTGCTACTTAGCCGGATAAGTAGTGCCACCTTGATCTGCCCACTGCCCGCCCTCAAAGTTGTCCCCCTAATAGATAGCCGGCTAAGGCCTGGATTTTCTAAAATCACACAGCTTTCTGAATCCCGCGGTAATGGGAGGGGGCGAAGTGGGAGGCAGGCCTGAGAAAGTCGGCAGCGATCACACCAACGTGGTGTAATTGCTGCCGGCTTTCGCACCCAATAGCGCCACCGTGAAAGGCGGTGCTATTGGGCTCGCTACTGGCAGCGATAACGTGTCTTACCTTAACGCCACCAGCGAAGTTACCACCAAGTCCGCCCCGACTCTTTCTCTTCCGGTCCCAACTCTACCCCTATCTAGCTATCTGTTATTATTTGTAAGAGTTTTGGGTGGATCCCTGGGCCTGTGGCAGATGACTACGCCCACAGCGGGAAGTCCCGTGAGGGGCCACAGGTCAGGCTCAGCGTAGGAGACACACACACACACTAGTTCTTTTTAGGGATGTGAATCGTTTTTTGACGATTTAAAATATCGTCCGATATATTTTAAATCGTCAAAAATCGTTAGGGCCACGATACAATACCAATTCCCCCGATTTATCGTCAAAAAATCGTAAATCGGGGGAAGCGGGAGGGCAGGAAAACCGGCACACTAAAACCCCCTAAAACCCACCCCCGACCCTTTAAATTAAATCCCCCACCCTCCCGAACCCCCCCCAAATGCATTAAATTACCTGGGAGTCCTCCGTAGCAGCGGTCCGTGGCTAAATCGGGGGAAGGGGGAGAGCACGAAAACCGGCACACTAGATCGTGAGGTCTTCAGCCGGCGCCATTTTTCAAAATGGCCGCCGCAAAATGGCGGCGGCCATAGACGAAAACGATTTGACGCAAGAGGTCGTTCCGGACCCCCGCTGGACTTTTGGCAAGTCTTGTGGGGGTCAGGAGGCCCCCCCAAGCTGGCCAAAAGTTCCTGGGGGTCCAGCGGGGGACAAGGAGCGATTTCCTGCCGCGAATCGTTTTCCATACGGACAATGGCGCCGGCCATACGCGTATGGCCGGCGCCATTGTCCGTATGGAAAATGGCGCCGGCAGGAGATCGACTGCAGGAGGTCGTTCAGCGAGGTCCGGAAATCTCGCGAGGGTTCCGGACCTCGCTGAACGACCTCCTGCAGTCGATTTCCTGCCGGCGCCATTTTCCGTACGGAAAACGATTCGCGGCAGGAAATCGCTCCTTGACCCCCGCTGGACCCCCAGGAACTTTTGGCCAGCTTGGGGGGGCCTCCTGACCCCCACAAGACTTGCCAAAAGTCCAGCGGGGGTCCGGAACGACCTCTTGCGTCGAATCGTTTTCGTCTATGGCCGCCGCCATTTTGCGGCGGCCATTTTGAAAAATGGCGCCGGCTGAAGACCTCACGATCTAGTGTGCCGGTTTTCGTGCTCTCCCCCTTCCCCTGATTTAGCCACGGACCGCCGCTACGGAGGACTCCCAGGTAATTTAATGCATTTGGGGGGGGGGGTTCGGGAGGGTGGGGGATTTAATTTAAAGGGTCGGGGGTGGGTTTTAGGGGGTTTTAGTGTGCCGCTGGACCCCCAGGTAATTTAAAGCATTTGGGGGGGGGGTTCGGGAGGGTGGGGGATTTAATTTAAAGGGTCGGGGGAGGGTTTTAGGGGGTTTTAGTGTGCCGGCTCATGATTTTAACGATTATGACTATACTTTACACACACAAACGGCAACAATACGATTCCCTCCCCCTCCCAGCCGAAATCGATCGTTAAGACGATCGAGGACACGATTCACATCTCTAGTTCTTTTATTATACAGGATTGGTGAACCACCAGAGGAAGCAATAGTGAGCTGGAAAGTAGCCCGGTTGGGCTTGTAGTCCCTCAGGCTCTGGAACAGCGATCCCACAATGGCTGTGCTGTAATAGAGAGAACTGATATTGTGAGTAGTAGCAGGATATGCAGCGGATATGCAGGATATGCAGCGGTCTCTCAGTGTGAAGCACAGGAGCTGGAGTAAAGGTAGGCCCTCGAGGAGCAAGTACCTGGTTCCATGGAATAGCTCTGAGGGATAGAGATGGTAACTTACAGATGTTATAGGCAGCGGTGTCTTCCTGGCAGAAGTGGAGTCCACGTAGTGAGTCCAGGAACATGGGCCCTCGAGGAGCGAGTACCGGTTCCAGACTGCGACCTGAAAGATAAGAAAGAGAGAGAGGCCCCCGAGGAGCGGGTACCCCAAATAGAGTAGGCCCACAAGAGGCAGAGTTGCAAGGTATGGAGAGCGAATCCCATCCGTTAGGAAACCTTTGCTAACTTGATTAGCTAGCAATCGCGTAGGCCTTTTGTATCCTGGATGTATGACGTCATCCCAGAGGGATGCCCCTGAGGTTCGCGCCACTGAAGGTACTTGAAGCAGGGCTTGTTAATTTTGTGTCCAGGCAGTTAGAACTGTTTCGATATTGAAGCTTTATTATATTGTAATTTAAATTGTTTATTCATGGCATTATGAGGGCCAAGCCCATACCCAACAAGTATTACAATAAGCGTATTGCCATATGGGTTGTATAAATTTGCCTGGCAACAAGCAACAAAGGTCGGGCAAGATGCTCTTGTGTCCAAAGCTCCAGCTAAAGGCAGAGTTGCATCTTTACAGAGACACAGACAGACAGCACAGTAGCAGCATGTCCAAAAGAGGAACCAGTATTTGCCAGCTTGACAACAGTTAACAGAAAGCATAAAGCAGTTTGCCCAGGTGTTGGGGCATAACGCAGAACCAGAGCTGGGACATTTGTGGTCAGAAGGGGGATGATACTGGCTTAGGGGGGAAGTGTATCTCAGCGCTCTTTTTGGTGCATGGTAAATGACAAATTATGCATAACTGAGGAGGGAGGATTGGAGGGGTATGGAGCCTATAGCAAGAATACTGTATATAAGCTGGCTCTCTGAAGGAATTTGAAGAGCAGTCAGACACTGCACTCTATGTAACTGTTCTCTTTCCTTCCACCAATACCTTGTAAACCAAAGACACATTTTTCTTACAATAAAGATTTCATTATTGGCCATATTTGGTTCTCCTGTGTATTGGTACTGGGGATTAAACACATTTTTGGTGACTCCCAATGTGATACCCCAGGGATGTTTAGCCCTGGATGGGTCTTATCCGGCCTGGCATTCTCCGCAGAATGCAGTGCTGTGAAACATCCCCTGCCATGACATCTGGGAAGGAACACATACTGTAAGTTATATCCGTGCCAAGACAGCTCCATAGCAGAAGAGGCTGTGAGTATAATCTTTTTTCTTTTGGGGTTTACTTGTAAGAAATGTTTCCCTGACTACTTGTCCATAAAAGTACTTCATCAGGTTTGTTGCTTTGTGGGGGATGCCGAAGTGTTCTTTTTTTTTTTTTGCCCTTTTAGTAATGAGATCATTATGTCTGACCCTAATTCTAGTTCACCTGTAGATCTTGTTTGTGCAGTTTTCCCGCTTATTAAAAAAGACATAAAGGAACATAACAAAAAAATGGTTCAAAGCTATTAAGATTACTTCCTTTCGGAAATGGCCCGCAGAAGGTTCCCTTGCATGCTCTGTGCTTGCTGGGCTGCACAACTTTTTAAATGAGCATAAGCAGGGCAAGTCCCGTAATAAGCACTTACAAACCCTAGGGCTCTGGGATCTGGTATAGAAGGGTGTCGGGCTGCTCACTTCCCCTCTAGTGCAGAATGGTCTGTTGCAGGAGGGTCTGAGGGTACAGTCAACAATTTCTAAAAAAGCATTGTTTACCATAGGTGGGGATAAATCCCCAGCAGGGCAGTCCTCCATGACTACATTATATCCAAATTTGTTGCCAGTAGCTTACGGATATAGTCCACTTCCAACTGCCCCTGTGCCAGATGCACCACAGGGATCACAAGTCCCTCCACAGGCTGGCACCGTTTTGTCTGCTTCGCTTCAGTAAATATGACATTTTGGGGCATAAGGATTGGGCAAGAGGGAAAAGAAATAGACAAGGAAATGCAGGCTGAAGAACAAAGAATGGCAGCTCCTCAGACTGTGACACAGATGAGGGGACTCTTGGTTTACTTAATTTTTGCCGACTTTGGATTCCTGCCTATAGTGCTCGATCTAAACCCCTTAGACGCCATGTGAAGGGAGGAGTTAAAGGTTCAGACCCCATTACACAACGCCTATGGATCAGGAGGTAATCTCTGATTTGGTGCAAGCTGACACAACAGCCCCCTTCTTATCCTTTTACACACCAGGGGTGCCCGTTGACTTGGTAGTATATCATGGTGCTGCTGGGCTGGGCAGCTGCTACCGCCCAAGGCCAGACTGAGAATCCCGTAGCATTTTTCTCTTGCTCATTTACTGCTGTTGAGAATTCCTTCACTTATTGTGATCTGCCTGTTGTAGCATGTGCCCAAGCTGTTTTGAAATTACACAATCATATTCCTGGAGTGCATATCTCCCTGACGGTCCCTCATTCTGTGGTCCAACTGTTATCTGATTCCTTGGTTAATTTCTCTGCTCCCCGGCTGGGCAAGTATCAGGCAATACTGATGAGTTCCCAAGTTACAGTGAAACTATTTCCAAAAAAAAGCCTCCCTACACCTTTTTGTCACACAGGTAGTTCCCTTGTCCCCTGAACATGTTTGTGGTGCAGCAGTTTTACCTCTGCCACTAGGGATTATTGTGGGGCAAGTCCTCTCCCAAATGCCCTCAGTTGGTTTACCGATGGATCTTGCTCCCAGCGGACTGCAGGGTTTGCTGCCCTTGCCTTTCCCTTGCATTCATTTCAGCCCATACACCAGAACAGTGCCTCCTACCGGGCACTGATAGTGCACAGTGTGCTGAGCTGTCAGCTCTTGCTTGAGTCTTGTCACAGTCACCTTTCTCAAATCAAGATATCAATATTTACACTGACTCTCACTAGGTTGTTTCTTCCCTGACTCAGCATCTCAGAAAGTGGCATAAGAGAGGGTTTGTGGGCACAGGAGGTTCCCCCACATCATTTTTACCTATGTGGCTAGCCATTTTGCAGTTGTTAGAAGAGAAACATGAGAAAGGTTTAAAATCTGCAGTTTGTTAGGCCAGAGCCCACACAGGAAACCAGGCCTGGACCTCCTATTGTAAGGATCAAGTTGACAGTGCAAGTCAGGCACTTACAGTGACTCAGCTCTTTGTTACCCACTTTAGAAGACCCACTGATGAGGAGGTAGTTACAAGGAATTCCCCTACAGACACTGAAAGGGATGAGTTAATAGCTGCTTCTGCGCTTATTTTAGGTGTTGGTCATACAACTGCTAGGTTGGCTACCAGTGTGTTATGCTTACAAGCTATTGTTGAAATTTTTAGAAATATTACTGTAGCTGCTCTCCATCACACAGCTGCACAGATAAGAGAGATCACACACACTTTGCAGGATCACCGTCTTGCCCTTGACTTTTCCCTTATGTCACAAGGAGATCTTTGCCATTTTATTAAAACCACCTAGGGTAAACAATGCTATTTAGAAATTGTTGGCCGTACCCCAATTATTTTTAACTTGACACAGCACTTGGAAGATAATTATAATTTAATCTCTAATTGGTTAGCTGACCCTGAGTGGAGAAAGCCCCTGATTTCTCTTTAGGAACAGGTTAAAACCTGGGGTTTTAAGATCCTGATATATATGTTGTGATGTGGACCCTTGGGCCTAGGCAGGGTTGATGCTACCTGCAGAAGGCAAGCACCACTGTAGGTCACTGCTGTCGGTGGTGGTGTGGAGACGCTACTGGATCTTCACTACTACCAGCCCTTGTCCCCCGCAGATTGAGCCCTTGGGTGCTGGGACCGGCTGGACTTAGGCACGGGTCTCCATGTAAGGATTCCAGGTGGACAATGAGTGAAGGCAGAGTCAGATGGTCCAGAGTCGGGGCAGGCAGCAAGCAGACGAATCCAGGAGACAAGCTGAGGTCAGTGCAGGCAGCGAGCAGACGAATCCAGGGACGTACCAGGGTCAAGGCCAGAAGAGCAATCCGGGGGACTGGAGCAAGACTGGAGCAGGTACTGGATTCAACACACAACCCATGCGGAGCTGAGCCATTGCTGAGGCAGTTCTGGGGAGGCACAGCTGCCTTTAAATAGGCCCTCCCGTTGATGTCATCAAATGGAGCCGCGGATGAATTTCCTGCTGCAGCCCCCTTAATAGTCGAGGCGAGCCGCATTCATGCACCTATGGGACCCCATGGGGAAAGGCGCGCCATCGTCAGCGAGTGGCTGCAGCGGAGGAGGGCAGCGACGACAGCTTCCTAGGGCTGCATTTGCGGGCCAAGTTTGGCGAGGAGTGAGTGGAGCTGGCCCCGGGACACAGCAGCCAGCCGCCACAACATATATTGGTATTGGCATTTGTATTACATTATCCCTTGTTGTTTGTTGTGTTAAGACCTTATTTCAGCGGGCAGTTTACCGTTTCCTTCCAGTTGTTGAGCCTTCTCCACTACTTCTTGATGACATCCCATTACCACCTCCACCCTCCCCTGTGACAGAGACTTGTTTCATGCTATCTGACCAGGCTTATTCTCATTGGGGTCAATTTTTAAAGGATCGCGCGCATGTCTATGTGTGCGCAGTTCCCGGCGTGCGCATGTTATAAAATCCAAATGTACACCCGCGCTTACCTTTTAAAATCCGGCCCACAGGGTTCAAGTGACTTTTTTGTTGTTTTTTCCGGGTTTTCTGGTTGGCACCACAGTAGTGCATACGAATATAATATACATGTTATTTTAATTGATATTTTACTTCAGAAAACAGTACATTGAATCTCCGTTATCATGTAAAATCTTTTATAAATGCATAATTTTTTATTGTATGTGAAGTTGGCCATGGGGGGGGGGGGGGGGCAAAGCTGTAAGTTTGACCTAAGACACCTAATACACTTGCACCTGTCCTGATCTGGAATCACATACAGACAGTGCACATGTGGAGAAAAAGGAGACTATAGCAGTTCCTGGAGCTACACACAGGCAGAGAAAGGAGTGAGGTAAGTGATATATTACCCTGAATTGTTGAGCATAGCAGAGTCTGAAGATGTTTACTGTCCCATGACAAGGAAAACACCATCTGCCTCCCAAGGTACAGGGAAAGCCCACAGAGAGGAAAAGAGAGCCCACATTTGTACCCCAGACACACCACCTGACAAAATCTTACTCTTTTGCCTACAATCTCACTCATTGGAGTGGTAAACCTCACTCATTGGGACAGACCACCCTTTGAGTCTCTATAGACATGACCTATATATGCACATATGAACAGGAAAAACATTAAGCAAAATCAGCATGCCTGCACAGAGCAAAAATCAGAAAATAACCCTCATCCTGGTTGCCATGGAGACTGTTTCACTGGCTGCCTATATAATCCTTCCTGCACACTCTCCTTTCAGCTGGGAATAAAATGGATTCCAGTCTCTCTGTGAAGTAAGAAAAATAGCATGCAATAGGCATGAAAAGTAGAATAGAAATTAAAAAAAAAAGGGGGGGGGGGGGGGGATTTGTTGGCTACTGGATAAAGGCATTGCTCCACAAAAGCTGCAAAAATCAAAAGCCTGGTAACCAATCATAGGCTTTATAAAACAAAATGTCCTCTCTCATGTGTATAAAGAAATCATAATATAGTCCAATTAGGAAAAAAAACAATTATAAAATGTTACATTTTTTGTATGTGTTAATATTTGAAAACTCTTTGAGGGAGATCTAAAGGAGAAAAAAGTAGGCATTTAACTTAAATTGAAGGTGGGATACTTTTAGGTAAAAGAAAGTGAAAAATAATTTATTTAATGACAAATGAAAATATATAAGGTGATACTTTTCTATTGGACTAATAATAATACATTTCTTGACTAGCTTGTAGGAGTTAACACTTCCTTCCTCAGGTCCAAACAGAATAAGGAGGTTAAAGTAAAGGATGATATTGCCAGAAAATGCAAGTGAATCACAGATTACAATGGTAATATGAAGTTGCAGGGGGAAAGGACCCATGTCATGGTCAGGTGCAGAGAAGAGGTGCTGGATATGATAGCTTAATAAGGTGATAAAGAGGCAGTAGAATTATTTCTGAAACTTGATTTTTTTAAACTCAGTACATCTTAAGTGCCTTTAAGTCTATTATGAAGTGTGTGATAATTTTCTTTTCAAAAATCTTTCTCTACTGAATTGTTGAGAATTTACTTGTTATGGTGAATTGTCTTTCTTTTTGGGGTCCTATGATATGTGCTGGCATGGGAGCAATTTCCATTTATCTACAGGGAAAAAAAACCTTTTGACTATTGCCCTCTTCCCATGGTGGGAAAATGGGTAATGCCAGGGATGGGGGTTGAGCAAGCTAGGTAATGTATGGGAATTTCATTTTGAATTCCTGCTCCTGCTTTACCCTGCATACTGTGCACCTTCAAACTATAGTGAATAGATAATCGCTGTGGCACCAGTCACTACAGGATTTCGAAAGAGAAACTCTATGGGGAGTTACACTTTCAAAATTGGCTTGTATGCAGGTCCATTGAGTACAAAGTATCGTGGGTCTGCAATCACCATGGCCATTTTCAAAATCACATCCCCATTTGCGGCGTGATTTATTGCAGGGATTTGTGACATTTTCTTCTCTCTGCATTTATCTGTTAGAAGCTTGTTTCTCATTAGTTTAACTAGAATTTATTGTTTTATGAAATGTATTGCTTTTGTATTTATGTTTTATTGTTAACCAATATGATGATATATAAACTGAATGATGGTTAAATCAAATAAAGAATAATAATAATAACAACAACTTTTGTTTCAATTAGTTGGTTGAAGGATGGCTATTAGCAGCAGAGTAGAGAATGTTTCTTTCAATGACTCATTCTCCAGAAGAAGTGGCTGTAGGTCTTTTATGATTTATTCTCAGATTTTTTGGCTGTGGGTTGTATGTTACTACAAAGAGTATGTGCTCTATAGTTTTCTTTTCTTTGTCTTGCAGTAGGTTTGTCTTGGGTGTTTTAAGTAAAAATGCAATCTCACTAGAGATGATTTTAAAGTTGTACTTTTTTTGCTTGAAGGATTTAATAAAGATTTTTAGGGGTTTGTCCCTGGTTTTTCGATCAGAGCATATGTGGTAATATCATGTGACATGACTGTGGATAATGCACTTTATTGTATGTAAAAAGGGTGGAAACAGGAACTGTGAAGGTAGTTATTTGTACATGACCATTGTTTAAGTGATTGTGGTATCCAAAAAGTTAACTTTTTCTATAGAGTAGTCCATTTCAACCTGATTGAAGCATGGAATTCAGAGTTATGAAATTGATTGAAAGTCCCTTCTCCCTTAGTCCAAATCATAAAAAATGTCATCAACATATCAGTAATCTTTGAAAAGTCTGGTTAGACACCCAATAAAACTTTTTCTTCCAGTTCTTCCAAGCAAAAGTCAGCATACTGTAGTAGTATACTTGTGCCCAAAACAGTGCCCCAATCTTCAGACAGATGTCATTGTTGAAACTTAAATAGTTGTGGGTTAGGATGAATTTAATTAATTTTGTAATATTTACCAATATCTATTGAAGGTCCAGGATGGATGTCTTTAGAAATCTGTAACATGCAGTTGTGCCAACCGCATGGGAAATATTTCTGTTGTTGCGACCGTCACTGCCCGATGTCTCTACTCTGCCCTCCTCACCTCCTTGTCGACTCCCTCTTGCTCAAGTGGAAGGTTGGCTGCCGCGGCGTCATTCTGCCATTTTCCTCCGGCGTCTCCAGAGCAGCTCGATGCTCCAATCCTCCATGTTTCACAAGAGCCTAAGAGCACGCGCATGGCATGGCCCCGACTGATGTACCAGCAATGGCGCGAATCTCAGGGGCATCCCCCTGAGATGACATCAGCAGTACCGGATATATAAGGTCTTAGAAATAGCTAACTAATCGAATTAGCAATGGAAAGGACCAGTTTCACACTCTCCTAGCTACTCTGCCTCCTCGGACTTACCAGGGGTAACCACTCCTCGGGGGCCTCGCTCTCTCTTTGTTTTTCAGGTCACAGTCTGGAACCGGTACTCGCTCCTCAAGGGCCCATGTTCCCAGACTGGTTGCTGAATACTTATTCTGCCTGGAAGTCATCGCTGCCTACTACACCAGTGAGTTACCATCTCTCTCTCAGAGCATTCCCTGGAACCAGGTACTCGATTCTCGAGGTCCTAACTCATTCCAACACCTGGACTACTTCTAGAGACTATTGTGTGAGTGTTACCATCAAGGTTCTGTTCCTGAACTCTGCATACTCTGCCTACTCACTATATTCAGTTTATCTACAGCTCAGTTATCCAGGATCGCTGTTCCAGTACCTGAGGGACTACAGCCCTGCCGAGCACTTCCAGCTCACTACTGCCACCTCTGGTGGTTCAATATACTGTTTAATAAAAGAACTAGTGTGTGTCTGTCTCCATACTCTGAGCCTGACCGGTGGTCCTTCTCGGAATCATCCCCCGGGGGCGTGGTCAACTGCCACTGGCCCATGGATCCACCCACAACTACCTCAAACACCAACAGCTGTATAGCAATTCTACATCCATTTTAACATAGGGGAGATGTATTTGTATCCCACAAATGGCTAAAATATAGTGAATTACTCCATGCTCTTTTTATTTGTTGTTCTCCAAAACAAATAGAGGGAGCCCACAAACTTAAAAAAAAAAAATAATTTCAGTTGCCATGCAAGCCTATGGCCCATTCAAGTCTATGACTATGCTGTGAGCACTAAAGAAACAAGTCCAAGAAACTAAAGCACAAACTATAGCCTATATGACACCATAGCCATCTGGGAGCTGAGGCAGGACAAGTTGGCAAGAAGATAAGACAAGAAAAATCACAATGAAGCATCTTCTTAACTAAACTATAGTTGCCATTTGGATCAAGTGACACTAACATTCTCCCACTGAAAGATCTGAACATGTGCAAGAAAGTCTCTATTTCTTCTCTAGCAGTTGGTAGAAAAGGATATAGTTTTGAGAAGCTTTCATGAGAGTTCAATAAAAAGCTTTTAAAAAATTGGTTTTAGCACTGGAAAAGGGCTGTTTCTGATCTCTGCTGCACTGGTCTCACTTACTGCATTGGAAAGACAAAGGCAATAAAACTGGGCTTTCTCTGTTCACTGGGGAAGGATAGGCATCTGGATATTGAAACAGTGCTTTTGTCTCTGTCTGAGTGTCTAATGCAATGCAATGAGTTTAGCACACTGACAAGTAAAGATTAATCAGAGTCTTGATAGAAAGTTAAACAGAACCAACAAGGTTAACAGCCTAACAATTTTCTGTGTGTGGAAAAGGAGTTAACAGTGTGTGTACGTGTGTGTGTGTATGTGTGTCATGAGAGAGAGAGATTTCTACAAACAGTAGAATGATACTGTGAGTGGTGGTATAGTATCAATAAATAAATTCCTTTATGACAGCCAAACCCCCAGTACGCACTTCAGATTTCATCATGCAACTGAGAAGAAAAGGCAGAATTCAGCCTTGGCATGGGTCGAGGACTTGTTACAGAGCCAGTTCAGCCTAGTAGTAGCAATGAGGAAAAAAGCAGTCCTGCCCCTAAACTGAAAAGAGCATTTCATAACCCTTGAAAGCAGGCGTGGAGGGCAGTTCAAGGCAAAGCAATTGATATTTGGAGAGCATGTTCTTTCACCCCCTGTTCCTCTCTCTCTTATTTTGAAATACAGGGAAAAGATGGGAGAGCCATACGAGGCTAACAATAGCAGGGCAGGGGCATGGACTAGAGCAGCAAAGGTACAACAGCTAAAACTAGCAGTATGCTCCTCTGCATTGGTTACTTCTTCTAAGGATGGATGCAGTATTTTTAAACAACTGATTCTGAGGAAGAATCTTGTGTGGAATTCCCTAAATCAGAAATTGAAGAGCTAGTAATTGAAGAGACTTTCAGAAGTTTAGTCAGAACAATGATGGGGAAGATTGATGATACTGACAGTGTTAAGAGCAACCCTCAGGAAGAGAAAGCAGCATAAATAGAGAGAGTGAGTGATGACCCTGGCATTTTTTCTTAGGGTCCATCCTGAATCTAAACTCTTGTGTCAGCATTAGCATTAGTCCCCCCAAAATGCAGAGAAGAGATCACAGAAGACTTCCCTAATCTGGAGGCACATTAAATAGAGGGAAAACCTGTGCCTTTCTCAATGGTGAAGGAGGGTTCTTGATCCCCCTAAAGTCCCTCTCTCCATTCCCCTAGTCTGAGATAAAAAAAAAAAAGAACTCAGAGTTTTTGGTAATAGTAACTTTATTAGCCTGAGCATGTATATTTGGGGAAGTGCTATACATTTCTAAAAGAATATGGGAAGTATACTGATAATCATACCTTGCCAGAATTTACACGCAGGAAAAAAAATTAAAGACAGGTTATAGTGACCAAATAAGGTTTGATTCTGGAGCAGGTCAATAAAAACTTTTTAATGAAATCTAACATAAATAAAACTTTAGTAGCTAATACATAATCATTAAGGACCCTTCCCTAAAATGTAGCAACTCCTGTGTATGTGCAGCTCATTATAGCTAGTCTAACCACAAACTGCAATTTCTCTAAAGCAGATAGAAATGGGGAAGTTCAACTAGAACAGAAATATTTGCAATCATTCTAATGTCTTGCTCAAGTTGATTTCTTACTCTCTTTCTGCCCTATGTGGCTCCAGCTTTAAATTTATATTATTTCTATTTGTCTATATAGTTATGAATATACCAATGTGTGAATATAATTGAACATGAATAGAAGCATAATTATCTGTAGATATTCTGCAAATACCAGTGCAGGCCCTTAGACAGTTTCAGAGCACAACTACATCAGAGAGGGCAAGGCCCTTCTTAGCTTATTTTTCCCCAAAAGTGTATTCACTGCAGTAAGATATTTAGTCAGGGGAATCAAGTGGGGCATCTGGCAAATGCCGGTATACTAACAAAAAGATCTTACTCTGGAACACAATATATTCCTAAGGTTATTTCAATGGATATACTTTGCATTAAACAGATCTCATAAATAGAGCACCAAATCTGCACCTTGTTTTCCTGGTGCCTGCTGATCTCATATAGACATATGAAGTGCCTTATAACTTATAATCATTAATCTGAATGATTGTAGTTTTTTCCCAAGTGCCATCCAATTATTTTTTAGAAAACAAATAAAATATATACTTTTTCAAAAATCATTGTTCATAGAGGTAAAGAAGACAAACCATTTATCTTGGGGATTGATAATTTAAATTTTCACAATAGTGCAGTCTCTTCTACAGCCTGATGTTGCATTTGGCCGGTTGCGGGTCTGTCCTGCGACCGGCTGCTCTTACCACCAACTCCAAGTCAAAGGAGACCCACTGATGCTGCAGCTAGGCACCTGGTGAAGACGCAGCCAGCCGCCACTCAGGCCCAACGTGCAACGCTAGGAATGCCACTCAGCTGAGTAGGGCGTCCCTAGACATGCACGCGGCTCAGGCATGTTTAAAGGGCCCATGATGGGAAATCCACCGTGACACCCCTGGATGACATCACAGGCCTTCCCCTATATAAGGCCTGCTCTGCTCTGCCTCAGATGCCTCGGCAATAGGTCAAACTCCTCGGAGTAGCTGACTGCCTCTTCATTCCTGGTTCCAGTTCATGTTCCTTGTCTTCATGTTCTTGGTTTCTTCCTGTGTCTTCAGAGTTCCTGCTTTCCTGTCTTGTGGTCCTCATCTGTCTTCAGTGTCTTCCTGCTGTTCTGCCTTGCCTTATTCCCCTTGGATTGACTTCTCGGCTTGACCTCGGTTCAGATCCCTGGCTTTGTCTTCATTTGGATTCCTGACTTGACTTTGGACTGCTACTCAACTACGTTCACTTCTGCCTGCCTTGTGACCACTGCTTACTTCTTGTCTTGTTGAACTTTGCTGCCCTTGACCTCTGCCTGCTCTTGTTTCTGCTGTCTGCTGCCTGCCCTGACCACTGCTTGGACTGACTTTGTTCTATTCCCACTGGCCAACAATATTTTCAGTGATGGATTCTCTTCACAGAGGCCCATGCCTAAGTCCAGTCAGCCCCAGCACCCGAGGACTCAACCTAAGGGGAACAAGGGCTGGTATTGGTGAAATTCCTGTTGGGCCTCTGGCCCAACCAGCTGGGCCTCCTGATGGTGTAGCTCTGCAGGGCCCCTCCCTGTGAGTAGTGCCAACCTCACTTCAGTCCAAGGGTCCACTTCTGCAACTCATGACACTGCAGTATTTTGAAACTACCTGTCTTTATCAGGGGCTGAGTTAACTGTGACAATGAAGATGCGAGAGCCTATTAGCTGTCAAACTTCCAAGCATGACCCTAAAACAAACATATCAAGTAAGAACATTGTAACAAATAAAGATAAGACAAAAAACATTTGAACAAAAAATTGTGCATATCAAGAGAAGAATTAATTGTCCGCTCTTAAACAAATAAAAGCCTCCGTGTTATGTGCTCACACCTCACAAAAATGCTCAGTCTTTATCTGAGAACCGCGCACTTCCCATGGTGTCTTCAGATCCAAAAAAAGAGAGACCCTGCTCTATGCAGTGAGCCACACAAGGAACATGTGCATTTTGTATGTAAATGCGGCTTCTATGTTCAATGAGTCATGTGCAGATTTTCCTGGAAGTATGACCCAAATAAGTCAGTGAGCACGGGCATAACAATAAATAGATAACATGCTGAGAATTGCAATCAGTGTCAAATGTTCAGAAAGCCTTTTTGTCCTGTGCAGGGATGTTGCCAAAATGGGCCAATCATTGTACTGTCACACATATCTCAAGGTCCACAAGCTCTGTGTCCTACAGTGTGAGCACCTGGTGCTGCAGTAATTTGTGGGACTGCTGAAACCACACAATCTTTAACATTTCTGCCACATATGTAAGAAAACAGTGAGAGATGATCAAATACTGGATGATAATTCAAGATGTGCCAATGACTTTTGATGGATGAAACAATTTTAAGAGTAACATTGGAATATTTAAGAACACAAACTATGTCATCAGTTCTCTCTGGTGCCTTATACTGAAGCAACTGCAGATGGTGAGAGAACCATTCATACAACTGTGCAGTCTTGATGGTCTTCTTAGGATGTCCTCGAGTGCTGAATCGCTGTAACATATCTCTACACTGCACATCAAATTCCTCTGATGTAGAGAAGATTCATCACAGTCTGAAAAACTGTCCAACAGGCAGTCCACACTTGAAGGATCTAGGATGATGACTTTCAAATCTCAAAAGATTATTCTGCTCTGTTGGTTTACGATGAATGATAATCTGTAATTTGAACTCACACAGTATATCTGGCTATGGAGTCGTTATATTGACAACAGCTTTCTTATTTGGATTACTTCAGAGACAACCTTATAACCTTTGGCTCAATCAACTAGATGCCAGCTTCCAATTCACAATGACATATCATGAGCTTATCATATTTATTATAGACATGACTATTTACTGGTTTGAGTCCCAATTACAGACTACTATTTATTGTAAACCAACAGAGAAAAATAATCTCTTGAGATTTGAAAGTCATTATCCTAGATCCTTCAAATGTGGACTACTTGTTGGATAGTTTTTTAGACTGTGATGAATCTGCTGCACATCAGAGGAATTTGATATGCAGTATAGAGAAGAGCAAAGTAATCCTGTAACTCTAAAATCACAATAAAAAAAACTGATAATGAAAACAGATAATATATATATAAACACACACAGTAACAAAACCTTTAGTCAGGAAGAAATGCAGGCACAACAGAAACCATGTACAGGAGAAAGCTTTTAAATGTTTTGAATGTAGGAAAGATTTCAGTAAGAGAGAACTAATGCCATACCAGCAAACCAACAAATGGC
The DNA here is from genome assembly GCF_901001135.1 of Rhinatrema bivittatum. NCBI lineage: Eukaryota > Metazoa > Chordata > Amphibia > Gymnophiona > Rhinatrematidae > Rhinatrema > Rhinatrema bivittatum. The sequence goes on from NC_042618.1 coordinate 97,142,714, forward strand.
AGAGCTGTTCAGCTACAGAATATGGGAAAAGCTTTCTTAATAAAGCAAACTTTATAAATTATTACTAGGTGTGGTAACCCAAAAAAATATTGTTCTGTTTTTACTTGTATTTTGGGGGTGGGCGATTTTCAGGTCCACTCCTGGATCTTTTCCTTTTTTGTTTTGTTTAAAAAAAAAAAAAAAGAGAATCCATCCCCAACCCTTCTCATTTATTAAAATATTCAGCCCCCACCCCCACCAGCTGACCTTCCTCACCACCCTAGATCACCCATCCAGCAGAGCCCCAGGAATGACCTCCCACTCCAGGCCTAGCCACGCTTTGCCCCTATCATGTGACGGGGCTACCAGTACCAATGGGTCACCCCTGTCATATGATACGAGCAATGGGCTACCTGTGCCATTCTGAATAATGGCAGCCACTAGGCCAGGGAGTGGGAGGTCAATCCACCAGGGACACTTTGGTGAGTCCTGGAGGGGGTCACAAGGGTGAGTGAGGGGTGTCAACTGATGGAGGTGTGCTGAATATTTTAATAAATTGGAAGGTTGAGGGGATTCTGTTTTTTAATTAAATATTGTGCCTTTAAAAAAAGAAAAAGAAAAAAACCCCACAAAATTCTGTTTTGTTTTTTTCATTTTTTTAGACCAACGGAATGCAATGAAATAGTAAATATCATCAGTGCTATTTCATTGAGAATGAATGCCCACCCCTATAAATTGCCACACTGATGAGAGACCATTGTCATGTCTGATTGTGACACATAGGAGTCTTTCTTCCACTCAGCATTGCTGCCATATGCAAGCTTTGCATCTTAAGGGTCTTGCTGCCACTTTGTCTAGCTGCCATGCCCCAGATTTACCACCTTGGGGATTTTACTGCTACTACATCTGCTGCCATATCCCGATGTACCAACTTGGAGATATGCTGCCACTATGCCTACCTGCCATGCACAAGATATAAAACATTAGGGTTCTTGCTGCTACTGTAGCTACCAACATGCCCTGGATATACCACCTTGCTGCGACTTTGCCTACCTCACATTTTTCTTAGGGGTTTTGATCCCACTCTGCCTAGATTTTATGACCCAGATGTACTACTTTGGGGATCTTGTTGCCACTGTCTCTAGCTGCCATGCCCTGGATGCTATACACTGGGGTTTTTATGTCTTCTTGTTGCTTGCTGTTTGGATACTAGCCTAGTTATTCCACCCTACTTCTTTTTTGGTTATACATGAGTTTTCTGTCCCCAAAATAAAATGTAAAAAAAAGAATATAATAAAAGTTTCCCTTCCTACTCGATCTCTTTTTTTTGTTAACTATCTTACTCTTTTATTGTACATATAGGATCCCATCCTAGTTCTCCTACCCTTCTTTCTTGGTTATACTGGTTTTGTCCCCAAAATAAAAAAAATTTAAACATTTGAAAACCATCTTACCCCATTGTTTGGTTATAACACAAAATAACACAATAAATGAGGGTATAAAAAGGCTCAAGTAATCCATCCAGTCTGTCTAGAAAGTTTATTTTTATTTTATATACATTTTATTCCTTAGGATAGTAATGGATGCTTTGTGCAAGTTACCCCAATTAACATGGGTTACTCCTTTCCTTCACTGACATTCTTTAGCCACTGGGAATCCCCTGTGTTTATCTCAAGCCATTCTCCAATCTTCAGAAAATATGATCCCAGATATAGTAATTAGGGATGTGAATCGTTTTTCAACGATTAAAATTATCGTCCGATAATGTTTATATCGTCTTAAATCGTTATAGAACACGATACAATAGAAATTCTAACGATTTATCGTTAAAAATCGTTAAATCGTGTTAGTGCGCACTAACTCGAGTTAGTGCGCACTAACTCCCCGTTAGTGCGCACTAACTCGATTTAGTGCGCACTAACTGAAAATGATACAAATAAACACTTTCCAGGTCACTGAAGGTCAGTTAGGAATGAATATGTGTTCCTATTGGCTGGCTGCCCTCTTATCTATTGATGTTACCAAGGTTACCACTGAGGTGATGGTTGGGGGGATGGGAAATGGAACTGGAAACTAACGAACACCAACAGAAAATGAAACAAAGTGTTCACACTTCCCAGGTCAGTAAAGGTCACTTAGGAATGAATATGTATGTATGTATTCCTATTGGCTGGCTGTGCTCTTATCTATTGATGTTACCAATATGGTTGGGGGGATGTGAAATGGAAACAGTTGGAAGCTTGACAAAAAAAGTAATGTAATGATCAGCACTCACGTGACTAGAACTTGTTTGTTTATTATTTTTGTTAGCAGGCACCTGAAATGCTAGTGCATGTTGAATTTGCCAATCACTGTGCATTTTAGAAAGGTGGTCCTGGCTGGAACTGTACACAGTTCAAATATATGTAATTGATTGTTGGTAAGTGTATTTTTTAAGTAGCCACACTGGCACCAGTATGTTTACTTTTCCTCCTACTTAACTCACTAGCTCAGCTTTGTAAGAAGGGCTTCTCTGCTTGTGTGTTGTTTTTGTTTGGTGTGAGGAGAGCAGAAACATCAGATCTTTATTCAATCTACTACAGTCATCTCTTACAGTGCCCTATCCCTATTAATACCAGGAGTGTTGTGATCTTCCTGCACACAGTGCCCTAACCCTGATACTAGTCTGAGACAGCTCCCTCCCTGCATTACTAGTGAGAGGCTGGCTTCACAGACAGGGGGGAGCTGCCTGACCCTCACTCCTGACTTCCCCCATGTCCCAGCTAGTGAATCGTGTGTGGGTGAGGGGGGGGGGGGAGGATGGTGAAGTCTGAGACAGCTCCCTCCCTGCATTACTAGTGAGAGGCTGGCTTCGCAGACAGGGGGGAGCTGCCTGACCCTCACTCCTGAATTCCCCCATGTCCCAGCTAGTGAATGGTGTGTGGGTGAGGGGGGGGGGGGGAGGATGGTGAAGTCTGAGACAGCTCCCTCCCTGCATTACTAGTGAGAGGCTGGCTTCACAGACAGGGGGGAGCTGCCTGACCCTCACTCCTGACTTCCCCCATGTCCCAGCTAGTGAATGGTGTGTGGGTGAGGGGGGGGGGGGGAGGATGGTGAAGTCTGAGACAGCTCCCTCCCTGCGTTACTAGTGAGAGGCTGGCTTCACAGACAGGGGGGAGCTGCCTGTCCCTCACTCCTGACTTCCCCCATGTCCCAGCTAGTGAATGGTGTGTGGGTGAGGGGGGGGGGGGTGGATGGTGAAGTCTGAGACAGCTCCCTCCCTGCATTACTAGTGAGAGGCTGGCTTCACAGACAGGGGGGAGCTGCCTGACCCTCACTCCTGACTTCCCCCATGTCCCAGCTAGTGAATGGTGTGTGGGTAAGGGGGGGGGAGGATGGTGAAGTCTGAGACAGCTCCCTCCCTGCATTACTAGTGAGAGGCTGGCTTCACAGACAGGGGGGAGCTGCCTGACCCTCACTCCTCCGGGGTATTGTGATCTTCCTGCACACAGTGCCCTATCCCTGATACCAGGGGTGTTGTGATCTTCCTGCATGCAGTGCCCTATCCCTATTAATACCAGGAGTGTTGTGATCTTCCTGCATGCAGTGCCCTATCCCTATTAATACCAGGAGTGTTGTGATCTTCCTGCATGCAGTGCCCTATCCCTGATACCGGGATGTGTGCAAGAAGATCACAACACCCCCGGTATCAGGAATAGGGCACTGTGTGCAGGAAGATCACAACACCCCCAGTATCAGGAATAGGGCACTGTGTGCAGGAAGATCACAACACCCCCAGTATCAGGAATAGGGCACTGTGTGCAGGAAGATCACAACACTCCTGGTATTAATAGGGATAGGGCACTGTGTGCAGGAAGATCACAATACCCCTGGTATCAGGGTTAGGGCACAAGTTCTAGTCACATTGACTGATCACATTACTTGTTTTCTCAAGCTACCAACTGTTTCCATTTCCCATCCCCCATATACTGTCAGTAGGAAACTTGGTAACATGAATAAATAAGAGGGCAGCCAATAGGAATACATATTCATTCCTAAACTGACCTTAACTGACCTGAAAAGTGTCAAATTGTATCATTTTCAGTTAGTGCGCACTAACTCCCAGTTAGTGCGCACTAACTCCCGTTAGTGCGCACTAACTCGAGTTAGTGCGCACTAATCGGAAAAAACGATTTTTAACGATTTTTTAACTAAAAAATCGTGCCTAAGACGATTTTCTTGCCCTGCCACACGATTTCTATCGTTAAGACGATATGGAAAACGATTCACATCCCTAAATACAGGAGCATATCACTGGGATCTCAGTGATAATCTGAAAGGGAACAAAATGTTACCAGAAAGTATTGAAAGCATGCTTCTGACTGGGGGAAAAATTGCAGGACTAAATGGATCTCCAAAAAGAAGGAAAAAAATTCAGCGGGATATTCAACTGATAATTCTCCTGTGTATGAGCAAATTTCCAGTAACATCATATACAGGGGAAGAACAAAGGGATTCTTTAACTATGAAATCTCATCAGAGAAATTATACTGAAAACAGACAATATACATATACAGACTATATCAAAGCCTTCAGTCAGTTGGAAGAAATGCAGACACAAAAGAAAACATGCACAAGAGAGACCTTTAACATATTTTGAATGTGGGAAAGATTTCAGTAGGGAGAAAAAACTAATCCAGCACCAGAAAATCAATAAAGGTAAAAGGCAATATTCAGCTACAGATTATGGGAAAAGCTTTCTACAATCCTCAGAGATCACCGGGAAAGCCACACTAATCAGAGACCATTGTCTCTTAGCAAATTAAATAATCAAGCAACCCAAAGTTCCATCTAGCAGCAAGGTTAATTTCAAGTAGTAAATATAATAAAAGGTTGTTTCTCAAAAATGATACTGATGACAAATCATTCTCTTGTACTAAATCTGACAAGTGGAAAGTGCTTCAACAGAAAGACAGTCATCTCCCATGCCAATCTACCTTGATACTGAACCCTTGTCTTATACCTTAGGAGTCATACTTCCACTAAGCATCACTGCCATACCTTGACTTTTCAACTTGATTCTCTTGCTGTCATACCATAAACACTGTAGCTAGGGATTTTCTTGCCACTATGGGGGGCTTTGCAACTCTTATAGTGCCTGGTCACACTTTATAGTGTCACACTTTAGCTTCTTTGTCCTTTTATTGGTGCCTTGGGGTTTTTCCTGCCAGCTTTTCTGCTTTGTTCCCCTTTCTTGATGCCTTAGGTTGTTGATGCCACTCTTGGTGCTACTTTCCCTCTTGTGCTGCCTTCCAGGGCTCATGCCACTGTTGTCAATGCCCTCTTTTGAAGCCTTGAGATTTTTTCCCACTCTTGCTGCTTCTCTGCTCCTCCTGCAGTTCCTTGGATAAGTCCTGTCACTGCTGGAATCCCTTTGCCCCTTATTAGTGCTTTAGGCTATTCATGTCACTTTGCTACAGTCTAGATGCTTTGGAGTTTTGTCCCCCTTCTGATGATATCTTCTCACAAGTTTCATTTGAACTGATGAGAAAACCCCAATTTTAGAGTCCAAAATAGGCTGCAGTTTTTCCCCCATTGACTTTAATGGCAATCAAATAAAAAAAATAACATGAATAAATACAATTTGTTTTTGTTTGAAATAAACCAAGCAAGTGGAGGGGACCTAAAACACAAATTAACAAACCAAAGCAAAAATGTTGTCTCTGCACATGCCGGCAAGGACAGTATCAAGCTGCTTGAAGTTCTTTAGCCTGTTCAGAAAGTCAGGAGTGTATTATATGAAGTTTTGTCCTGTGCTAAGATTTTGAGAACTCCTTCTATTAGTTGTTATTTCCATTGTGAATGTGCCATAACTGAATATGATTCATCTGCCAGGATTTTAGGTAGAGTGTAGAAGGTACCATTATAAGGATGGATTGCTATCAGGTTATACAGCTGAGATAGAGCTTGCATTGGATTTGCACTGATAAGATTTTATTCCTGTATAACTTCCTCAATAAGTTTCCTGTAGTATGTATGTTTGAGAGATATCTGTATACCTCTGTGAGGGGTATAAACCCAGAGACCACAGAACATCTTAAGAACAGAGCTTAGCTATCTGGCCCTGGTCCATCTTAAGACAGGAAATTCTGGGTACAGGATGTCTCCTGTGGCCCAGAGATATAATGGAGGATGAGCTGAGAGCAATGGAAGGTCCCAGGATTCCAGGAACATAAGTAAGAAGGAAAAGCAGTCCCTTGAAAATAGCTGACCTGTTTATGTTTGTATGTAATATGGGAGAAGGCAGCTGCTTGCATAGCTGGCTTGAATTTGTGTTGTGCAAACTGTGATTACCAATGGTTTTGTTACATTGTAAAATAAAGCACTTAAAAAAAGAGAACAAAGCCTTGACTGCTCATCTTTGTGCCACAGCCTCTATCTGCTTTGTATGTCCATAATTAACACAAAGTGTATCCTTAATAACTCTCAAGCCACCACAACATATACCGCTAACATTTTATTAAGAATTCACATTGAAGGCTCTATTATTCAGCCAGCCTCTGCCCTATTTCCTCTTCAATCATTTCCAGGTCAAAGTACAAACTTCAACTTGTCCATACAGAAACTGTCAGACTCCTCAGGCATAAAACATTAATATTAGCTAGGAACTATCAGTCATTTAACTATCAATAAATAACATCATTATATAACAGTTTCTTCTTTTGAAACAGAGAGATATAACTGGCTTTTCAGCCCATAGAGACCTGCTATAAGCTATTAATATTTCATTCTGTGTTATTTAGAAATGAATGGGAAGAGGTAGCTAAATAGTGATAAACAGCCATTATTGCAATTTTTGTAACATATAGTGAATCAGGTGAAATTCCAAAAGGATTTAAACATGTAAATGTAACTACTATCATAGCAATTTTCAAACACCATTTATGAGTGTAAAGTGCACTTACGCGAGCAAATTATATGGACAATTCAATGGCATACTGTATATTGTAGCAATTTTCAAAAGCCCACTTATGCGAATAAAGCATATTTACTTGCATAAAAGACAGTTTTATCCAAATAAATGCTTTTTAAAATCAGGCCTTAAGGCTTTGGTTCTGTGTCATTTACCTTATAAACACTTACATAAGAAGTGCCATTCAATGTCAGACCATTCAATATCCCACATACTGTCTATGACAGTGGCCAATCCAGATACTATATCCAAAATCAAAGGGTCTAAGGCAATTATTCATGTCAATATTATCTTTTTATTTTCAATAATCTCCAAAGTTTTACCATAATCTCCAAATTTTTACAAAAACATTTGCTGTATACAGGGACCCTATCCTAAATTTTCATATTCAATGTTTCCATTAAATTACCCAAACATGCTTTACCCCTCAATAACTACACTCCAAACATACCCATATCACATTCGTACCTCAGTCCTCAATCATCCATCACATAAAAATGTGCAACAGTTTCAAAGTTTGCCTTATAGCACTACCAATACAAATTTCTCTACATTTTTACTACATGAAATGCTGTTTTCATATTACATTCAAAGAGCACAATTTTTTACAGGTCTTTTTTTGTTTTCACACTAGAAATATAAATCTTATATCATCCTCTTCTACTCCTGAAAACCTGATGTATTGTCTATGTATGCTCCAGAAGAGTTTGTCTGTGTGTTCCAGAGTATTTGTCCAATGAAAGCCTCGTTTCACTCTAAATCTTAGGGCTTCTTCAGGGACATCATAGTTTTAAACTTCCTAACTTACTCCTTTGCTCATAGAATCTAGCACATGTGTTCATATGAAACTGGTCCACTGTATGACGTATATCTCATTTCATGTATTGTGTTTACCACCGTCTCTCACACATAGCTTCAACACCGCTCGCAACTGCAGTTTTTTTGGCAAATTACGCTTAAACTCTCACGATCTTAACTGACAATTCTTAAAACTGTATGTTGTGTCCAGCTGTCATAAGATATTGTGTCATCATTGTTTTAAACTTCCTAACTTACTCCTTTGCTCATAGAATCTAGCATTTATGTTCATATGAAACTGGTCCACTGTATGACATATATCTCATTTCATGTATCTATAAATACAATGAATATAGTCAAAACTACTCTAAATAACCCAAATACTTTTTTATGTTTTAAAAATTGCTCAAATACAATTACAATATATGTATCCCACACAGTATTAGAATAAACAGATATAGCAAATTTAATTATCCCGTTTCCATTCGCATGCACACCCTTGTATTCTTCCACATAGCTACATAGCAGCTTGACTGTGCTTCACTAATTAATGCTTACATTAACTATGAAACTTTCTTATATATTATGTTCAGAAATTCCGGGATATTGCACAGTATATTCAGCTACACTCTACTATCTGAAATGAGCATACACTATTATCATAACTGCACGAGTTTTACCCCCATACCCTGCTACCTTTTAAAGAACCATATTTCAACACTGTGGATTATACTTTTAAACACAATCACACTCCAACACTTAACTGTGTTTACCACCGTCTCCCACACGTAGCTTCAACACTGCTCGCACCCGCAGTTTTTTTGGCAAATTACTCTTTAAAACTCTCACGATCTTAACTGACGATTCTTAAAACTGTATGTTGTATCCAGCTGTCACAAGATATCGCGTCTGTTTTCTACCATCTGTGAATAAATTGTTGAATTCACCATTATCAGACCTACAAGGCTCTCGCTAATCACACAATATACAATATATATTTGAGTACTATAACGCCCGATACTCACTGTGTTATCACAACCTCAAATGCAGAACTTTGACACCACTCACATCCACGGTTTTTTCAACAAATTATTCTTTTAGACTCTCAACGTCTTTGCTGGTGACTTTTAGACCGGGCCGTGGCCCTTCATTTACATCTTCCTGCATATACTTCGTACTATAAACGATCTTTTAACCAATAGGGCTTCACTAACCCGTGACTTATTTTGAACCATGCATGGCCCCTCATTTGCATATTTCGCGCGTATTCTACGTACTATAAACAATCCTTTAGCTAATAAGACTTCACTAACCCATGACGTAGAATATGCGTGAAATATGCAAATGAGGGGCCATGCCTGCACTTTACTGGTCAAGGAAGGAAAGGAGGAGAGATGCTGGAGAGGATAATTTTACTGGAAGGAGGAATTAGTGACTATTGAGGGAAGGGGGGAGGAATGGGGTTCAAGAACCATTGGGAACTGGAGATCTGACTTGGGGAGATCTGACTTGGGGAGATGAGGAATAATGGGGGGGAGCTTTGAATGGAATATTAGAATCACCAGGGCAGAGAGGAGGAGGAGGAGGGTAGACAGAAAGGACACCATTCTCTGTACACTCCTCCTGCTCCTTCTTACCCTTCATCTACAGCCCCAATAGTGTTCAGCTTCACCCACCAGTGCTTACAGAGCATTGATGAGTAAAGAATGGCTAGCAGTTGAGTGCTGGTATGGGTTGGGGATGAAAGATCACTGGAATGTGTGTGTGAGAAAGTGAGTATGTGTGTTTAAAAAACAGAGAGAGTTCACACCTGGCCGTGGTCCTGCTCCCTCATCTCCAAGTTACAGCCTATCTTGTCTCTTCTCTCCTCACTCCTCCCCCCCCCCCCCCCACCTCTCCAGAGTTCCATTTCCTTTTGGACTACAAAATGGCTTTCCCAAGTCTACCTGGCTAATTTTTTATGGACCTTTCCTTCAGGAACTTGTTCAGCCTTCTTATAAAGGTTCAATAGCAGTCTAGTAGCTGGCAGTTAAAATTAAATGTCAAAAAGTTTAGTCATGTATTTGGTTTCAGAAATCAAAGATAGTGATATGCAGTAGGTAGTGAAGACCTGATGTGCCCCAAGCAGGAAAGTGACTTTGGTGTGATAGTATTAGATGATCTCAAGGTAGCAAAACAATGTGATAAGGTGGTGGTCAGAGGTAGGAGGATGCTTGGATGTATTCAAAGAAGCATAACCAGTAGAAAAAGAAAAGGTAAGGATGTATCTTTACAGGTCATTGGTGAGGTTTCACTTGAAGAACTGTGTTCAGTACTGAAGGCCATATTTCAGAAAGGATATAAGAAAATTAGACAGGGCCAGAGAAGAGCAACCAAAAAGGTGCAGAGTTTGACACCTAAAGCTTTATGAGATGAGACTGAAGGAACTTAATATGTATATCTAGAAGACAGGTGAGATGGTGTGGGGGGGGGGGGGGAATATAATTTTGACTTTTATATACCTGAAAACTATTAATAGACAGGAAACCAAGCTTTTTCAATGGAATGGAAGCAATAGAAATAGGGATCACAATATGAAACTCCAACAGGCTACACTTAGGAACAATGTCAGGAGGTATTTTTTCACAGACAGGGTAGTGGATGCCTGGAATATCCTCTCAGAAGATAGAGACAAGGACAGTGTCACACTTCAAAAAAGCATGGGATAAACACACAGGCTCCCTAGAGGCAAGAGAATGGAAATGAAGTACTGGGCATTGTGGGCAACCTTCACCGACTGACAATTGCAGCCCAAGGCAGTAGTGATATGGCTGCACCGTACTTCCTGGAAGGCATGGGATAACCTGCACAGACCAACAGTTGCAACCCTAAAAGGGACATAACAAGATTGGTGGTTGGGTTCCATGTAAGATTCAGATCTGCTTTGAGTAAAAGTGCATAAAATTGCTGCTGGGCAGACTAGATGGACTTATTTGGTGTTTAACTCCATCATTTAATATATTAATATATTAACAGCCATCCTTCTGTAGCCCTCATAAAATTCTGGGCCTGAGCAGAGGGATACCCCGGGAGGGCCACGGACCATGCAAGGCCCCATGACCATCCCTGGGGTTCCTGCACATGTGAGAAAACACATGTTTTTAAGGCCTTTAGCGTTTATACTCATTCTGGGGCTCCTGTGCACAACAGCTACTCTTTTCACCGCTTTAGGAAAGAGAAAATCACTCTTCAGGCCAGCACTATTGTACAAAATAAAGGGCTGGATTTTAAAAACTTTACACGCGTAGAGGGGGTTACGCGTGCTGGGTCTATTTTATAAAGGCCCGATAACGAGCGTAAAGCGTGCAACCTGCGCCTGCCCGGAGGCAGGCACAGAATGTAAAATATTATTTTGGGGGGGTTTAGGATAGGGCTGTGGGGGGATAGGTTAGGGGAAGGGATGGGAAGGTTAGTTTAGGGGGAAGGGAACAGGGGAAGGCCACGGGCGTCGGCGCGCGCAAGATGCACTAGTGGGCATTAGGGATGTGAATCGTTTTTCAACGATTAAAATTATCGTCCGATAATGTTTATATCGTCTTAAATCGTTATAGAACACGATACAATAGAAATTCTAACGATTTATCGTTAAAAATCGTTAAATCGTGTTAGTGCGCACTAACTCGAGTTAGTGCGCACTAACTCCCCGTTAGTGCGCACTAACTGAAAATGATACAAATAAACACTTTCCAGGTCACTGAAGGTCAGTTAGGAATGAATATGTGTTCCTATTGGCTGGCTGCCCTCTTATCTATTGATGTTACCAAGGTTACCACTGAGGTGATGGTTGGGGGGATGGGAAATGGAACTGGAAACTAACGAACACCAACAGAAAATGAAACAAAGTGTTCACACTTCCCAGGTCAGTAAAGGTCACTTAGGAAAGAATATGTATGTATGTATTCCTATTGGCTGGCTGTGCTCTTATCTATTGATGTTACCAATATGGTTGGGGGGATGTGAAATGGAAACAGTTGGAAGCTTGACAAAAAAAGTAATGTAATGATCAGCACTCACGTGACTAGAACTTGTTTGTTTATTATTTTTGTTAGCAGGCACCTGAAATGCTAGTGCATGTTGAATTTGCCAATCACTGTGCATTTTAGAAAGGTGGTCCTGGCTGGAACTGTACACAGTTCAAATATATGTAATTGATTGTTGGTAAGTGTATTTTTTAAGTAGCCACACTGGCACCAGTATGTTTACTTTTCCTCCTACTTAACTCACTAGCTCAGCTTTGTAAGAAGGGCTTCTCTGCTTGTGTGTTGTTTTTGTTTGGTGTGAGGAGAGCAGAAACATCAGATCTTTATTCAATCTACTACAGTCATCTCTTACAGTGCCCTATCCCTATTAATACCAGGAGTGTTGTGATCTTCCTGCACACAGTGCCCTAACCCTGATACCAGTCTGAGACAGCTCCCTCCCTGCATTACTAGTGAGAGGCTGGCTTCACAGACAGGGGGGAGCTGCCTGACCCTCACTCCTGACTTCCCCCATGTCCCAGCTAGTGAATGGTGTGTGGGTGGGGGGGGGGGGGGAGGATGGTGAAGTCTGAGACAGCTCCCTCCCTGCATTACTAGTGAGAGGCTGGCTTCACAGACAGGGGGGAGCTGCCTGACCCTCACTCCTGACTTCCCCCATGTCCCAGCTAGTGAATGGTGTGTGGGTGAGGGGGGGGAGGATGGTGAAGTCTGAGACAGCTCCCTCCCTGCATTACTAGTGAGAGGCTGGCTTCACAGACAGGGGGGAGCTGCCTGACCCTCACTCCTGACTTCCCCCATGTCCCAGCTAGTGAATGGTGTGTGGGTGAGGGGGGGGGGGGTGGATGGTGAAGTCTGAGACAGCTCCCTCCCTGCATTACTAGTGAGAGGCTGGCTTCACAGACAGGGGGGAGCTGCCTGACCCTCACTCCTGACTTCCCCCATGTCCCAGCTAGTGAATGGTGTGTGGGTGAGGGGGGGGGGGAGGATGGTGAAGTCTGAGACAGCTCCCTCCCTGCATTACTAGTGAGAGGCTGGCTTCACAGACAGGGGGGAGCTGCCTGACCCTCACTCCTGACTTCCCCCATGTCCCAGCTAGTGAATGGTGTGTGGGTGAGGGGGGGGGGGGGGAGGATGGTGAAGTCTGAGACAGCTCCCTCCCTGCATTACTAGTGAGAGGCTGGCTTCACAGACAGGGGGGAGCTGCCTGACCCTCACTCCTGACTTCCCCCATGTCCCAGCTAGTGAATGGTGTGTGGGTGAGGGGGGGGGGGGAGGATGGTGAAGTCTGAGACAGCTCCCTCCCTGCATTACTAGTGAGAGGCTGGCTTCACAGACAGGGGGGAGCTGCCTGACCCTCACTCCTGACTTCCCCCATGTCCCAGCTAGTGAATGGTGTGTGGGTAAGGGGGGGGGGAGGATGGTGAAGTCTGAGACAGCTCCCTCCCTGCATTACTAGTGAGAGGCTGGCTTCACAGACAGGGGGGAGCTGCCTGACCCTCACTCCTCCGGGGTATTGTGATCTTCCTGCACACAGTGCCCTATCCCTGATACCAGGGGTGTTGTGATCTTCCTGCATGCAGTGCCCTATCCCTATTAATACCAGGAGTGTTGTGATCTTCCTGCATGCAGTGCCCTATCCCTATTAATACCAGGAGTGTTGTGATCTTCCTGCATGCAGTGCCCTATCCCTGATATCGGGATGTGTGCAAGAAGATCACAACACCCCCGGTATCAGGAATAGGGCACTGTGTGCAGGAAGATCACAACACCCCCAGTATCAGGAATAGGGCACTGTGTGCAGGAAGATCACAACACCCCTGGTATTAGGGATAGGGCACTGTGTGCAGGAAGATCACAACACTCCTGGTATTAATAGGAATAGGGCACTGTGTGCAGGAAGATCACAATACCCCTGGTATCAGGGTTAGGGCACAAGTTCTAGTCACATTGACTGATCACATTACTTGTTTTGTCAAGCTACCAACTGTTTCCATTTCCCATCCCCCATATACTGTCAGTAGGAAACTTGGTAACATGAATAAATAAGAGGGCAGCCAATAGGAATACATATTCATTCCTAAACTGACCTTAACTGACCTGAAAAGTGTCAAATTGTATCATTTTCAGTTAGTGCGCACTAACTCCCAGTTAGTGCGCACTAACTCCCGTTAGTGCGCACTAACTCGAGTTAGTGCGCACTAATCGGAAAAAACGATTTTTAACGATTTTTTAACTAAAAAATCGTGCCTAAGACGATTTTCTTGCCCTGCCACATGATTTCTATCGTTAAGACGATATGGAAAACGATTCACATCCCTAGTGGGCATAAATAAATAAAAATCCCTGATTTTTATTTATTTTATTTTTATTTATTTAACAGCTTTTTTATACCAACATTAAAATACACATCATATCGGTTTACATCTTAACAGAAGGTGGAAATTACAAAGAATAGGGCGGGGGTGGGGGGGACAAACCTAAAAAAACAAGAGGTAAGAGACTCTAACGGCGAGCCTGAAAAAGTGGAACTAAAACGGAGAGAATAAGTAGATAAGGGAACATATTTACAAGGGTTACGGGGCGCGTGTTGCTAGGCGAGGATTGGTGGCAAGAGGACGGGAGAGCAGAGAGGGAACAGGGATGGGAGAGGTTAATCTGGAAAAGCCTGGTGGAAGAGCCAGGTCTTTAGCATTTTCCTAAATTTGAATGGACAAGGCTCCAGTCGGAGGTTGGAAGGTAGAGCATTCCAGTGCGTCGGGCCGGCAATTGAGAGAGCACGGTCCCTTGTTGCTGTGAAGCGGGCCTTTTTGAGGGATGGGACTTGTAGTGTGGATTTGAGGTTTTGCTCTGGTGGGGCGGGCAGATTGAGTGAGTTGGAAGGGTTCACTGAGCCAGGATGACTTATTTTTGTGGATAGATTTGTGTATGATAGTAAGAGTTTTGAAAAGGATACGGGATGAGATAGGGAGCCAGTGTAGTTCTTTGAGGATGGATGTTATGTGGTCAGTTTTGCGTGCATTGCTGATTATCCTTGCTGTCGCATTTTGTAGTATCTGTAGGGGTTTGTTGGTGGAGTAGGGGAGGCCTAGGTACAGGGAATTGCAGTAATCAAGCTTAGAAGTTAGGGTGGCTTGGATCACAGTTTTGAGATCATGTGTGTGGAGAAGGGGCTTGAGCTTTTTTATAATATTGAGCTTGTAGAAACCTCCTTTTAGGATGGAGCTGATGTGTTTTTTTAGGTTCAGCTGTGGGTCGATTAGGACACCAAGGTTTCGTACATGCGCGCATGTTAGTAAATCGGGCATACATGTGTGTGCGCCGGGTAGCATGTGCACATGTACGCCGGCGTGTATGTTTTAAAATTTACCCCAAAGTCTTCAAGCAACACTGCTGACAAACACAAAATCCAAAACCAGCACACTTGAACAGTGCACCAATACTGGAACAGTGTCAAAAAAGTACAAAACACACAAAATCACAGTCTCTTCCCTCTTTTCTCCAACTGGTTAGATCTTCTGGGCAGGTACCCCTTTCCACACCCTGTGTTCTCCTAGAATCTATTGGGGTAGCTTTTTCTCATCTCTTCTACAACAGATTTTTTTCTCTCACGGCTTGGAGTCAGGCTGATGATATTGGGATCAGTATTTGATTCTGATGACCTTCGCAGGCTGAATGCTACTCTGTTCAACAACTCTTAGTACACCGATCCAGACTCTGTCATCTTCTTTTCTTCTCTCAACTTCCAGGAACTTCCACCCTCTGCGTCTTCTCCTCCTCTCACCTCTTGGGACACAGCCCTAGGGAACCCCCTCAATGGGAGAGGGCTCTAGACACCACTTAGGACTTAGAATCCTACTCCTTACATCTCTACAGTCCTCTGAACTTTTCTTCCACTTTCATATGGGAGCAGGAATTTTTTATATCACCACTTTGCTCCTCCCAGTGGGAGGGATAGTCCTCCTTAACACACCTACCACTATTCTGACATCACCAAAGGGCAGAGTCTGAGAACTCTGTCATACCGAGGGCATTAAAACCAGCTGAAGCCACATTCTGCATGTTTGCGAAGGGAAGGAAATGAACATCGCTTCTACACTTCTATAAAGTTGTGTTAAGGGGGAGGGCGGGATTCTAACATTAAAAAAAAAATCAGGAAAAGATGGAATTAAAACTAAATAAAAGTAAGAAAAAGTAATGAAACAATCTAAAGGAGAAGACAAAACTATTCTATGGTGTTGAATCCTAAAGCATCACATTGGTTCAATTATCTCTCCAACACCATCTGTTATTTACCACCACCACGTTTGACCAGAAATGTTTGTATCAGTAAAAATCCTTAGCTGTTTAGTGTCAAAATAGACATATCACACATTAGCTAATTTTATCATACATTTATATAAATAGGATAGGAAAAAATCAACTCCCAGGGCCAAAACTTTCTCATGCATCTGTAAAAGTCCCTTCTGCCTGTTCTGTGTCAATCTGCATAGGTCAGGAAAAATTCATAATTTTTGACCCCAGAACAAGCTACTCCTAGCTCTAAAGAAAATTGCATAATTGAATTTCTGTTTCAAAAGCAAAGGAAGCAAGAAGGGTGGCATGGCTAACTTCTGCCTCCGGGGAGTTCTCAAGGAATGCTATGAGTTCCAGACTATCCACAGTCACTTATTCTTGCTTTTGTTCACCTGGAACCACAGGTCACTCTACACCCTTCTTAAAAGAAAGGAAGAAAGCCCTATTCAATGGTAGCAAAGAGTCCCCAAGTATCTTCATCAAGTGGACTGATCATTGGAACCTAAAAGAAATTGAGGACTCTCACATTAAGCTCCCTTATCCTGTTTTTCAACATTCTCATTCTATGATGGAAATCTGTGCTGTCTTCTTTAATAATAGCATTAATAGTCTGCACAGATGTTAATTGCTCCTCAAGGGACTCCACTTTATTACTATATAGAATCTCTGTATTTTCCAATGTAGCTACCTGTTCCTTACATTCCCCAAAGGAGGATTTCATACCTCCATTCATTTGGTATACTGAATAAAGGGGCCATTTAGTTCCTAGGATATCAGTGCCCCAGCCTCTGATTCTCTCTGCTATCACATCACACCTGTAGCTCCTGGGATGTCGGGGTTCAGCAGTGGGGAAGATGTTTAGGCCTCTGAGGCCCTTCGTGTTGTGATAGGTATGCACAATGCAGTCAAAAAATCTCACCCACGTCTCAATCAATTAACAGATATTCACTACAAAAGAATTCAATAAGCTTGAATAGCACAAAAAACACAGCCAGGAGCCAATTACTGGTGTTCAAAAAAAAAAAAAGCAGAATTTATTTCAACTTGAAAAAAAATCCAAGTCAAGATTGCAAAGATCATTAACATAAAAAAACAGATGACTACTTCCAAGGCTACAATTTCTTTGTCCATGGTGCACTTTATCACAGATCTCTTTCTTTGATCTGAATCAGTGTCCAGAACTCTCTTCCCATAGAGATTTAGAAAAATCTCCTCTTCTGAAAACATGAGTAGGAGATAAGAATAAAAAAAAATTCCCCTCTTCAAAACTGGATCCAAAAGTCTTCTCACTCAGTATTCTCTTCCCCACTGTTAGCCGATCCCAGGTTGAAACCTCTGGGAAATACAGCCCTTCCAGCTTTTTATCCTGGCCCTCCTGTTAGGAACAGGATAAAAAGCACAAACTTCAAAATATCTCTTCCAAAGTCTTTCACTGATGAGCCTTGAGGCTTTCCTAAAACACCACCTCAAAAAAAACTCTCCAATGTCCAAATGCAAGAAAATCTCCTTGGAGTACAATCAGAAAGAATATATATGCATCCTGAGTCCATCCCAAAAAAGAAATGCTTACAAGCTAGGGGGAGGAGCCCCCAAAATGCTAAATCTTTTGCTACCTGAAAAAGGTTTACTAATGGTTTGGAGTCTCCATTACATATCTGTTATTGTTTGGGATAGTTGTGGGTGGATCCTTGGGCCAGTGGCAGATGACCACGCCCCCGGGGGAAGATCTCAAAAGGGACCACCGGTCAGGCTCAGAATTTGGAAACAGACACACACTAGTTCTTTTATTAAACAATATATTGAACCACCAGAGGTGGCAGTAGTGAGCTGGAAGCGCCCGGCTGGGCTGTAGTCCCTCAGATACTGGAACAGCGATCCCAGGGTGGTAGAGCTGTAGAGAAACTAAGTATAGTGAGTAGGCAGGGCATGCCGAGTTCAGGAATGGAACCTTGATGGTAACACTCACACAATAGTCTCTTGAAGCAGCCCAGGAGCTGGAATGGATTAGGCCCTCGAGGAGCGAGTACCTGGTTCTAGGGAAAGCTCTGAGAGAGAGATGGTAACTCACTGGTGTTGTAGGCAGCGATGACTTCCTGGCAGAAGTGGTATTCAGAAGCAGGTCCGAGAACGTGGGCCCTTGAGGAGCAAGTACTGGTTCTAGACTGCGACCTGAAAGGCAAAAGAGAAAGCGGGTACCCCTGGTAAAGTTCGAGGAGGCAGAGTAGCAAGGTATGCAGAGAGTGAATCCCATCCGCAATGATACCTGGAGAAAGCACTTGCTAACTCAATTAGCTAGAGATTTCAGAGACCTTTAAATATCTGGTGATGATGACGTCATCTCAGGGGGTCGCCCCTGAGGTTCTCGCCACTGCTGGTACTTGAGTCGGGGACGCGCCACGTGCGCGCCCTTACGCTTCTGGGAAACATGGTGGAGTGCAGCATCTAGCTGGTCCGGGGACGCCGGAGGAGGTCGGCAAGATGACGCCACGGCAGCCAAACATCCAACAAGCAAAGAGGGAGTCGCCAAAGAGGTAAGGTGGGCGGAGTGGAGATGTCGGGCAGCGACTGTCGCAACAATATCATTGGGTATCCACTTCCTGCACCCTCCTATAGTAATGTCTATTCCTCTGCATTTCCTCCCCCCAATGTCCTAGCATTATTCCAATCTCTGAAGCAGCAAGCTGCAGTGTTTCCAACACCTCTGTCCCAACTGGAGTAGAAGCCATCCACAAATCTATTCCATCATGGGAAGTGATCACCTGCATAGCTCCTCCTGCAGGTTCCCCTCCACTGCTCCCTGGATTTGAGGGAGTATTATGTCCATCAGGACTAACAGAAACCTCAGCCATAGACTGGAGAGAAGCTCCTTCCTCCTTACCAACCACACTGGGCTCTGACCCCTGATATATTTGAGGCACTTGGGACTACAAACCAGCAAATGGACTGTTCTAATGTTTTAGAGTCAGAGGGAAGCACACATACTGATCCCTTCCTTTTCTTCCCCATAAAAGCAGAAAATTCGAGAAAAAAGAAAAACAAAGCACTGCAATAAAAGACTGAGTTATAGTATCCTGAGTACCAGAGGAAGGTACTTAAGTGACATCACTTCCGTGTCATCCTTCAAGTGGATGGTGCCATTTTTAAAGGATTGAGTGGGCATCGCTACTGCCCTTTTTTACACAGGATCTGGGAAGGGGGTAAGTGGGGCCTGGGATTGGAGCTCCCCAGCCCTGGCACATTGAAATAATAGGGAGGGCTAGGAACAGCCCCAAGTCAGCTGCGGGCTGGCTCCAGGTAGGCACTGAGCAGGCTTCAGCTAGGCCGGTTGTAATTTTGGCCAGGTGTAGAGGTTGGAGGGACCCAGGGCAGTCCAGCTGAGCAAGCCCAGGAGGGGCTCCAGGCCTGCAGGAAGCCCCCCCCCCCCTTTTTTTTTTTTAAATTGGTTTGTTATCAGTTTTTTTGTTTTGGGTTTTTTTCACATTTAATATTTTTTTTTAGTTTGACAAATAACCAAACTGGAAAAAAAAAAACATGAAATGAACTACAAAATGAAAAAAATTCCCAAAACAAAAAAAAAAAGAAATCAAGAAGAAAAATTGGGAGCTGTACATTCCTTGAAATTGATTAGATTTGTCTGACAAGATATATCTCTGTTAAAAAAAAAAAAAAAGGCCATACTGCCTCAGATCTTGTAATCCATTTGATTTCAGAAACTGCACTATTTTATGCTTTAGCAGTGATTCCATTAATTTACTCACCACGGAGGTCAGATTAACTGATCTGTAGTTCCCAGCCTCCTCCTTCCACTTGTGTGAAGAGGACCCGCACCCTCCTTTCCATAGTCCTCTGGAACAGCTCTATACTCTAAGAAAGATTTGAAAGGGAGTCAGTGGAGGTGCCAGAACCTCTCTAAATTCCCTTAAGGTTTTCAAATGCATCCCTTCCCTCCAATAATATAGTGCAGATCTAGGATAGAGAGAATTGCTGAAAATGCTCCAAATGTTGACATCAGCAATACAGTGTATATAATTATGTAGTGCAAAATACTTGTAGATACCTCAAATTAAATTAAAGGGATATTTCCAGGTTTTTCTACTTAACACAGACACATAAGTCAAAGTAGGTGAGCATGGAACTAAAAACACTATAGATTTTCTCACACACAATCCTTTTCCAGGAATCCTTTTCCCTTGAGCCTCTAGATATTGCACTTACAACACCATACCAGTACTATCTGAAACTCCTGGACTAATAATCACACTGGAAGCAACTTAACTTTTAATGATTAAACATGGATACTGATGAAAATATTTCTTTTACAGGCTGTTGTTAAATACAACCTATTGTGTACAGCTTTAGATTTTCAATAAAGTTGTGACCTTACACTTCCAGTCCATTTATTCTGTTGTTAAAGCAAATTTATTATTCTTATTCCTTGCCCTTTCCACCACTAGAGTAGTCTGTAAGGTTCCTCACAAATTCTGGCAGACAGGATATTAACCCCATTTAGAGGTGTTAGAGGAAATTCCCATTTGTCGTACCTTTGATCCAGTAACTCCATCTTCTCCTCACTACCGTTTGTCATACCTCCTCTTCCCCCTTGTTATCTCGATAAAGTGGTCACGGATACACACGATAGGTGCCACCTATCTAGTTTCTCATACTCCTTCCTCAGGATTGAATGGGAATTCAGTCTTCCACAAGAACATTGATTGTCCACAGGTGCTCTCTCTGTGAGAGACATACCTTCCTCAAGATGGGAGAAGAATGGATACCCTGGGCCCTGGGGTACTCAGAAAAAAAAAAAAAAAAGAATAATGCTGAGGAAAAGAGGAAACCAAAACCAGAGGAAGGAAGGATTGACAAAACTGCCTCCTTCTAACAAAACGTCTCCAAAAAATATGGGGGAAAGTTTTCTTTACTTCACCTGGGTATAAGTCCTAGAGACCCAAGGGTCCTTCCCTAGAAGAAAAGAACCATAAGGGATCAGCAAAGGGCACTTGCAGCCCCTAGAAGGGTCAACTAAAAATCCCACACACTAAGACAGTAACTTTTAAACAGGAGCCCAGGCACACCAGTGCGCGTGTTTGCCAGCTTGCATACATAGACATAGCTATTTTATCACATATGGACCTATATGTGTACATGGTATAAAATAGGCTGAGCATGTGCACAGGTGTGTGCAATTTGAAGTGAGCACGCACATATGCATGCAAATCTCGCTTCCACCGTATAAGTGAGGGGATTTTAAAAGGGGCGCACGGCCACACCATTGCCAGTTTCACCAGTTCATTCCCAGTTCGCCCAGGCTAGGGATAGGACATCCAAACCACCCCTAGTGTAATAGCCTCCATTTGCCCCTGTTAGCATCAGCCCTTAAAACCCTGCTGACTAGCCTAGATTTTTTTTTGGAACAGCTCCCCTATGAGGAAAGGCTAAAGAGGTAAGGGCAGTTTAGCTTGGGGAAGAGACAGCTGAGGGGGGATTTGATAGCGGTCTTTAAAATCATGAGAGGTCTAGAATGAGTAGATGTGAATCGGTTATTTACACTTTCGGATAATGGAAGGACTAGGGGGCACTCCATGAAGTTAGCATGTAGCACATTTAAAACTATTCGGAGAAAATTCTTTTTCACTCAACGCACAATTAAACTCTGGAATTTGTTGCCAGGGGATGTGGTTAGTGCAGTTAGTGTAGCTGGGTTTAAAAAGGGTTTGGATAAGTTCTTGGAGGAGAAGTCCTTTACCTGCTACTAATCAAGTTGACTTAGAAAATAGCCACTGCTATTAATAGCATCAGTAGCATGGGATATAATTAGTTTTTGGGTACTTGCCAGGTACTTGTAGCCAGGATTGGCCGCTGTTGGAAACAGGATGCTGGGCTTGATGGACCCTTGGTCTGACTCAGTATGGCAAATTTTTATCCTCTTATAATTTTATGTTCAGGCCTAAGATCATGGCAAAGGTCTAGAGTTCGCCATCTCAGGCTCCCAGAAGGGATGCAAAACTCCTAAAAAAATTCTGTGTTCCCCCTATACAGATTAACTATTCCTCTTAGTAGGAACCCACAGGGTTCTCTACATATCTGTTGCAAACCAAAAACTGGAAAGCAAAAACTATTCTTTATTTGCTTCTACATTCAAAAACTGACTTCTGAGGATCACCATAACCTCTCCTAATTACCTTCTCTCACTCATTCCTTCAAATGCTACTCTCTATCTTATCCCATATTTCATGCATCCTGATCCCTGGTCTTAGATTTGACTGAATGCATTTTTATTCTCAATATTCTTTGTACTAGAACCCTCTTCTTCTGGAAGGTAGGTAACTTGTACTCCATCTAGAAATCTTGTTCAGCATGGAAGCAACATTGTAGGACTCTGCAGAGATGAAGAGAGAGTCAGAATTCCAAGGATCCACTCTGAATTAGGACAACTAAGCTTCTGCAGTCCTATTCTAAACATTCCCACATTATCCCAGAATATATGCTCTACTGCTAATGACATTTTAAAGGCAGGAGGAACCTAGAAATGCTTGGGATAGTCTTGGTTCAGGAATTGAATGCAAATTTCCATAAGAACATAAGAAATGTCCATACTGGGTCAGACCAAGGGTCCATCCAGCCCAGCATCCTTTTTCCAATAGTGACCAATCCAGGCTACAAGTACCTGGCAAGTAGCCAAACACTAAGTTTATCCCATGCTACTGATGCTAGTAATAGCAGTGGCTATTCTCTAAGTCAACATGATTAATAGCTGTTAATGACTTCTCCTCCAATAACTTATCCAGACCATTTTTAAACCCAGCTACACTAACTGCACTAACCACATCCTCTGGCAACAAATTCCCCACAGCTATATGGAAATTATTTCTTCTCTACCAATAGACAAGCAGATCTAGACACAAATTCAGGCTGTTGTTTACAGCATTGTAGTTAGTTACCAGCATTGTAGTTTACCTTGAGAGTGCATAAGGTTAGGTAATAAATTTACAGTTACTGGCAAGTGGTAATGCACAAAACGGCAAGAATCTAGCACTATACCTGTGGTACCAGAGTGGGATATTCACAACATTAAAGGAGCTCATAGTAGAACACTGCATCATTGACCTCACTTTTTAGAGAAAAGCAGAAAGCATGGTATCACTATAAGAGAAATAATCTTTTTCCTAATTCACTCTTTGTCATACTTCCTTTTTCAATATTACCATCCTCACACTAGCTCACAGTCTCTGATTTCTGCTTGGTCCCTTAAGCTTACTTCATTCTGTTTTCTTCAGCATCTCGCATTCTCGCAGGAGACTCAGCTGTATACTAAAGCCATGTGAACATGAGGCTGGAGTTCATTATCCTTCCACCTGCCCAAGCTCCATGACAAGAACCTTTCCTTTTCACAGAAATGCAGAGGAATAAAAGTTATACCATATACTTACAGCTTTAGGATTATGTTAGACTGGGATTGTAGGTTTTTAGAATAGTACAGTCCAGTTTCAGGATAAAATAGTTACAAGAATGGTAGAGTAATATTATGGAATTCCATATTTAGAATTTCAGGGGAAGCTTTGAAGGTTTTATGATTTGGGCCAGGTTAAAAAACTGGAGGTTTAAACATGCAATGCCAACATAGAAGTGAGCATGAAAGAGTCAGAATTCTTCATTAAAGAGTCAGAATCCAGGGTCTTGAGTTTAAGATTGCAGGATCAAGTCACAAGTTTGTATATTCGGGATTTTGGGATCAGTACTGCACATTTAGAGGTTGAAGATGTAGTTATTCTTTGCTAGTTTAAAAGTCAGATGGCCTGCCTTTTACAAACTACTGTGCCTTTACAACTCAAGAAATTACTGTTTGTAATGTCTGTTTTCATAATCTCAAAGGAGAAATTCAAACTTTTATAGTCTGTATAATGGGTAGGAAGTTGAAAAACATCAGGTTAACTCTGGCACTCCATGTCCATATGAATCACTGATGAAAAAGAGCATTCAGATCTTATTCTGTCTGGATCAGTCAAGCAGACCTAATTGCATTACCACTTCCAAAGTAGTAAAACTTCATCCATTTTACAACACACTTTAAAGTTACTCTATCAAAAAATGCACCATTTAGAGCAAAACCTGCACAAAATGTATTCTTCTTCTCAGCACTGATGGTCTTTTACATTGTAAAAACAATAAAATAAAATAAAATGGGATGGAAAGGAAAAACAAAATGTATCTAGCCTGTTTACAATCTCATAGTCCTCTCCAGGCATCATGTCTAGTATTTATATACTGATTTATTGAAAAAGGTAGAGATCATGCAGCATGCCATTCAGCAAAGTTCTCTGTTGGAAAGTGATATATCAGATATTGTACAAAAAAATGATTTCATCAAACAGATCTGACAAGATTGTTGAAAAATATTACTATTACGGTTGTTTGCTACCTATACTTAACATAGTTTATACTTTACAGTTGTCTTACAGACTGAAATACTTTTATATCACTGGTTTCATTTTTCCGGGCCAGATAGAGTTCATTGTCTACATGGATCATAGTCCTGTTTTAATTAAGGAAATCAGAAATGTAATTCCATGCTGGCAGTGAGATATGACCAGGACTGGATCGACCTTTTCTGAAAAACAATAAACCCACAAGTAGGGTGTAATGATTCTGGCTGCGGTGCAGCCTCCTCACCACCTGAGGCCCACCATGAGCACTCTTCCCTGGCTGGCCCGGCCTTCCTTGCCTACCTGTACCATATCCAGAACTCACTATTTAACCCCACCTAACCAATGCCTTGGTGCTTCGGCATTGAGTTCCTTTGGGCTCCCTGCTTTAGCCATCTGTTCTTTGCCTTGTGTGCCTTCCAGCATCCTGCCTTGCTCTGTGGATTACAGGCCCCTTGTTTTGCTGATCTTGTTCTGTGATCTACAGGCATTCTAGTTCTTGCTTGCCTTCTTGTCCTCTCTCTCTCCCTGAACCCCCTTGTAGCTGTGCTATTACTCGTCTGCTTGCTCCTGCTTCCCCTTGGACTTCCTTGCCTTGCTGCCTTCGGGCATTCTGTGTTTCATGCTCAGTGTAGTCCTTGTCCTGGTTTGTCCTGTCATTGTCTGTCTTCCTTGCTCTGGCTCCCCTCCTCCAGTTCATGCTTACCCGCAGGGCTGGAGGAACCACTAGGTGAGCTAGGCCTGTGCCTAGGGTGCTGAGACTTAGGGGGGCACCACAGCAGGCAGCAGAATTTTGAAAGGGCAAAAAGTGTCCTTTCAAAATTCTGCCAGCCCCCGACTCGCCCTGCCTCCCCTCCAGTGCCACCCTCCCGACGCCCCCCCTGGTGGTCCAGCGGAGGGCCCGGGAGTAATCTGCCGCTCCTGGGGTCTCGGCTGCCACTAAGCAAAATGTCATCGATGACCTTTAGCCCCTACTATGTGACAGGGGCCAACCAATGGCACCGGTAGCCCCTGTCACATGGTAAGAGCTGAAGGCCTCCAGCGCCATTTTGGTTAGTGGCAGCCGAGGCCCCAGGAGTGGCAGATCGCTCCCGGGCCCTCCGCTGGACCACCAAGGGGGCGTCGGGAGGGTGGCACTGGGGGGGGTGGCAGGGCGAGTCGGGGCTGGCTGCCTGCCGCGGCGCCCCCTAAGTCTCGGCACCTGGTCTCCGGCTGCGCCAATCTTCCTTTCTTCAGCCACATGATCAGCTAGACCGGCTGCACCGATCTTCTTTCTATGTGTGTGTATGTGATGTATATGTGAGAAAGGAATGGTGCTTCTGTGTGTGTATGTACGTGATAAAGGAACGGTGCTTCTGTGTGTGTATGTACGTGATAAAGGAATGGTGCTTCTGTGTGTGTGTATGTATGTGATAAAGGAATGGTGCTTCTGTGTGTGTATGTACGTGATAAAGGAACGGTGCTTCTGTGTGTGTGTATGTATGTGATAAAGGAATGGTGCTTCTGTGTGTGCGTATGCGGTATGTAGTGAGAAAGGAATCTGCCAGTTTAAAAAAATGAAATGTGATAATACATATACCTCAACTTTTGTGCTGGTAGCGCAACTTTTGAAAAGTTGGATGAAAGATGAAATTACTGAATTTTAAGCATCCCTCTTCTGGAAAATAAAATTTAACAAAGTGGGTAGAGACAAATACTAAAGCAAAAAAATATTAAAGTATGTAAAATGTTTATCTCAGCAAAATCACAAATTTAAGATACTGATGCCAGGTGGGGTTTGATTTTTTTTTGAAGCATAATTTAAGCATGAAGACTAGAATAGTTCCAATCTGGGGGGGTCAGAAGAGTCCCCCAAGACTTGCCAAAAGTCCCTGGTGGTCCAGCGGGGGTCCAGGAGTGATCTCCTGCACTCAGGCCGTCAGCTGCGGTAATCAAAATGGCGCCAATAGCCTTTGCCCTTACTATATCACAGGGGCTACTGGTGCCATTGGTTGGCCCCTGTCACATGGTAGGAGCAATGGATAGTTGGTGCCATCTTGTGCTCCTACCATGTGACAGGGGCCGACCAATGGCACCGGTAGCCCCTGTGACATAGTAAGGACAAAGGCTAATGGCGCCATTTTGAATACCAGCAGCTGATGGCGTGAGTGAAGTAGATGGCTCCCGGACCTCCGCTGGACCACCAGGGAGTTTTGGCAAGTCTTGGGGGAGGGGGGTCAGGAGGGTGGGGGTTTTGTCTAAATTCACTCCTTTAGACAGCTGAATAATTCGGTGAAGATTCATTGTATTCGTGGGAATCGAGATACGTTTCGTGATGCAACGAATACAACGAATATGGCCCTATACGTTGCGGATTGCCAATACATGCAAACGAATGCACACCCCTAGTGGCAATGTCCCTGTATCCCTAGCGAACTACCCCCAGACAAAGCTTGCCCCCATTGCACAGCTACCAGACCAGCTGTTCCACAAGTCACATCAGCCTGTGTTCTGTGTCTACCTATGGAAAACAATGTAATTACAACTGGCACTGCCTTGGTAAAATATTTTAGAAAACCTTCTTATGGCACCTTAGAGAAAACCTCTCAGAAAAAATTAAATTCACTACCAGAAAAGTCTGGCACTCACCTGGTCAGTAATGTTCCTGTGACTCCCTTGCTCTGTCCTCAGAAACAAGGTTCTCTAGAGCAGAGAACACTGATTAAGCCAAGCAGAGCTCTGCCTTTCACAGCTGCAGGTCAGTCACAGCTGACGAGCTGCTTCCCAAGGTGTTCCAGAACTGCCTGTGCTTTTACTAATCTGCAACCCCACACATTATAACCAGGGACCCGTGATCAGAGGATCGACAGCTTGCCTCTACCCACCAATTGCTCTGTAGCCAGGTCTAATCACTCTTCTCAGTCTAACATGGCCAGTTCAGTCATGGAAAATCTTACACCTTGTGACCAGTTAGCAGCAGGCACCCACATCCAACCAGTTGATTTTGCATGAGATGCCTGTAAACCGACACCACGACCAGCAGGAGGCGCCTCCATTCAGCAAATTCTTCCAGCAGACAGCATTTGCTCCCAGCCAGTCCAGCCTACAGTGGTTAGTTATTCCCAGCCAGCCAGTCCTGAAAGGGACATCTACTCTAGTTGCACCTTGCCACCCCAGGAAGGATCTGAGTTTGCCACGCCACCCCAGTAGTGGTCTGAGCTTGCCTCGCCACACAGGAGGGGGTCTGAGCTTGCCATGCCACCCCAGGAGGGGCTTGACCTGGCCTCTCAGCGGCCCCAGCAGTTCCAGCAGGGGCTTGACCCAGAGGAAGGGTCTGAGCTTGCCTTGCCACCTCAGGAGGAGTCTAAGCTTGCCTCTCAATGGTCCCAGCAGTTCCAACATGGCTTAACCCAGTCACACCTCCCCAGAGGAAGTCTAGACAAGTTCACCCTGCAAGAGGCACTTGCTTCCAACAAGTTTATTTATTGAAAGAAATCGATCCACACCAGTCCATAGCATCCTCCTTCAGCTAGTACCCCCTGCAGAGATGGGATCCAGGAGGAGGAGGAGGTCTTAAATGTGGGGATACTGTTACGATTCTGGCTGCGGTGCAGCCTCCTCACCACCAGAGGCCTCCCATGAGCACACTCCCCTGACTGGCCCGGCCTTCCTTGCCTACCTGTTCCATATCCAGAACTCACTATTTAACTCTGCCTAGCCATGCCTTGGTGCTTCGGCATTGAGTTCCCTTGGGCTCCCTGCTTTAGCCTTCTGTTCCTTGCCTTGTGTGCCTTCCAGCATCCTGGTTTCCTGCCTTGCCTTGTTCTGTGGCTAATGGGGCTCCTGGTTCTTTGCTGATCTTGCTCTGTGATTTGCAGGCATTCTAGTTCTTGCTTGCCCCTGCTTCCCCTTGGACTTCTATGCCTTGATGCCTTTGGGCATTCTGTGTTTCATGTTCAGTGTAGTCCTTGTCCTGGTTTGTCCTGTTATTGTCTGTCTTCCTTGCTCTGGTTCCCCTCCTCCAGTTTACGCTTACCTGCATGCGGTTCCTGTATTCTGATTTCACCCTTTCCTGCACTCAGTTCCAGTGTAACATAGAAACATAGAAACATAGAAATGATGGCAGAAGAAGACCAAACGGCCCATCCAGTCTGCCCAGCAAGCTTTCGCACTTTTTTTTTCTCTCACATACTTATCTGTTTCTCTTATCTGCATTCACTTCTATGCATACCCACATTCTGTTCAGTGTTTCCTGAAATTCACCCTTGCCACCACGCACCCAGCCCCAGAGACCCCTCTCAGCCTGCAGCCAGCTCTAGAGACTCTATCCAGCCTCACCAGATCACCTGCAATTGTTCCTGTCATCCTGTTCTGTGTCACTCCTGAAGGTGGTATTCACCACACCAGACTACAGCCTAAAACTGTAACATAGGCTTAGAAACAAACAATATTGTAATGGTAAATAAGAACATAAGAAATTGCCATACTGGGTCAGACCAAACTAGGCCATCCTGTTTCCATCAGTGAGCAAACCAGCCTACAAGTACCTGGCAAGTACCCAAATATAAATAGATCCCATGCTACTGATGCCAGTAATAGTAGAGGCTATTCCCTAGAGATGTTTAAAATCATGAGAGGTCTAGAATGGGTAGATGTGAATCGGTTATTTACTCTTTCGGATAATAGAAAGACTAGGGGGCACTCCATGAAGTTAGCATGGGGCACATTTAAAACTAATTGGATAAAGTTCTTTTTTACTCAACGCACAATTAAACTCTGGAATTTGTTGCCAGAGGATGTGGTTAGTGCAGTTAGTATAGCTGTGTTTAAAAAAGGTTTGGATAAGTTCTTGGAGGAGAAGTCCATTACCTGCTATTAAGTTCACTTAGAGAATAGCCACTGCCATTAGCAATGGTAACTTGGAATAGACTAGTTTTTGGGTACTTGCCAGGTTCTTATGGCCTGGATTGGCCACTGTTGGAAACAGGATGCTGGGCTTGATGGACCCTTGGTCTGACCCAGTATGGCATTTTCTTATGTTCTTATGTTCTTAAGTCAACTTGAACATATCCAAACCTTTTTTAAACCCAGCTACACTAACTGCAATCACCACATCTTCTGGCAACAAATTCCAGAGCTCAATTGTGCGTTGAGTGAAAAAGAATTTTCTCTGATTAGTTTTAAATGTGCTACATGCCAACTTCATGGGGTGCCCCCTAGTCCTTCTATTATCCGAAAGAGTAAATAACTCATTCATATCTACCTGATCTAGACATCCCATGATTTTAAAGACCTCTATCATATCCCCCATCAGTTATCTCTTCTCCAAGCTGAACAACCCTAACCTCTTGAGCCTTTCCTCATAAGGGAGCTGTTCCATCCCCTTTATCATTTTGGTTGCCCTTCTCTGTACCTTCTCCATCGCAACTATATCTTTTTTAGATGCGGCGACCAGAATTATACACAGTACTCAAGGTATGGTCTCATCATAGAACGATATAGAGGCACTAGCAACCGTACCTGTTCTACGCCAGGTGGCGAGCCTTTTTATTGGCAGTATGCTCTTGTATGGAAGCATTAGCTGAAAAGGAAAATCAAAATTGTTTTCACCCAGGGCAAGGGACGTGGAGGCACATTTGCTAAAGCCAGGGCTGGCAAAGTTTATTTACCAAGCTGTCTGCACTCTCCCACAACCCCTCTCCTCTCTCACACACACATTCTCTCTCATCGGCATCCCCCCACCCACCCTCTCTTACCTCCCATGCTCTCTCTCACACCCTTCCCACCCCCCTCTTACCAACCATGCTCTCTGTCACACTCCCTCTCTCACACACACATTCTCTCTCACCGGCTTCCC
This sequence comes from Rhinatrema bivittatum, assembly GCF_901001135.1. Taxonomy (NCBI): domain Eukaryota; kingdom Metazoa; phylum Chordata; class Amphibia; order Gymnophiona; family Rhinatrematidae; genus Rhinatrema; species Rhinatrema bivittatum. The sequence goes on from NC_042618.1 coordinate 97,173,014, forward strand.
CCCCCCACCCCATGCTCTCTCTCACACCTCCTTCTATCTCTTACCCTCCCCTCCCCGACACACATTCTCTCTCACCAGCATGCCGTGGGACCCATGCCATTCGCAGCGAAGATGAAGGACCGGTGCGCTGTTCGCGGCGAAGATGAAGGCCCGGGCGCACCGATTGCGGCACACAGGGGCCTTCCCTTTTCACCACAAACAGCGTGCCGGGCCTTCATCTTCGCCACAAATGGAGCAAATGCGACGGGACGTGCTCCATTCGCAGCATGCCAGAGTCTCCTCCTCTTTCCGGTTTTGAATAGTCTTCCTACGAGGGAGGAAATCAGTGAGGTGAGGGAGGAAATCTGCGGGAAGGAGGAATTCTGCACAAATGCTGCATTCTGCAGTAGCACTGAATTCCCCCAGGAGTACCTCTTGTAGCTGGTGTTCTGACATGGCCACTGTAAGGCGTGTTTGAGCCTCCAAGGCAGCCAGGGAGCTGCCTGCGCCATCTATCGGTGGGCTGGGGAACATGCGCGAGCACTGATGGACACACTACCAAGCCCGATATATTATAGATTATGACATTTTCCGTTTTATTAACCATTCCCTTCCTAATAATTCCCAACATTCTGTTTGCTTTTTTGACTGCTACAGCACACTGAGCCAATGATTTCAAAGTATTATTCACTATGATGCCTAGATCTTTTTCCTGGGTGGTAATTCCTAATATGGAACCTAACAGCAAATAGATGTAATGAAATAGCTAATTTTTTCAAGGACAAAATTATGAACCTAAAAACAAAGGGGCGGATTTTAAAAGGCTCACACGCCAGCGCGCCTATTTTGCATAGGCCGCCGGTGCGCGTAAAGCCCCGGGATGCGCGTAAGAACCGGGGCTTTCGAAAAGGGGAGGGAGGGGGCATGTCCGGGGCGTTCCTGAAACGACCCGGCATTTCGGGGGTGTGCCGCGGTGTTTCAGGGGTGTTTTGGGGTGTGGCGCCAGCCCGGGGGCGTGGTCGAGGCCTCCGGACCAGCCCCCAGGACCAGAGGACGGAGCGGGGCTGCCGGCGACGCGCGCAAAGTTAGGGGGGGTTTAGATAGGGCCAGGGGGGTGGGTTAGGTAGGGGAAGGGAGGGGAAGGTGGGGGGAGGGCGCGCGCAGATTGCACAAATGTGCACCCCCTTGCGCGTGCTGAGCCCTGATTTTATAAGATATGCGCGGCTACGCGCGTATCTTATAAAATCCAGCGTACTTTTGTTCGCGCCTGGTGCGCGAACAAAAGTACGTGATCATGCAAGTATTTAAAATCTACCCTATAGATTCCAAAATTATCAACACAAACAATCAAAATGCAAAAATGAGATGTTAAACAATGGACAGCTTTCACTGAAATTTCAGAACTAGAAGTAGAGTCAACGCTAAAAAAGCTAAATCCTGCCCCACATACACAAGACACAATATACCAACCATAGACTTAAAAAAATTGGCCTCCACAGTCTCTCCGACTCTAACCAATATCATTAATCTATCCTTATCAGAAGGAACTATGCCAGATACGCTTAAAGGAGCAACAGTGAAACCGATTTTAAAGAAAAAAAACAGTGATCCTCTTAGCAACTATAGGCCGGTATCAAACCTACCTCTGCTTGCAAAACTAATAGAAAAAACTGTACAAAACCAATTAGCAGAACAATTAGAAACCAATAATATCCTATACCCGTCACAACATGGATTTCGAAAAAAACTATAGCACTGAAACTCTCCTGCTGGCACTAACAGACAACATCGTGAGAGGGTTTGACAGCAGTAAACATCATATACTGGTAATGCTAGACCTATCAGCGGCATTCGATACAGTAAACCATGAAATACTGCTAAATAGACTAGAAGAAATAGGACTAAATAATAATACAATTAAGTGATTCAAATCATACCTAAATAACAGATACTTCCAAGTACAGATCAAAGATACAATGTCAAATAAAATAGAACTTCAAACAGGAGTCCCACAAGGGTTGGCCCTATCCGCCACACTATTTAACATATACATGCTGCCACTATGCCACCTATTAGCTGGACTGGGCATAACGCACTATATATACGCTGATGATATTCATTTAATTCTTCCCATTAACAATACAATCGAAAAAACTCTGGACCTAGCCAATATGTATCTAGATATTATCAAACAGCTTCTCAACCAAATGGAGTTAGTTATTATCATAGAGAAAACAGAATTCCTACATCTAGAAAGAAAAAATCTAGAAATCATCCAAAATCCTATAACACTCAAAAACAACGAAAAGATTGAACTAGCTGAGAAATTATGCAACCTTGGAGTGATAATTGACACTGAACTGAATATGAAACAACATATATCTTTCAAAATAAGAAAAGGTTACAACAAACTTAATGCTCTTAGGAGATTAAAACCCATGCTAACAACAAACAACTTCCTATCGGTGCTACAAGCATTAATCTTTGCAAGCACTGACTATTGTAGTGCCCTACTCCTGGGTTTACCATACAAAACAATTAGACCACTCCAGATACTGCAAAACACAGCGGCAAGAATTCTGACTGGAAAAAGTAGAAGGGACCATATCACTGACACTCTAATTGAACTACACTGGCTACCCATTGAACAGAGAATACAATACAAATCACTATGCACCATACATAAATTAATCCATATCAAAAAAACAGAATGGCTAAACACTGCACTGAAAGTACACGTCCCCAACAGGAACCTGAGATCCGCAAACAAGGCATTACTAACTATTCCCTCTGTTAAAACTGCAAGACTAACTCAAGTAAGGTATAGAGCCCTATCATTAACAGGGCTACATTATGGAACACTATGCCATCAGAAATCAGACTGCAAAAAGACATCAAACTATTCAAAAAAAGCCTAAAAACATGGCTATTTAAACAAGCATACCACAAAGAGAATGGAGAATAGAATCCAAAGAATTGTAGAAAGCGATGAGTTTGTGCTTTGACACAACACACCTACTCATAATGAGTGTTTTTACTTTTAAGCAGTAACAGATAACGTGTAGATTATAAATAATTTTGAACCGACCTGTTAAACCTAAACACACAACCTCACCTAGCATCTTATAGCTATTATGAAACTCTGTACCGTACCTTACAGGCACCTGTCTAGATGTTAAAATAACAGTTAAACAACATTATTTTAAGTGCCTTATTGTTAACTGTTGTGATGGCTTCTAGCTTAATGACGGTATAGAAAAGAGTTTAAATAAAATAATAAATAAAATAAATAAAACATCATGTAACTACAGCAAGGGTTATTTTTCCCTGTATGCATCACCTTGCACTTATGCACATTAAATTTCATCTGCTATTTGAATGCCCAATCTGTTACGGAGCATGGACCCTTTGGCCAAGGCGAAGTTGGTACCACCTGTGGGGAGGAGCCCCACAGGTCTCCACCGTTAGCAGGAGAGGCTAATGGAAAGCCTGAGACCTTGTTGACGCTTCATCACTACCAGCCCACGTTCCCCTCAGGTTGAGCCCTTGGGTACCAGGGCCAGCTGGACTTATATGGGGCCCCAGGAGACAGAGTCCAGGTGCAGGTGTAGCTCTTAGCAGGCAAAGATGAGATGAAGGCTGGAGCTGGTAAAGCAAGACAAATGGCGTGGCTGGAGGTTGGGTAAAGCTGAGGTCTTGGCAGGCAGCGTAACTCGGAAGTCAGGAGCAAGCAGAGGTATTGGCAGGAAGCGAATCTCGGAAGTCCGGAGCAAGCAGAGGTCTTGGCAGGCAGTGAATCTCGGAAGTCAGGAACAAGCAGAGGTCAAGCCGGTCAGAAGTAAGATTACAGGAACGGGACTATCAGGAATGCAAGCAGGAGCTGATTAGCCAAGATACGGGCTTGCAGGAAGGCCTTGCTATAATAGTCCCGGGTCAAGTGGGAGGAGCCCTAGTACCTCTCATAGCGATTCCCTTAAATGATGTCAGAGGCTGTGCGCATGCGCCTAGGAGCACAGGGCACCCCTTCGGGACCAGACCGGGCACCACCGCGTCCAGGCCGAGAAGGATCAGCAGCATCGGAGGCCTGGCGTAGGCCCCGCACTGAGGAAGCACGCAGCCAAAAGGGAGTAGCAGCGTTGGATGCCTGGAGATGTTCCTGTGAGGAAGGAGTGCACAGTCAGGAAGGAGCAACAGCATCCGAGGCCTGGCGGAGGCCCTACGTGGAAGAAGCGCATGGCCTGGGAGGAGCAGCTGCACCAGAGGCCTGGCAGGAGCCCGGAGCAGAGAGCACATGGTGGCTGCGGTGCCCCACGGTTGGGTGACTTCCAGGACTAGGAAGGGGTGGGCAGCTGCGGCGGTAGGTGGAGGGAGCAGGCTGTGGCCTACCGTGGCCGGATCCCATAACCCAATCTTCCAGTCTCACAAGGTCCTTCTGCAATTTATCACAATCCGCTTGTGATTTAACTACTCTGAATAATTTTGTATCATCTACAAATTTGATAACCTCACTCATCATATTCCTTTCCAGATCATAAGAATATGCCATACTGGGTCAGACCAAGGGTCCATCAAGCCCAGCATCTTGTTTCCAACAGTGGCCAATCCAGGCCATAAGAACTTGGCAAGTACCCAAAAACTAAATCTGTTCCATGTTACTGTTGCTAGTAATAGCACTGGCTATTTTCTAAGTCAACTTAATTAATAACAGGTAATGAACTTCTTCTCCAAGAACTTATCCAATCCTTTTTTAAACACAGCTGCACTAACCATATCCTCTGGCAACAAATTCCAGATTTTAATTGTGCGTTGAGTGAAAAAGAACTTTCTCCAATTAGTTTTAAATTTGCTACTTGCTAACTTCATGGAGTGCCCCCTAGTCTATTGTTCGAAAAAGTAAATAACCGATTCACAGTCATTTACCCGTTCTAGACTCTCATGATTTTAGAAACCTCTATCATATCCCCCCTCAGCCATCTCTTCTCCAAGCAGAAAAGTCCTAACCTCTTTAGTCTTTCCATTCCCTTTATCATTTTGGTCGCCCTTCTCTGTACCTTCTCCATCGCAACTATATCTTTTTTGAGATGTGGCGACCAGAATTGTACACAGTGTTCAAGGCATTATAACATTTTCCATTTTATTTAACATTCCCTTTCTAATAATTCTCAACATTATGTTTGCTTTTTTGACTGTTGCAGCACACTAAACCGACAATTTCAATGTGTTATCCACTATGACGCCTAGATTTCTTTCTTGGGTGGTAGCTCCTAATATGGAACCTAACATTGTGTAACTATAGCATGCATTATTTTTCCCTATATGCATCCCCATGCACTTATCCACATTAAATTTCATCTGCCATTTCGATGCCCAATTTTCCAGTCTCACAAGGTCTTCCTGCAATTTATCACAATCTGCTTGTGATTTAACCACTCGGAAATATTTTGTATCATCTGCAAATTTGATTACCTCACTCGTCATATTTCTTTCCAGATCATTTATAAATATATTGAAAAGTACGGGTCCCAATACAGATCCCTGAGGCACTCCACTGTTTACCCTTTTCCACTGAGAAAATTGTCCATTTAATCCTACTCTCTGTTTCCTGTCTTTTAACCAGTTTGTAATCCACGAAAGGATATCGCCACCTATCCCATGACTTTTTACTTTTCTTAGAAGCCTCTCATGAGGAACTTTGTCAACACCTTCTGAAAATCCAAATACCGGTTCACCTTTATCCACATGTTTATTAACCCCTTCCAAAAAATGAAGCAGATTTGTGAGGCAAGACTTCCCTTGGGTAAATCCATGTTGACTGTGTTTCATTAAACCATGTCTTTCTATATGCTCTATTATTTTGATCTTTAGAGTAGTTTCCACTATTTTTCCGGGCACTGAAGTCAGGCTCACTGGTCTATATTTTCCTACATCGCCCCTGGAGCCCTTTTTAAATATTGGGATTACATTATCATTGCAAGAAATGTTTATTTCCTTTGTAAAAACAGTTCATGGAAATAAAGATGGCTTCTGTTTCACTGTTCCTTACCCTGCTGCTAAGGAAAATCTCAGCATTTGTTGTTTTTGTAAATTACCTTTTTTTTTTTTTTTTTTAACATAAACTGCCCCCTGGCTTACTTTTCTATAATAATTTAAGTGACAAAAGTACCTTCAGCCTTGTCTTGCTCTACTTTGCTCTCTGCTGCTGGCTATATTAATGTTCTGGAGGTAAGAGAGCAATAATAGCTCATGTCAGATCCAGCAGCTGCATCAAAAATATATCCTTGTTCAGGCAGAGTGTTTGGATTATGAATGCAGAATATTAACATTACCCTTTACATTTTTTTTTACCAGCTGCTCACAATTATTTTTCATCACTGACACAGAAATGTACATAAACCAATGACTTACAGCTCCTGCAATGTGCTTTGCATTTGCAACATTGTGGAATCTGCTGGAGGGCAGGGGCAGGAGCAAAAAATACAGTTTATTGCAGGACTAAGCAACTCTTTGTTAAACTGGAAGTACAGAAATCCTAATTCCATTGTAATCAAAGAATGGAGAAACGAGGATAAATGAAAGATGCAAATGCTGAAAAGTTGTTTTTTTTAATTGAACATAATCATCAAAATTTGAATGAATGTATAGCAAGTGAACAACTCTATCATTCCTATGTGTACATTATAAAATCTATATGTTGGTTTACTTTTAAAAGTACATCTTGTATTTTTTAGCAATAACAAGGAGGAAATATGTTAGTTTTCCAATCTATTGATTGTTATATCTAAGCAAAAAACCCAAACTGTTCTACACTCTTCACAATTACAATACTATTATCATTTTCCAATTATGGTTATGTAAACAGAGGCAGAAGCAGATAAAGTGACTTGGCCAATGTCAGACTCCAAGGTTGATGACAGAGTTATTAGAAAGCTCCCCGTGTTGCATTAAATTATTTTCTCTGGGACCAAAAATGGGTTTCTGCAGCTTCATACAGTGTTCCCACTTTCTGAAACAGCATAAAAGATGAAAGACAAAGCAAATACTTCTCATCAGATGGTCAGGTCAATCTGTATACAGGACCATCTGTGCATATTAAGGACTGCAATGTACAGGCACTATTGGTCTTAATAATCAAATTGCATGATACAGGTGAAATAGCTATTATTAGTGTAGAATTAGCAATAAAAGTTCAAAATGTGTTGTATGAATGTTTCAACTGCAAATACCATGGTAAAACAGCAAACGTTTTGTGCCAGTATCCATATAAGCATTCACCCACCAAAGAATATTTAACTCAGATTATCTACACTCAGGAATTAGAACAGTTTATAGCTAAAAGATATTCACTGTGTTAGATTTTATGTTTGAAAACCACTGCCTGCTGGTCAAAAAGATATTCTACATGACTCTAATAAAAATATTTGAAATACACAGATGGAGGAAACACTGTAGAAGCTCCATTAGCAGCTTTCAATTTGCCCATGAACAAGCTCACAAAAGTTATTCATCTTACAACTTACATGACTTTTTTATTTGAGCCCCCATACCTGACTATTTTTATTTGTATCCTCCTTCTCAAACATTCACTAGCAGTACATACACTCAGGGGGAATAACTTTCCAAACTGCTCGCGTGCACCTACATACACATCTATATGGGCGCACATGAATTTGCTGCTGTAATTTATAACCTGTGTGCAAATCATGTATGCAGGTTATAAAATACAATAATATATGCGCACACACATAGAAACATAGAAATGACAGCAGAAAAGGACCAATAGTCCATCCAGTCCATCCAGCAAGCTTTCGTTGGTAGTATTGCCACACCATGCAGGTTGCCCCCCAAGTCAGTGCTGCTTGATGTGCTTTGCTTATGGACTTGGCCGTAGAAGCAGTCCTGTGCTTTTTCCTTAATGTCTGCGTAACAGTACTCCAGACTATAAAAAAAAAGCCATGGCTCATGTTGTCTCTGAATCCAAATTCCTCTTCCTTCCACCCCTACCCCCATCCTTTGAAGCAGAGAGCGATGTTGCAGTTTTTTACATACACGACTTGTGCAAGTTCAAACTTATCCGGAAAAATAGCGATACTTATCTGGATAAATTCCAATTTATACAGCTAAGAGTGACACTTAGCTGGATAAGCCTGAAAGGCACTACTTGTCCATCTAATTAGCACTTTTCTGACTTATCTGGGGATGTAACTTAGCCAGATAAATCGAAAACAAAAGTGCTATTTATCTGGATAAGTTCAAATTTGTCCAAGTATTTACAAAGGTGCTATTTGTTGCAGTGGATTGGGGCATCCACTGATGGTGGGGTAAGGAAGACCTGCTTGTGCTGTGCCTCTTAATGAGCATACACAGCGACAATGGCCTGCTTCAGAGGAAGAATATTTTTTCATTCATTGTTTTGCGCTATCTTTTATGTTGGAGGCACAGAAGTTTTATTCCACCCTTCTTGCTACTTGGCTTAATTTTTTCCATTTTTGGGTTCAGCCAATATTGTTTTCCACTTGAAGCTGATGATAACCCATGGTATCTGGAAGTCAGCATACCAAACCTTGGGAACAGGGAAGTTTTTCATCTAGACTTCATCTAGGAGGTGTTACATTTTTCCATCTACAGCAAGGGATCCCAGTAAAGTGCACTGATAGGAGAAACAAAGAAGATGCACCATAAAGTTAACAAGAACTTTGTTAGTATTGGGGGAAGGTTACTTAAATGTGTGAGAAGTGCCCACCTGCCACTGCCTAAGGAATGGAAAGAATTCAGTGAAATACAAAGGGGAGTAAAGTACCCTTAAGGAGTTGCATAAGGAGTTAAAATTATTCACAGAGGATTTCTGAAGAATATTACATCTGGGGCTGAGTTCTGATTAAATATCGGAACTGAATGTGTGTGCTAACCACCGTCAGTGGGAAGAGGCAAGAGAAATAAAGTGGGAGGTAAAGGAAGATTTAACTACTTCAATTCTGTATATGCTGAGGAATTAAGGAATTGGAAACAAGGAGTAATTCTGTATAAATTTAAACCTTTCACTAGAAGTACAGACTTTACTAAGAAATAGTCTCAGATCTAAGCAGTAAATATTATCCAGTCATCTAACCAACCTATCAGGAAAGTTGGAAACCACAGTTCCTCTGCTGTGTGTTTATTGGATGCTGAGACTGTATAACTATTGATGCCGTGAGCTAAGAATGGAAACAGGGCTTAATTGCAAAGAAGCAGGATATAAAAGCTATTCTTCATCCCCATGTATTGGAACTCTTGGACTCAGATTAAAGCTATCCAGAAGGGAGAAGGAGTTGTATAGAGATTGGGAGGAGTTGCGCATAAAGGGCCAGCTCTAATTTCTTTCTATGTGCCTCTGAGTGCCAAGTAAAGGATTTGTGCCGCCCAGGGGTTACACAAGACTTACACGTGTATTTTGGCAGACTATAAAATAGCAATTTATAGGGTAGATTTTAAAAGTGCACTGATTTTATAACATGCGTGCGCTGACGCACGCATGTTATAAAATCCGATACCCACGCACGCATACACGCCCTATTTTATTTCAGCATGCGCGGGAGACGCTTAAGTGGGGATTTTCTTTAAAAGTGCATGGTGATGCAATCTGGACATCCCCAGTTCCCTCCCAGTACATTCCAATAAAGGAGCAGACTGAGAGGGAACTTCCCTAACTCCCTGCCTAACCTTCCGCCTTTTTCCCCTCTCCTCCCCAACTCCTAAATCCTACCTACCTACTCTCATTTTTTTTGTTAAAGAACTTACCTGCTCCTTCAGAGCAGTGGTAAGGTCCGCCCACCGGCCAGCTGCCGGTGGTCACTTCCCCTGGACAGAACCTAATAGTGCTGTCCCGGCTGGCCCCCAGCCCGACGCATTTCTAAACCCTGGCTCTTCCGCATCTACAGGCAGATACATGCATGGTCAGACCGTTTAGAGAATGCACTTAGCTTGCGGTCAGCCCAGCCACACGTGAACCTGCTGGGATTTGCAGGCATCGGGGATTTCAAATCATCCCATATGTTTGTAAATGTTGGCCTCTCCCTGGAATGCCCATGGCTTGCCCCTTTTTTTACAGGTGAAAGTTTACTTGTGGTCCCTGATATTTTACATGCACAAATGCTATTTGTTATGTGCATATCATTTAAAAATTAATCTCCCATTCAGCATAAATTCTAGATCTGGCAGTTAGAATCTGATACAGAAGGCGTGGGGCTAACCTGCGCAGAGCAGCAATTATAGTCCTAAAAAAACGTTGCTGGATAGGTCAGATGGATAACACACAAGTTATCTAGAACATAAGAAACTGCCATATTGGGTCAGATCAAGGGTTCATGAAGCCCAGCATTCTGTTTCCAACAGTGGCCAAACCAGGCTACCAGAACCTGGCAAGTACCCAAAAACTAAGTATATCCCACGCTACTGATGCTAGTAATGGCAGTGGCTATTTTCTAAGTCAACCTGATTAATAGCAGGTAATGGACTGCTCCTCCAAGAAATTATCCAAACCTTTTTTAAACACAGCTATACTAATTGAACTAACCACGACCTCTGGCAACAAATTCCAGAGTTTAATTGTACGTTGAGTGAAAAAGAATTTTCTCCAGTAGGTTTTAAATGTGCTACATGCTAACTTCATGGAGTGGCTTCTAGTCTGTTTATTATCCGAAAGAGTAAATACGTTTACCTGTTCTAGGTTAACATTTACCTGTTCTAGGCCTCTCATGAATTTAAAGACCTCTATCATATCCCTCCTCAGTCATCTCTTCTCCAAGCTGAACAGCCCTAACCTCTTTAGTCTTTCTCAAAGGGGAGCTGTTCCATCCTCATTTTGTTCACCCTTCTTTGTAATGCACTTGGTATCAGTTGGCCTTTAGTGCTATGGCATGGTTAGTGCAGCTTAACAGGTGAGCCCACTAGGCCCACACTGAGAGATGGTGGAAGTGCCCTGTGGCTGGACAGGCTGGAGGTTCACTTATTATACCAGCCACTTTCCCTACAGGTTGAGACCTTGGGTTCTGGCAGTTGGCAAGTCATAGGTAGGTCCCTAAGGCAATCCAGAGAACAAGAGTTTAAGGCCAAGTGAAGATCAAGCCAGAGGTTGGAACAGACAGTGGATACCAGAACACAAGCCAAGGTCAGGACAGGCAGCACACAAGGCAAGGTCAGGTACAAGGCAGAAGGTCAAGTCCAGGTGGCAATCAAGGAATAATTTATTTTATTTTTATTTATTTAAGGTTTTTATATACCGGCATTCATGAAAAATTCACATCAGGCTGGTTTACAATAAAACAGTGGTGCATAAAAAGAAAAAACAAACATGAACTGTAGTGCGGAAGAAAGCAGTTACAAAGAACAGGGATGCTTAAACTGGGAGCAGAAGGAAAAAAGAAGAGGTTAAAAGCATTTGAAATATTTACAACGGTCCAATAATCACGGTCCAATAATAATCCAATAATCCAATAATAATCCAATAATAACAACAATATTTTTTTTATTATTATAAAAAATAATAATAATCCAATAATGGTCCAATAATCACGGTCCAAGTTGAAGTCAGAGTCCAGAAAAACAAGCCAAAGAAGATAAGATGAAGACCAGGACCAAGACAAGACAACAACCAGGGCCAGGTGAACAAGAACAGAGCAGGACAAAGGCAAGACAAAACATACACGAGCTCAGGAACAGGTCAGAAATTGCAGGAACATCAGGATGCGGAAACACAGGCAACATGTACTGAAGAGGAAAAGCACATTAGGAGACCTGTTGCTGAGGCATCTTCTGCTCCTCTGGAGAAGCCTTAAATACAGGGAAGACCATGATGTCATCAAAGGGCACTGTGACTGAGTTGTTGGATGTGTGTGCAAATAAGGGCGAGCAGCAGCATGGCAGCGTTCCTGCCATGAGGCTCCATTGTCAGCATCCTGTGCTCATTCAGGTGCTGGTGGTATTCGGGGTGAATGAGGCGGCTTGTGGGATCATCCCACGAGCCATTAAACATAACATTATCCATCCAAGGCCTCGATTTATTAAGCTGCAATAAGGCGTTATCACGAGTTAAACACAATGTAGTGCATATGTTAAATGCTGTTTATCATGCTGCAGAACAAAATATTTCCTCCCCCTACAGAAATAAGCTGCTTTGCATGTATTTGCATGCATAAAATTGCCCAATGCATGCAAAGCAGCTTATGCATAGGCAAACCTATGTAATAAAATAATGTGACAGATAGAAAAAGGTCAGCTCCTGCATCTCCTCTCTTCCAAGGTATACATATATAGATTCTTCACCCTCTCCTCATAAATCTTCCGTTACTGATCCCATGCCATTTTGGTTGTCCTTCTCTGGATCACTGCCATCCTATCTCTATTCTTTTTGAATTATGATCTCCAGAACTGAGCACAGTCCTCCAGGTGAGGCATCACCAAGCACCAAGGACCTGTGCAAGGGGATTATCACCTCCTTTTTCTTTCTGGTTATTCCTCTCTCTATGCTGTTTAAGAAATCTCCATCTAAATGGCAAGTTTAGAGATATTCAGCCACTTATCCAACTAAATTATAGCTTTATTTTGAGGGGAGGAGCCTCACACAGGTTATAGAGCTGTGTTTAGGCTGTGGCTCTACATGCAAACCTCCACTCCACTGGACTGAAAAAAAAATATATACTTCTGTAAGATATAGTTTAAAAAAAATTATGGGCCTAGAAAGCCCATTTTTACAAGTCCACCCACCCATCTCCCTTGCACCCCAGTGAGCTGTTTTGAATGATTTTGTATTGCAACACCTCACTGGGGGGAATTTCAATAAACTTTAGTGTGATGCTGACTATGCATAAATGACAATTTTTCAAAAATTGTTTTCCAAAGTGATTTTCGTTAAAAAAAAAAAAAATTCCATGGAAAATGCCCAGATTTTTGCATTTTTGAGCTGAATTATGGACAGATGGAAGGATGTTAATGGACCATCTATGGTGTTTCCTCCTCCTGCTTGCTTGTAATATCGTCATGAGAGCCATGCTGAATATCATTTTAGACCACCTCAGATATCTTCCAAATGTCCCCTTTGAAGAAGTTGCTATTTTTCAAAATGGAACTATCCCAAGATATTCATGCTTTGAAACCCTAAACCACAGGGGCGTTCCTGTAGTCAAACTGTATAGAAAAGCATGTAAATTGTTATATAGAGGGTTTGGAATAAATCCCTTATGAAGAAAGGCTAAAGAGGTTAGGACTCTTCAGCTTGGAGAAGAGATGGCTGAGGGGAGATATGATAGAGGTCTATAAAATAATGAGTAGAATGGAACAAGTAAATGTTAATCAATTGTTTACTCTTTCAAAAAATAGAAAGACCAGGGGACACACAATGAAGTTACTAAGTAATACATTAAAAACTAATAAGAGAAAATATTTTTTTACTCAACACATAATTAAACTCTGGAATTCATAGCCAGAAGATGTGGTGAAAGCTATTAATCTAGCTGTGTTTAAGAACGGTTTGGAAAAGTTCCTTGAGGAAATGGCCATTAACCATTATTTAGGTAGATTTGCAGAAATCCACTGCTTATTCTTGGGATAAGAAGCTTGGAATCTTTATACTCCTTGGGATCCTGCAAGGTACTTGTGACCTGGATTGGCCACTGTTGGAAACAGAATTCTGGGCTTGATGGACCTTTGGTCTGACCCAGTATGGCAATTTCTTATGTTCTTAAGACTGATATTTAGCGCTACTTAGCCAATTAAGCAGTTACTTCTCTGGCTAAGTAGCAGCCGCTGAATATCCCACCATGTTCAGCAGTTGCCACTTAGCCAGGTAAATATTTATCCTTTTATGAAGATAGCTAGAGATCATGGGATGGGCAATGAGCTGATTGAAGTGGGGCTATTTATCCAGTTATCTTAACTAGATAAATGCAGATATACAGACTTATCCAGATAAGTTAATCAGATAAGTTATATCTGCCATAAGGCAGGTCCAGCTTAGCCAGATTTAACTTATCTAGCTAAGTAGCAATTTGTACATGGATATTCAGAAGCATAGCTGTGCTGCTAAATATATCCCATTTAAGTTAACCGGATAAGTCTTTTAGTTTTGAATATCGAGCCCATAGATATTCCTGGTGTAAAATCAAAATGTTGATTCATCATTACATTTTCCTTGATTTTCAAAATAGAAAACTTGGAAATTCTTTTAGTTGCTATAATTTAATCAGACCATTATTAAACTTATACATGATAAAACATTTTCCTTTATTGAGACATTCCAGCAATACATTTCCAGGTGAAACCCAAACCTTCCTCAGGAAATGCTAGTTCTGTTCACAGCCTCATTTTGCCAGTTGTTCCTTACTTGCTTCCTCTCCTGGGACCATATTGATTGCATGTTTGAAATAAACTAAAGCAACCTTCTTATGAATTTGGTTCTTAATTTTCATCATTTAGAAATATGCATGTAAAGGAAACATTCCACGTAGTTGTTGCCTCTAAGATAGTACTCAATGTGCTCATGTTTTAGTAATGTTACATGCAAAATATATAACACTTTACATGGTTTCATATGCAGTATGATCACAGGAACATACTGAACTTATATATTTAACAAGGTTATATGAATGTATGTAAAGGTTTATTTCATTTTTGAAATTCAGATATTCTTAAAACAGCAGGGATGCATAGAAAGAAATAGAGCCAGACCCCTTTTGCACCACCATTTCAATGTCTCTATGAAACTCCTTTCCTCCCATCAAATAGCTTTACTCTCTGAGGTCCAGGCTCCTAAGTGAGGGTATGAGAATATCAAGTCCTTTTTTCCATCCCTGGTACACAGCACTAAGCTTTACATTGTCTCTGCATCCAAGTAACACACAGCAGAAGAACGGTGGTTTCCAACTTCTTTTACTCATAGTTGCTTAGATGATTATATGCTATTTACACGTCAATTCTTTTCATAGTCCAAATTAATAAATAATAAGATAGCAAGAAGATATAATAAACTTGTGACTCCAATTCTTCATCAGTCTGTATTCTCAACTGGAAGCTCTTAAATTTACACTGAATTCCTTTTGTTCTTCAGTTTCTTTCTTCAGTATCTTAGTAGAGTGAATGTAGTCCAAGTCTTCCTTAATTCCTAATTTAGTTCTTACAACTTCCCTCTGTAGGTGGTCAGAATATATATATAGTCCCAGAATTAATCTCCTCCAAGAAATCCTTTTGAGCCTACTTTATCTGTAAGACAGCACCAGAAGGGAACTTTACTCTTGTTCTTGATTCTTTGAGCTCCTTAGGCAGTACCAGGTGGGCAGTTCTCACCCCCCCTCATGTAAGACTTCCCTCGATAGCAAAAGATTTCTTGTCATCTTTACATTGTATCATCATTGTTTCTCCTGGTAATGCACTTTATTGGTATCCCTTATTTTTTTTTTGTAATTTATATCTTTATTGATTTTTCAAATTAATACAGAAATAATAGTAAGATCTCATAATAATTCAATCAAACAATAATAATTCCATAATTCTTCCTTATTATTTTATCATCAAACAGAAATAATTATCCATCATCATAATTCAAACAGAGGCTCGGAAATAAGGGAGCATATATAAGGAAATTAAGACAAATTCTTCTATTAATCTCATCCACAGTTGAGCTCTGAATATAAACTTACTATTCACTAGAAAGTGGGGAAGATGTAATTATTCTCCTTTGTTCAATAAAATGTTTTAATTGGTCGGATAAGAAAAATACAAAAACATCCTGTTCTTTTTTTAACATACATTTGCAGGGAAATTTCAGGGTATAGGAAAATCCCATAGTGATCACCTCCTGCCGGAAGGCCAAAAATTCTTTTCTTTTTTGCTGTGTAGCATATGATAAATCTGGAAAAAATTTTACCAAATTGTCATAAAAAGATATGGGGTAGGCTGAAAAATATTTTTTCATTACCTTATTAAGGTCAAGAAAATTTTGAAAGGTAACTAGTAATACCCCCCTATCTATTATTCTTTCAGAGTTTTCCAAAAAAAATTGAAAGGTTACCTTGAAATGGTAACTCCATAGTGTTCACTACAGGGTTTTTCTTAGGTAAAAAGTAACATACACTTATTGCAGGTAATTCTTCTGAAGGAAATAATAAAACTTCCTGAAAAAATTGATGTAATGTCTCCATAGGAACTTGTCCAACCACCCTTGGAAATTTAATATTCTTAAATTTAATTGTTTGGAGTTATTTTCAGAGGTTTCCAATCGTCTAAACAAATATTCCCTATCCTTAGCTACTACAGCATGAAACTCCTGGTACTTTTTCTCTAATTCTTCCAGTTTTTTAATTCTTTCGGCAGATTTCTTTACTTCCTCCCGTATCTCTATAACTTCCTGAGAATTATTTCCTGCCATACTATCAATCTTTTTTTCCAACACTTTCATGTTTACATTCATTCTGGTCATCAAGTCCCACAACAATTCTAGTGTCACCACTTGAGGACGTGTTATGATCTCTATTGCCTCACCTCTGGTTGCAGAGTTTTCCCCTCCAGTCTCGGCCATTTGGGTTGAACGGGCCTTCAGAAGATTTGTTACCTCAGAATCAACACCTTCCGTGACTGAAGAGCTCTCGCCATGGTCAACCAAGTTTAACTTAGTCCCAATAGATGTTGTCTGCTTTGTTATACTCCCAGGGGAAGCCTCACTTCCTCTCTGCGTTGGTGGTGGCCTTAGATTGGGGCTCAGCGATGCCTCATCTAATAACCCAGTGTTTTCTCCCACATACACTGAGTCTGCAGAGTCCTTGGTTGCTGGAGTTTTCAAAGCTACATTGGTCATATAGCGTACAATTTCCTGCTGTATAAGAGAGGGGAGGGGTGCCGGGGGATAAACCCTTACCCTCCCCTTACGTTTAGGAGGCATAAAAATTTTAAATCAATTATAGCAGGAGACGCTTATGTACCAAACAACTGTGGTCTTCTGAGCCTCTGTGGCAGCCAAATTTTTGCAAGGAGTATCCACCCTGTCCGGCCTGCTCCGGACTAAGCCGGACAAAGCCGCACGTGCCCCTTAGGCGCGCGCGGCTTTGGCGGCGCGTCGGCGGCTGCGGTGTGCCGTAGAGCGCTGATTTTGTAGGCGCTGAGTCCCCTCGGATGACGTCAGACGGGGCGGGAAATTCAAGCTCTTTTCTTGTACGGCTCACCGGATGGATTTCCTCCTCGCCCAGGCTCAGCTGCAGCCTAAGCGTCTCAGAGCGCCGATTTTGTAGGGGCTGAGTCCCCTCGGATGACGTCAGATGGGGCGGGAAATTCAAGCTCTTTTTTCGTGCGGCTCACCGGATGGATTTCCTCCTCGCCCAGGCTCAGCTGCTGGTATCACTTATTTTAGATGGATTATGGAACACCTCTGTATCTTTCTGGCTGAAAGACTTCCTTCTTTAATAGGTTTGGAATACTGAACGCCAGATACCATGCGCTATCTGATCCAAGTAGCAACACAATAGTTAAAACCCAAAGGGGGAGTAAGAAGCAGGAAGGATGGAATGAAACCTCCTTGTCTCCAGAGAAGATAGTAAAAAAAGAAAAAAAGGACAGTTAATGCAAAAATGTTCTTCCTCTATAAAAGGTCACTGTCAGGTATATACTCTAGAGGAGATAAAACACTCTGCAGGTCTTCCTTCCTTCAAATCCAGCCTCGAATACAAGGACGCCCCAATCTTCTGTAACATGGGGTATTGGCTGTCAGAGGAAATTCTCAAAAATTGGCTTTAAAAGTCCAAAACAATCTGAAAAGGATGGATAGTCGAGTCAACTGGTGGCTAGAACCTAAACAGGATGCTTCCTTACTCCTTTCCCACAGCTTAGAAAAGATTGCACTCCAGGAGGCAGCAAGCTCCTTACTGTATGAAAGTCTACATGTAAATCCACAAGGAAAGACTGTGCTGTGGGATGATAAACAGCTAGGACTCACCACCTGCCTGTTCCCACATGGGGGAGCAAAAGCCAAACCTCTCTCAATGAGTTCTACACACAAACTCCCCAGTAAGTTGATGCATTCCTTTAGTAAGGGGAAAGCAAAGGTCCCTTACACATTGCTAAGGAAAATCATTGTATAAAAAAAACCTGCTGTAGCCATTGTTGTCATGCTATAGTCATGTGTTGTCAGTTGGATCATGGAAGACTTATAGGGAAACAATAATATTTTCCATTCTTCGCTAAATTTAGACTGTGCTAGATACAACCACAGTTTATAAAGGCAAATATTTGCAGAGGAGTTCAGTTAGAAATGCCTTACAGTTGATTATATGCTTAGATGATTATATGCTATTTACACTTCAATTCTTTTCATAGTCCAAATTAATAAATAATAAGATAGCAAGAAGATATAATAAACTTGTGACTCCAATTCTTCATCAGTCTGTATTCTCAACTGGAAGCTCTTAAATTTACACTGAATTCCTTTTGTTCTTCAATTTCTTTCTTCAGTATCTTAGTAGAGTGAATGTAGTCCAAGTCTTCTTTAATTCATCATTAGAGACTGTGGGTCATAATACTGGTTCAGCCAAATATATATATACAAGTATTATGACTCACGGTCTCTAGTGATGCTGTTGTATGGCATTTCTAGATTATACCATGATATAATCCTCAGAAGGTCATGTTTCAAAGCAATTTATGCAGGTAAAAAAATGTTTTACCCACATTAAGCACCTGTCTGAAAATTCCCCTCTCTCAATGCAACTAAAAGCCTGCATGTTGTTCTCACCATCACTTGATTTCTTTTTTACATAAAAGGGCTAAAAGCATCTGTAAACCATGCTAAGACATAATGGGGCAGATTTTCAAAGGGTTATGCGAAAACCTGCTCCTGCACAAGCCCCAGGACGCGCAAATGTCCTGGGGTGGGGTCGGGGCGGCGGGCCGGGATGGCAGTCCGGGGGCGGTCCCAAGTCCTCCATCACAGCGGCCCTGCCGGGGGATGGCATGCCGGCAGCTGGCCAGCACGCGTAACTCCTGAAATAAAGGTAGGGGGGATGGGTTAGATAGGGGAAGGGGGGGGAGCGGAGGGAATGGGGAAAGCCATCGGGGCTCCCCTAGGGCTCGGCGCCTGCAAGGTGCAACCCCTTGTGTACGCCACGGGGGTGCATTCATGTTATAAAATCAGGCATACATTTGTGCGCGCTGGGTAGCGTGCACAAATGTAGGCTATGGACACAGGTTATAAAATCTGCCCCAATATGTTTGGGTACAAAAAGAGCTTTCCAGTCCTAAAATTTCTAGAGACTTTAGATACCCATCCCATATCGAATACTGATGTTACCCAGGTAGAGAGTTCATCAAGCTAGGTTGACAGAACATTGCACAAATCTCATCTTTGCGTGAGTTTCCTCACTCCAAAGGTCATCAAATCTTCACAAGATTTGTTCGTACGTCTCACTCTGCATGTCAAAGTGGTCCCCTAACCCCTACACAAATACCCAAACCTCACCTTGAGTAGCTAGGGTGCTCATATAGAGGTATAAATACCTACCTAGTATGAGGGCCTTATAGCTAGTCTCTCTCACTCTCTCACTCCTTAAAATCCTGAAAACACTATTTGCGAAAACATCGCAAAGTGCTATAAAGCCATATCGCACGGCTTAATGCAAATGAAAAAGGTATAGTTAAAACTGTGCGATATGGCTTCCACTTGGCCAGAAATCCTGCCCCAAACTCCTCCCCTTTTCCTAATTTGCATCTCACCATGCGTTATGGTGTTTTCGTATGCGTTAAAGGTGCTTTTTGCATGCAGAAACACCATATAGCACTTTGATAAATGACCCCCTATGACAGCTCTTTTGGCTTGGATGGATGACCTAAGAAGAAGTTGAAATAAGAGATGATTCTGTGGTTGTCCTTCTTAACTTTTCAACTGCCTTCAATACCAAAAGCCACATTATGCCATTGAAGAAGTAGAGTTCAGAAAGAGAACATAGATGATACTCTATCCTCCTCTGGGATATTCGAATATGTTGTATTTATTTATTAGGATTTATATTACACTTTTCAGCACTTCAAAATGAATTACATTACTGCAGTAGTCGGTTTGTTCCCTTTACTTTTCAAGTATATACAGATGACATCTATATGTACTATAATCTTGGTGAAAATCAGGGAGAAAGAATTGAGAAATTATTTGTTTAGATGCTATTTGAGTTCAATTAATTGAATACAACCTTTCAAAAACTGTGATATTATGGATTTGGAATACTTCATCAGCTGTTACCTTCCCTCAGATTCTAGTAGATGGAATTTGATTGCCTGTGAAGTCAAAGATAAAAGTACTGGGTATAATTCTTGATAGTATAATCAACTTACAGACTTAAAAAACAAGTGCGGTTTGGGCTGCATTAATGCAACTTCAGTTAATTCATAATCTTTGACCATACTTGAGTGTGATGACTTAACCTCAGTAACTCATATACTGATCTCCTGCCGAATGGATTATTATAATTTGTTCATGTATTAGCCTTGGTAAGACTTAACTTCAGAGACTCCAGCTTATTCAAAACATGGTTGCTATTATACATTTAGGTTTAAATCAGGGCTTCCCAAACCTGTCCTGGTGACCCACAGCCAGTTGGGTTTTCAGGATATCCACAATGAATATGCATGAGATACATTTTCATATACTGAGTCTCCATGATATACAAACTGGCCATGGATTCCTAAGGACAGATTTGGGTAGCCCTGGTTTATATCCCATGCACCACATTACACAAGCCCTGGAAAGCCATCCGTGGCTTCTAGTGGCCTCTAAAATCCAATTTAAAATTATTTCTCTGGTCTTCAAAGCTATGTTATGTAATAGACCACTGTATTTTGGAGATGGAATGAAGATTAATTCCCTTGTTAGGACTCTTTAATCCTCTCAGCAGGATTAGAGAGCCGTAACAGAGGAATTAATTTCTGTACTCCTTTAAAAAAACTAAACTGATAGAAACCATAAAGACCTCCTCATGTTTAGGTCCCAACTTGTAGAACAAAATCCCTAAAGAGCTATTCAGGTTTTAGAAAGCATTGCAAAGCATGTCTTTTAAATACCACTTTTATATGACACTGCTATTTACTATCTGCTTGTTTTTTCATTTCCTTATTATTTTGTAATGGTTGCTTTTATGTATCATTATTTTCAGTTACATTGTTTTTAGTTATATTTTATTTTATGATGTTACCCACATTATATTTTATTGGTGCATGTTCTGTTCTTGATCTTGAGCTCTATTGGGTAAGCAGATGAGAAATTCAATTAAATAAATGTAAATATTCATTCTTTTAGCTACAATGAGAGGAGTTATTCCCGGGGCTGTTTACTAAGGTAAGGGGAAGAAAATTAAAGGTATAGTTATCATTTTCAAATATATCACCTACTTTTTCTCAAAACTCTACCCCTGAAAAAGTAAATGTAAGTGGCTGCATGTACTTTGTACCTGTAGCAAGATTCAAAGCAAAGAGCATACGTAACTGATTACCATACCACATACACAAGTATAAGACCACTGAGCAGAACTGTTATCACATCCAATAATTTTGTTATAAAGCCCACTACATTTTATATTCCTTGGGCATGAGCACCTAGAAACCAAGGAACAATATCAAATTATAAAATGTATACATTTACTAGGACAGATTGAATCACTTCATATTCTTCCTTCCAAATGTGCTGGATAATACAAGGATCCAGTAATATTTATAAGATTTCTGCCCTATGCATACCCTTGCCTGCTGGTGTTTTCCCAAGGCTCTGACCATCTACCTAGATTCTCCTTTGATCTCACATCAATCATTGCTCCTTATGACACATGTCCTACTTATGATGCCTGCTGTAAGATAAGATTGTGTGCCACTGTTACAGTTAGATCTTATCCCTCAGACTGACAA
The DNA here is from genome assembly GCF_901001135.1 of Rhinatrema bivittatum. Taxonomy (NCBI): domain Eukaryota; kingdom Metazoa; phylum Chordata; class Amphibia; order Gymnophiona; family Rhinatrematidae; genus Rhinatrema; species Rhinatrema bivittatum. Next base: position 97,194,893 of record NC_042618.1, read on the forward strand.
AGAATGTGCCTTTTGTCGCAAATATTTTAGCCTACATTATCTGTCCATCTATCGGAAGCTAGTTCTGTATTGTTCTTCAGATGAGATCATACCAACTTGCACACCTATCATACATACACACACACACAACTCAACCATGCATACTTTCACTTTGTTCCAATGAGAGCAGTTTGGAAATTGTCCCATAATGGCTAAAGATCTCACAGTGACTTGAAAACATCTAATATAAAAAATAGAAATTGTGAACTATAAAAAATGCCATATCACTTTGAATGTCTTTCTCTCTCTCTCATAATAATATTCTTATAATAGCAATTCTAAAATTAAAGTAATGGTAGTAAAATAAATGACCCTTATTTAGTAAAAGAAACCAAAATTGTGGTATGTATCAGCGTGTGCTCCAGTGAGTTCTTTTCATTTTTTCTGCCTTTCATTTGTAAAACCTTGGGGCAAATCTTTAAAGGTACGCACGGGCGCAGATTTGTTCGCACAACATGGCGCGAACAAATCTATGCCCGATTGTACAACATGCGCGCACTGCTGTGTGCATGTTATAAAATCCAGGGACGGCGCACGCAGGGGGGGTACACAATTGTGCAACCTATGTGCGCCAAGCCGAGCAGCCTGCCTCCGTTCCCTCTGCCTCCCCCACCTTCCCCCTACCTTCCCCTATCTAACCCACCCCCCAGCCCTACCTAAATCCCCCTCCTAACCTTTATCAAAGAAGTTACGCCTGCCTCCGGACAGGTGTAACTTGCGTACGCCGGCTCTCCATCCCCCGGCACGGCGGCTGTGCCGGAGGCCTTGGTGCGCCCCCGGCACGCCCCCAGACCGGCACCCCGCCCTCATTCCCACCCAATGGAAAGCCCCCTTTTGCAAGCCCCGGGACTTACGTGCGTCCTGGGGCTTGTGTGCACCGCCGAGCCTATGCAAGATAGGCTTGGCACGTGCAGGGGCAGCTTGGGGTAGGTTTTCGGGGGTTACGCGCGTATCTTACATGCATACCCCTTTGAAAATCTGCTCCTCAGTGTATGTTTACCCTAATCCAGGAGATCTACTCCCTCTGAAAGCTCTGTAATCCTTCACGTTTTGTGTTCTTTCATTATTATTATTTTTTTTTTTAAATAATCCTTGTCACATGATAGAGGCAAAGGGGCTGATTGGCGGCATTTTGCAAAATGGTGCCAGTTAGCCCTTTGCACCTATCATATGACAGGGGTGATTGTTGCCATTGGGTAGTCCCTGCCACATGACAGAGGCAAAGGGCCGGTGCTATTTTAGAAAATGGTGGCTGCTGGGCCAGAAGAAGGGGGGGGGGTCACTACTGGGCCCCTACTAGACCACAGGGCAATTTTGGAAGTCTGAGTGGGTCAGGAGTGTGGGCAATAGAGAGGTCTGGCATCTGGGAGGCTATTTTATAAACAAAAGGAAGGGGATGGGGAGGGACATTTGAATGGAGGTTTTCCCCAAATATTACATTTCTGTGGGAACTTCGGCTGCCTCCAGGGACAGGAGGAGGCATGGGACAGGGAGGCCTCTGGAAACCTCCCAGGTTACAAGATTTGTTGGGGAAACATGTGTGCATTGTTTGCAACTAGTGCACACAAAAATTGTTAGAAATTAAAAGAAAATTTTGTGGTTTTTTGTATCATTTCATTTTAAAAATGACATGAAATCTCATACACAATGTAATTGACATTGTCTGTCTGTGTCATTTCAAATGCAAGCACATCCCTATTGCTAATACGTCATCAGTAATTAAGGCCAGACGTACAGATGAGTTGTCCCCATTTTGTGTCTAAGGGAAAAATGCTCAGTATACCTGGCCTTGAATTTGTTAAAAATGGAGCATTTGGATCAACAATCCTATCGTGCTTCCTGTGAATGCTTGGCTAAGCAAGGTTGGACCTGGATGGGAGACCACCAGGGAATACCAGGTGACTAGTCAGCCAGATAAACCAATTATTCATAACCAAGCAATATAAACTGCACATACAGGAAGAAGAAATTTATTAAAATCATTTCATAAATAAAGGCAGTCAGCCCTTTCTGTTGCTGTACTATCATGATTTATGAGAGAGTCACTGTTATTAATAGCACTAACCAGTTGCTTATAAAAGGCATAATATCATGCTGATCTGTTAACATGTACACTACATGCTGTTTTTAATACTTTAGCAAACTCAGAAAAGTTGTACAAGAAAACTTCACAGATATGGAAAAGCCAAGCCAGAGGCAAACAGTCAAATTCAAAAATGCAAAATATGTCACACTCTGCTGGGAAATGACATTGAGCAATGGTGCTAAAAATAAATAAGCTTTATTACAAACTTAAAAAAATATAAATAAATCCGCCCAATATGATGGCCAGAACAGAGACTACTAATCCCCAAAAGTGCTTCAAGCAAATGGCTCTTTTTCAAATCGTACCTGTTGTTGTGTGTGATTACCCAGGGGCAAGCAATCAGTTCATGCATTTGAATATTTTAACATTTTACAAACACAGTAGATTGCATGAGTAATATATGAGAATATACTAATAGCCTAACAAGAGGTAAACAAAACTAGATGGACAAACACTTTGCATACCAGTTTGACAAGGAAAACACTGAGGATCATGCAGTACTACCAAAGGAACGACTTGCCTCAGGTTAAAAAACATTTTCTTAGCTGGGTGGATTGAAATAATTGAAAATACAGAGGGCACTGGAGAGAGCCAAGCCAGCCTCAAAGAGAACACATTTCAAATGTGCTCACTTTAAGCTGGCTATGTTTGTAAATTGGGTGACAAAGTAGTTTATCTTTCTGCAAGGTATATAATGCAACCTTCATAGAAGTACCCTGAGATTACTCCTAATTTGTTTCTGTAGCAAATCACTTCATACAAATGGCTGTTCAGTTTCTTGTACATCTAAAAGTTTGTAAATTCCATTTTACCACCTTGCAGTAAGCCTTAGGAGTGAATTTTCAAAGGAGTTACATGTGTAAAAGCAGCATATATGTGCATAACTAACTCATGCTAACTTATATGCTATTTTATAAACATCAAAAATGTGTGTATTTTTTGTTTTGTGGTCACGTCTACCTGCACAATAAAGGGGAGATCTAGGGGCATTCTAGGGCAGGCCCAAGAGGAATGTGCAAAGGTGGTGGAAGAGCCAACTACAATCAAATGTATGTAATTTAACCTCTAATAAAAAAAACATTTGAGCATAAAAGATTTATATGAATACATTAGCCATTTATTTGTGCAATTTTATTCCTGCTAAATTATCTAGTGCAATTAAGATCAGACTCCTCTGTTGTCTGCTATTGAGTGGGTGGGCTGTCTAGGTGAACTGGGGGAGTTCAGGGTGAATAACTAGGAGGATTTTGATGACCTAGAGAAGGACTGGCTGAATTGGTGGAGGTATCAGCAATCTGGTGATTTCTATTATGCATGCATGTTTTAAAATATACTGACTGCCACATATAATATCAGGGTTTTATGTGGGCACGTTTTTTCTTTTTTTTTTTTTTTGTGCATTAAATATATGTGCATATGTTTATGTAATGATGCTTTGGGATCATCGCAAGGCCAATCCTTGAACCTTGTGAGCTAGGATAGGAAAGGTAGTGGAGGAAGGGGGTACTTCATTTCTGAACAGCTCCTTCACTGAGGGTGCTGGAATGGCCAGCCCCTGCTGCTTATAAAAGCAGGCTGCAGCAATTCTAGATATGGCATTTTGTTTAAGGGTTAGATAAGTAGGAGTGTTTTTTTCTGAGTTGTTCCCCTGCTTGGGTTCTGGTTTTCTCAGCCTGGACCAATGCCCTAGTGAGAAGAGGATCAGTGCCTGTCTTGGTGCCGATTCTGCTTTTGATTAAGATTTTTGGATGTGTTTGACTTTTTTAGGTTTTCTTCTGTGAAAGCCCTGGCTGGAGAAATTTGGGCTATCCGCCGGCTAGGTTAGATCAGGAGGTAGGGAAGACTCCAAGTGGTGACCCACTGAAGAAGGATTCTAGATTTTTGCTACTTTTATTTGAAGATTTTTTCTGAGATCCCACGAGGAAGTTTTTGGACACTCTTGCTGCCTGAAGAGGGGACATCTGTATAGAGATGCTGTGTTCCCTGCCACTGGACTTTTCCTAAGAAAAATCCTATTGAGACAACTGAAGAAATGAACTGTAAGTCCTAACTTTTTATTCTGAGGACACCCAACAGAGTCTTCACCCTGGGAGAGAGACATTTAGGGGAGACTGTGCAGGGGCTGTAACTCTTTTGCCAATCAGTATTTTTGGAAAGAGTTTTCTGTCCCATCTAAAGATGCCCTGTCTGACTGGGAACTTTGCTTGTCTAAACCACAGAGGATGAGAATTTCTTGACTTGATACTGAGAGATGCTTGCACAGATAAAATGAAGAACTTTAAATTTCATCTTATCAAGACAGGAACTTTGTGAAAATGCCATTTCTACCATTTATGAACTCTGACAGTAAAGATTTAATTTTGGACACTTAATCTGAGCCTCCTGAGTCTTTCCTGGCACTTACATCCCTTGAAGAAAATATAGACTGGTTATCCCCCAGGGCAACAACCCGAGAGTCACCCCAACCATCTTGGGCCCTGTAAGATTTAGTCCACCTCCCATTGAAAAAAGAAACCTGGCCTGCCCTAATGCCCCTGGACTGTGTTGGAATGGGAGAAAGTTAAAGGATTGGCTCTGGAACCCTCTTCTGCTCCTGCCCTCCTGAACTCTAAACCAGAGAGGGGGTTGCACTTATACAATATGTAAGAAAGATGCATGCTTTCAATGCCTTGCAGGTATTCATGCTTAACCAAACATTCACACATAAGAACATAAGAAGTCACCATACTGGGTCAGACCGAGGGTCCATTAAGCCCGGCATCCTGTTTCCAACAGTGGCCAACCCAGGTCCTAAGTACCTGGAAAATACCCAAACATTAAATAGATCCCATGCACCTAATGCCAGTAATAGCAGTGGCTATTTCCTAAGTCAACTTGATTAATAGTAGTACTAGTATATAGACTTCTCCTTCAGCTAAACTGACTGCTTTAACCACATCCTTCAGAAACAATTTCCAGAGCTTAATTGTGCATTGAGTGAAAAAGAATTTTCTCTAATTTGTTTTAAATGTGCTACTTGCTAACTTCATGGAGTGCCCCCTAGTCCTTCTATTATCTGAAAGAGTAAATAACCAATTTACATGTATCCATTCTAGCCCTCTCATGATTTTGTAGACCTCTATCATATCCCCCCTCAGCCGTCTCTTCTCCAAGCTGAACAGCCCTAACCTCTTTAGCCTTTCCTCATAAAGGAGCCATTCCTTCCCCTTTATCATTTTGGTCGCCCTTCTCTGTACCTTCTCCTGTGCAACTATATCTTTTCTGAAATGTGGTGACCAGAATTGCACACATAGTCAAGGTGCAGTCTCACCATGGAGCGAAACAGAGACATTATGACATTCTCCATTTTATTCATCATTACCTTCCTAATAATTCTTAACATTCTGTTTGCTTTTTTGATTGCCACAGCACAGCACACTGAGCCGATGATTTCAATGTGTTATCCACTATGACGCCTAGATCTTTTTCCTGGGAGGTAACTCCAAATATGGAACCTAATATTATGTAACTATAATAAGGGTTATTTTTCTCTATGTGCATCACCTTGGAGTCCCAGTCTTCCAGTTTCACAAGATCCTTCTGCAATTTATCATAATTTTCATTTGATTTAACTACTCTGAATAATTTTGTGTCATCTACAAATTTGATCACCTCACTCATCCTGTCCCTTTCCAGATCATTTTTAAATACAGTATATTGAAAAGCTCTGGTTGAAGTACAGATAATATGTTAGGGGTTAGGCATAATGGGTATTTAATAATCTGTATGTAGTTGATACCTGCAGGTTATAGAATACTGCAGTAGATCTCCATGTGACTATATACACATGTATATGGGAAAGCATGGAGTTTTCTGAAAAGTATCCTCGCTGTATGCAGCATGTATGCAACTAGAAAAAGTTAGATTATAAAAGTGAAAGATACATGCTGCTCAAAAAGACATGTTCAGACTTGGTGTCCTTGAGTCATGATATAAGTAGCAAAATCCCTGGACCTAACTCATGTTTCTCTTTTTCATGAGACAGCAATAACAGTGCAAAACCAGGTTCATAACCTTAGTTTCTTAATTGCCAGCTCCCTGTCTATGGTTCCACAGATCAGGCAGGTCTGTAAGTCCTGCTTTATGCACTTGCGCCCTGACAGGCCTGTCCCACCATCAGTCAAAAAAAACAGAATGTCAGAGTCAATCCTGCTGGTGGCCAAAGAAAGGAAGGTGAGAGTGAAGTCCAGGCGAGGCCACTGGTAGAGTCCATCCTACCGCAGCCAAAAAAAAGAAGGCGAGAAGCAGACCTCGACAGGGTCTCTGGCAGAGATCATCCCACCAATAACTGAAAAATGACAGAGAAGACTGGCTTGAATGAGAGAGGGAACATATGTGAGGCAGTATGTGTGTATAAATGAGAGAACATGTATGAGTGAAAAAGTCCTGGTTGGTGTATAGAAAGAGACCTCATACAGCGCCCTTGCAATGAGTGGTTTATATATGCAAGCCTTTTCCAAGCACTGGAACTTTTTTAATCATAGGTCACTTTAAGAATGATGCATTCCCCGGAGGGTTATACTTTACACATTATTTGCACTTATCTTTGCATGAGAAATCTGTGATGCAGCTGTATTAGAGTTTTCCACATTTGGCATTTAAAGTTCAATACTGCAGTGCTGTGTAGATCATCTGACACTGCAAGTGTTTCGAAGCGCTTTACTTCTTCTTCAGGGAACACAATAGCTGTTAGCTGCAAGCATTTATCTGTGCAATAGAAAACAAAAACCTTTAAAAACAGCTACTCGCTTGGAGAACAACATGGCTGTAAGGGAACATGGGACACTTACTATATTTCAAAATGTGGTCGGTATGCCATCCAAAGAAATTTTTATAAGCACTGATAACAGTAGCTTGTGGCACGACAACGTGAGTAACTCTTTTTTCTAACGTGTTAATTCAGTAAAGTTCTCACAACTTTTAAATATGGGCTGATACTGTTTTCTTCATTATTTCAGTGCTTATAAAAATTTCTTTGGATGGCATACTGACCACATTTTGAAATATAGTAAGTGTACCATGTTCCCTTACAGCCATGTTGTTCTCCAAGGGGTAGATTTTGTAAATCTATGCCCATGCGTATGCAGGATTTTATAAGATACACGCGTAGCTGCACGTATCTTATAAAATCTGGGGTCGGCACACGCAAGGGGTTGCACATTTGTGCACCTTGCACACGCCGAGCCCTGCGCGGGCTGCCAGTTCCCCCCCAAGGCCTCGGACGGAACTTTCCTTCCACCCCCCCACACCTTGCCCTCCCTTCCCCTCCGCTACCTAACCCACCCCCCCAGCCCTATCTAAACCCCCCACCTGTGTTTTAAAAGTTACGCCTGCCAGAAGCAGGAATAACTTGCGCGCCCCAGCGGGCTGCTGGTGCGTGATTCACCGGCCCGGGACCCGTTTCAGAGGCCTTGGCCACGCCCCCGAAATGCCCCCATGCCGGCACCACGCCCCCTGACACACTCCCCGGAACGCCCCAAATGTCGCGTCGACCCCGATGCCCCCCGACATGCCTCGAAACACCCCTTAGCGAATCCCCGGGACTTAGGCTCGGCGTGCGCAGGGAGGTTTTAAAATGGTTATGAGCATAACTTATGCGCGTAACCCTTTTAAAATCCAGCCCCAAGCGAGTAGCTGTTTTTAAAGGTTTTTGTTTTCTATTGCACAGATAAATGCTTGCAGCTAGCAGCTATTGTGTTCCCTGAAGAAGAAGTAAAGCGCTTCGAAACACTTGCAGTGTCAGATGATCTACACAGTGCTGCAGTATTGAACTTTAAATGCCAAATGTGGAAAACTCTAATACAGCTGCATCACAGATTTCTCATGCAAAGATAAGTGCAAATAATGTGTAAAGTTGTATAACCCTCCAGGGAATGCATCATTCTTAAAGTGACCTATGATTAAAAAAGCCCCAGCGCTTGGAAAAGGCTTGCATATACAAACCACTCGTTGCAAGGGCGCAGTATGAGGTCTCTTTCTATACACTAATAAGAACCTACCAGCATAGCGGAATTTTATTTATTTTTGTTTTCAGACAAGTATTTCCAGTTAATTTCAGGATAATTTTGTTGAGTGAAAAAGTCAGCATGTGTGAGTGAGAAAGGGAGCATATGTGTGTGAAATAGAGAGAGAGAATGTGTGAGTGAGAGAGAGGGACCGTGTGTCTGTGTGTGAGAGAGAGAAAGTATGTGAGTATGTTAGAGGAGGAGGGAGTATGTGCGAGTGAGAAAATATATGAGTGTGAGAGAAAGTGTGCAAGAGAGAGGGAGCGTGTGATAGTGGTATCTGAGAGAGGGAGTGTGTATGTATGCATGTGTGTGTGAGAGAGAAGAGAAAATCTATGCACCTCCCCCATCCCCCCACACATTAATCCATGACATTCTCAGGGTGACTAGAAATCAAAAGTTCCCAGTTATGGAGATCAGAGGATTTTTGTATTCTTATTAGTTTTAATTATTAAGGTTATTAGATATATCTGCTGTTTTGAAATAATTTATTGGTGTTTGGGAAACTAAAAAATGTTGGATGTTCAGTTCATCAGCTGTTTTGAATTATTTATTTTTATTAATCTGGTTTTACTATTATGACTGTTTTATATTTCTATATTTTATTGTTTGATGTTTTATGAGGAATGGTAATGTTTCCGGTTTTCTATTGTTGCACTGCATGCAGAGTCCAGCTTGTTGCGATTTCCAGTTCAGTTTGTGTCTGCATGTTTCTATTCATACTTTATGGTCTCTTTATTCTAGCTTTGGTGAGGAACCATCTGTGTTCTGCATGGTGTAACTGAGATGGGTTATTCCCTAGCACAGGGATAGGATATGAAACTCCAGTCCTCAGGTGCCATAAGCCAGTTGAGTTTTCAGGATATCCACAATAAATATCTATGTAATATATTTGCATGCAATAAAGGTGGTGCATGCAAATGCATTTTATGAATATTTAGTATGGCTATCTTAAATCTCGACCAACTTATGGCACTCAAGGACTACAGTTGCCTATCTCTGCCTTCACATGTATATGGATCTATAGCATCCTTGCTTGCTCTGTTCCTAATAGGGGTTTTAAGGGATGTGAATTTATTTTCAAAAATGTGAAAAATGCTGTGAATGAGGCCCTCCAAAACCCCCTCCCACCTCAAAAAATCAAGGTTGGATTCTAGGTCTATTCTGGGCTGACCTGAGTTCCTCCTGTTGCATTTGGCTAGCCATGGGGCGGATCCATGACCAATTGCTCTTACCTCCCGACCTGAACTACGGGTGAGATCCTCCAGCATTGGGGCAGGCCCCCCTGGATAAAAGTGCGGCAAGCCGCTCCACCTGAAGAGGCCCGATGCGCCAGCCAGAGGAACACCACCGCCAGCTGCCTGAGGCATTCCTAGGCACGCATGTGCAAACTCATCGTCTTTTAAAGGGCCTGTGGTGGGAAGTCCCCCACAGCACTGTTGGATGATGTCAGAGCAGCTTCTATTTAAGGCATTCTCCAACATTCCTCAAACACCTTGGCGATAGGTTGACTTCTTTGGAATGGTGGTTTGTCTCTACGTGTTCCTGATCCTGGTTCCTGATTCGGGTCTTCCTGATTATGTTCCTGAATACCTTGTCCTGTTCTTTGCTCCTGTGTGACTGTTTGGTTGAGTTCCTGTCCTCTTCCTGGTTAGTCTTCATCCCCATCATCTTCTCCTTGTTTATATGGTTCCTCATTCTCCTGCTCCTTCTTCGTTCTTTGTCTCCTTGGATGGATCCTTGGCTTTGACTTTGGATTGCTCCCTGATGCTGCTAGACTGCCACCTGCCCCTAACCATGGCCTGTGTTTCAACACTGAATGAAATCCACCTGCCCCGACCTCAGCCTGAACCAGATCTTATTTACCTGTTGCCTGCCCTAACCCCTGTTGGATGCTGACTCTGTTCTTCTTCTCTGTGCTGGCCTGCACCTCTCGTCTCGACAGATCTTCAGTCTCACAGAGGCCCACGCCTAAGTCCAACAGGCCCTGGCACCTGAGCGCTCAACCTAAGGGGAAGAAGGGCTGGTAGTAGGGAAGCTCCAGTTAGGCCTCTGCTTCAGCCAGCACTGCCTTCCAATGGAGGGGACCTTCAGGACTCCCCCTCAGCTCAAGAGACCACTTCTGCAACATCTCCAACCCCCATTCTTGTACTGTCCAACATTTCTGGGGCCAAGAACCTCCCCATTCTCCTTTTATCCCATCTGTAGTGCCACAAAGTCCAAAGGACATGAGCAATACCCATTTGCTTCTGCCCTCAGCAATGCAGTACTTTAAAAATAGCACCGTTGCACTCAAGATGGCATCAAAGTGACATAACTTTGGGATCTATCTCAAGGACAGCTGGAGCCATTTTGTTTTATGGTCATGTACCATAATAGTGCCAGCTGCACCTGAGGAAGGCACTGAAGTGATATCACTTTGTCATTATCCTCAGTATAGCAAGTGCCATTTTTAAAGTTACTGCCAGCTAGGGCAGGAGAAAGTGGAGATTGTTCCTGCCCTTTAGATCACCAGAGCCCACACAATCATAATCCTGGATGCTGCTGGAAGAAGTATTAATGTAACATGCTTCTGGTGGCTTTAGGGGTGTTTGGGGTGGTTCTGGGTGTGGTGGTAGAGCTGAAGTAGGGGTTATGGATCAGTGGAGATGTAGTTAAGTGGGGGCCTGGAGCCTGTGAGTCATTTTCAACATCAGGGAGGCGGGGAGGCCCCTCAGACCAATATGGTTCACAACGTTTTGTATTCTTTTCTGAGGTTTGCGGGGGTGCTCTGTAACTTACTGATAGGGTCATTTATTAAATTGCGTTTTTGCGTTTTTGCATGCGTTAACATGTTAATGCATTTGAAAAATACCTTAACGCATGTGAAAATGCGTTAACACATGCGATAAGCACCATAAGACACATTGCAATGCAAATTTTAAAAGGAGAAGGATTGAGGAGGAGTCTGGGGTCGGATGTTCAAAAAGTGGGCTGGCTTCACAAAGCATAACGCACAGTTTTAATGCTGAATATGACCATAACACAATTTGTGATTTTTTTTTTTTTTGCTAATTTTGTTTCGGGCATTTTTAGGCTGGGGAGGGACAGAGAGAGAGAGAGAGATAGAAACAGATCTGGGGTGCTGTCATAGTAAGCAGCTATTTATGCTATTATAGGAGGCCCACCTAGTAACTCAAGGTGAGGTTTAGGTAGTAGTGTAGGGGTTAAGGGCCACTTTTACATGCAGAGTGAGACGTACAAACAGAACAGTACACTCTTGTGAAGATTTGATGTCCTTTGGAGTGAGGAAACTCACACAAAGTTGAGATTTGCACAGTGATCTTTCAATCTAGCTTGATGTTACCAAGGTAGAGCGTCCATCAAGCTAGGGTGAGAGAACATTGTGCAAATCTCATTCTTGTGTGAGTTTCCTTATTCCAAATGACATTAAATCTTCACAAGAGTGTACTGTTCTGTTTGTACGTCTCACTCTGCATGTAAAAGTGGCCCCTAACCCTACACTACTACCTAAACCTCACCATGAGTTACTTGGTGGGCCTCCTCCTATAGAGATATAAATAGCTTACTATTAGAGAGACCTTGTAGATAGTCTCTCTCTGTCTCTGACTTTCTCTCTTAAGAAATTAATATAAACCCATGCCTTTTTCTACCTCAAGTGATATTTATAGCAATTTGATAAATCTAGCTATAAGTCTGCCATCATTTTTACTGATATTAAGGATGGAAGGTGGCAGATCAAGCTTGCTCTTCAAGAATTTTTTTGTACAGAATAGGCTATATTTTGAATATATTCAAATATAATTGGTTAGGTCTAAAAGTTATCCCGGTAATATTACCCTGATAAATTTAACCGAGTATATTCAGCAGGAGATTTATCCCACTCAAATTCCATGACAAGACATCTAGCTAACTTTAGGCAGATAACTTGTCCAATATGCATATGGATCTGTATGATTTCATAACATGAAAGCATATTTTTTATATGTGTAATAAAATATTGTTTTCATTAATTCACTCCTAATATGAGGCTAAGTGTGAAATGATAAATGACAGATAGCATATGTAATGTAGCAAGTCACACTTATGTTTTAATAGCATTAAATTTTGTCTCCAAATCCTATATCATCAAATAATATAATTAGAATGAAGAACAAAACTGATAATAGTATTTAATCATATTTAGGTCCTTATTAAAAAATAACTTTTTTTCTTATTCTGTGTCAATGGCAAAATCCTTTACTACATAAGTCTTTTAGAGGTCCATATTGAAGGAATATCTAACAGGCCAATACAGTACACTGCGCTCCGATGGAGTGCACTGTTAGCCTGCTCTTGGACGCGCGTTTTCCCTTGCCCCTTATTCAGTAAGGGGAGGAAAACTCGCGTCCAACCCGCGGCACCTAATAGGGCTCTGATGGCCCTATTAGGTATGCACGCGGGATACAGAAAGTAAAATGTGCAGCCAAGCCGCACATTTTGCTTTCAGAAATTAGCGCCGACCCAAAGGTAGGCGCTAATTTCTTCCGGCACCAGGAAAGTGCACAGAAAATCAGTAAAAACTGCTTTTCTGTGCACCCTCCGACTTAATATCATGGCGATATTAAGTCAGAGGTCCCAAAGAGTAAAAAAAGTTAAAAAAAAAATAAATTTGAATTCGGCCCGCGGCTGTCGGGCCGAAAACCGGACGCTCAGTTTTGCCGGCATCCGGTTTCCGAGCCCATGGCTGTCAGCGGGCTCAAGAACCGATGCCGGCAAAATTGAGCGTCAGCTGTCAAACCCGCTGACAGCCACCGCTCTGGGCTAAAAGGAGGTGCTAGGGACACGCTAGTGTCCCTAGCACCTCCTTTTCCCCGTTTCTACCACACCACCTAATTTGAATACTGAATCACGTGCACCAGCGAGGGGCCGGTGTGCACGCCGGAAGAGTGGGCGTTCGTCCGCTCTCCCGTGGACTTTACTGAATCGACCTGTAAGAAAGTTATCCGGGTAAATATACTGTATTCGGTTAACTTAACCAGGATATTCAGCAGTATGGCTGTGCTGAATAATTTGGAATTAGCTGGATAAGTTTATCCAGACAATTTTAGACGTGCTCAATGGCAGGTTTAAGTTATCGGACTAATTTACTGGGAGATTCATCAAGCCGCAGTTTGGTTATAATACACAACAAAGAGTGGATATCACGCGACATAGCCCTATCATAGCAATATCACGTGTTGTTCATGATAATTTACATAAATTTGGCCAGATTCCCTCCCCTATTCCAATGAGCTGCTTTGCATGACATTTGCATGCATGAATTTTGCAAAAGCATGCAAAGCAGCTCATATATAGGTAATCTATGTAAATAAAATAACTCGGCCGACTTAGAAATTTGTTAGCTACATTATTTTATCTATACCTTTCCTAAAATTATTAATCTACCACGGGAGCATCAAGACCTTGATGTGAGTCCCAGTGCTCCAGTGCAGATTTAAAGGGCTCAGCTGTTCCATAATAAAAAGCAGCCAAAAGTATAAAAAGTGTCCTGGGGGTCAAACAAAATCCCCCTTCTTACCCCGGGCTGCCAACAACAAAAGTTTAAAAAAATAGATAGTTATAAACGTGTGACAACGCGCCCCCCCCCCCCCAACCCAGTCAAAATTAATAAAGGCCATAGAGTATCCCTCCAACACCCCTTTCAATAAAAACAATTCCAGATAGGTCCCCCTGTCCTCTTCCCTGAATAAAAAAAAACATTGTGAGGTTGCTATTCATCTGCCATTTAGATGGAAAACATAATGGTTAACCATCTAAATGGCTATATTCAGACTTTATCCAGCTAAATTCTACTCTCAGTTTACGCTTCCAGCACTGCCTACCAGAAGCAGCACTGGAGCTGCTGGAAGAGGGTAGGTAATACCCTTGCTCCTGGCATGGATGGATTTGGGCAATCTGGGGTGGGGGAGGGGGGAGTGGGACAGGGAATCCAGGTGTGAGCCCATGTTCTTCTGTCACTACGGGGAGGGTGAGGAGGGAACAGATTGAAACTTTCATTTTGAAACTGGGCGAAGATTATTGGAGGTGGGAGGGAGAAAGAGGGATTGGACATGTCTTGGAGTAGAGGAGCGCTGGGCTCCACAAGAAAGTTTATTGATCAGTGACGAAGGTTCACATTGGGCCTCGGGCCCTTTGATTTATGTTCTGGTTTGTTTTTTTTATTTTGTTTTTTTTTTATTACACTAACAGCAACTTAACTGGATATCACTGAAGATATCCGGTTAATTAGAAAGTTATCTGGTCATACAAGGTTAGATAACTTTAAAACCTAACCAGCTATATTTGAACGTAGCTGTTTAAGTTTTAAAGTTATCCGGCTACATGTAGCCAGATAATTTTAAGTATATTAGCAGAATGTTTATCCAACTGACTTTACAGATGAAGTTATCTGGATAACTTTACTCTGGCAACTTGTCTACTAAATGGCTGACTGAATATTGAGCTCTCTTGGGATATGGTGCCCCCCCCTCCTCCCCAGGCCCCCTTAAGTCCACAAAAGAATCATTGAGATATAATCCCCCCCCCCCCCCCCCGAAACCTGCTCCCACACCCAATTATCTCAAACCCGTGAAATCCTGCAAACCCCTGACTAGGGAAAGATCAGATTGGTGCCATTTTGGAAAATGGAGCCGAATTTGCCCAGGGCTAGGGGCACCCTGGGCTCTTCTGATAATTGGATTTCAGGGATTTGAGGTAATGGGGTGCAAGAGGACAGGTTCTTGGGTGGGGGATCCCACTATACCTCAAAGATTTTTTTGTGGACTTGGAAGGTTCGGGGAGGAAGTCAGATCATTATACCCCAACAATGTGTCTTTTTTTTAATTCAGGGAGTTGTTTTTATTGAAAGTGTGGAATCTTTTCCTATTCCTGGCTTCAAAAATCTTTGGATGCCTCACAAGCCCTGTCTCTTCTCAGGATTCACCAGACAACACCCACAGACTCTCACTAACCCCAAGCCATTACCCGTGGAGGGAATGCGCCTCCAACTTTACCCCCATCCTTTACAGTGCCAAATTTTCACATCCCCCTATGCTTTCCCTCCCCTAAACAGGAAGGATAATTGCAAAGCACACAGCCCTAAAGTTTGCACTAGCAGAACTCTCTGTCTTCTAAATTAACTCTAAGAGGTACATTTTAAGAGCAGGTGCGTACACATGCTTGTGGCAATTTTAAAACATAGGCACGTATATGCGCACATACGTGCACGTGTTTTAAAATTGACTGTTCACACATAATCATACACATGATTTCATATTGATGCGTGCATGTGCGTCCAAATGCCGCTTTGCTCACATAAGTGTGTGATTTTTCTAGACACTCACCGTTGCTAGAACCCATTTTCCTAGTTCATTCCCAGATCATTCCCAGTTAACCAATCGGCCTTTCTAATCCTCCCTGTTACTTTGCCTATCTTTTATTCTGTTAGGCCAGACCCCCTAGACCTCACTAAGTAACCTTTTTTTTTTTTTTTAATTATTTTATCACTTACACACTGTCCATAGCAGAAGTAAAGTTATGTGGCAGGGGACGCCGGTGCACGCCTGTGTGCGGAAATAGGTACACACAGAAATCATGCCTCAGCCCTGGCCTGTCCATGCCCCACCCAGACCACACCCATTCCCCGCCCCTTTTGGCAAAAATGTATTTCGTGCATGCACCAGGAGATAGGTGCGTACCAGCGTGGGTTTTTAAATCCACACGGCGCACGCCGTGCTGAGCCCCATGCATCTCTCCCGGCTTCGGCGTGCGTAGGGCTTTTAAAATCATCCAGTAAGACAGCAGGAATCCTCTATAAACACACTCTTGATTTGCATTGTTGAGCTGAACCCATCCAGAAGTCTTCTAGAAACATGTCAGCGACTCTAGGTAGGGTTACATATTTATTAAAATGTATTTATTCTCTTCTCATCTCAACACATCAAAGTGAAGCACAATAAATTATTAATATAAAATACATACAGCAATGATACAAATACATTAGCATAAATAATCCCACAATTCCCCCTTGATCCCTGTAAGAACTCAGGCAACTACTCAAAAAGCATACACTATAACACTAAAAGAAACAAAAATAATCCCACTGTTTTCCACTCAGTGTCAGACTCCAGATAACAGCTCAAAAAAAAAAAACAGATCATTTCATACCCTCCTGAACCGAATATAATTGGATGGCATCCTGTGACCTACTGGCAAAGTATTCCAGAGTTTAGATCCAAAATTGCAAAAAGCTGCATGGCGAATGGAATTCTGTCTAATTTCTTTAGCTGTCGGTACAGTCAGTAAAAACTGCTGAGAGGCTCGAAGACTCCTAGGCCGTAGGTAGTCCCTCAGGCACATCGCTAAATCCTGTGGGTTATCATGATGGAGACATCTAAACGACAACATGGCAACCTTAAATTTTATTTGTGATCCAACAGGTAACCAATAAAGATCCAATAATAAAATGAAACATGGTCAAATGATTTGTTTAGCACATACAGATCTAGGTACAACTGAACAGAGACAAATAGAGTTCGATATTCGAAAAAAGATGATTTCCTAAATTTAGGATCCTAAGAGAGAAATATAATCAAGCCACAATATTTTACCATGGGATGGGCAAAATATAGTGGGGGGAATTCCTGTTATATTTCACCCCTTCATGAGAAACTACCACAGTAGGTTCCCCACGATACTTTTTCTCGTAGAAAAATTCCACAAAAAAAAAATATCTCAAGGAAAGGGCGAAAAAATATGTCAAGGTAAGGGCTGTTATAGCAGCCGCCTTCACACAGGGCCACCATCTTCTAAAAGGGCCAGCATCGGCCTTAATCCCCCCCCCCCCCCAAACCATGTAAAATACCCCTTAGAGGTCTGTGCATACCCCCACCCTCCCCCATCACTTGCAGAGGCAGCTCCATAGTAAAAAAAAAAAGAAAAATAAAAGCATTTATTGTTGCATGGAGATGGCCGCCCCTTCCCAAAATTCCTCCTCTTTCAAAAAATATTCACCTTGGGTCTAAATTCCCCCGAGGGCTTCCTACCCCCTGCCCCACCTGGCAAGTCCCCAGAATGCCCCTCCCCAATACATTATCACAAATCTCTGGTATCTAGTAGCCCAGTCCCTGGACCTCTTCATACCTTTAAATGAAATCCCTGGTGTCTACTGGGATGCAGAGCATTCCCTAGCTCTGGGACGATTGTCATCATCTTTCAAAAATGGTGCAGAATGGCCTGTGCCCCATCATGTGATGAGGCAAAAGTCAATCAGCACCATAAATGAAAATGGCATCGAGCTGCGAACGAACAGGAGAGAGGTCCAGGAGTGGGCCACTAAACACCAAGGACCTGTGATAAAGTTTCGAGGAATTGGGAGGAGGTCAGGGGAAGGGATGGGGATAGGAAGCACTCAGAAGGGTTAGAACCTGAGAATATTTTTAGAAAGGAGAAGGGTTTGGGATGGGGTGGATTATCACCACACTGCAATAAAAGTTTTTGTTTTTTTTATTGCAGAGCCATCTCGATAGAGGTGGGTGGGGTCTGCACAGATCCTCAGGGGAGATATTTTACACAGTTGGAGGGGGTTTCCGGGCTGCGTGGCCCTTCAGTTTCAGCCATGGAAGCATCAGGATGTGCTTTAATGTCTCGATGCTCCCACTTAAAAAAATTACCTACAACTCCTGAGCTGAAGCAAATTTTTTGGTAAATAATGTGTCTGTCACAAGCCATGTTATTTTATAATAGGATTACATATGCATTAGCTGCTTTGCATGCATTAGTAAATTTTATGCATATAAAAGCATGCTGTAGTAACATGGATGGTAGTGACTTTGGAAACGGCTTACCTTGCTGTTCTGACAATATTCAACATCAGTTGTAAACTGTCCTCTCTTAGGAAGGCTTCCTCTCTGCTCTCTGGGACCTCCTCCAATCCTCTTGACCCTGGTTTCTTATCCCTGGTCTGCAGTGATCCACCCTAGCCCAGAATCCCTTGCTGGGCTGGGATTTAAGGAAGACCGGTACAGATAGCTGTGGCTGGTCCTTTAAGGTATTCTGAGGGAGTTTCTTATATACTCCCTCACATAACCTCCCCCTCTAGCTCTGCTTGTCAGGCCAGGCATCCAGCCATACCCGGGCTACTTCCCGGCTCCACCTCCTAGATGAACCATCCCTGGGTGGGTTGCCCTGCTTTCCTGTGAGCCGGCGCTACAGGGCTGAAAACTGGGGACAATCACATCCCAGAATAATGGTACAGGAGGTCAGGAAGGACTCCTGCTTCCATAAAGGCATCACCTGCCTGGGTCCTCAACAGGACCTGACTGGTTGGGTACGCCTGTTTGTCTCCATGTATACAGGTAAGTGTCTCTTTTCTCTTGGGATTGATGTGCTCTTTTTGGAAAAGGTCCTTATGAATAAGAGTCTTGCCAGATCCTGAATTCACCAAAGCTTGGGGAGAACATCACCAAGTTCCACCTGAATCATCAATAACTTACAAGGCTGGTGAGGAATTATACATTAAGCTACAATTCTGCAGTTTTGCAAGCATTTTTGCCCATTCTTGTTTCCATTTTCTTTCTCATTCTGGGGTTCTGCCATCACCCCCTGCGTTTTCTTGCGCTGTTCCTCCAGTTTGTGTTCGCACTCCATGTTGTCTAGCAATGGACGCTTTTCAATGATATGGTCCACTACTTTGAAAAAAAAGCATGCCCACTGGGTGGGTTCCCCTTGGCTTTTAATACTTCCCTTCAAGAGCTTCTCAATGTTAGCCCTTCCAAAGGGGCAGCTGTCCTCCAGATGGCACAGAAAGCAAAAGTATCTGAAGTTTCATTCTTGGGACAGCTTGAACGCTTTCAGATACTTTTCTTCTTCCGAGGTGAGAGTCTTTCCTGCTTCAGAGTTTTCCCTTTATCCCCAGGAATTTTACTTTCTGGTGGCGGCTGGGTCACTAATCTGACATCCATAACTTCAAGTCTCTCAAATTGGCAGCCTCTTGCCAAATGATCTCTCTGACCACAGTTAAAGCATGTGGACGAGACTGTGTCCTTGGTTCTGTTGCCCGAAGATGAGTTATCTGCCTCTGAGCTGGGGCGCCGTGACTGCTGAAGTTGGTGGCATACCTGAAAATTTGTTGCTGTCAGATGCCCTAGAACACAATCCATCCTGCTACATGACCTTGTGACCTCTACTTTCTTTGATACAAAAAGCCTATCAATTTTATGCTCACAGAAATCCAGTCCTTAGAGGGAAAATTAGCTAAATCCATCCCTTAAAATAATCACCTAATCTACTAAAATCAGTTACAATAAAATATGTGAATGAAAAAATATTTTCTGCAAGAATATTCAAAACCATTTTTCTGCATGCAAATTAAATTAATAAAGAGCAAACCCTCTGTTTCAAATTGAAATGAGAAAGAGAGGACCATAATGCCATAAAAGCCAGTGATAAGAACCCATAATTTTCACAGCAAAAATTCAACTTACACAAGAATTGGATCTTTAAAATACAGACAAACCCTCATCAAATACAAATTAGAAACATGCCACCAAAAACTATACTGGAAACCAGAAGCCCAGCTGTATTATTATTTCTCGCAACACATCAAGCAATAAAATCAAGAGATATAAAACATCATTTTTAATATTAAACCATGCTAATATAAAGAATAAATGTCAACACAGCTGATGAACATCCAATAATTTTAAAAGAACTTGCATAAATTTGTTCTAATATTTCTGAAATATCAATAAATATTTTGAAAACATCTGATGAATTAAACATCCAATAATTAAAACATGTTCTAATATTTTCCCCCAAAAAACAGCTAAATGTTTCAAAACAATAGAAACATCAAATTACACCCAGTAATTGAATATGAAAAAGATTAAAACATCTCCTGCTCTTCATATCTGGGACCTTTTGATTTCCACTCACCCTGAGATTATCATAGATTGAGGGAGATACGGCCAAACAAACTCACTCTTCTGTCTCTCATTCACACACACACACACACACACACACACACACACACACATACTAACACATTCATCCTTTCACACATTCCCTTTCTCATATACATGCAAATGTTCTCACATACACTCCCTCTCTCACAAACACAGGCTCTCTCCCAAATGCTCCTGCTTGTGAGAGCCTGTATGTGACAAGCCAGGTCCTAGAACATTCATACACCACCTATTGGGCAAACAGAGCAAGCCAGACTGCTTCAAATCCCTACTGAGAAACTACACGCTAGTCAAAATACTGCACCTCTGTCACACATGCACATCACAGACAGACCCTTACCTAATACAGAATAAGCGACTACAAATTTGAAACAGAAATATGCAGGCAAAACCAGACTCTGTGAACTCTGGAATACTGAAGATAAAGCAAAATACAAATATATACGAAATGCACATTCCCAAAGATGGCATATTCCAATTGCTGAAAGGCAAAATCATTTTTTTTTACCTTTGTTGTCTGATCTTATTTTTCTAATCAGTTGGTCCCAGTCTCTTTTTCCTCCTTGTCTGTCTTTTTTTAATTCATTTTTCAGAGTCTATTTTATTCTTTCTGTTTATTCTCTCTCCTCCTGTCTTCTTTCCTTCCTCCTGCATATAAATAACTGATTAGCAGAAATAAACAATACACACACAGGCTCTCTCTCACATACGTGCTCTTATACACAAGCTTTCTCTCACACAGGATCCCATTCCTGCATGCTCTCTTTCAAATGCTATCTCTCACATGAAAGCTCATGCTTTCACATGCTATCTCTTACACGCAAGCTCCCATTCCCACACATACATGCAAGCTCTCACTCTTACATGCTCCCACTTCCACACACAGACACAGGCTCTCACACTCACATGCTCTTACATGCATGTTCCCATTCCTACAAACATACACAAGTCTCACTCTCACAATCTGTCTCACACACAGGTTCCCATTTCCCCTCAGACATATACAGATTCTCACTCTTACATGATCTTTCACACACACAGACATACAGGCTCTCACTTGCAGGTTCCCACTTCCATTCATACATACACATACATACACACATACATATCATTAAACAAAACCCTCGAGTTTTGGGACACCTGCCTCAAGTCCATAAACAACCTTCTATCAAGCCTCAACTTGATCCTGAACACAAAAAAGACGGAATATCTACTTATCTCGCACGACGGCAATTTCACACAGCTTAACCCCCTTCCTGCAACCCTTCCTACTTTCTCCTCCCAAGTCAGAAATTTGAGAGTCCTCATGGATAAACAACTTAACTTCAAAAGCTTCATCAACAACACTACCAAGGACTGCTTTTTCAAACTTCAAGTTTTAAAACGACTTAGACCTCTCCTCCACTTCCACGACTTCCGTACAGTACTTCAGGCAATCATTTTCTCAAAAATAGACTATTGCAACTCTCTGCTGATCGGCCTCCCTGCAAATACTATCAAGCCATTACAGATGGTGCAAAATGCCGCTGCCAGGATTCTAACCAGATCCAAAAAATGGGACCACATCACCCCCATCCTGAAGATCCTCCACTGGCTCCCTATCAATTACAGAATCCTGTTCAAAGCTCTAACCATCACCCACAAAGCGATATTCAACATCACACCTTTGGATCTCAAGTTCCCTCTTAGACTGCACTTACCATCCAGGCCGGTAAGAGCAACATATAAAGACACCCTCCGGGTTCCCTTTCTAAAAACAACTTCAGGAATGAGAGCCCTCTCAGCGTCTGGTCCAAAACACTGGAACTCTCTCCCTCCAGACCTACGGCTAGAACACTGCCCAGTCACTTTTAAGAAAAGACTCAAAACCTGGTTGTTCAATCAGGCCTTTTCCTATTCAGATAATCCTCTGAATTAAAACCTGTCCGTTCATGAGTAGTATTTTGACTCTTCCTATCATTTATATCACCTTAGTCTAAAAATTTCATGTCCAGATTTAGCTCCTCTACTTAGTTCCTGTTGCCTTCACTACGGTTCACATACCTAAAGTTTACCCCACTAGCCTTTTATTATATTGTACAGTGACACCCTTATATGCCCCTCTGTTCCATGATATTAGCTTATATGCCCTCTGTTCCATGATATTAGTTTGGTGCAATCCATTGTTGCTTCAATCCCTAGTTTTCTGTTTCGTAGTTCAAGATCTTAGCCTCTGCTATCACGTATGTACTATATTTACTCTCTCCGAGACACTGTTTTCTGTATAAATGTTAAATGTTATCTGCTTGTTTTATTGGTTAATAATATATTATTCTTATTGGAACCCTTAGTTCTTTGTAATTGTTCTCTTTTGAAGCTCTGTTAATGTTCAATGTAATTGCTTTCATTTACTGAAGCACTGTTTCTGTTCAATGTAAACCGAATTGATTTGTAACCCCTTACAAGAATTTCGGTATATAAAACTGCTAAATAAATAAATAAAATAAATACACACACACACAGGCTCTCACTCTCACATGCAGGCTGCCACTTTATCATACAACACAGTTTCTCACTCTCACATGTTGTCTCTCACATGCAGGCTCACATTCCCCCCATAGACACACCCATTCTCTCTCACACAGCTTCATACTGCCACACAGACAAGCTCTCATATACTCTTTCTCATATGCAGGCTCCCACTCCCATACATATGTACATAAACACACAGGCTCTCATTCTCACACGTAGGCTCCCACTCCCACATAATCATTCACTCCCTCATACCCACACACAGGCTCTCACTCCCATTTGCTCGTTCTCTTTAACACATACACGTGCAGGATCTCACACCACATGCTCTCTCTCTCTACCTCTTTCTCATACACACACACACAAACACGCAGGCATCGTCATGCATGCCCGTTAATGTGCTTTCACTGACTTGGGGGCCCATCAATTTGGGCGTTCAAGCCAGCGAAGCGCATGATGTCACGGCGTACGTTCATATGCTTCCTGGCTTGAGCGCCCAAATTGACGGGCCCCCAAGTCAGCGAAAGCGTATGAACGGGCGTGCTTGACGTCATGCACGCCCGTTCATACGCTTTCACTGGCTTGAGCGCCTGTGCACTATGGGCGTGCGGTCATCCATCTTTGCCGGCGGGGACCTCTGGAAGCCGCTTTCGCCGCTGGCTGTCCCCGGGAGGCAGGGGAGCCGCAGTGCATGCCTCCGGAGGAGGGCAGAGAGGACACGTGCGTTGGACATGCGTTGGACGCGGCTTGCATTTGCATGCCATTTAAATAGAGTATCGAGCGGTAAGCAATCCGAACTGTGCATGCGGCAAACGCGGGTGCGCCCGGCCCTAACGCACCTCTTTCTACCGCACCTTACTGTATCGGCCTGTGAGTTAGTATTGTGTTTTGTTGTACAAGTTGATCTTGAAGTGTATGCTGCTGGTCAATTTGCATTTGTATGACATTTGTATGACATTCTGCAATTGCTGCTACCCTGTACTAAGGACCTAGCTCACTTGCTCTATCTTCCTTGCTTCCTGGGCTGCCTCTAGATGGGGTATCTCTCCGGAAAAGGTATGGGAATAAAACATAAAAATCCTGCTAGCCTGTCCAGCCCTGACTCACTGCTTTGCCCTTGACTGCACAGCGGGGCTAACCCTCTTAGCCTGTTGTAGCTTTGATTGGGGGAGTACATCTGGGAGGATCCAGGAAAAGGAAAAATAACTCTGAAATTAGCTTCAAATAAACTAGGTAGAGAGTGCATTGTACAAATCAGCTTCTCTTGTACCTTTCATCAATTGAAATGACAGAAAATCTTCAGTAATGTGTACTGTGCTGTTCATACCTTCTACTGTGTATGTAAAACCACATCCCCAAACTGACCTCACCCCACTAAACCCCATTCTGAGTTAAAAAGTTCCCCCTCTTACAGGACGATACTATAAAGTGTGCTCAGCTGAGCGCACTGCTTAACCCACTGTTGGATGAGCGTTTTTGATGTGTGTCCACCACGCCTTATACAGTAAGGGGTTTAGCACATTAAAAATGCACATCCAACCCCTCCCCTCCAAAACTAATAGAACTCATCCCAAGGAAATGCATGTTGATGAGGCTATTAGTCATTCGCCCGGGATATGGAAAAAAATGTGCGGCCGATCTGGACATTTTATGCTCAGAAATTACTGCTTGCCCAAGGGCAGCTGCTAATTTCTGAGCAGCCCGAAACAATGTACAGAAAAGCAGAAAATACTCCTTTTCTGTACATCCTCTGACTTAATATCGTAGCAATTTTAAATCGGAGGAAACAAAAGATTAAAAAAAAAATGTGCTCGCAGATAAGGTAAGGAAAGCAGACGCTCAATTTTAGGAGCATCCGTTTTCCTAACCCACGGCTGTGCACTGTATCGGCCTGATACAGTGGTATAAATAGTAGAGTGACATGTTGTTCTCTCTCTCTCTCTCACTCTTTCTCTCAACGGCATGTGCAATAAAAATCTTTTCGCCTGGGAACGTACAGCTAACGTGGACACAACATACAGAAAAAAGGTGTTTTTAGAAGAATACAAACTTGGTACAGAATAACAATATTGCAAGTAGTAACAATATTTTAGGGTAACTAATAAAAGTAAAAAAAAGAAAAACATTAAGGGGTAGATTTTAAAACATGTGCGCGCGTCCATGTGCGCGTGGCTCCCAGAGTGCACATAGTCGCACCAATTTTATAACATGCTTGCGCCCGTGCACACATGTTATAATATCCATTGGCTGTGAGGGCATGCATGCCTTATTTTAAAATCCATGCCAGCCCACTCCTTTTTAAGGGCCTGGCACTTGTGCGTGTATCGGCACTTACGTACTTGCCTGGGCCCTTTTGAAAATGCACGTGGCATGTGCAGGGCCCATCCACGTACGTAAGTGCCGATTTTTATGTGTGTGGCTGTTTTAAAATTTGGCCTTATTAATGCTGGGTCCAATTTTCAAAGATATCCAGTTATCTAACTTATCCAGATATTAATTATCTGGTTAACTTAGAATGGATATTCAGCAGCAACCAGATAAGTGCTAGTTAACTGGATAAATTATATCCAGATAACGTTGGCCCTGCTATTGAGTTGTCTAACTTATTCGGTTAACTTAACCGAATAAGGCTGAATATAGACACTTAACCAGTTATGATAGCTGGATTTTCAGCAGCTGCCAATTAGCCGGATAAGTCCTACTTATCCAACTAAATAGTGTTTGAATACATATTTTATTATTTTTTAGACTACAAACAAAGGGGAGGTGGGAGGTAGAAAGAAAATGGGAAGAATAAAAAAAAAAAAGAAAAGTGAATTAAAAATTTAAGGCCTAACATGAGTCTAACCTGATCATATATCTATCTTAGCCTATAGATCCAACTTCTCCACTTGATCAGCTCGAGAAGCCTTCTTTCCATCTAGAAAACTTCTTAATTGCTCTGGCTCAAAGAAAATATAATCAACATTCTCAAACTTTACCAATCATTTGCAAGGATATCTAAAGAAAAAACTAGCACCAATGAACTTAGTTTTTTGATGCATAGCTAGAAAAGGTTTATGGTGTTCTATTGTGGTCCTAGAAAAATCGAGATATTTCCAAATTTTCTGACTCATAAAAAGCTCTTTAGAATTCTGAAAGTATAAACGAAAATCCATATTAAGCTTTTGCTCAAAGAGAAAAGAGACTGATAAATTAGCTCTTTGAGAAATATCTTGCATTGATGTTTTCAATATCTCTGTAAGGTTGTCCACTACAGATATCACAAGAGGAATAGACAATTCCTTCTTCCCATAAGGCCATAATACAGTATGTTTATAGCTGGAAAGGTTTCCTCTAAGATAGGCAATATATCTAGAAAATATTTCTTAATAAAATCTCTAGGAGAAATTAAATGAGATGGAGGAAAATTCAAAAATCTTAAATTTAATTGCCAGGAAAAGTTTTCCAGATGTTCCATCTTTCTAAGAAATAAAACACTGCCATTCATTAATGCAGGATTAGCCTCCTTCAAACCAGAAACTTTTTTAGAAAGAGATTCACATAAAGTTTATCCTGTCTTTTCTCAAGCTCTTGCATATCCATGTAAGATTTAACATTATTGGATACAGAAACAATGTCTGTTGAACATAAGGAAACAGAGCTGTTCATACTCATCAGACCTGCCCAAATGCGTGTCGAGGGTTACTTCAGATGGTTTTCCAATGTTGGAAGGAGTCAACTTTAATTCCTTTCTCTCCTTCTCTACACATATCAAAAACTCTGCTAAAACATGCCGTCTCTTTCTCTATAATCACCAAAATCCATCCATTCCTTTCTGACTCATTACTAGAACCCTCATCCACATTCTCATCTTCTCCTGCTTAGACTATTGCAACATGCTTCTCACAGGTTTTCCTGCAAGCCATCTCTCTCCACTACAATCTAACCTATATTCAGCTGCCCAACTTATCTTTCACCAAAGTCACTATACCCATCTATATTTCACATCTTCTAAAGTCACTACCTTAGCTCCCTATCCATTCCCACATACAGTTTAAGCTTCTCTTACTCACCTACAAGTTCCTTCACTCTGAAGCTCCTCACTACCTCACCTCTCATATCTCTCTTTATAACCCTCCTTGTGTACTTCCCTCATTAGACAAATCATTTATATCTATGCTCTTCTCCTCTACTATCAATTCCTGACTCTGTGCTTTCCATCTGACTGCACCATGTGATTGGAATAAGTTTTCTGAGCTGGTGTGTCATGCTCCCTTGCTCACCTTGTTTCAATCCCATATAAAAACCCACCTTTTTGAGGTTGCTTTTAAATCTTAAGCCTGATTGCCCACCTTCGGCCTCATTAGTAATTTTAATCATTGTCTTACTATATGAAACTCCTCAAATCTCTTGACTTGTATGTTTATCTTGATTAAATTGTAAACTCTATGGAGAAAGGACTGTCTCTTATGTATACAGCACTGCGTAAGTTGGGTAGAGCTATAGAAATGTTAAGAAATAGTAGTAAGTTGAAACTCTGGTACTAGTAATGGCACTAGAAGGGTTGGTTAAGTTGAAGCCTGCTGGGGATGAGTTATAGATGGAAAAAAGGATAGGGGATAACAAAGGTCCAAAATACCCACTACTAGAGAGGAAAGTAATGGTGTGAAATCTTAGGACAACCATGTACACTAAAAACCTTCAGGAGGAGAAAAGGAAGGCAAGATATAGGTCTGCAGTGGTTTGGAGTTTAGGTTATAAGGGAGAAGGCCATATTTAGATGAAAAAAGAGGTCCTAAAGATGACCGATAACCATAGAAGAGGTAGCTGAATAGGGGCTAATAAGATTGCAAGATTCAAGGCCTTTCTTCAGATACCCAGAGGGAAGATGAGGCACAGTGGACCCTTAGACCGAGGGGGAGTTGCACAACCTGCAGGGAGGAGCTCTGCAGGTCCCCACTGTTGGCAGGTGGGGCGAGTCGGAACAGAGGTCCAGCTGGAGTTTCACCACTACCAGCCCACTTTCCCCTTAGGTTGAGCCCTCAGGAGCTGGGGCCGGCTGGACTTAGGCACAGGCCTTCAGGTAGATGAATCTGAGGTGGTGCAAGGGAGGCTGGCCAGGATCAGAGAAGTGCAGCATCAGGTGCAAGCTGAGGTCAGGACAGGCATCAATCCAATGGAGTCGTAACCAGGCAGAAGATCAGGGCAGATGGCGATTAGATGGGGTCATAAGCCAGGCAGAAGTTCACACCGAAAGATTAAGCCAAGGAAGCTCTGGAACCAGGTCCGACTTGAATCCGAGAACCAGCTGGAAGTGAGGAGGACCAGGCAGGTAGCACAGCGTAAGTAGGAAGCAGAAGTCCAGAGAGACTACCAGAAAAGCCTCAGGAGCAGGGAAGCCAGCAACACACGGGCAAGGAACCTGGTTGCCAAGGACCAGAGGACAGAGAGAGAGCTGGCCTTAAATAGGAGATATGTGATGAAGCAGGGGCTTTACACAGGAGAAGCAAGACAGTTAGAGACTCCAGAGGGCAGAAGGAGCTCTAAATGGAGGTACAGAAGGAATAGTGCTTTAAGGGGGAAAGAAAAGCAAACAAGTTGGCTAGGGGATTATAAAGCCTGAAGGAACGGGAAGCACAGAACTGCTGGTAAATGCAGTTTTGATGTCTTTGGCAGAGAAGTAATTAGGATCCAGGCAAAAGCCAGAGAAAGATATGTTGTTAATTGGATGATCCAGTTGGAGGCTAGTTACAGAATCAGCATCATTTTGAAGCCAGAGAAAACATTGCCATACTGAGGGAGACAGAGACAAAATCAGAAAGGAAGCCCAGAGGGTAAGGACTTACCTGGATGCAGAAGCAGATGCCTACAGCCTTTGAGAGTGTTTCTATATCTGCAATAGGTACAGTTAGGAAGTAAGTGCTATATGGTCCTGGAAAACTGGGCCGGCTTCCAAATGACTGTTAATATACCTTATTGATGTCTGAAGAGAGAGAAACTGGAAAATATCTGCTCTGACTGCAAGTAGCTGGCTCTGAAAGATGTGTTCCAGAAAACTCTTAGCAGATTGTGCATGGCCCAGTCATTAGACTGTTACAAGCCTAAACCACTAAGACTTTTTCCTCATTCTGTATTTATAGGGAAAACACTTAGGGGTAAATATTCAGCTGTTGAGCAAATAATTATCTGGATATCCATATCTGGCTAACTTAATCGGGATATTCAGTTAGAGTTAGCAGGATAAGTGGTATCCAGCTAACTTTAGACCTGCCCTATGGCGCGTCTAGAGTTAGCCGGTTAAGTTAATGGCTTCCTCTGCTCCTCCCTGGAATGCCTACCTCCCACCCTGGGAATGACCCCGACTTACCTGACTAAATTCTAGCCAGATAATTCATGGCTTTTGAATATGTACCCCTACGTGAATCAGTACCTTAGCTTTTAAAGAGGACTGTCACGGCTGGGCTGGCCAGTTTGAGGATGCCCCCTAGCAGGGGGGAGCAGGAGTCAGGAGTAGAGGTCAGGCATGCGATATTCTGCAAGGGTCAGGTGTGTCAGGACCATTATAGATCTTCTGCCTAACCAACCACCTTCCCTTCGTGTTAATAATGTTTTATTTATTTATTTAATTATATAGCCCCTGAAGCAGCCCCTCTTGTATGGGCAAAACTCAGCCTGAATTGGGCATTTTGTTCTACTAATTAATTAATAAAACTACCTTTAACACCGATCTACTACTCTTCTGGTTGCATTTTGCAAATAGGATAGGCCACTGGGAGGCCGGAACAAGACACAGAAGGGCCACTGGGAGGCTCACAAGACACAAGAGAGCTACTGGGTGACCCACATGGAACAACAGAGCCACTGGGAGACCAACAGGAAACAGAAGGGCCATTGGTAGAGCTTCAGGGAACAGGAAGGCCACTGGGAGGCCTTTAGGGAAAAGGAGTGCTACTGGGAGACTGAAAGGGATCAGAAAGGGTCAC
Source organism: Rhinatrema bivittatum (assembly GCF_901001135.1). Taxonomy (NCBI): domain Eukaryota; kingdom Metazoa; phylum Chordata; class Amphibia; order Gymnophiona; family Rhinatrematidae; genus Rhinatrema; species Rhinatrema bivittatum. The sequence continues at coordinate 97,224,522 of NC_042618.1, forward strand.
TGGGAGACCCACAGGGAGCAGAAGGGTCACTGGGAGACCCAAGGGAAGCATAAGGGTCATTGGGAGGCCCACAGGGAGCAGAAGGGTCACTGGGAGGCTCACAGGCAACAGAAGGATCACTGGGAGACACACAGGGAGGAGAAGCACAACTGGGAAACACACAGACTAGGGAGATCACTGAAGGGTTAAACCAGAAAGGACAAGTAACAGACTACAGGCAAACAGAATGGGTCCAAACAAGACAAGGACAAGGGAAGGAACACAGGCAAGAAACAAGGCAGAGTAGACAGGTTAGAAAGACTAAACAGGGCAAGAGCTATACACAGAACAAGGATATTAGTTAAACAAGCAAAGGTCCAAGAACAAAGAGCAAGGGCAAGGTTAAACAGGCAAGCACATAACAAATGGCCAAAGACAGAGAGGATACTCCATGCTAAGAGGGGGAGTGAGCTGTGAGAGAGGTTCATACAGGGCTGGCCTTGCTGATTTATGCTGCCTTCAGGGTGGCGGCTAGAGCGTGCCTGAACATGTCCCAGTGAAGGATCCTGCTGGCAGGGGGGGGGGAGCTGTATAGCAGCCAGGTTTGTGAGAAGGACAATAGCAGATAACATGCTTTTAGAATCAGTAGCAATAACTCCTTTGGAACTTAATGTAAAATTGTTATCAAATATCTTTTAAAAAAGTCAAGACCAGATATTACCTCTATTTCTGGAAAATATACCAATCATAAATTTCTCAATTTAAGGACATTATCCTTGACTAAAACATTGTTCAAAGCTTGCTGTTTTATCATCTGATTTTAAATAGCCTTAGGTTGTTTTAAGCTCTTTTACATCAGAGCTGTAAGATAAAGCATTTTAGATTCTAGCTTTTTAACTTTTATGTGTAGCCACAGAGGCATTCACGGAGCGGGATGCCAGTGGCCAGTGGTAGGTGTCCACCTTCATGGAGCGGAAGGATGTAGGGCTGTCATCTCCCAATTAAATAAAAAACAAAAACAAAAAACAAAACAGGGATGGGATCCATCAGGTCTAGAGGACACATATAAAGAGCAGGTAGTAAAATACTGCACGGAGCGGCAGTAGCCACAGAGGCATTCACGGAGCGGGATGCCAGTGGCCAGTGGTAGGTGTCCATATAAAGAGCAGGTAGTAAAATACTGCACAGAGCGGCAGTAGCCACAGAGGCATTCACGGAGCGGGATGCCAGTGGCCAGTGGTAGGTGTCCACCTTCACGGAGCGGAAGGATGGAGGGCTGTCATCTCCCAATTAAATAAATAATAAAAAAACCCAGGGATGGGATCCATCAGTTCTAGAGGACGCATATAAAGAGCAGGTAGTAAAACACTGCATGGAGCGGCAGTAGCCACAGAGGCATTAACGGAGCGGGATGCCAGTGGCCGGTGGTAGGTGTCCACCTTCACAGAGTAGAAGGATGAAGGGCATCCATCTCCCAATTAAAAAAAGAAAAGAAAAAAAGAAAAAAAAACAGGGATGGGTTCATGGGCTTATAGGTATTACCAATTATTAGGCTTTTCAATATTTGATGATAGTTAATGTGACTTTCAAGGCATTCTTCACTTTCGGTGCATGTCCGGCATGACTCCTTGCTTCAATGACAGGGGAAAAGAAAAACTGATACTTCACACATTTCCAGCATTGCCCTCTGCTTCATGGCAGAGAGCTATGCTGCCGCTTACCCAACTAATCAAACTTAATATTTCACTTGGAAGCAGCTCCAGCACTGCTCTCTACATTAATGGTGGGGGTGAAAAGGGAATTAGAACATAAGGTTACTAAGAGCCAAGAGAAACAGTTAAGTATGAGAACAAATGTGTGAAGCTTGCTGGGCAGACTGGATGGACCGGTTGGTCTTCTTCTGCCGTCATTTCTATGTTTCTATGTTTCTATGTTAAAACCAAAGATTCCAATTTAATAATACCTGTCCAAAGAAGAAGTATGATTTCCTTGGGTAGAACATTAATGACCTCATCTCTAAATAAAAAACCAGAATTTAAAATCAATAGATTCAGGCCAAAATTTAAATTCAGTAAATCCTTCCCTGAAGCTGGGCTCAAGTTGCCTAACATAAATATACAAAGAATAGCAACTGTAATCACATTTGCTTTCCAGGAGTGACTACAGAGGTCTCCTTTTTCACTGGAAAGAAGATTCTTAATTGAACCCTATAGCCAATGAGCACTCATTGAACTAGGTCCACAGAACACAATTCCTTCTTCACTCTTAGCTCAGCGTCCTCACCAAAGGCATCTCCTAGCAAGCTCTGACACTGTTTCCAGCAATGGCAATCAAAATTAATGAAAATAGCACAGCTCAGTTAACCCCTCTCACTTTATACCGTGGGTATCTCACTCAGATTTCAATAACTCCTAAGAGCCATGGATAACTGGAGCATGTTAGGGTACCAGAGACTGAAGTTTCTCCACCAAAAGGGAGGACAACATACAGAAACATAGAAACATAGATGATGATGGCAGAAAATGACACAATTGCCCATCTCGTCTGCCCAGCAAACTTACATCCTATATGATTCACAGACCGTCAGGGTCTGGGCCATGTAGATTACTTGTCTGAGTTGTGTCATGGTTAATTGGTTAAGCGTAATATGGGTCGCATCGGTATGTACCCCTACCCCCCCCCCCCCCCCCCCAGTACTTGATTATTTGTATAGCTATACTTCTTCCTGTGCTGTTTGTTTTTTTGTTTGTTTGTTTTTTACAGTTCTCACTGGCACGTCTCTCCAATGTTTACTTGTTTTCCCTGACTGCCCTCCCCCCCCCTACTTTTTCTTCCTTTTATTTTTCTTTCCCAGATTATAGTTCATGTCTTGGGTTTTTTGCTGTCAGATTATTTACTGTATAAAGGATCTTGCCTCTGTCTTGCGTCTTTCCTTATTTCACTTCTATCGCCTCTAGGGATCTGCAGTGTTTTTCCCATGCCCTTTGAATTACTTCACTGTCCTGGGCCTTACCTCATCCTCCAGTAGGACATTCCATGCGTTCACCACCCTCTCTGTGCAGAACTATTTTCTGACATTCAGTCTGAAATGTCCTCCTTGGAGCTTCATTTTGTGACTCCCCTAGTTCTCCTTATTTCTTTCCAACAGAAAGAAGAAGAGGTTTGTACTTAAAGTTGCATCATTTATGCCTTTTAAGTATCTGAAGATCTGTATCATGTCTCCCTTTCTTCTCCTGTCCTCCAGGGTGTACATATTCAGGACCTTCAACTGCTCCTAGTATGACTTTTGGTGAAGACCCCCCACCACCACCACCATTCTGGTCACCTTTCTCTGGACCGCCGCCATCCTATCTCACTCCCCCTTTGAGATACGGTCTCCAGAACTGTACACAGTACTCCAGGTGAGGCCTCACCAAGAGCTGTACAAGGGAATTATCACCTCCTTTTTTTTGCTGGATATTCCTCTTCCCAGCATTCTTCTGGCCTTGGCTATCGCTTTGTCACATTGATTTTTCATTTTTAGATCGCTAGACACTATCACCCCTAGATCTCTCTCTTGCTCCCTGCACATCAGCCCTTCTCCCCCCAACTTGTATAGCTCCTTTGGGTTGCTGCTCCTCAGATGCACGACTCTGCACTTCTTTGCATTAAACTTCAGCTGCCATGTTTCAGACCACTCTTCATTTTCCTAAATCTCTTTTCATTCTGTCCACACCTTCCGGAGTGTCCACCCTGTTGCAGATCTTAGTGTCATTCACGAATAGGCAGACTTTACCCTCTGTTCCCCCTGCAATGTCGCTCACAAGGAAATTAAATAAAACTGGTCCTAACACTGAACCCTGCGGCACATCACTTAATACCGTTTTTTTCTTCTAAGTAGTTTACATTGACCATCACACTCTGTCTTCTCTCCAACAACCAGTTTGTAATCCACACCACCATCTTATCACACAGTCCTAAGCTTCTCATTTTGTTCACGAGTCTTCTGTGCGGGTCCATTTCAAAAGCTTTTCTAAAGTCCAAGTATATCATGTCTAGTGCTATTCCCTGATCCAATTCCTTAGTCACCCAATAAAAAAAAGTCAATCAGATTCATCTGATACGACCTTCTCTTGGTGAATCCATGCTGTCTTGGATCAAGCAACCCCGAGATTATAGATAGTTTGCTATCCTTTCTTTCAATAGCGCCTCCATTAGTTTGACTACCACTGAGATGAGGCTAACTGGCCTGTAATTTCCAGCCTCCTCCCTACTCCCACTCTTGTGCAGCGGTACCACCATGGCACTTCTCCAATCTCTAGGCATCACTCACGTATCTAGTGATCTATTGAACAGCACGCATAGAGGATCTGCCAGCATGTCCCTAAGTTCTTTCAGTATCCTGGGGTGGATCTCTTCTAGCCCTATGGCTTTGTCTGCTTTCATTTTACCTAGTTCCTCCCATACATTCTCTTCTGTGAAAGGCATCTTTTATTTCACCTCTTCTAAAGTCTTTTTAACCAACAGAGGACTTTCTCCTAGGTCTTCTATGGTGAACCTTGAGCTGAAGCATTTGTTTAATATTTCTGCCATCTCTTTGTTCCCCTCCACAGAATATCTTTGTCATCTTTAAGTTTCAGTATGCCTCTTTGGACTTTTCTCTTTTCACTGATGTACCTGAAAAATGTTTTGTTACCTTTTTTTTTATTTATGCATTTAACAAAAGCTTACAAGAATACTTCTTGACAAGAAAAACCAAGGAATTTTCTCTATATTATTCCAATCTTATTCATCAATCTCAAATAATTTCTTAATATCAATTCCTTACTATAGCCCTCTATATGGGGTGGATACAAACCTCAACCTAAGGAATGTTATATAAACAGAAGGTAATATTGTAGTTATTATAAACAGCAGTATATTTAATTTGTTGGAATTACCCAAAGCTTATGACTGTGTAGTATAAGAGGAAGTACTAGCTGGTGTTTTCCCTACTAAAATTGAATCAACTGTGGAGGGTCATAAAAGATTTAAGAATTTTCCTGATATTTTACCATACACTTGCATGGAAATTTAAGTAGTAATAGACCCCCCCACACACACACACCCCACCTGACCTTTTGCTTTCCTGATTACTTTTTTTGTTTCTCTCAGTTTCCTCCAGTATTTTTCCCTGTGTTCCACTGTCTGGGAACCCTTGCATTTCCTGAATGCTGTCTTTTTTGCTTTTGTAATATCAGCCACTTCTTTTGTGTACCAGATTGGATGTTTTCTTCTTTTGCTCTTGCTTACTTGTTTATCAAATATATTTGTTGCTTTTTTGATTATTCCTTTTAGACTGGCCCACAGTTTTCCTACCCCCCCCCCCCCCCCCCTTTTCCTCCCAATCCTTTAATCGTATCTCCGGGTACTTCCCCATTTTCGTATTTTTGAAATTCAGCACTCTGGTGTTTGAGTGATATCTCCATGTCATGTTTGCAATATCAAACCATACTGAATTGTGATCACTGGTGCTGAGGTCAGCTCTCACCCGAACATTTGAGACATTATTTTCATTTGTGAGCACTAAGTCATGTGTGGCCTCGCCTCTCATGGGTTCCTTTACTATTTGCTGGAACAGAGCCCCTTGGCGGGGCACTCTACTAGCACTCTACTTCTGTTAGAATCCGCAGAGGGCATTTCCCAGTCTGCATCCGGCAGATTAAAATCTCCAGCAATCCACACTTCTCCTTTTCTTTCCACCTTTTGAATGCCTTCAATGAGATCTCTGCCTAATTCCTCTGATTGGGAGGTCTGTAAACCACTTCAGTAAAAATGGATCTACTGTCATCTTTTTTCAGGATGGCCCGTAGTGCTTCTTCTTTGCCCCATTTGCCTTGCAGTTCGATAGCTTGGATGTTGTTTCTGACATAAAGAACTACTCCTCCTCTTTTTCTGCCGGCTCTGTCCTTTCTTAATAAGTAGTGTCCCAGAATGGCCTTATCCCAATCATGTGAATCTCTGAACATGTCTCTGTAATAGCTACAATGTCCAATTTAGCTTCCAACATTATGGCTTGCAGCTCTGGAATTTTCCCACTCAGACTACGAGCGTTTGTGCTCATAGATTTCCAGCTGCTCTCATTTGTGTTAGTGTTCTTTGTGTACTTGATTTGTTGAGTTTTGATAACCCTTCTGTCTGTTGCTTTATGATTATGATTTGGAGTTGGATTTTGTGGGTGACTGTCCTGCTTGCTTTTGTCCCCCATCAACTAGTTTAAATGTTTTATGGCATAGGATTTGAATTTGTCGGCCAGGATCTTTTTTTTTTTTTTTTTTACATTGAGAGATGTAAATCATCTTTGCCATAGAGCCATTTATTTTTCTATACATGGCCCCGGTCTCCAATGAATCCAGAATCTTGTTCCTTACACCAATCTTTGAGCCATGCATTAAATTTAGATATGAGTTTCTGTCTCTCTTCCCCCTTACCATGAACAGGCAGTACTTCTGAAAAGGCTATAGTTTTATTTTTGTCCTGTGAGTAATCTGTTTGGCTAGAGACTCTAAATCCCTTTGTACCTCTTAGATGCTGTTTTTAGCAAGGTCATTTGTTCCCAGGTGGATTATAACATCTGAGTCAGAGTCCTTACTTTCTTTCTTGATTACATCGATTCTTTAGATGGTGTTTCTACCAGCTGATGCTCCTGGTATGCTTTTAGCAATAGCTCTTCTTTTGAATGGGGTTTCCATATTAGTACCTCTGTTGATGGAGTCCCACAGCACAATGAGTTTCTTCCTGTGGTACAAAGTTGTATCATGCATTTTCTATTGGTGTAGGGATAGACCTAACCTTTCTGGTACCTCTTCAATGACTCTTCCTATAGCTGTTCCAGTTAGGTTTCAGAGAGGGGACTTTGTGCTTTTAGGATAGAGAGGGGATTTTATGCTTGATTATCAGTTGGAGAGATATTGTTCAGCAGACCCTGACAGCATTTTAGCTGCTAAGGAAGAAACTCCTATCACTCCATTAACATGTTCCATTAAAACTTTTGAGGAAAAGCCAACAGTTGGAGAACTCATCTTAATTGCATCTAGTAGAAGCAACCATCTTAGGTCTCTCATAATCCATCTTCAGATTTGAGTAAATATGTTTCAATTTGATCCAAGATTTCCTCAATCCCAAAAGTAAGGTTTAACAGTGTATTTTGGTAATAGCTGGGAAACTACATTTTATATTTAAAGGTTTTATAGACACAATTTATGGAGTTACTGGGCTCACAATTAAAGAAGAACTTAAGACATTTTTCTATTTGTTGGATAAGAATGCAATTAGCTGAGGTGGTTGATAGAATAGGAAAGATAAACCCTGATGTTTTACAAGACATTTACATGGATATTTTAATATAAATGCTGAGCCTAACTCAAGCACTTGTGGTCTCAACAGTAAAAACTGTTACTTTCTTCTCTGTATGTTTTTAGATAAATCTGGAAATATCTGTATTTTGTGATTCAGAAAAAGCTCATTGCGATGTTGAAAATATCACTTTAAAATCCATTCTCTGTCCATATCAAGTAAGAGAGTTATTACTAGTGTCAATGTTTCTACCACTTCTTCATCAGATTGCTCTAATATTGCTGAAGACCAAAAAAAACAAGATGGAATTCGGTCTAGGATAGCCACGGATGCCTTGGAAAAGGATGTATTCAAATAAATTGTAATACGCCCGACTCTGGTCAAAGTTTCACTTTATGGCTGCATCAGGGGCTCTATAAAAGATACATTGAAAATAAACTTTAATAACAATGATAAAAACAACCCAACAAGATTGAATAAAATGAGACAAATCATATGGGGCCTCATTTTCTTAGTGGCTCGCACGCGATAAGGGACCTTTCACATGCAAAAAGTCCCTTATCGCGTGCGATACCAGGAGGGGGCGGAGTCGAGGCGGAGTCGGCCCCGGAAGAGGAGGAGTTGGGGCATCACCGGGGCCGACTCCATGATGATGGCACGCACAGCGAAAAGATAAGTGCCTTTTTGCTGCCTATTTCGTTCCCAATAGCTACACCTCCTGTGGTGGCGCTATTGGGTGCAAAACCGGCAGCACAGGCCTGCCCCCCATTTCGGCCCCCCACCCCTCATCTTCTAAAGTATCGCAGGCCTGCGATACTTTAGAAAATGAGGCCCATGGTGTCAAGATAAACTGAAAAACATTCTTTAACAAAAATTATATGAAGAAAAAAGGCAACAAGTTAAATATAGGAATAAAGAACAGAGAAGAGATAATGATTGTATGGATAAACATGACCCTTGATATTGAATAATGTCTTGAGTATGTACTCAAAACAATGTGTTTTCTCTGGGAGTATACACTAAAAATAGAGGTAAAAAATTATTTAAAATACCAACTGTAAAAATTAAAAGCAACATTTAAAATTTAAAAATTGTTAAAAAATAAAAATATGTATTAAAAACATTTTTTGTATATAGAACACATCAGTAATATAAAAATGGGTTTACCTGATTAAATGTATTAGACTGGCTTTAAAAACATATCTTGATCAGTTGACCTATAAAATGGGTAATAAGATCAATTCTATGAAAAAAAATTTTAATTTTAAAATTTAAGTTAAAATTGAAATGAAAAATAAAGATAAAATGAAAATGATGCAAGTGTTGTCTGCCATATGAATTAATTCTAATATTTCACTTGAACTACTGTATTCATTGGGGTAGATTTTCAAACCGCGCAAATTGGCGTACTTTTGCTGGCGCATCAGGCGCAAGCAAAATACACGGGATTTTAGTAGATACGCACGTAGCCACGCGTATCTGCTAAAATCCTGGATCGGCGCGCACAAGGCTATCAATTCTGTATAGCCGGCGCGCGCCGAGCCGCGCAGCCTACCCCCGTTCCCTCCGAGGCCGCTCCGAAATCGGAGCGGCCTCGGAGGGAACATTCTTTTGCCCTCCCCTCACCTTCCCCTCCCTTCCCCTACCTAACCCACCCGCCCGGCCCTGTCTAAATCCCCCCTTACCTTTGTCGGGGGATTTACGCCTCCCAGAGGGAGGCGTAAATCCCCGCGCGCCAGCGGGCCGCTAGCGTGCCGGGACGTGACCTGGGGGCGGGTACGGAGGGCACGGCCACGCCCCCGGACCGCCCCGGGCCGTAACCATGCCCCCGGGCCCGCCCCCAAAACGCTGCCGACACGCCCCCAAAATGTCGCGCTGACCGGGCCTGCCCCCGACACGCCCCCGACACGCCCCCTCGCCAAACCCTGGGAGTTACGCGAGTCCCGGGGTCTGTGCGCGCCGGTAGGCCTATTGAACATAGGCGCACCGGCGCGCAGGGCCCTGCTCGCCTAAATCCGCCCGGATTTAGGCAGATTTAGGCGGATTTAGGCGAGCAGGGCTCTGAAAATCCGTCCCATTATGTATAAGGATCTTAGATAAATTTAATCACCTCAAAAAGTCTTGGAGTCCACGATTAAGAATGTTGTAAGGGCATCTTTCAATGAAAGAAACTATGTAGCTAGTTCAAAGACTCTTTGTATCCTCAACAAAGAGTGTCATATGTGCTTTTCAATGGCAGAATTCTGTAACTATTTTGGGAAAACACAATGTATCGGTTGTAGACATTATCTAATCCAAAAACAGATTTCTATTGTGGAAACCTTTAAAACCAAGTTGTAAGATTTAATACCTGCAATATCCAACATTATTATTTGAACAAGTAAATAGTCAAATTACATTTACCCAAGAGATGTGCTTTGTTTTTTTCTACCGGGTCGTTTTTCGGTTCGAATACTTCGTGGTATAATTCGGGTCTTCTCGTTTCGTTTTCGGTTCGTTTGCCCGAAAACGAAACGAGAAACCCGAAACCGGACCGAAAAACGAATCGGTAACGAAGCGAAAAAAAAAAACCACCCCAAGCATTTAAAAACATTTTTAAGCATTTTCGTACATATATAACAACCCCCCCTCCATCCCGATCCCTCCCCAAGACTTACGAAGATCCCTGGTGGTCCAGCGGGGTCCCAGGGTCCATTTTCCCTCCGTGCCCTCCGTGCCCTCCGTGCCCGGTGTGCTGTGCTGCAAGCCGTGCGCCTCAAAATGGTGCCGAATAGCCCGAACTACCATGTCACAGGGGCTTTCGGCGCTATTGGTCAGCCCCTGTCACATGGCCATCGGCGCCATCTTGTGCTCCTATCATGTGACAGGAGCTGACCAATGGCGCCGAAAGCCTCTGTGACATAGTATGGGCAAAGGCTATCGGCGCCATTTTGGTTACTGGCAGCCGAAAACGAAATCGCATTCGGACCCTTGCTGGACCCCCAGGGATTATTGGCAAGCCTTGGGGGGGTCAGGAGGGGGCTTGCCAAGGCTTGCCAATAATCCCTGGGGGTCCAGCAAGGGTCCGAAAGTGATTTCGTTTTCGGCTGCCAGTAACCAAAATGGCGCCGATAGCCTTTGCCCATACTAGGTCACAGAGGCTTTCGGTGCCATTGGTCAGCTCCTGTCACATGATAGGAGCACAAGATGGCGCCGATGGCCATGTGACAGGGGCTGACCAATAGCGCCGAAAGCCCCTGTGACATGGTAGTTCGGGCTATTCGGCACCATTTTGAGGCGCACGGCTTGCAGCACAGCACACCGGGCACGGAGGGCACGGAGGGAAAATGGACCCCAGGACCCCGCTGGACCACCAGGGATCTTCGTAAGTCTTGGGGAGGGATCGGGGGGTGGTGTATTATAGTGAATTTAAATGTTTGGGGTGGGTTTTAATAAAAAAAAAAATTTGTGCCCCCTCTCCCCAGGCAAACCCGAAAATGAATTTTCCCCCGAATTGCGGGGAAAATTTCGTTTCCGGTTTCGGGGGCTCCGAAATAACGGCGTTTATGTCGTGTTTCGGATACTCCGAAACAGAAACGAATTAGGAAATTTCGTTAAATTTCCTAAATAGGGCGAAAAACGAACCACATCTCTATTACCCATTCTATTCCACCCGAGATTCTATAGACCTCTATCAAAACCCCCCTTGACCGTCTCTTCACCAAGCAGAACATCCTTAACATCTTTAACCTTTCCTCACAGGAAAGCCATTGCACCCCTTTATTATTTTGGTCACCCTTCTCTGTACCTTTTTCAGTTCAGCTATATCTTTTTTGTGATGTGGTGACCAGAATTGCACACAGTACTCTAGGTGTACTCTCACCATGGACCTATACAGAGGAATTCTCTGTTTATTTTCCATTGTTTTCCTAATAATTACTAATATTCTGTTTGCTTTTTTGACTGCTACTACACACTGAGCCAAGGATTTCAAAGTATTGTCCACGATGATGCCCAGATCCATTTCCTGGGTTGTAACTCATAAAATAGAACCTAACATCGTGTAACTTCAGTATGGATTACTTTTTCCTATTTGCATCACTTTGTACTTGTTCACATTTAATTTCATTGACCAGTCACCCAAACTCTCAAGATCTTCCTGCAATTTCTCACAATCTGCTTATGATTTCGCTACTTTTTGTCATTAGCAAATCTGATAACCTCACTCTGTGTTTTCTTTCCCAGATCATTTATAAATATATTTAAATCACCAGTCCCAATACAGATCCTTGAGGCACTCCACTGTTTACATTCCTCCACTGTGAAAACTGATCATTTATTCTAACAGTATATTTCCCATCTTTTAATCAGTTTTTAATTCACAATAGGACAGGGCGTTTTATTTTTCTCACAAGTCTCTCCTGGGGGATTTTGTCAAACACATTCTGAAAATCTGAATACACTATATCCACAGGATCACCATTATCCACGTTTATTAACCCTTTCAAAAAATGTGAGATTCAACTTACAGAATTAGATGAGATACCTGATAAGATACAGCAAATATAGCTAAGCTCAAATCTCTCTGAAAAGACATTGAAGAACTAAGAAATCATGGATGCCATAATAATATACATCTTATGAGGGTACCTGAATGAGCTGAAGACTCTAATTTCATTAAATTTATTGAAAGTGTGGACCCTAGATACTGCAGTTGAGATTTGAAGTGCCATTTGAGGTGGAAAGAGCACATTGTGTTCTGTCTCTCACTCTTCCTAAGACAAAGTTTCCAAGGCCGATCGTTTTCAAGGTGTTAAGGTACTCACAAGCTCTTGAAATCTTTTCTGCTGCTTGATTAAAAATGCCAACTTAATTTGAAGGGAAACAGATTTTCTTCATGCCCAACCTTGCTAAATCTGCTGCTTCCAGGCACAAATAACTCCTAAGTCTACGATCACAATATAAGCAATTAGGAGTAAGATATGGGCTTCTATACCCGGCACAAATGAGAGTAACATACAATAACTCAACCAAAACTTATGAAAATCCCACCGAATTGGAAGCATTTATAAATAAAGAGAGAAATTGTATGGAGAAAAATTAACTTTATTGTCAACTTTATTTAAAAACCCAAGGCTATAGTTCTAAAGTTTCATATAATCAGTTACTAAAAATTATACTGCAGCCATAGTGATATTTTTATCTAAACAGTTTAAGTGGTGGTTATATAGAGCATTTGTTGGTAATCTGCTCTCTCTGATGCACATATGTCTTTTGTTTTGCGCATGTGTCGGGCATATTTGTTTATTGTTTGTATGACTATGTCCTGCATGCTTCAAAGGGGAAGCGTAATGATTGTATAAAATGGCATGCATCATTCGTCCTCATGAAATATTCTAGAAATGAGACAGAATTGTTTTAAGCACAGGCAAATAGATTGTGAATAAGATTGCTAAGTATAAATTTAAGCAGCATTGTATGTAATAAGAGTTCTTAACTGTATGGGTTCCCAGATGATTGAAAAACAAAACAAATTGATTTAATGTTTTGTCTATTGAGAGTCTATACTACCTAAAGATAATAATATTCTTCTGCATAGTGGCGACATTTCAGATATACTTACTCAGTGCAGGAATTAGTTGTGTCCTTGTAGTGCTTTTCTCATAGTCCCATGTCATTCATTTTACTTTGTTACTGCTGGCTTCTCCCATATTTGGAGTTTTAAATCAGCTGCTTGCTTGTTTTATTTTTATTGTGATTATGTACAGGAGATACAATCTATAATTAGGAATTCCTATTATATAATTTTTAATCTAAACTATAAATGTCAATTTGCAACTAATTATTTTCACAAGACTTTTTTTATTTTTTATTATTTTTAGAAATGTATTCTCCTAACCATATTACTGTATCCAGTCTGAGCATTCATGGCATTAATTACCCCATTAATAGGAAAAACAAATCTTGTCCTATATTAAGAAATGTGGATCAGATATAACATATCTACAAGAAACACATTTAGATGCAAAAGAATCATCTAAATTGCAACAGAACTGGGTGAGGATGTTATGATTACCGGCCGCGGCAAGCCACGACCGGGACCTACCACTTGCCCCAGGGCCCGGACGGACCGTTGGTGTTGAGGCGGACTTCGGGAGTTCCTTCAGCGGCAGCAGCAGCTGCTGCCCCAAGATGGCTGTGGCGTTCCTCCCCGCGCGGCTAAGCTCCGCCCCTTGACATCTGCTAGGGCCGCGCAGGCGGCTATGGCTGCTAATTTATAGGAACACTCTCAGGAAGTGGGCTGGCCCCTTCCTGCTGCATCTTAATTGGCTGAAGACTATTTAAGGCAAGGTCTGTACCCTCAGACCTTGCCTTGACTTCTTGACTCCTGAGTTTGTTCTTGTTCCTGGTTCCTGATTGGTTTCCCTGTGTTTGATTCCTGGACCGGTTGACGTTTCTCCTGGCTCTCGATCCCTGGCTTGGCGACAATATCTCTGGCTCTCGACCTCTGGACTGGCTGCGGACATCTCTGGCTCTCGAACCCTGGACTGGCTGTGGATATCTCTGGCTCTCGACTCCTGGACTGGACTTCTGAGGGATCCTCGGGGTTGGCTCTTCGACCCGCTGAAGGTGTCAGCTACTGTTTTCTCGACCCGCTGGAGGCACCAGCATCTGGACTATACGACCAGCAAGAGGTGCCTACATCCAGATCTTCTTGAAGTCTACCTGCCATCCCGAGGATCGGCCTCACCTACCATCGGTGGCCTAATCGGACATCGCCGGATCAAGGGTCCACACCTCTGAGCATAACAGTAAGTCAAGGCCATGGACCCAGCAGAGGCCTCAGCTTTATGAGCCATTCCAGGCCTGGCCCAGAAAATCATGGAACAACAGAGTATGCTCGAATCCATGGCCGCCTCCATGGAGCGGCTCAACGCTCGGCTAGATGCAGTAGTGGCTAACCAGCCCGGTATGTCAGCCACAGCTCCACCGGTCGCACCTGTTCCACTCCCAGCACAGAGCAGCCTCCGTCCAGTTCTTCCACTGCCAGCACCACCACGATACGCCGGAGATCCCCGTCTCTGCCTAGGTTTCCTGGATCAGTGCATGATGCATTTTCGACTACAATCCCCCTTCTTTCCAGATGACGCCACCAAAACCACATACATCCTGTCCTTGTTGGGAGGCAAAGCCCTCACCTGGGCCTCTCCATTATGGCAATGATCGGATCCAGTGTTGCAGAACTATTCTCAGTTTATTGAACTTTTCCGGACTACCTTCGAGGAACCTGGAAAACAAGCAGCTGCCACCAGAGATTTACTTCATCTCCGTCAAGGAGGATGTTCTCTCATGGATTATAATATCGATTTCCATACTTTGGCCAACGAACTCCATTGGGAGGAGAGCGTTCTTCGGACCATTTATTTAGAAGGACTAACTGCAAAAATCAAAGACAAGCTGGCCACTCGAGAACTTCCATCTTCCTTAAATGGCACCATTGAATTGGCCACCAGGATCGACCGTCGGCTACAAGAAAGAGCACGAGAGGGTGGAAACTGGAGGAGACGGTCTGTGTTTTCCCAGGTCCCTCCGTCCACCCCTACGCCTCCTCGTGAAACCCCTACTGGTGAGGGTCCAAGGGAAGAACCTATGCAGCTCGGAAGGGGTCTGTTGACACCAGAGGAACGCTTGAGACGGCGCAGATCGGGTCTTTACTTGTACTGTGGTGGTTCCAGACATCGTTTAGCGAACTGCCCTATTCGTCCGGGAAACTTCAAAGCCTAGGAACTTTGGGGGGCATTTCCCTGGGCCTTTCTTCTCCTAAACCCCCACTCACTCTACCAGTAACTCTTTGTATGAATGGACTGGAATTTACCACCCTGGCGTTGGTGGATTCAGGAGCCGGAGGAGATTTCATCTTGCAAAAACTTGTGGATAGACTCCACATCCCAGTCCAACCTTGTCAAAAACCTCTAGTCATTTCCTCCATCCACAGGGAACCTTTACCTGGAAGGATTACGCATCAGACGAAACCCCTGGACTGTTATATTGCACTGGACCATTCTGAACAAATTACTTTCTATGTCCTCGAGAGAGCCATTCATCCTGTGGTGTTGGACATACCCTGGTTGCAACGCCATAACCCCCAATTCGATTGGGCTTCCTTACGGCTGACACAATGGGGTCCTGAATATTCTGGGACTTGTTTGAAGGACACAGGTTCTGCTTCCAATTACGTCTGTGCCTCAATTTTGGGGGAATTACCCACTCCTTATAAACAATTTGCAGACATATTCTCCAAGAAAGCGGCCGATGCCTTGCCGCCTCATCGGACGTTCGACTGCGCAATCAAGTTGGTTCCTGGTTCCACACCCCCGCATGGGCGAGTTTACTCCTTGTCTGCTGCCGAAACTCGAGCTATGGCTGAATATATTCAGGACAATTTACAAAAAGGATTTATCCGGCGGTCCACCTCGCCTGCGGGGGCTGTATTTTTCTTTGTGGAGAAAAAGGACGGGACTTTACACCCTTGCATCGACTATCGAGGACTCAATGCTATTACCATCAAGGATCGATATCCCTTGCCTCTCATTGCGGAATTATTTGATCGTCTGCAAGGAGCTCAAATTTTTTCCAAGTTGGATCTCCATGGCGCTTACAATTTGGTACGAATCCAAGAAGAGGATGAATGGAAGACTGCTTTCAACACCAGAGATGGACACTATGAGTACTTGGTTATGCCGTTTGGTTTAACTAATGCTCCTGCAGTTTTTCAAAATTTTATTAATGAAATCTTTAGAGACCTGCGTTGTGGTATATCTTGATGACATTTTGATTTTTTCCAAGGACCTACTAACTCATTGCCAACACGTACTACAAGTATTACAACGACTCAGGGGCCATCAGTTGTATGCCAAACTGGAGAAATGCGTTTTTGAAACAGAGTCTTTGCCGTTCCTGGGTTACATTATTTCTAAACGAGGTTTCCAAATGGACCCAAGAAAAATAAAAAGCATACAAGAGTGGTCTCAACCGAAGGGTCTAAAGGCCTTGCAGAGATTTCTTGGTTTTGCCAATTACTACCGACATTTCATTAAGGACTTTTCCAAATTATCCACACCTCTCACCGCACTTACACGAAAAGAAGCTAATATCACCAATTGGCCCACAGCCGCAGAGGAAGCATTTCAGGCTCTTAAGGACTCCTTTTTACAACAGCCCTGTCTCCGCCACCCTGACCCAAGACGCCCATTCACTGTTGAGGTTGATGCATCCACCGAGGGGGTAGGAGCAGTGTTAAGTCAGAATGATGCTAAAGGTACTTCTCACCCCTGTTCCTATTTTTCAAGAAAATTTTCTTCTGCTGAGCACAATTATGCTATTGGCGACAAAGAATTATTGGCCATTAAACTCGCATTGGAAGAATGGCGACAATGGCTGGAGGGGGCCCAGCACAGAATCACTATCTTTACAGATCACAAGAATCTGATTTATCTACAGCAAGCTCAACGTCTTAACCCGCGGCAAGCCCGTTGGGCATTATTTTTTTCACGTTTTGATTTTGAACTCCGGTATCGACCAGCAAGCAAGAATATCAAGGCGGATGCACTATCCCGTTCCTTTGTCTGCGAGGATGGAGAAGAGACTTTGCAGAATATCATCGATCCAGCCCGTATCATCCTTGCGGCTACCTTCTCTGATCTGATCGGGAAAACCGTGGTTCCCAACAGACTCCGCAACAGGGTACTGAAATGGGGACATGAGTCCCAGTTCGCTGGACACCCTGGACGTAAGAGAACACAGGACCTCCTTCAACGATTCTACTGGTGGCTGGGGATGTGCAAAGACATTCGTGCATACGTAGATTCCTGTCCCGTTTGTGCCCAACATAAGAATCCTGTGGGGAGACCGTGGGGATGGCTACAACCATTGCCGGCACCAACCAAACCTTGGACTCATATCTCCACCGACTTTGTGGTTGATTTACCTGCTTCTGAAGGACACACGGTTATCTGGGTGGTGATTGATCGTTTCTCTAAAATGGCTCATTTTACACCCCTGCCCGCCCTTCCCTCTGCTCCTCGTTTGACTCAACTATTTATGTCACATATATTCCGACTTCATGGCCTACCCCTGCACATTACTTCCGATCGAGGTTCACAATTCACAGCCCGATACTGGCGGAATCTCTGTGCCAAATTTCACATTGCATTAGATTTCACTACCGCCTTCCATCCGCAAGCCAATGGACAAGTAGAACGAACCAATCGTGCTCTCAAACAGTTCCTACGGTCTTATGTTAATGCACGACAGGATGATTGGGTGGCTTTGTTGCCTTGGGCGGAGTTTTCACATAACTTCCACACTTGTACATCGACTGGATTCTCCCCTTTTCAAGTTGTTTTTGGCTATCAACCTACACCGCCGGTGCCTCTACCCCTGGCGGTGCCCTCTCCGGCGGCTCAACTCACTGCCACATAGTTCAAGCAATTATGGATACACACTCGACACATGCTCTGTAAAGCAGCACAAACGGCTAAGAAGTTTGCGGATTGGCATCGGAGACCGGCACCTCAATTTCATCCTGGTGATAAGGTGTGGCTTAGCACCAGAAACATTCGATTGAGGGTCCCCTCTATGAGATTGGCTCCCCGGTATATCGGTCCTTTTCCTGTGACTAAACAGATAGTCCTATAACTTACCAACTACGCTTACCTACCTCCCTTCGCATCCACAAGGTTTTTCATGTATCCCTGTTGAAACCGTTGATCCTCAAATGGCCATCTTGGAAGGTTCCTGTGTCACCACACGTACAGCTGGAGGAAGACACGACATATCAAGTCCGGGAGGTTCTCGATGTTCGGAAACGAGGCCGTAGATGGGAGTATCTCCTAGCGTGGGAAGGTTTTGGGCCAGAGGAGAACTCCTGGGAACCTGCTACTAATATCCTGGACAAGGATCTTCTCAATAACTTTCATAACAACCACCCAGAAAAATCCAAGCCTTCTAGGGGGAGGCCTAAAGGAGGGGATACTGTTATGATTACCGGCCACGGCAAGCCGCGACCGGGACCTATCACTTGCCCCAGGGCCCGGACGGACTGTTGATGTTGAGGCGGACTTCGGAAGTTCCTTCAGCGGCAGCAGCTGCTGCTGCCCCAAGATGGCCACGGCGTTCCTCCCTGCGCGGCTAAGCTCCGCCCCCTGACATCTGCTAGGGCCGCACAGGCGGCTATGGCTGCTAATTTATAGGAACACTCTCAGGAAGTGGGCTGGCCCCTTCCTGCTGCATCTTAATTGGCTGAAGACTATTTAAGGCAAGGTCTGTCCCCTCAGACCTTGCCTTGACTTCTTGGCTCCTGAGTTTGTTCTTGTTCCTGGTTCCTGATTGGTTTCCCTGTGTTTGATTCCTGGACCGGTTGACGTTTCTCCTGGCTCTCGATCCCTGGCTTGGCGACAATATCTCTGGCTATCGACCCCTGGACTGGCTGCGGACATCTCTGGCTCTCGACCCCTGGACTGGCTGCAGACATCTCTGGCTCTCGACCCCTGGACTGGCTGTGGATATCTCTGGCTCTCGACTCCTGGACTGGACTTCTGAGGGATCCTCGGGGTTGGCTCTTCGACCTGCTGAAGGCGTCAGCTACTGTTTTCTCGACCCGCTGGAGGCGCCAGCATCTGGACTACACGACCAGCAGGAGGCGCCTGCATCCAGATCTTCTTCAATCCTACCTGCCATCCCAAGGATCGGCCTCACCTACCGTCGGTGGCCTAATCGGACATCGCCGGACCAAGGGTCCACACCTCTGAGCATAACAGTGGAATTGTATTTATTCATCTGCTTTTGACAAGAAAAATGGAGAGGCAATTCTATTTAAGAACTTTATTGCACTCCAAATTATATCTCAATAGTCTGACTTAAAAGGCAGATGGGCATTGGTACTAGTATCTATAGCTAAGCAATACTTTTTGTTGTTAAATATTTATGTGCTGAATGTGGACTGCCCTGAATTTTTAAAGATTTAGCACAGCTCATTTTGGGCTATGGTGATATCTCCATTATTTTAGGCGGAGCCTTTAATCAGCCTCAACTTGATTTTGGACAGACCGTCGAAATGTAGACCAGTTAGATGCTGCATGATAATAAATTAGAACAAGGTTTAGTAGATACGTGGCACATTCTTCAACCTACTGGAAAATAATTTACTTTTTTTTCTTTTACTTACTAATCATACAATCAGATAGCTTTTTTTTTTTTAGTTTCCAAAGTTCTTATGCCGGAGATCATTAATGCAGAAATCCACCCTATTTTGATTTCATATCATGCAGCTGTTACTATGTCATTTTCCATATCGAAACTTAATCAGAGGTCACGCACTTGGAAACCGAATGCCAATTAGCTAGAAGGTGATGAGTTTATGGGCTAAATTTCTAAAGAAATTCACGATTTCTTTATTCTAAGTGAGGTAGATGGAACCCCTTGTCATACTTTATGGGAAGCCTTTAAAGATACTCTCCATGGTGAAATTATAAGTTATGTTGCCTTTAAAAATAAATCAAATTATTTAACGTCAAATGCCCTAGAACATGAAATAGTTATGCTAGAGGAAGAGCATATCCAGAAGGGTTCACCTGATGTTTTACATTGCCTTGTTGAACTGAAATACAAATATAACACCCTGCTTAGTCAGAAAGCTGGAAAATTGATTTTCATGCAAAAATCCTGATATTATGCAAAGAATAATTGGTAGGAAGGTTTCTTGCACAATATCTTGCTATCAAAAGAAATGAGTCATATTCATGTAATACAAACATCTAAACCTTCCATTTTGTTAAAAGATGCTGAAATAATGCGTCAATTTCAGCATTATTATCAATCTTTGCATCTGAGGTCACTGACAAAGAAAAAGCTAAAAAAGACTGCAAAGCACTTTTTGCTAATCTTCATGTACCATGTCTTTCGGAGGAGGACATGAATTATTTAGACTCCCCGATCACTGAAAAAGAAATTGGGCAAGCAATTAATTATCTCCCTACACAAAAGTCTTCTGGTCCTGATGAATATGGGATAGAGTTTGATTGAATTATCCACTCCGCTTTAATACCTAAACTTAAGACCCAATACTCTCATTTCATACATACGGGAAAGGCTTCTGGTAATTTTTAGAAGAAACAATAATATTATTAGAAAAACCTGGTAGAGACCTCTTACTGGTACAAAATTATAGACCAACTTTGTCCCTAAATGTTGATTGTAAAAAATTTACTCTAAAATCTTAGCTACGAGACTAATTTCGACTTTAGAAAAATTGATTCATCTGGACCAAGTTGGGTTCATAAAAGGTAGATACATTTTTGACAATTCCAGGATTTTTCATCACTTAATTGCCATTGCCAAAACAAAACAATTCCCCTGTTAGCTTATCTGTTGATGCTGAGAAGGCATTTGACAGAGTTGAATGGGACTATATGTTCAGTGTACTTAAACAATTTGGTTTTGGAGATGTCTTTATAAAGTATGTGATGGTGTTATACAGTAACCAGCACTCAAGCATCTTAGTTAATGGCATTCTCTCTGACAATTTTTCTTTAAACAGAGGTACTAGACAGGGATGTCCTTTATCACCTTTGCTCTTTATCTTAACTTTAGAGCTGCTATTGCTTGCCTTTTGGCAAAATGTTAAATTCACCGGATTCTCAGTAGAAAATCAAAATTACAAGTTGTCTGCATATGTTGATGACTTGTTATTATTTCTATCACACCCAGCGTGTATCTTAAATGATTTATTGATCCTAATGGGCGAATATTCATCCTTCTCTGGTTTTAAAGTAAATTGGACTAAAACTGATCTAATGCTGCTGTCGTGCCTCCTGGCCGCGGGCAACCATGGCCGAACCCCCCTACCTAGAGTCGCGGCATCAGGGGCTGCTGCCGCAACAGCATCAGGGAAGCACCGGGAATCGCTTCCTCCCATCCCTGTTCCTCGGCATGGTTCCACGGGGATTGCCGGTGGGGAAGCGCCCCCAGGCCTCTTCATAGCGTCATGCTGCTCTGCAGGCATCCCCGAGAGCAAGTTGGCCGCCCTGCTCCTAGGCACGAGGCCACGCCTCCTTAGAAGATTTAAAGGGGCCTCATGCCCTACATTACCCTCACCTGCTCCTGATGGGTCAAGCGTGGGGAAGTATATAAGGAGCCTTCCTCCAGCCACTCCTTGACTTGGCAATGAGTCTGCTCGCTCCGGTGAGTTTCCTGGTGCCTTTGGTTCTGGTTCCTGCTTCTTCTCAGTGATTCCTCGGTGTGTGACTTCGGACTGGCAAGCGGTGATTCCTTGGTGTGTGACTTCGGACTGGCAAGCGGTGATCCCTTGGTGTGTGACTTTGAACTGGCAAGCAGTGATTCCTTGGTGTGTGACTCCGGACTGGCAAGCAGCGATCCTCTGGTACTCGACCTCGGACTTCCTCCGGACCATCCACCTTCAAAGGCCCACCTAAGTCCCAGTGGCCCGGGTCCCTACGGGCTCCTCCCGGGGGGCCACGGGCTTCCAGTGGCGAAGATCCAGTTGACCCTTGCACTGACCTCATGCCTCTTCGACCTCTCAAAGGTCCACCTAAGTCCCATAGGCCTGGGTCCCTACGGGCTCCTTCCTGGGGGACCATGGGCTTCCAGTGGCGAAGATCCAGTTGGCCCTTGCTCCGACTCCATGCCTCATCGCCCCAGAGGTCCACCTAAGTCTCCAGCAGCGAGGATCCAGCCAGTTCCAACTTATGCTTTGCCTCGCCACCCGACGGGGGAACCTGAGGAGCCATCTCCTAAGGTCATATCAACCTCCCGTCGGTCGAAGGGTTCACGTCCCTCCTGGTCATAACAGATTGCCAAGTCCATGAATCCGGCAGAGGCTTCTTCCCACCAGGCCATCCCGGAATGGCCCAACATATGATGGACCAGCAAAAAACCCTTGATGCCCTTGTCTCCGCAGTGGAGAACCTGAACCAACGCTTCGAGGCGTTAGAGCCATGAACCCCACCTTGCCATCTCCGTCTATGGCTCCTGGGGCCCGCTCGGTGATTCGCCTGCCTACACCACCTCACTTTTCTGGGGAACCCCGGTCCTGTAGGGGTTTCATTAACCAGTGCAATATGCACTTCCGTCTGCAGCTGACCCTCTTTCCTGACGACGCTACCAAGACCATCATCATTCTCTCTCTCCTTGAAGGGAAGGCCCTAGAATGGGCTTCCCACTTGTGGGAGTGGGATGACCCCGTACTGAATAATTTGAGAGAGTTCTGGGAGCTGTTCCGAATGAGCCTTGGTGACCCCACTCAGGAGGTTTCTGCCGGGTCCAAACTTCTCCAACTGCGTCAGGGTTCGAGAACGCTTGCGGAGTTTGCCCTTGAGTTCCGGACCCTCTCTTCAGAGCTTGGTTGGGGCCCAGACTGCTTACGAGTCATCTTCTTACAGGGACTCAGTCCGAGAATCAAGGATGAGCTCGCGGATCGGGAGCTACCTAGGTCCTTCAACGCCCTCATTGACCTGGTGGGGTGTATTGATAGGCGCCATCAAGAACGCCTTCAAGAGGCCCAGATGGCCATGAAAACCTCGACCCCCTCCTAGACACCCTCGACGCTCACCTTCTCCCAAAGGTGAATCAGGAGGCTCCCGAGCACCGACCAACGAACCCATGCAAATGGCCTGAGGGAGGCTCTCCACTCAGGAGCATCAAAGGCGAATCAGAGAAGGACTCTGCCTCTACTGTGTCGTGGCAGGTCACCAATTAGCCGCATGCCTGGTGCGGCAAGGAAACTCCCAGGCCTAGGACCTGAAGGAGGTCTCTTCCTGGGCCTAACACCACCGGCACCTCCACTAACCCTACCAGTCACACTGACATCTAGGGATGGCGAATTCCATACTTTAGCCCTAATAGACTCAGGAGCTGGGGACAATTTTATTATGAGGAGTTTAGAGGAGCACTTAAAAATTCCACATCTTCGTGCCCAGGCCCCATTGGTCCTCTCGTCTATCCAGGGCAAGCCCCTCCCAGGGTGCGTAACACACCTCACGGAAGTCGTTCAACTTTGTGCTGGGCTTCTTCACGTCAAGCGGATTTCCTTCCACTTCCTGGAACACTCTATACACCCCATTGTCCTGGGACTCCCCTGGCTCCAAAAACATTGTCCCCAATTCGATTGAAGAACCTTACAGCTAATCCAATGGGGGCCAAATTGTCACGGCACCTGCCTCCAACCAGTAGTTCCAGTGCAATGCTCAACCACCCTTGCCAGTCTCCAAGGCCTGCCGACATCATATGCTACTTACTCTGATGTCTTTTCCAAGTGGAAGGCCGAGACGCTCCCGCCTCACTGACCATTCGACTATTCCATTAACCTTCTCCCCGGCAGAGAATCTCCTCGGGGACGCACCTATGTCCTTTCACCCTTGGAGACTCAAGCCATGTCTCACTACATCAAGGAAAATCTGGAGAGGAGATTCATCTGCAAATCGACATCCCTGGAGAGGGCTGGTTTCTTCTTTGTTGGAAAAAATGATGGAACCCTCCGCCCTTGCATTGCTTACCAGGGCCTGAATGCCATAACAATCAAGGACCGGTATCCATTGCCTTTAATCTCTGAGCTATTTGATTGCCTTCAAGGAGCTAAAATCTTTACAAAATTGGACTTCTGGGGAGCGTTTAACTTGATCCGTATAAAGGAGGGAGACGAATGGAAAACGGCCTTCAACACCAGAGACAGTCATTACAAGTACTTAGTAATGCCATTCGGGCTCTGCAACACCCCAGCAGTGTTTCAAAACACCATGAATGAAATTTTCTGAGACCTGCTATACCACTGTGTGGTCGTGTACCTCGATGACATCTTAATATTCTCCAATTCCCTTGCTGCTCACCACCAGAATGTCATCCAGGTACTACAATGACTAAGAGAAAACCAACTCTACGCCAAGCTCGAGAAATGCCTCTTCGCGCGAGAGGCTCTCCCATTCCTGGGAAACATCGTCTCCAGCAAAGGATTTTGCATGGACCCCCAGAAACTGAAAGCCATTCGAGAATGGCTCCAACCATCTGGGCTGAAACCGCTTCAATGGTTTTTGGGTTTCACTAATTACTACTGCTCATTTATCTCCCATTACACTTCCATTGTTGCACCCCTAATGACCTTAACTTGGAAAGGCGCTGACCCCAAGAACTGGCCCCCCCGGGGCTGTAGCCGCCTTCCTCCATCTTAAAGAGGTATTTCTTCGCCAGCTGTGCCTCCATCATCCTGACCCTCAATGTCCATTTATCATTGAGGTGGATGCATCCTCTGAAGGTGTAGGGGCCGTTCTTAGTCAGAACTTGGCCCAACACAAACTACACCCATGCACCTTCCTCTCTCACCAATTCTCCCCCACAGAACGAAACTACACCATTGGTGATAAGGAGCTTCTGGCCATCAAAATGGAGGAATGGCGTCCTTGGTTAGAAGGAGCTCAACATCCATTCACGGTCTACACTGACCACAAAAATCTAGAATATCTGCATCGGGCACAATGCCTCAATCCCTGACAAGCACGATGGGCATTATTCTTTAGCTGATTCAACCCCCTTTGGTTCTTAGGTAGAAAGCTGAAATCCAGAACGTCCAGGGTAGCATTCTCTGAAATGCTCCCTGTTCCACGCACAGGTCCCCAGAGGCAGGTAGAACTCCGGAATCTCAATGTGTGGATGGCATGATGTTGCAAGGAAGAGTGATTCAGTTTTGTAAGGAACTGGGGAATCTTTTGGGTAAGGGGGACTCTTTTCCAAAGGGATGGACCTTAACCAGGGTGGAGCCAGGTTGCTGGCACTAACCTTTAAAAAGGGATAGAGCAGCTTTTAAACTAAATCAAAGGGGAAAGCCGGCAGTCGCTCAACAGCACATGATTCGAAGGGAGATATCTTTGAAGGATACTAATGAAGCATTAGAGTTAGGGCATTCCAACACAGAGGTTCCAATAATAAGAAAAGTAGTCCAAGTGCCTATAATTAAATATTCACCTGAGCTAAAAGATTCCAGTTTAACCCTGTCAACTGAAAAGAGATTGTTAATACAAACAAAAAACACACTTTGAAATGTTTGTATGCTAATGCCAGAAGTCTAAGAAGTAAGATGGGAAAATTAGAGTGTATAGCAGTGAATGATGACATAGAATTAATTGCCATCTCAAAGACATGGTGGAAAGAGGGTAACCAATGGGATAGTGCTATACCAGGGCACAAATTATCTCGCAGTGACAGAGAAGAGCATCTTGGTGGCAGGGTGGTGCTTTATGTCCAGGATGGCATAGAATCCAACAGGATAAAGATCCTGTATGAGAC
The DNA here is from genome assembly GCF_901001135.1 of Rhinatrema bivittatum. Taxonomy (NCBI): domain Eukaryota; kingdom Metazoa; phylum Chordata; class Amphibia; order Gymnophiona; family Rhinatrematidae; genus Rhinatrema; species Rhinatrema bivittatum. The sequence goes on from NC_042618.1 coordinate 97,250,145, forward strand.
TAAATACACAATCAAATCTTTATGGGTAGAAATCCCTTGTGTGCTGGGGAATAGTATAGTGGTAGGAGTTTATGACCATCCACCTGGCCAAGATCGTGAGATGGACAGTGAAATGCTATGAGAAATTAGAGAAGCAAATCAAATTGGTAGTGCAGTAATAATGGGAGATTTCAGTTACCAAAAGTGTATCAGAGCAAACTGCACTTTAAATAATCTCACATCAGACAAAAAGTGCAGGTAGAGGGTCAATCCTGACAAGAGACTCCAAATAGATTTCAAAGTTAATGAGGATTTTTATTCATTTATGAGGCAACTCCACTGATTCAAATCCCAAGCAATACTTTACGGCGTCCCCCGACACGGTCCCGTGTTTCGCCTAGGGCTGCATCGGGAGGGTAGCGCCAACAGGATTTCTCAATAGGAAAGCTAAAACAAATTAAACAAAACGTCAGGATGCTATATAGGACTTACGCCGACTAAAAATACAAACAATGATGATTCACCATAACTCTTACCTGACAGCTTGATTTTCTGAATTCTGACAGGGAGCGCACTAACCCTAAACGCTGTCAGGTATTTCAAGGATAGCAGTGGCGCCAAAATCACAGGTGAACCAATGACGTGGGTAAATTGTCCCCGTTCATTGGTTCCGTTCCTGTGAGGTGCCCTAGCAGCATAGTGTGTGACCAGTGCTTACTGTGAGAGATCTTATGTGAACAGAAACCATTCTATCTCCCGATTAAGTCCCTTGGGGGTTACTGAATCTAAAGTAAATATCCACCGCTGTTCAATACGTCCTAGCTGTTCTGCATAACAGCCCCCTCGGGCAGGACGTGGGAACACTTCAATAACACTGAACTTGAGGTCAGCGAGGTTATGAGATTTGTTTACCCAGTGCTCTACCAAGGGTTCGTTCTCTCTTGCGTGCCGGATGTTAGAGCAATGCTCAATAATACGTGTTTTAACCATTCTCGTGGTTTTACCTACGTATATTAAGGGGCACGGACAAATGATCACGTAAATAACTCCTGAGGTGGTACAGTCGGAGTAGGAACGAAGTGGAAAAGCTCTGTGAGATGTTGGATGAATGAATGAAGTAGTAGATTGTGTGTATGAACATACTGTACAGTGGCCACAGGGGTGGTGTCCGAATGTGTTAGGTGGATGCCGTTGCTGCACCAAGTCTGCATGAACAAGTTTGTCTCGTAAATTTTTACCCCGCCGGTACGTGAACCGTAGGGGGCCGGGGAATACCAACTGCATGGATAGTGCACGCCAGTGTTTGCGGATCATAATTGTGATTTGACGACTAAGTGTTGAGAATGGCAAAATACAATTTGTGACTGGTATCAGAGCTAGAATGTGGGAGAAACAGCAGATCACGGTTAGTAAATAGGGCCCGTTTCATGGCTCGCCTTACCACCCGCTTAGGATATCCACGGGTCAAAAACCGGGCTGACATTAGTTCTGCCTGAAGGAGAAATTCGTCACGAGTGGAACATAACCTACGAAGTCTGAAAAATTGACCCGTGGGGATGTTATTTCTTAAGGGGCTAGGATGACAGCTGTGAAACTCCAATAGTGTGTTTCTGTCTGTATCTTTGCGATGGATAGTGGTCAAAAATTGGGCATTATGAACTGAAACTGTAATGTCTAAAAAGGCTATCTGAGATTGATGCCAACTGAAATTAAATTGTAAATTAGAGTCTTGAGCATTAAGCCAATCAATGAACAGGAACAACTGTATTTCTGTACCTAACCAGACCATAAACACGTCATCGATGTATCTTAACCAGGTTGCAATGTGTTGAAACCCTTCTGAGGGGTATATCTGGGAGTCTTCAAACTCTGCCACAAAAAGGCAGGCTAAACTGGGGGCCATGGTGGCCCCCATCGCCGTGCCTTTTACCTGTAAATAAAATTTGTCATGAAATCTGAAATAATTATGTGTAAGAGCTAAAGATGCCAGCGTGACTAATAATGAAGTTGGAATTCTCTGGGGATTTGTACGGGTATTTAATACTTTCTCAATAATTCTAAGAGCCTCAAATTGGGGAATGTTAGTGTAGAGAGAAACTATGTCCAAGGTGACTAACAGAAATGGTTCCGTGGGAAACGGTATGGAATGTAAAAGTGTGATAAAGTGCGCTGAGTCCCTTATGTAAGACCGGATCTGTGGTACAAATGGCTTGAGAAAAAGATCCACAAATTGAGACAAGGGTTCCAATAATGAACCAATGCCAGCCACGATAGGACGGCCAGGTGGATGTTGAAGATCCTTGTGAACCTTAGGTACCGTGTAAAAGACCGAAATAATAGGATGGTCAGTGATCAAAAATTTAGCCTCTCTAGAAGTTAAAATGCGGCGGTCAACAGCCTGCTCCACGATAACTTTAATCTCCTGAAGTAGCTGAGGGGTAGGGTCCTCCAATAATACTTGATAAAAGGAAGTGTCAGAAAGTTGACGTGTGGCTTCCAACATATAGTCATCCCTGTCTTGTATAACTATCCCCCCTCCCTTATCCGCTGGCTTTACTATAATAGAGGGGTCATTCCGCAGGTTTGCCAGCGCTTGTGATTCCTGTCTGGTGAGATTAAATTGAGTATAATGCCGGGCGGAGGCCAGCCCCCTCAGATCCTGGTCCACCAGCCTCTCAAAGGTTAAGAGAAGCGGATCGCCAGGGCCCGGGGGGACCCACCTTGACTTCGGCCGAACTAAAGAGTGATCAGAGGGTGAGGGAACATCTGCAAAAAATTGCTTAATTTTCAACAGTCTACAAAACCGGTAAATATGTACTTTATAGTCAAATAAGTTCATAGGTACCGTAGGGACAAATGACAAGCCCTTAGTTAATACCTTAAGTTCAAGCGATGAAAGTGGTCTAGATGACAAGTTAAACACTGAAGAATGCTCTAAAGCCATGGATCGGATGTCTGAGTCGTGGTCCGGGTGGTCCGTTGAGACTGTTGTGCCCGGCCCCGGGAGCGGGTGATTCGAGTGGGTTTGGAAAGAATGCCTGGATCTGGTGGACGCTGGCCTGAGTCCAAAAAAGAGGCTGCAATAGAGGCAGGACCCAGTGGTAACTCCTTCTACGGCTCCATCATCTTCAACGTCCGGATTATCATCACGCTATGCCTCTATTGCAGCCTCTTTTTTGGACTCAGGCCAGCGTCCACCAGATCCAGGCATTCTTTCCAAACCCACTCGAATCACCCGCTCCCGGGGCCGGGCACAACAGTCTCAACGGACCACCCGTGGAAACTGCTATAAAGAATAAAACACAAAACATTTGGATAAACATGGTTTAATGGGACATAGCCAGCATGGATTTACCCAAGGGAAGTTTTGCCTCACAAATCTCCTACATTTTTTTTGCAGGGGTGAATAAACATGTGGACAAAGATGAACCAGTAGATGTGGTGTATTTGAATTTTCAGAAGGCATTCGACAAAGTCCTGCATGAGAGGCTTTTAAGAAAACTAAAAAGTCATGGGATAAGAGGTGATGTCCTTTTGTTGATTGCAAGCTAGTTAAAAGACAGGAAAGAAGGAGTAGGATTAAATGGTCTGTTTTCACAGTGAAAACAGTAAACAATGGGGTGCCTCAGGGGTCTGTACTTGGACTGGTGCTTTTTAATATATTTATAAATGATCTGGAAAGGGGTACGAAAAGTGATGACAGATGACAGAAAGTTATGCAGAATAGTTAAATCTCAAGTGGATTGTGATAAATTGCAGGAGGACCTTGCAAGACTGGAAGATTGGTTTTCCAAATGTCAGTTGAAATTTAATGTGGTCAAGTGCAAAGTAATGTACATAGGGAAAAATAACCCTTGCTGTAGCTACACAATGTAATGTTCTACCTTAGGAGTTTCCACCCAGGAAAGAGATCTAGTCATCATAGTGAATAATACATTGAAATTGTCAGCTCTGTGTGCTGTGGTGATCAAAAAAAGCAAACAGAATGTAAGGAATTATTAAGAAGGGAATGGCAAATAAAATGATGGATGTGATAATGCCTTTGTATTGCTCTATGGTGAGACCACATCTTGAATACTGTGTGCAATTCTGTTCACCGCATCTCAAAAAAGATATAGTTGCACTGGAGAAAGTGCAGAGAAGGGCAACCAAAATGATAAGTGGCATGGAACAGCTGCCCTATGAGGTAAAGCTAAGGAAGTTAGGGCTGTTCAGTTTGGAGAAGAGATGACTGAGGGAGGATATGATAGAGTTCTACAAAATCATGAAAGAACTTGAAAAAGTTGATGTAAATCAGTTATTTACTCTTTCAGAAAGTAGAAGACCTAGGGGCACTCCATGATGTTATCAAGTAGCTCCTTTAAAGCAAATCAAAGAAAATACTTTTTCACTCAGCACTTTTTAAGCTCTGGAATTCATTGCCAGAGGATGTGGTTACAGCAGTTAGTGTAATTGGGATTAAAAAAGGTTTGGATAAGATCTTAGAGGAAAAATCCATAAACTACTTTATTAATAAGCAATAGTAGCTTAAGATTTATTTAATGTTGGGTAATTGCCAGGTATTTGTGACTTGGATTGGCCACTGTTGGAAACAGGATACTGGGCTTCATGGACCCTTGGTCTGACCCAGTATGGCAATTCTTATGTTCTTTTGTTGAAGCTTCCCAAAGTTCAGGGTGGGGTGGGTCTCCCTGACTTTCAAAATTATCATAATGTTTTTCTTTTAAGATATGCTACCTGTTGGCTTTTAAATATAAAAGAATTATACTATGTACCAAATTGACTTACTCTAGAAAGAGATTTGGAAGTTCCCTTACCTCTGTGCTTGTTGCCTGGTATGATAGCACCAAAGATTGTGAGAAAATTCCCAACCTTGTATGCCACGCACCAAGCTCTATGTGCCTTAGATAAATTATTACAAAATAAATTGAATTTTAGCAGGTGTTCTCCGTTATGGTATAACCCAAAGTTGAAAGTTGGTCAAGCTGTCAAATCAAGAGGATATAATTGCAATATAATTTGTATCCTGGTATCACAGTGTCCCATTAGTTTTCCTCCTTCCACCAGGTCTCTGAGTTGCCATTTAAGTCTACCTCTTAATTCAGTGCTATGTATTCTAACTCTCCCATTTTACCTTTTAGACTTTAGTCATTAACCATTAGACATTTTTTAACTCTTTATTTTCAGATTTTTCAAATAAGACGTCCAGGGGCAGATTTTCAAAGGCTACGTGCGTAACATTCGCGCGTAACCCGAGAATATCTGCCCCTGCGCGTGCTGAGCCTATTTTGCATAGGATCGGTGGTGTGCGCAAGCCCCGCGATGCGCCTATGTCCCGGAGCGGGCTGGGGGCAGGGCGTGACCTTAGCCTCGAGGCACAGCGGGCATTTACCGCTGTTCCTGGGATCGCGGGCTGGCCGTTGGCCAGTGCGCATAAGCTATGCCTGTCGGGAGGCAGGCACAATGTACCTGTCAAAGGAAAGGGGGGGTTCTAGGTAGGGCTGGGGGGCGGGTTAGGTAGGGGAAGGTGGGGGGAGGTGGAGGGAATGGAGGAAGGCTGCGCGGCTCGGTGTGCGCAAGTTGCACAATTGTGCACCCCCTTGTGCGCGCCAACCCTGGATTTTATAACATGCGCATGGCAGTGCGCGTATGTTATAAAATCGGGCGTAGATTTGTTCGTGTCGGGTTGTACGAATAAATCTATGCCCGCGCACACCTTTTAAAATTTGGCCCCCAGAATATAGCGAATTAAGGCCTGGATTTATCAAAATGCACTAAATATCGCATGCCATAGAAAAAGGGGTGTGTTTTATGGTAATAGGCAGTTTATTGCAATTTGCACTAATACCTATGCAAAGCAGTAAGTTACCACAAATTGTGATACCTCTCACTCTGAAGGTCATCAAATCTTCACAAGAGAGCACTGTTCTGTTCGTAGGTCTCACTTTGAATGTCAAAGTGGCTTCTAACCCCTACACTAATACCTAAACCTCACGTCGAGTTACTAGGTGGGCCTCCCAAAGAGATATAAATACCTACCTAGTGTGAGGGCAATATGATTAGGTGTTTGTTCTCTCTTTCTCTCTCTCTCTAAAAAGGTGTAGTTAAAGCCATGCAATAGCTATGGTGCTAATGCTATAACACTATTTGATAAATGACCCTGTAAGAAAGGAAAGAAAAAGTTACATAAAAAGAAGATATATCCTATAAGGCCACTATGGGCCTCATTTTCCAATATCGCATTAGGGGGTGTTACCAATGCAAATGAAGCTTCTTTCGTGCAGTGGGGAAACATCGCGTGTGGCGATGTTTTCGCCATTCGCGAAAACATTAGCACTGCATGTGATGTTTTCCCAGTGTGTCATTGCAGTGCATGATAATTGCCAGTTTTTGCACTTCAATCTATGAGAGAGAGAGAGAGAGAGAGAGAGAGAGAGAGAGAGAGAGAGAGAGAGAGAGAGAGAGAGAGAGAGAGAGAGAGAGAGAGAGAGAGAGAGAGAGAGAGAGAGACTTACTATAGTGCCTGTGCCCTAGACAGGTATTTTAATCCCTATGGGAGGGCCACCTACTAACTCGGGGTGGGGATTAGGTATCAGCGTCGGGGGTTGGGGGCCACTTTCGCATTCCACATGAGACCTACGGAAAGAACAGTGGTCTCTAGTGAAGATTTGCTGGCCGTCGGAGTGGGGAAACTCACTCCAAGAGTAGATTTGGGCAACGTTCTCTCCACCTAGCTTGTTGTTGCCCAGGTAGAGTGTCCAGCAAGCTAGGTGGAGAGAACGTTGCCCAAATCTACTCTTGGAGTGAGTTTCCTCACTCCGACGGCCAGCAAATCTTCACTAGAGACCACTGTTCTTTCCATAGGTCTCATGTGGAATGCGAAAGTGGCCCCCAACCCCCGACGCTGATACCTAATCCCCACCCCGAGTTAGTAGGTGGCCCTTCCATAGGGATTTAAAATACCTGTCTAGGGCACAGGCACTATAGTAAGTCTCTCTCTCTCTCTCTCTCTCTCTCTCTCTCTCTCTCTCTCTCTCTCTCTCTCTCTCTCTCTCTCTCTCTCTCTCTCTCTCCACAGTCCATAATGCAAATTTGAGGGTTGTTGTTAGCAGCTGCACTAACCTTCCAGCTGATCAGAATCAAAGGAAATATATTTGTTAGTACCTGTTTTTATAATACACTTACAGGGAAATTGCAAAAGAAATGATGCACCCATATTAAGCACTCGTTGCTTTTTAGCCAACAAAAGCTTCCTTCTAAGTTGGGTCGCCTTAGCAACATCAGGAAGTAAAGCAAGTTGTTGAACTAAGAAGAATTTGTTAGCAGAATGAACAAACATTTTCATAGTCCATATATGATCATGTTCCTAAGCAAATACAACAAGCAAAGTAGCAGTAGCCTATATTTCTATCTGGGATTCTTGCAAAAATGTTGTCAAATTTTCTTTCTTTTTTTTTAAACTCTTTATTTATGATGTTAAATCAGTTAACAAGTTAAACAACTTGACAGGAAATGGTATAAAGAGACCAAACATGTATAGGAAAAAACATACAAAGAAATACAAGGATCTCAATAATATCCTGTTAGACCACCAATTTAAGAGGTATTCCATTAGTAAATATGAGAAGCAAAGTTTTAATTACAAACATTATAGAAAAAAAGGCCTAACTACACTAAACTGCAGAGCTATCTATATTTTTACATCGGGACACTATAGTTAGGAGCTGATCGTAAGGGAAGGTGGATCCTGTCTTATTTTGTCATTCAGAAAAGTATTAAGCTGGGATGGATCAAAAAAGACATATTTGATAGAGATGTGAATCGTGTCCTCGATCGTCTTAACGATCAATTTCGGCTGGGAGGGGGAGGGAATCGTATTGTCGCCGTTTGGGTGTTTAGAGTATCGTGAAAATCGTTAAAATCGTGAACCGGCACACTAAAACCCCCTAAAACCCACCCCGACCCTTTAAATTAAATCCCCCACCCTCCCGACCCCCCCCCAAATGCCTTAAATTACCTGGGGGTCCAGCGGCGGTCCATAGCTAAATCGGGGGAAGTGGGAGGGCAGGAAAACCGGCACACTAAAACACCCTAAAACCCAACCCCGACCCTTTAAATTAAATCCCCCACCCTCCCGAACCCCCCCCCCCCAAATGCCTTAAATTACCTGGGGGTCCAGCGGCGGTCCATAGCTAAATCGGGGGAAGGGGGAGGGCAGGAAACCGGCACACTAAAACACCCTAAAACCCACCCCCGACCCTTTAAATTAAATCCCTCACCCTCCCGAACCCCCCCCCCCCCAAATGCCTTAAATTACCTGGGGTCCAGCGGCGGTCCGGAATGCTCTCCTGCAATTGAATCGTGTTGTCTTCAGCCGGCGCCATTCTGCGCCGCCATTTTGCAAAATGGTGGCGCAAAATGGCGGCGGCCATAGACCAACACGATTCGACTGCAGGAGGTCATTCCGGACCCCTGCTGGACTTTTGGCAAGTCTTGTGGGGGTCAGGAGGCCCCCCCCCCAAGCTGGCCAAAAGTCCCTGGGGGTCCAGCGGGGGTCCGGGAGCGATTTCCTGCCGCGAATCGTTTTCCGTACGGAAAATGGCGCCGGCAGGAGATCGACTGCAGGAGGTCATGTTTAATAACACATTTACAAGGAAAATAAAGCCAGAAGGAAGCACCCAAACTAGTAACAGCAGGACACATTATCAGGAAACATTTTCTTTTTGATTGTGTTACTTTGGATACATACAGAAACAATCAAATCTTACATCCTAGAAACAGTCTATCTTTCTTATGAAAGAACATTTTTAATACAAAGTCCAGATCTGAGTCCAGAGCAAAAGTGACAATTAAAGTAGAAGATGTAATTCCTTCTTCCGTTGAACTCTCAAGGAAACAGGATAAATGGGATAAATCAGTAGGTACACTATCTACAGGTAACATTATTCGAATGAGACAATATCTTATTTGGCAAAAAAAATTAGCTTTTGAGATAGGTGGAAGCAAGTTTTCTTTGATAGTTAATACTGCTACAAAATATCCTAAGGTTGCAACGTCGTATATTGTTTTCCAGATTTCCATTTTATTTTGTAGAAACAAATGTCCAGCCAATATAATGTACACTGACTTCTGTATGATTGTCCCCTTGGACTCCAGGGATTCCACTTGAGTTTTAATTTCAAGATTTTGAGACTGAGAAGTATTAAATGTGTTTGATAACTCACATTATTGGGAAACAAATTGTGAGACTTAATTAGATAAATATGCAATAGCTTCCCAGATTATGTCCAAAGTAATATTAGGAGGCTTTATTAAAGAAGCAGTTATTATCTCTGATGCAGCCGCTATGGATTGCCCAGCCTTCGAAAAAATTGGGGAAAAATTTGGCAAGAATTCAGCTCCCTTAGCTGGCAAACAGCTCCTTCAGCTTGTCCCTCTATGCTGACTCCACCCGACACTGATTCTGTCGGCAGTCCTCGATCATCAGGAGGTGATGGGAGCAGGCTGATCACATCAGCATCTCCCACGGGGGGGGGCAGGCTGAGGAGGAACCCGACTTGGCTCCGGAGAAAAAGATGACTCTGGGTCCAGGGTCATCAAATATTCTAATGCAATGACATGTAGTGAAACATGACTGTTAGCATTCCCACTCTGTCTAAAGGATAAATAAAATGCTTTGGTAATGGGAGGAATCAAATCAGGAGGAACTTTAAGAACCTCTATGTAAAATTTCCTTAACAATTTGATTGAAGAAATACTCAAGGATTTAGGAAAATTAAGAATTCACAAATGCAATTTCCTTGAATTATTCTTCAACACTTCTAATCTAAGTTGGATAGATTCCTGACCTTTAATCAAAGACAGATCACATTTCCCTAAAGAATCAGACTGTTTTTGCTTTTAAGAACTTGATCATAGGCAATTACTTGAGTTTGAACTTGCACAACTGTTGAATGAACATTATCATATTTGGACACCAAACACTGTTCTAAACCCTTGATTGCAATCCAGAGAGTCTCTAGTGTTATCTGTGCAGGGGTCTCAAGAACTGAATGTAGAAGATGCTCCCACAGTTGGATATGCCAGGGATTCAATAATGTTCCTTGCCGGGTCCTGAGACTCAGCCAAAGCAAGTACTCCCACCTCATAGAGGGAACTCTGGTCACTTTGTGGTTGCAGAGGAGCCTCCATAGAACTTGCTGAAACCACTGAGCTCAAAAGAAGTGGTAAGCGAGAGTCAGGACTGAGGGAGAGAGAGTTCAATAGAGAAGAAGCGGCATGGGAACCCATGCCTAGCTGGACAGGCCCTATGGGAGTACTCAAGCCAGAAGGCTGAAATTAACCCTCAATGGTTGGTTGAGAGAGAGAGGGAACTACTGCAGGCATAGGTGGGAGAAGGCGAACAGTTCCTTTTCAATTCTTCCCCATTCAACCTGAGGGAAATGCAAATAAGGCAAAAAGCAGGAGAGAGTATTTATTTATGTATTTATTTATTTATTTAAGGTTTGTTTGTTTTTTTATACCGATAACCGTTTGCACATTATATCAGTTTACATGGAACTGGGTTATTAAATAATGTAGGATGAAACATTTACATGGAACGGTTTGTAACATAAGTGAAAACATTAACATGAAATGGTTTTGTAGCATAAGATAAAATATGGTACATATGGTTAAATAGGTACATAACTATTGGGCTGATACAGTAAACTTCGCGGGAGAGCCGGCGGAGCGCCCGCTCTCCCGATTGCGTACCCAGGCCACTCTCCCTGGGCATGCGATTCACTAAGCCAAGCATGCAAATTAGGGCCCATGGTTAAAAAGGAGGCACTAGCGGGTTTGACAGCCGATGCTTAATTTTACCGGTGTCGGTTGTCAAACCCGCTGATAGCCACGGGTTCAGAAAACGGATGCCGGCAAAATTGAGTGTCTGTTTTCCAACCCACGGGCCGCGGGCAGCTTTTTTTCTTATTTTTAAAGATTTTTTCTTTTTTTTTTTTATCTTTGGGGCCTCTGACTTAATATCGCTATGATATTAAGTCGGAGGGTGTACAGAAAAGCAGTTTTTTCTGCTTTTCTGTGCACTTTCCTGGTGCTGGCTGAAATTAACTCCTGCTTTTTCATAGAAGTTTGATGCAGCGAGAGGCTTTTACAATTTTGTATAAATGAGAAGCTAAATAGCCTTTAGGGCTTTGCTCTAGGTATATTGTGAGTAGATAAGGTGATCTATTAATCAACTGCAGTGACCCTTTCAGATCATGTAAGACATTACGCAGTTGCAACCAGGCATAAAATTGAGTAGGAGGAAGATGAAAACCATCTTTAATTTGTTGGAAGGGTAATATGATACTGTCAGACAGAATTGAGGAAAGAAACCAAATTCCTCCATCCTGCCATTTAGCCCAATTGAAGGGGTGGCCATCAATTTTTATCTTGGGATTGTGCCATATTGGATTTAGGCGAGAATTCCGCCATGAAGGAATATGAGGGGTGAGCGCATCAAATCCTTGCATAGCTATGTGAAGCGTGCGCAAAATTTGATTGATCATTAAATTAGAGGCAAGAGTCATACCTGGGAAACAGTGGAGAGGAATAGGAGCAATACAATGTTGAGATCGCTTATTTAGTATTTTAGTAGATTATTTATAGATTATTGACATTTTGATATAATATTATATTTTTCTATTCTTTAAAATAAGCCTTGGAAACCAATTCTATACTCAGAAGTATAAATGCAAATGGAAGTACATTTAAGTAATAGTTCCATCTTCAAACAAAGGCCTGGATTTATCAAAATGCGATAGCAAAAGGGGCGTGTTTTATGCAAATAGATAGTTTATTGCAATAATACCTATGTGAAGAGCTAAGTTAGCGTGAATTGTGATAATGTTTTCACACTTTGTGATACGTGCACAGACTAGGGGATGTGAATCGTTTTCCATATCGTCTTAACGATAGAAATCGTGTGGCAGGAAAAGAAAATCGTGTTTGGCACGATTATTTCATTGAAAAATCGTTAAAAATCGTTTTTTCCGATTAGTGTGCACTAACTCGAGTTAGTGCGCACTAACTCCCCGTTAGTGCGCACTAACTCGAGTTAGTGCGCACTAACTCAAAATGATACAAATAGACACTTTCCAGGTCACTGAAGGTCAGTTAGGAATGAATATGTGTTCCTATTGGCTGGCAGCCCTCTTTATCTATTGATGTACCCAAGGTTTCCACTGAGGTGATGGTTGGGGGGTATGGGGAAATGGAACTGGAAACTCATGAACACCAACAGAAAATGAAACAAAGTGTTCACACTTCCCAGGTCAGTAAAGGTCACTTAGGAATGAATATGTATTCCTATTGGCTGGCTGTGCTCATATCTATTGATGTTACCAAGGTTACCACTGAGGTAATGGTTGGGGGGATGTGAAATGGAAACAGTTGGAAGCTTGACATGTGATGATCAGCACTCACGTGACTAGAACTTCTTTGTTTATTATTTTTGTTAGCAGGCATCTGAAATGCTAGTGCATGTTGAATTTGCCAATCACTGTGCATTTTAGAAAGGTGGTCCTGGCTGGAACTGTACACAGTTCAAATATATGTAATTGATTGTTGGTAAGTGTATTTTTTAAGTAGCCACACTGGCACAAGTATGTTTACTTTTCCTCCTACTTAACTCACTAGCTCAGCTTTGTAAGAAGGGCTTCTCTGCTTGAGTGAGGGTCAGGCAAGCTCCCCCCTGTCTGTGAAGCCAGCCTCTCACTAGTAATGCAGGGAGGGAGCTGTCTCAGACTTCACCATCCTCCCCCCCCCCCTCACCCACACACCATTCACTAGCTGGGACATGGGGGAAGTCAGGAGTGAGGGTTCAGGCAGCTCCCCCCCTGTCTGTGAAGCCAGCCTCTCACTAGTAATGCAGGAGGAAGCTGTCTCAGACTTCACCATCCTCCCCCCCCCCTCACCCACACACCATTCACTAGCTGGGACATGGGGAAGTCAGGAGTGAGGGTCAGGCAGCTCCCCCCTGTCTGTGAAGCCAGCCTCTCACTAGTAATGCAGGGAGGGAGCTGTCTCAGACTTCACCATCCTCCCCCCCCCCCTCACCCACACACCATTCACTAGCTGGGACATGGGGGAAGTCAGGAGTGAGGGTCAGGCAGCTCCCCCCTGTCTGTGAAGCCAGCCTCTCACTAGTAATGCAGGGAGGGAGCTTGTCTCAGACTTCACCATCCTCCCCCCCCCCCCCCCCTCACCCACCCACCATTCACTAGCTGGGACATGGGGGAAGTCAGGAGTGAGGGTCAGGCAGCTCCCCCCTGTCTGTGAAGCCAGCCTCTCACTAGTAATGCAGGGAGGGAGCTGTCTCAGACTTCACCATCCTCCCCCCCCCCCCCTCACCCACACACCCATTCACTAGCTGGGACATGGTGGAGGCAGTCCGGAGTGAGGGTCAGGCAGCTCCCCCCTGTCTTTTGAAGCCAGCCTCTCCTAGTAATGCAGGGAGGGAGCTGTCTCAGACTTCACATCCTCCCCCCCCCCCCTCACCCACCACACCATTCACTAGCTGGGAACATGCGGGGAAGTCAGGAGTTGAGGGTCAGGCAGCTCCCCCACTGTCTGTGAAGCCAGCCTCTCACTAGTAATGCAGGGAGGGAGCTGTCTCAGACTTCACCATCCTCCCCCCCCCCCCCTCACCCACACACCATTCACTAGCTGGGACATGGGGGAAGTCAGGAGTGAGGGTCAGGCAGCTCCCCCCTGTCTGTGAAGCCAGCCTCTCACTAGTAATGCAGGGAGGGAGCTGTCTCAGACTTCACCATCCTCCCCCCCCCCCTCACCCACACACCATTCACTACCTGGGACATGGGGGAAGTCAGGAGGTGAGGGTCAGGCAGCTCCCCCCTGTCTGTGAAGCCAGCCTCTCACTAGTAATGCAGGGAGGGCGCTGTCTCAGACTTCACCATCCTCCCCCCCCCCCCCTCACCCACACACCATTCACTAGCTGGGACATGGGGGAAGTCAGGAGTGAGGGTCAGGCAGCTCCCCCCTGTCTGTGAAGCCAGCCTCTCACTAGTAATGCAGGGAGGGAGCTGTCTCAGACTTCACCATCCTCCCCCCCCCTCACCCACACACCATTCACTAGCTGGGACATGGGGGAAGTCAGGAGTGAGGGTCAGGCAGCTCCCCCCTGTCTGTGAAGCCAGCCTCTCACTAGTAATGCAGGGAGGGAGCTGTCTCAGACTTCACCATCCTCCTCCCCCCCCCCCCCCCCCTCACCCACACACACCATTCCCTAGCTGGGACATGGGGGAAGTCAGGAGTGAGGGTCAGGCAGCTCCCCCCTGTCTGTGAAGCCAGCCTCTCACTAGTAATGCAGGGAGGGAGCTGTCTCAGACTTCACCATCCTCCCCCCCCCCCCCTCACCCACACACCATTCACTAGCTGGGACATGGGGGAAGTCAGGAGTGAGGGTCAGGCAGCTCCCCCCTGTCTGTGAAGCCAGCCTCTCACTAGTAATGCAGGGAGGGAGCTGTCTCAGACTTCACCATCCTCCCCCCCCCCCCCCTCATCCACACACCATTCACTAGCTGGGACATGGGGGAAGTCAGGAGTGAGGGTCAGGCAGCTCCCCCCTGTCTGTGAAGCCAGCCTCTCACTAGTAATGCAGGGAGGAGCTGTCTCAGACTTCACCATCCTCCCCCCCCCCCCTCACCCACACACCATTCACTAGCTGGGACATGGGGGAAGTCAGGAGTGAGGGTCAGGCAGCTCCCCCCTGTCTGTGAAGCCAGCCTCTCACTAGTAATGCAGGGAGGGAGCTGTCTCAGACTGGTATCAGGGTTAGGGCACTGTGTGCAGGAAGATCACAACACTCCTGGTATTAATAGGGATAGGGCACTGTAAGAGATGACTGTAGTAGATTGAATAAAGATCTGATGTTTCTGCTCTCCTCACACCAAACAAAAACAACACACAAGCAGAGAAGCCCTTCTTACAAAGCTGAGCTAGTGAGTTAAGTAGGAGGAAAAGTAAACATACTTGTGCCAGTGTGGCTACTTAAAAAATACACTTACCAACAATCAATTACATATATTTGGAACTGTACACAGTTCAAGCCAGGACCACCTTTCTAAAATGCACAGTGATTGGCAAATTCAACATGCACTAGCATTTCAGGTGCCTGCTAACAAAAATAATAAACAAACAAGTTCTAGTCACGTGAGTGCTGATCATTACATTACTTTTTTTTGTCAAGCTTCCAACTGTTTCCATTTCACATCCCTCCAACCATTACCTCAGTGTTAGCCTTGGTAACATCAATAGATAAGAGCACAGCCAGCCAATAGGAATACATACATACATATTCATTCCTAAGTGACCTTTACTGACCTGGGAAGTGTGAACACTTTGTTTCATTTTCTGTTGGTGTTCGTTAGTTTCCAGTTCCATTTCCCATCCCCCCAACCATCACCTCAGTGGTAACCTTGGTAACATCAATAGATAAGAGGGCAGCCAGCCAATAGGAACACATATTCATTCCTAACTGACCTTCAGTGACCTGGAAAGTGTTTATTTGTATCATTTGCAGTTAGTGCGCACTAAATCGAGTTAGTGCGCACTAACGGGGAGTTAGTGCGCACTAACTCGATTTAGTGCGCACTAACACGATTTAACGATTTTTAACGATAAATCGTTAGAATTTCTATTGTATCGTGTTCTATAACGATTTAAGACGATATAAACATTATCGGACGATAATTTTAATCGTTGAAAAACGATTCATATCCCTATGCCAGACCTGTGCACATCCCTATGCCAGACCTGTTCCTGCATACAACCACTGGGGGTTGTATGCAGGAAATAATGGTCCCAGGGAGGTCAGATAAGATAAGAGAGAGAGAGAGAGAGAGAGAGAACCTAGCTGTAATGCCCTCTCCCTAGATAGGTATGTATATCCCTATGGGAGGCCCACCTAGTAACTCGAGGTGAGGTTTACATATTAGTGTAGGGGTCTAGGGGCCACTTTGACATTCGATGTGAGACATACGAACAGAACAGTGCTCTCTTGTGAAGAGAGGAAACTCACCCAAAGATGAGATTGGTGCAATGTTCTCTCTAACTAGCTTGATGTTACCCAGGTAGAGAGTCCATCAAGCTAGGTGGAGAGAACATTGCACCAATCTCATCTTTGAGTGAGTTTCCTCTCTCCGTAGGTCATCAAATCTTCACAAGAGACCACTGTTCTGTTTGTGGGCCTCCCATAGGGAAACAAATACCTTTCTAGGGAGAGGACATTATAGCTAGTCTCTCTCTCTCTCTTTCCCTCTCTCTCTCTCTCTCTCTCTCTCTCTCTCCACAAACTGCTAAACCCAGCCCACTCCTCCTCTTTTTCAGATTTGCATCGCACCATATGATATGGTGCTATCGCATGCGTTAACAGGGCTTTTCGCATGCGATAAGCCCTTAACGCATATGGAAATGCCTTAGCACATTTTGACAAATGACCCCCACAATTTGCTATAGAAAATGGACACATCTTATGTTTCTGAAATATCTCACATTCTGCAGCTTGCAAAAATTACTTACAAAAATGACTAATGACTGATGGCCTAATCAAATGTCCTAGAAAGAAATATTAAATCTATATTGTCCCTGCTGTTGTATTTTCTACTCAGTACGGTCTATACGCTAGGAAACCATGTTGAATTCACTTCAATCAAAATGTACTGCCCTAAAATAAATTCACTTAAAAATCCATCAATCTATCAATATACCAGGATGAGGAAAAACTGGTAGATCTGAAGCTATTCGTAATACTACTGCTGCTATGACAACAATCCCCTGTGTATACACAAGATGTATGTACTCAATTGTGGTATGAAAATGTGAACAAAAGATTAACGAAGCCAAAGTAATGCAAACAAAAAAAAGGATGTTTATATAAAAGGGGAGACAGGTGGGGCAAGGACATTTTTCTTTGGACTCAGCAATACAGATCAGAAATTAAAGCATTATAAACAAAAGACCAGTTAATTTGGACTGCAAAGAAAACAGTTTTTTCCATGGCTGAAGGACAGTAAGTATACTAGGAACGCAAAAAAAGTACAAGACAAGAATTAGCTACAGCGAGGTCTTCTGATTCATTAGATTCAAACATCTTAACCTGTGCTGATAATTGTGATGACCTATATTTCTGTGGCAAAATCAACAAACACACTCAAAACAAGAAGAGCACAGTATAAGAAAGTGAGATTGGAACACAAGAAGGGTGCATTTGATATTTATCTGTCTAGAAGATGGAATTTCAGCCCTGTCCTCCTACCAGGTTTTCGCAATATCCTTAGGGGCAGATCTTTAAACCTGCGTGCGGGCATAGATTTGTTCGCGCAACCTGGCGCGAGCAAATCTATGGCTGATTTTATAACATTAGCGCGGTGCCGTGTGCATGTTATAACATCCAGGATCGGTGCACGCAAGGAGGTGCACAATTGTGCAACTTGCACGCGCCGAGCCGCGCAGCCTTCCTCCTTTCCCTCTGAGGCCGCTCCGAAATCGGAGCGGCCTCAGAGGGAACTTTCCTTCAGCCCACCCGCACCTTTCCCTTCCTTCCCCTATCTAACCCGCCCCCCAGCCCCTATCTAAAACCCCCTCCTGACCTTTATCGGGAAAGTTACGCCTGCCTATGGGCAGGTATAACTTGCGTGCGCTGGCCAACTGCCGGTGTGCCATCCCCCGGCACGGCGGCTGTTCCGGAGGCCTTGGTCCTGCCCCCGGAACGCCCCTGGGCCAGCGCCCCACCCACAGCCCCACCCCTGGAATGCCCCTTTTTTGAAGCCCCGGGACATACCCGCAGCCCAGGGCTTGCGTGCGCTGCCGAGCCTATGCAAGATAGGCTCGGCGCACGTAGGGGCAGCTTTTCGGGGGTTATGCACGTATGTTATGCGTGTAACCCTTTGAAAATCTGCCCCTTAATGAATAGGCATGACATATATTTGCATACAGAGGCAACAGGGCATGCACATCTATCTCATGCATATTCATTGTGGATCTCCTAAAAACCAGACTAGCTAGGAGGAACTCGAGGACAGGGTTAAAAATCCCTGGTCTTGCAGAATCTTGATATAAATTGAGAATGGATTATCGCCTGCTGTGGAGCTTGTTCACTTCACAATGCATTATAAATCAAAAAAACATTTTGAGAATAATTCTGAAAGTAGAAAGGAAGAAGACAACATGACTAGTATGGCATCCAGATCAAAGGATGTTTAATCTCCAATGAGAAATTCAATAATAGATATCTTCATTAGTAAAAAGAAATTGTGGCTAATCTGGTGCCTCAATGCCAAATTTCTTGGGTACTTTTACCCATAGGTTTTACATTAATAAGCAAAGCAAAAGCCCACCCAGGCTTTTCCTTTGATTATTTTCTCCAGAAGAATTACTTGTAGAGATTGTGTCTTCTTTCTCTGAGCATAATTTTTCCATCTGTAGTTCTGCAGTTAGGCTTGAATAATTAAACCTACAGGCATAGTTCCTCCCTGTGCTCCCACTCTGCTCTTGGAAACATCTCCAGAATCTGCAGGTAGGAAGTACTTGTGGTGTTCAATAACGCACATACTTTTGACATCAGGCATTTTAGACAATATTCAAAAACACCACCATTCACTGAATCTACTGCAACCCTTCCACCATGTCCACTCCATCCATGCTACACAGGATTGCCCACTGTCAGAAAGACACATATCAGATGTGGAAAGGCTAGGAAGGGGTATCCAGTTTTTGGTGGTAAGTGCTGCTTCCTCACCATCTCTCCAAATTCCCCCTCAAAGCCTTCTGTGAGGGATTTATTGTTCATCTCCTAATCCCTTATCTATGCTGCCAGCCCTGTCTTGCAGACTATTTTAACCATCTAAAGCCATTCAGGACATGGAACAGATAAAAATAAACTTTTCTTCACGATCCTAGCAATGGATAAAAATGTGCGCAATGATTCTTTATTTGAAATTGTGAAACAATTGCATCTTAGAGTTTGTTAAGTTTACAACAATGTTAGAGAAACCATTGTCCTCTGTTAATCTTATACTTGGAAATACATTTGCATTATCTAAATAAATGTGGATATATTTGTTCTGCATGCTCTTCTCTGTCATTCTCCCTCTCATTCCTGTTCTGCACTCCACACGTCCCATAACTCCTCCTGTTACACGGCCAGATATATCCTAGTCCAACCACAACTAACCCATTGATGATAGAGAGGGAAATCTGCCAGGACTGACTCTAAAGGACACCAATACCAAACACCCCTCCAACCTTCCATCAGCCACCCTATAGTGTTGGGTCCTGAACTGTCCTTGCTCCTGGTGGTGCCCTGAGCAGGTGAAATGAGCACCATGAATCTATGGAGGTCCTAATGAGAACAGTGAATCAGATGGGAGGCTCTGCAAAGTGGCTCCAGTCTAATTTTTTTGCCTAAATGCTAAAGTCTTCTAACCCTATTTGAGCATGCATTGATGTGCCTTACTGCATAGCATGCTAATTTTTGTGCACATTAAATAGCTTTAGCATGCATGCCAATCTTTAGTGCATCGGCCCCATTGCACTTAATTTAGTACAAATGAAATGGAATCTAGGTAAAAGCAGCTCTTGAAAGAATATAAATTAATCTGTGATGAATACAATTTAGTATAAATGGGGAAACTAACATAATTAATGTAATTAGTATAGAATTAATTAGCTCATTTTAATTCATTTTATTATGGTTGTATGAATTGAATTGGCCAAGTTAGTTCTTAAGATTAAATGTGTTTATTTACCATATCCTTATTATTAACCCGTAAGCATGTTTTGAAAGAGTAGCAGCTATGAAATATAATTCCTATCATGTGAGGAATAACATATAAGCAAGAAAATCATATACTACAACTACTCTTCATCTATCTTGCCCTCATCTGTCTCTTACATATTTTTCTTTAATCTTATCTCTCTCCATCTTTCTTCTCTATTTCTCTCCCTTCATTTACCAGATTTTTGGCAAGCCCCATTATTTTATTTGTATAGGATTACCTATGCAGTAGCTGCTTTGCTTTGATTGCATTTACAAAATGTATGCATTCAAATCGCATGCAAAGCAGCTCATTGTAATAGGGGCATGATTTGGTCCAAAATAATGAGCGATATCGCAAATATCATGTGATATCACCATAATATGGATGTATCCTTTGTTACATGCTGTTTTATGTGTGTCATTCCCTTATCTCAGCTTAGTGAATGATCCCCTCATTCTGGATATTCAGTAGTGTAGGTGTATCACGGAATACACCCAGTTATATCAAAGTTTAACAGATAAATTTATAATAAACTGAGCAGTTAAACTGTGCACTGCAATTGAACACAGTTTCTTAAAACACAGGATAAAAAATTTGTAACTCTAATGGTATTATTAATTATTAATGTAAGCTAATCGTATTCTCATGCACTTGGAGTTTTAAAACGTTAACTAATCTGAAAATGTGTGTAAAATAATGCTTAGCATACATAAAAACATTATTTAAGCACATCTATATTTTTTACATAGAGATGATAACTTTCAAATGGGTGCGTGGGCACATATGTACATGTGTATATGGGCACATGGCCAGATATGTGGCAATTTTATGTCTTGACGCACATACATGTACATGCTATAAAATAGCCCTGGTGTGTGTATAATTTTTTTTTTATGCAATTTTCAGATATATTTACTTCATATATCAGAAGAATAATAAGAGATCCATACAGATTAAACATAACAAGAAAAACATTATCCAAAAAGAATATTACACATTGAACTTAGATCTCTTAAACAATAGCAAATCTTGGGACCAAGATGTACATCCAGGCAATAAAGAAGCTCTTAACATATATATTTATCCAATATAGGAATAAACCAACACAGAGTAGCACCTCCCCTTATTTTCTGATTTGGGGCAAAGCACTTCATTTTTTTACCATCTAAGAACCCCCTGAGTTGTTCCGGTTCATAAAAAATGTATTTATTTTCCTGATATTTCAAGAAGCATTTACATGGATATCTCAACAGTATAGTAGCTCCACGACTTATTGCCTCTAATCTAATAAGCAAAAACGTTTTCCTTCGTTCTTGCATGGAACGCACAATACCTGGATAAATCCACACCGAGTAACCATAATATTTAACTGCTCTATTTCTAAAAAAAAACCTTTAGAACAAGGTTTCTATCTTGCTCAAAAGCAAAGGTTACAAGTAATATACCTCTTATTTTAATCTCAGTGTGTAATGATAATTCGATCAACTCTGAGGTGTTCAAAGATTGCTGAGACTGATGTTGTACTTCCTCTCCTTCTCCTGTAGTTAAATCCAATTTCTTTGAAACAAAAAAGGCTTTCGAAACAACCGGCAAAATTTCTTTAGGTATCTTTAAAATTTCCAACATATACTCTTTGAACATCTCAACAGGATTTAATCTCTTTACCACTGGAAAGTTCACTATCCGAAGATTTAAATAACGGAGTGAGTTCTCAATATTTTCAAATTTTCTTTCGGAATTTATCCCAGCTTTTACCAAAGTCCCTTGTACATTTTCCAGTTTAATAATTTTCTCCTCAGCTCTCTCTATTTTCTCCTGTTGTGCATTCAACACCTTCTCTGTGTTCAAACCTCTTTTGTTTGATTCTAAAAATGCCTGTGTTAAAGTGGTAACAGCAGATTCAATTGACACCATTGCTTTCCACAAAGTGTCCAGCGTAACTACGGGAGGCTTTTGCAGAGAAAATACCGGTTTGGTTTGTAACTTTACCAATTCTTGAAGTGCTGTGTCTCCTTCGCTGTCCCGCGCCGGCATAGCTCTGTGGGGTAGCGGAGTTGAGGTTGCCAACCCCTCCATTGCTCCCTCAACTCCTCTAAACGCCATTACCTCACTGTCTCCGTCGGGTTGTCTGGGGGGGCCTGCTCGCTCCTCTCCTCCTGCGAGTCTAGTGATGTTTCTTCGCCCTCCTCTCCAGCCCAACCTCCCGGCAGCGGTGGCGTTACAGGAGCCCCCGGGCTGAGCAAGATTTCCTTGACCATAGGGATCAGCCCGAGCTCCTGGGCTTCTCCCTCCACAGTGTTCGCTCCCGGCATTGTAGGGGTAAGATTAAAGAAGCTCTCAATCTTAGCCTGTTGACTTCCTTCTTCTTTTATGATTAGATTCTCTTTCAGATGAGCCTTTCGCTTCATGTGAGGCATTTTAAATTACAGGAAAAAGCTGAATAAACCAGGTATTATAAAATTCCAAGAACAGGCGTAGCCGGAGCTCCTTATCTGCTTCTCATATGTTGGCCATCTTGGTCATCTGTATGCTTCTAATTTTAAGCTTATGCATGCACAGCAGCGTAAGTTAACTTTGGAATGCGCAAGTGAGGGAATTTTTTAATAGACATGCGTCCAGTCCATAACCAGTTTCACCAGTTCATCCACCAGTTTGCTCAGTCTAGAGCTAAGTACTCCAAAGCCCCCTGGTTCTTTAGCCTGCACTGCTCCCCTCCCCCAGTTAACCCAGTCCCCTCAAATACCTCATGGGTGCCTGGAAATAGTTTTATAAAGACTTACATCTCCTCCATAGCAAAAATAACTTTGTGCTGGAATATATCTGGGCACATGCCCCAGTGCGAAGCTACTTGCATGTATATTTCTTGGCCCCATCCCAGATCACCAATGCCCCGCCCACATTTCATCCCTTTTTTTCCTGATGTGAGATGTTCGTGCATCGGTACTTGTGCACGCATGTGAGCAGCTTATAAAATCTGGTGTTCACGCACATGTGCTAAATGCATGCACATCTCCCGATTCTAGCACATATTTTTTGTGCACATAAATCAATTTTTTGTGCACAGAAATATATTTTACGAACAAAAATATACATGTTTTGTGTGCACAAAGTTTATTTTCTGCACAAAAATCCTAAGTACAAGTCCTGGTATCAGAACTCAAACTTCTGCTCATAGACTAAATTAGCCATGGGAACTTTACTCCACCTCTGACTAAGAGTTAAGTTTCCAGCACTAAGAAAACACAAGTTAAGTCAGCACAGCTTTCTGCATTGGGGGTAATATATTTAATGCATTCAAAAAATATGCACAAATCTTTGGGAAAGCTGGGCACTCTGCCGAGAGCACCTTATTACATCAACCCCTGAATTAGCCAGATGACACTGAAAATTAGAGCTAGCGGTTAACTTATCTGATTAACTTAACTCCTCTCCTCCTTTCATTAATTTTTATCATAAGCAAGCCCCAGAAGGGAAATGCATGTCCTCCATCTGCTGGAAATAGAGAATCCACTTAGCATGATAGTTATCAATATTGGCAGAATATAAGAATTTTAAAAAGATAAATAAATAGATACTGGTGGGCTGATGTTAGGGCAGGCTATATGTCTGTGACATCAGCTTTTGCTCTGTCTCCATCTGCTGGTAGAGGTGCATAACCCCACTGGTGTAGATTAGATTCGTGGACCCTTGAGCTGGCTAGAACTGATGATGGTGCACCGTGGGAAGGCCCACAGTAGAGGTTGTAGCCGGGAAGCGGTCCAAGCCAGGAGACCAGTCAAATCTTTACCACTGGAAGCCCGAGATTCCCCCAGGAGAAGCCCTTGAGGACCCGTGCTACTTGGACTTACGTACGGTCTCCTGAGGTCGAGTATCCAAAGAGAAGTCCAGGAGCGCTGAGGAGAGGAGAAGCTGGAACCAGGAGGCCAACCGGAACTTCACCACTGGAAGCCCGAGGTCCCCCCAGGAGGAGCCCATGAGGACCCGAGCCAATTGGACTTAGGCGAGGCCTCCTGGATGGAGCAGTCCAGATGAAGAAGAGCAGAAGGAAGGAACCAACTAGGATTCAGGGCAGGCGGCAGACAGCAGAAGTGAAGATGAACCAAAGTCGAGGCAGGCAGCAAGCGGGGAACCAGAAGACAAGCCGAAGTCAGAAGCCAGAGGACGATCCGAAGTCAGAAGCCAGAGGATGAGCCGAAGTCAGAAGCCAGTGGACGAGCCAAAGTCAGAAGGACGAGCAAGGCAGGAACAGCAACTAGCACACTCCAAGGAGTCAACCTCATTGCAAGGCCAGGAGTGTAGCTAGTTGCAGGGTTTTAAACCCTGAGGGCGCCTGACGTCATCCTCGGGGCTGTGCTACATTTCCCGCGCTGGCCCCTTTAAATACTAAGCCCCTGCACGTGCGCTATAGGAGGTGGGGCCAGCTACAGTGCATCAGCGGCATCTCCCTCGAGGAGGGACGCCATGGACAGGAGCCAGGCAGGCTGGACCAGGCCCCAGCGATGCCACAGCATCCTGGACAGGCCCTGAAGTAGGAGGAGGGACCGGGGTACGGCCCGGGACCGCAACACTGTCTGAGTACAGAGGAACAGCTCTGACTTATCTAAGTGCAGAGCTGCATATACTCATAAAAGTCGGAAGTGCTGAGACTGGCTGGAAATTAAAAAAATAGGGTTTGTCTGGCTAAGTCCCAATTTCATCATCTAAAGCAACCAACAGACTCAGGAAGTCGTTAAGTACCCACTTAAATTGAACATTATTTTGAAGATCACATTTGCCTTCCCCGCAAGTAAGGTAACATCTATTAAACCATGGATGTCACTGAATATTATTGGGACTTTAATATTAATATACAGCAAAAAAAATGTTTAAAAAAACTTGCTTTTGGAAGTGGTAGGAGGTTGATGATTATAACCAACAGTATATTGGTGCTGGAACACCTACACTATATATGAAACCTTCCACTCCTCCTATAAAAATATTTTTCCTTTAGGTTTTTTTCAACATTTAGAAAATTAATAGATCCACAGGGTGTAGGTACATTGAGTAACAATTGAAATTATATAAAGAAAACTACTTGAGCAATTTATTTAAAAAAAATATATATTCTTTCACACAGCGACAGAGCAGTTTTCCTGTTCTTGATTTGTTCTGGATTTCAGTGGATCGCTGTTTACAGTGGTGGTCATTTTGAGATTTTTCTTGGTAAGTCCCAACTTAGCCTGACGTAACCTTCTGAATCTGGACCTTATAATTTCTTGCCAGCAGGTCAGAAACTTGGGGCCAGATTTTCATATCTACGCGTGGGCACACATGTGCACCTTGCGCGCGCCGAGCCCTAGGGGAGCCCCGATGTCTTTCCCTGTTCCCTCCCGCCCCCCAACCCTACCTAAATCCCTCTCCCCCCACCTTAATTTCTTTATTTACGCCTGCCTCCGGGCAGGCGTAGGTTGTGCGTGCTGGCCGGTTGCCAGCGCACGAGCCCATGGCATGACCTCTGTGCCGGAGGCCTCGGTCTTGCCCCCGCCCCAACCCCAGCCCACCCACTCCCCGCCCATTTTTCAAGCCCCGGGACATACGAGTGTCCCGGGTCTTGTGCGCGTCACCAAGCCTATGCAAAATAGGCTCGGCGCCCGCAGCAGGATTTTAAAAGGGTTACGCGCGTAACCCTTTTAAAATCCGCCCCATAATTTGGCCATGGATAATATGAAACAACCAGAACTTGGGAACTGTCCTTGTTATTATCATTTCTGTGCCCTGTAATCTTATTTTACTATTATTAGAATGATTTTTTTCTTTCTTTGACTGACAGTTATTTACCCTTTACAATAGTACAAGGGAAAGGGAGCACCATGAAACTAATAAGTAGCACATTTAAAACAAATCAGAGAAAATATTTGTTTCTGTTAACACACAATTAAACCGTGGAATTTGTTGCCAGAGGATATAGTGAAAGCAGTAAACATAGCTGAGTTTAAAATGGATTTGGACAAGTTCCTGGAGGAAAAGTCCATGAATCATTATTAGCTATGTAGACTTGGAAAAGCCACTGCCTATCCCTGGTTATGAGTAAGAAGGACTGGATCTATTCTTTGGGATCCTACTGGGTATTTGTGACATGGATTGGCCACTGTTGGAGACGGAATGCTAGGCTTGATGGATCTTTGGTCTGACATAGTATGGCATTTCTTATGTATTTTTTATTTTAACCACTATTGGGGAAATTTTCAAAACTGTGTATTTTGTTGTAAAGTCTGTGGGTACTTTTACCGTTAAATAACGCTGTCTGCATTATTGGTCATTTTTGGCACAGTAAGTTTAATGCAGAAACATATAGTCCCTTTGAGCATTGCCCAGGAAAAAAATGTCCACTTAACTTATACCTGCTTTTTCAGAGGGTACTTTATCCAAAGAAAAAAAACACAATTTTCAACAGGGCGTTTTCTGCAGGTTAACAGTTGTTTACCTATGGAAAAAGCTTTGAAAATTAACCTCCATATGTATTACTTTGTCAAGTCATGCCAGTAGAGTTTCCTGAATCTGAATCTGACAGAAGAGACATAAAGACATCTTCCAGCCTGTTTTTCTTGGTTCCAGTTGCAAATGCATTAACATAGCATTCTTTGTATGGATGAGTACCTATATTATTTTCATTTTGTTTTATTTTTCATTTATTTTTTATTTTTTGTTTCAGTTGTGGTTTATTTTATTTTATTTCATTTTTGCTATTTAAACAATACAAATATGACTAAAACAATTAATTTAGGACTCCTCTCCCCTTCTGAAAAAAAAGTGCCTCAGAAATAAAAAATATCATCATCCCCCTTTCTCCATTTGTGACTGGAGTGATCCTCAGTCACTCCTGCCCTCCAGGTTGGTATTTCAAAATGGTACTGGCAGGCTCTGGCACTGGCACCGGCACCATTTTGCTGTATGGACATTTCGTTATATATAGTATTTGTTAACAAACTGGTGCTGGCCATAGTGATGGCCAAATCCATTTTAAAAGGAACAACAAGGGATTGCTTCTGCCTCATTTGGTCTTTAAAGAGTAATTTTGAAAAACATCCTCTCAGAGAGCTAAAGTCTAAGGGGTAGTCTTAAAAGCCCTGCGCGCCGGTGCGCCTATTTTGCATAGGCTGCCGGTGCGCGCAAAGCCCCAGGACACATGTAAGTCCTGGGGCTTCGTAAAAGGGGCGGGAGGGGGCATGTCCGGGGGCATGTCGGCCGGCCAGGGGTGTGTCCGGGGGCGTGTCTGGGGTCAGGGGGCAGTCTGAGGTGGGTCCGGGGGCATGGTGACAGTTCGGGGGCGGGCCGGGAGGGCGGACCCGAGTCCCCCGGCGCGCACAAGTTATGCCTGTTTCAAGCAGGCGTAACTTGTACAGCAAAGGTAGGGGGGGATTTAGGTGGGGCTGGGGGGGTGGGTTAGATAGGGGAAGGGAGGAGGAAGGGAGGGCAAGGTGGGGGGACGCGGAAGAAAAGTTCCCTCCGAGGCTGCTCTGATTTCGGAGCTGCCTCGGAGGGAATGGAGGCAGGCTGCGCGGCTCGGCGCACGCAGGCTGCTGATTTTGCATAGCCTTGCGCGCGCCAACCCCGGATTTTATAAGATACACGCGGCTACGCGTGTATCTTATAAAATCCGGCGTACTTTTGTTTAATGCCAATTGCGCGAACAAAAGTACGCACATGCATACCTTTTAAAGATCTACCTCAGCGGGTACTTCCTACCTGCAAACTTTATCCCAAATTTTCAAAGCGGACTTATTTGAATTGCTTCACATTGAAAATTTGCAGATTCACTAGTAAAAAACACACAGACATACACACACACAGTTACACCTGCTCCATTTATATTTTCCTTTGAATATTACTCTGATGCTTGTTTCCAATGATTTTTTTCTAGAAAACAAGGTGGCTGTACTCAGATGCGCAGCTATGCTTGGGAGGGCATAGTGCAACTTGGGGTAACTGCCCAGCAACCTTCAACTGGCTGAAGGGTTCAGTTCTAGCATGATCCTCCCCCATTCTTATTGTCTTTCCTACTAGCAGGAGGCATATGAGAACAGAACGTTTCACTTCTGGTGCCTCTTCGCCCACCTCTGTGGCATAGGAGGAGGTTAAAAAACAGAGAGGCACTTCTATCTCTCCCTTCCTCTCCTACTGGTGCTTTTCTCTAACTCCCTCTTCCTCCCCTCTGGTGCTTTTCTCCCTCTCTCCTCTCTTTTTGCTTTGCTCAAATTTATTTATTTTATTTTTTATTTATTAAATTTATGAATCGCTTTCCAGATTTTACATTTAAATCTTCCAAAGTGATGTACAACAATATAAAAAGACTGTATGCCCTCCTTTGTATTTTCCCTCTCCCTCCTTTTCTCTCCCACACCCTTTTACCTCCGTTATGCTGTTTTCTCCTCGACACTCCATTTGAATCTCTGATTTAATCTGCTCAACTCTGCTGTTTTGAACTATATTATGATAACCTTGTATAGTTTAAGATTATTGTTTTGCTAGTAACATGACACCTTCATCAGAATTATTCTCTTTAAGATATATTTATTACTATTGTTGTCTAAGAATCCCTCGTTCATACTCCCTGTTAGTATATACATTTTTATCCCTTGTATATTGTTGCATAGAGTGATTAATTACACATATATCTCTTGTATATTTGTTTTCCACTTTCTTTTTACTGTTCATTGTAAGGGCTATGCCTACAAGTTATTAGTTGTATGTAAACCGATACGATGTGAAAACGGCTATCGGTATATAAGAAACTCCATATAAATAAGAAACTCCAAATAAATAAATAAATAAATAAATAAATAAATAAATAAATAAATAAATAAAAATAGAACAATTAAAACAAAATAAAATAAAGCACCCCAATCATAAATAAAATAAACTATAAAGACATTTATCCCAACATAATAGCTATCAACTAAAATTAAAATTAACACATAATAATTCACTGTTAGACCCTTCTAAACTATTTTGATTTATCAGAAACTTTTGATTTTAGAAAATTTTATTGTCATGACAAAATGGGTACATGTTGATCCAAAATGGCTGCACTAGTAACTCACAGATAAGGGCTTTTCTTACCAATTTTCCCTTTAGAGAATATGTCACAATCTGCCTGCAATGGAGAGCCAGGGAGGGAGAAGTCTCAGTTGCCTCCTCCTCAAGCCCCGCTACTGGCCTTATGGATGCCCAAGTGAGACAGGGGATTTCTATCCTGGGAGTGAAGTCGCTGGAGAGATCTCGAGAAGGAGTGGAACTCGATCTGCTCCCTGACTCGATGTTATCTCTGTACCCAGTGGATCAGATTGAACCCTTGAATCCTACCCAGGCCCTGATGCTGGAGGAGTGATAACACTCTCACTGACCGTCGATGCGGTGATCGCTGAGTCAAGGTCTGGGACCGCAAGCCTAGCAGAAGTTGGGATGGAACCACCTTTTATCAGTGGCATCGATGAGAAGTTGACAGGGAGAGAGGCAGTTCAGCGGACAGAGGAGGAGAATGCTGATTTGTGCAGGAAACAACTTTACAATCCTTACCTCTCATAAGACCTGCTATCTTTTTCCTCAAAACCATCTGGGAGGCTATCAAGACTTTGAATAATAACATATCTCCTCAATTAAATCCTGTGGTTCATTGTTTGAATGAACTGGAAACTCGAGTAGCATTATTGGAATCAGATAGAAAATCTCGAACCCCTAGATTTATCAATTTGCTATAAAATTGTGAAAAATAGCACCCTTGATTAAAAAAGGGGCATGGTTAGGGTAATTTTACCTGATACTGCATCACTATTTATTTTATTTATTTATTTATTTATGCAACTTTTCTATACCATTATACAGAAAACCAAGTCTCTATCTCTACGGTTTACATATTAATAATATAAAACAATAAAAAATAAAAGATAGATTAGAATAAAAATTACATAAAACCATTCAATACAAATAAAATCTAGCTAAAAAATATCTAAATTCATTACTTAAAAAGAGACAGTAAATGAAACAATAAAAGCAAAGTCATTATCATTAACTAGGGATGTGCAGAGGGACCGCATACATTACATTCGGTATTCGTATTCATGGGGGGGCAGATACGTTGCATTCAGCAAAGGGGGGCCCCGATCTGTTCACGTGTTCCATTCTTATTTGTTTCCTGGCTAAAATTTAATTAACTACACCCCCCCCCACCCTTCTGATCCCCCCAAGACTTGCCAAAACTCCCTGGTTGTCCAATGGGGGTCCGGGAGCCATCTAATGTACTCACACCGTCGGCTGCCGGTATTCAAAATGGTGCCGAACACTTTGCCCTTACTATGTCACAGGGACTATCGGCACCATTTTGAATACCGGCAGCCAATAGGGATGTGAATCGTTTTTTCACGATTTAAAATATCGTCCGATATTTTTTAAATCGTCAAAAATCGTTAAAGAGTGCGATACAATAGAAATTCCCCCGATTTATCGTGAAAAAATCGTTAATCGGGATAGTGTCCACTAAAGGGAGTTATTTGGGGGGAGGATGGGAAATCCGGCATACCAAAACAACCCCTAAACCCATCCCAACCCTTTAAAACTAATCCCTTACCTTCCCCCACCCTCCCAAACCCCCCAAAACTTTTTACATGTACCTGGTGGTCCAGTGGAAGCCCCGGGACCGATCGCCCGCTCTCGGGCCGTCGGCTGCCACTCATAAAAATGGCGCCGATGGCCTGATAAAAAAAAAACCCACCGACCCTTTAAAAGCACCCCCTTAGCTTCCCCCACCCTCCTGATCCCCCCAAAACATTTTAAAATTACCTGGTGGTCCAGTGGTTGTCCCTGGAAGGCCCGCGCCATTTTTAAAGATGGCGCCGGCCATCCAGTGCTCCTACCATGTGACAGGGGCCGGCCAATGGCATGGATACCCTGTCACATGGTAAGGGCAAAGGCCATCGGTGCCATTTTTATTAGCGCAGCCGATGGCCCGAGAACGGGAGGTTGCTCCCGGGACTTCCGCTAGATCACCAGGTATTTGTAAAAAGTTTTGGGGGGGTTCGGGAGGGTGGGGGAATCTAAGGGGTCAATTTTAAAGGGTCGGGGTGGGGTTTTTTTTTTATCGGCTTGGTCCTCACTAAAAAAAATTAGCGATGTGAATCGGAATCGGAACCAATTCCGATTCACATCTCTAGCTATCAGATTTTTTTCTCCCTCCAGCTGAACCCGATCGTTAAAACGATCGGGCACATGATTCACATCCCTAGCAGCCAATGGCATGAGTGCAGTCGATGGCTCCCGGACCCCTGCTGGACCACCAGGGAGTTTTGGTGAGTCTTGGGGGGGGGGGTTAAATTCGCTCCTTTAGATGGCCAAATAATTTGGTGAAGATTGATTGTATTTGTGGAAATCGCGATACGTTTCGCTTCCCCATGAATACAACAAATATGGCCCTCTATGTTGTGGATTACCAATATGTTGCAAACAAATGCACACCCCTATCATAACTCTCAGTCTGATATTTAACTGCAATGCATGTTAAATTTGTTGTACCCGTGATATTTTCACATTCCAAGCTGAGACATGCCCAGACAGACTTTTATTGCATTTTGGACTGCTGGTGAGAGAGAGAAAGAGACCCTTTATAAGACTCACATATAACTGAACTATTTATACCGCTATAAGAGGGGCAACTAGTAACTCAGGGTGAGGTTTTAGTAGTAGGCTAGGTTTTGGGGGGCAGTTTTACATGCACAGCCAAGCTAGGTCGAGAGAACAATGTACAAATCTCATCTTTGTGTACCTTTCATCACTCCAAATCACATAAAATCTTCATTGATGTCTACTGTGCTGTTCCTACCTCTGACAGTGCATGTAAATCTGCCCCTCAAAACCTAGCCCACCACTAAAGCCTCACCCCGTATTCAGAATGGCCCCTCTTACAATAGTATAAAAAGTTGACTAATATGTGTCTCGTTCTCGCTCTTGCTCTCTTTCACTCTCTCTCCATGATTTATCGCAAATCCTATTTTGGCCATAATGCACGGCATAACGCCCAGGAAAAAGGTGTAGTTATTTCCAGCGTTAAATCCTCATTATGCTATCGCATGCAACGTTACTTGCTCCTCATTTTCATAAACTCCTCTTACTTAAATACATTTTAAACATTTACAATCTCGCGATGTGTTATTTATCACGTGCATTATGGCGTTATCACAGGTGTTAGGGCCCTAACACCCGCAATAAGGCCTAACATGATTTGAAAAATGACCCTCTATAAGAAATAAATGATTCCCTTAAATTAGAAGTGACCAGCAATACTGCCTTGCAGCAAAGTTTACTTAAAGAAAATCAATATTTTTCATCTTGTTTGGAACAGCTGGAAAATGAAACTAGGGGGAAAAATCTTTGGTTCATTAATTTTCCTAATGACCCTGGTATATCTCCTAAAGACATGTTGAGAAAATACTTTATGGAGGTTTTAAGAATATCTGAACCAACTTTGCCTATTACTTCGAGGGTGTATTATTTACCACCTTATAAAACAACCCTGCCAACTGATAAGAACATGCATTAAGTGTTGTCTCGGATTAGACCACCGGACTTGAATTTGTCTACAATTTTGGAATCCTCTGATGTAGTTACTCCAGCTACCTTAGTTGCTGTTTTTCTCTTAGAATCAGATAGAGATTGGGTCTTAAAGCTTTTCTTTCAACATTGTATGGAAGTATTTTTGAACCTTAAAGTTTGAGTTTATCCTGATATTTCTAGACAAAGACAGAGGAAGAGGAGGCAACTTTTGTTGTTAAGATTTCGAGACTTGGAATTGGGTGCTTTTTTTGCAGTTAAGTTTCCCTGTAAATATCTTGCAAAATATCAGAGTGTTTCCTGTTTTTTTTCTATTCCTCAAAGCTTGTTTTTTTCTTGAGTGACAAATTCCCCCAGTCAGCGGTTACTTCCCTTCTACTAACCGAGAATGCCTCAGGCTACCAGTCATGATACAAATTAGCTAAATAATTATCCCCTGTGGCTAATTTTTTTCTCTATAGTTATTAAGATGGGATAGTATTCTCTTTTCTTTTTCTTTTTCAGTTGTGCTAGGATCCTTCTTATTGAGGACTTAGAATGAAATGAGAGAGGAGAATTTGTTTTTCCTATTTTTCACTATTAATGATAATTTCATATGCATGCTTTACTGTCTCATTGTTTTTCCATTCAAGTTTAATCTTGATGTATATTTGAAAATGAATAAATAAAAAATTGAAAAAAATGTGTATGTTGCCAAATTAATATATAAAGCAGTTAAAAGGAGATAAAAAGAAAATGGAATATATAATAATGCAATAATAGCAATTAAAACTACAGGATAAAGAATGATTAATAGTACGGACAATTACAGGTTCTGGTGCTGTTCTGTATTATCTCTGGTTACAGCACATAGTACAGGTACCCCAGCTGTATTGGCCAGGACCCTACAGAGAACAACCTTCTGCTTCCTGCTCCATCCAGCACTTTCACTCTCAGGCAGCAGCCTGCAGAAAATAGAAATGGAGAGGTGAAGCTAAACCAGACAGAACAGAGTAGGGAAGAGCTTCTATGCTGCGTAATTCAGCCCCTCCTCTCCAGTCATTCCCCAGTGGCTGATATAGAGTAGAAAAACATAAGCTACCTACCACCAGGGGGGGGGGAGAGAATGCCTAGCTATAAGGCCCTCATACTAGGTAGGTATTTATACCTCTATATGAGGCCCACCTAGTTACTCGAGATGAGGTTTAGGTATTAGTGTAGGGGCTAGGGGTCACTTTGATATTCAGAGTGAGACGTACAAACAGAACAGTGCACTCTTGTGATGATTTGATGTCCTTTGGAGTGATAAAATTCATCCAAAGATTTATTTATTTATTTGTTTGTTTGTTTGTTTATTTATTTATTTACTTTTATATACCGACATTCGATTGAGATATCACATCGGTTTACAGCAAACGATTAGAACAGATAAGGCATATGCATCTTATTTCTTACAGAGTAACTTAGTAGACAGTATAAAACAGTATTAAATACTCTTATGTAATTATGCAGAATAACTTAGTAACGGTATAAACAGTTTACAGCAAATTAGAATGAAAAAGGCATATGCATCTTATTTCTTACAGAGGAACTTAGTAAACAGTATAAACAGTATTAACTTCCTTATGTAACTGTACAGAATAACTTAGTAATGGTATAAACAGTCTTAATATTATTGTGTAACTAAGTACTTGGAGGCTCACTTGGAGACTGGGTTTACAGCACTGGAGGTGGTGCCTGTTGCAGCGATAGTCAGGTTTAGAGGAATGCCTTTTGGAAAAGTCATGTCTTAAGGTTTGTATTATGGGTTCATTTCTTAGATGAGATTTATGCAATGTTTTCTCAACCTAGCTTGATGTTACCCAGGTAGAGAATCCATAAAGCTAGATTGAGATTCAAATGCTGGTCTTCTGCTTCATAGCCCACTGCTCTTACCACTAGGCTACTCCTCCACTCCAATTGTGTGTAAGTAGTTTTGGTGGGAGGATTTTAGGAAGCAAAGTTGTATGCATAAGTTTGCTTTGAAAATTAATGTAATTTATGCATGTATTTGCCATCTAATTTATGCAGGCTGTTATAAAATTACCCTTTAAAGGACAAGTTGTGTATCTACAGGGTGCTCTGTCAGCAGATGACAAGTAAAACAAGTCCTTATTTCCTGCAACATCCATATGATAGACAAAATGCAGCACATTGGTATCAAAAGGAATTGGTGCCACACAGCAACAAACATTCCATAGAATATATACCCAAAGTAAGCAGCTGTTACAAGGCAAAAACCAGGAACAGCTCAACAATAATTTGTAACTGAAATTTTACTTAAAATTCAAGATCCCACAAATGAAAAAGATGATCAACATATATTTTGTATATTTTATTTGCTTTGTGATTTTAATGTATTGATTTTCTGTGTTTTTGATGTAAATTATTACCTTTGATTGTAGACTGCTATGACAATATTGTATTGAATGGCAGTCATTCAAATTAAATAATAAAAATAATTTTACTTATGATTCCTTTGTACTGAAATTTGATCTATTCTTTTTTTGACACTCTTGTGGGCTCCCAGAATGTCTTATTTGTTTCAAACGGAAAATTAATTTTCTTATATCTTTTTTTTGGCTCATGACTGGCATGCAGTTTGCATATATATGTGCTCTACATTTTCATGCTATCTGTTCAGCAAGTTAGCAATTCATGGTTCTCAGGCTGAAGTGCTCAATTATAGTTAGTTGTATGAAGATACAGACACATCACTTAGTATAATAGCAGGTACAGAGATACCACTCTGAAACAAAGTGTTTGCATTCTTATGAAAGCATGTTTCCAATACAGTATTTTCTAAACTTTTTCCATTTGGGACTTAATCTAGCGCTATAGCAAAATCATTGAAGGAGCAATTCTAACCATCTTAGCCAG
The DNA here is from genome assembly GCF_901001135.1 of Rhinatrema bivittatum. NCBI lineage: Eukaryota > Metazoa > Chordata > Amphibia > Gymnophiona > Rhinatrematidae > Rhinatrema > Rhinatrema bivittatum. The sequence goes on from NC_042618.1 coordinate 97,285,421, forward strand.
TGCCTGTGCCTTAAATTTGATTTTGAAAATCAACTAGCGAACTAGTGATTCTCACAAGGAATGACAGTATATAAAACACTCAAAAAATAAATAAATAAATAAATATAAAACTATACTGAACAACCTACCAATGCAGCAACTATTCTTTAAGACAGATTAGGATAACAGCACATTTAATTATTTAGATTGTGTATTACAAGATTGTTTTTTTTAGTTGAGGGCAAATGATAAAGACATGAGAATAATGGCATGTTAAAGTTTTGTGTTTTTTTCCCATGTACATTATATATTGGCTTGTCATAACAAGTATAAGAAAAAATAAATGTACTGGATGAAAGGGAATGAGACCATAATGTAAATTACTATTTATTAAAACAACAAAAAAAAAAAACCCCTTGCGAATGTATACCAATGATCGAATGTACAAAATTCCTGTTTTCCAAATGCTGTTGAGTAATGACTGTGGATGCAAAAAAAGATACATAATTAGAGAGACAAACAGAAAGCTAGGAACTCTAGTACTCAACCATCTCAGGTGCAACCCCCTTATCTCGCCTATCTATAATTAGCCCCACCCTTGTCCCATGTTGTCAATTTGTAAGAAACCACTGTCAGTCCATTATTCAAAAAAAGATTTTGTTAGGATACTGCTCGCAGACCTAACCGCGAGCAGCCTCTTACCTCTGCTTCCAGAGGTCGCAGCCGACATCCTGCTCCGAGGTGGGTCAGCCACCGCTGCCATGCTTCCATGTAGCTTGGAAGCCGCTGCCTGTCTTCCATGGTGGTCAGTGCCTCCGCCATTCAGCCTTGCAGCCCGGAAGCTGCTCACGCCTTACTCCTGCATGGCGGGCTATGCCACCATGCTTCCATGTAGCATGGAGGCCACCGATGCCATCATTTCTCCTGTGGCGGGCAGGGCTGCTGCTGCAGTGCTTCCATGCAGCCTGGAGGACGCCGTCAATGCTGCACCCTCGTGGCTGGAGCCGCCCTCGCTAGGATCTACTTTGTGGCCTAGTGCCGCTCCTGCCTCCTCTTCACATCATGGCCGCTGCTGTCCCTGGTCCTGCCTTCCTTAGGTGCATGCCACGCCTCTTCTGTCCTCTTAAAGGGCCCTCATTGGGAAAGGCCCTGTGGCGCTGATTGATGATGTCATCAGGTGTCTCCACTGTATTCCTATAAAAGGGTCCTTCACCAGTTCTCTAGCACCTTTGCAAGGAGCCAGTCTGCTCCTGGACTTCTCAGCATCTTCATCTTCTTCAAGGCACTCTAATCTTCATGGGAATTTCCTTCTCATTTTCTTCTGTGGTTACTGGTCCTTCGTCCTGTCTTTGTCCATGGTTCCTGATCCCTCATCGGATCTTATGTCCTCATCTTCAGATGTTCCAGATGTTCCTGCCTTCAGGTGTCCTCGTCTTCAGATGTCCCTGATGTCTTCATCTTCAGATGTCATGTCTCCAGACGTCCTATGTCTTCCAGCTCCTCTCTTTAGTTGCCTAGCCCTCGGATGTTCTTGGTTCCGGTTTAACTCCTAGCACTCCTGCCAAGTTCTGCTTCTAGATGACCTTCTGGTTCATCTTCCATGCCGGGTCTGAAGTTTTGTCTTCTTCTGGTTGACCTGTCAGGTGCTTCAATCTTGCTGGGTCACTGAAACTTCTGCCTGGGCCGGTCCCTGCTTTGAGTGTCGCCCGGATTCCTCTTCATTCTGAATTTTAACCTGCTTTCATCTTTTCCACTCATCAAATGTCCTCGTCGATGATCCTGATGTTCCTCTCCTCTAATGTCCTCTCTCCAGATGTCTTGGTATACCCCAGCTCCTCTCTTCAAATGTCTTAAGTTCCGGGGCCAGCCCTAGCCTTCCCAGCATACCCTGCTTCTAGATGACCTTCTGGTGCATCTTCCTCGCTGGGTCTGAAGTTTTGCCTTCTTCTGGGTGACCTGTCAGGTGTGTCAATCATGCTGGGTCATGGAAGCCTCCTCCGGCTGGACTCTGCTACGAGAGCTGCCCGGATCCTCTCTGCTGCACCTAGTGTCTTTGCCTTGTCCAAGTCTCCAAGTCTCCTCGTCTCAACCATGTCTCCAAGTGTCTTCATCTTGTTCCAGTACCATCGTCCATCCTCGACCTCTGTCCATCCTGTAGAGTCTGCCGTTCCCAAGCAGCAGGTCCGAAAGGGCTATTGAGTGGCCGGAGGGCTACCCCAGAGACCAGCATTGCGTTGTTGGGTCTCTTCCGGTGCATTCAGGTTCAGCAGAGGTCAGAGCTCCTGGTCTTCAGCCTGTCTGCTTGCACTTGGACACATCTTGCCTGCCTCGGCGCTTCCTCGGAGCTCCTCTGCAGTCGCAATGTGGTCCAAGGGCACACCAACCTCCCCAACACCAACACCAAGGGCACACCAACATGGGATATGGGATTAACACTGAAGATCACTGTTTGCCTCAAAGTGTACTTAAAAACAGAGCATGCATACTCCTAATTTTGATGCAGTACAGCAGATAGAATTGACTCTAACTGCTTATATCATCTGGTAATAAGGAGATGGTAGATGCCTATAGCACAGAAATAAAATAGACCAACTTTAAACATCATGTATACAAACACCCGAAGTCTAAAAGAAAACCAGATTGGAAGTTAGAATGGATGGCTCAAAAGGACAGAATGTCTTTTTGCATTAAAAAGTTATAAGCAAGCCAATAAAATTGTAACATGGGCCAAAATAATGAGACACAGGCACAAACATAAACTAGATGCAAAAACTAAGGGCAAGTTCAAGCAAAAGTCCATTGTAGAGGCAAAGAGAATACCTAAAAGAATAGAAAACATCAACTTATGCCATGGAATACAGGGATCACCAGCATCATAGGAATATAAGGTTTGCTATGCTGGTTAACAATAAAGGTCCATTAAGCCCAGTATCCTGCTTCCAACAGAGGCCAATCCAGATTACAAGTTCCTGGCAGGATCCCAAAGGATGGATGGATTCCATGCTGCTTATCCTAGGGATAAGCAATTGATTTTCCCACATCCACCATAATAACAATGGTTTATGGACTTTTCTTCCAGTCCAAAGCCAGCAATTAGCAAAGACTAATTAACACAAAGGAAGACGTCCAGGAGTAATACCCTACTTAACCACAAGATTTCTCTTATTTATTTTAAATATATTGATGGGGGAGGGGGGGGGGCAGGAGAATGATCGCAACTTGCAGCATGTAAGCACCTACCTCTTAAAACTTCATGCCGCGTAATGAAGACTGCAGTTGAAGCATTTATTCATAAAGTTTTGTAATACACATGAAAATGGCCACCTTTGGTGTCTATTGCAGCCTTGACCAAGATGACTGATAATATTAAACAAATGCAATTAAATAAGTTCTAGCCTCCTCAAGTGGCTTCACAAATACATGGCTGCTCATGGCCGCTAGCAATAAAAGTGTCTCTAATTGCATTTCCATAATCAGGGGCAAAACCAAATCACCTCTCCCCCTAACAAAGGCCGCTTGAGAAGGCAGCCGCATGCAGCTTAAATAGGCACCTGAGGACCAAAATTAATCCCACCAGCCTTTTTTTTTTTTTTAATATTATAACTGGCTGAACAGTACCATGATTACCACCCCAATATCCTTAAATAAAGGTGCCAAGTAGCAATAGACTGCATGAAGGTATGCTGCCAAATTCCCATTGTTTGGGTGCTTGCATGCCAGGAAGAGATGTGCTCCATGTTGCACTACTTGTTGCTGCACCCCCCCCTGCTGAGTCCCCTGCCTTTCACTATAATAGCACACAAATAAGCATTTTTTTTTAAAGGCAGAAACACCGGAGGATACCCACGGCAAGGGATTCTATCTTTTCGATGGTGGGGGAGAAGGCTGCAAAAAACAAGCCCTAAATTGCGTCAGGCAAGTGCTGCTCATTTCTTCTCCACCTAGATCCCATCAGTCCTCTGGGCTGCTATGTGGACACAGGCACAGGCGTGCACACAAGGCCCTAAACAAGAGCCCAAAGCAAAGCCTCCTCCAAGGCCTTTTGAGCCCTCAAACTGACATGCGTGCAAGGTGGGGTGCTCCAGCTAGATGGGAGGAAACGACCAAGAGAAAACTGATGATGACAGCAGAATGGCCATCAAAGCAAAGGGGGAGCCTCCTTTAAGGCTGCAAAAAAAACCCTCCTGCCACCTTGCTGCCTGATCTTGCACCTAAGATACCTAGGACCAACAGCAAGAGAGACACCCTGATGGCTGCACACACTAAACACCGCAGCCCGGAGGACAGTAATAGGCCACACGCCTTTGCTGCCCCACCTCATGACCACTGTGCCCAGCAAAAAGCAACTGCCATCAACACAGACCATCAGCCGCCCAGCCCTCAATGATCTGCTGTGGTCACTGCTGACCCTGCCCTGCCTTGCCCCTCCTATCACCTATGGGAAATCATGGGACAACAAAGGCCTGGTAAGCCAAATGGGAATAGAGCTCTTGGCTGGGCTGGACCAGTGAGCACTGTTCATCGAGTGCAGATCTGGGGCCATCACCATGCAGTGAGGCAGCCTGCAAATGAGTGACCCCCCACCAAATGAGAGAAGCAGTGAGAAAACTGGGCCTGTGAAAGGGTGGAGAAAGGTGGGCAAAGATAGCGGTGTGTGGGGCAGGCCCCGAGACCACCCGCTCCTACAGACAACTGCGGGACTGTGAGACCTTCCCCAGAATGTCCCGCATAAGCCACAGGACAAGGGCACTGCTGCCGCACCCAAAACCAAAGTTCACGGCCCACAGATAATGCAATGCCCGGGAACCCAGGCAAGCTGCAATATACACCCACCACCGAGAGGCCATTCAGCTCACTGGCCCCAGCCAGGCCATGCCAGCTCGCCGCTCGGAGAAGCTCCCAATGCCTATCCCCCGGCAAGGATCAGCAGAGCTGCATTCCCAGAGTTCATATGCAGGTAGGCCGCAAAGTATGTCTGCTCATGGGGTGGGTAAGGAGAGGAACAAAGGGAACAAGACCTTACCAAAGACTGACGCCTGCAAACAGCCAAAAGAAGAGGCCAGGGGGGCAGGCCAGCTCAGTTTTAAATTCTGTTTGCTGGCCCAACCACCCAACCACTGCCCCCTCCCTTGCTCCAAAGGTGGAGCACCTTGCCAGTTGTGGCCTTCCCGTCTAAGTTGGGGGTGGGCCGACCCCTATCTGTAACTAAGACACATTTGACATGGAAAATCAGATATTCGGCAGTGCTATAGTTTAACCTTTGCTTCAGTGATTTGAATCCATCAGACATTCTTCTCATAGTCACTACTGAAGTTTTATGATCTCCCACACTTAAGCAAAATGAACTTCACAAAACAAAGAAACAAAAGGATTTGCAATGTGATCCATGTAGCCCTTTTAGTTGTACTTATGCATCTAAGCAAAAAGAAGTCATGTAGAACATAAGAACATTTATAGCAAAAATTCTTGAAAAGACTGTCAACATTCAACTAACCGACTATCTAGAACACCACCACTTTCTTTTCCCATCTCAGCATGGCTTCCGTAAACACTTCAGTACAGAGACACTCCTGACCTCCCTCTCTGATTACATCCTCACAGGCCTTGATAAGGGCCAATCATACATATTATCTCTACTAGATATATCGGCAACTTTCTATACCATTAGCCATTGGATCCTTATTGACAGGCTATCTGAAATTGGCATCTCAGGGATCCCTCTCATCTGGTTCAAATCCTATCTAAGCAACAGACATTTCAAAGTCAAAATAGGAAATCATGTATCCAAAGCAATTGACATAATGCAAGGTGTGCCGCAAGGCTCCTTGCTATCTTCCACTCTTTTTAACATCTACCTATTGCACCTCTGCCATCTCCATTAAGATCTTGGCCTTCCTCACTTTATATAAGCTGACGACGTGCAAATTCTCATACCTATCACTGACACACTAGCCAATGCTCTAAATAAATGGAATTGTGCCCTTTCTACTATCAACAACCTTCTTACAAAACTCAACCTAGCCCTAAACACCAATAAAACAGAACTCATGATCATTGCAACCCCACATCACAGTCTCAACCCCCCCCCCCCCCCCCCCCCCTCCATCTCTTAACATCCCTCCCTCCCTCCCTTCCTTTTAACAACACGTAAGGGACTTAGGCGCTACCATTGACACAGAATTTAACCTAAAAAAATGCATCAGCTCTACATTAAGGGAATGTTACTTCAAGCTGCATACACTAAAGAAACTAAAGCCCCTCTTGTACCTCAACAATTTCAGATCAGTACTACAGTCTCTCATCCTATCTAAATTAGACTACGCAAATGCCCTACTCTTAGGCCTTCCCAAGAACTCCATAGCCCCACTACAATTGCTGCAAAACGCCACAGCATGTATACTAACAAACACCCACAAAATCGAGCATATTACCCCCATTCTTAAACAACTCCACTGGCTTCCTATAGCCTCCAGGATCCACTTCAAGACTCTCTTGCTCATACACAAATCTATCCACACCCCAAGCATGCATTGGTTTAATGATTCATTACACTTTCGTTCCTCTACCAGACCCACCAGAACGCAGCATCTTGCCACTCTACAAACACCCTCCCCTAAACTCACGTAGTTCACTTCCACAAAGGAATGCTCCCTATCCATTGCTGGACCGGCGCTATGGAATTCCATGCCTATCAACTTACGCCTAGAGCAGTGTCCAAAGATATTTAAACAAAAATTTAAAACATGGCTATTCAAGCAAGCTTACCCCTGAGACCTGCCCTACTTCTCCCACCTCTTAATCCTCCTTTTTCCTAGTGTAACTAGCAAAGTGAATCCTTCTGACTCAATTGTAAAATGTAAATAATCAATTGCTAAATGTAAATAATTTCACTAACAACATTTCACTACTTAGCCCTATTCTGAAGCAGTTGACTTTGAAATTTAACCTCCTTCTTTACAATTCCCACCACCCTATTCCCCCTTGTACCCTCAAAGATGCCGCTTCTCATGCTCCTAGTGCATTCCCAGCATCCTCTACCCCAATAGCGACATTATTATCGCATATTTAATGATTGTAAATAAATGTTATTATTATCAGAATTACTATATTATAATGACTGTACTATATTTACTGAAATATCCCCTTTTTTCTCTTTCTTTCCCCCTCCCTTTATAGCTTCTATTATGTAGTGTCCCCCTTCCCCCAGTTTCCCACCGTTCAAAATCAGTTTAATTGTAAAGCCTGTTGCCGCATTCCTGTTTTATGGAAACCAATGTGATGTTTTTAACGAATGTTGGTATATAAAAACCGTCAACGAAATAAATAAATAAAATAAGATATGCTGTACTGGGTCAGACCAAGTGCAGTATCCTATTTCCAACAGTGGCCAATCCAAGTCACAAGTATTTGGCAAGTACCCAAAGCTACTATTGCTTATTAATTAATAGACGTTTATGGATTTTTCCTCTAGGAACTTATCCAAACCTTTTTTAAACCCAGTTACACTAATTGCTGTAACCATATCCTCTGGCAATGAATTCCAGAGCTTAACTATGCGATGAGTGAAAAAGAATATTTTTTGATTTGTTTTAAATGAGCTACTTGCTAATTTCATGGAATGCCCCCTTAATCCTTCTATTATCTAAGAGAGTAAATAACCGATTTACATTAACTTGTTCCTTTCATGATTTTGTAGACCTCTATCATATCTCCCCCTCAGTTGTCTTTTCTTCAGACTGAACAGCCATAACTTCCTTAGCCTTTCCTCATAGGGCAACCATTCCATGCCATTTATCATTTTGGTTGCCCTTCTCTGCTCTTTCTTCAGTGCAACTATATCTTTTTTGAGATGCGGCGACCAGAATTGCATACAGTCTTCAAAATGCGGTCTCACCATGGAGCGATACAGAGGCATTATGACAGCCATCATTTTATTTGCCATTCCCTTCTTAATAATTCCTAACATTCTTTTTGATTTTTTGATTGACACGGCCCACTGAGCCAATAATTTCAATGTATTATCCACCATGATGCCTTGATCTCTTTCCTGGGTGGCAACCCCTAAGATAGAACCTAACATTGTGTAACTACAGCAAGGATTAATTTTCCCTATATGTATGTACTCTCACCCTAGCTTGATAGCAGCTAAGTAGAGAGTGGAAGAGTAGCTCTAGTGGTTAGAGCAGTGGGCTATGAACCAGGAGACCAGGGTTCAAGTTCTGCTGTTACTCCTTGTGACCTTGGGCAAGTCACTTTACCCTCCATTGCCTGAGATACAAACGCCTGAGGTACACACATATCTTATAAAATCCCGGTGGGGTGCACATTTGTGCAACTTGCATGTGCCGTGCACTGCCAGTTCCCTCTGAGGCCCTATCTACAGCCCCCCTAACTTTGTCAACAAAGTTACACCTGCCAGAGGCAGGCATAACTCGTGCATGCCAGTGGGCTGCTCGTGCGCCATCACCTGACCTGGGGGCTGTTCCGGAGGCCTTGGCTGTGCTCCTGGGCCGGCACCATGCCCCTGACTTGCCCTGAACATCGCGCCGCCACTGACCTGCCCCCCCCCCCCCCCGACATGCCCCCTAGCGAATCCCCCAGACTTACGCACGTCCCATATGCAAAATAGGTTCGGTGCGTGCAGGGGGGTTTTAAAAGGCTTGCGCCCATAACTTATGCATGAAACCCTTTTAAAATCTACCCCATGTGCAAAAAACATCACAACCACAATAAAGCCCTATCGCACAGCTTTACGCAAATAAAAAAGGTGTAGTTAAAGCCATGTGATATGGCTTCACAAAACTGTGAGCCCAGCCCACTTGGACAAAATTCTTGCCCCAATATCCTCCCCTTTTTCTCATTTGCATCGCACCAAACGTTATGGTGCTTTCACCCTAGCTTGATGTACCATTCAGGTACTGTAGGTATTTCCCTATCCCCAGAGGGCTTACAATCTAAGGGAGTCATTTATCAAAGTGCTATATGGCATTTTTGCATGCGTTAAGGCATTTTCGCCTGCAAAAAACACCTTTATTGCATGCGAAAACACCTTAACGCATGCGAAAACGCCATATAGAACTTTGATAAATGACTCCCTTAGATTGTAAGCCCTCTGGGGATAGGGAAATACCTACAGTACCTGAATGTACAGTACATCAAGCTAGGGCGAGAGTACATTGAACAAATCTCATTTTGCGTACCTTTCCCCATTCCAAATCACATCAAATATTCACTGATATGTATTGAACTGTTCATACCTCTGACTGTGCATGTAAAACTGTCCCCAAAACTTAGACCACCACCAAAACCTCACCACTAGTTACTAGTTGATCCTCCTACCGTGGTATAAATATTTGACTAATATGACCCCCCTTATAAAGAGTCTCTCTCAGTACTTGTCTGGGCACTTTCACAGCTTGTGAAGTGAAAATATCAAAGGTGTGATAAATTTAATGTGTTGTAGTAAATTACCTATGCAAAGCACTAAAATAGTGTGCATTGTGGTAACTCAAAAGTAACCTAACAATGTCCCTTTTTTTTATCACGGGCACTATTCATGTGAAATTTAGAAATTTATAGCAAAATGATGAATCTAGGTCATAGTTCTTTACAGACAATTAATAGAAATAATCAACCAAAAGAAACAGCAATTCCAGTGTATTAATAGCTAAGGATTTGAGATTGCATATGTAATTAACAATTGCCTCTGTACCATAAACTACTAATTATAGATCTGTTTACATCTGTGATTCCTAACTTTTTTCAGATTGAGGCCTACTAAAACATTTTGGAAAGACCGTTAAACCAATATGACAGCAGTAGGGTTCACACTAATTACAGATAAACCCACACACAAAGCCAGGCATTCACTCGACCTGACATATATCAACCATAGCTTCCTCGAACACATCAACACCAATTATATTCAAATTCCATGGTCAGATCATTTTCTAATTCAATCTAATATTAAATGCCTAAAATCAAAGGAAATACAAAAAAATGAACCATTAGAGTTTAAGTATTGTCCACCTTTTAACACTGAAATACTAAAAAATAAATTAGAAGAAACATTAACACACTTTGACCACAAAGACTGCGAAGCCGCAACAATGGCATGGCTAATGAACACAAATAAATTAGCAGATGAGATACACCCAACTAAACTGATACAAATCAATAAACCCAAACAAATAAATCTGTGGTATAATGAGAAGATAAAGGAAGTCAAACGAAATCTGAGAAAAAAAGAAAAAAATTGGAAAAAAGATAAAACAGAAAGCCTGACTAAATTCAGGAAACACTAGCTTACTACAAAAAAGTAATTCTTGATGCAAAAAATCTATTTTTCAGCTCAAAAATTGAAAAATTTGCAAACAACCCAAGAACACTATTTAACATAGTAAAAAATCTGACAAATGATAAAGTAGAGGCACCACAAACCCCACAAGAGAATAAACGTGACGAAATAGCACAATATTTCATAGACAAAATCACAAACCTAAAAACTAAAATCCCGAACTCAACAAAACAAGAAATTAAGATGCACAAAAGAGATGTGACACAATGGTCCACATTTGACGAAGTCTCAGATATCAAAGTTGAATCAATGCTAAAAAATTTAAATCCTGCCCCACATAAAATCGACACCATTCCTAACATGGAAATAAAAAAACTAGCTGACATAGCTTCCCATACACTACCTTCAATTATAAATCTATCCCTTAACAAAGGAACGATGCCAAACATACTTAAAGGGGCAATAATCAAACCAATATTAAAGAAAAAAAACAGCGACCCAAATATATTAAGTAATTACAGACCAGTCTCAAACCTACCCTACTTCAAAATTAATAGAAAAGACGGTACAAAAACAACTAGCAGAATATCTAGACAACAATAACATACTTTATCCTTCACAACACGGTTTCAGGAAACATTATAGTACCGAAACATTACTAATCTCTCTAACAGATAATGTACTGCGAGGATTTGATAGTGGAAAACACTACATTCTGATACTATTAGATTTGTCAGCAGCTTTCGATGCAGTTAACCATGCCATACTACTCAAAAGACTAGAAGAGATAGGACTACAAAACAAAACAATTCAATGGTTCAGGTCTTACCTAAACAATAGATTTTTTCAAGTACAGATAAAAAACACAATATCAGACAAAATTAAGCTAAAAATAGGTCTACCCCAAGGATCAGCCCTCTCAGCGACACTCTTTAATATCTACATGCTACCCCTATGCCACCTCCTGGCAGGACTAGGTATCATATATTATATTTATTCTGACGACATTCAACTAATTTTGCCCATAGAGGAAATGATTGAAAAAACTTTAAATCTAGCAATGATATACCTAGATATAATTAAACAACTACTAAACAAAATGGAATTAGTGATTAACATAGAAAAAACAGAATTTATACACCTTGAATGAAAAAACATTGAGTTGATTCAAAACCCCATCAAACTTAAAATTGATCAGAAAGTAGAGCTAGCCAAGAAAGCTCAAAATCTAGGAGTAATAGTTGACACAGAGCTCAGCCTTAAACAACACATATCGCTAAAAGTTAAAAAAGACTACGCCAAACTTATGGTTCTCCAGAGGCTAAAACCCTTGCTAACTGAAGCACACTTTAGAACAGTCCTACAGGCACCCATATTCGCTAGCACAGATTACTGTAACACACTATTTCTGGGATTACCATATTCAACAATTAGACCACTACAAATCCTACAAAACTCTGCTGCCAGAATACTTACTGGTAAAACCAAAAGAGATCACATCACTCAAACACTTGCCGAATTACACTGGCTGCCAATAGAACAAAGAGTACAATATAAAACACTCTGCACGATTCACAAACTAATCAACAAAGAAAAAGCAGACTGGTTAAACACAGCACTACTCTTACATGTCCCCCTGAGAAATCTCAGATCAGCCAATAAAGCCCTTTTAACCATCCCTTCGGTCAAGACAGCTAGACTGACCCAAGTAAGAGAGCGAGCACTATCGTTAGCCGGTCCAGTACTATGGACACAATGCCACTCGAAACAAGATTATAGAGAGATTTAAAACTCTTCAAAAAAAGCTTAAAAACTTGGGGCCTCATTTTCTAAAGGCCTGCGATACTTTAGAAGATGAGGGGCGGGGGGCCGAAATGGGGGTGGGCCTGCGCTAGCCGGCAGCGATCGCACCGTCGCGGTGCGATCGCTGCCGGTTTCGTACCCAATAGCGCCACTATAGGAGGTGTAGCTATTGGGAGCAAAATAGGCAGCAAAAAGGCACTTACCTTTTCGCTGTGCGCGCCGTCATCGTGGAGCCGGCCCCGGTGATGCCCCGACTCCTCCTCTTCCAGGGCCGACTCCGCCTCCATTTTGGTATCGCACGCGAAAAGAGACATTTTGCGTGCGAAACGTCCCTTGCCGCGTGCGATACGTTTGGAAAATAAGGCCCTTGGCTTTTCAAAAAAGCATTTTACAGTGAGAACAGAGAATAAGAAATATAAATGATCAGGCAAATGAACTTCAACACACAGCACAAAAGTCACCAGATGCATTTTTGCATATTTTATTATTTTCTCCTAGTTAACTACTAAGGATAAAGAAATTCAGTATGAAATACAATAATTGTATGGTTACCCCATATAAATGGACAAGATCCATGTCACCTATCATTTATCTTATATTAGTAAAACATGTAACCGAAACGTTATTGGCACTTTGTTAGAGATTTTTACCTAATCATGAATGTATGTGCCTCCCTGTAAACCGTTGTGATGGTGCATGACTAAACGACGGTATAGAAAAGTTTTTAAAATAAAATAAAAAAAAAAACCAATATGAAGCTGAAATGATTCCACTTCCCAATTTTAATAGCTTTTTTATGACGCATACGGTATATTCTCATCTGAAGGTTCTGGCCCCTGGTCCATAGCAGCCAGATTGTAGGGCACTCATGTTAGACTGACAGGCCGATGCAATACAGTGCACTCAGTCGAGCGTTCTGGTTAATCTGGTTAGACACACATTTTGGACGCATGTCCACAACCCCTTACGCAATATGGGCCGGATTTTAAATGCCCTGCGCGCGTAAATCCAGCCAGATTTACGCGCGCAGGGCCCTCGCGCGCCGGTGCGCCTATTTTGCATAGGCCGCCGGCGCGCACAGAGCCCCGGGATGCGCGTAAGTCCCGGGGCTTTGTAAAAGGGGCGTGTCGGGGCGTGTCCTAAAATGATGCGGCATTTCGGGGGCGTGACGCAACGTTGTGGGGGTGGGCCTGGGGGCATGGTGCCAGCCCGGGGGCGTGGTTGAGGCCTCCGGAAAATTATAAAATCTACTCCTATGGGGATTAGCATGTCCAGAATGCACATCCAACCCTCGGTGAAGCTAATAGCGCTCATCACATGTAAATTCATGTTGATGAGGCTATTAGCTAGTGCCTCTGGATGTAAAAAAAAAAAAAAATGTGTGCCTGACCCACACATTTTTATCCTCAGAAATTAATGCCTGCCCTGCTTTTCTGTAGTTTCTTTGACTTAATAGTGCGATGATATTAAGTTGGAGGACCTGAAAAAAGGAAATAGGTAAAAAAAAAAAATATTTTTTAAATGTGCCGGTGGTCAGGTTAGGAAAAAGGACACTCTATTAAGAGCTCTCATTTTCCTAACCTATGGCTCTGCACAGGTTAGGAAAAATTGAGCGTCTGTTTCCTAACTTTCTGACAGCCACCTCTCCTGAGCACTCACTGCCAAGGAGGTGCTAGGGTTGCACAATTTCCCCTAGTGCCTTCTTTTTACTGCAGCAGCTCATTTGCATATTGCATCGGGTACCCTGAGAGGTCGAGCGGTGCATGCTAGGAGAGTAGGCGCTCTTATCATGAGCGCCCATTTTCCGCATGCTGATATTGCATCGGCCTGTCAAAAACCTGCTCAATCGCTCTTCCCATGCAGAAGTGTCAGATAGAAAAAAAGCATGAAAGGGACAGGAAGTTGGCAGAGCCTAGGGAAGCAGGCCTGGTAGCCAGGCTGAAAATTATCAACTCTTTAGGAGGAATTTCAATCTACTGCTATTTATATTATTAATTAATAGAACAGACAGGATCAGCCTGCCCTAGTCAGTGAGATACCGAATGGTAAATGGGTAGTTACCATTCCGTTAGAGCTAGTTGTAATGTTTTCCCTTTTTTGCTTGATCTTTTGCTGTAACTGTTGTTCTTCCTTGCTGCAGCATTGAGACATTTAAAATAAACCCACTTTGACAAGTGAATGCTTTTGGGTCCTGCTTTACTAAACATGAGTGCTGCTAACATCTTGGAGGGGCCAGACCTCAGACCATTACATGTGACAGCAGTAGTAAGATTTGATTGCCTCAAGAGGAATTATTTGAAAGAAAAAAAAGTAAAATGGAGATGATTCTACAAGTCCTGGAAGACAGTCAACAGCAGCTGCGAAGTATGAAACAGAACCAGCAGCAACTATTACAGCTTGGGATAGCATGACTCCAACAAAAATGTGAAATTCATTACTTATTTATTTTACTATATTAGATGCTTAATTTTCTTAGAAACTCTAAGTGACTTACAAGATAAAAACATCATCATTGTTTATTTATATCATGCTTTTCTAGCTGAGGAGTTCAAAGCATGATACAGCAAATTTGGGTCCAATAGTAAGTATCAGGTACATCAACAATAGGAAGATTACAAATCCAATACTATTTAGACATATAAACATATAGGGGTAGATTTTAAAAGAAGCGTGTGCGGCGTACATATGCACGTGCTACCTGGCGCGCACACATGTATGCCCAATTTTATAACATGCGCGCGCTGCCGTCCCCCTTTCCCTCCTAAGGATGGCATTGCTAGGAGATCTTTTGTAGGCAAATGCCAGGTAGCTGATCAGTCCTCACACTACAATGGGTAGGAAGGCTTTGTATTCAAAAGAATGGGGGTTTATAGGGAGATCTTTCAACCTTTCAAGTAAAGTTTTAAGGGATCATCTGCAGTAGAAGAGAATTGGAAGGCTCATCTGCATACTGCTCCCAGCATCCCCTGGGAGAGGACTCCAAAGGTCACAGCGAGCAATCCAGGTTTCGACTCCACAGCCCCAGCTTCCAGAGACCCTGCACCCATTGCAGTAGAAGAGGACTGGAAGCACGCTCCTAGCGGCACACAAATCTCAAACTTCTCCTTTGAGTAAAGATTAACTTAATGGTGGTTGAAGAAGATTGGTAAGTATAGCCTTGGAAATTCTTAGGACTCAAAAAAGTTTGGAGAGAGGTTTAATAGTGGGATATATTCTTTAGAGTTTGTGTGTTTCTGAGATAATAAGCAAGCCAGAGGGAGTTAATTCTAGTGTCTGTCTTTCCTTCCCAACCATCCCTAGCTCAACCCTTGATTTTAAGCCATGAAACACTTTCTCAGTAAAAATAAATCAGGCTCTTTTCTAAATCAAACTATTGCACCAGCCCTTATTGCATATTTAATCATCCCCTTGTAGGTCACTAGCAAATTAATTAATGAATACACCTATACATTTAAAGTACTCTCATTCCAACTCCCTTAGCAACCTACACTTAACTAGGAACTCAACAAAACCTAGATGAAGGCAGTAATCCAGCAGCAAGAGGGGGGCTTTCCAGTCTTTTACATCAAGTGTCACATGTATGATTTTTTACCCACCAGTGAGAGGTTGTATGTGTGCACCCAGTGCAAAGAGCTCCTGGCTCTCAGATAATGAGTCTGATCTCTGGAGGCTAGAGTAGCAAACCTGGAGGAGCTGAGGCAAACAGAGAGGTAAATTGATGAGACCTTCTGGGACATAGTAGCCAAGTCCCAAATCCAGACTGGCAGCCCTGGTACTGCCTTGAATCAGAAAGGTCTCCCAGTTAGAGAACATTACCCTGGTATAGCAGATAGTGATCCTGTAGCAAGGACCTGTTCTCCAGGTCATGTGTTGTCTTCTCACACTGAGGACAAGTCTCCCAGGAGGGAAGGGTTAGTTCTGCCATCATAGTTGGTGATTTGATTATTAGAAATGTAGATAGCTGGGTGGCTGTTGGACATGAGGTCCGCCTGGTAACTTGCCTGCCTGGTGTGAAGGTGATGGACCTCAAGCATCACCTAGATAGGATTATAGACAGCACTGTGGAAGAGCTGACTTTCGTGGTACATGTGGGCACCAACAACATAACAAAATGTGTGAGGGAAGTTCTGGAAGCCAAATTTAGGATTTTAGGTAGAAGGCTGAAATCCAGACCTTCCAGGGTGGCATTCTCTGAAATGCTCCCTGTTCCACAAGCAGAACCCCAGAGGCAGCAGAGCTCCAGATTATCAATGCATAGATGAAACAATTCTGAAGGGAAGACGGATTCAGTTTTGTAAGGAACTGGACAACCTTTTGGGGAAGGGGGAGATTTTTCGAATGGACAGGCTCCACCTTAACCAAAATGGAACCAGGCTGCTGGCACTAACTTTCAAAAAGGAGATAGAGCAGCTTTTAAACTAGAAGGGGGAAAACCGACAGTCACTCAGCAGTGCAAGGTTTGGAGGAATGTATATTTGAAGGATACTAATGAAACAGGAGAGTTATGGCATCCCAACAGAGAGGTTTCAATAAATGCAAAAGTAGCCCATATATAAGTAAACAATCATCTAAGCTAAAGAATTCTAAATTATCCCTATCAACTGAAAAAAAGGCTGTTAGTGAAAACATATTTTGAATGTTTGTATGCCAATGCCAGAAGTCTAAGAAGTAAGAGTGGGAGAGTTAGAACATATAGCAGTGAATGATGAGATAAAAATAATTGGCATCTTGGAGACCTGGTGGAAGGAGGATAACCAATGGGACAGTGCTATATCAGGGTACAAATTATTATACCACAATTATAGGGGGGATCAACTTGGTGGGGGTAAAGCATTTTATGTCAAGGAGAGTATAGAGTCCAACAGGATAAAGATCATACAACAGACTAAAGAGTATAGTGATAGGAGTATACTATCGCCCACCTGGCCAAAATGATCAGACAGATAATGAAATGCTAAAAGAGATTAGGGAAGCTAATCAATTTGGCAGTGCATTAATATTGGGAGATTTCAATTAGCCCAATATGACTGGGTAAATGTAACATCAGGACATGCTCGAGACATAAAATTCCTGGATGGAATAAACAACTGCTTTATGGAGCAACTGGTTCAGGAACCAACGAGAGAAGGAGCTATTTTAGAATAAATTCTTAGGGGAATGCAGGATTTGCTAAGAGAGGTAATGGTCATGGGGCCACTTGGCAAAAGTGATCATAACATGATCAAATTTGAACTAATGACTGGAAGGGGGACAATATGTAAATCTACAGCTCTAATACTAAATTCTACAAAGGGAAACTTCGATAAAATGAGGAAAATAGGAAAAAACTGAAAGGTGCAGTTGCAATGGTTAAAAGTGTACAACAGGTGTGGACATTGTTTAAAAATACAATCTTAGAAGCCCAGTCCAAATGTATTCCATGCATTAAGAAAGGTAGGAGGAAGGCAAAATGATTTTTGGCATGGTGAGGTGAAAGCAGCTATTTTAGCCAAAAGTACATCCTTGAAAGATTGGAAGCAAGATTCATCTAAAGAAAATAGGAAAAAGCATAAGCATTGTCAAATTAAGTGTAAAACATTGATAAGGCAGGCTAAGAGAGAATTTGAAAATAAGTTGGCCATAGAGGCAAAAGCTCATAATCAAAACCTTTTAAAATATATCCATGACCAAGAGGTTAAAGGGCTCTTAGGGAAGATAAAGCAATTGCAGAAACACTAAATGAAATATATACTTCTGTGTTTACTAATGAGGATGTAGGAGAGATACCGGTTCTGGAAATGGTTTTCAAGGGTGATGATTCAGATGAACTGAACCAAATCACTGTGAACTTGGAAGATGTAGTAGGCCAGATTGACAAACCAAAAGTAGCAAATCACCTAGATCAGATGGTATGCACCCAAGGGTTCTGAAGGAACTCAAAAATGAAATTTCAGATCTATTAGTTAAAATTTGTAACCTTTCATTAAAATCATCCATTGTACCTTAAGACTAGAGGGTGGCCAATGTAACCCCAATATTTAAAAAGGGCTCCAGGGTCAATCCAGGAAACTATATATCAGTGAGCCTGACTTCAGTGCCAGGAAAAATAGTGGAAACTATTCTAAATATCAAAAACACATCGCAAATAGAAAAACATGGTTTATTGAAATATACACAGCATGGATTTCCCCAAGGCAAGTCTTGCCTCACAAATCTGCTTCATTTTTTTTGAAGGGGTTAATAAACCTGTTGATAAAGATGAGCCAGTAGATGTAGTATATTTGGATTTTCAGAAGGCGTTTGACAAAGACCTCATGAGAGGCTTCTAAGGAAACTAAAAAGTCATGAGATAGGAGGTGGAGTCCTTTCATGGATTACAAACTGGTAAAAAATAGGAAACAGAGAGTAGGACTAAATGGTCAATTTTCTCAGTGGAAAAGGGTAAACAGTAGAGTGTCTCAGGGATCTGTATTTGGGCCGGTGCTTTTCAATATATTTATAAATTATCTGGAAAGGAATATTACAAGTGAGGTAATCAAATTTGCAGATGATACAAAATTATTCAGAGTAGTTAAATCACAGGTGGATTGTGTTACCTTGCAGGAGGAACTTGCGAGGCTGGAAGATTGGGTATCCAAATGGCAGATGAAATTTAATGTGGACAAGTGCATGGTGATGCATATAGGGAAATATAATCCATGCCATATATACACGATGTTAGGTTCCATATTAGGAGCTTCTACCCAGGAAAAAGATCTAGGCAGCATAGCAGATAATACATTGAAATCATCAGCTCACTGTTCTGTGGCAGTTAAAAAAAGCAAACAGAATGTTAGGAATTATTCGGAAGGGAAAGGTGAACTAAACGGAAAATGTCATAATGCCTCTGTATTACTCCAGGGTGAGATCGCAAATTGAGTACTCTGTACAATTCTGGTCACTACATCTCAAAAAATATATATTTGTGATGAAGAAGGTACAGAGGGTGACCAAAATGATAAAGGCGATAGAACAGCTCCCCTGTGAGGAAAGGCTAAAGAGGTTAGGGGTGTTCAGCTTGGAGAAGAGATGGCAGAGGGGGGATATGATAGAGGTATTTAAAATCATGAGAGGTCTAGAATGGGTAAATGTGAATCGATTAATTTTCTCTTTCAGATAACAGAAGGACTAGGGGGCACTCCATGAAGTTAGCAAGTCGCACATTTAAAACTAATCAGAGAAAATTATTTTTCACTCAACACACAAGCTCTGCAATTTGTTTCCAGAGGATATGGTTAGTACAGTTAGTGTAGCTGGGATTAAAAAAGGTTTGGATAAGTTCTTGGAGGAGAAGTCCATTAACTGCTATTTATCAAGTTGTCTTAGAGAATAGCCACTGCTATTACTGGCATCAGTAGCATGAGATCTTCTTAGTGTCTTGGTACTTGATAGGTACTTATAGCCTGGATTGGCCACTGTTGGAAACAGGATGCTGGGCTTGATGGACTCTTGGTCTGACCCATTATGGCAAGTTCTTATGTTCTTAACCCCAAGAGAGCACCTAGATCTTATACTACAGGCTCTGAGATTCATACTGGAAATAGCTAAAACCCAATGAGAAGTTGATGAAACCAACCAGGAATTGATGAAACAGATCCTCTTGGAATAGTTGATAGCTAGCTTACCAAGTGCAATGAGTATTGTATTCATCAACATCCCTGCATCTCCTTCAAAGAGAGAGTTGAGTTGGTAAAGGGATTCCAGAGGACTCATGCACTGCCAGAAATGGCAACTTGGCCACTCATAAGATAACTTTCCCCATCATTAGCACAACCCGAACCGTGAAATACTAAAGCATCTGTTGGGAGAAACAAAAAGCCAAAGGGAAGAGAAAAAAAGAGCAGTTTGATGCCATGAACAGACAGCCCTAATTTCCCAGTGACTAGTTTCCAGAGAGTGGAGTATACCAGTGCTAGAACTGTGGAGTCTGGAAAAATTTAATCCATGGGTACTAAAATGGAAGAGTAGAATGGACATTAATAAGGGGAAAACCCATTTATTTACAGTCACCAAGTCTAAATCACTGGAAGGGTGCCCATTATGATACTGTTAGATCTGGGAATCAGCCAAGTTATGCTACTAGTTGATTTTAGCAGGATGAAAATGTTGGCATCTGTGAATATTAGCTAGTCTGAGCTAAAACTCAAGAAACCAGTAGTGAGCTCATGTATTCATGGAGATACTAGGGAGTATCCTATGGGCTGGGTTAATATTAAGAACATAAGGGGATCTATGTGCATGTTGGTAGGGATATTGCCCTCAAGATGATATAACCTAGTAATTGGAAAGGATTTTGCAGGATTTGAGTATGTGCTGTGTTAAAATCCAGGCACAATCAGTGATCCACAAGATGAGTGTTGCGAGCGTGGACCCTTAGCCAATGGTGGGAAACCCCCACAGGTCCCCACCATTGGGTGGTGAGGCTGGACGGGAAGCAGAGGCCAGCAGGAGCTTCACCACTACCAGCCCACATTCCCCGCAGGTTGAGCCCTTAGGTGCTGGGGCCAGCTGGTCTTAGGCAGGCCTCTGCATGGATGATCCTGGGAGCACAGCCAGTCAGGGCAGATGGCGAGCAGGGCTGGAGGCCCAAGGCAGGCAGCCAAAGACGAGGTCAGATCTGGTCCAGAGGTCAGAGGCAGGCGGCAGAAGACATGGTCAGGAAGCAGTCCGGGTCAAGAACCAAAGTCCATCCGAGGGAAGGGGGACAAAGGAACAGGAACTGGAATGCAGGAACTGGAACTGGGAATCCGTAACAGGAGCAGGAACAGGAGACGGGTGCAGGTACAGCAACTCAGGAGCTCAGTCAGAAGACAGTGAGGAGACCTGTTGCCAAGGCAAGCTCTGACTGTCAGAGCTTGCTTTATATACCCAGGACTGTTGACATCATCACTAGGGGTCGCGGGAGTTTTTCCCGCCATGACCCTTTTAAATCCCCAGCAGAGGCGCACGCACCTAGCAGCAGGGGCCAAGAAGGAAGGTTGCGGTGGTATGGTTGGCGTGGCGGCATTCTCTTGCCACAGATGAGAGGCAGCCAGAGAGGATGGCGGTGGGGTTGGCATGGCAACATTTCCCCGCTGCGGATGGGAGGTAGCAGAGAGGTCTGAGGCTCCCAGGCTGAGGAGGGTTGCCAGGAGACGGCAGGACCATGACAGCGGCTGCCCACCGTGGCCGAGGTAAGGAGGGGCGAGGTCGAGGCCCGGCACCGGGAGGTAGGGGCTGCCAGCCTGCGGCCGGGAATTGTAACAACGAGGAACTCCCAAAAGGGAAAGAATTCATTTTAGATGATTTGAAGTTATTTGCACCCAATGTTATAATTAAGAAAAGTCACTGGCAAAAGATACTTTTAAAAATCTGTGTCCACTGAACAGCCTCCAGGGAATTCCAATACCCAAGGAGGGGAAAAGAAAAGAATCACATGAATACTGTTGGGAAACAGGCAAGGCAGAAACATGGAGCAGGCTGGAAGCATGGAAGGAGGACCTGTTGCTGAAGCGTCTGTTGGTTGTCTGGTGGTGTCTAAAATAGGCAGAGGGCCCTGATGTCATTCAGGATACTGCAGAACATGTCCTGCCACAGAGCCTTTAAGAATCAGGTCACATGAATGCATGCCTAAGAGGAAGCCAGCTGGGAGGGAGCATGGCGGCGGCATGTTGCAGCAGTGGTGTTCTGGGGTGAGTCGGTTGGTTGCAGGGCTGTCATTACAGGCGACCTATGAAATTGTAGAGGAATACAGTTAATTAGCAACAACTCAAAACTGGGCTCTCTCCATTGCAAGTCCAGTACTTATGAATTCTCTCCCATTCTCTCCACATTCACTCAGCAACACCAAAGACTTTAAGAATCAGCGATGGAGCCAGTGGGAGCAGGTGAGTGATGTTCCTCACTCCCAGAAGGGATGGATTTTGGTCATCAGGGGAATGGGATGGGAGAATCTGGGGGTGATCCTCTTTTCTGTGTGACTGGGGGGGGGGGGGGGGGGGGAGAGGGAGGTTTGAAAGTCCAGAGAGGATGTCCAATTGGATCATTTGAAATCAAATCAGGGAAAGGTTGGGGGGGGGGGAGAAGAATCGGGCATTTTTTTTTATGGGTGATGGGCGCTAGGCCCACAAGAGACCTTTATATATAAGCTGGGTAGGCTGACATTCAGACTGCAGATCCATTGATTTACTTCCGTTTTTTGGTAAAACTGACATGCTACTTAACTGATTATCTTTGAAGATATCCAGTTAAACAGAAAGTTATCAAGCAACACAAAGCCAGATAATGTTACAACCTCACCGGCTATATTCAAATATAGTCGATAAGGTTGTAAAGCTGTCAGGCTACATATTTATCCCACTGAATATACAGGACAAGTTATCCAGCTAACTTTAGCCGGATAACATGTCCACTAAACGACCTATGAAATATTGGCCTCAAAATATTTTAGCAGTTTTGAATTTTTGTAGAGATAACCTCAAAGTTGCAAGCTGAGTGGACTTTGAGGATGACAGTGTTATCCACAGAAATAAAGAAAGGGGGAAGAGGTGAAGTATGTATAGGGGGAAAGATGTGAAGTTCTCCTTGGCCAAGCTAATTTTAAGGTGAGAGTGGGAAATGCAGTCAGCAATGTTAGAGAGCTTAGCGACTGGATTCCTGATAAAAATATTGGTGTAGAGAGGTTGATCTAGAAGATGTCAGCGTAGAGATGGTACTGAAAGCCATGGGAGGAAATCAAAGCATCAAGAAAATGAGTATATAGAGAGAAGAGAAGACGGCCAGGACAGAGCCCCAAGCACACCAATTGATTGGGGGTTCACAGTGGAGGAGGATCCCGCAGAGGACTCACTAAATGTGTGATGGGAGAGGTATGAAGAGGATCCAGATAGAATGGAGACCCAAAATGGCACTGAGAACAGAATGTCAGGGAACAGGTGAAGTGTTGAGTAGCAGTGTCAAACACAGCAGATAGGTCAAGGAGGAAGAGGAAACAAAATATACTTCTTTCAAGGCCTTGATAATATATAAATGAATAACACTTACATATACTGAACTGTGCATACGCATAAGATTTATAAACCATTAATTTTAATTATGTACAACCAGAATGGCAACGTCTTCCTATCCTCTGACTGGAGAGGACGTACCCTGCTTGCTGTTCTTTCTTGCTCTGCTTACTTTCAAGTCTCATGAAAAATGGCTTCCATGTTTCAAATCCATAACTTCAGTTAGGGGCATATAAAATGAAAAAGGTCTGATGTTGAAAAGCTGTGTTCCTGGCAACAGCTCTTTTGGTTCAAAAAATACAATGGTCGAGTACATGCTGGACTGGACCTGGCTCAGAGGCTTAAGAGCAATATTTACTACTGCTTGACAGATAAACTAGAAAATCCATTTTTTCCTCTCTGTGACCATCAGACTGCATCCTGCACAAAATCTTCTCTTTTACACCACTCAGCAGATCCAAAACCTCAAATCCACAAACTTAGGACATCTCAATTAGAGTCTTGTATTTGTATAGTGACTTATATTTCAAAATTATAAAAACTTGCATTCTTCTGTCGTATCAGCAGTCAAGTTACATTCAAAATCACAAAAGGATGAGTCACAGGATTCCACAACAGGCCCGGGCCATACATAATTTGCTTTCTTCCTCTTTTTCCTTATTTGCAGCTCTTGTGTTCAGTCATAACCATGAAGACCTATTTTACTAACCATGCCAGTGCTAGCACTGACCCATTGACAGCCTACAAGGTCCTTCAGAGATATTAGCTGCTGCATGCTAGCTTTCTGAAACATCAGTTTTTTACTGCTAGGCACTAGGATTATGACCAGTTATAACTTATCAAAGGCTGTCAAACTTCAGTATTTGTAGAACAGAGGCACTTAAGCATGAAGTTCCCCTTTAATGTGTCGTAGCATTCTGTTTCCATTGTTTCATTATTTGCACAGTGACAGATGCACAGCACATGTCTGGACAGGTGCCCTGCTATGGGTTTGCTTCCTTATCTTCCCCTCAAAGATGTTTGCTCTTATCATGGTCTTGAAAATGAAGTTCAGCTAACAAATATTGCCCAGCAAGAGCAAGGGATGTGAATTTTCCTTTCATTTCAGCACACGCTACTTCAAAATAGCATGTGCTAAATATTTAGCATGTGCTCTTTCGTTCCTAGTGCTTGCTGTTTTGTAATAGCACATGCTAAAATGAAGCAGATCTAACAAGACGAAACAAAAAGAACAAACAAGCAAAAAATGTTCACCTTGCAAGCCCTAGTGAATGCAGATGAAATTTTCAGAGTAATTTCTAAAAGAGATTTTCAGCACATATATACTCAATTCTCCTTTCTCTCTTTCCTCCTTCTCTTCTCCTTCTCCCAATTGAGCTTTCAGAAAAATGCCTTATTAACTCTGCTAACCATGGGACTGGGGAGAAGGGAAGATAGCAGCAACACAGTCTAGATAGCTAGCAAAGAAATCCTCGCCAAAATGAAATAATTTTCCAAATTTGGGGTTTGCAGTTGTATTTTTATCCTCGTCTCTGCTTGCCCTTGATCTTCTCTTAGTTTCCTCTCTGCCTCCTCATTTAGAACCTATTTTCCTGTCTTCAACTCATTTCTTTAGCATTTCAGTTCTCTTTCCTCCATTTGTATATGGATTTCTATCTACAGCCTGTCTCTCTATCTTTCCCCTCATCACAGACTGCTGTCTTCTCTTACCTGTTTCTAATCTCATTCACTCTGTCCACTTCCTCCCCTCCCTTTTCTCACCATCTGATGCATCTTTCTCTCCACTTTCTCCCATCCCTCAGGTCTCCCCCATGATGTCCTCCTCATAAATCTTCTCTAAGCTTACCTTCTCTCACTCTCCCATTCACAACCTCACGCAGCTCCTATTTCAGCTCATTTCCCTCTCTCAACTATTCTGCCCCTCACAGTTTCCTTCACTTCCCTTCATCCAACCCACATCTGCCTTTCCCATCCCTCTCCCTCCCCTTTTCTCACCGCTCATGCCCCCATCTCCTCTTTCAGTTCTTCTGGCCCTCACTTCCTGTGTCCCTTCTTTGAGCCCCTCTTCCTGCTCATCCTCTCTCCTGGTTCCTCTTCCATTTTCCCCACTCATGGCTTGCATGCACTCTCTTTTTTTGTCTTCTCTCCCAGCTCCCCTTCCTTTCACAGCCCATGTCCCCTCCCCGTGCTTCTCTCCCATCCTGTATCCTCTCTTCTAGCTCCTCTCCCCCTCACAGCTCCCTGCCAGCATTTCCCCCCAGTCTTTCTCCCTTTGCCACCTCTTTGTCTCTCTCTTCCTTTCACAGCCCCCCCCTCACTCTCCCAGCTAATCCTCACAAATCTCCTCTCCCCGCCCCCCACTCCCATAGCTCCTCTCTCTGCCCATTTTGTATTGTTCCAATAAAATCCAACCCAGGATCCTGGCCAGATCTTCAGTAGGACCTTTGCTGCCAGGACAGCCAGAATAATCCATTCTAGGTTTTTGAAGAGATGACAAAGGCTAGAGGGAAGGCAGGAGGATAGTAGGCTGATAGATATTTTTTCTAGAGCTAAGCAAGCAAAGGGATTAAAGTTATATTTTTATATCCAAAGGAGTCTGCTGCCTTTATATGGAATCTTCATAATGATCCCTCAAAATAAAGCCACAACATTTTCATCCTCATAGCTTCTCTCCTACTCTCCCACCCAGTATCTTGTCTGGTAGTCCCTCACCTTTCAAATCCAGCATCTTCTTTGACAGAGCTTATCCTTTCACAGTCAATTCCAGATCCTCTCCCCTTCCCACACTATCGCCTTTCCCCAGCAAGCATTGTCTCTCCCAGCTTCTCCCACCCTTTGCAACAAATATCCCCTGTCACAGCCGGCATCTCCTATCACCTCTCCTTGCCCCCTCTATCAGCTCCTCTCTTCCCTCCCAGTCCCTCTATCGGATCCCCTCACTTTTTCTCAACCTCTCTATCAGTTCCTAACCCCCTTCTTCCAATACCCTCTCTCATCTCCTTTATCAGTCATTTTCTCATCTCCCTATCTCCTCTATCAGCCGCTCTCTTGTTTCACCTCAGCACTCTTCAACTTCTTGCCTCCTTCCCATTGGCAGCAAATCAAATATGAGTGAAGGGGCATGAAGCGTGTCTCTGCTATGCTGCAACTCCTTCTTTCTGCATTGTCGTTCCAATAAGCTGCAGGGGCAGGCAGAAGTGGTAGCAGAGGAAACACAATTGCTTATGCTTCCTGCCTGCGCTCCCCAGCGACATTGCAGAACAGAGCTCCCAGCTCCCAACCTTTTCCCAGGCTCGGCAAGAATCTGTTCTCTGCTCACGGGACTGTGGGACACAACAGCTAGATGTGGGGGGGGGGGGGGGGGAACACGACCTCTCAGGCATTAACTTATTACATATTTTAGAGTTTGGATGTATTTATTTATTTATTTATTTAACATTTTTCTATACCGAACTTCATGACAAGCTTCATATCAGGCCGGTTTACATCAAACTTAAATTTATAATTCGAATCTGATTACTCACTACATAATATAAATCTCATACGTTTTATTATTTGCCTTCCTAAACCCGTGCTCAAGGCAAGTTACAGTTCAGGTACAGTAGCTAGGTCCCAGCCTTAGAAAAGATTTATAACCTAAGCTGCCATCTGGGGCAATGGCGAGCAAAGTGACTTGCCCAAAATCACAAGGAGTATCAATGAGAGAACAGGGATTTTTTTTTTCCTGCCCTTTTACCTGCCTTCCTGTGGCAATGCCATTTGCAGTATAAGCAGTTACTTGCCTGCTTCAGTCTTTAGGGTATAAAACATATCATTTGATGTAATCTGGTTGCCCATTTTTCTGCTTTATAATAACACCACATCACAATAATCAGTTAAAGCTAATCTTTATTCTTTATACAAATTAAAGTTTTATGTAAAATGCACCTGCTAAGCTGATTGATGCAGACAATTTTCCACTTTAGATTTTGAGTAAACAATTATGACTTAAAATAAGATGTTTATTTCTTGCTCCCTGAGCAGTTCCATATTGTTGTTTTGACATGTTTTTTTTTTCCCTGTTTGGCATCATATGATAATGGCATATCTGCTACCCTGATCCACATCTCTGGAGCTTATACTGTTCAGAAACTGCTCAGATAAATCACAGAAAAGGTGGAGCACATAAAATAAACATTTGAATTTTGAGCCACAACAGTTTACCCACACTTTTAAATGGGGAAAAATGTGACTCGGTCAAAACTGCAGGTGACTGCCTTTGAATAGAATGGCAACATGCACATAGGTAAAGTATGAAATTGGGTTGTGCCTGTGACAAAACTGGATACCACCAACCAATATGAAACACGATTCTGAGGTTATGAGCATGTATTTCGTTCTGCTAAATGTTGCAGCATAATACCAGTGATAAAAAAAAATACAAATAAACTAAAGCTATTGAACAAATAAAAACATAAAATATAAAACTTTAAATAGCACTTTAGTCTCCATTGGTCTCTGTTGCCCTTAACACAAGTAACATGGTCCTAACATGAAAAGCTATAATGTATGCTAAGTAGCTGATGAATAATAAATTTAGCACAATCATGTAAAGTAACTGGTAATGCAAAAACTTAATAGTTTAGTTTAGTTTATTGGATTTTCTATACTGTTACATCGGCAAGGCCTTCACAACGGTTTACAAATAATTGCAAGTAAGAAAATACATTATTTTGTTAAAAATAGTAACAGCTAAAACTAATAAAAGACCAAAGAACAGAAAAATTATATAAATTAGCTGTTAAACTAAAAGATGTACAAAAAACTAAAAGCATTAAAACTAAAGCAAAGTACTATTTCAAAAAATTTGAATATTACTAAAAGCAGTTAAATTCAATTAATATTCCTAAAATAAGATAAAAAGTTAAAAGAACAGGATTAGAAAAAAGTTAAGCTCATGTATAATCTGGTGATTTTGCTGCAAATATCATTAAGTTTCATGCTCTAAAAAGACGCATTTGAACAACCAAGTTTTCAATGCTACTTTAAATTGCTTTTTTTCTGCTAGTAATCTCAATGTAAGCCAGTCCTACCCCTCCCCACGAAAAAAACCTCTCATGAGACACTTCCCGTCTCCCCTCAGATATCCCACCTAAGTCAGACACTCCTTCAAGGCTGTCCTCCTCCAAGCCATAGTCAACCCCCTTCTGATGTTGCAAAGAAAATCAAGAGCTGGGCTCTCTCCTTCTTTAGTCTTCTTTGAGACAACATCTAAAGAGAGGTTTGGGAGGGTGCTGACTAGGGGAGCAGCCTCAGGGAGGGATGATGCTGGATGGGCTGCCTCCTGGGAGGGTTTACTTAAAGGGTGATATTCGGCTACCTCATGGGGACATGATATTGAGTGGGAGATAATATCTCACGAGGGGTTACTTGAAGGGGAAACTATCTCATCGGAAGGTAATGTTGAGGGGTTCACACTACAGGAATTTTCTTGGGAAATAGGTTCTTTGAATCATAGTTTTTTATTTTGGGGGGCGGGGAGGGGTGGGAGGGTTGGAGGCCCAGGGATGAAAGGATTGATGTTTGGTGGAGTGGGAATATTGAGACCATGGACCCTGAATGAAGGTTATATTAGGGCCATTGAGCAAAAGATCATTAATATACAAAATGCACAATTTTGTGCAGTAACAATCAACCTAAGTCCAATGCATTCAGGTGCTGACAAGTGCATACTTTATGTTCATAATGATTTATTGTATTTCTGCTGTTTTATTTTGTTACCTATTTCACTTATGTTATTTATGAGAATGACTGCTGTTCACTCATGAATGTACCTCACCTTGAGTGCTTTTTGCTGATAAGGCAGTGTCAGGACTAGGGAAGGAGATAAAAAGTGTGGCTGCCCTGGGTGTCAGGCCCAAGGGGAAGTCATCACCAAGAACAAAGAGAGCTCTGCCCTGATGATTCTAGTGCCCATTGCCCAGAATCTCAAGCAGCAAAGAACAGTCCTCTGCTTCCTGCTCCTATACCTCCCTTCCCAGGCAACATTCAAGAAATAGGAGGGGGAAGTGGATTAGCTTGGAGTAAACAGAGGACTGTGTAAAGCAAAGAAGAACACTCTGCTCCCTGATCTTGTCCCTCCTCTCCTTTTGTTTCCCCCTCCCTCCTGTATGCAGAGAACACGAAAGACAGAAGATGAACCTGAAATGGATAGCAGAAAAATAATAATTCCAATTCTGTCTGCATATTTCTACTTGTAATTTATGGTCCATTATTCTGCATTTGGTGAGAATCTATGTTCTATGTATGTGACCTAGGTGAGCTATTCTGCTATTCAGCTATTCAACTATTCTGTGTAGGGATCAGAGGCAGTCTAGCTTTTATTGATGCTTTAGAGTTTGGTGGAATATTTGCAGGCTTGCCTTTCCATACAGGGTTGTTGCTATTTGAGTTCTGGGAATTAGTGCTGTTTTGGTATAGCAGGTATCCTATATAGGTTCTGAGTGACTTTTTTGGCAGGGTCTTGTGGTACTTCACAAATTGAAGGGATTTTGTGTCACTGTTACTGAAGTAACAACATGATTTTAACTTTTGTTTCCCTGTAGTGAGTAGCAAGACTAACCATTCCATTTCAGCCCAGCCAGCTATTTCAGACATTACCATCAACCAATGTAGTATTTTCTCAGGGGAGAGGGGTTGCAGTTTATCCCCAAAAATCATGGATGGCACATTCATCAGTCACTGTGACATGATTTCTGAAACATATTTGTATGACATTAATATTTAAAAATGAGATTTCCAATTATGTGGCTTTATAGTATTGTTCTGGGGCTGGTGGTGTTGGGGGTAAAATGATTGTTGAGTTCAATTATCAGAATCTTGAGGAGGGGTCCTAATCAGTCCTATGGGACTCAAAACAAATTCTGGAAAGGTGCTATAAAAGGTGGGCTAATTGGTAGGTTATGGTCCCAAAAAATAAAGCGGAAGCCGATCCAAGATAGCTTTGCAGAGATAAAAACGAAGAAGAGGATCTGTATAAAAAAGGACTTTTATTGAATCTTGCCCGAATCTGGCCGAGTTTCGCTCTGCAAGGAGTTGCTTCAGGGGCTACTAAAAACAAGGATAAAAACACATATACATAAATATATGTAAAAGCAAAAGGATGTACATATATATTAAATTAAAAGAATAAATAAATTGTAAAGTATAAAATTACAAGGATGCACATACATATAAAATAAACACATAAATAATTCCAAATATAAGACAATGTATGTGTATACAAAGACAAATATTAAAAAAATAAATAAAATTATATGTGTGTAAAAAATATATCATAATGGTGGATATACAGAATATATTTTCAAATATAGTAATGAAAGGAGGGGATGGAAGAAAAGTGACCGAATACCTGTGTGAAAGAACTTTAAGTGGAATGATTTCAGTCAGTGAGAAAACAGGTAATGCATATTCTAAAAGAAACAACATAGAAACATAGAAATGATGACAGAAAAGGACCAAATGATCCACCCAGTCTGCCCAGCAAGATTATGCCAGTATCTGCTGCACTGTGCAGGTTACCCCATGCTTATCAGTTTTCCCAGACCATAAAAGTCAGGGTCCTCAGATGCTGTTTGAATCCAATTTCCTTTAACTGTTGCCATGGAAGCAGAGAGCAATGTTGGAGTTGCATCAAAAGTATCAGGCTTAGGGGTGGATTTTCAGACTCCGCGAATAGGCCTACTTTTGTTTGCGCTCCAGGCGCAAACAAAAATACGCTGGATTTTAGTAGATACGCGCGGAGCCGCGCGTATCTACTAAAAACCTGGATCGGCACGCGCAAGGCTATTGATTTTGTATAGCCGGCGTGTGCCGAGCCGCGCAGCCTACCCCCGTTCCCTCCAAGGCCGCTCCGAAATCGGAGCGGCCTTGGAGGGAATCCTCTAACGCCCTCCCCTCACCTTCCCCTCCCTTCCTCTACCTAAACCACCCGCCCGGCCCTGTCTACACCCCCCCCTTACCTTTCTCCGGGGATTTACGCCTCCCGGAGGGAGAAGTAAATCCCCGCGCGTGAGCGGGCCTCCTGCGCGCCGGGCCGCGACCTGGGGGCGGGTATGGAGGGCGCGGCCACGCCCCCGGACCGCCCCGGGCCATAGCCACGCCCCCATACCCGCCCCCAAAACGCTGCCGACACGCCCCCGAAACGCCGCGATGACCGGGCCTGCCCCCCGACACGCCCCCCTCGGAGAACCCCGGGACTTACGCGAGTCCCGGGGCTCTGCGCGCGCCGGTAGGCCTATGTAAAATAGGCTCACCGGTGCGCAGGGCCCTGCTCGCCTAAATCCGCCCGGTTTTGGGCGGATTTAGGCGAGCAGGGCTCTGAAAATCCGCCCCTTAGTGATTAAGGGTAGTAAGTGCCACATCAGCAAGTTACCCCGATGTGTATTTGTTCCCCAAACTGTAAATGTCGGGGCCCTCATTGGTTGCTGTCTGAATCAAATTCCCCTTTTCCCTCCTCCATTGAAGCAGAGAGCAATGATAGAGTTGCATTGACAGTATCAAGGCTTATTTGTTAAAGGTAGCAATTGCCACACCAGCAAGATACCCCCAGTTACCCCATGCACTCTTTATTTTCAACCTTTAGCCTTTAGGGATCTACAGTGTTTATGTTGCACCCATCGGTCGCAGACAGCTGTGCCCTCTGTTGCTTACCTTTTTTCTGCCTGATTCAGTCCGTTTTGGTAAGATGGCTGCCTCCACTTCTCCACACCGAACCCTCTGGCATTCTCAGTCTGGCATGGGTGATTGCGTTCGCGTGCAGCCCCATCCTTTACGTGAGTCATGGCGGGAACCTCGAGGGTGTCCCCACCGCATGATATCACTAGCGCTGGTATTTAAACTCCTTTCTCGATTCCAACTATAAGTTAGCAAGGAATCCTCCTTGCTGATCTCTCCTCATTACCAGACGCTCCAGCTCTGTGTTCTCTCGCTCCAGGACGACTTATGTACCCACTCCTAAGGGGCCTTGCCTCAATCCTCTATACCCTCCGGTGCTATTTACTACCAACAAGGACGCCTAAGGTACCCACTCCATGGGGGCCTTGCCTTGCTCCTCTTTACCCTCCGGGGTATCTGCTACCAACAAGGATGCCTAAGGTACTCGCTCCTCAGTACCTTGCCTTGCTCATACTTACCCTTCGGGGTTGTCTACCCATTACCAGTATGCCTATGGCACCCGATCTTCGGGGGTCTTGCTCGTCCGAGACCTCCGCTCCTCGGGGCTCTCCCTTACTACAACTACCAGCATCAGAGTGAGTACTGCCGCTCTTGTTCTATCTTGCTTGTCTCATCTCTCTCTCCATAGAGGCTTGAACTATCCTGCACCGCGGCTCTGGTGAGACTGAGGAACTGCCTTTTCTTCTCTGCAAACCTTCAGATGGAACATCATCATCTGGGTTCTCCTCTCCTAGCTGGAATCATCACCCGATCCTTGGGTTACCATCTACTTTGCAGTACAATAAAGCTTTATCTCTGTGTCCATCTCTGCTTAGAGTTAGCCTTTCACTGCAAGTCCCTCTCCCAGTCCATGCACATCTCTTATAGCGACCAGGGGCCCACGCTTCAATGTCCAAAGTACAACAGTTTATCCCATGTCCCTTTGAATTCCTTCACTGTTTTCATCTTCACCACCTCTTCCAGAAATGTATTCCAGGCATTCACAACCCTCTCCGTGATGAAATATTTCCAAACATTGGTTCTGAGTCATCCTCCCTGTAGTTTCACTTCATGACCCCTAGTTCTACTGATTTCTTTCCAACGTAAAAAGTTTGACAATTGTGCATCATTAAAACCTTTCAGGTATCTGAAGGTCTGTATCATATCTCTCCTGCACCTCCTTTCTACCAAGGTATACATATTCAGATCCTTTAGCCTCTCCTCATAAGTCTTCCAATCCTAACCCCTCACCATTTTGGACTGCCTCAATCCTAACCCCTCACCATTTTGGACTGCCTCTATCCTATCTTTATCTTTTTTGAGATACGGGCACCAGTATTGAATGCAGTACTCCAGATGAGGCCTCACCAAGGCCCTGGACAAGTACATTATCACCTCCTTTTTCTTACTTGTTATTCCTCTCTCTATGCAGCCCAACATTCTTCTGGTTTTAGCTATCAGTTTGTCACATTGCTTCTCCACCTTCAGATCATCACACCAAGGTCCCTCTCCCAGTCCATGCACATTAGTCTTTCACCATCCATCACATAAAGCTCTTTTGGATTGCTGCACCCCAGATGCATAACTGCACTTCTTGGCATTGAATCCCAGGTGACAAAGCTTTGACCACTCTTCAAGCTTTCTTAAATCACTTTTCATTCTCTCTAATCCTTCAGATGTGCCACTCTATTAAAGATTTTAGTATCATCCACAAATAGACAAACTTCTATTCCTTCTGCCAGGTTGCTCACAAAGATACTGAACAGAACTGGTCCCAAAACTGATCCTGTGACACTCCACTTAACACTGTTCTTTCTTCATAGTAAGTTTCATTTACCATTACACGCTGTCTCCTATCAGTAAACCAGTTTGCAATCCATGCTACAACCTTGGCACCCACTCCCAAGCTTTTCATTTTGTTCACAAGTCTCCTATGTGTGTCTATATGAAAGGACCTTCCTCTGGTGAATCCATGCTGCCTTGGGTCCAGCAACTCACCAGATTATAGATAGTTCACTAACCTTTCCTTCAGCAGAGTCTCCATTTATTTTCCCACCACTGAGGTGAGACTAACTGCCTGTAGTTTCCAGCATCCTCTCTGCTCCCACTCTTGTGAAGTGGGACCACAACCGCTCTTTTTCAATCATGTGACACCACTCCTGTTTCCAGGTATCTATTGAACAGGTCCTTCAGCAGACCTTCCAGCACATCTCTGAGCTCCCTCAATATCCTGGGATGTACATCATCTGGTCCCATGGCCTTGTCCACTTTCAGTTTTCTAAGTTCTTCCCATACATTCTCTTCTGTAAACGGAGTTTCGTCTACTCCACCCCCATTCACAGTCTTGTCAACTAGTGATGGTCCTTCTCCTTTAGTGAATACTGAAATGAAATATATGTTTAATATTTCAGCTATTTCATTGTCTCTCTCTCTCCACACATTGATCTTTGTCAACTTTCAATTTCACTATACCTCTTTGAATCTTTCTCCTTTATTTAATATATCTGGAAAATGTTTTGCCACCTCACTTTACTTCTTTGACAATCTTTCTTCCACCTGACTTTTTGCTTTCTTGATTTCTTTCTTCGTGTCCCTCAGTTTTACCAGACATTCTTCCCTGTGTTCCTCTTTTTGGTGTGGCTAGGTTGCTAATGTACTATTTTCTCTGATATCTGCACTATTAACCTCATAATGAACTCCTCGTTAAGATATCTGATCTCATTACTTGTTTCTAGTTACAAGCAAGCTAAGAAAAATGGCAAATGATTTCACAGAATTTATAGGCCTTACATCAAGAAACTACAGTAGCAATAAAACTGATTATCTTTGTTCCACTAATTTCTCTTATGTTACAAAGTTCTTCACATTAACTAAATACCCCATAATAATTTTCCACAGCTGCAAGGCTGAAGGACTAGGACAGTGGTTCTCAAATCTGTCCTGGGAGACCTCCAGCCAGTCAGATTTTCATGATATCTGCAATGAATAAGCTTGTGTGAGGAAAAGTCAGGGCTGCCTTAGGCCTTGTGACAATGAACTTGATTACAGTGCCTATACTGATGTGATTTCAAGTTTTTGTAGCTATTATTGCTACGACTATACAAAGATGTATAGCATTGCAACATAGGGAATGAAAGATAGAGAAGGGAGAGGGGTAGAGAGGAGGGAGGTGCCACTATGAATCAAATGAAAGGGAGACAGAAAAAGGACTGCTAGTAGGTAGGAAGCCGGGGGGGGGGGGGGCATGAGGCAGAGGGAGAGGTAGAGGTAGAGAGGGGTGCTGCTTTTAGATAGAGTGTTTTGAGAGCGAAGGGTGCTGCTGCTGGACAGAAGGTTGGAGGAGAGGGGATTGCTGCTTGTAAGTTTGACTTGTTTGTGAACCCCTGGTTGCTGTATTGATGACTCCTCCCATGGGGAGGGGCCCCATGGGGAAAACACAGCAATAGGCTGACTTCAGTAATGGCAACAGAGAATATAGAAGCTTTATTATGCTGCAGTTGGCAGGGT
This sequence comes from Rhinatrema bivittatum, assembly GCF_901001135.1. Classification (NCBI taxonomy): domain Eukaryota; kingdom Metazoa; phylum Chordata; class Amphibia; order Gymnophiona; family Rhinatrematidae; genus Rhinatrema; species Rhinatrema bivittatum. Next base: position 97,320,704 of record NC_042618.1, read on the forward strand.
CCGAGAAGTGGGCTGCATTCCTCAGCCAGTGGAGTAGGTCTCTGATGATAGTTCAGTCCAGGCACTGAATTGTATCAAGTGCAGAAAAGGTCTCACCAGAAGCTGGAAGTAAAGGGTCCAGTAGTGCTCCGCGGAATGGGGTAGGCCGAGAACCCAATCACTGATGACATAGTCAGCGATGGTAGATCCGGTAGTGGTTCGCGAAGACTTGTCTCACCATAGAATAGATTCTATGGTGAGACAAGGCAGAGAACCTGAGAGAGAAGGTACTCACGAAGGCTGGCAGCTGTTGAAGAGATGGCCTCCGAAGAACGGAGGTAGAGATGATGCAAGGCCCGGAATGCCGGAGCCAATATATACTCTGTGGATGCAGGTTAACCCGGGAGGAAGGCAGATGAATGCAAGGCCCTGGGGAGCAGGTACCTAGGATCCTGATGAGCTGGGAAACCTGGAGAGTAGATAGGAGCGAAGCAAGACCCCCAAAGAGTGGGTGCCTTGAGCGTCCTTGCTGGAACAGTGAATCCCCAGAGGGTAGGTAGGAGCGAATAAGGCCCCCGAGGAGCAGGTACCTAGAACACCCTAGTGTAGCCAGCATAACCCCGGAGGGCTTGTAGGAGCGAGTATTCAGAGCAGGTGACTCTTAAGGAGTCGAAATTAGCTGGATCGGAATCCTTGCTAACTCGTAGCTGGATTGGAGATCGGAGGCTAAGTACCCGGAGGTAGTGACATCATGCGGTGTGGATGCCCCTGAGGTTCCCTCCATGACGTATTCAAAAGAGAGGGTGGCGCGCACACGCGTGCCTTAAGTGACCTCAGTGTAAGAATGGTGAATGCAATCGCCCATGCCGGTCCGGGGATGCCGGAGAGGTCGGTGGAGAGAGACGGAGGCAGCCAACTTGCCCAGAAGAGAGAAAAGAAAAAGAAAAGAGGTGAGACAGAGAGGGCACAGCCATCTGCGACCAATGGACGCAACACTGCTACTGGGCAGGGGGATGTGGGATAAAAGGAACTTATGTTGCAGGTGGATGAGAGAAAGAAAGGGACTGCTGTGAAAGTGGTGGGGGGAAACAGTACTACTGCTGAACAGTGAGTGAGGAGGAGAGAGGTAGAAGTTACTAGACAAGGGATAGGTGAGAGAGAAAGGAGAGATGCTTCTGGACAAGAATTGGAAGGGAGAAATAGGAAGAGGCATGACAAGGAGTAGATTCTGAAAAATGGCACCAGCTATACTTTGCCCCTATCATGTGACAGGGGCTACCACTGCCATTGGGTAGTCCCTGTCACATGATAGGGCCAAAGGGCAGTTGGTGACATTTTTTAAAATGATGGCTGCTAGGTCTCGGAGTAGAGGGGTAACTCCCTGGTCCCCACTACACCACCAGGATGATTTTGGTACTTCTGACAGTTTGGGAGTGTGGGCTGAAGTGGGTAATATGGGGGCTGGAAGCTGGGGGGCTATTTTTTAAATGAAAGAGAGTGGTTGGGATTTGGGGTGGGATATGGGAGTGGAGGGGGTTTGGCTAATACTACCATTTTGGGGGAATTTTGGCTAACTCCAGGGGCAGCGGGGGTGGGGTGGGGAAACTTGGGGGGTTCTTGTTTTTTTAGAGAGAAAATATTGTGTGCTATTTTCTGAAACAAAAAACAAAACTAAAAAATAACCATGAGGCTTCAAAAAATATATAAATGGATTTCACGAAACTGACAATTTTTGCTGTGCATAACCCCGATTTTAACTCAATAATTCAATATTATGCATGCATTACAGATCTGTACTAAATTTCATTTGCATGATGCAGTTTGGTAGTTTGGGCATTGAGGACAATGTTGTTACCTATATTAAAATTAGTGTTACCAGACAGTTGTAATATGTTCTAGTAAATAGATCGCCAAGATTTTTAGGATTAAGCAGTTACTGAATGGTACAAGGATTTTAGTGGACAGAACACAGAAAGAGCCCTGTCTTCATTTTCAGATCAGAATGCACCCACTCTGTTGAATTTTATTGATTAATTAGAAAATAATGATTTTAAATTAATTCTTTTTGGATTGTATTTTTTAAGTGATCATAGGTTTTTCTTGCACTTTTTTTTGGAAAAGAATGCCAAGCCTGTGAATGTCACCACCTTTCTTCTTCTTAAATGCAATTGATTCATTGTTAATGTCAAGCACTTTTCATTATAGTACTTAGATTATGATCTGCCATTCATGCCATCCTCCTTACAACAGTTAAGGAGCTTTAACAATGATATGTGTCTCCTGATGCTTAATTTCTTTTTTGCGCTGTAGATAATGGGATCACTTTAATGTACTGTATGTTGAAATTGACAGATATTTGGCACTAATTTGCTTAATGATCATTTGTGATGTTTTGGAAAGAAAACAAGGGAAGTAATATTACTGTTTTGTGACTGCAGTCTTCTATAACTATTTGTGTTTTGTAAAACCCAGCTAGTTTCTGATTGTTCAAAGCAACCTATGGATTATGTATAAAGCATGCTATTTGGTTGATATACTGTTTTTATGGTGAAACATTCTTTCTCAGGTATTTCTGCTTTGGGTTACCCATTTTACTATAGTAAAATAGAGAGGAGAGAGAGACAGTGATAGATTTCAAGGTTCTCATAAATATTAGTTTTACTTTTTAAGACAGCGTTCACATTGACTTAAGAAATATCCAAAAGCATTGGTTACCAAATCTGTCTTTGGGAGCACCCTACTTGATCTGATTTTTTTAGTTATTCCTAAATGTATCAGATATATTTGCATACAATAGGTCTAAGAATCATGCTGATATATGCAAAGATGTTTTATGCATATTCATTATCGATATATTAAACACCAGAACAGATAGTGTACTCTCAAGAACATAAGAACATGAGAAATTCCACATGCTGGGTCAGACCAGTGTTCACTGAGCCCAGTCTGTGTGTCTTGGAAATACCCAGCAGATGCAAATAGGAAATCTATTTCCCATTGCTCAATCCAGAATTAAAAGGTGGTGATCCTTAAGGTATACATGGCTTACAATTGTTAATACATCCATCCTTCACAAACTTGCTGAAACCGTTTTTACTCAGCTATGCTACTTGCCTTTAACATTAAAGCCTGGCCATCTCCTAAGAAGGCACCCATTTCTAAAACCTGAAAAATGAAAGGGGGCAGGAATATTTAAATTATGATTAAATATTATCATTAAGAAAATGTCTACTTATTAAAGCTAACACCTTCTCCATTTCTCCTTTCAAAGAATATTCATAGAAACATAGAAACAGAAATGAAAGCAGAAAAGGACCAAATGATCTATCCAGTCTGCCCAGCAAGCTTATGTCAGAATCTTTTGCACTGTGCAGGTTACCCCCATGCTTATCAATTTACCAGACCATAAAAGTCAGGACCCTCGGATGCTGTTTGAATCCAATTTTCCTTAACTTTTGCCAGGAAAGCAGGCAGCATTGTTGGAGTTGCATGAAGAGAATCAGGCTTGGTGATTAAGGATCGTAAGCAGCACCGCATCATCTAGTTACCTCCATGTTTATTTGTTCTCCAACCGTAAAAGACGAGGCCCTTGTTGGTTGCTATCTGAATCCAATTCCCCTTTTCTCACTGCCGTTGAAGCAGAGAGCAAAAATGGAGTTGCTGTCTGAATCCAATTCCCCAATTCACATTTTAATCATAGAAAAGATACTGAGAAGAAATTTGGTCTCAAAACATTTCTAAGGAAAATCCTTTAAGCAATTAGAGGGCCTTAATTTTCCTTTCCTTTTCAATGAATTAGTGTGGCTCATATGTTAGTCCACTTGAATATGCAATAATCCTTGGCTCAATGAAGGGATCATAGCTCTTGAAAGCAAGTCGCAGATGTATTAAGTTACTAGTTAGTCTATTTAAAACATATCCCATACAACTTATCTGTTGACCCTTAATTCTATGATTTTAAATGGAAAAAAAAACCTTAAACCTGAAGAGGGGTAGGTGTGCTAGGCCTTAAAGAAAGATCACAACAAAAGAGTTACCTCCAATTGATATGGGGCACTCCATATAAAAATATGTTTGTGTCAGCAGTACATATAGCCATGTGCCTTGTTTTACCCAAAAGCAAATATATAATATCAGTTCTTTTGCTTTTTTAATGTACTCACAATTTTGTGTTACTCGGGTTTGTTTTAATGTATCATCTTGAATTTCAAATTTTTGGGAGTTTTGTTTATATCTTAACTTTATGGAAAGCAAATGTAACCAGGGGTTACTAAAGTGGTATGTTTTACTCTCTTTACTCTCAGTTTTTATTTGCTAGTGCCTAAGTAATATTGTAACATAGTATTGTTGGCAGAAAAAGACCAAATGGTCCATCCAGTCTACCCAGCAAACTTCCCATGGTAGCAATTGCCGCTCTATGCAGGTTACCCCCATGTGTCCATTAAGGGCAGTGACTGCCACTCCATGTAGGTTACCCCCATGTGTCCATTAAGGGCAGTGACTGCCACTCCATGTAGGTTACCCCCATGTGTCCATTAAGGGCAGTGACTACCACTCCGTGCAGGTTACCCCCATGCCTTATGTTAAGGAAGGTAATACTTACAAGCAAAGCCAAGCAACTTTCAAACACATGATAACATTGGCATTGCTGCAACATTTTTATGTGGTGAGCAGCCTTCTTGATAATTCAGACAATGCTGCTTGAACATTCTTTGCTTTTGGACTTGGCAGCAGAAGCTTTATCCCCAATGTCAGTGTATCAGTACCCCAGACAGTAAAAGTCAGGGCCCAGCACTGGCTGTCTTCAGAAGCCAATATCCATTTTCCTCACCCTACTTTCAAAGTGGAGAGCAATCTTGCAGTTGTGCCAAAATCATCAAGGATAATTGGTTAAGGGTAGTATTCCCCCATGCCTTCTGAATAAGGGTACTAATTGCATTTCTGTGCAGATTGCCCACATGCACCCTTTTCTTCATTATCATCCTCAAGCCTTTAGGGATCTACAGTGTTTATCCCATGACCTTTTGAATTTGTTTACTATTTTTGTTGTCACCCCCTTTTCCAGATGGGCATTCCAGGCATTCATCACCCTCTCCGTGAAAAAATATTTTTCTTTATTAGTTCTGAGTCTTTCCCCCTGTACTTTCATGAAAATGTTCAAAGTTTGTGCATCATTAAATCCTTTCAGGTATCTGAAAGTTTGTGTCATATCCCCCCTGCACCTCCTCTCTTCCAGGGTATACATATTCAAATCCTTCAGCCTATCCTCATAAGTCTTCCGATACAGACCCCATACCAGTTTGGTCGCCCTTCTCTGGACCGCCTCCATCCTGACTTTATCCTTTTTTAATATGGGCTCCAGTACTAAACACAGTACTCCAAGTGAGGCCTAACCAAGGACCTGTACAAGGGCATCACTACCTCTTTTTCTTTACTTGTTATTCCCCTCTACGCAGCCCAGCATTCTTCTGTCTTTAGCTATCACCTTGTCACATTGCCTCGCATCTACAGATCGGCAGACACTGTCAGCCCAAGGTCCTTCTCCCAGTCCGTGCACAGTCATGCTTCTATGTTGGGTCTCTAGTTTGCAAGTGTGAGCTCCTAGCAGAGGAAGTGAAAGAGTTGAACAGAAATGAAGATCTGTTTGTATAAGTTTTGCCAGGTCTAAAAAATTATTAAAAGATGTTCTTTATAATGTCATAAAAATGTTTCTCATTTTGCTACCTGTACCAACTCCTTAGTTGAGCTCTGTCAGCTCCTAAGGAGGATTATGCTGTAGCTGGCAGATTTTTTGTTCCATCGGGAGCACTAGTTCTGAAAGAACTAGGCATGAGTATTATGTAATATATCATGGCTGTTATGATAATTTTGACTGTGTATAGGAAGATCAGATGCTAAGGGAGTAAAACGTAACTGTTTAAACTCATGTTGCTTGGTTCAGAAGAATTGTCCATGTTGAACATCACCTAATTGCTCCAAGTCTGACTATAATTTTTATAAATGTATTGTTGCAAGTTGCAAAATAAAAGAGGATGTCTGTCTGCCTGAACATCACTCAGGAGTATGCTGCTATTATTGAAATATGTTGCACTTAATGATCACAGCAAGATACAACTAGAAACACCCTGAGATTCCCTGGAGACTTATATTTTTTAAAATAAATCTAAGAACCCACTCCAGCCAGGTTACACAAATATATCTAACTGGGGGAATATTTTTATATTTAGGGATCAAAAACAAACAATGCAGCTTTAGTTTTAGAAAGAAGGAAAGAATGTTCATTTCTATCACCTCAATTTTGGAGGGTTTTTTTAGAACTGAAAAATATTTCCAACTGGAATGCAACTGAAGCTGTGAAAACTCTATTTGAAATCTAGTTTCAATTTTTAGATATACATTTGGATGCCTGTATTGTATTGCTACATCCATTACAGAGTTAAAATATAAATACAACTTAGAATTCCATAAATATTTTAAAAAGCTAAAAGCTATGGATGGTTGTGCCATGCTCAATTTACTTGTAATCAACTACTTTCATATGGGTGATTTTCCTTTTTTTTTTTTTTTTTTTTTACTAATTATGATATTGATAATGACTACAAAAAGCCTGAAGTGAATTATAGGAAGGCAAATCCTTCAATAGGATTTCTTTAGTGCTGCAGCACCATCTACTGGAACCATTCAAGGTGATTAGGCATGTTGAATTTGTCTTTTTTGCTGGTTTTGGAGCACTGCTCTCAGATTAACTCTATAGTGCTCTGACTATTCAGGTAGGACTGAGATCTCCATACAAAGTTATTGACCGGGGCGAGCAGTGCAAAGACAACTGAACAGCTAATGATTTCACAAAGCTACTGTTAGAGTAAATTAGGTTCAATCCCAAAAGCCTGCAACAGCAATATTGGGTGTTAAAACTTGTTTATTGTGTTTTTCAAGATCCTATTAACATTCATTAGAAACAAAATGAGCATAATTGTCATCCTAGGTTTTTATATCTTATACCTAATAGACAGCAATTTTGTTTTTTGTGTTGTTTATTGTTTAACCAGGACCTATCAAAAATGGCAGGAAAAAAGACATTTATGCACGTCATCATTCCCCTGACAACTGAGAATGCACCTTTTCCCAGCCACGGATGGACAGCCTGCATGCTTTTCACAGCAGGTGAAAGTATATGTGCTGCTACACTGTGGGTTTGCTTTTCAAAAGCATTTACATGTTTAAAACTGGGTTTTACATGTATAAATGCACTTTACCCATTAACCGGGCTTTTGAAAATTGCTACAATATATGCCATTGAATTGCCAATAGGTTTTACCCACATTAAGTGCACTTAACGTGGGTAAATTGCTTTTGAAAATTGCTTCAATAGTATATTATATAGGGGTGTGCATTCGTTTTGAACTTATAGGTAAAATGCAACTTATTTTTGTTTTTTAACTTAAAAAAGTGATGAGGCGAAAACGATCGGATTTCCAACTTATTCAACATAGCTATGTTGAATACGTTGGAAATCGCGATTGTTGATCCTAAATAAAAATTTAAACCCCTCACCCTCCTTAATCCCCCCCCCAAGACTTACCAAAACTCCCTGGTGGTCGAGCGGGAAGTCAGGACGCCATTTCTGAACTCCTTTGTGAGGAGCACGTGACGTCGGCGTCACGTCGGAGTGACGTGGACGTCTCGTGATTCCCCGCGGGTTCGCTCCGGGACCCTCGTTGGACACAAAAGGAACTTTTGGCCAGCTTGGGGGGGTCAGGAGGCCCCCCCCAAGCTGGCCAAAAGTTCCTTTTGGGTGGGGGATTTAATTTAAAGGGTCGGGGGTGGGTTTTAGCGGGTTTTAACGATTTTAGCGGGTTTTAACGATTTTAACGATTTATCACGATATTTGACCCCCCCCCCCCCAAACGGCAACAATACGATTCCCTCCCCCTCCCAGCCGAAATTGATCGTTAAGACGATCGAGGACATGATTCACATCTCTACATTTTACATGTGTGAATACCTGTTCACCCACAGGAAATTCATTGAAAATCATTATCTTTATTTGTCCCATGAGAAACATATTTTCATTGCATTTCAAGCGTAATTATCAGTAGACTGTATGAGTCATCAAATATGCACGTAAGTTGGTGCATCTAAAATTACAGCAATATTTTATAAACTGCATGCTGGGAGCTGCTATTTAAATGCCAACATCTTGAATCAGATGTTTCCTGGGCATCCCAAATTCTTCCTGCTTGTCACAGAGATGCTGCCAACCCTTAATGCTTTGATGGAAATGCCCTGCTATTTTTCTGCACCTCTCCATCAAGTCCTTCAGGAATAGATTCCCATGGTCCTTGGGTTCCAACTCCAGGGCATCCCTCACTGTCAGATGAAGTAAGCATGGAAAGCAACAGATACCCAGAAAGCCCCCCATCTACTGTTGCCTTGTTAAACTGTGTGTCACAAAGAAACCTGCCTGAAGATTCCTGCCTTTCCTGTCCAACTGTCAGTCTTTCAGTATCTATCTTATGGCTAATAGAATATTGCATGAGGTAGGATGGCTATCAATTACCTGGGTGTGCAACACAGCCCTCCTGCACCATGATGCTTGGGCCCTGCTACAGCTGCTAGAGCTAACCAGTGTGTAGTCAAGAAGAGGTAAGAATGCATAGCATTTGTGCTGGTCCAGATATCGCTGGTGAAATGTACACAACTTCCATCTATCTTAGCCAGCTGTACCTGGATGTGACATTGGCATTGGTCATACAGGGTGGGAATAAACTGTCTACCAAATGTAATTGTGCAGGGGATTTTGTAATTCGGAACTAACACATGCAGTAGATGTTTAACGCCCACATTCTCCAATATCTGCAGGGGCTGGTCATCCAAGGCAATCATTTCTCCAGTGCTCCTCAGTTCTACTTTGGATGCTGCCTGCCTCTTGCCCCAGGACAGTTCTATGGAACACTACCCTATTTCCTCTATGGTGGGTTGCCACTTGGGATGCATGGCAAAGGGATACTGGCCAGCCACCTGACTGCTTTAAGGGGCTGTGAGATCAGCTTGGTGAAAAGTTTTTCCCTTTTCAACCCCTTTCCTCTGTCTTTTACTATGCTGGCAGAAAGGGTCCCCAGGCTAGTAGTGCCACCCTCCTCTGATACCAATGCTAATCTCTGCTGCTTCTGCAGGTGATTCTGCCACCAGATCAGGGATGTCTTCCATGATCTCTTCTCTACATCCTTTGGGGCTGATGCTGGCACTGGAGCTGAAGTTGAGGATTGACCCTGAGAAAAATTCTAAAGGCATCACTCATGTTTTCTGCCTGCACAGCATGCTCTTCCTGAGGATTGCTCTTATCACCGTCAGTATCATCATCTTTCTCCCCTCATCACTGCACTAGAAACTAGATGCTTCTGACTAATCCTCCCAAATTTTCTTCAGCTACTAGTTCTCCAGTTTCTGATTCAGGGAATTCCCGACAAGGTTCTTCCTCACATTCAGTTGTTGAAAATACTGTCTCCATTGACTCAGAAGCAATAACCATTATAGAGGAGTGTGCTGCTGGTTTTGAATGTTGCATTTTTGCTGCCCCAGGCCATGATCCTGCCCTGTTATCATCAGCCTTTGTTATGGTTATTGATGTTTGGGTGGATCCTTGGACACTGTGGCAGCTGACCATGCCCAGGGGGGGGCAGTCCCATGAGGGACCACAGTGTCAGGCTAGACTCTGGACACACAAACACAGATTTGAATCTTTTATTAAACAGTTTTGGAAACCACCAGAGGTGGCAGTAGTGAGTAGTGGATGTTGAGCCGGGCTGGGCAGGTCTCCCACAGAACGCTGGAACAGCGAATCCTCTGCTAGGCTGTGCTGTAGTGGAAAGAGATTGAGAGTTATGAGTACACAATGAGAAGCATTCAGAGTCCCAGGTAGAATTAGGAGAAGCTCCAAGACAGGGAGAACAGGCCCTCGAGGAGAGAGTACCTGATCCCTTAGAGCAGAGAGCTCAGTTGTATTGTACTCACGTAGCAGTAACAGAGATTCCACTAGACGAGAGGTCTGGCACCGGAACAGAGGGCAGGCCCTTGAGGAGCAAGTACCTGGTTCCAGTGAAGCAGTACTGTGGAATAGATAGTAGTTGTACTCACAGATGGAAACTGTTAGTGAAGTCTTCCAAGTAGAAAGGTTTGAAGATACAGGCAGCGACTCAGGGAACATGGGCCCTCGAGGAGCGAGTACCGGTTTCCTGATAGCACCTGAAAGAAGCAGAAGAGACCCCCGAGGAGCGGGTACCCCGTTAGCAACCCCGAAGGGTGTAAGAGTTCCAGATAGCGCTGGAGTGGCAGAGCAGCTTCAGTACGGAGAGTGAATCCCATCCGTAGAGTTACAGTTGCTAACTTGATGAGCTAGCAAATACTGTAGGCTTAAATATCCGGGCAGCATGACATCATATCAGCCCCTGAGGTTCGCGCCAACGTGGAAATAAAGATGAGGACGGCATGCATGCGCGCACCCTAAGGTACCTTGGAGGAGCATGGCGGGAGGCAGCACCAAAGCCGGTCTGGGGATGCCAGAGAGGACGGCAAACAGACGCCATGGCAGACAGTAGTCCGAGGTGAGCGGGAGGAGCCACAAGTAGTGAGAGGTAGGTGGGGCGAAGCCGTCAAAGACCGATGGTCGCAACAGCCTTAGATGGCTCTCCTGCCTTTTTACAGAGCTCCAAAACAAGAAGGAGAGGAATAGGTAGCAGTAACACATGCTCTCCAAATTTCAATTGTTTCTGGCTTGAGCTGTCTTCCACTTCTACCATTCTGCAGCTAATAAAGTCTCTTTTCAAATTAGGACCAGAATTCTTTCTTACCATTACTGCTAAGCTAGGCTGGTTCTACTGCAAATCATCTACCCCTGCCAACGCTGCCAAGTCCACTATTCTCTGTTCTCCCTTTTTCTCTCAATTACATCATATAATTTGGGGTTTGCATATTGCAAAGGAATTTATTTAATGATATTATAACTATACCCTTGCTGACAGTACCCTTTACTGTGTGTTGAGAACTATCTGTCTCATATATACACACAAACATGTACAGTGTATGTGTGTGTGCTGTGTGCATCCCTTGGCCTTTTCCAATCCACACAGAATAAAACTAACAGACCTAAAAAGACTGGCAGTCTTGTAATGCGCTTCTTCTCTTCAGTTTACCTTACTGCTGCCCTATCTCAGACAAGACAGAAACAAAAAAATCACTAGCTCTGCTACAATCTCCGCACTTCTACCCTGACCCTCCTCTAGTGAACAGAAAAAGCAGCAGTGCCATTGCCTGTCTTTATGGAATAGTGAGCGAGACCTTTGCATCAGAGAAGATCAAAAACAGCCCTTTACCAATGCCAAAACTAAATATTTTAAAGCTTTTTTTATTTAACTCTCAGGAGTCTCTCAAAAATAGATTCTTCTCTACCAAGTGCTAGAGAGGAAATGGGGAGTTTCTTGCACATGCTCAGACATTTCAGTGGGAGGACATCAGTGTCACTTGATCCAGATGGTAGCTGTAGGCAAGCTAAAAAGATGTTGCACTGTGGTTTGTCCTATGGCTGGTTTCCTTGCCAACTTGTCCTACCTCAGTTCTGACAAGGCTGTGATGGCACACAGGCAAGAGGTGGTTGCTATAGTTACCAGATGCACCTTATCTTTGGAGGATGTACCTTATGCAGGTTAACATATGCACATACATTTTAAAAAATCAAAAAGTATGGGCATAAGGTAAAACTCTGCTTCCAGCTCTGTCCCAGAATGCCTCTCTGCAGTTCATTTAAAAGTATGCACATAAATGGATTACCTGTGTATTTTTTACATACAAAGCCCTAATCTATTTTAAGAGTCATATATGCACATAAAGTAATAGGTGTGTAAATAGCTTTTAAAATCAACTCCATTGGGGACAATGTAACCTATGCCACAGTAGACCTCATTACGTCTACTCCTTTTCCTCATATTGAGGAACTATAACTAACTAACTATATTTTGTTTTGTTACACTCTCTTTTGTTGCCCTGTCTTTTCTCAGCTGCCTTTCGTTAACCCCTCTCCCAGTTCTGATTTCCCTGTTAAAATGTAACTTTCCAAACTTAAGCTGTTTACTGTAAACCGACATGATGTTCAAAACTAATGCCGGTATATAAAATGTTTTAAATAAATAAATAGTCTACATTGTTTGCAATGTACATTGAGCACTTTTAGCCCCCAAAATTTGTAGCTAAATTTCAAGTGTGCAATTGTTTTGCTTTGAAAATTAGCAGCCACAAAGTATGTATAATAATAATGTCCATGTTCCTTGCCCCTGCTATTAGTATGGGTGGCCAAGCAAGTGCAACATAGCGCACACATGTATGTTTGAAAATCCCATGTACATGCAATGTTTTACACCTCCAACCTAAACAAATTCATGGGAATGGCTCTTTTTAGCCCAGCAAAAATTGCATGTAGTATAGAAGCCATTTTGTGCTTTTACATAACAAAAGGAGAGTAATTATCAATCACTGTTCAAATTAGTTTCCTCAATGTGCATTATTTTGCATTTCTCCACATTAAGGGGTGAATTTTCAAAGACTTACACAAGGTGTTGGGGTTGTAAAATTGGCTCTTATGTGTGTAAACAGCTTCCATGTATGGTATGAACATTTACAGAAAGGAGGTAATACATGCATACTGCTAATGCCATGCAGAAAAGTATGTACATACAAAAATGACATTTTGAGGGCATTCTGAGCTGGAGTTTGGAAGTGCAAGCACATTTACGTATTTTATAATCAAAGCACATGTAAACATCATTAAACTTGCGTGCATGCTTTTACACCTGTTTCTCAAGTCATAGCTGCTAGCTGTAAGTGTGTGTGGGGGGCTGAGGCCAGAAATCCTGGTGAATGTAAGAAACCCAAGCAAGGGCCAGCTTAGCCTCTCTTGTTGACCCCACAACAAAATTAATAGATTTGTAATTCCTCATGGCTTATCACCTTTTCATGAATTGTAGAGCTAACAATGACTTAGCTTTGTCATTTTGCTATAAATTTCACATGAATAGTGCCTGTGGGAGAGGGAGAGGGAGAGAGAGAGAAAGAGAGAGAGAGAGAGAGAGTTTATAAGGCTCTCATCATATAAGTAAACTATTTATACCACTGAAGGAGGGACAAGAGTAACTCGGGGTGAGGTTTTGGTGATGGCCTAGGTTTTGGGGGGCAGTTTTGCATGCACAGTCAGAGGTACAAACAGCACAATACATGGTAGTGAAGATTTGATGTGATTTGGAGTGAGGAAAGGTACACAAAGATGAGATTTGATCATTGTACTCTCAACCTAGTATGATGCACTCTTTACCTAGCTGCTATCAAGCTAGGTCAAGAGTACAATGTATAAATGTCATCTTTATGTACCATTCCTCATTCCAAATCATATCAAATCTTCACTGATGTGTACTGTGCTATTCGTACCTCTGACTGTGTCTCCCAAGAGTCTCTCTCTCTCTCCCCCCCCCCCCCCCCCCCCCAAAATGGGATTTGTGATTTTTTGCGCACATCCCATTTCGGGCATATCACACAGCATAACACCAGGAAAAAAGTGTAGTTATTTCCAGCAATAAAACCCACGATATGTGTTATGCAATCACACGCAGTGCTAAGCACCCCTCATTTTAATTTACTCCACCCTAACTCCGCCCAATCTCCTCTCATTCAGGAAAAATTGTAAAATTTGCATATCCATCTCACAATGCGTTATTTATCATTGGCATTAGGGCCCTAATGCCCACAATAAGGTCCTAATGCGATTTGAAAAATGACCCTGAATATTACTAATGCTCTCGTCCCCCTTTTTTTTTTCATGTTCTATTTTAAGCTTATTTACACCTTGATCAGATCAAAGTGAATCCATTACCTGATAATGTTTGGAACCATAGACACATACACGGTAACTCAGGATGCAACATATGCACAATGATACCCACAAGAGATGCTGTTGGATGCAGGCAAACAGACAAGTATTTTCTAAGAAATCCTGTATTTCCATTTCACATTGGCTCACACCCCGTCAGAGTAAAAAGCACCAGACATGTCCTTCCCCACCCTCGTTTCTTAATTAGTGATGTCATGTCCTAATATCATGTCCCTTTCCTCTAAAATAAAAAATGAGTTGCCCCAGTATAGGCTCAATTAGTTGAAAGGTTAACCTGGAACCAAACATACAACCATACAACAAAATTGCACCAGCTGGATCTGATACCAGCGTCATTTTGATGTCACTATAGCACTGTGCTCAAGGCCGACCGCTACGATTTAAAGGTATGATCGAGAGGAAAGAGGTGAGTAGGCATCCCTCCTGCTCCTTTTACTGACCAGTACCCTCACAGATGGGGAAAGTGTGGTCTGTGATGGTTCCCAGTTTTAGTACCGTTCTGGGAGGGGGGGGGGGTCAAAGGGGCTCCAGAAACTATTTGGGGAAAGTTGGAGAACTCAGGGAAGTTGTGATCCATGGACTACATTTTTGCGGGCTAGGCAAAAGGGGTGATGGGGGCCCCATTTCTTTCTTTTATTGTGTTTTTTTGGGGACAGAGGACTTTAATGTTTATTTTGGTTCAGCAAAGGAATCAAAATAAAATAACCATTAAACAAAATGATACTAGGCGGAACCCCACCCCCAAACAAACAAAAATATAACAAAACAGATTTTTGGGGGCTATACACCCCTGAACTCCTTGTCATTTTTGGTATGAGTCTAATTCTTAGGGAAAGGGCAATAAGGAGAGTTGGTGCGTTGTAATGTGAGACTGGGGGCCAGGCTCATGGGGGTGCAGCTGGGCAGAGCTGTGTTGTTTGGTCAGCAGTAAACATTCCCACAAGGCTTTTTGACATCTGCAGTAAGCAGAAGAAAGATGATCTGGGTCCAGAAACGTAAAGTCCTACATTAAAATATTTCTCATACATTTCTTAGTTAAATTGAATAAGTATAATATAAATGCACTGCTTATTTCATCTGAGAGAAATTAAAGACCAAAGGTTTAGCATGCAAATGGAATAATTACTTGTTGAAAGACTATTTAATATGGAAAAATCCATTCAGGTACAAGAATATTTTATTTTGTTTTTATCCTGAAACTTTTTAAATGTTGAATTAGATTGACATTCAGATTAAACAGATTTTGAAGTTTTATTTGCAATATTAAAATGATTTCAGGAATATTTAAAAAAAAAATTTTAGATTATGTGATAATCTTATCATTTATACAATAACATTAGTCTATCATCATTTTGTTAGGTTTGCTTTTGACAACATGTCACTCAGCAATCCAGGACATTATTATATAGAATTCATTTTGGTTTTGTGAGTTCTGCTTTGCTTAGCAGCCAGTCATATATTCATTTTTCTCTATATTTTGTAAAATATACAAAAGATAATAGAAGTCATAAACTCTCCCCCTCAACATAGTAATGGGTACAATTAGTGATTATGCATTAAACCAGCCAACCAAAAGGAAGAATAAACCATTACCACACACAGTTGTAATGAAGAGAGCTAGCATACACTGTACAATAGGCACCTAGAGGAAATACTACATAATTGCCATACACTTGTTTGAGAGAGAGACTGAGAAGTGATAGGAGGACTGCCTACGCACTAGCTACACATTATAGAGAAAATGCTAAGCCTTAATGTGTACAAAGAAAAATAAATGCATGATCAGTAATCATAAGCAGCATCTTAACAGATATTTTCCTAAAGATGCTATCTTCCAGAATTTTCTTCTCCTCACTAAACTAAAAACAAAAATAAAACTCAGGTCATTAGAAGCAGGGCCAGATTTAAGAATAAATAATGTAAGCAGCTACCTCCAGCACCAAATTCTTTAAGTGCCGTGCTGCTGTGCCGCCATCCAGACTTGCCTCCACCCGAGATGTTCTGCCGATCCTGCAGCTGCAACCAAGGGAAAAACTCAGTACAGGGCCTGTACAGGGAGAAGATTGGAGGGAGGGCCAGGGTGCATGCAGGAGGGGAGAGAGGATCCAAACAGGGGCACTTCAGAGGACCCCACTTAGCCCTCCAATTTCCCTGGGGACTTCTCCCCCCTATTTCCCCAAGAGTGCCGCTCTAATGTTTTAAATCCATCCCTTACTGGAAGGATACAAAAGGGATCACATTTCTAAGGAGTTCTATAAAAACCCATAATATTCAAGCTTGCCTACCTTTTTTAATTTAATTTAATTTATTTATTTAGAAGTTTTTATATACCGATGAACGTTGGGAACATCTCATCGGTTCACATAAAACATAATTCAGCAACAAGCGCTTTACAGTGTAACAATGAACTGTTAGAAGAGAAAGGAATAATTTTCAACAAGTTACAAGAAGAAGGTCAAAGAGTGTAACGTATAGGGCTTAAAAGAGTCATTATTTACACAGTTTACAAAAAGTCATTTTTACAAAGGAGGGGGGATTGCCAGAATAGGCGGGAGGGCGGGGGGGGGGGGGGGGTAGGTGTTATGTGGGGGTGGTGTGTTGTTCAGTGAATGATTTTTTGAATAGGTAGGTTTTCAGGTCTTGTTTGAATTTTTTAGGGCATGCTTCTTGTCGCAGTTAAGGGAGGAGTTTGTTCCAGAGGACGGGGGCAGCTAGTGAGAGTGCCCGAGCTTTGGAGGAGCTGAGCTTGCATTCTTTGGGGGAAGGGATATTCAGTGTTGCTTGGTGTTGCTGTCTTGTCTATGCTATCTTCTGATAAAAGGGTAATTTTTAAAGCCATTTCTGCCGGTAAAATAGTGCTTTACCCATGGAAAGGGGCTTTTAAATAATCGCCCACCTAACAGACAGGTAGAAATATGCTCGTGGAGTCTCTATGTGCATATTTCTACTCTCAGAGATGAACTTTACAGGAGATCTGTGCGCCAAAATCGGGAGATGGGCGTGCATCTAGCACATGCATGTGTCAACCCGATTTTATTAAGTCGGGAATAAGCACGCATGTGCTGATGCATGCACATCTCAGAGAAAAAAGGGGCATGGTTGGGATTGAGTGGGGCATGGGTGTTCTGGACCGTGGGTAAGAGACGTGTGAGCAAGTACCTACTACCTACATGCCTGGGCTTGCGTCCAGGTCCAGTGCTGCGTACGTTTAGATCTGCTATGGAGCAGGTGTTGTGGATGTTACAAGCCCAGACAGTCAATAATATGATTCT
This sequence comes from Rhinatrema bivittatum, assembly GCF_901001135.1. NCBI lineage: Eukaryota > Metazoa > Chordata > Amphibia > Gymnophiona > Rhinatrematidae > Rhinatrema > Rhinatrema bivittatum. The sequence continues at coordinate 97,337,888 of NC_042618.1, forward strand.
CACTTATTATTGAAAGTGTTCGGAACCAGTCAACAGATTATGCTTTGACTATGCATTTCCCTGAATCATATCCTTATGCCTATTGCTATAACCTAGAGCCAATCAAGGAAAGGATTTACCTCTTCCAAGCCAATCATATACTGATTCATCATCTTAAGACATAAGACATAAGAACATGCCATACTGGGTCAGACCAAGGGTCCATCAAGCCCAGCATCCTGTTTCCAACAGTGGCCAATCCAGGCCATAAGAACCTGGCAAGTACCCAAAAACTAAGTCTATTCCATGTTACTGTTGCTAATAATAGCAGTGGCTATTTTCTAAGTCAACTTAATTAATAGCAGGTAATGGGCTTCTCCTCCAAGACCAGCAACACAGTGCAGCAAAATGAAATATAATAACAACTACACTGCACTTACTTTGGGAAAAAAAAGCAAACTATGGCCGATTAAAAATCATCAGTACCTGTCAACCTAATGTGACATGATTTTCAGTGAAGTCATAATGTCTTAGCACACCCCACTGTCCACCATTTTAGATCTAAGGCCATGTATCACTTAAACCTCTGTCTTAGAAATGCACCTTCTGATGTTTTTCTCCATACTTTAACTCGTGACATTTCGCCATCCTTAGAAGCAGCAAGCCTTGCTGTTTCGCTATTACTATGTTCCAGGAGCAAATCTAAATTTTACCCTGGATTACAGAAAGTTGATTGCAACATCACACCATAAGACTTATGGGCATGTAGTAGACAACACACTAAGCTAAGCTATAATTGTTCCACTTCTTCACACTCTGTTTAGTTGGCCTACATAGAGATCTAACACCATCGGAGACCATTCTTTTCCTACTCTGATTCCACAGTATAAGTTAAAAATAAATACAGGCATCCCTGAGGGGTTTAAGTGGGTTGGGATAACTGGAGGGAGTGCAAGCTTAAGAACCAGGAGAGTTTGAAAGTCGACCCAGATCTCCCAATTATTCAATACTACACAATAAACACATGTAATATCACTTATGCCAGATAATTAGCAGGTGTACAAAATACACCTGTAGGTTGGAAACTGTACCTGTGTAAGTGCCTTTTAAAATAACAACGCATTTTAAAAGGCACTTACATTCCCGATTGTTGGGCCCCACCCAGAATAAACCTACAATGCTACTTTTATTGTATATGTACATGTGAAAATGAAAACACGGAATACATGACTAGAGGCTACCTACATGCATATATGCATAACATTTTGAAAATTCACATTTAATGCTCACTAAAATCCTAAAAAGAATCTACCAAATGCGCATTCCTAAAAGTGTGCACTTATTTTTCCTTTGAAGATTGTACAAAGTCCACAGGCAATTGTTTTCAAATTTAAGCAGATAATTACAAAATTATCCTCAGAAAGTGCAATTAGGGGTACATCATAGAGCCCAGATCGCGCTAACAATGGCCTAGAGGCACTAAGTTGCGATGTTTTATTGCAGGAGGGATGTGACTATTGCGAGGGGTCATGATAGTGGGGTCCCTCCCCTGAAAAAGCATTGTGGTCTCGTGGCCAAACACTGTGGGACAAAAGAACGTGGCGTGCGGCCCTTTAACGCAATGGCAGCCACAACCTCATTGAATTGAAGCGCCGCTGGCCCAAAAAAAATAAATCATGGAAAACGGGGAGGTTGAGCAGGGATCTGACCCCTGTCTCAACCTGAGGCCATCAGTCGAGGTGTCCTTAGCTCCCCTCAAAATGTAAAAAAAAAAAAATCTATACATCCATGCAGCGAAAGCCCCAGATCTCTGCCCTTCACCCCCCCCCCCCCCCCAACAAGTAAATGTTGCGGCTCTGGCCCCCCTTTCCACCCCACCCCTCCCCAAAACCCAGAAAATTAAAAAGTAAGGCTACAGGTCCCCACCCCATTGAGCCTTCTAATGGATCCCACATTGGGGGTCAGATGCACCCACGCACCCAGCCTGGACAGCACCAGCTTCCAAAATGGTGCCGATCTGATTTCATCAGGGTAAGGTCCAGGGATCAAACCTCAGCCACTTGGCCATTTTGGAAGATGGTGCCAACTGGACTGGGTACAAGGGTGCAGCAGGCTCCAATGCGGAATCCATTGAAAGGTTTGGGGAGGTGTGAGTGGAGGGTTGGGAGGTGGAAGACATATTTTTTAATTTTCTGGGTTCCATGGGGGGAAGGGGGGGTTTCAGAGCTGCAACCTTTCCTTGTTGGGGAGTGGGGGTGGGAAGGGGGAGGGGCTGCTCAACCTCACTGTTTGCTATGATTCTTTTTAAAAAGTTTTTAGCTGGTTCTTTAAATATAAAGTGGGAGCCTTGGGACCTGCGTTAATGGTCCTGGGCCTCCTGCCTCACCTTCACTGCTTTTCAAAAAGGTGTAGGTATTTTATTGTGTCTGATCACCTTCTTAGTCGGCCGCGATAAATATTTGCATATAATTACCTATGCATGACCTTCTTTACATGCATTTGCATTATTCTTGCATGCAAAGAAGGTAATTGTACTAGGGGAGGGAATCTGGGTGGGGAGATGCAAAATATCATGTATATCATACGATATCGTGCAATATATGTGATATAATGTGCATTAGAGCCCTAATGCAACTTGATGCATTTCCCTGTATGTTTGGCATCATAAAAACAAATATCTGGCAGGTATTCATCTGAAAAAAATTATATATGGCTTTGGGGCTGATGTACTAAAATGCTTACGTGATCACATATGCAATAGCACATATAAAAATATTAAATGGCATACACCAACACATTAGAAAAACAAAGCACACTATTGGAGTATTTGTGTGGACTAGATTCTACATCTAATTCCATTTGCAAAATTTAGGAAATATTGCAAATGAGCTGATAAATTATGCAAATCAGCTCCTTAACTACCCTGCAGATGTTACAATTTGCAAGGAAAATAGCGCAAGTGGGCAATTTCCCTTGAAACTTAGCTATACATCAGACATATGTAGTTAAGGGGTTTTTTTTGCAAAAAAGCCCACAGATGTTTTTCAGTAGAAATGCTGTTATTCAGATTTGTACTTAATTAAAATGACCTGCCACCACAAAATAAATTTCCTGTGGGGACTGCTCATTTCAGTAAAGGTTTTTCTCCAGATAGTATGCCGGATAGTGCATGGACCTCTTTGTCTGAATAAAGCTATTTGGAGTTTGGCAGGAGGAGGTGATACCAGAAAAAGCCTGTTCAGCTTGGAGAAGAGACGGCTGAGGGGGGATATGATAGAGGTCTTTAAGATCAGGAGAGGTCTTGAATGAGTAGATGTGAATTGATTATTTACACTTTCAGATAATAGAAGGACTAGGGGGCATTCCATGAAGTTAGCAAATAGCACATTTAAGACTAATCGGAGAAAATTCTTTTTCACTCAACGCACAATTAAGTTCTGGAATTTGTTGCCAGAGGATGTGGTTAGTGCAGTTAGTGTAGCTGGGTTCAAAAAGTGTTTGGATAAGTTCTTGGAGAAGTCCATTAACTGCTATTAATCAAGTTTACTTAGGGAATAGCCACTGTTATTAATTGCATCAGTAGCATGGGATCTTCTTGGTGTTTGGGTAATTGCCAGGTTCTTGTGGCCTGGTTTGGCCTCTGTTGGAAACAGGATGCTGGGCTTGATGGACCCTTGGTCTGACCCAGCATGGCAATTTCTTATGTTCTTATGTTCTTAAATGCTCTGTTATCATCCTTCACTCAGCTGATGCATCTGCTCACAAGAATAGTTTCACTCCAATGCATATCACGTTTGTAACAATTGCTATGGATAGTATGGACCAGAACCAAAACCCAAGACATTTCCCTAATACTCTATTTTCCATAACCTGTAATTTTACTTGACTTAGAGGTAGATTTTAAAAGTCCAGCACGCTCATTAATTAAAGGATGCATTAATAAGTCAAGCTTGTGCGTGCTGAGCAGGTTGTAAAAGCCGCTCGGATACGCATGTATCGCCCGTATCGCACACATCTCCAAATATTTCATAAAGGGGCAGGGCATGTGTGTGGTCTGGGAGGGGCATGGTTATTTCAGGGCGTGAATCAGTGATGTGCGCATAAATACATACGTGCCCCGGAATGTGCCGAGGCCCCCTGCCGCATAAGTTAACTTCTGCTATGGATGACGAGTAAGTTAAAAAATAAAGAAATCTAGGCAGATCTGCAGGACTTTAAGGGTCGGGTCTAACTGGGGGGAGTGAAAGCTGAACTAGGGGGGGGGGTTGGAGAACCTTTGTCTTAACTGGGTGAACTGGTGCCAAACTGGTAAAAATGGCAATGGTGTCGGCTTGCGCCCCTTTTAAAATCCCCTGATTTAAGCGCTAGAAGTAGGATTTGCATGTACAGGCGTATGCCCACTTAAAATTCGGCGCACATGTGCATGCGTCCGCACTATGTTATGACTTTTGCACATATGCGCGTGTATGTTATAAAATGGCCCTGTCCCTAGGCACGAGCCAACGTATGTGCGCAAATGAGCATCCATGCGCTAGTTTGAAAGTTACTATCCCTTTGTTTTGCAATTTGTTCATTTCTTTCCTTACCTTCTTATTTTAATCATTACATATATTACTTTGGAAATACATTTAAAATTGTCATGCCAATAACGTTATCTGAATCAGAAAATAATAGGCCACCAGAGGCCTAAAAGATTTTGGGTGAACTGAACCCTATATCCATTCCACAGTACAACTTATAAGCAGAAATATGTGATCACTGAACATTAAAATTAAAACTTTTAAAATTGCTTTGTGTTCACAACAGTCATGGTTATGAGAAAAAAACAGTGTACTTTTGTTTTAATTTTCCAATGACAGATTTCCTTTTGAAGTTTCATGCTGGGTGGCATCAGTCACATTCTCTCTCTTCTTGTCATGGTTTTGATCAGTATGCAGCAGGAAAGGAGATTGATTTTCTATTTTTCTAAATCGTGATTTATGCAAATCACTATCTGTGCCATTTAGAAAAATGGTAAATGTGCTGAACTTGCTGATGAGAAAGTAATTCAGGTGCTCACTCGCTTCTAGTGTCTGAATGTTTCATGCTACTTCTATTGGCCTCTAGCTGTATTTGTTGGGGAAAAAAAAAAAAGAGAAATGGAAAAGAGGAAGAAATAACAAGAGGGGTATTTTTAACCTTTGATACTTTTTGATGTATATTTTTCTGATGATACATTTCTTTTGCAAGATATTATTTCACTGAATTGTAGGCACAGGAGGTAATTTTCAAAAGGATTTACACACGTAAAACTGGGATTTGAGCATGAACATGGACTTTACGTGCCTAAGTGGGCTTTTGAAAATTGCAATGATATATGCTACATTTATGCACGTAACTCCTTTGAAAATTCAGTCCATAGCTTTTTGGTTCAATAGGGAGCAATCAAGCATTCCAAAGAAGCTTAAAAGTCTTAGGACATTGATTCCCATATATATTAATTCATGTGTGTATTACAGGAACAATTTTCAAATTGCCCACATAATAGGACAGTAGTAGGGGTGTCACAGTTGGGGATCTTTTTCCATTTTTTAAAACTTTCATTCTTGTTTGTTGATTTCTTTTCATTTATGTAAAATGAAAGTAAAAACAAAACACAGGGGGGCAGATTTTCAAAGGGATTCGCGCGTAAGATACGCGGGTACCCCCCCGAAAACCTGCCCCAAGCTCCTCCTGCACGCGCCGAGCCTATGTTGAATAGGCTCAGCGGCGCGCGCAAGTCCCGAGACGCGCGTAAGTCCCAGGGCTTTCCTGGGGGGGGGGGGGGGCGTGCTGGGGGTGTGTCGCTGCACCGCATCATCTGGGGGCGGGGCCGGGTTCCGATCTGGGGGCATTTCGGGAGCATGGCCGAGGCCTCTGAAACTGCTCCCTGGCCGGCGCGCGCAAGTTACGCCTGCTTCAGGCAGGCGTAACTTTTCTAACAAAGGTGGGGGGGGGGGGGTTAGATAGGGCTGGGGGGGGGGGTTAGGTAGGGGAAGAGAGGGGAAGGTGTGGGGGGGTTGAAGAAAAGTTCCCTCCGAGGCCGCTCCGATTTGGAGCGGCCTTGGAGGGAACGGAGGCAGGCTGCGCGGCTCGGCGTGCGCAGGCTGCCGATTTTGGGCAGCCTTGCGCACGCCATCCCAGGATTTTAAAGGATACGTGAGGCTACGCGCATATCTATTAAAATCCGGTGTACTTTCATTTGTGCCTGGTGCGCAAACAAAAGTACGCGAGGGCGTAGTTTTTAAAAATCTACCCCAGGATATTTAAAAAGCAAAGAAAAATCAAAGGTAAAATAAAACAAAAAATCCTTCCTTCCAATTCTCCTAACCCCCTTGAACCTTCTTACCATATTTTTCTCTCTTTCAGTCTTCCATTTCAAAACTAACAATTATCAATCAAGATCACTGTTAAGAATTTAGGGGTACTCTTGGAATGCAATTTACCAATAAAACAGCATATTTCCTCAACTGTTAAATCTTCAATTTACCAACTATGGGCCTCATTCACTAAGATGTTTTTCCATAGACACAGAATGGGAAAAAGTTGCTGTGGATGTGGACCCTTGGACCGAGGTGGAGTTCGAGGTGCAGGTCCCAACCGTCGGCAGGTAAAGCTGGCTGGAGCAGATACCCTACTGCAGCTTCGCCAATACCAGTGCATGTTCCCCTTAGGTTGAGCCCTTGAGTGCCGGGGCCAGCTGGTCTTAGGTGCGGGCCTCTGTGAAGGTGATGATCTGTCGCAATGAAGATGTTTGCAGGCCAGCACAGAGAAAGAAGAGAACACAGGGCATGCAGTGATCAGAGCAGGCAGCGGTCAGACACAGTCAAGTTCAGGCTGTGGTCGGAGGCAGGCAGAATTTGAAAAGTGTCATGGTCCAGGCAGGGCTTGACTCAGGCGAAATTCATTCAGAGACAGTGAGAAGGCAGTGGTCAGTAGCAGGCGGTGGTCAAGCAGCATCGAGATCCAGTCCGAGTGTAAAGACAGAAATCCAATCCAAGACAGAGTCAGAGCCAGTCCGAGGTCAAAGCCAGAAGTCCAATCCAAGGGAACGGAGAATGAAGAGGAGTAGGACGGAGGACCACAGGAGCAGGAGATACTGAAGACAGACAAGGGAAGACTGACTACGAAGGCAAGAACTCAAGACAAACCGGAGTGCCAAACAGGATCAAGAATGTAACACAGGAACTCAGGAACACACAGCAGGAAACAGGGACAAGAATCAGGAACAGGATCACAGTGGCAAAGCATTTCTCGAAGCAAGACAACTTATTGTGGAGGCACTGGATGGGAGTCAGACTCAGTCTTTTATAGGGCTGGCTTAGTGATGCCATCAGGCAGCGCCTCCAGAGGTTTCCTGCCACTGGCCCTTTAAGGTTAGGGCAGTCGACATGCGTGCCCTAAGGAGGGGCCTGTTCCAGGAATCCTGTGGTGTCCTATTGCGCCGAGGAAGAGCGACTGCGGCGCGGCCCCTCGCTGTGCTCAAGGAAGGACTTGATGGTGGGGAACCAACGGGAAAGTGGCGGCAGGCGTGGTGAATGACTGAGCCTCACAGAGGGACTGCGGAATCAGGAGGTGGTGCGAACGGGCCCGTGCTGGAGGTAAGAGCAGTGGGCTGCGGAATGGGCCCGCAGTCCACCGAATGCAACAAAAGCCTTAGTGAATCAGGCCCTATCTTTGTTAAAGAAAATGAAACTGCTGTTAACAAAAGATTTTCAGGTTATGTTGCAGGCACTTGGTTTGGTTACATTGAACTATTGTAATTCACTATATTTGGGTCTACCAGCAAATACCATGTTCCATTGCAGCTTGTGCAAAATTCTGGATGTTTAGATAGCTAATTAGATGTCTTTGAAAATCAGCCCCCAAAATATACAGACTAGGGAAAGGTCCACCTCCACATACATTTATTTTATTTTAATTGGGAAGAAATTATAGTGAGAGCCAGGCAGAGAATCTGTGGAACACTCTCCTGAAGGATGTGACTTGTACTATTTCATTGGGAAATCACTATGGGCTGGAAATTTTCAGAGCTATTCACAGTGCTGGGAGTCTTTCAAAAATCTGATTATTGATAACAGTATTGTTGTGCAGGGTGTGGACCCTTGGCCTGGTGCAGAATTGGTATGGCCCTCCAGTCGGACCCGGAGAGCACCTGCCACCAGGAGGTGGAGCACAGGAGGAGACAGAGGCTAGCTGGGGCTTCGCCAATAGCAACCCGGGGTTCCCTCAGGTTGAGCCCTTGGTTACCTGGGCCGCCTGGTCTTAGGTGGGCCTTTTAGGGTCTCCTAGAGAGAAAGTTCAAAGGAGTGCCCACCAAGAACAAGGGTGCACGGTCGGTGCTCAGACCAGGAAGTCCAGATGTCGCAGGAGGCCAGAATAGAGTGTCTGAGTGTAAAGCGAGAATTAAGGCCAGAGTCTTGGTATAGATGGTCAGCCAGGCAGGGTTGGTAGCAGAAGTCAGTCTGGACGTAGTCAGGTCAAGCAGGAGGTCAGGTTCCAGGGGGAAGATGAGAGTAGTCGGTGTTCCAGGCAGAGGTCAGGTCAGGCAGCGATCAAAGAGTAGTCAAGAACATGCAAAGGTCAGTACCGTGAGATCAGTCCGAAGGGTACTACCAAGGTTGGAGAGACAAAGGAGCAGGAGACGCTGTAACAGAGACACAGGAGATGCTGGGACTGGAGACACAGGAGACACTGGAATGGGAGACACAGGAGACGCTGGAATGGGAGACACAGGAGACGCTGGAACTGGAGAGACAGGAGACGCTGGAACTGGAGACACAGGAGACGCTGGAACAGAGAGACTGGAACAGGAGACTGGAACAGGATGGCAAACTTGATATCACTAAGTGATCGACCCGATTGCCAAGGCAAGGAAGTGAAGTGAAACACTTCCTTTTATACTAGACTCAATCTGGGTGCGCCGCGGAGCTAGGGCCCACCCTTGGCCCTTTAAGAGGGCGGTCAGTCCACGTGCACGCACCTAGGGGCGGGGCCGATGCCACGGAGGACGCCGAACCCCGCCGTGAGTCCTGGCTGGAGCTGGGAGGTGAGGCGTCGGGAATGCTGCCGTGGAACGCCGTGGCCATGAGGAGCTGGCAGCAGAGGCGAGGGAAGCCAATCCGGGACTGGCTGCTGTGGAGGAAGGGTAAGCGGACCCGGGAGTGGGACGCACAACAAGTAGCACATAGAATGTACTGAGTTACTAATTCCACCAAGTCCAGAAACTGTTGGAACTAGACAACAACTTCACTGATAAGAAGAAATGGTTCATAAATTTTACTCAAAGCAAAATGTGGATGCAAACACAATCTCACACTCTTCGAAATCCACAAAACAATGGTGTGAGGAAATATGATGAAAAATATTCCAAAGTTTCCTCATTCTAAACTCAAGGGAAATTCTTTATTTCTCAATGAAATGTCTCAGAGTAATCCAATCACATACTGTAAATGCAGTGAGCCCCTCCCCCCCCGACATGGACCATAAGACTGCATCAGAACCAACAAATCCACTGAATTTTCTAATTCCTGTATAAACTTGTGTATTTGAGTATGCTGTAGCTTATACAGGACTGAGAACATTAAGTGGACTTGTCCGTCCAGATGCAGCCTTATGGAGAGACATGGTCCATGACAGGGGACTTCACTGCATTTATATGATTGGATGTACTAGGAGACTTTCCATTGAGAATTTCTCATAATTTTTACTCTCAATATTAAAATCCAACAATTTGCATCGGTACTCAGTCAGTTTCCACACTGGTAAGCCTGCTGAAAAGGCAATTTAATCTCCTGCAGGAGTCTTCCATGGGAGCCTGAGCTGAACATATAAAACAATGACACATTTGTGACCATACAGTGTATTACTCCAGCATGTACTCCCTTAGCACCCCATCTGTCAGATGGTTATTTGTAGGGACAGCTCTGTGCTCTTCATTGTGCATTAACGAGCAGTGCAGTATTACACTGTTCTAAGCCATGTAAATTATGAGTGGCAAATCAGCATATGCGTAATTAACAGCAAATTGTGATTTCCATTATAGCTGTAGGTTGGTGTGGGAGCTCCAAGTGTACAGTACGCCATGTAAGACACAAAAGAAAAATGCATGTAACTTAAGACAAGCATGATAAATTAGTACTTGCCATTAATCCATTCATCCCACACCCACAGCAACATGCACATCTCTGCTTCATTTAGAAAATGCTGTATTAATAGATGTAGAGATAGGTAAGCAGGTGATTTGATAGCTTTAACCCCAACTAGTCAGTAAAGAGGTTCTGTGAGTCCATATCTCTAATGACATTGGTGGATGAGGTGGTGGTGGTGGTGGTGCACATGGTGGTGAGAGAAGGAGCAGAGCAATTCAGTATGTTAACTATTATAAGAAGCATTTTGGAAGACAAATGACTTCTGTAAAAGTTTGAAATATTTCAGTCATCCTTTCTCCTTCAAATCCGAGCTCCATTTGAATCCCACATCCTAGTTCCATTTTAATATACATTTTTTTAGTGTTATAAATGTATGACAGAAAACTAACATTGTATATTACTAGATTTACTTCCTGTTAATAATAAACTACATGACATAATATTTGCCAAAATTAATATGCTCGGCCTAACATTATATTAAACTACAGGTTGCAAAGACAAATTAATTTAAATATTTGTTGTTGTCAGCATCTTACATTCTACAGGGCACATTTAACTGAAATTAGTACCCACAGGAAACAAAGAAAATGCTGTATTCATCAGAATATAATCTTTTATGTCACCGTTATCCATTATTTTCTCTGTTATTGCGCTGAGTTCCCTATGTTACCCATTAAAATGCCAGCACTGATGTTCATGGGTTATTGAAGGCGACTACTTGTAGTAGTGTACTTTGCTGAAATGGATAAAAGTTAGAGAACAATTTTCAAAGCAATCTAGGTTGCTGGTTTAATAAAGTTCATTGACATTTGCACACGAGTGTTAAAAGAAATGCATGTAATCGAGAATGTGTTAATGCTTTCAGCGTACGTTAATAAGATTTTGCAAACATCAACACAAAATCTATGGAAGATAGGTAATAAACTGGAAAATTATGCAAATCAACTCATTGCATATCAGACCATTGTAAAATAAAGAGATCTAAATGTGCGACCCATTGCCACAAAAAATGTAATGACACCTTGAAGATGTGTAGTTACATTTTTTAGCAATAATGCCTGTGCTAACTCTGACATAAAAAAATAAACTCCAAAGTGATTTGCATGTCATTAATATGGGCCACTAATGCTAGCTAATTAAAATGCATTAACCGCCAATGCTATTTATTATTTATTTATTTAGAGCTTTTTTATACCGACATTCATGATACTAATCATATCATATTGGTTTACAAGAAACAATGGAGCAATAACATTAACAGCAACATGAACAATAGGCGAAAAGTTAAAAAAGTGAACAAAAGTTACAATAAAACAGGGGCACTCGAACTGGGAGGAGGAAGAGCCAGAAGCATGGCTAACTCAGAAATAAATAATATCTAGTCATATACTCAGGACTATAATAATAACATGTACTCAGGACTGAATACTATCAAATATATAAATAATATCATATATTCAGTAGGGATGTGAATCGTTTTTTGACGATTTAAAATATCGTCCGATATATTTTAAATCGTCAAAAATCGTTAGGGCCACGATACAATACCAATTCCCCCGATTTATCGTCAAAAAATCGTAAATCGGGGGAAGGGGGAGGGCAGGAAAACCGGCACACTAAAACCCCCTAAAACCCACCCCCGACCCTTTAAATTAAATCCCCCACCCTCCCGAACCCCCCCCCCCAATGCATTAAATTACCTGGGAGTCCTCCGTAGCGGCGGTCCGTGGCTAAATCGGGGGAAGGGGGAGAGCACGAAAACCGGCACACTAGATCGTGAGGTCTTCAGCCGGCGCCATTTTTCAAAATGGCCGCCGCAAAATGGCGGCGGCCATAGACGAAAACGATTTGACGCAAGAGGTCGTTCCGGACCCCCGCTGGACTTTTGGCAAGTCTTGTGGGGGTCAGGAGGCCCCCCCAAGCTGGCCAAAAGTTCCTGGGGGTCCAACGGGGGTCAAGGAGCGATTTCCTGCCGCGAATCGTTTTCCGTACGGAAAATGGCGCCGGCAGGAGATCGACTGCAGGAGGTCGTTCAGCGAGGTCCGGAAATCTCGCGAGGGTTCCGGACCTCGCTGAACGACCTCCTGCAGTCGATCTCCTGCCGGCGCCATTTTCCGTACGGACAATGGCGCCGGCCATACACGTATGGCCGGCGCCATTTTCCGTACGGAAAACGATTCGCGGCAGGAAATCGCTCCTTGACCCCCGCTGGACCCCCAGGAACTTTTGGCCAGCTTGGGGGGGCCTCCTGACCCCCACAAGACTTGCCAAAAGTCCAGCGGGGGTCCGGAACGACCTCTTGCGTCGAATCGTTTTCGTCTATGGCCGCCGCCATTTTGCGGTGGCCATTTTGAAAAATGGCGCCGGCTGAAGACCTCACGATCTAGTGTGCCGGTTTTCGTGCTCTCCCCCTTCCCCCGATTTAGCCACGGACCGCCGCTACGGAGGACTCCCAGGTAATTTAATGCATTTGAGGGGGGGTTCGGGAGGGGGGGATTTAATTTAAAGGGTCGGGGGTGGGTTTTAGGGGGTTTTAGTGTGCCGCTGGACCACCAGGTAATTTAAGGCATTTGGGGGGGGGTTCGGGAGGGGGGGGGATTTAATTTAAAGGGTCGGGGGGTGGGTTTTAGGGGGTTTTAGTGTGCCGGCTCACGATTTTAACGATTATGACGATACTTTACACACACAAACGGCAACAATACGATTCCCTCCCCCTCCCAGCCGAAATTGATCGTTAAGACGATCGAGGACACGATTCACATCTCTAATATTCAGGGCTATAATAATATCGTATGTTCCTGACTAAATAGTATCAGTTCATAAAACTCAGAACTAACAAATATAGAGTCAGAAGCCATGTCAGGGTTGGGGTACATCGTTTGGAGGACCATGGTGAGTTATTGAAGTTGGGGCGGTCATAGATCAGGGAAGGCTTGTAGAAATAGCCAAGTCTTGAGTTTCTTTCTGAATGTCAGTATGCAAGGTTCTTGTCTAAGGTCTGGGGGCATGGTGTTCCAGATGGTTGGCGCCGCTGTCGAGAAGGCTCGATCTTTGGTGGATGAGAGGTGTGTGGATTTGGGTGGGGGGGGGGGGTGTAGCGAGCCCTTGTAGGCTTCTCTGATGGGTCTAGAAGAGAAGTGCAGCATGAGTAGGTAGTGTATATCGATGGGTGTTCTGTTGTAAATAGCTTTATGGATGATGGTGAGACACTTGTGTAGAATTCTAAAGTTTACTGGGAGCCAATGCAGGTTTTTCAGGATGGGTGTGATGTGATCTCTTCTGTTGGAGTTTGTTAAAATTCTGGTGGCCGAATTTTGTAGCATCTGAAGGGGTTTGGTGGAAGAGGCGGGAAGGCCTAGCAGAATGGAATTACAGTAATCTAATTTGGAGAATATAATGGCCTGGAGTACAGATCTGAAGTCTTGAAAGTACAGTAGCAGTTTGAGTCTTTTTAGAACCTGAAGTTTGAAGAAGCAGTCTTTGGTTGTGTTAGTGATGAACTTTTTTAGATTTAGCTGGTTATCAATTATAACTCTGAGGTCTCTTGCTTGGCTGACAAGGGTGTTGGTGTGAATTGAGTGTAGGTTATCTTTGTGGTTCAGAGATATAAGGAGCATTTCTGTCTTAGACGTGTTAAGAACAAGGTTTAAGGTAGTAAGGAGGTCGATGATATCTTGGAGGCAGTTGTCCCAGAACTTCAGTGTTTATGTGAGGGATTCGGTTATTGGGATCAGGATTTGGACATCGTTGGCATAGAGATAGTGTTTGAGTTTAAGATTCGTAAGCAGCTGGCAAAGGGGAAGAAGGTATAGGTTGAATAGTGTAGGAGACGGAGAGGAGCCCTGTGGAACCCCTCTTGTGGTGTTGATGAGTGGAGATTCCTTATTGTTGATCTTTACTTTGTAGCCTCTGTTCGTGAGAATGGAGTCGAACCATTTGAAGGCCGTACCTGTTATCCCGATGTCCGAAAGTTGTTTAAGGAGAGTGGAGTGATTCACCGTGTCGAATGCTGCCGCGATGTCAAGGAGTATTAGAAGGAAGGAGTGACCAGAGTACATACCCATGATGAGATGATCTGTGAGGGAGATGAGGAGGGATTCGGTGCTTAGAGCTTTGCGAAATCCATATTGCGATGAGTGGAGAATGTTGTGATCTTCCAGGTATTCTGATAATTGGGTGTTGACTATTTTTTCAATGATCTTTGCCAAAAAAGGCAGGTTGGAGATGGGGCAGAAGTTGTTGGGTTCTCTAGGGTCTAGATTTGCTTTCTTAAGAAGGGGTTTGAGGGTGGCAATTTTTAGGACGTATGGGAAGATTCCTTGAGATAGTGAGCAGTTTATGATAGAGATGTGAATCGTGTGCCCGATCGTCTTAACAATCGGGTTCGTCTAGAGGGGGGAAAAAATCTGATCGTGGGTAATGTGAATCGGAATTGGTTCCGATTCACATAGTTTTGTTTTTTTTTAGTGAGGCCCGACCCTTTAAAATTAACCTTTTACCTTCCCCCACCCTCCCGAAACCCCCCCCCCCCCCAAAGCTTTTTACGAGTACCTGGTGGTCCAGTGGGGGCGCGGGGACCGATCTCCCGCTCTCGGTCCATCGGTGCCATTTTGGCTGCCACTCAAAAATGGCGCCGATGGCCCGATAAAAAAAAACCCCACCCAACCCTTTAAAAATGACCCCTTAGCTTCCCCCACCCTCCTGAGCCTCCCAAAACATTTTAAATGTACCTGGTGGTCTAGTGGTGGTCCCGGGAGCGATCTCCCATTCTCGGGCCATCGGCTGCCACTCATAAAGATGGCGCCATTGGCACTTTGCCCTTACCATGTGGCAGGGTATCCGTGCCATTGGCCAGCTCCTGTCACATGGTAGGAGCACTGGATGGCCGGCGCCATCTTTAAAGATGGCGGCGGCCATCTTTACGATGGTGGTGGCCATCTTTAAATACGGTGCCGGCCAGCCAGTGCTCCTACCATGTGACAGGGGCCGGCCAATGGCACGGATACCCTGTCATATGGTAAGGGCAAAGGGCCATCGGCGCCATTTTTATGAGTGGCAGCCGATGGCCTGAGAATGGGAGATCGCTCCCGGGACCACCACTAGACCACCAGGTAATTTTAAAATGTTTTGGGCGGGATCGGGAGGGTGGGGGAAGCTAAGGGGTCGTTTTTAAAGGGTCGGGTGGGTTGTTTTTTTTATCGGGCCATCGGCGTCATTTTTGAGTGGCAGCCAAAATGGCGCCGATGGACCGAGAGTGGGAGATCGGTCCCCACGCCCCCACTGGACCACCAGGTACTCGTAAAAAGCTTGGGGGGGGTTCAGGAGGGTGGGGGTAGGTAAGGGATTCATTTTATAGGATCGGGGTGGGTTTGGTGTGCCGGTTTTCCCCGCCCTCCCCCCTCCCCCGATTTACGATTTTTCACGATAAATCGGGGGAATTTCTATTGTATCGTGACTCAACGATTTTTGACGATTTAAAATATATCTGACGATTGTTAAAATCATCAAAAAACGATTCACATCCCTAGTTTATGATGTCTGATAGGTACTTGGAGATGGAGTCTGGCACCGATAGAAGAAGCTTGGTTGGGATTTGGCCGAGTGGGTGGTAAGAGGGTTTCATTTTCTTTATTAGGGATTCAATTTCCAGAGCAGAGGTGAGTTCAAATGAATCCAGTGAGGGTCCGAAATTTGAATGGGGGACTGCAGATGCGAGTGGAGGTAGAATTGAAAGGCAGGAGTGTTAGTAAGTTAGATATTTTGTTGTGGAAAAAAGTTGCCAGTTCGTTTGCCTTTGCTTGTGCCTGTTCGTCTGGGATGCATGGGGTAGAAATTTTTGTGAGCTCTGATACATAGGAGAATAGAGCCTTAGGATCAAAGATGAGGTCATGTATTCTGTGACCGTAGAAATCTTTTTTCGCTCGGAGTGTGGCGTTTCTGTATATGTGTAAGGTTGATTTGTATGCATTTTGTGTGCTCGGGCACGGGGTCTTGCGCCATTTGTTTTCTCTTTGTCTGAGGTTTCATTTAAGTTCTCTGAGTTCATCGGAGAACCATGGTTGTTTCCTATTAGGCGTCTGTTTGATTCTTCTGGTTGACCGAGGGTATTATTTTATTTATTTATTTATTTTAATTTTTTCTATACCGGCATTCGTGATAATATCACATCAAGCCGGTTTACAATAAACAATGGGGTGATAACCGGAACAGAGAACGAAATAATATGTACTATACATATTATAGATGCAGTTACAATAAACAAGGAGTCGTACAACTAGGAGCAAGAAGAAGAAAAGATAGTAACTTTAACATAGTGTATAAACCCGTAGAATGGTAGAATTTCCAAAAGTGGAAGTGTGTGATTTACAATGAATTGTTCAGTACAAATATGTAGTTTTTAACAATAAAGAAGAAATCATAAGTAATGAAATTTCTGGATGTTTATAATGCTTAGGGGTAGGTTACCAGGATGGTTATAATAAGAAAGAAGTTGCTTGGAGGTTGAATATCAGATAGAATTGTTTTTAATCTGAGTCTGGGAAGGCTTGTTTGAAAAGCCATGTTTTAAGTCTTTTTCTGAATGTCAGTAAGCAGGGTTCCTGTCTAAGTTCCGTTGGTATGGAGTTCCAAAGAGTGGGTCCTGCTGTGGAGAAAGCCCTATCTCTGTAAGTTATGTGGAGGGAAGTTTTGGAAGGCGGTACTTGCAGATACTCTTTGTAGTACTCTCTTATGGGTCTGGAGGATGTATGCTTTATGAAAGGGATTTGTAGGTTGAGAGGAGCGATTTGTTGGATGGATTTGTAGATTATGGTGATTGACTTATAAAGAATTCTGAAATGGATTGGCAGCCAGTGTAAATCTTTAAGGATTGGGGAGATGTGCTCTCTTCTCCTTGTATTTGTTAGAATTCTGGCTGCCGTATTTTGAACCATTTGTAGCGGTTTGGTATGTGCTGATGGGGTACCTAATAATAAAGAATTGCAATAGTCTAACTTGGAGAAGATTATTGCTTGTAGGATAGTCCTGTAGTCATGGTTGTGGAACAGTGGTCTTATTCTTTTTAGAACATGCAGTTTATGAAAGCAGTCTTTAGTAGTTTGGTTTATGAAAGCTTTTAAGTTAAGCTTATTATCAATGATTGCACCCAATTCTCTTACTTTTGTTGTTTGTAAATTAGTTTGGGGAATTGTGGGGGTGTGGCAGATCTCAGAGGATATGAGAAGGAGTTCCGTTTTTGAGGAATTTAGGATTAAATTCATACTGGAAAGGAGGGAGTTGATTTCTTGCAGACAATAATTCCAAAGATCGAGGGTTTTTTAAATGGATTCTTTGATTGGTATCACAATTTGGACATTGTCGGCATAAAGGTAGTGTTTGAGGTTCAAGTTGGTTAATAGCTGGCAGAGAGGGAGGAGGTAGATATTAAAGAGGGTGGGTGAGAGGGATGAACCTTGGGGAACTCCTTGAGATGAAGGGTAGCGTTTAGATTCTTTGCTGTGTATTTTTACCTTGAAGCCTCTGTTTTTTAAGAATGAGTGGAACCAGGACAGTGCAGGGCCTGTTATGCCGATATTCAATAGTTGGTTTAGGAGCATGGAGTGGTTAACAGTATCAAAAGCGGCTGAGAGGTCCAAGAGAATCAAAAGGTAGGACTGGCCTATGTCTAGGCCTAGGATGAGGTAGTCTGTTAAGGAAATTAGGAGAGATTCTGTACTTAACGATTTCCTGAAGCCATATTATGAAGGGTAGAGAATTTTGTGGTCTTCCAGGTAGTCTGATAATTGAGAGTTAACCAGTTTTTCCATGACTTTAGCAATGAATGGGAGGTTTGAGATAGGGCGAAAGTTGGAGGGGTCGTCTGGGTCTAACTTTGGTTTTTTCAAGAGCGGTTTGATTGATGCCATTTTGAGGTCATCAGGGTAGAGACCTTTAGATAAAGAGCAGTTGATTATGTCTGCCAGAGCTTTGGATATGGTGTCCGGAATAAGGAGGAGTAATTTGGAAGGGATTTGGTCTAATGGGTGTGTCGATGGTTTCATATTTTTCAGTATTCTAAGGGTATACTTTGTTCGCTATTGATTCTGTGATACTAAGCCATGAACGGAGTGCCGAGTTGGGGTCAGAGACTTCTAGTTTGTGGAGTTCCTTTGTTAGATGCTCGCTGAGGACTTCTGAGGGGCAAGATCTCCTGTAGTGAACTGTAGATTGAGTGGGTTGTTCTTTGGTGTTTTCCTTGTTTGTGAGGGTGATGGTAATCAGAAAGTGGTCAGACCAGGGAACTGGTGTGCATTCTGGGGGGGGTAGAGGGTGAAAAACTGGAGTTGATGAAGATGAGGTGGGCGTGTTGATGATTTGTGTGAAGCCCATGGCCTTGAGAGAGGTGAGGAATGCTTCGAAGTTAGTAGAGAGCGGGATTGAATTGACATGGAGGTTGAAGTCCCCTAATATCAAAGCGGGGGAATCTAGGTTGATATGTTTGGCTATAATTTCAACTATGGGGAAGGCATCTGTGTCCAGGAGACCAGGTGGGCGTAGATAAGGAGGATTTGCAGATGGTCGGATTTAAACAGGCCTAGTTCTAATTTATAGGCTGACTTAATTGGTTGAAGGGTAAGCCTAAGTTCCTTTCTGGCCACTAAGAGCAAGCCACCACCTCTTTTTTTCTGTCTGGGAAGAGAGAAGATGTCGTATTGATGAATAGGTAGTTGGTTTGTCAGGGCTGCATCTGTCGGTTTAAGCCAGGTTTCTGTTATGGCGCAGATGTCTGGGTTTGCGTCGAGGAGATAATCATTTTGAATGTGTGATTTTTTTGTGATCAATTGAGCGTTAAAAAGAGAAACTGAGAGTAGTGCAAGACCCAGTAGTTGGGTGAGAGGTGAGACCATGATCGGGATAAGGGATCTAGTGGTGCGTGTCCGGAGTAACATGAGAGGTTTTTCCCTGGTAAGGGTGCTGTGGTGGAGGATGGGAATTGGGTATCCTTGTGTCATGTTCCACTTGTGTTCAGGCTGGTCGGGCTTTGGATGAGTGTCTGTTTGTTGGAGCGAAGGGGTTAGGGTGGGAATACTGGGGAGTTGAAATTGGAAGTGTGAGGAGCGGGGTGTCCTGGTGGACTGGGAGAGGCTACGAGAGGATTGAGCGTCCTTATTCTGAGAGAGACTGGATGAATGAGGGGCGTCGTTCTGCTGAGAGGGGAGGATGAATGAATGATGAGAGAACGTCCGTCTGCTGAAGGATGAGCGCCCGTCTGCTGAGTGAGGGAGGTGAGTGATGGGTGGGTGTCCATCTGTAGATGTTATATGTCAGTCTGTTGAGTGAGTCCGTTGCGTGTCCATCTGCTGTGTGAGTCCGCTGGCTGTCTGTCTTTAGGGTGAGTCCGCTGGGTGCTGGTCTGTAGAGTGAGTCCGCTGAGTGCTGGTCTGTTGAGTGGGTCCGTTCAGTATCCATCTGTAGAGTGAGTCCACTGAGTGTTGATCTGCTGAATGAGGAGCAAGGATGAATGAATGGAGAGTGTTTGATGATGAGATATGGAGTGGCTGGGTCTGAGCGTGCAAGACTGTGCTGACGGTTTGGAAGGATGGGTGCCTTGCTCGGTGTTGTTCCAGTGCGTACGAAGGGGTGCACAAAGGGGCAGGCCCCTTTGTCGCGCTCCTTAGGCACGCAACGCCAGGCATGCAACGCCTAGCACCGTCGAGCCCTTTAAAGGGCTCTGGGCGCTTGGCTGATGATATCAAACTGTGTTATCAAACAGTGAAAGGACCCCCAAATTGGGTCCACATCTTTGAGTAAGGAGTGGAAGAGATTTTGGGTCAGAGTGCCCTAAGGTTGACTCTCTGGAAAAAATGGGAAGAATAAAATGTTATGGGTGCAGTGCCAATAAACCACTACCATATGGAAAAATAACAGGTAACTGAATAGGTTGTATTTGGATCAATGGGGATGTTCTGGATGAAGTTGTTATTAGTTTTGCTTCCTTTAAGAGGGTAATAAGAGTATCTTCTAGGGGAGTGGTTTAAGAGGGTATATATTCCTGAATCTGAGAAGATTCTGGAGTTGCAAGGAGACCTCACCATAGATGAAGTCACCTCCTGTGTTTGGAGTGGGCCCGGCAGGGGCTTTCCCCCTCAATGGGAAAGCTCCAAGGCTGACTAGTAATCCTTTTTGTTAAGGATTACCCTGGGAACCCGGTCTGGGTTTTCCCACAAGAGAAGGGACCAGGACAAGGTGGTCATTGTCCAGAAGGGAAGGAGAGGAAGAAGAACTCACAAGAAGGAGTTTGTCAATCATTCTGGGGAGGTCCCTGAACATTGTGCGGGGTAGGGGGGTTGGGGGAAGGAGTGCCTGACTAGGGAGAAGTTAGTACTCTGGCCCATGTGTGAAGGCTGGTCTTATTCTAAGAGCAGAGGTGGTATATGATAGAGTGAAGTATCTTACTGAAGCTGGGGTGCGATATAGTTCATCTTATATTTGGGGAGCTCCTAGATATGTGAGAAACAAATGTCTGAGTGTGTTTGCACGAGAAATGAGGTACACTTGTGTTTGGAATTTGATGAAATTTTATCTTAGCTGTGAAGCCTATGAACTTTGATTAATTCAGCTAAATTGCAATACCCTCTTTGAAATCTTTGTACATTTTTGCTATGAGGATACCCCCGGGAATAAAAAAATAGTTCATTGTTTTGGAAGAATACCTGGCATGGAGTTGGTTGGGAGGGCACCTTGACTGACAGCAACCACCAGATAAAAGAGAGGCCTTGGTCTTCTCAGAGGGAGTCCTGAGTGAGTGGCCTCCCTGTCAGGTACAAGGGAACAGAGCACTAGGGATGTGCAGCAGGGACAGATTCATCCAATTTGGTATTCGTATTTGTCGGGACCCAAATCTGTTGCATCCGTTTTCGGGGGACCCCAATTCATCCATTAGTTACATATGGTATTCGTTTCCCATTAAAGTTTAAAAAAAAACCCATCCCAACCCTTTAAATTTTCATTAACTACAACCCTCCACCCTCCTGACCTCCCCAAGACTTGCTAAAAGTCCCTGGTGGTCCAGCAGGGGTCCTGGAGCGATCTCCTGCACTCGGCCCGTCGGCTGCCAGTATTCAAAATGGTGCCGATAGCCTTTGCCCTTACTATGTCACAGGGGCTACCAGTGCCATTGGTCAGCCCCTGTCACATGGTAGGAGCAATGGACGGCAGGTACCATCTTGGACCACCAGGGACTTTTGACAAGTCTTGGGAGTATCACGAGGGTGGGGGTTTTATTTGTTAATAATACGTTGCATTCGTGGGGGTTCGCCATTCGTTTCGGAACCCCACGAATACAACGAATAGGGACCTATATGTTGCGGATTGCGCATATATTCTAAACGAATACACATCCCTACAGAGCACCCTGCCTGCCTCTGGCCCAGGTCCACTACTTCATCTGCTTGACCCACATTGCTGAATCCTAGAAAACAGTGTTAGAGTCCTTGATATTTTTTATGTGACGCATTCCGGGACTACAAAACTTCCATCCATCAGCTTCTTAATATATTAAAATGGGATTAAAATGCCTAGAATACCCTGATGAAAAGCACCCTCCTCTTGCTGGCTTCAACAGTGTGCTCACATTTAGCTGGCTTGCGAGGAGACATTTCTGGAGGTATGTTTAGTTTGGGGGAGGAAAATAATGCATGTCTATGATATTTTGAAAAGCATCAGTGCTATTTTACCCCTCTTGGCTGCCTGCACAAAATTGCAGATAGGTTCTCTTTGAAAATTAACATAAAATATGCCTACTAAACATGCCTCCATACTTCCTCGGGATATGCATTCATCTGAAATGAAACTGGAAATTTTTACAAAATTTCCCATTTAATTTCAATTCATTTTTAAATGAAACAAAAGGAAAATGAACAAAATTGTGTTTGTTTTCATTCAATTTAGTGCAAAACGTTTCTTGCCACTAATGATTCCCCTTTCTCCCAATGAAGCCAGATACCATAGTTTCTTTATTTAAGGAGCAGCGGTGATCTCTGGTCACACCTGCCCCGCTGGTGGTATGCTTACCAATAGCGCCGGCTGACAAAGTCCAGCACCATTGTTAATTTCTTCCATATTAAAATGGTGCTGGCTAGGTCCGGGCCCAGACCCAGGCCAGCAACATTTCTGAGCAAACCGCAGGTAGGGCAGGAGCAACTGGGGATTGTTCCTACCCTTATTTATTTATTTATTATTTATTTTTTACAAATTATTTATAACCTGCACAATCCATGAGCAGTACACAGTGGTTTACGACGACATATGCATAAACATAGTTTCACATGTATGTATAAAATAACAATGCTATAATACAATTCGATAGGGATGTGAATCGTTTTAGGACGATTAAAATTATCGTCCAATAATTTTAATATCGTCTTAAACCGTTATGGAACACAATACAATAGAGATTCTAACGATTTATCGTTATAAATCGTTAGAATCGTGAGCCGGCACACTAAAACCCCCTAAAACCCACCCCCGACCCTTTAAATTAAATCCCCCACCCTCCCGAACCCCCCCCAATGACTTAAATAACCTGCGGGTCCAGCGGCGGTCCGGAACGGCAGCGGTCCGGAACGGGCTCCTGCTACTGAATCTTGTTGTCTTCAGCCGGCGCCATTTTCCAAAATGGCGCCGAAAAATGGCGGCGGCCATAGACGAACACGATTGGACGGCAGGAGGTCCTTCCGGACCCCCGCTGGACTTTTGGCAAGTCTTGTGGGGGTCAGGAGGCCCCCCCCCAAGCTGGCCAAAAGTTCCTGGAGGTCCAGCGGGGGTCAGGGAGCGATTTCCCGCCGCGAATCGTTTTCGTACGGAAAATGGCGCCGGCAGGAGATCGACTGCAGGAGGTCGTTCAGCGAGGGTTCCGGCGCCTCGCTGAACGACCTCCTGCAGTCGATCTCCTGCCGGCGCCATTTTCCGTACAAAAACGATTCGCGGCGGGAAATCGCTCCCTGACCCCCGCTGGACCTCCAGGAACTTTTGGCCAGCTTGGGGGGGGCCTCCTGACCCCCACAAGACTTGCCAAAAGTCCAGCGGGGGTCCGGAAGGACCTCCTGCCGTCCAATCGTGTTCGTCTATGGCCGCCGCCATTTTTCGGCGCCATTTTGGAAAATGGCGCCGGCTGAAGACAACAAGATTCAGTAGCAGGAGCCCGTTCCGGACCGCTGCCGTTCCGGACCGCCGCTGGACCCGCAGGTTATTTAAGTCATTTGGGGGGGGGGGGGGGTTGGGGGGGGGGGGGGATTTAATTTAAAGGGTCGGGGGTGGGTTTTAGGGGGTTTTAATGTGCCGGTTTTGCGATTTTACGTTTTTTTTGATTTTTCACGATTTTTCACGATTTTTCACGATATTTTACCCCCCCAAACGGCAACAATACGATTCCCTCCCCCTCCCAGCCGAAATCGATCGTTAAGACGATCGAGGACACGATTCACATCCCTACAATTCGATGTCCCACGTATTCATTGGACTGTAGAGAAAATTATTATTATCATATTTCAGCGACCATCATAAAGCACAGGGTCCTAAAAATTCACTAGGTGACCCTTTCAGAGCCAAAAGCTTCCGAAGTGCTTAAAACGGTACAATCATCACTCGCTTTGAAATATTTTCCATGTGTCTGCCCATATATCACATATGAACAATGCAAAAACAGATGAAGTACACAAACTTTACAAATGAATAATGAAAATGGTACTTCTCTGTGAAATGCCGTCTGTTGCTGGAATGGGAGGCAAAACAGTTTTTGCCAAATGCTCTTTGCTTGTAAATTGTGCACAATGCCTGCTGTTTAAATTGCCCGACTCTGCAGGGTTTCGGAGATTTCCTTCTTCAGGTGTCCAGCGGCATATCTGAAGCCCCGATGTGTGTTTTGCACACCGTGTTCGCATGCGACTTGGTTCCACCTTGCTCTCAGGAATTGGTCAGCGCTGCAGCAAGAATTACCTTTTTCTGCTTCGCTGTGGCATGTAACAGTGTCTGACCTGTTACAATGCGGAAACAGTTAAGAATAGAAAAACAAATCAGCAAGAAAAATGAAATAAAAACAAATAAAATTAAGCAGAGCTCATATTAGTTTGAGAAGCCTGCAGAAATAAGAAAGTTTCCACGCTTTCTTAAAGGATGTCTGAGAGGATGCTGTGCGGAAGGATTCAGGTAAGGAGTTCCAAAGGCTTGGTCCTGCTATGGTGATGTCTAGTGATGTCTAGATGCAATACTTTCAGGGTAGGTTCTTCAAGTAGATTTTTTCCAGATGAACAAGGCTGATGCATGGGCTTATATAAGTGAAGTGTGGATGCAAACAAGACAGATGATTCTTCACTTAGGGGGTCATTTATCAAAGTGCTATGGTGTTTTTGCATGCACAAAATTCCATTAATGCATGCAAAAGAACCATAATGTTTGGTGTGATGCAAATGAAAAGATGTTGGGGTGGAAATTTTGGCCAAGTGGGCTGGGCTCAGAGTTTTGTGGAACTGTATTGTTTGGCTTTAGTGTGAATTTTAACTACACCTTTTTCATTTGTGTAAAGCTGTGTGATTTATTGCAGTTGTGATGTTTTTTGTTCATGCTGTTTTGAGTGGTTTTAAGCTTCTGGAGAGCCAGCAAAGCTATCAGGGCCCTCCTAGGGTAGGGTAGGGTAGGGTGAGGGAGAGAGAGAGGGAGAGAGAGAGAGAGATAGAACCTAGCTGTAACGTTCTCACATTAGATTGGTATTTATATCTCTATGGGATCCCCACCTAGTCACTCGAGGTGAGGTTTAGGTATTAGTGTAGGGGTTAGGGACCACTTTGACATTCAAAGTGAGACATACGAACAGAACAGTGCTCTCTTATGAAGATTTGATGACCTTCGGAATGAGGAAACTCACTCAAAGATGAGATTTGTGCAATGTTCTCTCAACCTAGCTTGATGGACTCTCTACCTGGGTAACATCAAGTTAGGTTAAGAGAACGTTGCACAAATCTCATGTTTGGGCGATATTTAGTGCATTTTGATAAATCCAGGCCTCTGTGATCCATAAATGAGACTAAAGACAGGGATGGTAACTTTCATAGTGGCACGCAAGCGCACATGTTAATACGTTCATTGGCCCGCACCCAGGGACACATGTGTATGCATGCATGTTATAAAATAGCCTAACTGCGCACACATGTGTGTGCAATTTTAAGTGGGCACATGCCTGTGTGCGCAAATGCTGCTCCTACCATGTAAGTGGGGCATTTTAAACGACACACTTGCCGATGCCATTGCTAGTTTTCCCAGTTCATTCCAAGTTCACCCAGTTAAGGAATAGGACTTCCAAACCCCCCTAATTTAATGCCCTTCCTTGCCCCCTATTAGACCCGACCCTTAGAATTCTGCTGATCTCTCTAGATTTTTTGGTTTTATAGATTATACGTCATCCATTGCAGAAGTAAAGCTACGCAGCAGGGGACCCCGGTGCTAATTTCTATTTTAAATCTAAGAATGTCCATGCCCTGCCCAGACAATGAATTTTCATTTCTGTGCACAGCGAGAAGTACACGTGTCTCCAGCCAGCTTTTAAAATCTTCTTGGCTCACACCGGCCCTAGACTACTAAGTGGTACAAGATTGAAAGAGCACATAACTCCTACACTTATGAAACTGCACTGGCTACCTGTGGCATCAAGGTCTAAATATAAAACGGTGAATTTTAAAAGTGCGCCAAAATTAGGGGATGCACAATGATGAGATTTGTACAATGTTCTCTCAACCTAGCTTGATGGACTCTCTACCTGGGTAACATCAAGCTAGGTTGAGAGAACATTGTACAAATCTCATCATTGTGTGAGTTTCCTCACTCTGAAGGACATCAAATCTTCACAAAAGTGTACTGTTCTGTTCATACATCTCACTCTGCATGTAAAACTGGCCCCTAACCACTATACTACTATCTAAACCTCACCTTGACTTACTAGGTGGGCCTCCTATAGAGATATAAATAGCTATCTACTACAACAGCCTTATAAATAGTCCAGGGGAGGGGCAGGATCAGAGGTTTCTGGATCACACACTGACAGTTGGCCAGCATGCATAACTTACTTCAGCCCCAGGGCTGAAGTAAGTTTTAAAACAAAATAAAAAAGAAGGAAAAGGTAGGGGCAAAAGGGTGGGGGAAGGCAGCACGTGCTGACCCCCGATTTTATAACATGTGCACGCCTGCGCGCACATGTTATAAAATTGTGTGTCCATGTGCGCGCACCGGGTACCGCGTGCACATGGACACACTCGCACTGGTTTGAAAATCTACCCCTGAGTTGGTAAGCAGATGAGTTATTTGCCTAAAATTAGGGATATATGTCCTGCTGAATGTACTCAATGTTATCTGATCATATATGGGTAGATAACTTAAGTCTTAAGCTGCTATATATAAAAAAAGAATATCACCTGTTAAGTGGCACTGTATAAAAAAGAGTGCACGGTGAGCCGGGCCAAACATCCCTAACCCCCCAAGCACCTCCAAAACATTAAAAAAAATGGTGTAGGGTGGGCACCCCCCCCCCCCACACACACACACACACACACACACACTTCCCTTCTTCCTCATTTTTTAAATTTCTTAATGAGGTTCCTCTTACCCCCTCCATTGCTTCTATCAGGGCATCCTGCCAGGATGTTCAATATCAGGGGGAGTCTGGTACCTAAGAGGTTGCGGATGTGTTCTGGGTGGAGAGAGGAGACAGGAAGGAGCCTCATTAAGAGGGGGTGCGGGGCTTACCTGCATAGCATGCAATATTTTTTAACCCTTCCAAGGAGTTTGGAGTAGAGGTTGCTCAACCCAATTGGGCCAGGTATGATAGATTAGAGCAGGCTGGTTATTGGGCCACAGGTTTGCAATGCCTTTTCATTTAATACAGTGCTACATAACTGGCTATATTATTTTTTTAATGTAGCAAGTTAATTCTTAAGTTATCCGGCAATACAAGGCTGGATAACGTTAGACCTGCTCTAAGACAGACCAAAAGTTATCCTGCTAAATTAGCTAGATACAAATGAAAATCGGCATAAGGCAGCCAGAAAACGTAGGATTGCCCTGGAATGCCCTCAGATAACCTCTTTTAAATCTAGCTAGACTTTAGCTGGATAATGACTTATCTGGCATAAAATGTAGCCAAATAAGTGACCCAGCATTCATTAATTTTCCATTTAGCTGGAAATCTTGTGGGTTATCTGACTAAATGGCTTTGAATATTGACTCCATTATTAATACAAATACCATTTAGCTTCAAATATAATGCAGGATAAGTACTGTTACAGTAAGACATTAGGCCTAAAATAAATATAGTGTACACCAGTAATAGAAATTTAGCAAATACAAGTTAAAGTAGCATATCCCATTTTTGGATAAAAAAACATATTTGTCAAATATATGCAATAAAGTAGTAGGCCAAAAGTAGAAGGAAAAAGGAGATGTAGACAAGAACTAGAATAACTGAATTCAGGACACGGGGATAAGGTGAGCTCTAAAGGCTTAGCACAGAGTCTAGATGGAGAAGGCTAAGCAATTGAAGAGCATGAAATTATAGGATGTCTTTAAAGAGGAAAGAAAAGAAGCAAGTGAGAACAAGTGAGAGATTTAGTAACCATTACATACCAGAAGGGACTCATTTGCCAACTGAAGGAAGCTGACACATGATGGCTATTCAGTGGAGCAAAGCCTCATAGACAACCACAAAATCTTGCTGGGCTGTCTAAATCCCATTTAAACTGTGCTTATGTAATGCAGGGCTCTAGTAGCTGTATTAGTCAGGGAGAAAATTGGATTTTTGCCAGATTGTGATATCTTTTATTTGATCAAGATAAAAAGAATTGAAAGATGATGTTGTACATGAGCTGCCAGGACCACATCAGTGCCTTCTGGAGATGTGTCATCCAGACATGTGAAAGTGTACTGATGCTGAAATTTCCTCCATAAAACTGGTAGATCACAAGGACACATAAAAAGTCTAAAGCCCAGCACATAATACATCTGGAGGCTGAGTGTCATGCAGACAATATAAAAATTATCCACTTTGGTAAGGACATGTGTTATTGTGTTTGCAATACTTAACGTATTTATAAATTTCATTTCATTCATCTAATTGGCACCATAGTACAGGTCACACTGCATGTTACTGATCTTATTTTACTGCAGCCCCAATGCCTTGATTCTAGAAATCTAAATAATTTGCAGAGTGACTGTATGAGTATAGTGCCTTATTTCTTTAATGGTTTTATCGCCTGAAAGATACTCAACATGGACAGCTGAAGTGCATTTATCTTTTTACATCTCAACCCAGTGTCCAATCTCCATCCATACCCCTCCATCACAGATAATTAGGGTTCTCATGCTCTGTTATAGACACAGTTGTGGGCTCCATCTCCATATTTTTCCTTGGGTAAGCTTTTTCCCAATGGCCAGAAAAGAAAAGAGAAAGTGTAGTTGGGCTCTGGAGCTGTATTGTGGCAACTCCCTCCTGTAAAGGAGATTCAGGAAATTAGTTCTGAAAGGGCAGAAATCCCCTTTTATCCCCGTTACATCTCTTCGACTCTGTCTTTGAAAGCTTTTAGAAATCTCTGTGGTTAGTCAATCACTTTGTTAAAATACCTCTATTCACCCAAAGTCAGGACTTAAAATGATTTGTGACTAAAAAATATCCCCCAAGTTTTGCAAATAAAAATTAATGGAACCCGCACTTCAAAATCAATGTGCAAAGCTCAACAAAACTGAATAAATCCCCTTTATATGGTTTATGAAAGCACCCACATTCTGCCTTGTTTAATGCATTGTCAGCTTCAAAATGTAAAAGAAATAATCCTCATTATCACTTTCTTGATTGATATAGTTGCTTTTCTGATATCATTAACATCTGGACCTGGGTGTAGGAAATGCTCTGAGTATGCTCTGACAAAACAGACCACATGCAAGAAGCTAAATACACTTGTCCATACTGCAGTCACTTATTATGCAAAAAAAAAAAATACTTATGCAGCCCAGCTTCATTAGACACAATAGGGATACAAGAATTAATAAACAAGAAAAGAAATATTTCATTTAGAGAGTAATTTTCAAAAGAATTTGCCCAGATAACTAAATAAATCACCTGGGTAAATTCCCTCTGCTCAAAACTGCTAGCCCTTTCGCAGCTAAAAGCTATCAATGATCTGGAAAGGGGTTCGATGAGTGAGGTGATCAAATTTGTGGATGACTCAAAATTATGCAGAGTTATTAAATCTCAAGCAGATTGTGATAAATTGCAGGAGGGCCTTGCGAGACTGGGTTTCCAAATGGCAGATGACATTTCAAATGGACAAGGGCAAAGTGATGCATATAGGGAAAAATAACCCTTGCCATATTTACACACTGTTAGGTTTTATTTTAGGGAGTTACCACCCAGGAAAGAGATCTAGTCATCATAGTGGATGATACATTGAAATCATTGGCTCAGTGTGCTGTGGTGGTCAAAAAAGCAAACAGAATGTTAGGAATTATTAGAAAGGGAATGGCAAATAAAATGATGGATGTCATAATGCCTCTGTATCGCTCCACGCTGAGACCGTATCTTGAATACTGTGTGCAATTCTGGTCACCGCATCTCATAAAAGATATAGTTGCACTGGAGAAAGTGCAGAGAAGAGCGACCAAAATGATAAGTGGCATGGAACGGCTGCCCTATGAGGTAAAGCTAAGGAAGTTTGGGCTGTTCAGTTTGGAGAAGAGGGGGATATCATAGAAGTCTACAAAATCATGAAAGTCTTGAACAAGTTAATGTAAATCAGTTATTTACTCTCTCAGATAATAGAAGGACTAGGGGGCAGTCCATGAAATTAGCAAGTAGCTCATTTAAAACAAATTGAAGAAAATTATTTTTCACTCAGTGCATAGTTAAGCTCTAGAATTCATTGCCAGAGGATGTGGTCAGAGCAATTCATGTAACTGGGTTTAAAAAGGGTTTGGATAAGTTCCTAGAGGAAAAATCAATAAACTGCTATTAATTAATAATCAATAGTAGCTTGAGATTTATTTAATGTTTGGGTACTTGCCAGGTACTTGTGACTAGGGATGTGAATCGTTTCTTGACGATTTAAAACAATCGTCAGATATATTTTAAATCATCAAAAATCATTAGAGCCGCGATACAATAGCAATTCCCCCGATTTATCGTCAAAAAATCGTAAATCGGGGGAGGGGGAGGGGGAGGGCGGGAAAACCGGCACACCAAAACAACCCTAAAACCCACCCCGACCCTTTAAAACAAATCCCCCACCCTCCCGAAACCCCCCCCAAAATGTTTTAAATTACCTGGGGTCCAGTGGGGGGGGGGGGGTCCCGGCGCAATCTCCCGCTTTCGGGCCACAGCTGCGTTAATAGAAATGGCGCCGGTGGCCCTTTGCCCTTACCATATGACAGGGCAAAGGTAGCGCCGGCGCCATTTTGGTTCCTGTCACCCGACGTCACGAGTGCAGGAGATCGCTGCCGGACCCCCGCTGGACCCCGAGGGACTTTTGGCCAGCTTGGGGGGGGGCCTCCTGACCCCCACAAGACTTGCCAAAAGTCCAGCAGGGGTCCGGGAGCGACCTCCTGCACTCGGGCCGAATTGCCAATATTCAAAATGGCGCCGGCACTACTTTTGCCCTCACTATGTCATACCTGCTGCCCCACTCCAACGATACGTGTTATATAGACTGATATAGGTGTTATGTTTGGCCATAGCATGGTTTTAAAAAAACCCAAAAAGCAGCACTGGTGAAAATTTGTGTGTTAAGCTTAAGTTTTGCTTTTACTTTCAACCAGGGACCTTAGTCTCCCGTGATTCTGCAGCCACAGTAAGGGCCACAAAATGTGGCCATGGATTTGGCCAAGTTTGGCCAAATTGCCACAAGAGATCAGGGAACTTCTAAAAAAATAAATGCATTGAATGTCCACATGCCCCACAAGACAATCATTGGTGGCAGTGTGAGAGGTGCAGCTTTCCCCTCTGAGCACCCCCAGATCCCCTCACCTACTTACTCGTGGGCAGCCTTGCAGTGCCTCTGGCGTCTCCCTTCTCTCCACTCCTGTCATGCCTGAGTGTCACGTTAGAATCATGTCATTTAAATTGCGACGCTCAGGCCCGGCAGGGGAGGAGAAACAAAGGAGGCGCTGAAGGTGCTCTTCCTGTCTAACTTCATGAGAGGGTGAGTGAGGGCATCCTGGGGGTGCAGAGAGAGTGACTCAGCAATCTCGGAGGGAAGAGGAGAAATGGAGTGATGCAGAGATCATGGGGAAGACATTGAGTGACTTTTTTACTTTAAGGAGTCAGAACCACTTTGAGTGGGATATGGAGTGAACCTACTGGGGCTCGGGAAGGAGAAAGGGACAAAGTGAACTGGGGATGGGGCAGAAAGGAAGAAAAGACAGCGTAGATGGGGATGGGGAGGGAGAGAGTGAACTGGGGACTGGAATGTAACTAGTGGTTAAAATTAAGTAAAGGGGGGGGGGGAATACATTTCTTTTAAAATATAACAAAACGTACCTGGATCCTGGGCTCCTGCAGAGAAAGAATGCTTCTGGAAGAAAAACTGCTGAGGATCTGATGGACAGGAGTGTTGTCATAGCTCACATGCCCGGATCGTGGGCTCCTGGATGGGAGAGAATGCAGTGCTGGCTGAGATCCGTCAAAGGGGACCCTAATGGCCAAATCCGAGTGCATTAAATCTGGTTATTCAGTGAGGCTGTTATAATCCCTGTCTGCTTGGTGAAAATGCTTGTGGAAATGCTGGCACTGATACTGTTATAGCCACATTAGCCAGTGCAGCAAGGAAACAGTGTTTTGTTTTGTTTTGTTTTGGTTTGGTTTGGTTTTTTTAGCATGGTGCTGTAATAGAGGAGAAGAGACAAGCCTGAGAAGGGATGACAGGACGAAGCAATGCATGAGCAGGGAGAGGCTGCAGAGATAGAAAAGGCAGTTAGGGAGGTAAACCAACTTCTCTTACAGGGGAAAAGAAGGGAGTGAACCGATCCGGGGGGGGGGGGGGGGGGGGGGGGGGGGGGAGTGGAAGGAGGGACAGAGTGAAATGGGAATGGGGGAAGGGAAGGGAGGGAGGAAGTGAACTTGGGATCCCAGGGAAGGAGGATGGAGAGAGAGATGGGATGGGGCAGCGGTGAACCAGGATGAGAGAGGGATGTGTGGGGGACGAAGGAAATGAATCAGGGTTTGTAAATGGGTGGGAACCAGGATGAACCAGCTGATCGGGTGCCGGGGGGAGGACATGAAAGAGAGAGAGTGAAGGATCAAAGGGGGAATAAGGGAAAGAGGGGATGGAGATAAGAATATAAGAATTGCAATGATGGGTTAAAGCAAGGTCCATCGAGCCCAGCATTCTGTCTCCAACAGTGGCCAGTCTGCATCACAAGTACCTGTCAGATCCCCAGTAGTTGACCTATTTCTTATATTTCACTCTCAGGGATAAGCGCTGACTTTCCCACATCTACCTGGCTAATAACTGGTTATGGACCTTTTCTTCAGGAACTTCTCCAGTTCTCCTTGGAACCCCACTATCTAGGTGGTGCATCAAGCGGTGGTAATGTTCTAACACACGTTAAACAGCGTATATTGCGTGACAGAGCACTACTGTGGCGATATCGTGCGATATATGCAATAATTTGCATGGCCCAGCCCAGGTTTCCTATTTCAATAACCTATTTTGCATGAGGTTTGTATGCATGCATAATGCAAATGCATGCAGTGAAGGTCATAAATAGGAAATTTCATGTTAATATTTTATCACGGCCGACCAAGAAAGTTGTCAGCCTCAGTAAAGACTCTAACGTGGGTCCCAAGGCTCCTGCATTACATTTAAAAGGCCATGCAAATGATGAAAAGGTCTTGTGGCAAAAAGTTACAGTTGAGAGAGGGTCAGGGCTGATTCCCGGCTCAACCCTGGGCCGCCTCGCTAGGCAGCCCCGACTCCTTAAAGCAAAAAAAAAATTAATTTCACTTGCTGCGACAGCCTCCCCAAAAGCTTACAATAAATTGCACAGGTGTTCAGGGTGACCCTCCCACCTCACTAGTAAAATAAAGTCATCGGAATACAGTATCCCCCATGGGCACCACCCTGCCGTCCCAAAAATATCACCAACAAACACTGGAGCTCAGTGGGAGCACCACCACCACCCTTTCCCTCCCCCCAAGTATAAAAAATGTCTTTGGAGTTCAGGGAGCTCTCCTCCCCCCCCCCCCCCCCCCATCCCCCAATCCCACTTCTGCTCCCTGCAAAACTTTAAAATTAGAAGGTTCCATGATGGGGTCCGGGACGCCCCCTAGCACCTGGTCCGGGCACTGTGACTTTGCCCCTGTCGTGTTGACAATTTAGTATGAACATAGTCAGCGTTGATGGAAGCACTAGGCAAACTAGGCGGGCGCCTACAGCACCACAGTTTTGAGGGTGGCAGAGGCAGGACCAGCATCAGTCCATCTATTAGTACAGAGTGCTGCTGGCCGCCAATAGGTCTGAAAAATGAAGGCAGGACACCCGTGAACAAGCACCTAGTTTTCTGCCCTCTACCCCGGCCCCCCCCACACACACACACACCTGAGTATCACCTCATGCTGTGCCTGTGGCCAGAAGGCGGAAATACAGATGATGGCACACAGTGATGCAGCAGAGGAATACAAGAATCACATGCATGCTAGATGTGCTCTCTGACTGCAGGAGACTCACACCATGTGGCCCAGGGAGAACTGCCTTTAAGCCTTAGATACTGCTGTTCCATTGTTTTGCTGGGACCCACCTGTGGTATTCTAGAATCACAGATGCCAGCCCCAGGTGAGAAGGAGAACTGCTGTGCAGTTTCTCATGCCAGAGTCTTAAGTACCACAGGTAGGAGGCAGGGAAAGAGAGAGGGAGGAGGGAATGAATGGATGCTGCTGTGGCAAAGTTGGGGCTGAAGGAGAGAGGGGTATTTGGATGCAGCTGGGGCAGGGGCAGGGGATGGTGAAAGAGAGAGGAGGAGTTGGATGCTGCTGGAGCTAGGAGGAGAGGGGATCTGGATGCTGCTGGAACCTGTGGGAGAGAGGAGGAGCGAGAAGAGAATGTGGATTCTGTTGGGGCAGGGGGAAGAGAGGAGGGTAATGCTGTTGAAATGGGGGAGTAAGAGGGGGTCTGAATACTGTTGTAATAAGAGGGGAGTGTTATGCGTGCTGCCCGCTGCAGAGCCGTGGCACGGCCCTCTCACCTTCTTGCATGGACTCCAGCTCCTGATTCCTCATCACTGGCGGCGGTGGGCCACCGATTGCCTCCAGTGCCTCCGGCTCTGCCATGGTCTCCAGTGTTGCCAGCCAAGATGCCCCTGCTCGTCGGGCCTCTCCACGTGGCCTGCGGAGAGATGCCGCCATCGGCGCTGTGCCCCTCCCTAGGTGCGTGCACATCACTAATCCTTTTAAAGGGCATGTGGCGGGAACCTGGCCGCAGCTCCGGATGTTGACGTCAGACTCTTCAGTGTACATAAGCTCAGGCCTCGCTCCATAGCGTTGCTTTTGCAACAAGTCTCCTCATACTCTTTGCTGATACAGAATCCTCTCTACTTCATGATCCTGTCTCCTATGGTTCCCAGTTTGTGTTTTCCTCGTTCATCCTTGTGTATGTGTTGGACTGACTCTCTGGATTATGACTCTGCTTTGTTTGACTACTCTTCAGCCTCTCTCCAGACCCGGACCTCTGTTATGCCTGATTACTCTTCAGCCTATCTCCAGCCCCGGACCTCTGCTACGCCTGACTACTCTTCAGCCTATCTCCAGCCCCAGTCCTCTGCTACGTTTGACTATGCTTGCCTTCTTCGTGCCCTGACCATTGCCTTGATTGACTATGCTACAGATTTCTTCATGTCCAGAATTCTACATTGCTTGCTACGACCCCCGTTTTCCGCTGTCCCTGATCGCAGCCTGTCAGTGACGCCTCCTCTAGCCTATTCCCTGGACCTGGACTTACAAGGCTCTGGCCTTTCTTTGCTTAAGCGCCTCCAGTTACTTTTCATTCCATTGGCGCCTGAGTTCCTGTACCGAACCCAGTCCAGGGTAGGACTACGCCACTTATCGACTGCTGTCTCTGGGCTGAATCACCTTTTTTCACAAACCAACCTCAAGGCCCACAAAGGCTCAACCCATGGGGAATGAGGGCTGGTATAGGTGAAGCTCCAGAGGCCTCTATCTTCAGCCCACTCCACCTGCCAACGGGGTTGCGTCAACCCCATCTCAGCCCAAGGGTCCACCTACGATGCAACAGGGAGTTCAGATGTTATTGGGACGGGAGAGAGAGAGAGGGGATGTTGCTGCACTAGTAGTGTCAAGAGAGGGGCATCTAGATGCTGCTGGGGCTGAGTAGAGGGTAGATTAATGGAGTAGAGGGTAGATTAATGGAGTAGAGGGACTGGGAGATGCTCTGCCAGAGCTGATGCAGCCATTGAAGGAAGGGAAGAAATGGAGATACCTTTCTGAGGGTGAGGAGAGAAAGAAGAGGATGCTATGCCAAAAACAGTAGAGAAATTGAGAGGAAGTGTGCTGGAGACTTTGGGCCACAGAGGGATGATGCTGTTGCTATAGGGGGCAGATGGAAGGGAGGAAACAGGGAGAGAGAGAGATGGATGGATGGATACTGCTGCTGTGCAAGTAGAGGGAGAGTGGATTGCTGATCAGAAGGTGGTGAATGAGTGGGGGAGGCTATGCCAGAGGACCTTCCACTGCCAAAGAAGGTCCAGAGCTGCTGTCAAAGTAGAAGAGAGAGGGGGAATACTGTGCAGGGGAAGAGGGTGCAACAGAGTTAAGGAATGATGATGTTTCTGTTTATCCACTTTTGCACTGCAGGTAGAATCTGGCTTTCTTATGCTTACTATTTCAGTTTTTGTCTACGCATTTCTATTTCTAATTTGTGGTTATTTATTCAGTATTTGGCGAGGGTCTGTCTGTGTTCTGTATGTGACCAAGTGTTAATGTTTAGTTTTAGAGTAGGGATCTACAGCAGCCCAGCTTGTATAGTTTTCCTAATAAACAGGGTCATTTTTCAAATCGTGCCCACAATAATGCCATAACACATGTGATAAATAACACATTGCGAGATGCATATGCAAATTTAAAAAATGTAATCAAAAGGGAGGAGTTTGGGCAGAGTTTATGAAAATGAAGAGCATTTGATGTTCATTGCGATAATATATAACACATGCTATCATACAATTTAACTCCAGAAATAAATACACCTTTTTTCCTTGGTCTAGGAGAGAGAGAGATAGAGAATACCACTAGGGAAGTACAGCTATTAGTCAACTTTTTATACCACTGTAAGAAAAGCAACTAGAAACTCGGGGTGAAGTGTTGGTGGGGGGCTAGGTTTTAGGGAGCAGTGTTACATGCACAGTCAGAGATACGAACAGCACAGTACACATCAGTGAAAATTTGATGTGATTAAAGATATACTAAGATGAGATTCGTATAATATACACTCAAACTAGTTTGATGCACTGTCTACCTAACTGCTATCAAGCTAGGTCGAGAGTACAATGTACAAAGCTCATTTTTGTGTACCTTTCATCAGTCCAAATCACATCAAATTTTCACTGATGTGTACTGTGCTGTTCATACCTCTGACTGTGCATTTAAAACTGCTCCCCAAAAATCTAGGCCACCACGAAAATCTCACCCCGAGTTAATAGTTGTCCCTCCTACAGTGGTATAAATAGTCTACTTATATGAGCATCTTATAAAAACTCTCTTTTGCTTTTTCACTCTCTCTCTCTCTCTGCACTATCTTGAAAATTACCCTAACCACACCCCTTTTTTCACTATTTTTGCTATATTTATAGCAAAATGATAAATCTAAGTCAAAATGCATACTGGTATTCCAGGACTGGTATTAACATTTACAGTGTTGCCTTTTCCTAGATAGGATTGTTGCTGTTCTGAGTTCTGTGAATTAGTACTGTTCCGGTATGGCAAGTTTTCTATATATGCTCTGTGTATTTTTTGCAAGGTTTTCTGTTTGGCAACACAGCAATGCATGTAAATAAAATATGTATGTGATTATAAGTGATATTGTTACTTTAGAATGCTGTAGTTTGTCCTTATTCATATAAAATTAATACATTATTTTTAATTGTGTGTGGAGGAGGCAAGGGGTGAGTGTAAGGCTAAAGGTTTGCCTAGGGAGCCTAATACCCATCCACCAGCTCTAAACATAGTAAATCTTCATTTGCATATATTTATTTATTTATTTACTTATTTAACTCTTTTCTATACCGACATTCGTGAAATATGCCATATCATATCGGTTCACATGGAACAGGGGTATAATAACATTAACATTAAAGAAGAAGATAAGTTACAATGAACAGGGGGTTATGGGAACTTGGATAACTGAAAGTGCAGATAACAGAAGTTTAACATTATAATCTTAACAAAATAAATACTGGTTGTGCCATATATATAGACACGCTAATGTCTTTTCAGACCCTTTTAACATGAATGGTACAGCCTTCCTGTATAGCTTGCTATTTTTAGAGTGGGAATAATGAAAATAAAACATCACAAAAGAGAGACAAGGCAGACTGCAGTAAATAATTAGTAAGCTGCAAGAACTGACCAAAAAGACCTACTGTGAAGTTGCTATCTATTCTTGAATATAGGGTGAGCTGTGCTCAGAAATGTGACAAATGTTCTAACCAGTACAATACTTGTTGTAGGAGGGCAGGTGGTATGCTTATTTTTTGGGGGGTTTTTTATTATTAAAAGTAGTTGCTAAATAGACAAATGCTATACTCAGTCAAATGGTATTTCATTACTTAAATAAAAGTCTTTTATTCATCCCTGTCCTTTGTGTTATATTTTTAATAAGCCAGTGCGCACAACATTCCTATGTTATAGTATTCCTGGGATATGTTTTGGTTTTAAATTCAAACATCTGTTCATGGGGGTGGGGGGGAATTGTTGTTACCCTATACATTGTGCATACATGTGAATTTTTTAATAATACCCTTCATTCTAGCTCTCGACTCTATGAAACACTGCAATACTTGTACTTCAGACCATCTCATTAAAACTCAGAGAACATACATACTAAGGACAATAAATGGTTCCACTTCAAAGGCAGATATCAGTTAATTGATTTCCCAACGGGATGGAACGTGTCTATGAGCTCTCCAGAGCTTCCAACATAATACCATTATAGGACTAGCTGCACATTGCTCTCAATCTAAAGATAATAACCTGGTGGAATACGGAAACGAAACGTGAGTGGGAGAAAAAAATATTTGGGGGATGCTGTGTAGAATACTATTAAGAAAGTTAATAGAATTAATAAAGCAGCCAATGTGCTAAGTATTTTTCCCATAGACATGAAAGGTCTGATGTACTAAAGGGTTCTTCCCATTTGGTGTCTATGGGGACAAAAGCTTAATACATACGGCCCAAAATACAGCTTTGCATACCAATATATAACATGATCAAATATGTTTATGATATTAGGGTAAATGGAACTGGGATGAGGAAATCTCCAAGAGAGCAGAGCTGTATACTCTTTGCTAATATCCTACCTAATAAACGAAGGATGACCGACGTGCCGCAAATGCGCAGTAGAGACCAGCTCTACCGCGCATGTGCGGGCGAGCACGTCTGTCTGAGCCAGAAAAAAAATGGCGGCGTCCAATGGCAGCGGCGGCGTCCAGTGGCAGCGGCAGCGGCGGGTGGCAGCGGCGGTGGCGGCGGCGGCGGTGGCGGGTGGCAGCGGCGGCGGCGGCGGGTGGCAGCGGCGGCGGCGGCCGCGGCGGCGGCGACGGATGGCAGCGGCGTCGGGAGGCAGCGGCGGCGGCAGCGTCCGGTGGTAGCGGCGGCGGCGGGAGGCAGCGGCGGCGGCGTCGGGTGGCAGCGGCGGCGGGTGGCAGCGGCAGCAGCGAGGGAGGAGAGAGAGAGGGAGGGACTGAGTGAGAGAGGAGGAGAGGGAGGGAGTGGGACTGAGTGAGAGGGAGGGAGGGAGTGGGACTGAGTGAGAGGGGGGACTGAGTGAGGGGGGAGAGGGAGAGAGAGAGAGGGAGGGAGGGAGTGGGACTGAGTGAGAGGGGGAACTGAGTGAGGGGGGAGAGAGGGAGAGAGAGGGAGGGAGGGAGTGGGACTGAGTGAGAGGGGGGACTGAGTGAGGGAGGGAGAGAGAGGGAGGGAGGGAGTGGGACTGAGAGGGAGGACTGGGACTGAGGGAGAGGGGGAGGGAGTGGGACTGAGGGGGAGGGGGAGGGAGTGGGACTGATTGTGAGTGGGGGGGAGGGAGTGAGAGACTGAGGGGGAGGGGGAGGGAGTGGGACTGAGTGTGAGTGAGAGGGAGGGAGAGAGGGGGAGGGAGAGTGAGAGACTGAGGGGGAGGGGGAGGGAGTGGGACTGAGGGAGAGTGAGTGGGACTGATTGTGAGTGAGAGGGAGGGAGAGAGGGGGGAGGGAGGGAGTGAGGGGGAGGGGAGGGAGTGGGGACTGAGGGGGAGGGGGGGACTGAGTGTGAGTGAGAGGGAGGGAGAGAGGGGGGAGGGAGGGAGTGAGTGAGACTGAGGGGGAAGGGGAGGGAGTGGGACTGAGGGGGAGGGGGAGGGAGTGGGACTGAGGGAGAGTGAGTGGGACTGAGTGTGAGTGAGAGGGAGGGAGAGAGGGGGGAGGGAGTGAGTGGGACTGAGGGGGAGGGAGTGGGACTGAGTGTGAGTGAGAGGGAGGGAGAGAAGGGGGAGTGAGTGAGACTGAGTGGGAGGGAGGGACTGAGTGAGAGGAGAGGGAGGAGTGGGTGAGAGGGAGGGAGGTAGGGGGTGGTGAAGAGTGAGGGGAGAGAGAATGAGGGGGAGGTGAGAGACAGAGGGATGTAGCCCGTTTTAACAGGCTTAACGGCTTGTTTTATATAAAACGGGCATTCTTTCTGCATTGACACAAAGTCCACAGGTTTAAGGTTTAAGGTTTATTATTATTTATATACCGTTATCTCAGCGATAGCCTTCACAATGGTTTACATTTCAATAAATATGCAGTAAAGAAATTACAATCAATTATAAAAAGATAAAACAGCTAAAAATTAAAAGAGGGAAATTACTAAAACATATTGTTACGCCCTGGCTCCGGTCAGGAGTCGTGAACACCACCCAGCAGGGTGGCTCCAGGTGGAGAGAGACAGGAAAGGCTATAAACAGTGTCTGGGTCCAGGCTGGGTCAGGGCAGGTGGCAAGTAACAGTGTCTGGGTCCAGGCTGGGTCAGGGCAGGCGGCAAGTAGCAGTGTCTGGGTCCAGGCAGGCGGCAAGTAGCAGTGTCTGGGTCCAGGCTGGGTCAGGGCAGGCGGCAAGTAGCAGTGTCTGGGTCCAGGCTGGGTCAGGGCAGGGCAGGTCAGAAGGCCCGTAGGCCACACACACACACAGAAGGCCCGTAGGCCACACACCGTAAGCAGGGCAAGGCAGGTCAGAAAGCCCATAGGCCACACACACACAGAAGGCCCGTAGGCCACACTCAGTAAGCAGGGCAAGGCAGGTCAGAAGGCCCGTAGGCCACACACACACAGAAGGCCCGTAGGCCACTCACAGTAAGCAGGGCAAGGCAGATCAGAAGGCCCGTAG
The DNA here is from genome assembly GCF_901001135.1 of Rhinatrema bivittatum. NCBI lineage: Eukaryota > Metazoa > Chordata > Amphibia > Gymnophiona > Rhinatrematidae > Rhinatrema > Rhinatrema bivittatum. The sequence continues at coordinate 97,378,666 of NC_042618.1, forward strand.
GCCACACACACACAGAAGGCCCGTAGGCCACACACAGTAAGCAGGGCAAGGCAGATCAGAAGGCCCGTAGGCCACACACACACAGAAGGCCTGTAGGCCACGCAAGGCAAGGCAAGGCAAGGAATAAGGCCCGAAGGCCATGCAAGGCAAGGCAAGGCAAGGCAAGGAATAAGGCCCGAAGGCCGCGCAAGGCAAGGAATAAGGCCCGAAGGCCGCGCAAGGCAAGGCAAGGCAAGGCAAGGAATAAGGCCCGAAGGCCACGCAAGGCAAGGAATAAGGCCCGAAGGCCGCGCAAGGCAAGGCAAGGAATAAGGCCCGAAGGCCGCGCAAGGCAAGGCAAGGCAAGGAATAAGGCCCGAAGGCCGCGCAAGGCAAGGGAAGGTCCAGGGACCAAATGCACAGCAAGCAAGGAAGGCTAGAGCAGGGACCCCAGGCAAGCTCGATGCCGAAGCCCTGAGGGAACTGTCAGGCAGGGTTATAAGGGACAGCCCAGAACATAGAGAGGAGAAGGGAGATGGACTCGGCCTGTCAGGAGAGCCAGCACTAGAGGGACCCCTGGTGGTGAGGCGGTTGCACAGCAGCCATAGCCGTAACAGTACCCCCTCCTCAAGGCCTCCCCCTCCTCCTGGGTCCCATCTTAGCAGGGGGTACTCAATAATGAAGTCAAACCCCTCCTGGGGTGATGCGGCAGGTTCAACTCCTTCCCGAGGCAGCAAGGCAGTCCATAACCCCTCCTGGGACAAGGCGGCAAAGTTAGACCCCTCCTGGGGTAGCAGAATAGTCCGTAATCTCTCCTGAGACGACAGCAGGACTGGTCTGCACCCCTCCAGGGTCGGCATTAGGACCAGCACAGACCCCTCCAGGGTCGGCGACAGCAGGACCAGTACGGACCCCTCCAGGGTCGGCAGCTGGACCAGTACAGCAGGCTCAGATGGTTGAGTAACAAAGTCTGTTGGCAGGCCCGGTTCGGACCCCTCCGGGGACTGCAGCAGGACCGGTTCGGACCCCTCCGGGGACTGCAGCAGGACCGGTTCAAGCCCCTCCGGGGGAGGCAGCAGGACCAGTTCGGACCCCTCCGGGGACTGCAGCAGGACCGGTTCAAGCCCCTCCGGGGGCGGCAGCAGGACCAGTTTGGACCCCTCCGGGGACGGTAGCAGGACCGGTTCAGCAGGCTCAGATGGCTGAGTCAGAAAGTCTGTCAGTAGGACCAGTTCGGACCCCTCCGGGGATGACAGCAGGACCGGTTCGAGCCCCTCCGGGGGTGGCAGCAGGACCGGTTCAGTAGACTCAGATGGCTGAGTCAAAAAGTCTGTTAGTAGGACCGGTTTGGACCCATCCAGGGACAGCAGCAGAACCGGTTCGGACCCCTCCGGGGGCGATACAGCAGACTCAGGCTATTCTCGGAGTAGTGCATCAGGCTCGGACCCCTCTCGAGGTGATGCAGTGGACTCGGACCCCTCTCGGGGTGATGCAGCAGGCTCGGACCCCTCTCGGGGCGAAGCAGCAGGCTCGGCCCCCTCTCGGGGTGATGCAGCAGGCTTGGATCCTCCTCGGGGTGAAACAGCAGGCTCGGACCCCTCTTGGGGCGATGCAGCAGGCTCGGACCCCTCTTGGGGTGATGCAGCAGGCTTGGCCCCTCCTCGGGGTAAAACAGCAGGCTTGGACCCCTCTCGAGGTGATGCAGTGGACTCGGACCCCTCTCGGGGTGATGCAGCAGGCTCGGACCCCTCTCGGGGCGATGCAGCAGGCTCGGACCCCTCTCGGGGCGAAGCAGCAGGCTCGGCCCCCTCTCGGGGTGATGCAGCAGGCTTGGATCCTCCTCGGGGTGAAACAGCAGGCTCGGACCCCTCTTGGGGCGATGCAGCAGGCTCGGACCCCTCTTGGGGTGATGCAGCAGGCTCGGACCCCTCTCGGGGTGATGCAGCAGGCTCAGATGGCAGAACAGCAAGGTTAAAAGCAGTGCACATGGAAGACACAGATTGCACTGCTGTGGGCTTGATACCTCAAGCCAAACTCTGAGGCTCCTTATTTTGTTTCTGGAGGAGCAGTTTAGAGAAGGCACAGGCAGTTCTAGGACGTCTAGGGAAGGTGCTCGTTAGTGTCCACTTGGCAGCTGTGGGAAGCAGAGCCCTGCTAGAGTTAATTACTTCCCTCTGCTTCTGTTTCTGGTGCTCTAGCGTGGAAGTTATCGAAGGCTTCTTAACCCGGTGAGTTCTGAGATTTTCAGAGCAAGTTTTTTCCAAAGTGTCCAGAGATGAAGTGCTAGAATGCTTAATCCATAAACTGTTACATGAAATAATGTTGTTAACTGGGCCAGAAGCTGAACGCACGGTAGTAGAGCTGACTGTTCTCCCTAATGAAGCAGCTGGTCCTGTAGCTGAACAACAGGGGCACGGTTTGCCTGGTGGTAATAGGCTGGGAATACATGAACATTTCCACCATCCTGGCTTTGGAGTAGAACAGTTTAAACACTCTTGGTAGAAAGAGACATTTCTCTTATTGCAGTTACTGCATGTCCAGTGTTCCTGACCAGCAAGTTGACAGGCTAGGCAGTTCTGATAGCTTGGGTAATTCAAGGTCTGACAGGAATTGCAGGTATAAAACTTTGAAGAAGGAGGCATCTTGTAATAGTGAAAAAGTTGACTCACCGGTTTAGCACACAGACCTATCTCTTCCCCTGGAAAATTGGTGGCTTCGGCATACTGTTACACTTGGGCTCCGGTCAGGAGTCGTGAACACCACCCAGCAGGGTGGCTCCAGGTGGAGAGAGACAGGAAAGGCTATAAACAGTGTCTGGGTCCAGGCTGGGTCAGGGCAGGTGGCAAGTAACAGTGTCTGGGTCCAGGCTGGGTCAGGGCAGGCGGCAAGTAGCAGTGTCTGGGTCCAGGCTGGGTCAGGGCAGGGCAGGTCAGAAGGCCCGTAGGCCACACACACACACCAGAAGGCCCGTAGGCCACACACTGTAAGCAGGGCAAGGCAGGTCAGAAAGCCCGTAGGCCACACACACACAGAAGGCCCGTAGGCCACACTCAGTAAGCAGGGCAAGGCAGGTCAGAAGGCCCGTAGGCCACACACACACAGAAGGCCCGTAGGCCACACACAGTAAGCAGAGCAAGGCAGATCAGAAGGCCCGTAGGCCACACACACACAGAAGGCCCGTAGGCCACACACAGTAAGCAGGGCAAGGCAGATCAGAAGGCCTGTAGGCCACACACACACAGAAGGCCTGTAGGCCACGCAAGGCAAGGCAAGGCAAGGCAAGGCAAGGAATAAGGCCCGAAGGCCACGCAAGGCAAGGCAAGGAATAAGGCCCGAAGGCCACGCAAGGCAAGGCAAGGCAAGGAATAAGGCCCGAAGGCCACGCAAGGCAAGGCAAGGCAAGGAATAAGGCCCGAAGGCCGCGCAAGGCAAGGCAAGGAATAAGGCCCGAAGGCCGCGCAAGGCAAGGCAAGGCAAGGCAAGGAATAAGGCCCGAAGGCCACGCAAGGCAAGGCAAGGCAAGGAATAAGGCCCGAAGGCCGCGCAAGGCAAGGCAAGGCAAGGCAAGGAATAAGGCCCGAAGGCCGCGCAAGGCAAGGGAAGGTCCAGGGACCAAATGCACAGCAAGCAAGGAAGGCTAGAGCAGGGAGCCCAGGCGAGCTCAATGCCGAAGCCCTGAGGGAACTGTCAGGCAGGGTTATAAGGGACAGCCCAGAACATAGAGAGGAGAAGGGAGATGGACTGGGCCTGTCAGGAGAGCCAGCACTAGAGGGACCCCTGGTGGTGAGGCGGTTGCACAGCAGCCATAGCCGTAACACATATTAGCTGTTAAAAATAAGACCATAAATGTTAAACCAATAAAATACTAAAAATATAAGTATACATTTCCAGCATTAGTAAACAGTTAAAATGAGATAACTGTTTCTCATTTTCCTTATATGCCGCGTTAAACAACCATGTTTTGAGTTCTGCTTTGAATTTACTTTTTTCTTGCTGCATCCTT